>NC_088845.1:24965293-27365293 GCF_904066995.2 Poecilia reticulata
GCCCGAGACTCAACAAGCTCCACCAGCCCCCACTGGTAGCAGTGTTCATGTGTGTGTGTGTGTGTTTAGGTGTGTGTAGGTGCGTATGTGGCTGAGGGGTGTGGAAGGTTAAGGTCACTTGGTCAGTCCCTGTGACCGGCCCATGAGAGAATCAGTCGACACCTGTAAATGAAGTCTGGCAGGTGCATAGAGCCGGCCGACCAAGGATGGATACACGTTACAAGCTTTTTTTTCCTTCTTCTTTTTTCTTTTTTTTCCTTTCAAACTACACCTTGTTCTATTTTAGCCCTAAACTAATTTAGGTGTTGTTCTCACAGACTGGTGTATGAGGGTTCATACCAAGAACGCCGATGACACAGAGACAAAGATGGTCGAGGAAAAAAAGACACATAATGTCAAGTTCACAATTGTACTTTCTTTTCTTCAAAATAATCCATCCCTGCCTCCATTTTCAGTATCTGCTTAACATTGACTTAACCCTTTCAGGTTGTCTTTCTAATGATGAGAGACAGTTTCACGTTACCAGCTGAAATAATTATATGGGCATGTGAATTATCAAGAGGAATTTTATTTATTTATTTTCTCTGTTGCTCACATTAAACAGTGCAGTTTGCTACTTACATGCAAAATATAGTGTAAGGACGACATCATATGCTTTTGCAGCTCAGGCCCATTTTTCAAACTGTAAGTTATCATTATTATTGTTATAAATCTCAGTTTTTTTGCGTACTCATGTGGACTGGGAATCCAAAGATGAAGATTGTATGAAATTATCATAGCTTGATAACTATGAGTGAAAATGTGGATAGCTTATTGATTTAGCAAAAAAAATATAAAAAAAAAAGTTTTCTTTTTCTACTTGTAATATTATAAAACTGGGAGATTAACAATCTGATGCTGGCCAGTACATTAGTCGGGCTATCTGCTTAGTATTTTAAAAAATGTCACCTAGCAATGCTTTAGAATCTTCTTTTTGAATTTGTCCGGTGTGAATGTTGACATCGCTGCTACTTACAAGTGCAGAAAACATGCTGTGTCATGCACTATTTGAATCCCGGAGAATGCGTGGATCAAAAACGGATTGGAAAACGTTCACATTTAAAGACGTGGTCAAAGCTAGCGGAATGACAACAGCAAAAGTTAGCTTTTGCACTGCAACAATGTTTTATCCTAAATCGTGTCAGAGTTTTTGTTTGCGATACGGTAATGACAACTATAACCTCTTAAGGTTCTGTGTAATTTCAATCACATAGCAGGTCTCATATCCACCTGGTTTCTGCTTTGTCTTTCAATACAAACTCTCATCTACCTTTATGTCGACCCAGCTGTGGCTTTGTTGTTTTGTTGTTTTTGTTGTTGTTTTTTCCAGTGCGGTGTGGATAATTTGCTGTAGCATTATGAAAACGACTTGGTAGTGACCTCTCGTTGATGTTAGAAAATCTGCATGGAGCCCTTCAAGAAGAACTAAGAAGCCTGACGTGTAAATCACACCAGTCATTCAGCTATTTATAGGCTGCATGAGATCCCTGTGACACTGCAAAAATCCCATAACCTCAACATAAACAGGCATGCTACTCTTCTAATCCTCGGCCGCCTCGGAGCGGTGAACATACAAGGACACTGCAAAGCTCGCGCCTCTGATCTCCAAACAGTTCGTCCTCCCCCACTCCCCTCCCGCTCATGACTCATAAAATTCTCAGGTGACAGTGACAACCACAGCGCTGTCATCGGCTTACGAATTAGGCCCGGCTGAGTGTGGACAGCGACGGACGGAGCGAGCCTTACCGAGGTCTGTGAAAACATTGGAGTCTGTGGCATTACAGCTTGTTTCCTTCTGACAGTGCAACAGCTAAAGAGGCAAATACACCAGCGGTCATCCACACACACACACACACACGAAAAATCACAGCACCGAAATCCACCTCGATTTCTGTCGAACACGGTGGCGGCAGCATCATGCCATGTGGCTGCTTCTTATCTCCAGGGAAAGAGAAGATGCAAAAAGATAAGACAAGATGAAGATTGATAAAGCAATGGTGAATGGACTGGATTCCTTTAGCACATTTCTAGTCACACTCACCACTCAAATTGCTCTGCACTAGAGCCACATCAGGAAATAACTTAGGGTGAAGTGCGTTGCCCAGAGCAACGTCAACATACGACTGGGAGAAGCTAGAATGAAACCCGCAAGACAACCACTTTGCCCAAATGAGTCATGGTTGTTCTTTGCAGCAAAAGAAGAGAGAATATATATACATGCATTAATGTTTGTGGCTGTAAGGTCGCAGAAAGTGAGAAGTTTCATGGCATAGAGTCACTTTTTCTAGACAGCATAACATACACACAGTCCAGGGGCTTAGAGTAATGCAAACAGGGATCAGACAGGTGTGTGTCATGGAGTGGAAGGGGGAACAAACCTTCTCATATATGTGTGTGAATGTAATCTAGGGTGATTGAGGGAATCACTTCTCATTAGTGGGGGGATTGAGAAGTGACAGATAATCACTGTGAGCGAGCGCTGTCAGCTGTACACACAGAGGGTAAAGCTGGACAGAGATTTGAACAGAGAAGGTCAGATGGTGGAAGACTGGAAGTGAGTATGTCTATGCATATTCAGGCTGGTAGCTCACATATGCGTTACTACTATGTATGAAACTGCACAAGGCAACAGAGGATGCAGTGGAAAGTGCCTCAGAGTGATGGAATTGCATGGTTTTGAATCCTGAAAATGGTCATCAGTGATCATTACAGCGTCCTCCCAGGACAAAACTGACAGAAACTCCGTTTCCCGCTTGAATGTTAGTTCACAAACTGGAAATTCATGTCATGGTTCATCCAGCGAGGAAGAGGAATTCAGAAAAAGCTTGTTGTCTGAGAACAGCTGCTTAGAGACCAGGCGAACTGGCACTCTATGGAGGGATTTAAAAGCACTACAGGGTAAACAGTTACTGCCAACAATTCAACACAGCAGAAAAACCCTTCGTAGTAAAAGGATGTCAGCACTCCCATTTACCCCAAACAACTATCAACAGAATCTTTTACTTTCAAAATGTCTTCAGTGTTTGTGCTCATCTCACAGATTTTTAAACAATCAGTCCATGTTATAATATGTTTTTAAGCCCTAGAAGGTCTGTGTAAAATAAATCCGTCCTGCCTACCTATGCTAACACCCAAAATGCTCGTTCACGCTTCCTGTGTCACTAACAAGCTAACAAACAAATTCCTTTTTGAAAGCCGTTTCTAGAAAAAAGGGACAAACGTCAAGACAGTGCTGTTGTTGACAAAGTATTTTTAAAATTAATTTCATTAGCCGCCAACATAAAGACCTATTTGGTATGTTTTGTTGGACTGCCTGGCTCTCTAATGTGATGCGAAAGTTTGTGAAGGTTTATGCTGTTTGAAAAAACCCCGTGTGGACGTAAACATCTCCTCTCTACAACGAGCCGCAGCAGGATTCCCCGCGGCCGGCTTTACTGATTTAGCAGCGAGTGTGGCAATAATTACGCATTCCATCCAAAATTGTGTCTCTGCTCTCCACGCCCCCCTCGACAGCGGCTCTTCAAATAAACTAAGCCGTCGGCTTTTAAGGGCACGGCTCTCTGTGTCTGACCGTCGACGTGACCTCGACTGATATATTTCCACCTCTTTTCTAGCTTCCCTTTGATTGGGGTAGCGATTTGCCAAAGTGATCTTCACGACTTCAACATACTTGTTGAGGGGAGAGAGTGGGGGTCAGGACGGGGTGGCGGGAATGCTTAGTTAAGTTAACTTGAGTGAAGTGGGATGAGTGGGGGGGGGGATTCTCATAAAATCGAAGAAAAAAAAAAGTCAGTGAGCAAAGCCAGTTACCGCCTGACAGGACTGAGAAAGTTTATGTGATTTCTTTCCTCTGTTGCTTTGCAACCTCGACCTTGCTGTTCCTATGAAGCTTCGAGGAGACAAAGGCAGCATACTGGGGATCTACCACTGCTTCCCAGGAAATTTTAATCATCAGGGCACTACTGGCTCCCTCCTCTACTCCCCCCCCAACCCACCCTGCTTCGGTTGTTTCCCAGCAACATGTGGGGTAGACCTGGGGATATTTTGCGTAGGGGGTGTCTTGAATTTCTGTCAAGGGAATGAGGAGGGTGCATAAAAGCACCTCAGGGTTATTTTATTAATCGGCATGGGGAGTCTTTTCCTTTTTCTCCCTGATAAAATCCTCCATGCTTAATCTTGATGGAAGGTTGCCCTTCTCCTCTCCACCTTTTGTGCTGTGACGGCTGCGCTCTGCAGGGACCCCTGTCGGGATCCCCCCCATCAAACCCCCCCCATCTTTAACGAGAGCTTGTGCGGGGAACAGGGTGAAGGTATGCATGAAAAGATGCCATCATCATCATCATCACGGAAGTTTGCAAAGCTGCATGTCTTTGAGCAATTTAGTTTTATCATTCAAATACTATAAATCATTTTTGTTGACTTTTGACTGAACACATGGTTTAGGAATAGCCCCGAGAAACTCCGCCGTCGCTTGAAAGAAGGCAGATGGCTTGAGCTTTATTTTCCTAGTGAACAATTTCCTCCCAATCGGAGGGCCTTGCTAATGGAACGGGCCTGAATTACAACATGTGCCAAAGCAATATTTGCGCCTTTCGATTCTCACCCAAGCAGAACAACCCCGTGGCAAGGAGAGTTGGGCTTTTCATAAAGCAAATTAATGGGGGATTCTTGGTTCAAGTAGTAAGGGAGGGAGGGTGGAAAAAAAAAAAAAAAAATCCCATTTCTCTATTCCAGCAGAGCTGTGCATTGGCCACATCTGCTCCGCCAGAGCTACAAGTGGCTAATATTGGCTTGTTTATCTCAAGGACTGTTGAGACAGTGTGGTTTCAATAGTCAACAAACAGCTTCTCAGATGATCTAAATATTATGGCTATGAAGTGATGTCTCTTTGCTCCAAAATGTGCTGCGGAGCGAGAGTCCTGTTACCCATTTCCAGGGTGTTTTGAGTTCATTCAGTTGCTTCGTATTAAAAAAGGAAGTACAAAGTCAAAACTGTATGTACAACTGAGTACACAAAAACTAACTGTTCCGCGCCGAGCCAAGAACATTTATCCAGGGAGATTTAACCCAAAACAAACAAAGCTCACAAGTTCTGAGCGGGAGTTTACAGTCATGAGAGTGGCCCTACAGTTGTGTTGAAAAATATTAATCACCATAGCACAGCAGCGCCAGCGTGCTGATAGCATGTTTAGTTGGGGGCGGGGGGAAGAGCTTAAAATTAGCAACTTCTTAATTTAGGGTCTTAACAGAGATGAATGTCATTCAGCTATGTAGTTTTTTATTGGTTTCTTAATTTAAACTCACAGCATTTAATACAAACAGGCTGGAGATTAACAGCCATGTTGGCTCCCATTAGCCGACGTAGCCATGCATGCGCGCCTGCAGGATTTTCACACAACAGGGAACATGTACACTCCTCACTGGAAGAACACAATTCAATTATTTTAAATGGATAGTTTGGAATTTTATGAAGCGAGGTTTTGAAAAGTCAAGTCAAGTTTATTTGTGTTGCCCATTTCAGCAACAAGGTTGTTCCTGGAGTGGAACGGCCTTGTTGACGGTGGTGGTGTTTTTACACCACAAAAAAAAAAAAATAAAAAATAAAAAAAATAATAATAATAATAATAATAATAAACAACAAAAAATAAAACACAGTCATCAATTATGAAACAAGTAGCAAATGTTACATTTTGTCAAATATCATCAAAATCATCAAGGTAGTATCAGAAATAGTATTATTATCTGTATTACTCAAGTAACTTTTTTTGGGGAAAAAAAGGAGTTTAAGAAGTAGTTTTACTACACTGTACTTTCTACTTTTTCTTGGGTTATATTAGTACACAACTACTTTTTTTTTACTTTTAGTTGAGCAAAAGTATGTGGAAGTAGCTCTATTCTTACTTAAGCTCTGGTTTTAAGCTGATTTTATTAATATTGGTGGACAACAAACAAGCCTTTCTGGTCTATCAATCACTCAAAAACAGATTCAGTCTCTCGATATTATACTTAAACTCAGTGAACATAAACAAATTTAAACAATAAAATGTTACAATGCATATAGAATTTCACTCCGTCTTTTTTGAGGCAGACAGATCCCAGTGATTTAAAATGTATTACAGCTGAAATATCTTGGACATTTGAGGTGTAGATCATACTGACTGTTGACTTGACAGTCACCATTAAACACCCCATCCCTCACTATTACAAGTTTAACTAATTTATTGTTCAGGAAAAAAAAGAAAAAACAATCAACAATCCGTAGATTTTCTCTGCAAAACTCAATTTAAAAGTTACATGAAACAAGTGCTACCTTTCTGCCAGGGCTATTATCTGGGGTAAATTGCCACACTGCCAATGTGCTTTTACCCTGGTGAAATTGCAGAGGGGCAACAACAGCCCCAGGTTACCGGACAAGGTAGCCGGTAACCTTGTCCGGCTACGCTGGTAGCCGGACAAGGTTACCGCTGTATTGGAAGACACGTATAGTATGCAGTGTTTGTTTGTTGTTCCAGGTTTGTTGTTCTTGAGGTTGGTCACACATTGTTGCAGAAACCAACAACAGAGAGAGAGAGAAAAAATAAGAAACTATTCCTCAGGAGGATTTAGTGTATGAGCACACAAGAAACCAATTTCAAGTTTGAAAAGCAGTCATATAAAAATACTTAGGACCTATAAAACTGTTGGATTCAAGGGCTGGTGTTTTTATAATCAATGCCAAACCTTAGTATTGCTAATGATCAGAGTGGGAGTGTTTGGCAGCGGGGTGGGGGTGGGGGTGGGGGGGGCATTTTGTCTGTGCCACATGCCATTAATCTAAATGATCTGCAACGGCTGAACAACATGTGAAATAAACTCTATAGAAAAGTTATTTGTGAGTAAATGATGTGATTTTTTTTTTTTGGCATTATGAATGAAATAATGACTTGATTAATGTTTCGTAAGCAGGAAAATCAAATGTTAAAGGTTTGTTAGGACAACGGCTCCAGAAGCTAATTTTAATGTGCAACGATCGCCGCCTTTGGTATAACTGGTTAAGGACGGATGACGCATAATTATTCACGAATTCAGATAAATCCGGCTTGGTTTGTTGTTCTACCAGGCCTGCAAAGATTAATGTCAACTGCATCCATTTTTTTCTTTTTTGTAGACTTTGTAGGGTGTGGTAGAGACTTCCAGATTCTCCGACATGTGGTTCCTGACAAGATGCAAGGCTTTCACCCAGGGTGAACCTCCACGGAGCTGCTGCTGCTGCTGCACACATGTTTAATGCATATGAAAAACACGAGGCCAATAAAACATAACTGATCCTGCATCTGACCAGCAGAGAGGGGCGACAGACTACAGTGGCTGTTTACAGCCCATGATAATGGCCCTCGTATAAAAGCCACAGTGGGATAATTTGCCGCAGGCCTTGGGACACGGGGCATCTACTCTGTTAGCAGGGTCAATGATGAAAAGTAAACTCTGTAAACTGCTGGGTAGTGTGGGAACACATCTTTGTTACTAACATTTATAGCACCTTGCAAAAAACACCCATCTAGCTTTTTCACACGTTTAGGATCATTACAACTGCAGATTTTCATGCATTTTCATACATTTCATTACGATTTTCTGTGACAAAAGTGTCACTTTACCACAGAGTGGAAGGAAAAGGACAAAGGTAAAAATGAAATAAAATGATTGTGTGGCATGCCTGAACTCGTTCAACTTTAATCTGGTTAATGGGAAGGTTGTTGCAAAGCTGCAAACATAATAATATAACAGAATGGAAGAGAAATATTGTTTATTTACAACAAATATTGTTCATTTACAACTAATGTAACTGAAGAGTTGGCAAAAAAAAATTATCTTGCAACATTTGGCTAGTAACCATTTTAGAGTCATTGGTTATAATTTGTGTTTTGGTCACTTTTTTGGGTAGCACTTTATTTGACGGGGTGTGCATAAGACTGACATGACACTGTCATAAACATGACACAACATTTAACATGAACATGAAGGAGCTCATGTTGTCATGAAGTGTCATTTGGCAAATAAAAAGTTGCATTAAAAGCCAATTAAAAGTGCCAACTTTGCATTATTTTGTAAATAATGACACTTTTGTTTGAAAAATTTAAATGTCTGTGTAAGCTAGTCAAAATCACTGGTCTGATTGTCATAATAACTTAGGACTTTAACAATAACAATTATTAAATTATTAATGCTGTAGTCCACTATACCCACTTTAACAATTTCAACATGTGTTTGTTAACTTCGAACTGTTGGAGCACTCAATTACGTCCAAGTTTTAACTTTCTGAAGCAAACTATCACTCCCCCAGGAGAAAGAAGTGGATTAGCAGACTCCAGAACAACCAAGGATCAAGACTTTTAAACACAAAGATGTGAGAACAGTAGTGAAATTCGCAACTTTCCACAGAAACAACACGGATTCCTTCTGGAAGTAAACATCTTCTGGGCTCGTTAGTCAAAGATTGAGGTGTGTTGTAATGAAACGACAAGTCAAGTCTTTCAAAAATGGCATCATGGGATAATCATGAATGTAGACTTACTGCAAATGTTTCACCTTCACCTCCAAACAGCAGATAAACATGTGAACTATGGACTCGACTGTGTTCCAACCTGGTAGTGATCAAAACTTGGAATGCTTGGAATGAATAAGGCAGGCTAAACCTCAGTCCTATTAAATGCACAAACTGTGCTTAATGGCAGCCTACATGGCAGGGAACTAACCAAATTAAATTGATTCTACATACTAAATTAGCCCCAAAACTCCTGCAAAGTGTTTGTAGTTTGTCTGCCAAAACCAGGTATGAGATGGAATGTGTTTTTATGGCATATTTTGAGTTGTTTTTTTGTACGAAATCCACAAGTAATTCGAACTTGTGAGTAAACAACATGACTCCACCCTGATGAAAGACTAAAATTAATGTAACGTACAGGCGGACAGTTATTGTATGTAGCCCTCCGACTAATCATATAGATATATTTATTAAAAGATTGCCTTGAGAAAGAAAAATACATGGAGTTTCTACCAATAAAAACCAAAGTGGCTTGACTTTTATGCCAACTTCTTTGAGGAGGCAATATTTTGGAAAAACAACGCCCTTTCCAGATTAATCAAAGCAGTTATCCCGCTTTAGGCTTCAGCTGCAGCTTGACATTTAATTTTTTTTATAGTTTGAATCAAGAGTGAAGTGAACAAACAACTTGCAGATTATGACATAAAACATTCCGCCATCTGCTACAAAGCAGACCATGTTCAGGGTCAAAAGGCCCACAGAAAACTTACAATGGACAAAGACAAATTCTTTGCAGTGACCCTCACCGTTTCCCAGGCCTTGGACAGCGCAGCTGGACCCCGGTCTGTAACCTGAACCGATTTCTACTGTAGAAGAATCCTCCGATGACGCGGACCTTGATGTATCATCCCGGACGATCACACCTCAGCTACTTTGACTGAACCTTTTGAGTGCTTGTGACGTCTTGGCACGGACCTGGTTTTCAATCAGCGGGGCCCGGTTGTCCTCAGAAGAACTCTGCTCCAGGTCAGAGGACAGCGCTCTGCAGACACACGCAGACATGCAACACCGGGCTCGGCTGTGGGGGGATGCCTAATGCAGCACAGATTCGGGAGCGCAGAGGGACCGCTGATGTGGACAGGTTTGTTGCACTTGGATGATTCATTTGGCAGTATCTGGTTCCAACATTGATTGTGACTAAAATGAGCTGGCCCAGGAAATACTACTTGCTGTACGCTATCGTAGGCAATAATACATGATTAATACGCACACATTCTGAAACTTATTTTGGCCATCGTTAACCAGGGGATATCAACTTTGCGAGGAACAACTACAAAATTATTGGCACATTTAGAGGATTAGCAGGTGGTGTGTGTGTAAGTGTGTGTGCGTGTGCATGTGCATGTACTTGTCTAGCTATCCTATTTAGAACCATCATTTCTGGAGTATTTTCTAGCCCTCTGCAGCCCAGCAGGCCTTATGGAGACCAAAGCCTGGTCCGGACTGCCTTGTTTTGGGGTTATGGTTATGTCTAGCTACAGACTAGTAATAGTTAGGGTTAGAAAAAATGTCAGGTTTTGACATAAATGCAGTTACTAAAATGAATGCAAGTCAATGCAAAGTCCTAATATGTGTAGAAATACAAAAGTGTGTACATGTACTTTAACTAGGACCATTTTCTGGCATATCTGCTAACCTTCTGAAGACCAATGGGTCTTTTCAGAACCAAAGCATAGTTTTAGTACAATGTGTTAGGTTTAGAGGTGTGATGTGAATTAGGCTTTGATTAAGATTAGGGTTAGGAATAGACTAGTAATAACTAGGCTTAGGGAAAATGTCTGTATTGGACATAAATGGAGTTACTACAATGAATGGACGTCTATACAATGTCCTAATATGGGTACAAATGCAAACCTGTGTGTGTTTGCGTGTGTGCGTGGGGGTGCGCGGGTGCGTGCGTGTGTGTGTGTGTTTGTGTGAGACCCTCTGAATCAAACTTGAGATATGACATTTTTAAACCACAGATGGCTGCAGCCTGAAAGCAATCATTTCACCGTAGCCATAGCTGACAGCCGCATCCTCAGTCTCAAAAGAATTAGAGTCATTGATTTAAAAACTTCCTCCGTCTTCTGTCAAATAAATCTGCAGTTTTCTCCTCTAAAGCCAAAGTCCACACTTAAAGCATCCCCCAGTGAATTAGGTCTTACCACAAACTGTTCAAAGAAGAAAAACAAATTACCGAGCAAATAGTGGCCAGCAGCTGCATCCCGGGGAGACTACGTTGATTCATGCATTCGCTGTAAACTGTTAAAATCAGAGTTATTAAACTATAATCATTTTTTGATGAGGAAAGAGCAGCGACTCGATTCCCGGCTGCTGTTGGTTCACTTGGCCTCCGCTTGGTGCGGGGAGATAAAATCATTTCCCCCCCCCACATGTGCTTTGTGCCGGGAGGAATTTATGGTTTCCAAGGTATGTTTTCTGCTTCAAACTGGGCCGCCGTTTGGACACCAGCTTGGACGAATCAGAATTGTTGGCTCCCTGGAGAAAAGATGGAAAATTTGTGGCCGTAGTGAAATATTTTAGTCATGAAAAGCCTTCGCACCGCAATGTTCAATCAACAACATCCTGAGAGGACCCGGGAGGGGAGAAGACGAAAATGGAGGGGAAAAAAAAGAATGTCTTGTGCAAATAAATCAACACGGACAGTTTTCTTGTGTGGCAAAGTCAGCGACGACAGGGATGTTTAATAATGGAGATGAGGAACACTAGTTCTCAGTAACATGTCAAGGATTACAGCTTATGTCATTGCAAATATCTGCAGGTCGTCCTTCTTCACCTGCCTGTGACTCTCAGGCAGCCAAAATAACAACCTTCCACTTTGGTTCGGCAACACATTTCCAAGTGTCTCTTATTAAAATTGTCCTAAAGTCTGAGGTTGTGTTTTTGTCATTTTCTGGCTTTGAAAAGCCCCATCAGCTGTTCCAAGTTACTAGTTGTCATGACAGCGCATGATATTAGATGTTAGAAGCACTATAATGAACAGCAGAAACCCTGGATCTGCAACATCTAACCACCCATTTTCTGTACGTGCTTCGTCCTTTTTACAGCGGAGCCGACAGAAAGAAGGAGATCATGAAACGATCGTGCGCACGCTGTGGTCCTAATTACCTTTAGACACACCAGGATGAGAGCACGCAAAGCGACTGCAAAGAGTTCTGCAGAGCAAAGATCCAAGCTTTTCACAAGAACATTACATACTGTCAGTCAGACATGGTGGTGGTAGTAGGACAGTCTGGGGCTGCTTTTTTCTGCTCCATAGCACACAAGCCATTTCGGCTCTGAAAGCCTCAAAGCTACGGCAGAGAAAGAATTCAGAACAGCCTAATCAAAGTCTGGACTTAAGTTAGATTGAAATGCTTTAGTGAGCAGAAATTCCTTGATGGCAATGTTAAAGACTCGTCCCAGGAACGGCAACCAAGTTTTCGCTGCCATCGGTGACTTCTCAGACGGGGCCAGTTTGGTTTGAACAGCATTTCTCCAAAAGTTAATAAAATGAAACTCAAAATGATAGCTCGCTCTTGGAGTTTTAATAATCTCTTTATGCAACCACAACATCTACTGACATGAATGTTGATGTTTTCACTCAATATATACTTATAAAAATCAAAACATTAAATGTAATAAAATCTGGTTTTTACACTATGAATAAAATCTACTATGTCATAATGCTTGTAGTATTGTGTGTGTGTGTGTGTGTGTGTGTGTGTGTGTGTGTGTGTGTGTGTGTGTGTGTGTGTGTAGGTTTAATTGGTTTGGAAGAAGATTGCCCTCAGTTTGCAGAGGGAATCTCCAATCTCAGGACTTATAAACACCTCAGCATGGGGCCGTGTGTATGAGTGTGTATGCACACCGTGCTCTGTTTACACACCCGTATGAACACACTCCCTTTGCCCCACACATGCCCTCAGACAGAAACACACACCTTGCTCTAGTGCACATATCACACACACACACACACACACACCCACACACGCACGCATACACACACACACACACGCACACACACACACACGCACACACACACGCATACACACGCACACGCACACACACGCGCGCGCGCGGGCGCGCACACACGCACGCACGCACACACACGCTCACGCACAGACGCGCGCACATAAGCACTTTTTATGAGCTATCTAGAAAAGCAAATAAACAAATCCCACAGCGCTGCAAAGAAATGACAAACACACACCTACACACACACGCACGCACGCACGCGCGCGCGCACACACACACACGCACACACGCACGCACACACGCGCACACACACACACGTATTCTCCAGCAAAAGCACTTTCTGACTGCTCAGTGCTTCCAGGTGCGTTGCTTTCTGTTTCCTGCTTTTCTGAACGAGGTTTGCCACATTACGTGTGACTGTGCCCGCGGGAATAACTTTGCTAGCGCATGAAAGTCTCATTTAGCTCTGTTTTCACCTCTGCAACCAGTTCAGTGAAGATGCAGTGACACCCTCCGCTAATCTCTTCCCCTTCATCTCTTCCCACCCTCCTCTCTTCTCTCATCCCACTCTCTGCTCCTCTTTCTCTCAGAGTCACGGCTCATTGGAAGACAAACATCCTGACCCTCTGCACCCCTCCCAACCCCCACTCCCCCCCACCCCTCAACCCACTCCCACCTCTCTGCCTCCCTCCATTCCTCCCTCTTATCCCGCTCCTCCAGCTCAGCTCGTAACCGTATCCTACCTGCAGCGGATCCTTTCCACGCATTCATCAACGTCAGCCGTTTGGACGAGCTCTCGGAGAGCAGGGCGGGGAAAAAACAGAACTGAAATTAGTTTGGGAAAGGGAGAGAGTTGGGTGATGTGAAAAAGGAGGCATCCTGGTGAGAAGGCATGCTTGGAATCAGCAGTATCCCCCCCCCCACCATCACCACCACCACCTTACTGAGACGGAGAGTCACTGAATTAGGACATTACATTGTCAGCTACAGCTGTGTTCATCATTAACTGCTCAAAAAGCCAGAGGAGTGATTTCATAGGGCCTGTAAATGAACGTCGTCTCATACACAACTCATGAAAACTACAAGGCTGCTTCGAGGTATTTACGGATTTTTCTCGGAAGCCGTGTTGAGAACTTCGCCGTTTTCTTTCTCGAATCTGCAATAAATAAAGATGCAGGTGAATCTCGATGAAGTAGAACATTATCAAATAATTTTACAGCAATCTTTTAAAACCTTTATTTATCTCAATTTTGAATATTTTTCGCTTACCACCACTGGTGAAATTTAATTTCTGAAAATAATAATAAAAAAAAAAAAAACCTGTTTACGGATTTTTATTTTCAAATGTTATTTTAATCTGACAAATAAGCCTCACCAGAACGCATGTCGTAATTTACTGAGCTGTAATTGTCTACAAACTCACATTCAATAAATTACGAGGTAATTACATCGCGGTTCTGAACGGGGTCTAAAGGTTCTTGAGAGATCTCTAGACCCGTGAAATCACAGACCTGAAGGGGGTGAATATTTATGCAATCATTGTTGTTGTGTTCAATAGTTTTTATTTAATTAACATTATTTTGAAGAACTCAGCTTTCACTCTGATATTAAAGTTTTTTTTTCATATTTTTTTTGTCCCAAAAAAAAAACAACCTAAACTTTGTTGTTCATGATTGAAAATACCCAAGGGAGTGAATAGTTTTTATAGACACTTTGTATTATTCTCTGCTACACTGCATATGCTGCAGGTTACCCGAATCATGAAAGATTGAACCGATTGCAAGTCAGCAATCACCATCAAAATCAATTGTTCCTGTAGACAAACACGAATTATTATTGTGAAGAAATATAATAAAGCACAAAAAGGTCCATTGCTTTAAAAAAAATACACTAAAGACTTTAGTGTGCTCAGTGGGGGGTTTCTAATGTTCTAACAGCTCAGTAGAAAAGATTAAAATCTTTACATTTCCAGCATTAAGCAATAGTTTGGGTTTAAGAGCACTGAAGTCGACTCGGGTTACTGTTGGTAGACATAAGAACCAAGGAGATTTAAGCCACCATGCCTCTAAGCTTCCCGGCTCAGTTGAACGTTTCGGAAACAGACCACACCATCAGGAGGGAGCCTCCATGCTGGCTGATGGGAAATAATCAAACTGAAGGCGATAACACAGAGGAAATCACTGGAGCTCTGTGTTTGGGTTTCTAATTTGGCTTTTGGTGCTGATATTTAGACTGGATGTGAGCAGAAATGAGCAAAGCGAAGAAGCGACAGCAGGGAAGCAGAAGGACTTGTAAACAGACCTTATTGGACGGGTGGACAGTTGACACAGCGGTGCCTGGGTCTTGTCTAACTCAATGAAAGTCGGTCTGAATCACTGTTTTTTCCTGTGTGATGGAAACCAGTGACCTTGCCACGAATAAAACAGTTGCTAAGGATTGTAGTGAGTATGAGATCATCATTCATTCATGCTGTATTTTTTTTTTTTCCTGAAACCTTTAATCATTGCTCCTGAAAACACAGGAAATAGTTGGTCACAACAACTTTTGCCAAAGTTCCCAGTTGTTTTCTTTTGCCTTCTTTAAAAACACAAACGAACGTACTTTCTCAGGGGTCGACATTATACGGCGTGGCTTTTTGCTGATGCTTGAAGCCTTTTGACAGTTTAGAGCTAAACTGGATGTGTTGTTTGTAGAGAGAAGCCCCTCCGTTTCATGAATTGTAAGACTCTGACAGCATCGAGTGTCCCTCGCCGGTGCTTCCACTTCCTGTGTTTTATCTCCATGGTTGGGACAGACCTGTTTGAAGTCGAAGCCCTTTGCTGATTACTGGAGAACATTGGCGAGGAGCTCTCTGGAGCGACGTGTCACACTTTCATCTTTCTCCTTCTGTCTATCATGTGAACATGGGTTCCACATGACAGGAGAATCCGTTGAATGAAATCAGAGGGGACATTGTGGAGATTTTTTGGGTCACAGAGAACAATCAAAAATTGACCGACGGAGCAGCCGGAAGGAGAACGAACTGTGTTTAAAACTCCAGCCTCAAACTTGAACCGTATACATTTATAAAAGCGTGGTATGTATGTTCAAAGAGGCCAAACTGGCTTCATTCAGCTGGGATTACCACAGCCAGAACATTTTGCTGCTTCTTTTTGAGACGTTCGACAGTGCAGTACGGCTACAGTAGTAAAATACTGATCAGGGTTCTGGAGATGTGTTGACAAATTGGACACATTTTAGCTTGATGACCATTGATGAGTCGAATCAAGAATTGGAAAGCTGTTTCACAAGGTGAGGAGTTTCTTGTAAACACGGGCAATTCGGACAGTATGCATGATCAACGTAAAGCACAGAAAAAGCATCGAAAGCATCGAAAGCAACACGTACTTTTAAGACGTGACAATAATTAATGTTCCACAAAATCCTCTTCATTGCCTCTCATCTGGACCTACGTGGCATGTTTTCCAACAACAACAACACACATGGCAGAAGCATAAGGTGCAATGTGCTCAATATTGTTTTCTAATAAATTGTGAGAATGTTTGTTACCAGAACAGTAAAAGAGCAGATATTGTTCTTCGTTACACATTATCTACTCCAAAACTCTCATCTGGCAGATTTCTATGCAAATTGAAGAAATCCTGTCATTCGGAGTATCTCTGTATTTTTTTTTTTTAGTTATTCTGCCTTTTCATATGAAAACAATCAAACATAGTGAAACTTTATATCTCTAAAACCTTGGCCTTGCACTGATTGTAGATACGCTGGTTAACTGGAGCACCTGCATCTGGAATTGGTGGATTCTTTTTTTTTTTAAAACACATCCCCCAAGTTTTTTTTTTTTGTCTTTTCTTTTCTCTTTCTGGAAGCTGATTACTTTATGCAATAAAGGAGACAAATAGCTGTCTGCACCATCTTCCATCTGTCCTGATGAGCAAGAGGTGAATCAGAAGAGGGGAATGTTGGCTGCCTTCTGCGTCAGCTTCTGCGCAGAGCCAAAGTTTTAAGATGATGATGAGACTGTCTGCATGCGTGTGCTCTAATTGTGTCCCGGGAATGTTCCAGGAAGGTTATTTGTGTTCCTTTCTTTCAATGTTCCAAAGGGGTGCGGGAGGGTGACACCAGATTTTAAACTATAACAAAAAGAACATCAACATTCAGTGTCTTGTGAAAAGTATTGAAATCCATCACATTTTGTCTTGTTACCAAAACATCCCTATGACGTGACTCTGGGGATCATGTTTTGCGTGTCGTGCCTCCAAATATAGTGTTTTGTACCAGAACTGTCTTCCATATTCCCTACATTTTTTGTGGCAAACTGTAATTGTGATTTTTTTTTTCCCTTTTGTGCCACATCTGAATGAGTCAGACTTGTTGAAGTAAAACGAATGGCTGCAATGTCCACAGATTGTCACACCAGAGCAACAGCAATCGTGGGCTAATTTGTGTTTTGTTGACGTGATTTGTTGCAATATAAAAGTGAAACACAGTACTTCCTTTGCTTACATAAATCCCATTTTGCTATGTTCTTCATTTTTAAAGCCGAAAACAAAAGCCAAAAAGCTAGAGAGCTTAAGTTTCCCATCAACTGAGAAGGAGCTCGTATATCCAGGTAAGTTTACATGAGAAAATTCCTGAGCTCCTTCCAAACTTCCATCCCTGCATCAGCCGGCACATGCTTGACTGATGATCTGGAGGACTCCCGTGTGACTGCTGGAGAAACGGCACGTAGGAGAGCGGAGAGACATGGCGTAGGTACGAGGTGAGAGGGGGCGGTGGGACGAGAGGTAGGCTTGCGATCTTTCACTTGTTTGTTTCCGCTCGTCGTCGAAAGGCTATCCTTTCATCTCCGCTCGTATACCGGGTGTTTTCGTCACACAGGGGAAGCTCACAGGGTTTTTATCGCAGGAAGATTTACAGAGGATGATGGGGAGGCACACTGTTCCCAAGTGTTTAAGTAGTCTGACTGATAACACCTGCACAGATCTCTGTCTGTGGTGAGATGTGCGGTGAGCAACTTCTGCTGGATTGTAGCAACAGCTCTGCGCCGTACAATGCCTCAAGATTTACGATAATGCTCCACAAAGTAGCAAGCTCTCCAAATTCAAAGTTTGATACAAAGGGGCAATAGTAAAGCGATAAGCGAGGTCTATTCCAACAAAAATATAATGACATGCTTCTGGACAATATTGTGGTTTTGTTAATTACAGGATTTTATCAACATGTCTGTTGTAATGAAATTACTATAATTGAAAGAATTACAGATTAGGGCTGGAACAATGACTACAAGGGAGAAGAAACATGGTCTTTGCTGCTATTGTGCTACTCCCTCCAGATTAAAAAAAAAAAAAAAGATTTTATAACACTGTAGTGTAAGTAGTAGCAGGATGCTGGGGAGGTGTGCATATCCTCCGTCACCCTGCAGAACCTCACTATTGCATGCTTCTTTCCTGAAGATCAGTTTAAGGTTGGAGAGAGGGGAGGTGCAAGTCCTGTTAGGTAGGGCTTGGACCCGTTAATAACTGCCTGTAGTTCGAGTTTAATTGCTGTTAATTATACAACTGCTGTCCATGGTGCTGAATTACAGCCATATTGCAGCAAACACTTGATTTTAGATCTATAGACGGACACTTTATTTCCCTCCAACACTATTAAAAAAGGCATTATGTGCCAAAATAGGGTTCAGCTTACAGTGTCTTGGTACAACGTTGGTTATGCAACACTGCTTCCGATGTTTCGAGACAAATGTCGTCTTGGTTGCCCAAGTATGTGAAAGTCTGGATGAGCAGAAAGCTATCGCTTCCTGCAGTTCCGATGGGTTATTTATTTTTTTCAGACTCTCAGAGATAACACAAAAGGAATGTGTAAATAAAAATGATAAGTTGTTTGTTTTCGTGGCTCGTCGCGGCTGGAGGTGTGCATATCTGCACGGCCGCCTCCGTCACCCTGCAGAACCTCACAATTGCATGCATTGTTCCTGAAGACTCTCCTTATCAGTTGAAGGCTGGAGCGGTGTGCAGAGCCGGTGCAGGCAGCAGCCCCGCTGCAGGTCGCGGTCCGGATCCGAAGAAATGTAAACTAAGTGCAGTCACCTTAAAAACTTAGCACATGAGTCTGTGAGGTGGAGAGGTTTTATTCTGGATTTGGATGAGTTGTGTTTTGGGGTTTGTTCTTTTTCTTTTTTTTTGTGCACTGTAAATTCATACATTTACTGTTTGAATTATGCTGATGGGTGATCAATGCTGGGCCTTTCAAGGGTTCTCCAATGTCTTTTAACTTCCCCATTTCAACGTGTTAACAATCACAAACATTGCCTTTTATTGAGATGTGTTGCAGTAAAACAGCACAAGAAGAAGAAGAAAGGAAGACTAATCATTTCTACAACCACATTTTCCCAACGTCCACCCTACTCTTAAGTATTTTTGCATCCTCTAATTCACAAACCTGGAACTAAATTCAGATGTAAACTTTCCTCAACTCGAACTCGAACCTCTCTGTCCCTGCTAAAGAAATCCCCACTCCTGTCTCAATGTCGCTGCCACTATCGTGGTTCATTCTGATTACAGTGCGTTTGGTCTGACACACTACCTGATTTGTTGAGTGCACAAATTTATGTCCTTTAATGCACATCTTCCAGTTAGTTTTTGGGTCAAACCGACTGGAGTTTTTTCCATTTTCTTATTTGCAAGGTAAGGGTGGCATTTCAGCAGAGACAAAGATTAATGTTATTGCTCTTTGTTCTAACAAGATCACATTAGATTACATGAACAAGCATTGTGGTGTTTATGCAGGGCAGCTCTGATACACAAGTAGACAAAAAGATGGATGTCATTTTTCATAACAATGGATCAAACACTGCTGAAGAGCGGAGCGGTCCGTAAACCAAATGTTCACGTCACTGTGGTTTCACTTGCCTCATATTTTCTAATCTGCAGCAGACTTCTCTAGTAAACAAAGATACGCTGATCCTATGGACAGCTCATGCACAGCCCTAAGTCAATATAAACCATGCTGCGTAAACACACAAACAGACTCGTAACCGCTGAAACAAAAATACATTTCAGCGCGCAATGTGAGTTATTACAATCAAAACTGTTCCACAAGTCCTGTGACCCCTTGTGAAGATGTGTATAAATAACTAAAAATAAATGGTCGTTTTGGAAACTCGGTTATCCGAGGATGCTGCTCTTTGTTGCAGCTCTCCAGCGGGGAATTCTGAGTGGGATTTTTACTGCCGTATCCCCCCCGTCGTTCGAAGAGAAACTAATCCAGTTTCTTTTCTTTCTTTCTTTTTTTTTTGTCACACTTCTGGCTGTTCTGAGGGCCGTAATTACTGCCATGACTGCAATTACACTTTTACCTTTTTTTTTTGTAATTGCACTTTTTCCAGAGTTGGAAAAGTTTGTTGCCATTACATGGTTTATGAAGTATAACGCGAATCTCCTTTAAAATTAAAGTTCTCTTGTCTTTCCAACTTTTGGAAGAGACAAAGAATGACTCATCAAATGTACACAAATATGGCATAAAACCTTCTATTGTATTTATTTTTAAATAACGGGTGCACCAAGTGTGGTCCTACAATCACAACTGCTTTTATGGGATTTGTTTCCTCCAGTGAATAATTGTGCTCAAATTAAAAAATGGGATTCATCAGAGGAAGATGAGGAAGCTAAAAGTCTTTGTCTCCACGTCTGACCGCCACCTTTTATAAAGGAACGCCTTTTAAAAACTGGCTGCAGACGATATTGCAGACAAACTAGCACGATCACAGAGGAACTAATTCAGATAGCCTGTTTGCAGCCTTCCATCTGATTGGATAAATATATTTCGGGCCTCGTACGATAAACCTCATCAATTCAACAAGTAACCGGTGAATCAGGCAGATGGGCTTTTTAGATGATAATTGGACTGCTGCCTGGAATGCACATATGGATAAGGTGATTTTTACAGAAGTGCAAGAGCTATAAAAGATATTTATCACATTCCTACACTAAAAGGTATCCATACCCACAAGGTTCTCTGGCAAGGTGTCAAAAATGTCAGCACTTAGCCCTGTTCTCCGGAGATGTTGGCACTTATGGAGGTTTAAAATCAGCCTGATCTGTAAAACAATGCTGTGCTCCTATGCCAGCCAGCCAGCCAAGTCCAGATTTAAGACGTTTCTGCCTTTTCCTTAAAATTGCAAGCAGGTGTTCGTCCCCTGCTTTTCTCTCCTCCTGCTTCCACACACAAACACACACGCACACACACACACACATACACAAAAAATCTCCCTACTCGGCTTCCCCGAGTAGGACCATGCGTATGCATGAGTGTGTCTGCTTGAAAGTGTAACTGGAGCTGCGAGCCAAAGCTTCTGTGGTTTAAGCAAATTTTCACAACTAAAGGTGTCATTAAGATGTTGACATGATCACGCACGAGGCGGAAATAAGATTAACATCGCTCCCTCTAATTCCTCACTAATTGTTCTGAGATGTTTTCCTAACCGAGTGCAGCAGAGGAAAAGGGAGCTGCAAGCCCGGCAAGGAGGAATTTGAGGGTCAGCCAAACTGGGATGCAGTTCATTTATATTGCAACTAAGGGGAGCGTTTCAAAGCGGTTATTTTGAAAAATGTGGTGGAAAAGAGCGATAATGAGATTCTAGTGTTCCTGAAAATACGACTCCATAAAATTACTTCCCTTTTATCCAGCTGGTTTTAACACACTGTCTTAATTTCCTTACAATATAAACAGTTGGGATGACAAACCGCTTTAAGAATTTAAAGTAACGCCACAGAGAGGCTTTCGCAGGTAATCAGAATACTTTTAATTTCAAAGATTTGTTGTGGTGCTAGTGGCCTTAATTCACAGTAATAACACATGAAACAGGCAGCGAGGCGAGGGGGGAAGTCTAATTATCTGAATATGCAAAGATACGTTTTAAAACACCAGCTCTGGATGAGTGACATGGCAGAGAATGACTGATGTAGCTACGTTCAGGCCGCTGGCCGTGTCAGTCCGTACAAGGCAATTAGGAATGTGGAACTTGTGTCTTCTTCCAAAGTCGCTGCGTTAATCTCCTGGTTTTAATGAGCACTTAGGAACCATGCAGAATGTTCTCTGTATTCTAAACAGACTGGAGAGACAGTGGGTACCGGGACTTTGTGGTTCTGTCTTGTTTGCGTAAGATTGCAAGTGAGATAATAAAGCACTTGAGAAAGAATTTTGCAAAACACCTCAATTTTTTTCCCGTCTTCTTCCTAATTTCTTTAACAGTGCTTTTTGCAAAAGCATTAACACAGTCTTGACTTTATTTAAATTTTTTTTTTTACTGCTTGTAAAATAAAAACCACAAATGTCGGTGTGTCTTACTCAGCTTTCACGTGCAAGAACAACACGTTTTAGTGCGTAACTGTGAGGTGGGATGAAAAAGCAATCATGGCTTTTTGCAAGCAAAAAATTGAAAGAAAAAAAATTGGCTTTTTTTTTTTTTGCCAACTTCGTAGAATCACCGTTGGTGCGACTACAACTACAAGACACTCGGTTCGGGCATCCAGTAGCTGTTTATGTCTGGACTAAGACTGGACTTTTTCACTCATTCCTCTTAGCAAAATATCTCAAGCTAACTTAGATTGAATGTAGACAAATTAGTTTTGCCACAGATTCTTAATCAAGACTTTGGACTGATATAAAATAAAACATGGACACGTTTTGATCTAAACTATTCACTGTGTGTATTTAGTTCTGTTGTCCTGATATCATACGATCCTCTGTTCCAGTTTACAGTCACTTGCGGCCTTGAGCCATGTGTTTTCTTTTCTTTACAGGATTGCTCCATATTTATCTGCATTAGCTGTCAACTCTGACCTGATCAAGACAAAATAAAGCTTCCCCACAGCATGACGCCGCCATCACTGTGCCTCATGAATGACACTGGCAAGCCATTGTGTTGACAAACACAAACCTCTAACAGGATTTCTTTTGGATCTCTTTGTCCCTCCCAGATTCTCACCTCCTCGGGTTCTCGTTGTATTTCGCCATGTGCGCTTCCTCCATTTTTGTTTTTATTTGCAGTGCTTTCAAATGTCTTATTACCTTAAAAATACTGAAACTCCTGTCTGTTGTGTGCAAGCAGAAGGTGGAACCAAGCTCTGTGGTTATTGAGAAGGTTCCTGTCTTTGGTTGAGGTTGAGATTGATGGGCCATGTAAGTGGCCTTGTTCAGCTCAGCTATTAAGCACATCCATCAAGTTAATTTTCAATTATTACGATGAGTTAAGGAGCAAAAAAAGGGGGTAAAGTAATGGCCGGTCGGCGTGGTTACTGCTGTTACTTGAGGTGATTAAACAGCATTTAAGAGGTCCGGGCCCTTCACTCGTCTCCTCCCTTGAATGTTGCGCCGATACACGAGATTTCACAGGGGTAGCTGTGGGGATGTCTGCCTGCGTCTCCGAGCGTTCGGTACAAATGTCATCCTGTGTTGAAATACTGGCGTTGAGCTGAGTTACACCACTCAAACTCTTGATGAATGGCTGAGCAGATTGGGGCTGTGGGAGAATAATATGCTGCTCTGTTCAGCTCATTTCCTTTCAGTTAAATCATCCAAGAGAAGTATTCCCTCTCGCCTTCGGGACTGTATATTCTGTCTATGTGGGATGTTGAAGTTATTGGAGACTGAAAGAAAGGGGGAAAAAATGGAATCTGTGTGTTAGACATCTGTTTGTTGCCATAAGCATAGATGACATTTGCACTAACTTGTCTGACATTTGAAATGAGGAAGTACAGTATGAATTACAAAACAGGCTTCAGATGGATGGGCGTATGGAGCCATATTTCTGGTTGTGTTGTGTTTTCATGAAGAATGTTCTGAGTTGATCCCAAGTATCATCTCAGCATCCAGACAGATTGCTACTGTTTTCACTGAGAAAATGTGAAACCCAGTAACTGTTGTTGGCATACTGTCTGTGATTTTTTTAGCTATTCTGTTTATCTAGTGTCAAACTAAAGGCCTGTGGGCCAAATCTGGCCCACCATCGCTAATTCTGTGGCCCTCCAGACTTCAGACTAAAAGATGCTGTGTGGCAAATTTTCGTAGACATGCTAATATTGGCTTAGCGCTTCTGGAAATTCCTCCAAATGAAAACATTGTCATCAGGAGCGAGACTGAGAAAAAAGCGTTAAAGCACTTAAATGTAGCGCATTACTTTACTGCCTGTGCTCAGCATTTGCTTTATCAATGAATTGCAGTGGGACAGATTATAGGCAAATGCAGACAAATGTTCCACATGTTCATTGACGATAGTTAAATAGTTTGAGTCAAACTGGAGTTGGGCACAAAAACCTACGACAACACTGGTTTTGCTTCGTCTTGGAGAAGAAGAAAATGAAAATCACCCGAACCAGCTGATAATATGACTGATTTTCCGATATACTTCAAAGACACAGGTTTGATTGGAAAACAGTCATTGCAGGTCTTTAAACTTACATGCATTTCTGAGTGCTTAAAAACTTCGAATGTGTAAATCTAAAGGAAAACAACAGGAAGCGTCACACCTCAATGCTGAACTTAGATGTGGTTTTATCTCAGCATGTTGTCAGAATTTTGTTTGATTTGTTAAAATAATAATAATGCTTTTAATAATGCAGTTTTTGCTTTAGTTTAAATGTGCTTAAAAGGGAATTTTTTAGTTGCGATGTTGCAGTTCCAACTATAAAAGCAAACTGACCAGTCATGGCAACATTTTCTCTGCACTCTACAGAATTTTGACCAATCCCTTAGTCCCTTTCTAATTTAACTTCCTGTTTCACAACATTTCTTGAAAGAAAACCTGCAAGACAAAAGCATCTGTGGTGCTAAAATTAACATTTGCCTTATTTATTTATTTATTTATTTATTATTATTATTTTTATTTTTTTTGCAGAAAAACATTTTGAGATGTTCTGTAGGATTTGTTTATACTGTGTAAAGTTCATGTAAACTTGAATGACCGATATGGATTTTTTTTCTTTTGGACTTTGGCAACTTCCCAGGACAAGTTCTTTTGTGTAAAGAATACAAATATTGTACCAAGAAGGTGCTTGAAAAAATGAAGCAAAATCACTAATTTTAGGCTGCAAAAATCACAACAGAAGAAAACTACATCGCCACATCCTGGAGTGACTGAGTATCTGTCAAGTAATTGTGCAGTCTTTTCTTCTGTCATTTATCTACTTTGATCAGCAGTTTGACAGAAACACAAAGTCTGCTGCTTACAACAAACATTCAGTTTTGCTTCTTAAGTTACATTTGCATCTGTGCACAACCTCGTGAGCACACGCGCATACACACACACACTGTTGCAAATGGTTATATTTCATTTGCTCTGTGTGTCCTAATGCTCATTTCTGACATCCAGCAGAGCAAGTTGCAGGGTTTCTCCGAGTTCTATAACGAGCATCTATAGTCGAAGCATGCTCTATATTTCCCCGAGATGCATGACCGCCTTTCCCATTGTCCAGAATATGAGTTGTTGGACCTACACCCCTCCAACCCTCACACACATGCACACGCACACACACGCACACACACACAAACACACTCATTCACAAACACGTGCAGCTTTATCAGTTCCATCTGCTCTTGAAGGCTCTGAAGGCGAGCAGCAGCTCAGTCTAATTGGAGTGCGGTCGCCTGAGTTTTCTGCAGGGTAACCGTATCTACAGCATCCAGTGTCTGCTCAGGAAATGCACAGAGACAGATCCTTTCCAAGCCTAGAACAACAGGAATATGTGCTTTTTAGGACACCTGTTTTCAAGTCGTGGAAAACAACAACAAAAAAAAGGTTAATGTGATTGGTTTTTGGATCAGAATATTTAAAATGCATGTGACAGAAAAGTGAACACTGCACATCACTCCTCTCACAGTGAGACATGGCGTTGGCAGCATCATGCTTTTGTTTTCACACATGACCTAAAAATGCTACAGCTTCGCCTGCAGTGAAAGGCGGCTGTTTCTGAACTGAGCTCAGATGGTAAAACATGCTGTGCTGTATTATAATGTCATTAGTTAACAGTAGAACCTATTCAAAATGCATTTTGTTGTACAAATTAAATGGTTCATTCCAAAGAAAATCTTTAATTTCACATTGGGAAATTGTTGCCTTTTTTTATTTTAATAAAGACAACAAAGGAAACTCAAACAAATCATTTTAACACATGTTTTTGGGTTGAAAACCCAACAAAGTGTGCTGGGTCAAACCTTTAATTCAACTCTGCAATGCTAAATGAACCCGCTGCATCTGGAACCTCAAACAGTCTCAGTTTCATTTAAATGAATCTGAAAAACCAAAAACCTTAACAGATTAATCACTAAAGGACGTATGTGTATACATGTTTGCAGGAATAAATGACTTTGATACCGCGTTGTTGTCAGGCTGCAGCACTTTGTAAAATTATTTCTCTCATACATCTCATCCGTTTGTGTTTGTTTGACGTAGCAATCACAAATCCTCGTGTCGCTAACCCTACAGATGTGTGTGGAGTGGAGCTGTGAGGGAAACATCTTGGGTGTTGTTGTCTTTATTTCAGAACCACGCTGCACACATCTTGCGAGAGCAGCTTCGGGTTGCTCCATGCAAACTATGTGCTTCCTTCCCCGACGTTCCAAGTAGATCCTAGGATAGTCACAGAAAGTCACGCTGCAACAAGATAACCAAGAGCAACAAATTCCTAAAAGGACAGAAGAATGTGGAAACCATACACAAAACAAAGAAAACAAAAATACCAAAGAAACGTGGGAACAAGTAAACAGGTTTGCTTAGGAAATTAGATTTTTGCATAATGCTTTTGAAGATAGCAGAATGTTTAGCATATTAAAGAATAGACATGTTCAATAAACTGTTTCTAATGTGGTTTTCTTTGTGGTATTCAACATCGAAACAAAGACAGACTTTAAACGCTTGCAGGTTTCCCTTAAACGTCTATCAGTTCTGTTTAATTTTACATCTATTTGTAATACATGGCGATAGCATCTCTAATCGCTACATCAGGATAAGCCATGAAGTGCAGAATCCTTGTATGTCTTTCCTCTAAATCATTTTTAACGGCCTGGGGGGGGTTGACGAATCTGCCCAGCTGTTTCTTTTACCCTTCATATTCTTGCAGGAAAATGTCAATCGAAACCTGATTTACTTTTATCCTGCTATGAAATGTTTCTCTCTCAATAACAGTGATTTCTTTCCTGGATGACATGAGGCCTAAAGCGGAATGAGACTGAACATATGCAGCACTTTTCTGGTGATACTGGCCACTCAATGTTCTTTTACACTACCAGCTCTCATTAACCCAGCTTAGCTCACTAATGCTCACATATTGACAAACTCAGTAGGCATTTTGGGGTTTAAGTGCCATCGACAACTGGAATCAAACTACTTGCTGATTCACAGGTGACTTTTTCATTTGAGCCTCATCCATCCAAAATTTTGCAGAGATCACTGCTTGGCTTATTGAGTCTTGGATGCATTTGAATCTTCTGCTGCTAACCAGGCTAAGCTAAGGAAGCATTTTTAGCTGAAAGTACAGATCTCATTTTTTTTGTCTTGAAGATACAAAAGACACAAAAGCATCTGTGAAAAGTAATTTATCCATGAGTAGCAACAATATTCTTTATATAGGTTATGAGCAACTTGAAATTTCTAGAACATCACATACTTCATTAAAACTAATCACCAAGAATGATGGTGGTGGTGCTAAGCAGGTGCAGCCTAAACACAGGGAGGCTTAGCTTGGTGTATGAGGCTGATTGGGCAACGCTGTCCAAGCTGTTCAATGCCCATTTATTGATTCAGTTTTATGGTAAACATTTCAACACACATTTTAAAGTTCCAGTAAGAGGGGATCCTGAATAGTAACATAATTAAACACGTTTTATTTTTTTTTAATAATGCAATTGTTACTTTCCTTAGTAAGTAGCTATTTTCACATTACAGCTTTGCTAAAAATGAGAAAATGGCCCATATACATTTAGCAAATTATTTCTAATGTCTGATTTTTGTAATTCTTGATCATTCAGATTTGTCTTTAAGAATGGTAATATGAGACGATTTACAAGAGCTGAACTAAAAATATTTTTTCTAGCCTGACTGTCATGAGCGGCCATTCATTATTTTTATTGGAACAGAGGGAACTGAAGAGAGATCAGCATGAATCAGAGCTTTACTAATATTTTAAAACAAAGACAACATGTTTTAAAAGTCGGCATTTTTGACCAACGTCAGTTTAAGCAGGAATTAGCACGGCTAGCATTAAAAAAAGATGTAAAGAATTATTTTAACTCTGGTTTCCAAAATGCTGCCGACGTTTCCAAATCCAGCATGATCAAGAATAGTGGTGGAGGCTTAAGAGAAAAAGAAAAGAGCAACTTTGCTGTTCTCCAGTTCTCTGCTGAAAGTCCTGCTCTCCTTCTGCTTCATTTTTTTTGTACCACATATTAGAACCAATTCTAAGAGCATCTCTGTGATTACTAGGACTTTGTTTTTTAGCAGCTCACAAGCTATATTTGAATCTTGCATCAGTAACAACATCCACACTGAAGAGTGTTGTTGAAAATCCCTGCCTGTTGACCTTTGCTGAATATCTGCTTTCATATCTGCTCTGCAATAGAGCCAAAAAAAAGCCAAAAGGGAAGGGCAGTTATGTTGTATTTATTCTGATACATCAACTAAAAAAAATCTGTCTTTTTGAGATTTATACTAGTTTTTTACCCAGTTTCTGGCAGATCAGGTCGTTTTTTTTTAGCATCTTTGCTAAAAAAAAAAAAAAAAAAAATTTAACCTGAACTATACAACTAAATAAAATGAATCATGAAGTCAAGGCATCAATCAAAACTTTAGAAAATGTTTAGGCAGAAAAACAAAAGAGGCAAAATGTTGTCCTTTGTTTACCTGAGACTGTATTAATTCATCAAATATTTTGTGTGGTCCAAATTAAACTTAAATTTTGCCATCTGCTTCTTAGGAGAACATTAAAGTAACGTCTGTTTGTAAATCATGTTTTTTTCTTCCTTTTCTCTCCGACTTGTGTGTTTAACACGTTAGAGTCACTTACAAACACAAACAGCAACATGCTCGGAAAACAATAAAACTAAATCCAGTGTGTTATTGTTCCTTGAATGAAGAGAACATTTTGAGCATCTAATTTGGAGTATATGGTTTCAATCACGGATAGCTCAAGCAAACACAAATGGTTTTGTTTCCTAAAATGTAAGATAAACAACTCTTTGGTTTGGAAGGTCAGCCAAAATCTTCCACAACCATCTCTGGCTTGGTTTGTTTTTTTTTCTAATCTTACTGAGTCGGTACGTAAAACTGTACGCCGCCTGTGACTTTCTTTCATGTTAGCGAGAAGAATTACAATCACTCACATTCTAGTTCTGATACCGTTTAGATCTATACAAAACAGACACGGCCAGATGCATACGGCTTGAGGCTGAAGCTGGCACGTCTCATTTTATTTCACAGTTTGATGTTGAACCGTTTTCTTTTTTTTCTTTAGTTGCTGTAAAAGTTTTTTCAGGGATCTCTCTTCATCAGTAACGCGTGTGTTTCTGTGAATGTGTAAATCAAAACAATAATTTAATAGTTTCTCATTTCTTCGTTCACTAAAAAACATCACATACCCATGAAGCTTGACTGGGGAATATTTAGCAGCCATTATAACCGAACCTATTGCACAGGTTTGTGTCCTGTCACTGAGCCATGTTGAGATTCAGTGAGCTCCTGACAGCGACCTGTTCTTTCACAAATGTCCCTAAAAGCCATCTGCTTTTCTTGATGCTGGATTTCACATATCTTTCACCGGGGAAGTGATTGGACCGCCTGAGTTTGGGCCGTCCTGTAGAATCTGAGATATTACTTGTTACTGTCACGGGGCGGGAAAAAAATGCAGGAACAATGAATTGTTATTGGTACATAAGTTATCTACAGATGTTCTCTTATACACTTAGATCCACTGATGGTAATCGAGCCTCATTCAGGGAAGCAGTATCAGCTCATCTATAAGAGTAACTCACCCAGGTTAGTGTTAGAAAATGCTGATTAACCCATCCTGCTCATAAATCTATTTTATAACACAATAAAAAACCATGAATGGCTACGTAGAGGTTTTTTTTTTTTAAGGTAGAAAAGCACATTCAACTGTTTGGTCAACCAAACAGTTGACCAACATAAAAGCAGGTAGAAGAAAAACCTTCCACTTCTTCCACAGTTCAAGAGGCCGTTGACCACATCCAGCTTGGTTCTTCTTCTACTCACCGTATAACAACATTTAGTGCCATGTGGAGCAAAGTTCAACTAATGAACATTATCAATCTGGAGAATAAACACAGAGACAAGCCTGAACCCAGCTAGATGGACTTCTCCATCCTGTGGCTGATAAGGCAGCTGGGAGTGAAAGTGCTTACAATCATCAGACACTCACAAATGAGCTCCCGGTACGGCGGCCAGCGGAGTCAGTTTGTTTGATAAGGAGTCGTGTGTTGGGTTTTCAAACTTTATTTAGATGTTTAGTATTCACAACAGACAACAATATGATGAGTTAGTTGAATTTACGAATACTGCAAAGTAGATTGTTAAGAGAATCTTTTTAAATCGTGACGTGACATGAGTTTTAAAAAAAAGGAAGATCTTGGTGCCTTTTGTGTGATTAGCTCCATCCATTAGTGTCTGCGGTTAAAACTTATCAGATTGCCTGAGCAAAAGAAAGCAAACAGTCTGATGGGTGGCAAGTAAATGCACAGAGTGATAGATATTTGTTTACAACAGCTGTTGGAGCAGCGCAGGCAGAATTTCAGCTTCCTCGGCCAATCAAGGATGAGCAAGTGCGTTATCTGCATTGCCATCGGGTTAGCCATCCGTGGATCCAGATAAATCTTTTTCCCCATCCCACACAGGAGAAAGTCTGAGGCATGTCTGGATTTGGGACTGCGCTAAACTTGGACTTAACACTGAGGAGTTTTTACAAACTGAAAAATGGCTGTGTACCTTCTCCGCAGCGAGAAACAAACGGAGCTGACGGAAAACATCTGTCGGTGGTTTGTTTAGGAAAATTTTGTACTGGAAAACAGTTTTGAGACATGAAACAAAAAACAAAAAAAATAACATGAAAAATCAATTCTGAAAGCAGCATAAAAATGCTAATGCCGACTTTCGGATTATCAATACATTCGAGTTTAGTTGAGAGTTGAAAAATAGATTGAATTTATCAGTAATAGTCATAAAGTCTACGTGATTCTAATTACAAATTGTGAAAACAAAACAAAAAAAAGGTTGAAATGTTTAATGCAGTTAGTTTATGAAGCAAAATCTCAATATTTGTTCATGGTGGAGGCAGCATCATGATGTGGAGAGGATGAAGGCACAAGACAGCTCAGAGCTGATAGGAGCTAAAGCTAAAATAATGGCAATCCTGGAAAAAACAAACCTTCACTTTCACTTTCCATCAAAACATGGACCGTAACCATGGCAGCCAGAGATATAAAGCAATGGGGAAAGTCAAAGGTCAAAGCATATTTATGTTCCAAAGGATCAATAAAATTGAAAAACTAGTAGCTGGAGTTGCACATTTCCACACAGTGCAATAGGATTTCAACTATTTTACAAAGATGGAGGGCAGATATTTATAGTTGCATATCTCTAAGTGTTCAAAGCTGCACAAAGTGATTGTAAAAGATATTTCCTCAGGCTGCTTCATCTTTCAGATTCTAATTTGGAAGATTTTTGAAAACCATTTTAGGATTACAGTAATCCCTCGTTTTTGGCAGGGGTTGCGTTCCGAAAATAACCCGCGATAAGTGAAACCCACGAAGTAAGTTACCTTTATATTTTTTTACAACTATCACAAAGCATAATTAAATACTCTACATTGAAACCAAAGAACAAAACCTGTTTTCAGGTCAGCAGATGTGCGTGTTCATCAATCACGGCATTAACGTCATCCGGAGTGGTGTCATCAAAGCGTCTCCTCCAAGCTGCCCCGCGAGATTCACAGCTGTATCTACGGCAGAGCCTCCGGCCAGAGTTTTTTCAGCAGGCATTCAAAGTTTCAGTGTCCATCTCCTGAATGGCCAATTTGTATTATGTAAATTTTAGCCAATAAGGACGCAGAACACAATGCACTGTGAAAAAAAACTGCACAAAAAAGAAATCTGCAAAGCAACGACACTGAGAAAGGTGAAATGCATACATTTTTTGACTTGTTCTGTCACACAAAATCAGCCTCCCGCCCTCAAAAAAGGCTTAAAATTTTGTGATTTCGCCTTGGAAAAAAAAGTAAAAAAAAAAAAAAGGTTCTACTGTGTTGTAAGTAAATGAATTTGCAGGTTAAATATGCAGAGTACAAATGAATCTGCCTAGCATCAACCAATAAAACATTCTGACAACAAATCACAGGACCCAGAAAACAAATAAACAGACAAACAAAAAAAAAACAGAGGAAATATTTTTCACTTTCTAGTGTCTTGAGCTGATTTTTTGATCGTCAGCGTGTCCCAGCCTCGCAGAGAAAAGCGGAACAATGTTTCCACTTTGAGGAAAATCCCATCCATCTGTGTCTAAGTATATAAGTGGACATGTGGATCAGCATGGCTATGGATCTATTTTTCTGCATTCTCTGTCATGACCTCCTGTGTCTGAATTGAAATTGCTCCTCATCCACTTTCTCCTCTCCTAACACTCGTGCGCTCCGGTCCAGGAGAACAGAGAAGATAAACCCCCTTGCAGTGATTTGGGCTACCCAAATACCCTTTTGTTCCTCTCTTTTCGACACACAAACAAAAATATGAAGTAAAAACAGATGTAGTGGTTTGTTTTAGCCATGCAAAGCAGCTGGAACCGACCCCAAGAGTGGGTGTGACAACGCATGAGTCTTTGTCACACATTCTTTGGTTTGAGAGCAGATACTAACGCTCACCTTTAATTAAACTCTCTGCCCAAGAGCAGGCCGCTCTGTAAACACACAGTTTCCTTTCACCCCCCCACCGAAAGATTAGAGACATAAATCATGCCAGCTTGTGGACTTTGTGGGACAGTTTTCTTTTTCTCGTAGAGGATAAAGAAACAAACTCTTAATGTAAAAAAAAGAGAGACAAAAACTCATTGGAACTGTTGAATCTGCAAAGTGCCAAGCAAAACTATTCATACTGCATACTTACAGCACAACCACAAACCTCCATGAAGTTGCTGGAATTTTAAGTGATATGTGTGAAGTAGCGAAGGATAAACCGATCCGCGTTTCTCTGCCAGGCTGAGATGTTTTCCGTTCTCCTTTACGCAACAGCTGAAGCTCAAACACGATCGGATGGAGATCATCCATTACAAATGATTTCAAGGCATTGCCGGCTTTTACTGGACCGTGTTAACGTATGAATGTGCTTGATGTTCCACTTTAAGTGGCTGCATTCAGGAACACCCTGTATCGACGCGTCACTTATGACCAGCTTCCCGGTCCTGTTGGCGTGAAAGCGTGGTGCTGCCACCGCTCTGTTTCCAACCAAACAGTCAAAGGGGATCTGTAATGTTTTGTAATAATTTCTCAACATACTACTTTGCACATACACTGGGCCAAAAAGTTCAGTGTTGGCCATGTTTCATTACATTACCTGTACTGACTGGAAGTTCTTATGACTTTTATTCAATCGTTTCTAAGTTGTTGGTGCTTTTTCACGAAGGACGAATTTGTGGAGTTCATGACTAATCCAGCAGATTCATCCGCCTGATCGGTGAATCTCTACATGAGACTCACTCTGAGCCTCTTGTATGTTTGCTTGATGTTCAGCTCAGTGAGACAGTCAGTGATTGGGATATCGTTTTAAAACCTAACTAACTTCTTCATGACTTTATTGCTGTTTGCTTGATCTTCTTCCTCTGATTTGTTTGCTAATATGCTAACAAACCTATGAGGCCTCAGCAGAACAAGGCCGTTTGTGGTTGCTACTGTGCTAAATAAGATCTGAAAGGCAATGTGTCGCTTTAGATACAGAATTTTTGTCTGTTTTGTGCTTAAACAACAAGCATTTAGATTCATAAACTTAGAAAAAAGGAGGGTGGCTGTGCAGTATCTCTGAGCAGATAAACTTTTTGTGTCAGTGCACATTTACAAAATTCTACTTATTTGAATTGTTTTAACCTTTTAAACATTCACATTGATGACAGAGCAAACTGAGGGACTTGAAGAAATGTTGTCTTTCAGTTTCCACGTCGCAGTTTCCATGATGAGGAACAAATAGGCCACAAAAGACGTCAAAAGACAACTTGCTCGGTAAGTTGCTCCGGTCGGCAGGCTGTTGTAGCAACTCCGCATTGAAAAAGGTGACAGGAGGATTTTGGTTGTGATGACAGAGTTGACTGCTGTTGTTACCAAGTAGCGGAGCTGCCTGAGTCATCAAACAAAGAAGAAGTAATTATTTACACAAGTCGGTTCTACCGCGAGTCCACTCAGCGGCACTCGGCAGCGAGCGGAACACCGGGTCAGATCTTCTGCAGAGAGCAAGCGTTTACGGCACGACTCTTCAACCGCAGCATTTAATCCGTTAAAGAAAAAACAATGGGAGGTAGGTGCTGACGGGAAAAAAAAAGTTCTACAATGTTTAGTCTAATGTAATGTAACATAAATGGATATTCTCAAAGCAGATAGTTTATTCAATTTTTTTTTTCAGTACCAATGTGCATAATTATCAAACTTAAGCAGAAAATTGAAATCAGATTTACTCTAAAGTTCAACTTCTTTCAATATTTAAGGCTTTTTTATGTTTTTTACTGAACATAATAATGAACATGCATCAAAACGATCATTTATAAACAGCTTTGAGGTTGTATGTTGTAAACATACATTTTTTCTATATGTAATGCTTAAATATATTTAAGAGTTTGTGACTTGCCTTCTTTCACATTCATTTATTTCATTTCCGTTTTGTTTTGATGCATGGCCTTCATTTCATTTCTGTCTGTCTGTCTGTACCAGGTTTTATCTGCGGTTGTTTTATTCTGTGTCTGTTGTTGTGTGATTTGTGTAAGCTGTGTACTGTGTAGCTGTTCATTTCGAATGCGTGGAGCAGAGGAAGAGCAGATGCTGGGAACTGCAACTGATGGAGATCCAGAAAAAAAAAAGAAAGAAAAAAAAACCCCGAAAGAAACTTTACAGAAGCTAAAAAGGAGACAGACGCAAAACCGCTTGAGACAAGCACATTAAAAGTAATCAAACTAAGTAAACAGAGTGACGCAGAGCGCTTCGCCGGAATGAAACATCGTCAGCATCACTGACTGCAATAATAAACCTTCATCTTAAGTGTTGGTAAATAACAAGCTTCCTTTCAAAAAACATGTAATTTATAGAAATGTTGTCACATTTCTTCTGCTTATCTTTCCAGTATAAATACTTTAAATGCTATTTTGTTAAAGTGCACATCTATTATCACACCGTTGAGACAAACAAGAATTCAACTTGCAACGATCTGATTGACAAAAAGCTACAACTCTCACACCTGAGCAACCAATTAGCTGCTGTTCGCCAAGCGAGCAAATGGCAGCGGATTGGACTGGAGATCGATTAGTAAAACAGGAGAGCCGGGCCGGTCGTTCTGAAGTAACACTTCCCCTCTGCTGTTCTTCAGTCTCCTGGCTGATAAAAAGTGAGCTGGACAGAGAGGAAGTTGTCATCTGGATCCAATGACCTTCCAAGTGAAATGTGCTTGTTGAACTTATTGAAGGGGCTCCCTTAAACAGCTACACAAACGCGATCCTGTCTCTCTCTCGCTCTCTTTCCCCCCACCCAGTCTTTCTCGCCTCCAAAGCCTTTTGTCTGTTTTCTAATTCGTTCAGGCCTGCTGTCCTTGTGCTCTCACTGCCTCCTCTCCTCTTTTTGGTTTTGCAACGGTGGATCTTGCAACAGGTACAGAAAATGTGGCAATAATCAGACACTTTACTGAGCCCAACCTTCCTCGCCAGTCACCATCCAAAAGCAGCTCAGGGTTTTTCTGAGGCGTTTTTGCAGATCACAGGCTGTCTCTACAGAAGTTACGCTGCGATATCTCAGAATACAACAGCAACCGTCCTTCCACCGTCTCACACCTCAACATAGTTTGACGTAAAATTGCTCTCAGTAGATGAACAAGTAGAATAAGTAGTTTATTATAAGAATAAGACATATACTGCTTTTTGAATAAATTTATGGGGAAGCGTGAACATGTTTTCATGTTAAATATTAAATTTGACAGGATGATTTTTTTTTCTGTTTTAGGTTGTGTTATTTTTTTCTTTTGACATATAGAAACAGGCAACAAAATGCACAAAGTGGTGGACGATAACCATTCATACGTAAGAATGGTCAAGTCAAAGTCTACACCTAAATGGAGTTGAGAACTGAAAAATTTATTGTGAAAAGACAAAATGGTAAAAAAAACAAAAAAAAAAAACAGCAATCCACATGCATGATAGGACATGACCTTTTTGGAGCCATATCCTAAATTGCTGAAACCTACCATAGAACTTGGTTGGCCTACTTAAAAAAAAAAAAAAAGCTTCTGAAAATTGTCAACAGGCCTGCAGAGCATGAGAAATGCTGGTTTAGTTTTACTGTCAGTCAGTGTGTGGCTTTTACCGAACTCTTCTAGAGCCATAAAAATACAAACAAGCTGTAAAATAAACCAAGAAACTAAACAAAGCCAAACAATGAGCGCAACCTGTTACTGGGAGCAGCTCCAGTCAAATTTTCACATTTTCTGTTTGTGTGACGGTTGCTGCTCTTACAGTTGGAGAAATGGCTCGTTTCTCAACTCTGGGCCGGCGCTCGGTTTAGATTCGCAAGCAGGATCAGCTGCATCTCATAACGCTCTCCAAACAAGAAGCTCCATGTTTTAAACTTGCTTCCCAAAAACTCCTGGTGTCCTTCTCCCACACAGCGCGCTCTGTCATCGGCTTCATCCACTACTGTGTAAATGTTGGCTTGATTGGGAAAAATTTCCACCATGGGCAGCAATTTCCATAAGGGAGGAAAACAAAACATTTTACTGACCAGAGAAGCCAAAACAATCAGAATATGCCTCAATCTTCTGAATAAAAAGTCATCTGAGACACCTCCTTTCTGTCGCCGTGGCGAGGTGTCAGTTTATCCAGTGACCTTCGGGGGATTTCTCTTCCCCGCCTCCGCCTTTTGGTCACTCTCCTGCTTTATTTCTGGGCTTTGATTTTCCACAAAGTGGACCTCACCAGTTAAGTGAAAGGATCTCCAGGATGAGGTCGCATCGATGCAGAAAATTGTGGCAGGCTTAAAGGAGGCTCATGGGAACGTCGTTCATGATGAAAGAGCAAACTAATCTCCAGCTTGGTTTGGTCTGTTTGGAGCTCCACGTAAACACACTATAATTAATGGTGTAGACCTCTTGAGCATACTCTTTCTCTCCTATTCCTCTTTCTGCATCCTCACACCCCCCCGTCTAGAATAGCCCTTATAGCCGTTTTTTACTCGTGTGTCTGTCTGTCTATGCAGGCCCCAGCACCCTTGTTTGGACCTAATCTGTCTGTCTGTCAGTGCCTGGTAATTGGAGCTGTTTAGGGGGTCATCCAGCCCAGGTGGGCGGGCTGGGGGAGTAATTCTGTGTGTGTGTGCGTGTGTGTGTTCATGTGAGCACTCAGGGACAGGAATGTGTGTCAAGACGAGGAACCCCAGCTTCCCACGGCTGTGCCACCCGTGAGCGGCGTATGACAGGCATGAAGCGTTCACGTTATACTGGGACGAATTCTACAGGTGCACACCAAGTTTTGCTCCATTGTCCCCAACGTTAGACGTCTCTTTGTCACAACTGCTGCTGTTTAGCAAAGGCAGGTTCTTGCTTTTCACAAATATGCAGAATGTCTCCTCGAAATATGTTCAGAAATGCTTAAACATAGTATTGTGTGATCTTAGTTAAAGTGGAATTAGGTCTCTTGACTCCACCTGTGTGATTTCATCTTAGTATTAGCACAGCTACTCTGCAAATGCCTCACAAATTTTCTACGTAACATTTGAGTTTGACTTTATTGAACGTGTCATAAGAATCAACAAAGAAGATAAATTCAAAACAAAAGCAAGCAAAAGAACAGTGGTTCTTCTGACTGTCTTATTTTTTCAGACAGCCTTCTTACATCTATAACATCATCCAATAAAATTATTATAACATCCTTTCTTAGTTATTATTTTCTATATCCAGACCTGTAACTGGCACAATGTATTTATATTAATAGCTGCCATTATCTGGAAACCAACTAATAAAGTAATAATTGACAACTTGATTAAATAGTAACAATACATTGATAATTGCAGTAGTAACAGTAATTATTTCTCATATTGACATGCAGTGATAACTGTTTTTTTAAAGGACATTTTAAGCTGTTTTATGTTTGGATATTCTTAAACGTTCCACATCTTCACCCCACATCCTTGTGGTTCTGAATGTTAAAGTTTTAAATTCACATATATCCTTAAATTACAAAGTCCAATTTCTTTTAGAAGAAAAACTTTTCCATGTTATGAACATTACTGAAGAAACAGAACATAAACATGGAGCACAGTTTTATTGTTTTAATCTGACAGCGGGAAGAGTGTTGCTACAATAAACCTGCCCACACACACTGACTGGCCAGACAATAATTATAAGTTGAGTAATCAACATATGTGAAATCTGTTGTTGAGAGGAAGCCATAAAGAGTCCAATTTGTAGTTTGCAAAAGAAAACTTTGTGAATTTGTCAATGTCAAATTTATTTATATAGCACTTTAAAAACTGGTTTAAAACTGCACCAAAGTGCTGTACAAATGATAATGGAATAAGTCGATGAAAAGAAAAAGAAAAATACAAGAAAAAAATATATAAGTGTCTAATGTTAAAAATAATAAGATTAATAATAATAAGTAAACTTTGGGCCTTTGTTGTATTGAAACCGCTAATAGACCTGCCCAAGCTTATTGTGTGCACGTGTGGCCTGGGCCTGTATGCCTCACTTGAATCTAATTATATTGATAGGGTGCACACATTTATCGGAATGGTCTGGATCAAGGAAAAAAAACTTGTGGGAATGCACAACAGACTTGGAGGAGAAGAAGACGTTGATTTCCATTGCTTGGAATACGATCCGTGCAGCAGGGTATTGTATTATTTTACGACTGGATGAAAGAGAAGAAAAGCATTTTTGTGCATCTTGGTAAAATCATCACTTTCATCTGTACCAAATAGATAAATTATGGACAATCTGGAGCATAAAAGAAAAAGTAAAACATTTAAATATATTTGTGTGTTGGGAAAGATTGCATTGCACAAGTATTCCAGCTTTGATCTCTGTGCACAATTGCACACACAATATACCTTTGTTATGCTCTCCTGTGTGATGGTTCTCTTATGTGACAGGCCGGGAAAGCATGGAGTCCAGAAAGTCAGTGCAGGACAATTGCAGCTTGTTTTTATGTTGTTTTTTTTTTTTACTCTCCCTCGGTCCGACTGCGCATATGAGAGACGTTGAGCTGCGGGGTCAGGCGAAGCCACCCGTGCTCAGCTGGGGAAAAAAAAAAGTGACCATTTATCACTTGTTGATTCGCGGGGATAATGTTACCACAGCCAAGGGCAAAAATGTAGGTGGAAAACGAGAGAGGAGAACTTTTAAGAAATAACAAACAAACCGTAAAGTCAACAATTTTTATGTTTTGTTGCAAAGAAGAAAAAAGTAGAAATGTATTATTCTTTTGCAGCAACGGTGGTAGATGTTTTGGCAGAAGTTCATTTAAATAGAGATGAAATAATCCCTAGGGATGGAATAATCAGAAGTGTGGCTAATTTTAACTTTTTGTAAAGCTTTGACCAGCTGTAACCTTGGAGTAATTATGACACGTCTTGAAGAACTAGAACATCAGAAAATAGTATTCTCTATATATATTTTACTTGTATTAAAAAAGCTAAATGGTTCAAAAGTTCACATTTTAAACTGTCTTTAGTATCTCATGCTAGCGATTAGCATGGCTAGCATTGCTAACTGTTAACAGCAGTGTATTTCCTACAGAAATTGTAGATTTTCAGCTTTCAAAAACCTTGTCAGCATTTCCAAATCCAGACATTTTTCCAACAACAGAAGTTGAAATCTCAAATGGGATAGAAAAGAGCAACTTTGTTCTTCTCCTCTAAGCCTTGGGGTTTTTTGCTTTAGATTTTGCTCTTTCTTGTAGCCTCACAACCAGAAAGAACTGTACACGTCTGAAAGGGTTGCAGAAAATGTAGCTTCCACAACTGTCGACTCTACTGATCACCAGTGTTGTTTTCAGTGTGAAGGTGTGGCGCTCATGTGTGTTAAATTCAAATTTAATTCAAAAATACTTTATTGATCCCAAAGGGAAATTAAATATTATTGTAACACATATTCAAATGTTCATTTTTTTTTTACAATAAGTAGCAAAGGCCAATTATGTTGAATCCTGTATTCAAGACACTTGTTACCACTTTTGATAAATGTTGGAATAATAAAAAAAAACACATAAAAAATACATGGTGCAATAATTTGTCTTTCATTGTTTTTATGCAGTTTTATTAGTTGTTATTTTTCAAACTCAGTAAATTAGACACATCTAATTTACTAAATTTATACTGATAAAACCACAGATGATTCTCTGTGGTTTTTATCAATATGGTTAATGCTTGTCCTTTATTTTAAAATTTTTGGCACACGTAGCCTGTTTTGAACATCAGTTTGACAGGAAAATGGGTATAAAGGGCAAATGGCTCAAGACGGGGGATTGAACCCTGGAGAATCGTCTGCACATGGTGCACCAACTCTATCAACTGATTTTCTTTGTTTAGTCCAAAAAAATACATACCATACCTTATGTTCAACCTTATCTTAAACAAAAACATTGAAACTTAAGCGTGGTTTGCATATCTGATCAGCACTCATATCTTTCTTACAGTGTTTTGCCTTCAGAAGTCGCCTTTATCAAACACATTTCCATCCATCACTTTTCTACCAGATTTTCATGTTTTTTTTTTTTGGGGGGGGGGGGGTCACATGGAAGGCACAGTTGCGTTTTTTAAAATAATTTTGCCTAAATCAGTAAATCCCAAAAGTAAGGACACCCTGTCCCAGAGTAATGCAAGGAAAAGTCTCGTTGTAACTTATATTCACATCAGTTGCTAATCCTCATTGTAGTGCTGACCTTAAAGCTTTCCAGAAACTCTCTGGACTTTCCAAAGTGCTGAAGAGTTAGGATGAGAAATGATAATAGCGATCATTTATTTTCCCTACCAGCTTTATTCTGCCCAGAGCAGTGACTGCAGTTTATCCCTGCTTTCATCAGGCAAGACGTGGGATAAGCCCTGAGCACATCCACAATTCATGTAAGTCACAGAAGAGATCGTATTTTTACAATGTTGCTTTGAAATCATTGGCTGCACACTAAAATTAAATAGATTTACCATTTCAACACTGTCGGTGCACATGTGTAACATTGAGATTGTGCTCCCTAAGCTGCAGGAGGACCTCCACGGATGCAATCAATGCATTTCTTCAGCCTGGTCTCTCCATGTTTGTGTAAATTCATCATCGATGCCATAATCTTTTGCTTATGTTTCCTGTAGCATTTGAATCCGCTGCAGAGATTAGGAGGAGTGATCTAAATATTTTTGTACATTTGCGATTGAAAAAGTAAACAGGCCAGATGTATTTGCAGATTCTTGCAGACATGCTGTTGAGTGTCCAGTGGCGTGTGCATGTTTGTGTGTGCTGTTAAGTACCAAACTGACAGTAACCAAATCCCTGAATGTGTCTTGGAAACCAGCAGATCAATGACAGCTGCTTGTCAGGAGCAGTGACCCTGGCTCTTTAGCTGTGCATCCACCATGAAGACATAAGGTCAATGACAAGGAGTTGGGGTGGGGGGTTTGTCGACTGCTGCAGTGGCCTCAGAAGTGAAGATGAAAGCATCTGTTTTAAGTTGGAGGGGAAAAAGGTCTTCCCAGTATCTTAAAGACCCTCGTGTAAAAACACTGATGTAATCCAAAGATCCCAAAGTATTATTGTCAGATTTTAACATCGGAAACATGCCTTGTAGCTTTGTCCCAACACACAGTGACCCAGAAATGTACGAGTAACACAAGAATGTTTTAACATTTTGCCCAATTATCATTCCATTCTTCAATATGTAGCATTGGGATTTGATGTACCTAAATGAAAGCAAAGTAGAGCCTAATAATGAAGTGACAAGTAAGGGATGTTTGGCTAAAATCTGTGTTCAAATGGCAATCAGATTGGTGAGGCACAGATTCGGTCTGCTTAGGTTGAGGTCATCGGGTGAGGAAGGTTTTCTTCAGCAGGCAGTTGTTGGGAAGATGGATGGAGCTGACTACAGAGGAATCCTGGAGCACAACATATTTTGCCTCGTTCATGTGACACAATTTTAAAATTGTTGGCCAATTTTCAAAACCTGAGAGACCACAAACACGATGACAAAGAAACTTTAGGTGTAACAGGTTAGGCCTTACAAGGTGTGGCGTCGAGCCACATGGCAGCAGCAACCCGATTTCTCTCCCCAACTTTCAGACCTCACAAAACCTGAGAGACCAAACGTGAGTTCAGAGCAAACAAACATGGCCGACTGGGAAGAAGCAATGGTGTTTGTGGGAAAAACAAAACAAAAATGTTTCCAGTCCACTGGACATTTTGGTCCCTTGTGGCAATTGTTTTGTCTTCAGTGTATTTTGGATCATCTCTTTGAGTTTTCATCACCTCACTTTCTGAAAGGCGACACGTCACAGTCAACAGGTTGTATTCTCGTTTGTTCCAAGGGGTCACTACACACGCTACAACATTCAACATGTTGAATAATTTTAGATCAAAGCGGTCCCGACAACCTTCCAATTAGACCAGATCAGACTTAAACACACCACGCACGGCAGGAATCGCTTAATATAAGAACCATCCCCATAACGAGGGCGTCCTTAAGATTGTCAGAAGGGGGACATCGGGATGAAAATTGGCGTAAAACACTTGCAGTGTGAGGTAGGCAAAAGACTTGAAACTGGTGTGAAGGTTCTCTCTATTCACTCCAACTGAGCTCGAGGTGCTTTGCAAAGATGAACAAAAATTTGGCCTTTAGATAATCAAAACCTATGGAGAAATCCCCCAAAGGATATTTAGTGCTGACTAAAAATAGACAGAAATTTCAATGGTTCTGAACACTTGCAAAGCGCTGTAGTAACATCAGCGCTGTAATTAAAACTTTAGGAAAGCAATCACAGAAACAATTCTATTCGGCTATCCAGTTGATGTCTGAGCAGAGGCCAAATCTTCCTCTTGATTGGTGTTGACTGCATTTTGTTTCTGTGTAGTCTCTCTGTTTAACGGACTTTGCGTATTTGCAGACAGATGGTAATGTCTGAATGCCCTCTCCGCCTCTCCAGCATTTAAAACATGTAAATGATTCTCTTGAGCAAAATATCTGGAGTCATGTTGGGAATTCTTCAAGAACTCCCTTCGCCGGCAGGAAGTCCTGCAGTATGTGCACCAAGGGCAGCGTAGTGATCACATATGACCTCTCTGAGCTTCAAAGTGCTGTCAACACCCCGGCTGGTAAGATATATCGAATATGGTGAAGGTCACTGTAACATGTCTTTGAGAGTGGAGGGTTGATGGTGGAGGCCACTGAGCTGATTGGTTAGCTTTAGCCAAACTTGGTTACGCCGGTTAATGGAAACCAGTTCCTCAGACCCTGCAGGGTCCTCACAAAGCATTCTTCGATAATGAAATTATGGTGACTCTGGGTACTTTTGCCTCGTAAAATGTTGAGATCAGACATTTTCACGGTTTCTAAAAGAGTGAAACAGCAACATGCAACTCTGACCAAGCATGGCTGTTATTGTCTCGTTCTGTAATCGCTCATGTCAGAAGGCGCTCTGAGGAACAAGGCTGTGAAAACACTATGTGTGGTACCTCTGTCCCACATGGGCGATCCGTTTTACGAAACCCAGCTCCTAACGAGGCACATATATATGTTAAATAAATATAGCATTCTGCTTTCCAAAAGACGGCAGATTTATTTAGACGTTTCAAAGTCAATACAGTTTTTGAATGCAGAGATCCTATTTCTAATCCGTACTCCCAAATCCCTTTTCTCTGAATACTACCTTTCCTTTGACTTCCTTTCTTTCTCTTCCTGCATCCATGTGTTTTGTTAAATGATCCCTGCGTCGTTATGAGTTATAGAAAACAGTCGCAGCGGCTTCCCAGTTATGTGACTGTTTATCCCTTCCGTTCACCACAGCGGGTCCATGTTATAGGGATGAAAGACAATCAAGACAATGGACTTGGCTGCACTCTGGCAGGTCCATTTTGCTGGAATAAGCATAGAGTTGAACATCACTACTCCAAAATGCAATGGGATTTATGGTTTTGGTTTAAGTAACATTTCAGTCCTTCCACATATATAAAATGTTTTATTTATTTGGATGGATAAATGTTGATAGATTGCTCCGTGCAGCCAGTCACAGTTAAGCATTGTAGCAAAATTTAAATATATGCTGGTTAAAGGATAAACAAGCTAAAAGTAAATGTATAGTTTGTGTGTTTTATGCACACTTTAAAACTTTGTGCTTTGCAGGTGTTTTACCGTTTTCAATTTTTTCAAGCTGCAACATCAAAACTTCAACATATTGCATTGCAATTCCTCTGATATACCACAGTAAGTAGCGTAAAATCAAGAAAGGAGACTGGTAAGTATATTTATTTTATTTTATTTTTTCCAAAAGAGAAATTTCAGAAGACCCTTTTAATCTTATACCACCAAATAAATGCAATAAAATGGATTTTGAAATTGCCCTCAGACATGCTCATCCCCTGAAACAAGTGGAGCATTGTTTGGAAAAAAGTAGCCAAGAAGTTCATTGCAACTCTGGAGGAGCAACAAATTGACGGATAGTACTGCCAGATGAGCTGTAGCTCTATGAGATCATTCAATCCAACGTGGAGAGTTCGTCAAAGACCTCTGAGAGCTACTGGATTTGATCAGGATGTTTGATATTGTGGGCCTTACGATTGTGTAGGATAATACATGCATACCTGAGGATGTTGCTGGTATTATAGCTGTTTTGTGCATTTTACTGACTATTTTCATCTAAATTCTTAACATTTTTAAGCTTTTTTTTCTCAATTTCAGGGGCCACTGGATATTGAGTGAGGTAATGCTATGCTGTGGGAAGCAGGAAGGTGGTCAGGGTTGATGGAGGAAGTTAAACAAAAGCTAATGATGAAGAAAATCTGTGCCAAAGAATTCAAGTGGACATGAAGTTAATCTTCCAGCAGGGCACCTTAAAATGCACCTTTAAGGGAAACCAAGGTTACCAAAGTGAAGGTACCTAAATAAATACATAGCCAACTAGACACACGGTGGTTTGGATTAAAACAGTTTCGTGTGTTAGAATGGCTCAGTCAAAGTCCTAACCAAACCAAATTGGTGACAGTTGTTGGTGTGCACAGACAAGACAAATTTCAGTCTCTTGATCTGGAAACATGGTGGAGCGACATACTCAAAGCAAGACACAAAAGATGATTCTGTAAATTATCAATGCTGGGAGCCTGAATACAAACACATGCTGCACTTTTCAGATTGTTTTTTTGTGAAAACATTTTCTTCTGCTTCAAAATTATGCACTACTATGTGTTTATCCGTCACATGAAACCAGAAAAATTGCATTGATGTTGACATCCGCTATAAAGTGACAACACATGACAAAGTTCAGGTGGTTTAAAGGCTGTCCATCTTACAAGAGCAGAAGTGAATTTAGAATTTCTTTGAAGCCGAGTCTGTTGAAAAATCTGTTTTGAAGCTTTCGTAGCACAGATCGCCAAGCTTTAAAACGTAAAGGTTTTATATACATTGTTATGGACCAGTGCATCTGAAAACGGCATTGTTTGTTGACGTGCCCGTTGCGTTTAAAGGATCCTAGGGAGTTCTGTCCGACCACAAATCAGAAACTGTGGCAAAGGAGTCCTTGTGTACAAAAAGAACCTTTGTAGTCGCACAAAATGTCTTAGCGGCAGCTGTTCTGCACCATGAGTGGCTCTTTTCTTGTGACTTTTAAAAATGTTTAGAATAAAGCTTAAATAATGGACCGATGGGGTTCATACAGTAGTAATAACAAAATCAGCTCGTCACATTCATCGACTTGGAATTATGGCCCGCATGATAATCATAACACTGTGTCTGCCAAAAATCTCTCCAAATTCAACCGTTTAAGTAAGCAAATGGTCTGTTTTGTTTGACTATTCACTAACTGCAAGGAAACCCTAGAATCATGTGGAACTATCCCATCCTTCATGCCGGTGGCTCGGTCGAGGGCACGCTTTCTAACAGCAACACAATGCAGACACCTCCAGGGGGGTCTGGTTTTGCAAATCCATGCAAGTTATGTTTTTGTAAGCCTTTTACGAGACCATACTCACTAACCAAAGTTTTAAAATGTTTGAGGCGAAGCTATAAGGATGCAGAGTGCTTGCAAAATTGCATTACATTCAGAGAGAGAGAGAAAAAACATGAATAGTGTTGAAATTGTAGAAGTAAAAGTATTTTTTTTTTTAGTGGTTTATGTGTTTGCTGCCGAGTCCAGATCCCCCACATCCACTCTTTTTACACCGCAGTGATACGCAGCGGCAGCAGATCATCTGTCCCTCTGTTTATGCTGGTAAGGCAACTCCAAACTTCCACAGAAAAATCATTAGGTGATGAGTGTAGCAGTAAATATTACCTTTTCTGTGTTGTGTTTTCTGGATTTTGTAGCCCTTCGTTGCAAAATATTCTCAGAAATGTAAAATAAACACAGCTGCTGAGGGATGAATCACCAATCCCAAAGATGTTCTCACAAGGAGTGCCTTTAGGTCTCGAACTGTTCTGATATTTCTACACTGGGACGTCATAAACCAGATTTCTCTGGAGTGACGCTTGTGATGGTTTCTACAGAAAACGTAAATTCGGCCAGGTCCATTTCCTGATCCGTCTTCGACCAGGTGAGTTCAACAGACTCTGAGAAACCTGATGCTATCCAGCCTCTCTACTGCATGGCTGCTGATGCTGAGGGGTTTGTGCTCAGGTCGTGACCTCCCCCCACCTCCCACCAAATTGAACACCGGTTTGTTGTCTCAGCAGCAGGCCTCTAGCTGCTTCACTTCCTCCTTGTACACACCAAATACCCTCACAAAACACCAAAGGTTTCCCTCCTCACATCCCATCACATCAAAGACATCATGGCCTGAACTAGCCTCGCTTGGCCCAAATTGGTTCTTGAATTTCACCAAGGCGATAGAATTAGGTTACAAGCCAACAGTGATTAGCTGTTAAGGTAAATTCTGTATTGAAGCTCATCCGTCTCCTTTATCTTATTAATTTGAGTAAACAAGCGAGGCAAAAACAGGTAAAGCACATCATCTCCTGTCAAAGTTTACTCAGGCAATTCTATTAAACTGAATATACACTCCCTTGCTAAAGCATGTGTGTAATTTTCTAGTTTTGTTAATTTGCAACTGTAAACATCAGTGTATGTTTTTTTAGCTTTATGTGACAGACCAGTACAAATCAAGGACTTGATGGAAAGTATCTTTGAAATATAGTCTAACACGTCTTTCCAAATATTCTCAATTGGATTTTGGCCTGGACTTTATCCCATCAGGTGAATACACTATATGGACATCCTTCCATTGCTTTTGATTTGAATATCTGCTTCGTTAATGAGAAGTTGAAGAACATTAAGAGATACTTTAACAATGAGAACCTTTTCCAGGAACCAGGACAGTTTTATTGAAGACATTCTCTGTGTTTTCATAGCTGACACCGTGCTGAAAAACAAATTACCTGGAAGAGTGCTCAGCATTTCAAATTAGTTAATTTTTTTTCAGTGTAATAATTCAGGCCTCCTTGTTTAAACTCATCTACTGTCACAGTTTAAATTATTGATGTCATCTTTCCCAAAAGAGTGTGTACGTTTTTCTGTCAAATAAATATTTCAGGGTTTTAAAAGGTTTAAGTCCCGAGGCACAAATGAAAACAACCGCAACTTTATGGACAAGATTTAATTTAAAAAATTGAAGAGCTGCTGGGATATGTGTGTGCCTTTAGAAAATGTAATTCATACTTTTTGGATGTGACATTTTTGATAAAGGTGACACAGAGGAGCCTCAAAGGCACTGATTTTGTGCATATCAAACTTTGTTCAACACTGCTGCAGTAGCCCAGGAAAAAAAAAGTTGACCCAAGATATCTAAGTGAAAAAGATGGAGAATCGTTTCAGTGAAAAAGGGCAGTAGAACTGAAAACACATTTTCTGGAAAATTGCTGCTAGCCACATATGATAGTCAATTTAAAGGCATCCCAAGTTCAATCTGATTTATTCATAAAAAAAATAAATGTTCAAAATCTGTATTCTTTTGGATTTGTCACATTTACATAAAGACAATTTAATCTACGTCTTAAACCGATCAGTCAGATCAGCTCAGGGTTTCTTTAGGATGGGTCTGGTTTTTGCTAAATTAAGGCTTTCCATCAATCACCACATGAATTATAACTGCATGCCTCAGTCATGAGCTAATTCAGTTACCAGGATATTTATAAAAGTTCATTTGAGTTCATTTTAGCACTGGACACCTACACATGCGTCTCCGCTATAAAAGGAAACCATCAGCAGATGAAGAATCGTGTCAGTGAATTACCCAATGTGTCTTTGATATCTTGTCCAATCGCAGATGGCCTATAAAATTAGCCTCCAGCACTCCCTGATCCTACCCTTATGCAAACACACACACACACCACCATATGCAACGCGGCACATACATTTATTTAATGAGTGTGTACACCGAGTCGAGCAAGAAATCATGTGGACAAAAAGGAAACTGTCAGGTTGCCCCCACATGCACAGAGGAGCTGACCTTGATATATCAGTGTTGTAATTAAAGCTACATTTCATGTCTCAGTGGCTTTCCCCATAATATTTACACTCCAGTTGTTGGAGTTCAAGAGATTTCCCCCCCACCCACCCCAGTGTGTGATGCAGCAGGGGATGGTGGTGGTGGTGGTGGGTGGGGGGGGGAATTCAAATAAACACCCACTCAGAGGTAACAGGTCTAAGATGTGGCAGGCAGACAGCCATCCATCTTGCAGCCAAAGTCTCTTGTCACCTGCGCCGTGAGCGAGCGGGAGGAGCAAGCCGGGGCCTGGCGTGACAGCGGCGGAGCACGAAAAAAAAATGACCGGGCCCTCAAAAAGATCAAACATGGAAATAATTAGGCCAGCTGTAAATAAAGCCGGGATGAAACAATAAACAACGGAGCAGCACTGGGACAGATGCAGCAGCCGAACATCAGGCCTCGCTGTTTGATGTCTGATTTGAACAACCTGCTGTCAACAGTACATGCAGGACAAGGGACGGCGCTCGCAGGAGGCAGGCAGGCAGGAGTTGTGCTGCGGCTACTTTAAGTTTAAAGTGAAAGCTTTAAAAACAAGCCGCGGGGGACGGGGAGGATGTGGGAAACTGGATAAGCTGGTTAAAAGAAACATGCTGGAGATAAATAGATTTTATTGTGTCATAGGTTCATTTTTTTTCTTTTTTTTTTTAGTTTGTCCCACACATGTTTGTATGTCCTCGGCATCACAGAGGAGTATAAATGGGAACAGGAAAAGGAGGTCAATTCTTATTTGCTTATAGTGGTGGCAGGTATAAAGCAAATAAAGAAAGGAAGCAAAGATGCTGGAAAAAAGTTTCAGATTTTTTTGTATGTGATTGTTATAATCCAGTTATATCTCTGATAATTTTCTTGGTGTCGTCATTTAGCATAAATTCAACTTAGTTTGCCAAAGTGTGTCTCTATTTTCAACCGACTCCAAGATTTTGAGACTAGTCACACAAAGTCAGATGAATTTTTAGACAGGAAATAGAGGTCGGAGGCGGTGTCTCGCCATTGATCTTCCTGAGTGAAACACTAGAAAACATGTAATAAAGCATTTATTGACGGAGAAACTTGCTAATAAAAAATTGAGGTAGTGTGATAGTCAGTATAATTAAAACGGCAATGACATTCATGCTTCTTCCTGAATCTCACTTTACTCTCATAGATGAACTTTTTGATGATGATCCAATTTGTTCAGATGCTGTGGTTTGCATCTGAACAAACCACAGCCAAAATACAGAACTGGTTCTCCTTGTTATGATGTTCAGTGTTTTTATTTTGTTTTTTAATCCAATTTCCAGTATAATTTTAAGTTAGTTGTTCTAACCTCTTAATGACTGTGAAATTGTTTTTTGCTGACCTGGACCCAGCAGTGTTAAAATATTTGCCTGGGTTTCTGTTCCCAATATATCGGCCAGGAGATCCCTACCTGCCTGCAGGCATCAGCGTCTACAGCAACTCTTTGAAGAATCTTGGATATTATAACGTTTAATTTCTCTTTAGGATTATTAAAGTGTTTTTAAATTAAACTGAACCCAGGACGTTGCTGCTGCAGGGCAACAGTGGTACCAACTTTGCCATCATGCAGCCATGTTGATACGAAACATGTTCATATAAAATTCATATTTTATTTTGTGATTAATCCAATTCCATCCTCGGTTTGCATCAGGAAGGGCATCTGCCAAGTCTGTGTACACGCAGCGATGGAGTGGGGGAGCCTTCTGCGCTGCGTCAACCCCATGAAGGGAGGTGTCGAAAGTACAGCAACATTTTGTGATTAACCAGACCTGAATTTCAATGTCATATTTGCAAAAAGTCAGTGGATTACATTAAGATTAGCTAACAGTTGCTCTACCGCCTGAATATGAGGTATTTCTTTGTTGTTTTTCCCCCTAATGTATCTTATTTTTATTTTCGGTGTGAGTAGATAAATAATTTCAAAACCTTCAATGACTCTTGATGATGTGACAGTAACCATGGGAGCCCAGGTGCTCAAATCTACAGACAACACTTCTCATTTTTAAAAATATTTTTTATGGTGTAAAAGAAGATTGACTCGACAGCATTGCTACAAAAGTCCCTGAAATACTTTTCATGGTGTTTCCAAAGGCGATGATTAGCAAATGACTGAAACATGCTCTCCAGGCGTACATAAACACACCCGTGAACTCACAAAGACGGAGAGTCATCTGCACTGACCATGGATTGCCGTCGTGATAGCAACCACATGTTTCAAAACCTTGTACTGTAAATACAGACACACACACTGAACATGTGCAGAGATGAATTAATGTTGAAAGCGTCTTTATTTTTTTCTGTAACATTTTTTTGTACATTGTTCTAATATGTGTCATCTCTCAAACATATTCCTGGGGGGGGGGGTTTCTCCACCTTCCTCTGTCTTTTCCATTACAATTCATTTTCAGTTGTCTGAATTGAAGTTATGGTTTTAAGGTGGTTATTTATATATGTGGAATCAAATAGGATCAAAACACAAGTTCTAATATGGAGTCAAGGATTTAAATTTTGCTCTGAAATTACAGCTGACTAGCAATGGATAAATCACATTTATGTTTCACACACACACACACACACACAGTAAGTGCAAACATATGAACAATCATATAAATACTAATAAAATAAAAACGAGGACACTTTTAAGTTTTGAAAAATGGCATGCATGTCTATTATCGTTTATTGAAATGATTTAAGCGGAGAGAAATGCACTTTTGAAATGAAAATCTCAAAAATTCCCTTCAGAATTTAAAAGAGACTTTAAATCTTATTCATTCTCTGAGCCATTCGTGTCCCTCTGGACAGCAGGATGGACTGCAAATCAAACACAGGCTTCTCTGACAGGAACAGTCTTTGCTCTGGAAAACAGGACCTTCAGTAATAACGGCACAATATTGGATATCATCTACTATTTATCAATGCACTTTTGCACAGACACAGTTGTTTCTGGCTGCAACAGTTGCAGACTTCTGATTGGAGAGACTGAGTAGGTCCCAGCAGAAATGGATCATGGCAGTAAAACGGAAGAGATGCAAACAGGATGATTTGCTTTGGAATAAAATTAGCTTTAGAGAAAATAAGACCTTATAAGGATGGTCAGTGTGTGGAATTGAACTTTATCTGCAGGTAATATTTTGGTGGAGACTTGGTGAGTTTATCTAACTCCATCGATGTGACTAATGGCCAATGAGCAGAGAAAGAAAAAGTTGCTTAACAAACCGATTTCAAAGGAAATTACTGCAAACAGAAAAGCACAAATTTAAGCAAAACTCTGTTTTGAGATGGTTAATAAAGTGGGAAACTAAATGATTGAAATGTTACACTTACTTCTTAGTAATGCAAAAGGAGAGCGGGAACTAAATACTGTTTTCTATTTCAACGTTTGTGTGTCATGTTCGGCACAATTCCAATTTTAAGGAACTGAAACGTTATGTTTTACATGTAGCTTCAAGCAGTTTTTAGGTGAAATTTGGTAACGAATCAGTTTCTGGTCCTCAAATCTACTCATCTGTATATACATTAATATTTCTTTGGCTTTAATTGCTAATATAACCCCACATTTTCTAATGCAAGAGACTAGAAATTGAATGTAAGCCCCAAACAGGACATGAAGGGATGGGCGTGTGGTGGTGGTGGGGGGAGGGTATTGACATTCCTTCATCAGTGACTGATGAGTTCATTTGTGATGAGGTGGAGAAAAAGAAACAAACTGAGATGCCAATCAAGGATTTAGCAACCTGCTACATGTACGTCTGTGCTTCAGGAGGTATCGATAATTCCCATCAATCATCCACTTCCTGTCTCGGTCAGCAGATGGCATGTAGGAGAGCTGTGAGATTCATTAATTACTGACCCACACACACACACACGTACACGCACGCACACTCACACACACACGCGCACACACACACACACGCGCACACACACGCACACACACGCACACACACACACACACACGCACACACCCACACACACACACACACACACGCACACACACACGCACACACACACACACACACACACACACACACACACACACACACACACACACACACACACACACACACACACACACACACACACACACACACACACATTCGCTCACTCACTACATCATTACTGTCAACAGCTGCTAGGCAGGCCTTGCTCATACCCAAATAACATCATTATCACAAGTATTCCTTAACAGTGTGGGCCTATTCAGTCCCACTGGCCCTTTGCTCTACACGGATCCAAAAGGAGCTCCACATGGAGCTCTCTCAGCCAATAAGGGACCACAGAGGGGCCCCCGGCTCATCACACTACTGAAGTGACCTCTGACCCAGCTTGATGTGTCAGAAAGGATTCCGGGTGAAGGCCTGACAGGGGGAAAGTCAGGAAGAAAAGAAGAGTGGGTATTCTCATGTTTAAAAGTTTTAGAAAAGAACGTCTTCAACATCGCCTCACACCTGTGCTCCATCTGAAGACGTAGAAAGTGGAAAGAAATCCCAAATCTTGGGGGTGGGGGACCTGTTCTGTCGTGTTTATTTATGCAGGAAAACACCAACAACTGCAGCAACACTGTGTCTTTTCCAGCTGTGTGAAAAAAAAGAGCCTTTGTGTTCCTGTAAGCATGAAGGTGATTCGGCTCATTTAGAGGTGAATCTGTGACCTGATCGTTCATCACTGACGCCAAAGTCTAGGAGTCAGTTAGCGGTGGGATCTGCTCTCAGCTCACAAATCATAACATATGACAGGGCTTTCAAACACACACCCGCCCACACTCAGCTGTCAGCTTATGCCTGCCTCTTAGTTTCTCAGTGTATGGCTCTAATGGACCTCGCTGTGCAATGAATTTGTGTTTAATAACCTTTAGGAATTGTTTTTCAAACTTTGTGTCAATTTCAAGGTAAAATTCCTCAAAGGGGCCTTAAAGTCTACTCATGTATATTGAAGCAAGTACAGTTTAAAACAAAGAATTGGAAAATTGTTGGTTTCATTGCTAATCACAGCATTTCCGAAAGAATTATGTCAACGCTAAATTACAATAAAAACCGTATTCTGTTATCCACCATTTCTAAAAAAAAAAAAAACACTTTTAAACTCCTTTTTTTAAATTACTCTCAAACATAAGACATTGTTTGCCTTGTTTGCAGTGATACTCAGCTTTGTAGCCACATTTGCACAGTTTGTGCAAAGGCTTATTGACATCCATTGACTTTTCATGTCTGTCTGCGTCACAGGGGAACAACACTTTTGCTTTTTGGATTTGTATTTTTCACTAAAGAAGAGTTGAATTTTCTTTGGACAGGCCATCTAACTAAAAAAAAGGCTTGGGCTTGTTTTGATCTTAATGTAACTAAGTAAAACAAATAAATAAGTAATGAAAAAATGTAATTAATAAAAAATACTTAAATTATTTTGACAGCCTTGACAACTGCAGTAAAATGAGATTGTAACAATATTGTTTATGTTTCTTTAACACATTTGAATTCAAACAAGATAATATCAAAAACTGATGAACTGGCACAATAATCATGACTTGTAACATTTTAACTTTCTAATAAAGAAAACATCAAAAGTTGATGTTTAACTAAAAGATATGTAAAAATTGTATATAGGTGAGCCATATAAATGGCTTATAGTCAGACAAAAAAAATGTATATGAAAGAAGACAAACCAGAGGAATACTCAGCTTACCTTCCAATATTTCGCTCACACATTGTCTCTTCTCCACATGCACACACTCCCGAAAAGTGTGTGCAATGCTGTAGTGGAGCCACATTTAGGTCAGCGGAGGAGCCTGCAGAATCTGGCAGGTCAGAAAGATTAGCCTCTCTCCTTGATGGTGAGGTGTGAGGCTGGTAAAGGTGAAGACAACTTGAGGAAGACACCAAAAGTCAGAGTCGACAGTTTGTGATGAACCAGTTCATGGGTGAACTGCACAAATTAAGCAAAAAAAATACCCTGAGCTTGAAGTAGGTAATGGGAAGATTAGACGCAAAGTAAAGAAATTTAAATAAAAATGAAATTCTAGTGTCTGTGGTTGGTAAATGCTCAGGCTATGTTTCTTTTTTTCCCCCTCCTGCTGATGTAGACTGAACTAAGGAGAAGAGTCAGGGAAGGTCAAGAGTCCTGTCCTGATAGGCCTGACCTGGACGCCACTTGTTGCCGGAGAGAGATAAACAGTTATTTGTGAACTCATATTTTGGTGAAGAAGGTGATACACAGACAACACAGATGGTCAAAATTAAAGTGGCACGCTTTTACTTTGGTAAAAAACATTGAAAATGTTCACAAAAGGGTTTAATAATGATGCAACAAAAAAGAAGAAGAAGAAGAAATAACTAAAAATAATTGAGTTAAATCAGCGTGGTCAGACAATATGCTGACAAATGATCTCCACATGCTATTGTGCCGCATGTTTCCCACTGACAAAGGGAGTTTTGGATTAAAGCAATCAGTTCTGCTTCATCATGACATGCAAGGCCGGATTTGGCTTTATTAGCGTATGCAAATGCAACTATTCATTGTTTTCTTCTATCCCATCAGACCATCTCATTTCTGTCAGTTTGCAAAGATGCAACAAATAAAAACTGAGCAGAAGGAACAACAGGATGTTCCCTGTTTCACCGATTCAAGGTAGAATCGAGTGGATTGGACCTCCATCAGTCACACTGGTGGTGCAGATATTAAGACGTTGAGAAATATTTCAATAAGTGAAAGAATAATACCTCAACATACTGATGTTTTGATGCATAAAAGAGGTTCGGTTATTGGATGAGCAGGTGAGGGGTTGCTGCAGAGCCTCTTATGTTGGCTGTAGGATATAAAAACTTCCAAAAACAGTTTAAGCTGCACCTAAAAGCATTATTACACAGGCAGAAAAGTTAACAAAATGTTGTTGGTGCACATTTACAGAGGAAGAACAAATTAAAAGCAGTGCAGCTGCAATAAATTTCTAAGAGATGTTTAGGTTTGTAATCCATCTCTTTAAAAGTGACACATTTTCCTATAAAACAACTAAATGATGCACGTTTCAGATGCCAAGTTTTGTTAATTTAGTGTAAATCATTTTATGACGCCACCTCTTATGCCATTCAAAACGTCTTTATTCTGAATCTGTTGCAAATCACATGCAAATGCCGTCAATTAAAAGCAGATGTTCTCATAAGTCCAACATGAAGACTGGTACCCAAAAGAAAGTTAAAGACCCGCATTTCTGTTCATGACAAAACGTTTTCTTTCACTTCAGAAACCAGATCCTCATTTTTTTTTTTTTTATGTTTTTTTTATACTCGTAATTTACACCAGCCGAGGTGCTGTGAGCACTTAAGCTTAAAATTGAGTGATTATTCTATGTTTTTCTTCATGGATACTCAGTTTGTAAAAGGGAATTAGATGGTGAAGTATAAGTCCAGTCCTCGAGCAACATTTAGATGCATCCCTGCTTCAACACGCCTGAGCCATTGAGTTGATGCAGGTGTGTTAGAGACGTAGAGGACTGGGTTTATCTGCTAGTTGGAAACTGAAACCAATGGAAAATACATTTGTAAGGTAATTCTAATTTTCCTTTTCTTGTCATCTTAAACCAGTTTCCCCATCTTTCTCAGAACTCTGATATCAATAGAATATTTTGTTTTCCACAGAACCGAATCTCTCCCCCTTTTTCACCTTTTTGCTTGCCTGTAAACTGGAATTAAAAGCCAAACAGATCAAACAAAAGTTTCTGAAAAACCCAGACCAGCCAATCTAAGTACACTGTCTATACTGTAAGAATGCTGTGATTGGCTGACTGTTAGCAATGCTAAAGTTGGTGTCTGATTTGTTGCTTCAAACTAAAAGTCATTTTTCCTCAGTTGTCATTAAGTTCTTACTGGGACTCTTGGAAATTTCTTGTGGAAGGATGGAGATCGGGAATGAGGGGCAAGTTTGAGAAGTTTCTGATGAAGCAAAGATCAACCTGCTTATACAACTCAATTATTTTTGCTTTTCTCTCAAAACTGGGAGTCCATTTCTCAGTCTGTCTCTGGGTGATATATTGTTACATGGCATTTTTAGATTACGTACAAAAAGATTTGGGAAACTAGCTTCCTTGTTGAACAAGTTGAATTATATGTTTTGGTGAAAGTGAAACTTGACCTCTTTTTGATTTGCTGTGGGAGACACTAAGGGTCAAAAGTCAAAGAAATCTGGCCACCACAACACAAAAACTACAGATCAGGAGTTTCATCAGACATATTTTGATGTTTGTATCTCATAAATTGTAAGTTAGTATTCCCATCCCTCTTTCTTCAAATGTTGCCCTTCTGTTATCTCTACCTACCTGGCTTGTCTGCTTTCAGCTTAAGACGGTGTTATGTTGCTGCCCTGTTTGTTTTGTTTTGTCTCTCCTCCTCCTCTTCCTCTCCTTCTTCTTCTCCTCCTCCTGAGACCGTGTTTTTGGGCGTTGGGAATCCAAAGGAGCCATAAAAAGGGAAACACAAACCTCTCAGCCATAACAGCAATGCATCCCCTGTGAAATCCTAGACGACCATTAAGCTAATGGGCACTCTGGCCCAGCCGGTGGGTGTTAGCCAGCGCACAAGCTCAGAGGCCAGAACCAGTGACGATGCAGAGAGCTGGGCTTCACAAAGGACTGAGAAGACTTGACTGGGCAATGCTCACATAAATAGAGTTAAACACAACTGGTATTAAGTTAAAAGATATATATATATATTTGTTTTTTTTTTACATACAACATAAATAGATTTGTTTTTCGTTAATTTGGCATATCTACCTAGAAACCTTGATATAAGTATAGGTTAATAAAGTTAATCATGCAATTAGGAAACCATGGCCTGAAATACCGTGACTAGTAAATCATTCTAGTCACGGTAGACTAGAATCTACTTTTTTTAAAGTACTTTTTTTTAAATAAAAAAAAGTACTTGGCCTGCTGGCAGCTTATTTCACTTATAAAATATTTTTCCTATGTCATAGAACAAGTATCAATATTAAGGAGTCATTGACTTGAAGCAAGCTCCCAATCTTGCTCAAAAGCTACTTTTGTCTTACTTCAAAAGACAAAACAAAACAAAAATACAAACCTAACAAATTTGCACTAGATCAAAAACATTTGGTAAGATTTTGTGCTTTTGGATCACTGTCAATCTGCTTGTCTTCGCACAACGATAATGAATATCTTCACAGAAACACGAAGAGGCAGCCCAATTGCCACCAGTTGGCTCTCACACCACAGTTTTAGAACCGTGTACTCAGACAAGACACAGTCAGCAGACTTAGCATGGAGAAAACTGCTGATCCCTCCTGCACAGACTTGGACATCATACAGCTTGTTGGAGTCCGTCTGCGTTGCCAAGTGCAAAGCACACAGATCCGTCGCTCCCTCCTCGTGAGAACGGACTGCTGAACTTAAGCTTTTACAGTCAAAAACCATTTACTGTGTTTACTCATGGTTAGCAGGGCCGCCACGTACACACAGACCTCAGGTAGTAAGAGATTGCTCCCCCCCCCTTCCTTCCACATCCCCTCACTCTGTCTCAGTTTGTTTTCGGGGGGGAAGATGCTGACCTAAATTACAGGGGAAGTGGTTTTTTATTGGCCTTTCTTTCTGGCTCTGCACTCAAAACAATGTAAAGTTTTTCACAGGGGGGCTCACAGTAGACTTCCCCCTGCAACTTAGCTTATCTAATTATCACTTTTTCGGCAGTAACATTAATAGTGGTGTAATTTGGCATTGTGAAAGGGAATTGTCTGTAGTTGGGGTTACACACAAACACACACACGAAAAAGGAAGCAGGGAAAGCAGAAACAAGAAAACCTTTGGAGGGAGAATGTTTGCAGATGACAAAAAAAAGACAAATCTAGTTAGAAAGGAATGTCACTCTTGCCCCTCACTTCTGCTCTCCATCCCTCCGACATCCAAAGCGCCACGCTGAGCGACAGAAGCACCGAAGCCCCCGGCAAAGACAAGGGGAAATCAGTTTCATTTCACCTCTCTGTGTGTTCCCATTCTTCTCCTCCTCCGATGTAAGCCCACTGTTCCACTTTCTCCCCAACAATGGGAAAGTGGATGATTGTGGACCCTCTCCGTTCTCAGGCTCAGGGGTGTAAATTCCAGCAAAGCCCCAGGGCTCCGGAAAGAAGGGGGGAACCAAACTTTGTCTGCCCCCCTCCTCCTCATTGGAACCTTCATTGGAGGGGTTTGGAGATAATGAAGCCTGGACAGCAGGGGTTCACCGAGGTGGAGAGACAATAATTGTGTGTGAGTGCGTGTGTGTGTGTGTGTGCATATGTGTGCGTTTGCATGTGTGTGTGTGTGTATGTCTTCAGGGGATTTCTTCACAGACGTGGCATAGGGCATTCCAGGGCCTGTTCTCCTCGTCACCTCTAGTGACCAAACGTCTAATTACACAGCAGGTTACATCAACACACACTCACACAGAAACACGCACCCACTTTTAGTCTTATTTTCACTTTATTGGTTTCCCATTAAGAAGTGAAAATGGGATCAAAAGGTCAGCTTGGGGATGACTTTGCTTCAAATAACTATACCTTAACAACTATGAGACAGAGAGAACTAAACACTAAATTTATTTATTGTCTCTTTTTAATGTACTAGCCGTCCATGTATTCTGCAATGAAATGTTGCATTAACACTATAACAAATTATTTTTGCTTCGTCAGAATCAGTCAAACCGAAAGAATATCATTATTTCATTTGCGTGTTTTTCTCTTTTTTTTATTTCGGGTAAAACATATCTTAGAAAGAAAGCATGTTAACACCAGTCACTCTGGTCCGAATGCACTCCATAAAAGCAAATTAACAGCCAGCATTGTGCTCACACTCTTGTCTCAAGGGTGGGCTTTTCTTCACTGAGTGGTGGCAGAGCAGAACCTGCAGTTTTATAGTGGTAATTACTACTAAGCTGTTTACTGGCCCAGTCAACCGTTTCACAACACTCTTACATACAAACATGCAAACCCAAAGCCTAATGCAGCAGGCGTGATTACACACACTAATTAATTCTTACCTATCAAACGCTCGTGTTAGTCACGGCTTTGCTCGTCGTAGTAACGCCGCTGATTAAAACCACACAGCAGCAAAACAGCACAAATGATCTGTTTCATGCATTTTTACCTGCCTGGAGGCTTTTTTTTCTTGCTTTTACAACCAGGTAAAAGCCAACATGTCTTGCCATTACTGTAGTTATTTGTAAAGTATCTCAACGGAAAACCTAATAGAAATACTAGAACGTTTTTTTTAATGAATCAGATCACCATATTGTTTACGAACACGAGCAAACTTTGCCTAGACTGAATGAAAATGACCTGCAGGATCATCTCAACATTCAAACAAGGGGAGAAATTCGTGAATGTTATGTTGTCCTTTAATATTATATTAGACATTAGGCAGCCAGAATAATCACAAAAATACATGCGACATATGCCATTTTAAAATAAGCGATAGGATTGCTGTATATCCAAATCCAATATTCTTATGTACTAAATGTACTTCTTATGTACTAAAACACTGGAATAGGTATTTTCTTTAATGTTTGGTATTTAATGATTGATAAAATCCTTTCTCTGGTCTTTGGTAGCATTTCAAATTCACTTCAGTATGTATTTTGTCTTGATGATCTATGCATCAATCAAACAATATCAAAAGAGAGAGTGTGTGTGTGTAATGGATTATTCCACAATTAAGAAAGCCTCAACATAATTTGTATTGAATTGGTATCCTTTGTATCTGAATATTTAAGGATACTTCAAGTGTTTTTATTTTACACAATTAACTTCGGATATGAAAACAAAACTGCCAGTGACAAATAAAAATAGAAATACATGTATTTTACATAAAACAACATTTCCTGTTAACATTTTATTCACTGTTGTTTCTCTTTAATTAGAGACAGAGAAAAAATTTTTTAACAATTTTTCCTGAGATGCCTGCTCTGATTAATAGATTATTGTGACTTACAGCATCCAGTGGGGGAAATAAAAAATAAAAAATCAAAGTTGGCTGATCTGATTAGACTTGGTTGTTCAAATCTTGGGACACAATTCTGGTAAAAATCTTGAGAGAATGAAAAAAGTTACAGCTATTCGAGTTCCATTCTTCAGGATCAAAGTGAGGTTGTAAAATGCAAAAGGAAGAGACAGCAGCAACAGCAGACCAAGCAGAGTGATCAATTTACTGGAAACCAAATTTAAACAGGCTCTTTCATGAGCTGATCCAAAGTTCAAGAGAATTCGTCAATAAAAAAGAAAAACCAAAAAAACCAGGACTCAGACGTGAATTGTCCCACCATTTCAACAACTAGCTTAGCCATGCTTGATGCAAGATTTTCCAGTAACCTAACCTTGAGGGAAAGTTGCTCCTTGTGGTGAGGAAACCAGTGTCATTTCTGGAAGAAATCAGAATGGTGTCGTAAACTTCTGCATTTTCTTGTTGAAAAACTTCATCAGTTCAGTAGAGCCTCCTGTTAGTAAAGGGATGTAACGTGTCGCGATCAGCCTCAGTAAAACTCCTCCTCCTTTCAGTTTGGTTCTTCCTGAAAAAGCTCAAATGTTCAGGTTTGTCCTGTTGAAGGATGCAGCCTTTGAATAAGTTTTTTTGTTCTTTAAGATCTTCTCTTATGCCGTCTTATGGCTACTGGATTTCAGTCGGTGTCAGTAAGGGCCGTGATTTGAGTCGAGGATCTGCCTGTGTTTTCATAGATGAGTTGGACGCTTTGGTGATATTGCAGCTAATATCAAGCTATTTGGTTTTTACTGTGTCCAACCTTGACAGCAATGGATCATTGTAATAGTCATAGTAAAGAATCCTGCAAAGTTCAAAGGCGGAAAGTCTTTTTTGAATTACCATCAGGGCGTCACAACTGCATGAAAGTCTGACAGAAATCTGCACAAAATCTAGATTTATGAGACTATTTAAGGCTATCAGTCTGAAACGTTTGTTCAACTTGATTTTTAATGTCTTTTTTCAGAAATTAATATGTGCCTTAAAAACAACTGAATCAATTGCAAATATTCCCTCTGCTTCTTGACTTTGATGAGTAAAATCAATCCAAACAAGCATCTCTGCTTCATCTCTTCTATTTTTTTTCCCCTCCTAAACAAAATCAATACGACTATAAAACTTTGTTCTCCACTGGAAAAACAGCCCTCTTGTTTTCTTGCTCTTAAAGTGTCAGTTCTGCAGAGCGACGAGGAACAGAGCCCCCGTTTGACGTCACGGAGGCCAAGAGGGAGAATTCCCCTGCCTTCCCGCTCAGGTGTTTGTTTTCTCTTCAAACGCTGATGGAGGAAACAGGTACCAGGTGTCATCTGAACGTTTTCCTGTGGAATCCGTAGACCGGACTGGCTCGGCGTTCGCTCGTCTTCCCTCGGCGCCGACAAACTCACACTTTTTAATTTGACCAGACGAAACAGAGGCACAGACACACAGCTTGGGTAGACAAAACGGACTCAGAGCGCGAGTCGTTTCTGCAGCAGATGAAGACGAGATGAAAATCCAATTGGCTGATGATTTTCTGACCACGAAGAGGCGAAAGGGATTTTATGGAAGTTCTCACCCAATAGAGTAGGAGACATAAAGATCTGATTTACTAAATCAATAAGTTAAATCTGCTTTTTTATTAGCCAAGTTGAGAGAAAGCAGCGGTCGTGAGGTTGATGTCAACTTTTCAACACTTCTTATTCTGCTGGGTTCAGAGTCTCTGCAATTTGGCCTGAGAAGGAAAAAAAGAAAAGGAAAAAAAGCGAGGGGGGAAGAGGAGGGACGATCGGACAGGATATTATCTAAGTGCAGGTAATAAATGTAGCATAAAGAGATAGAGCGTAGGAATTTTAAGGGGAGGTAGCAGCTTGCAGAAACTCTTTGAAAGGTGAAGCCACAAGCCCCTCTCTCTGTGACCATGCAAGCCACTGATGACAAGACCAAGATGGCATCTGCTGATAGAGGCTGCTCATCAGCACCTTTATTTCATGGGCCACAGATGGGAAGGAGCGCCTTAATGTGTGTCTGTGGGTCAGTGTGCGTGTGTGTGCGCGCACGTGGGGGGTGCGTGTGTGTGTGTGTGTGTGTGTGAGTTGTGTGTTTGGGGTAGTTGCATGTCATGTGAATGCGTGCAAGTAGTGTGACTGGTTATTTCTTAGTTCTTTGGCAGCACACTTTCCCCAAACATGTTCAGAAAATGATAAAAGTCACAACTTTGGCTTTTTAAAATGTTAGCATTAAGATTTAGCAAATATCAGTATAACCCTTAGCCAACTGGTTAGCTAAAAAAATAACAGTCCACAGCAGTGTAGATCCAAACTCATCCATGAACGGCTGCCGACCAACTGCCAGTACGTAGCAGCTGAACGTTTTGCCTGTTCTTTGGAGCCACAGAACCGGACCACGCTCAATGTCTTGCTTGGATTTTCGAGCTGCAGACCCAAACCACGCTCGTGAGCCGGAAAGGACTGTTGGACTGGAGTTGGAGCCGTTTAATTGCTGTTCGTTCAAAACTGGTAATCCATGGTGGGGTGAGTAACCCATTCCTCGTGGTTGTTCTGGGAGCCGCCATCTTTGGAACTGCTATTCCGAGAACGAATGCTAACTGGGTCCCTTCAGACCTGCAACATTTGTAAAGCTAACTGACTGCTTTACTAATTCAAGAGACTGAATAGTGTGGTTGATACATTTAGCCTTGTTTGATTATTTTTATGTATGTATCCTGTTTAAAGGGTTGTTTTGTACAGTTCTGAGACAGCGCGGTTGCACTAAGTGTGCTAAATGGTGAAAGTTAACTGCTCTTATTAATGTGCATTGCCCTTGGTTTATTACTGACCAGTACGGTTTATTAAACTGGTACGTTTTCAACCTTACCATTTTTCCTTCCTTGTTTTAGTATAAGGTTAAAGTTGGACTGCATTTAGATCTTAGTTAGATCTTAGCTGTAGATATCTTAGCCTTGTTGTTGTGCTCAGTTACGCACTCTATTTACCCCATATGCTGTTGCCAATTAACACACTTATTCCTCATTGTGAAGCATTTCATAGAGTGTAGGCCAGAGAATCTGGGCGCTGTTCATAGGGGAAACGTGAACGGTGGTTATATTAGAAGACTAACTGGTGCTGCAGCAATCAGAATGATGTGGACCTTTTCCAATGTCACTTTTTAGCTGATTCTGGTTTCCCTTTAGGGGCTGAAATTCGATGTTTAGAGATAATTAGCTTTTTATTGAAACGGTAAAATCACTGTAGAACAGGTCTTACTAATTTAAAACAAAGTAATAGTAGAAAGATTTTAACTGCCCTTATGATCTAATATTAGACAATAATGCTGCATTTCCTTCCTTTTTCTGTATTTCCTTGAAAGTTTAAAGCTTTTCGGAGATTCTGAAAATACTGCCAACATTTCCAAATCCAGAACGTTACATGACATAAAGAGGTGAAAAGTCTCTCTTCAGCCTTCCTGTTATCTGCAGAAAGCCTCACTCTCTCAATTGGTGAACCGTGGATATGTTTCAAAATGTCTTGTGAAGTACGGTCTCTAACTCTCCTCCTGCTGACTTCAGTTAAACATTTCACCGATATGGAAAATAGTCTCTGTGACATGAAGTTTAATTTCTTCAGTAGCAGCTTCTACTTTCAAAAAGTGCCATCAATGTTTTCTGATCGGAAAAATATTGGATTTTTAAATTTTCTAGCAGCCAGTAACCAGAGCGATAATCAGCCTGTAAATAATCTGACCTAATCCCACTGCACATCTCTTCATTACAACCACTTTCCAAATCTTTTCAGGTTTGGTTCCAGAGAATTAGGTTAATAGTATTTTTTTTTCCAACATAATTTCTTATATTCCCTGTTTTTATTCGTCTTCTGTTCATTTTTAGTTTTGCAATATTTGTACACTCTTTTTGCTGTTATTAGCCTTACATAATGCCTTTCTTCTCTTAAGTCAATCGGCTGGCAGACATTTCCGTATCTAATTGTGTCAAGCCTTATTTTACCCGATTGCCTCATCTTTCCTGAATTTAACAATCTGGCTCATTGTGATCTTTCCTTGAACTGATCTTATCACTCGCTGTGCTTTAATGGACTTATGTTGTCTAAAAGCCTGCATGCTCGCACAGTTGCCATCAATCTGCCAACAAACTTCAACTAGTCACCTCCCGACCAGACGCATTTTACACAGCTTGCCTCAGTTTAAAAAATAAAAAAAATAATAATCAATTTGAGCATATTAAGTAATTTTAGATCACATGACCATCAGTGGCTAATTTATATATGTATATTTTATTTTATGGGCACTTAATGTTAGTTGGATGCTAATGGCTGATCAGTTTATAGGTATTTTATTTTATATTTTTAAAGAAAAGTGACAGAGCCAATAACCTTAACTGGATCGACTCCAACTTCCACAGTTTGACTTTTTCATTGACATAATAAAAAATTTTACTGTTGCATCAGACTGAACACAAAGAATGAACAGATTAATTGATTGTTCTCAGTGAAAACCCTTGATAACTTCTCGTTTATCTAAGCTAACGTGGTATTTCACAATTTGAATGAGTCTGGACTGAATTTGATCTCATCCAGTTCAAAACACTCGGACTGATCGAACCTGAACTAGATGATTCACACTCAATTTATTCTTTAAAACAAATTAAATATAATATGAATCAGAACTAAATTATTGTTGATGGAGTGGTATGTGCTTTAGGATACTGTTCATGATTTTTGAAATGTGGGGACATACTTTTCTAAAACCAATGCTAAAATGTCCAGTCGTCTGGTGAAACCAGCATCTGGTTTCATCCCGTCTTGTCATCCGACTGTATCTTTACACCCCACAACTCATGTCTTCAATGGTCAGAAAAGAAGTTGAATTCCTGCATGATGTGTGTTACCATGAAAGCTTGCTAGATTAATTCAGAAAACAGCCCCATTAATGTCTCCTCATATCGCTGCAAACGGTAATCTTTTCTTGAGCGTGTAATGGCAAAAGCACTCCCTTGGAAACGGGGGATGTGAATAACTCTTTTTCTCTGTAAATACAAGTTTTCCCACCATAAACAGTGTCACTGCGGTCAAAAAAAACAAAAAAAAAAAACCCTCTGCGTTCTGTTTTACTGAAACGTTCTCATATTTTTTCAATTCATATTTTGCCAGCACATTCTGCAAAGTCCTAGTTGTCATGCCGTGCTGCACCGAGGCTGCTGTCAACACGTGGTTGACCAAACATGACTAATGCTTCTTAAAAAGACAAACATTAGTTCTGTTTGTCTTTCTGACCCAAACACATCTCTCACAGTCCTACTGCAAGTGTAATTATTGCCAGTGTGTTTTTCCAAGTGCAGGTAACAACCGGGCCAGAGCTGGGTCACGGTAGTGACTGCTGTTTCAGGGCCTAAACCCAAAAGTTGTGTAACAATTACTACCGTTTGAAGCAGAAGAGTAAGTCGGATTGTGTTAATTGTTTGGCACCCAGCGACAGTTCAGTCATCAGATAATCTCAAATCCATACTTACTCAAATCTTTCACTTGAGCAGATTTGATTCAGAGAGACAAAAAGGTCCAACAGGGGAACCCAGACATCATATCCAAATCTCCGTGTGTGGTCTTTCTGGAGTCGGCATGCTCTCCCAGTGCATTTGTGGGTCTCTCCAGGTACTCTGACTTCCTCCCAAAGCTAAAAGACATAACTGTTAGGTTACTTTGAAATTGCCCTTATGTGTGACTGTGAACAATCATGATTGTTTGTTCTGTGTCGCGGTGTTGCCCCGTGACGGACTGTCCAGGGATATTACCCCGCCTCCCGCTCCAGTGACCTCTGGATCCTACAAGGCCAAGCCGAGTACTGACAATGGTTAGAGGTGGATGATGGAAAGCACTTTTTACTCTTTAAAATCCAATATAAATGCTGTTTCTGGTGAGGAATAAGCCCGCCACCCCTCACACACACACAGACATTTATTCCCACTTCCACACACACCAATTACACTGTTTTCCCTCTCTCCCATCTGCTTAGCCTCTCGCTTTCTCTTTCTCCTTTTTCAGTGTCCCTCAAAAATAATTTTTTAAACAAGTGGTTCTCTTGCACAGCCAACATCAACATCTTCCAAAGCCCAAAGATAAACATGGACCTTGGTCTATGACAGAGCTGATTTTATCCCCAGAGAGCATCAGCCAATTCCCGTTGCTCCACTCAAACACAGACCTGCTGTTTGTGTTTGAGGAAACCAAAGCACTGCCGTCAGATCAATGCTCCTATTTCCTGTTAACGATACGACTGGGCAGCAGACTTTAAATATCGCCTCCAATGTTTTGCCTCAAGCAATCTTAGCCTATAATCGGAGTAATCTTCAAGTCTGGTTTCTTGGCATGATGTGTTTTTCTGCAGCCAATAGGTATAAAGAAAGGAAGTGTTTCCTGGAAAAAAGACGGCGCTATCATGAAAAGAAGAGGACTTGAGTTTGGTTAACATCACCGCTATCACAGAGTGTCCTTCAGCGGCCTTGACTTTTTCAAAGTGGAGACAATCTTTATGTTGGAAAGGAGCGTAACAAAGCACACGCAAAGCAGGTGTTCGGTGTCATCCTGAGCGCGGAAAACAGCTACAGTCATAGAGATATATGGATCATAAAAGAAAAGCATGGTTTGAAAAGAAAAATGTGATGGGGGAGGGAGTCTTAATGTGATATTATGTCCAGGGGAAGGCTTGCCAACTGGAACAGCATCACAGCCAGAACAATCCCATCTGTGTCCTGGAAATTAAGTGATAACCTTCCTGCTTTCTGTGGGCTTTCTGACCTCATTAAGTTTTTCAGGTCCATGTTTCAAGAATATTTCATGCAAGAAATATTCTTGCAGGCTTACCAAACCATTAAACCTTTTAAGAGCCGATTGATTGAGCACCTACTAAGCAGGCACAAGTGCTCGTTTCAGGGAACATTGTGTGTCCGACTATGTACTGTGTCTCAGAAAGGTTGATCTAAGCATTTTCGTCCCCCTGTGTTTGTGTCAAGTTGCCTCTGTGTTTTCCGTACACTTTACCGGTCTGCAGCAGACTTGTCACTGCTCGGTGCCAGTGCGCAGATGTTTGGCCACCGACTTTTCAGCAAGAATTCATCTGGATTCTGTAAAGATAAACAGAGAGGACAGCTCATAGAGAACAACTAGTCTGTGATGTCGGACAGCAGAAAAGTGATACGTCTGTGTTGTATTTTTCAGAGTCTGTCCTCTTCCAGGAACCTGTGGTATTAGTGCTGAATACAAGTTTAATCTCTAAAAGAGCAAACAAGGAAAGTGGAATTATCTGAGAAAATGGTTTAGAGTCAGAAATAATTACCTTTGGGTAGGCCGCTTTAATCAAACTCTTTCTTCGTTTGCCTAGAAAGTCCGGTTTGTTTGGGGAGGTGTGAGTGTGCAATCAAACTCTAGTGCGGACCAAAGAACTGGACTCTGGTCATGCTAATGATATAGATTTTGGTTCGGTTGAAGTGAACTCTTACACTGTTCGGATGCGTATGTGGATGCAACCCGGAGATTGCTCCAAAAGCAAGCAGGAAGTGGACGACAGTGCAGGGCATTCTGGGTAAATTGAGCCAAAATAAACCCACAAGCATGCCGCTAGAGAGAGAAATGGTGTGGCAGATGGCCGCTGGTACAAAACCTAGTTCTGCCAGGGGGGTTTCTTCCTGTCAAAAGGAGCTTTTCATGTCGCTCTTGCTCGGATCATTTGGGACGTACGACTGACTGTTTTTGTGAAGCGGCTTAAGGTGACATGTTATGAATTGGCGCAGTCAAAATGAACTGAATTGAATTGGATGAAAAACGAAGGATGTGCTGATCAAGACTCTTCACAAAACTTTTTTGGCTAAAAAGGCGAAAGACTTGTTTGGATATCTCTTACCCGTGAGGCAGACACGGGTAAGAAAAGCTAAAAGATTTAGAAGTTCATTTGCATTGCAAACCCAATCTGAAGCTGACGAGTCACAACCGCAGCCTGCTATACTGCCTCTTTGATCAAATCAAAAATAAAGCAAGAACGTTTAAGTGTGAATGAAGGATTATGTCGTTTGACAATTTCTGCTTTCTCTTACCCATAAGCTTGGCTGAGAACGATTAACAAGAAGCAGCAGATCCCAACAGTGGTGGTTCAGTGAGGTGAATTGTTCCGTAGACTGACATAAAAACCACATGGGCTGTCAGTAACAATTTAGGGATGGCCTTGGTCTTTTTGGAACAATCACTCCTGCCATTTTATCTGCAGTCTATCACTACTGCTTAATCTTTGCTGCGCACATTGCCACAGGATAGTCCTCGTTATAAAAAAAAAAGAGAAACGAAAAATAAAGGAAAAACGATTACATCCTTCAGGAATCCCAAACAAAAAGATCAAAACTTCCTCCACCTGGCAGTTGGACTCGCTGATGGTCCTAATGACTCTCAGGGACAGCTTGTGTTTCCTAATGAAACCCGGCTGAATCACTCTGCTGATGGTCATGCACGGAAGCATGATGGCAGATTCCTTTCCAAAAGTCACATCTGCCACAAAATGAAAACAACCTTTTGGCATTTGGCATGCCAAAAAGGTTCGGTTCCCACACTAAATTTAAAGGTTTGTGTACAACCAGCTTTTTTTTATGTGCAGACGCTGGAATTGATGTTACTGTAAAAACCTTTTCTGAAGACGCTCCGGACCAGGAATGTGGAAGAGACTGAACTGGTAAAATGTGACCCCATGCTCTCAACTTGGACATAAAGCAAACTTTAGTTTATTTTGGATTTTCTGTATGTGTCAGAATAATACCTACAGGCTCAAGAAAATAGGTATTACCCCACTTATATTTAGCTGAATGTTCTGTAGCATCAAAAACATGCTTTTTGTAAGCTTCTGATTCAGCCTGACTATTTCTCTTGGCAGAATTCATAGTTATTTATACTTGTTAGTTTCAAGAAACAACTGTTGGGTTTTTATAGGTTTGACTGATTAATAAGTTGCAAAAAGTCTATTTAATGTGCAACAAAAAGGGTTTGGGTGTTCAATAATTACAAAAATAGTATAGATAGAGGACTGAAACTGGGACATCATTGCAGCACATATGAAAATCAGTTTTAGAATGATTAAAAGCAGGCTAATTTCAAGAGCTTGGGAATGCTTCGCCCAACACCCAAATGAAAACCTTATTGAAGTTGTTGTATAATCATCCCACCCTGAAAAAAGAACAGTGGAAATGCTTTGCTAAAGGCCTGACATTGTCTTTAACAGTCGCGCTGATTCTGAAGACGTTCATTTCTGAACCGCACAGCAGAACATTTACGCCACCATATGCGTCAGGTAAAAACCAGGTGTTAGCCCAAAGAATCATCTAACCATGGATTTGGTTAAAGCAAACAAATGTCCCACTGCAGATGTCAACAGTAATGGTTTTGATGACATGCCACGGAGAACATTACAAAGGAATACATTTCTGCAAAGACTAAAATGGAAAGAGAACGACTGAAAGAGAGACAAAATTGATAGTTGGAGGGAAAAAAAACATAGATTGTCACATCACAATAGGATTTTATCATATCCTGGCCTGGTATTCATATAGAATTTCAAAAGGACTAAGCTGTTTTGAAGCACAGTCAATTGAAAGGCTTGAGCTAAATTTTGAATTTGGAATAGAGCAGCCCTTCGACTTTGATTCAGCCCATGCCCTGGCTCTTTTATCTGTACTTTCCACTTGATTGGGACTGAGAAAAGGAATGCAAAATGCTTCCGTTTGCCAACATACACACGTCAGGAAAAAGAAATATAAACTGAAAACCTGACCAGATGCCACAAAAAGAGCAAGAACTGCTATGGGAAGTATGTAACCATTTAAATCATCCGCAAGCTGGAAATATGCATACAATAAGCATGTCAAGTATACGACGAGGGGGAGAGCTAAATGAAAAAGAACAGACTCTCCAAGGACAACTACATTCTAGTCATTAGAGACACAGGAATGAAATCTAGTGTTTCAGTATAAGGTACACACTTTCCCTCTTTATCTAAGTGAAAGAAGTCTTCAGACAATTGAAAACAGCACTGAAGGATCTTTCTTCAGATACATTTTATGTAGCCGAGCAGCAAAAACACAGCTTTTTATTACAATAAAAGAGAGTTTCATAGCAGTAAGCAGCAAGAAGACAAAATTGTATGGAACAAAAAATAAGTCATTTTTTTACTTGCATCAATGGATACAGAATATATTGATAAATCCGTTTGCTCAAAGGAGTAACAGATATAACGGCACCTGACGCCACGTTTCTTGACCAGCGTCTCCAATCAATCTGATGCTTTGTTTAAACTTAAGTAGCTTTCTGATAAAGTTGCTGGTGAATTTAGCAAACTCCTCTCTTTGTTGTATGGATGTAAATATGTTGAATAAAAGACCTTCTGCTCCTTCAGAGTCAGAAGATGTACTTAGAATCAGTTTAATATATGTAGCAAATTTACAGTCTCCCAAATATAACTCCCCAGATAATGTGTTTTTATGTAAACTTTAAAAGCCATTTCCTAAAATAGCAAGCAGAAATGTAAATTAAATGTTTGCTAAAGTTTGAGCTAAAGTTTTAACAGGAAGTTGCTCTCATTGTTCAGATGTTCATTGTCTGTTCTAAGATTAACATTAGGAACTAAGGGTTGGTATTCATAGGCGTGGCACTAAAAGGATAATAGTCACATAAACCCTATAGTGACTACCGGAGTTAAGTATGTTATCTCCATTCTTCCTTCTCACCCCCCTTTTCCCCTTAACTTTCTCATTGCTCCTCACAGTGTGAAGCGCATTGTTTGCGCCGAGCACACGCAGTGCCAGGAACCTGCCACCTCCCCTGTGAAAGCCCCATGTCCAATTTCAATTATCCAGCTCCTACCACCATTCCCCTTATCTAATTAAATCTGCTCTCTGTGGGTCCTAGGCACTACAAACTACATTGTGGGGTCCTCAAACAAGCAAAACAAACAGAGGACTGAGCATGTGGAGATCTGAAACAGACCTTCCATGTGGCTCTTAGATGTATAGAGAGACCTTAGGGGCTGTGAATGTTGAGAGAGGGAGGGTACGGTATGGGCTGTAGATGGTGGAAAACCTAAAAGTTCAGGGATGTGGGATGGATGTAGATTGACTTTAGAAATAAAATATAGGTTTGGAGCAATAATTGGGAGGAAATGTTGAGTGATGTATCTTTTTAGGTTTTATCAAAGTTAATGATGTCTCGTAGACGGGCATCGTCTCCAGGACATACCCTGCCTCTCACCAACCGCTCGGTTGTTACTTTTGTGCCAAAAGTCCAATCTACGGATTGGTTGTGTTGTTTTACTTGTTGCATTCATAAAGGTCCTACCAACATTCCCTATTTTGTTCATTTGTAGCAGTCTTTGTACATCTGGTGTTTTGTCCCTGCTGCTCTGACCCACTGACTGTCTTTACTGTTTCCTGCTGTGTCTCGTTAGTCAGTTAGCATGTAGATATGTTCCTACTTTCCCCCTTCGTGTTTGTCCATCTGCTCATCTTTCCTGCTGTGTCCTGCCCTGGGTACATCTGCTTCTGAATCATACTTTTGAATTTCTGTTGTGGTTCTGTTGAATCTTTTGTACTACTCCCAGCTTAGTGCCATCCTCCTGTCTCTGGTGGTATGCGTTCTTCAACGACTCATTTGTGACAAGTGTATTGTAAATATGAAATATTTAACATGCCTACTAAGTACATCAAAGAGACGATTAAACAATTTGGAAACTTTAAATATCTGAGTGCAATTTTGTTTGTAAATTTATCAGGAGCCTAACATAGTTCTCTATTAATGATAGAAAATGCCTTTACAGCAGTACCTTTGTCTCACAAAGTCCCCAAATCTGTGGAAGCTCTTATGTTGAGCTCAGATATTAAAGTGTCATTAGCGTGACACCCTGCTGTATCTTTCTTTCATGTCTTTTTTATGAGAAAGGAAGAACATAGCCTTTTATTTTCCCCCTCTTAGCAAAAAGGGATTCTTTTGAATACTGTCACAACTCAACTCTTGTCATGATAAAAAAGGAGACAGATTTTAAAGCTGCTTTATTAGATTGTCTTTAGGTTTCACTAAAAAGAGAATTATAACTATGGCAAGTGTGTTCAAACCTAAAACAGGCCAAAACATAACAAAGGCATTAAAAAACTGAGGAGCAGCCAGGTTTAAGTCAGCCGGGAACATTGACCCAGGTGCTCTGAGTCAGCAGCTAACTCCAGCCCACGCCCACTTTAAAGACAGGAGTCATCGTAGGCAATGACGAAGACAAGAGTGACAAAACTGAGTCTTAAGTCTGTCCTGTTACATCTGCTGTAAAACTAACAACATTTAATAAAAAGAATGGTATACCAAGAGGTGTGATGATCTAGGTTTTATTTTTTGCAGAATCTACACAACTTGTCAAAACTGACAGAACAAATTCTGTTCTTTAGCACAAAACCATCAGCAAGAATCTGATGTTCTGCAAAGAACAGCGGACCACAATTCCCTCATAGCGACTTAAAAAGAAAAAAGAACTTGCTGCCTTTCATCAAAATCCATTGTTAATGTTGCCACCAAAAGTAGCACAACCAGTTATTAAGTTGAAGTGGAGTTAGATTTTTTTCGTCATGCCACATTGGTTTTGATTGTTTTTTTCTCCAAGTACATAAAGTCATTATTTCCAAACCACTGTTTGTGTTTTCCCAGGTTATCTTTACATTACAAAAACATTTGTTAAATGATTTCAAAGGTTGAGGTGTGACAAAAAGAAAACATGAGGGAAATACTTTTTAATAGAAAAAAAGGGAGCAGTTGCAAAAAGTAATAATGACATATATATATATATATATATATCCTTTAAGATTTATGTTTAGCCTCTGACATCAGTTTAAGCTGTTTAACGTTTTCCAATTTAAATAATTGGGTGTGAATGAACACAGTATCATCACATTAAATATTACTTTTTTGCACCTTTAAATAATTTCTATGTTATGACAGAGGGTGGTTTTTGATGTTTTACAGTTGTTTCTGATCATCATTAGACTTCCATATATCAGCAAGTCCATCAGAATATTCAGTGTTCAGTTTGTTTGCTGCAGCATAGCTAAAGAAATAATGTTATTAGGAGAAACTGCAAATACTAATCTGAAGAGGAGGAATAAACATGAACAGGAATAATAATGAAATTATCTGAAGTGAAAACAGATGTTGCATTTTAATCAGATTCCTTGAGTGTCTTGCACAGCCAGTTCTCAGCCTCGTCGCAGCTGATTCCTCCTTAATCCACCTGTTTTGTTTCATGCCTTAAGGTGCTCAAGTCTCACTCTGTTTAGTCTGTCGCAGTCCGTTCTTTTTCCAAATAATAAAAAAAAACACACAGATAATAAATGAAAGCTCACAGCTAAAGAAAACAAACATGAATTCCTCTGAAATCGACCTTTCCAAGCTCCCTCAAACAGCAAACGTAATTCATGTTTTAGTTTAAAAAGGTTCCAGCATTGGTTTGCGTTGTTTTACAATTACTGCCCTCTACTGGTGAAGCGTAGAATATTTAGCCTTCAATGAACTTGAGTCGGATTGAAGACTTTATCTCAGTCACTGATAAAAATGGCTGGCTTACCAATAACTAACTTATCTTATTCCACTGTCAAATCCCACATGAACCTTCTTTTTAGGAAACGCAAAGCAATCAGTCTAAGCACACACAAACACATTTAAAGAGAAACGGGGGTTTCTGCATCAATTCCCCGCTGCCCAATTAGAGCTGACAGTAGTGCTATCAGAGGCTGACTCCCCAGGTCACATGACCTCTGTTGTCAGATACAGTTTCTTCTGGAGGCCAACATGAACCTGAAGGCACTCAGAGGGGTGCATGTGTGTGTTTGCACATGAAAGGACTGCACCAGAGAGAATCATTTGTTTTCTTCATGACGTGAGAGTGTTTGCTGGTGTATTTGTTGTTTTTTTTTTTGTTTTTTTTTACCCCTACTTGACATAACTCCAGATCTCTAGAGTTATGTTAGACAAGTATTGAATTAAAAATTAATTACTTCAGATTTGAGACTGTTACTCATATTTTTATTTGTTGGGTTAATGCGTCTCGCTCAAGATTGCATGTTGTATTATTGTTCTTTGTCATTTCTTGATTGCTGAATTCGCTGCATTCTTGTTTTCTAACATTTGACAATTAATTAATAGGTTTTGTTGGCTCTAGTGGCCTTTATTTGAAAGTGATTTGACAGGAAAGAGGATAATTAGAGAAGGGGAAGACATGCGGCAAATGTCGCCAGGCCGGGAATCAAACCTGCAACCACTGCCATGAGGACTAAGGCCTCAATACGTGGGTCGTGCTTTGCCCCTGCACCACCACAGCACCCGACAATCATTTGATCTTGAAGCCATTTTTCCTGAATGTTCTGTCATTATGTGTCATTTCATGCATTATGTTGCCACGTGTTTGAAATGATTGCATCCAAAGCGGAGTTTGAGTAATGTGCCAAAACCAAGTTGTGCGTTCATATCCTTTTATCTCTCTCTGTTTCTTTTCCTTACACACACTCCCTCCATTCTGTACAGTGGAGAACCCAGGGTCACGTTTTAATTTCTCTGACTTCTAACCCTTGGCTGAAACAAGTGTTTTGAGTTATATGGTCCATTGTCTTTGTAAGCCCAGATTTTTCCACAAACGCATACCCGACTGCCCCCCGCCCCTCCACCTCTTCCCCCGTCACCCCACAGCTTGTTGCTGCTGGAGTCAAGCTGGTCTTCTGATGAATTGATAATTTGCAGCATTGTTGTTTCCAACATTCTACTATTAATCAGCCTTGAAACTATTTTACAGAAGTCTGTTTCATTTCATCACACTTCCTTAATTAGTTGACTTGATCTTTTACTCGCTATTGATTTTTTTTCTCAGTAGCTGGTGGGATGTCGGTAGTTTAACAGTGACAGAATATTTTGACTGTAAAGTTAAAGTGTTTTGTTCATTCTTGGACTTTATTGGAGAGAAGTGCGTCTCTGTCAGGAGTGTCAGGTGTCTGGTAGAGTTGCATTTAGAGATGTGCCGATCAGGTTCTTTCCTGCTGATTCCGATCAACCATAAGGGCTGATTACGGGCCGATCACCGATACCGAATCACATAATTGATTTTTTAAAATCAAAAGCACCACCGGTTACATTATGTGGAAAAAGGAACCATGAATTCACCTTAATTTAGACAAAAACTTGTTTTTAATAACTTTGTCCAAGAAAAAAACAAAACAGACATTGTACAAATTGTACTGCTATCGGTAATACTATCTTTAACAGACTGAAAACATACGAAGGCTCTGAAGAGGCTAAATAATGCAAAGAGTCAAAATAAAACCTCTCAACATTGCCAAAGAATTCAAGTATAAAACTTTACATTCAAAGGCAAATACAGGATCCATTACAATAAACAATCCTGAGTTACTGAATGAAAACTTCCTGATAGCATGGCGGCTAGCTGATTACTGCTAGTTCTGAGTGGCTGTCTATGACTGAGCGGAGTAATTATGCAGAACAAATAATCTTACAGATCGATTATTTTTTCAGAGACTATCTGTCTCATGTTTAGGATAGCGAAAGTTTTAATACGTGTGTAAAATTAATTTTTTTAAGTTAGATGCTGCAGCTTTAAGCAGAGGTTCGGTGTGAGAGTCACTACCAGGTGGAGCAGAAGCGGCGCTCCGTCTGTGAAATATTACTACCTGTAGCGCGGAGCAGCGGTTCAACAGCGAGAACAGAACCTGCGTCTTACATCGCAGCTCGAAGACTTAAATAATTTTGCGGGTTATTTGTTTAGCTTTCTGACCGTCATGCTAATAATCCGGGTGAGTGTTTGTAGCTGTGCGCTGCTTTACCTGCTATCTGATCCTCCATGTCTTTTTTTTTACTACAGTGAGCCTCGATATAGCCAAACTCTGTCACGTATGGCATTGCTTTTATGCTATATTAGATTAATCGTGTTGATGCATTTTGACCTGCTTCACCCCACGTGCTTCAATTTTCATCCATAATCATCCGATTATGATAGGTGGCCGATCGATCGGCACACCCCTAGTTGCATTCATTACTTTATTAGAAGCTGGCATGTTTAGTTAATGATTCCAGGTAAAGAAACTCTTAACTCTAATAATAATTTAATAATGAATTATCATTCATAATCATTAGTAATTCCATAAGCCAAACATTGATCCAATTTCTATTTCCCAACAACATCTTTAGAAGCTGCATTACTGCACTGCAGCTGAACCCTCACAAGTAGAGCACGGGCTATGCATTGAAAAGTTTGACTTTTTGCTGCTTCCATTCATTGCAAAGTTTTACATAGCCATCATCGTGTTCAATTATAAAAATTATTCAGCGGACGCAGCCTTTATTAGAGCAGTGATTCCCAACCCTGCTCCTTGAATTATGCAATCATTTGAATCAACTTAGCCAGAACAGAGGCACACAGAAATGGAGCAGAAACAGCAACTCAATGCTGAATTTAAGTTTATTAAACTGCAGTTTCCTTTTGTCACAAGGGGGTGTATGCCACTTTCTCCTTTAAAAAAATGACAGCAACACTCTGCCATCAGTGCATAATCATGGTAGTGCAGTAGATATCTTACAGCATCAACATCAGCACTATGCAGAAAATCTACACAGTAAATCTCTGCATGTCATTCTTTTCCTTCTTACACTATTCCTTTCATAGTGGTTAGGAATTCATACCTAATTCAGGTACTCCATATGCTATGTCATCAATCTTCTGCAACTTTTTCAAACAATAGTTTTTTTGCAAACCTGTGAATAGCAAATGCATTTTCACGGTGGATGAAGTGAGAAGAACCCTGACATTTAGCTGGTTTATAAACACTTTAACTGAAAGTGTTTATATGTGTTGATGCAAGGCTATATAAGTGAATTTTATCAGTACACACTTTTATAAGAGGATGCATTTTTATGCCCCGTCAGCTGATCGTCAACCTGGACAACAAGGTCTGTAAAAGCACAGGAACGCATCAGCACAACAAACAGCATGACGCAAAACCCAAAAGTTCACGTCACTTTTTACAGACGTAAAGCGGATTGATGAGAACAAAAACAAATATCTTACTAGCAGTTAGCATTCAGTGTTTTTCCTTTTTGATTTGACATCCTTCTGTCTCAGTTGAGGAAACTACTTGTGTTAGTACTTCCACATTTCACTTTAATTTTTGTTGTTTTTAACCATCTCTTTAGTACATCTATATCTAAAGTGTGTTTACTGAATCTTTTTTTTTAAATGTGCAATAAATGACACATCTTGAGGTCTTGTGTGTGTTTTTTACTTTTTTTTCTTCTTTTTAAACTGCAATGGTTTGCACAAAATGTGGAGATGATTATGCCTAGAGCTTCCCTGAACCGCAACTGTGTCCAAGTTGCATTAGTATTCATATTTCATTAGCATGCTGATCAGTTATTCAATACACAATACCTGGTCAACAAGAGAGAGGTGAACTTCCTTTGTTTGAAAGCTTCTTTAGAGGGATTGCAGAAGATAATGGGCCTCAGTATTCAGCGTGGCTGAATGCCAAATACTTTGTTTTCCACAACTGGAGGAGCAGAGGGAGAAAAGTCAAGGTAGTTACTCAACCGTGTGTCAGGATATAATGCATTACCCTCAGTTAAGTGGCATAAATTGTTTATTAGCGGGTATTAAGTAATAGTAAAAGCCACACAAGGGAAGATGGGGTTTCCTGGAGACTCATGAATAAGATAACGTCTCTCAGGAGTAACAAGACCATGCACATACATTTATATGCAAGCCTGCGTATGCTTTTAATGTCCCGAGAATTGTGGGAATAGCTTGGAATCCCTCGTCAGTGGGTAATCTTTTTGAAACCCCATTGCTGCATTTTGCGACCTCTGTTTACGCACAAGTTAAAGTTTTATGCAGCATGTATATTTAAATACAGAAACCAGAATTGGTTTAATTTTTACATGTTTTATAAAATCTTTACTTACAGCATGATGGTCCAAACCAGTAGTCACATCTGCAGGAGAGAAAAAAAAAGCCAAAACCAAAGAAGTTGATGTTAATGCAGCAGAAGTCTCTGAACAGTGGAGTGAAGTCATCCAAGCTACATTTGCAACAGATAAAAGAAGCTGGGGAACCCCCCCCCCCCAAAAAAAAAAAAAAACCTGTGATAGTTATGAACAGGTGTACAGGCCTAAGGGTAACACTGGTGCTCTCATACGTAAGCACCAGTTTGTGCACCTTTGAAACAGCTCAGACTCCATTAACAGAGGGGAGCCATGAATGACAACAACACGTGTTAAGTTCTTTTTAGTCAGAAAACCCTCAGTGAAAAATCCAGAAACGCCAAAACTCTCCAGTTGCTGCCTAATAGACAACCAAAGAGACCGTAAGAGTTTTACTAATGAGAGTATTGATAACACATGCTGTAGAAGGATTAAGTGGCACTGACATCTGTTAGCAATGCTGCATGATTATGATGTTGTGGGACTTAGAATCTGACTGACTAAAAAGATGCATTCTTTTTTGACTTGGTGAAACGAGTGAGGGAGAATGACACAAGCTCCATGTGAATTTTTATATTAGGACAATCATTTTTCTGAGGAAAAAAATAAGTGATGAGAAATCAATGTTGCATAAAAAATGTTTTTTTTTTACATGCACAGTAAAACATAAATGTTGTGACTTCAGTGTCTTTGTGTTTGCGTGAGGTTATCCTGTAACTACGTAGACTGCCTTTTCTATTTAATGCACAAAACACAAGCATTAAGATTTTCTTTGCTTCTTTATCAAAGATGTCCAAATGATGAACTGCATACATGGTGACTCTTTAGGTCCCTGAGTGAATTGGGGGGTGCATACTTTTAATAAAAGAGCAATGTCTTTTAGGTCCAAAAACTAAAATCCTCATTGGAATCATTTATGCCAGCATATTTTCATGATGACCTTTTTAATGAAGGTGTGTACATTTTTAGAAGCGATTTCACATTTTCATGTTGTTTGAGTTTTCAGTCCTCAGTATCTCAAGTACTGTTGGCTACTGTACATTCATACCCTTATTGCTAAAAGCTACAAGCATAGATTTTATGCTACACCTGAAGGGATGAACAGAACCCAACACACACACCTACACACTGCTGGATCGCCCCACTTTTGCCCTCCGGCTGGGATTAGACCAGGAAATTGTCGTTTTCAGGGAATCATCCATCTTACTACAGCTCATCACGAAAGGGCCAAAGTGGGGTTCTACACGGGAGCAACACAAGCCTCAAACAAAAATATAGCTGTACTCAGATACATGTTTACAGCAGAACACGAACCTTTGGCCAAAAAGAGAACGCCTGCTAGCCAGAGAAATATTAGAGGAAATATTTACAGTTTTTCTGAACCGATCTAGCGTGTAATGCATTACTGGAGCCAGCTTTTCGGCTTATTCGAGAGATTTTAATGGTTCAGCTCTTCACACTATTCACACTGAGGCTCTGCAGAGCCCACAGTAACTGATGGGAACCGTTGCCGAAATATAATAACTCTGAACGTTAGCAGGAAACCCGGCATATTCTGACATGTTTAGCCAGAGCTTTACAACCATGTAGCCATCGTTAAGTGTGGCGGCGCACTTAAAATTTTGATTTAAACTAAATGAAATGAAATGACAAAGTGCTCAGATTAAAACATGTGTGATGATAACTTTTCTTTAATTCAACGTTTCTTTTTGCCAGATTCTGCATTTGTGGGACTTGAGTGTAAAAAAAAAATCCCTGAGATTTCAGATACTGACAGCTTGGACAGGTTCACATGCACATACGAGTTACTGCATTCCTTACTGCAACACACTACAGTATATCTCTGAACTTCATCCAATTTTTTTTTCTTCCAAATTCTGCAAACAATTTCAATGTATAGAAAAAGAAATGGAGAAAACAAACAGGTTTCTCCTACAGGCCTACATCACTGTCATTTGGGTGCAATTTGAAGCTATACTTCGTTTTTATAAATCGTGGGGGTCATCCCTGGGGTGTAAGAATATTCCCAAAACAGCTGGCTGGAAAAGCAGAGTTTAGTCTGGCAACAGAGTCAAAGCTGGAGGTCTGGTTAGAGTTACAGTCGAATCAAAGGTGATATTTTTTTCCCCTTTCGGTACTTGTGTACACTGTAGTAAAATTATGAGGACTGACGTTCTGATTAGAATCATGTGAATTTTTGGTAAGATCCCTCTAAAATCTTGTTCGTTAGAGATGGAAAAAGAATCAACAACTGCTTATGAATTCTGTAGATATGTCAGCTTATATATTAATGAACTAACATCGTCTGAATCAGAAAATGAGAAAACACTTCTGTTGTTGGGTTGTACAGGCTGTACGATAAACTAAATAGAAATAAACAGAACCTAATTTCAAACTATCATCCACCAAAGCAGCAACAACCTCCTGTTTTTTTCTTATTGCTCATGCTTTATCCCTTTCTTTGAGTTGTTTTTAATTTGTTTTTGCATTCTGCATTTGAACATTGGGGACAGGCTTGATGTGTTCATGCTCATAAGTAACCATGGATAAACTGGAAACAGAAATTGTGCAAGAGACGGTCACGTGACTATTCATCCCAGTCAGGTGACTTGCTCCCCATGCTAACAGGATTCTTCTCCTGAAAACAAGGTGCACCAACCTCTCAGTGGTATACAAACAATGCAAAACAAACTCAAGCTAGGACAACTGACTTTAGCGCTCATTTTGCCCCTTCTAACTCCCCCTGCCCATGCCGCATGAACTGGTTATAAAAGAGAAGGTTTCTCTAAACTGGAAGAAGTGACTGATCACAAAAGGTGCTTAACATGAGAAACCTAAAGATGTCGCCTGATGATTGTCCATTTACCACTCAGCGCCTCCCTTCTAGCTGTCAGCATGACGTCTTTAATTTAAAGTGCCGAGATCCAGGAGATTACCCGTCTGTAGACTAGTGTCAGTCTCGACCCCAAGTACACGGAGGAAGGCAGGCAGGCAGGCAGTTTCACGGCTTCCTTACCGAATGTGGCCGAGTGTTTTCATGTTCAATCAACCATCAAACGTGGCTAAGGCCATGCCACTGCATAGGGAAAACAACAGAATGAGCCCAAAGCCGCTGCAACCACCCTCAAAGCTTGGCACGTATAAACACAGGACAAGCTTTGGTGGTAGAAAAAAAAGCTCGACAGGAGACCTCACCAGCATCTGCGCTTATCTGGAGCCATTCAGTGGACACATGAGCCGGGCTTTTGTTTGTCCTAATTTTACAGCCTTTATTTCATCGATTCTGCAGCTGCTATGAGAATTCTGGGAACTAAAATTGGATTTCTCCTGTTTGTTTGTGTTGCGCTGGTTTAGGGTTTTCTGGAGCAGAGTCCTGTGATCAACAGGCAAGCAGCGGGACATAATATGGACCATCTGCCGTTTCTTACAATGCAGGAGACAAACAACAGAATTAGGGCTGGACGTTCAGTTACAAATGTGTATTATTTGCCATCACAATGTGCTTAACCTGGTGTAAGGTTATAGGAACGTTAGTGCTCATCTACGGTTGTGAGAAGGCAAGAAGTAATGTACTGAACATGTTCCCTGTCCATCATGGAGAAACAACTCTGATGGTTCAGGACCATTTATTCATTGTTAAGCATGTGAAAAAACATTAGCTATTCAGATGGGTGTTGACCTGGCTTGTTTCTTTGTCGTATTTTTTGTTATATTACAATATTTACTTGTTTTAAACAAAGGGGAAACATTCTACAATCACATCATACAGAGTTTACTGAGGAACATAATCCTAACCTTCACCTTTTTTTTAATATTCACCCTTCCTACCAACACAGATCATCGCTATCGTCATGACCACCATGAAACACCAGATAAAGCAAATAAGATAAAAGCAATGAGTAGCAAAAAAGGTACGTCACTAAACTAATGAGTTAGAAATAAAAAATACATCAGCATATATTGGAAGAGTTGAAGTAGAGATCACTGAACTTCAGCTGATGAGGCATCTAAAGCCGCTGATGGGGTTTAAATGTGAGATGTCCAACACAAATTTTACCCATAAGGCTCCGTTTTACCATTGCATAGCTACCATGCCAATGTAGACCGAAGCTGCTTGGTTTGAATTAACAGAGGATGAGTTGCAGACTACACAAGAACCAAAGAATATTTTTAGGTGCATTCTATTTAATTCAATCTTTAGCATAAGCTGCAAGATATAAATGTTGTCCCTGAATTTACAGCTGAATTATACCCAAAGTAAACGCAACCTCACAAAGGTCGGGACATATCTGAAGACATAGTTTAGGTGTGTCGTGGCCTGCAGTTCTATCAAGTCTTTCAAGTCACATTTTTCTGTGCCGTGGCAGAATGACCGCCAACCACCGGAGCCAACAATTTCTGGTGAGATCGAAGGGTCTACTGGCAGACCGGTGGACATGCATCTGGGTACAAGGGGAACAAAACCCACATCCACCACATTAAACATAAACATAATGTATGTCATGACATTGAGTCACAGTGGGCGCTCCCATCATGCAAACTGCGTATACAAAGCATGACAACACATTCACCATCAGTCACCTCACTAAAGGCCTCTGGTCGTACCAAACCTTTTATTTGTCATGCACCATAATGAGGCAGTAACTCCAGTGGCGTGAGGAAAATACATGTCAGTGTCTGCCTCACAAAGAGAAAATATTTCAAAGCACCTGTTTATTGCTATTATTAGCAAGCTCCATGAAAAAAACAAAAAAAAACAGAGAGAGAGACTGTGGTTTGCATGCATCTGGTGTGGCTTAATATAGCAACAGGCTACTGAAAGGCAAATTACCATAAAACCACACATGTATGGGCTTAAAGTCTACCTCTCTTTGTACCATTAAAAACTAATTAAAGACTTCAAAGAGCCTCCGTTACAGAAGTGGTCTTCTGCTTTTGGAGAAAATAGAAAGGTCTCTATGAGCACAAGTGGTGTGCACTGTTGCGGTGTCACTTCTGCCGGAGGGTATTAATGTGGTCAGGGTGACTTGTTATGATCACAATCTGCTGCATATGCCGGCACAGCTGTGTGTGACTTTAAAGTAGTCTTTTTTTTTTTTTTTGGAAGAAACATTATGGCAACGATGAGCTTCTAGAAGTAACTGCTAATTGGGACTGGAAAAACGTGTTTTCCAATTCTTTTGCTGATAAGTTTGTTTTTGAAGTTTTAAAGTTGACCATGGTCATTTTGGAAATGTTTCTAGCAGCTATCAAGAGGCTGGAGTTTCTGTCAGTTTCTCTTTCCAGACTCAAGCTGAGTTGACTGGATTAAAATTGCATGTGAACGGCATATTGTCGAGTTGTGCCACAGATTCTCAGTTGTAATTTAGTCTAATAATATGTATATAATTTGGTCTAAAGCAGGAGTTCCCAAACTATTCCCAAACATTAGTTTGACCCCCAGAGACAAAACTTGCTTTTCCTTTTTGTCTCTTCCTTCCCTGCTAATAAAAGACGAGCTCTAACTAAAGGTCGACAGAACCCGCAGTGAATGGCTCGCAGGAGCTGTACGCTGCGATTTCTCCTTTCATGAAAGCTTGATTGAAATATAATGAACGTTGTCAGTGGTTCTTTCATGTAGGTTGAGAAAATGCCTGTCATCTATCAAATTGTTGTGGAAAAAAAACTATTACCAAGCACCGTTCAGGTAAAATCACTCAACCAGGTTCATTTATGAATTGTGCACAACTCAGAGAGCTCGTAGGACAATCAATCATGAAGTCATTCTGGCGATTGACCATTTTGTGCATGTGAGGCTGATAAATGGCAGCCGTTCAGAAAGATGAGCAAAGTAAATAATTATTTTATTTTTTTCCAAACATGACAGAAGTGTAAAATCACACACAATGAGAACTTATAAACTTCTACCCCATAAACTCACATACTTTCAGATGGACTCTCATTATTAAATCAAATAAAAATAAACATAGGTTAATTAATTTTCCATTTTATCTGAGTTTACTATGTCTAAATATATCCATAATTATTCTAGCTTGTATTTTGTAATGTAACAGATTACATTTTATCATAACAAATGATTAAAAGAATATATAGTTAAAAATTATCCTTTTTTTTTTTTTTTTGCAATTTTTTCCCTCATCTTCCTTCCAGCTTTCTGAGTTTCTTCCTCTTCGTTATGATGTTGACTCAGTAATGTTCCCTAACAAAACATTGAGTTAAGTACCGAGCCAGAATCACACCCATGTGGAACAAGGAAATGTGTTTAACTGGACTTTCTTAAGGGGTATCAGGCAGAAGGGGATGAATACAAATATATGCAACGTTTTCTTTATATCTCATCATTAGCATGTACCAGAACAAAATGTGAAAATGTTGAAAATGTATCATTACTCACAGCACTGTGGCTTATTCGTTTATCTGTTTAACCTTTTCTTCCTAGTCTGAAATAAAAGTGAAATACACACAGGAATATATATTTAAAAAAAAAACTCCACAGAATTAATCATGGTTGTTACAAATTCTGAGTCGCACGACTGCAGATGTCGAAGGAATTTCAGACGGACATGCACCTGAAAATAAACTGAAACAGGCAACGCCGCGGCAGCATTCTTCCTTACCGCTGCTAAGTGGAAGAGAGCGGGGTGGCGGAGTTCAGAGCGTTAGGCATCACCACCGACGCATGAGGCATGCAAAACATCTGCAAGGCATTTGTCGAATTAAAACTAAATTAATAAATAATAATGGACGCCTGGTGCTCGGCCAGGATGTTAAGTCCAGTTAAATGGCACATGGTTTTACGGTTTGTGTTCATTTACCCTGGCTTTTGTCGTTTGGCAGCGGGCTGAAATGAAAGAGCCTGAGCCCTGGGCAAGACACATCATATTTACTATTGAAAAAAATATTGTACATTGGAGCTGGTGTGTTTTTATTCCACCTCAGTTTTTCCATTGGAGACCGCAGAGTTTGAAGTGCAAATGCGTCCGTGCTTGTCAAGAGGTTAATTTAAGTGTGACTATAATGTTCCAGCTGCGCATACCGACAGCGGATGATAAGCAGCCTGATAAGGCATTAATGCTCTTATGGAAAAATAGCTTAAGCATGAAAAGTCAAACTTGCAACAGTTGCTTAGATCCACTGATACTCATACTCAGAATGCCAGTGGTGTGAAATTAATTTAAATTCAATCTATTCACATTTAATGCAGTTTTTTTTTGTTTTTTTTATATTTGCACCCAAGTATTTCCAAAAACCTTTACTGATTGAAATGTATCTAATTAGTTTGTCTACTTTGGTTTTCCAGAGTTTCGTCTTCTCTCCACTTTCATGTTGATGCTGCAGTCGAAGTGAAGGAACGCGCTTTTTAAAAAGACATTTATGCGCCACAGATGGCATCTCATGCCGTATTCCAGCTAAAAGGTAATGGAAGGAGTTGTAAAGGCTTTCTCCGTTTTGGAGTTTCTCAGAAAGGAGCAGCTTGCTCACAGCTGCTGTTGGTGTTTTATCAGCGACGTAAATCAAAATGTGATTCAAAAGCTCTAACAGTAAGTTCCGACGCAGAAAAATAAAAGAAATTATCCTCTCCCCTACCCAAAAAAAAAAGAGATCAAAACACTTGGTCAGTCTTCTATGTCCTTAATGTTTAATTTATTCACAGCGAATGTGCTTGGGCAGACCATAGGGGCTAATTTCAACCCATTTTGTAGATAACCACAATACAAAGAGTATTTTTGATAAATAGCAAGTCATTTGCTGGCCACAACATATTTCTGGACTTCCTGCTTCGCAGTGATGGTGGCTTGAGGCTCTGAATGGGGATCAAAGTCTCTTCATACACCATTAACCAGGAAGTGCTGCAATAACAGAAAGCTGTTGCCAGTTTTGACACCCCTCACAAACTTTCCAGCATTTTTTTTTACTCCCTCAGAATTCAGATAAACATGTTTTTTTTATTTTATAACTACCACCTATAATAAACAAATCATTCTTTTATTGTTGTCGCGTGACTGTGTTGGAGTATTTGTTTTTACATATTTTCCAGAACAATCAAAAGTTCTTGCGTATACCAAGTCGAGCTGATGCTTTAATTATTTTTGTTGTAATTTTTACTGAGTTTGAGGTTATTTGTTCACTTTGTTAAAACAGAGATTTATGATGAGGCCGGAACCAATTTGTATTCTTCTTTAAGGTCTGACTTACAGATTTATACTTTACCAGGTACCAGTATTCCATGTTTCTACAGACTAATATACATAAAAGATCATTTAGATATTATATGCAACAGTGACATAATTATAGGAATATCTCCCTTTACTTATTCCTCAAGGTAAGCAGTAAGATTATAATTTAATCTAGGATTTGCTAAACTCAAAAAGTGCATCTTGGACCTTGAGATGTTGGTTGATGTGTTTACATACTAAAAATGTTACATTTATGCATTTAATTTGTAGGAAATCTATATTTTTTCTGTATTCGAGTTGCTGCTTGCCAGCTGGAGCCAAGCAAGGGAGAATTCGCCCAATAATGAATCGGTTTCTTAACAGTACAAGCAGATTTCTTTGACAGAAGTGACAGATTAATGTTGGATTTGATACTCAGAATATTTCTCTAACTCCCTAATTTCTCGGTGTAATTATAAAACTAAAATTAGCGACATTGTACTTTGTAGGGATTCTTAATTTGATAAACTGAGCACCTTCATAGTCTACACAATTTCTGGTTCAAAACCTGTGTTTTCCAATGTTTTAAATCCAAAAAAGTTATTTGCAGGAACTTAACATTCCTGTAAATAATTTGTGAAATTATTTTTAAGAATATTACATGTTTGTCTATTAGCAGTGTGCTTCCATGTCTGTGTGTTTGTTTTAATCCATGCATAAAAACCCAAATACATAAAGAGTGCAAGTGTGTACACGACATGTATTTTTTGTCTGCTCAATTTAAATATGCTGATGTCATGTAGTAGAATTCATTGCATTATTAACGTAATTAATATTAAGTTAATATAATCTGTTTGTTTATTTTGCTTCTTCACAATTTTATCCCATTTAGTGATTCTTTTTTTTTTCTTCCAGATAGTTTCAGGTACTAAAAGGAGCCATTTTCTACGGGACGACTCACGCCAGTGATGCGTCAGTTGAAACCCATTTTCAGGACATTTTACATCCACTTGGGCAGTCAGAGTAAGTAAAAAAATAGTAAAAGAAAAAATGTTGAAAGATAAAACAAGAATCAAGTAAAAAATTAAATACGGGTGTCTGAAGCACGTACCCAGGCAGATCTTCAGGCTCTGAAACAGCTCTGCAATAAAAACAGATAGCCTTATAATGCAAATCACAGCATGTGCTCATAAACAAAGGGGACAGAAACCCAAAACCGGCATTTCATTCTACGGTTACTTTAAACATCGCTGGTTTGGATGGAAGTCTGAGTGTCATTTTACCCTCCATCCTCTTAGACTTGAGAGCTGGGGTTAAACATAATCCAAACTCTGCATGGATACCAGGAAGAGTCACTTTCTACCTTGTGGAAGAAATCAGACCTGTGTCCTACAAAAACGTCCACCAAGTGAGATCTTTACACATTCAGATCTTTACTGAATGTGTGAAACAGAAGATTTTTTCACTGCTGTCATATTTTTGTATTTTTTTTGTACTAATACACAGGTGGCAGCATCACTTGACGCCCCATTTCCATAATCTGACACAGTCTACAAGTGTTGATACATGAGGTCACCGATGGCAGTCTATGCAGCTTCTGCTGTAAGAACAAAAGATGAATCACTTCACAACATTTGGCATATATCAAAAATAAAATAATGTTGATTAAGAGGTTAGGTCGTATCCTTAACAATAAAGGTGATTTTTGCCCTGGGTTGTGCTGAATAACATTTGTCTAACTCTGCAAGGATTCTGTGAATCTTTAAATTAGTTTGCAAAATCAAAAATCACCTGCTTGTAAGATTATGTGCCTGATGCTATTAGAATTAATTCACATGTTTTATCCATCTTATTTAGCAACTTAATGTTCAGAATCAAGAAAGACATTTTTCCCAACTTTTGTACAGTTAAATGACAACAGATTGATTTGCTTTCATAATTCTGTTTTGTTTGAATATTTAGGTATTAGAATAAAAAACATCAAAGCTAAAAAATAAAAATAAAAACTTTTTTCTTAAATGTCATATTTATGGTAAATGAAGGAGGGAAAGCCATTGAACTGAACAAAACATATTCCTCCATTAATATTGCAGTTATATACAGGAGCAGAATAAAAAGAAATGTAGACAAATGCTAAAACTGCACTTTGTTGCTTAAGTGTTAGAAACACTGCTCAGTCATTTTATCCTTGGGGATCAATGTTACATAACGGGTCACGTATGGAAACAGAGCTCCAGGCTGTAGGCATGGTAACCTAACCCAGACAGATGTTTGCTCATTGTACACATCTTTCAATTAAATATGAAGCTGAATAACATTAGTTATGTTGTTGTTCTGCAGGATTTTTTATTTTAAATTGATGGTAATTATCTTTCTGTCCAATTTTGTATTAATAAAATTTAATTTAATAAAAAAGCTGAACAAACGTAAAAAAAAACAAAAAACAGACATTTAAAGACATCCTATTTTTTTCATGACGGTAAGAGCCGTGACCTCTTCTAGAGCCAACAGGCAGCGACGTTATGAACAACTCTATAGTTGTGATGTCAGATCATCTTTACATTCACACTGTTAACTTGTTACTGGTCAGAAACATGAGGGGACGCAATTTCTTCAGACATCAGGAGTCACTGAGGAACTGTAACCCACACTTGAAACGTCCGACATCATGTTTTTAAAAGGACTTTAACGAGCGCTGCGCCTTTCAACTCCGCTGTCAAAGTACATGTACTTCAGCCATGGCTCGTTTCAAGCTGAATTATAAACCAGTCTGCCTCTGTAGCAATCAGCAAACGTAAAACATTTTCTGTGTTATGCGTTCAGTTAATCGTAAGCGTGCTCATTTGAAAAGGGTGTTGAATTGAGAAGTTTTTGTTAAGAGCAGTAACTTTGAAACCGAGAGCTTTGGGAAGCGCACTCGGGAGAATATCAGTTCCCTAAACCTTGTTTGCAGAGAGAGGAAGACCGACCCAGCCAGGCAGTTTGTTTGCATTCCCACATACTGTTTATATAAACAGTATACCATGCAGTGCAATCATGCTCTGTCGGACTAGTGTTTCTGTAAGGAAGCACGCGCATGCGTGTGTGTGCACGGACATATGCTGTGTGTGCGTGCGCACGCGCAAATCATGAATCATCTCTTCTGAGATCTGGTATTTGACAGCAAAGTGAAACCATTAGCCCTAACAAGATGTGGACCGAGTCGTTTCATTCACAAAATCTGATACAATTTGAGGTTCCTAACAACAAACTTCTGCTGCGCCGGGATGGAAAACATCAGCCAGCAGTCCCAACATGACATACTTTATTCATTTAGTCTGGCTTTTCTTTGGATGTTCATGTTTTGGAGTCATTTATTTTAACTGCAAGAAAAAGATTCATAAGCAAAAGTTGTTTTTTTTGACATAAATTTTGACATTTAGCTGGTAGCCTTAAATAATGGTTGAGCATGGCATTAATCAGTGTTCTGGCTTAATGTGCGTCGTTAACTTAATCCTCACCTTTTTTTAGCCTCAGCCTAAAATGAGCTTTTACTTAAAAGCATTCATTATTAATGTGAATAAGTATTAACATATTTTTAACATCTATCTTTGCGAGAGTTATTTGTCGTTTTTTTGTCACTTAAACAGATTTCGTTAATTGCTATATTACGCTACGCAACGTATTGCAAAATGTTCTATTTTGTGAAATAACAGCAACTGATGGCGCTCATCTCTTTTCCCTTTACAGAACTGATATGTAATCGATGGCCATGTTATTTGTCAGCAGCTTAAACATGTGCAACTTGGATACATAGGAACCTAAATTGCTGATAAAACCTTAAAATCCCTCATTAACTACTACATCTTTACGATGCTTATATGGGTTGAACTTCTCATAATCAGTACAAATGTTTGGCAAGGTTGTGATAAAACATCTCAAATTGAGTCTTTTGTTGAAAAAGCCATATTGCTAATTAGATATTTAGTCAGAATAAGTTTTTTTTTCTTGATCAAGATGTATGATCATATACGAGACTTTTTTTTTCATATAATAATGCCACAAGTTTCAAAGAGTCCAGTACAAAGTCTTAATAGTTATCAGTATTATACTGAACCATGTAATATGAGAGTTTCATAAATTTACCATCATTGGTTTTTGAGAAAACGAAAGCAGGAAAACTGCATTTTTCGAAATCCTGAACGTACCCTGAGGTTTGGAGCATTGTGGATTCCTGTTGTGGTGGCAAATACCGTGATAGAGCCCGATTTCTGATTGGCTGGATGACATTATGTGGTTCTTAAAACGTTTGAAGTGCTGCGATGAAATTAGTAAAGAAGGTTATATGTAAACAGTCTGAGAGAAACTGTTGGTGACATGGAAGAATACGGCGTCAGAAGGCGAATATTTACCTTCGCCAACACACACACACGCACACCCACACACACCCACACGAGAGCAAGACGAGAAAGGAAATTAAGACATTATAAATCATTGGACAAATATGTGGAAAACTCCGAATGTCCACTGTAAAATATTGTGCACAAATCTCTGAAGTTGTTCCTCTTCCAAAGCCCTGGGATCCTTGTTAGCGAGCACGGCATCATGAACTCTTTAAAATACCACAACATTTTAAATACGAATCCGACAACTCAACATGCATCATCACTATGTCTTATAATGATGCAAAACACATGGCCAGCTCACCACAGAAATAGCTCAGGAACACAAGACTCAAACTTCTTTCATGGCCGAGTCAGTTTCCAGGCCTCAGTCTTTTAGAAAAGCATCGGGCTGAAGCAGGAGAATTAGAGAACTCCAGGAGTCTGGACCATGAGGAGAGATGGGTCAAAGAGAACCTCCCTCTGTAAGGTTGAACCTTGTGAAACGTTTCTGGAGTCGCATTTTACTGCTTTGGCTTTTCTTTCTTTTTGGCCTAGTCAGACTTAAAACAAGCAGTTTTACAATTTCCAATCTCTGTGGTAAAGTAAGCTTCATGCAGCTTTTGTGTTGAATGGAATCCATGTTCTCATCTATCTCGCACACACACACACACACGGGTGCGTCAGTGAGAGAAAAGTGTATTTTCTCACTCGCTTTCTAACCGTTACTCTAAGCAGAGAAGTTGTTTTCTCTCCAAACCAAACTGAAAACTGCAGAAAGCAATAGCAACCTCCCTTTTTCCTCAGGTGAACTACGTCCACGCACGAATGAATTCCCCTTTACTACCAGCACATACAACAACACAGCTGCAATAGCAAAGAGCAGCCAGTCCATTCCTGTGGTGTCAGAGTCCAGGAGTGTCAAGAGAGCTGACCTCCAGCACACAGAGGATAAAACTGATTTACTGCCGCTCCGCTGGCTGCGCCGCACTTTATAAAACTGTCCTGAGCAAAGTTATGACCGCAGGTAATGCATGCAGACACACTCATAGGCACATTGGCACATTTAAACACACAGACGGAGACTCCAGGCCGTACGTGTGGTGCGTGAGCGCTCGCACTGAAAGATGGGTGGAAATTCATATATGCGAGTACAACTCACCGTCGTATAATGACGCTTTCACTCCGAGACGTGGAGAAAGTAAAGCATACCTTTTCAGGGGAAAGAAGAAGACGGACACTCAAACGATAAGATCATCACAAACATCTTGGCACCGTCCAGAAACCACGACACATTGTTCTTACTGTTGGCGGTGGTGGCAAGTGTGAAATAATTGCAGAGTGGGTGAAGTCGATGAGCAGAGGAGTTGGTAATTTAATAAAAAGAATGTATAATCAGAAAAACAAGAACTTACGAAACAATAAGGACACGAGGAGCAGAATAATGGGAGAATCCAGGAGGGAGGAAGAGGAGAGGAGGTGTAGAGTGACAATAGAGGCTGATTAGCTAACGGCTTGCAAGTGTGAGGGAAAAACTAAAGAGTTGTGAGGTGAGGTGTTTGTTGGTGGACCCAAAATGCAGAGCAGAGCCGGGAGCACAGATCATGTTGAATGTTGCAATAAAAAAAATGAAACTAGCAAAATAAACCACAGGGAACAAAGGGAGCCAGAGGCAAATCAAAAACAGGAAACCAGGGGGAAAAAATGACAGCCGTACATGGCAGGGGGCCCCCAAGAGCACTAGAAAAATCACACAAATCAGATTTACAACTGTACAAATAATATCCTTCCTCACACGAAACAGGAATCCGGATCGGTTTGATTCACAACTTACTAGTGATGGGTCCAGCAACACCGACGCGCCGGTGCATGCATCAAGCCCATAGACCAACACCCGTGTCGGTGCGCGTATTGGTTTCAGCAAGTCACGTGACCAATACAGGACAATAAATTTGTTTTCATTTTTGTCGTGTCATCCGGTTCTTGTCAGTTTCTACTTAGTCTATCTGAACCCAAATTCAGCTGAAACTGACTTTTAGTTTACTTTTATATTATGTTCTGCAGGTTAAGTGTCGCATATGTTTAACTAAACTCTTATTTAAATAAAGTCACCTTTTCAATGCTGAGGCATTATGAGGCCAGGCATGAGAATGAGGTCCCAGATTCACTTAGATAAACTCAGATATGCAGCCATTCTACAAATTACTCGGTTGCTTTTTATAAATTATTTCATATTCAGTGAACCCTCGCTGTAACGCCGTTCACTTTTCATGGTATCGCTGCTTCGCAGATTTTTTTTGTGCAGTTTTTTTTCCTACAGTGTTCTTCGTCCTAATTGACCATATGATTGGTAAAAACAGTCTCCGCGCTACCTGAGTGCCAATAACGTTACGGTGTTTAATACAGATTGGCCACTCAGGAGATGGAAATAGAAACTTTCAATGTCTGCTGGAAAAAAAAAAAAAACTGGCCAGAGGCAGCGCAAAACCCGACCGGAGGCTCGTTTGATGAGATCCGTTGCTCTGCCGTAGATACAGCTGTGAATCTCAGCTTGGAGGAAACGCTTTAATGACATGACTGCGGATCACATTAATAAGGCCCGATTGATGAACACGCACATCCGCTGACCTGAAAACAGGTTTTGTTCTTTGGTTTCAATGTAGAGTATTTATTTATGCTGTGTATGTGTAATAACTGTAAAAGATAAAGGTAGCTACTTCACGGATTTCGCCGATCACGGGTTATTTTCGGAACGCAACCAATAAGAAAAACAAGGGTTCGCTGGAAATGTAGAGTTTACTTAATTTTTTTCTACAGCAGAAGTTGTCAAACAAGCGTAACAGGCTTAATTTCAATAGGTTGTAAAAACTTTTTTTTAATAAAAATGTGTTGGGGGGGACTGTCCATGCATCCTCATTCCAAACATTTTCACTTAAATTTTCACTTTATGGTACATGTTCACATTCTTTATTGACTGTATATCAAATATATTTTAAATGTAACTGAAGATATGACATAATACAACATATAATATTCGATAAAATACAAATACTTAAATCCTATTGTATAGACTAGGTCATCAAATCACTACGTTGCCGGTAGGAATTTTTAATGTCCAGTAGGTGTCAGTATTGAGTGACACAGTATCAATACAGTATCGGTACAGTGTTGCTATGAGTCGAAACGCCTCATTTACCCATCACTACAACTTACTCATAAACCAAACTGGCCGTCACCAACGTCACTGTAACCTGAAGGCTCTAGCTTAGCTCCTATCCTGAAAACCTGTTTTCTAACGATACTGTAAGGAGACGTGGCATCACACATGAGGAACCAGCAAAGAGGAGCGAGAGGAGCAGAAGTGTTTAAATGCAGGGAGAGCAAACATGCAACAATGGCCCAGGCCTGATTGGCCAACAGTTTGCAGGTGTGAGGGGAGGGAGACTACACATGGGACCAGGAAATAAATCTAACACTAAAGAATAAGTAGACATGGGGAACATAGTGAAACTAAAGTGCAAGGAATAACTAGGTACCAGAAATAAACTAGAATCACTCACTAATGACTGGAATAAGGTCAAACAGAAGCCAGGCTGATGTAATCAAAGAAAGAGACTAAGCAACACAGAATAATACCAACACACCAAAACAACCCCAAACCTAAAACACAATATCCTGACAGAGGCCTTTTCCTAATGTCTTTGTATATGTTAAAGTTGTTGAGCATTGTTAATAAAAGATTTAACAGGAAAAGATTTAACAAGGGCAAGGATTGCAGCAAAAAAATGTATAAGAAAGTGTCCTGCATGTGGGCTTCCACGTCCGTTTCTCCTGTAGAGCATAAATTCAGTGCAGAGCCAGCCCTAGGCACAAGCAAACTAAGCAGTTGCCTAGGTCCCTCACATCAGCCCAGGGGCCCCCAAAAGCACTAAAAAATCACACAAATCAGATTTACAACTGTACAAATAATATCCTATAACAATCCTCACACGAAACAGGAATCCAGATCGCTTTGATTTCTTTTAACATCTGCCAAGTCTAAATTAACTTCAGCAATCCACATCTGAGTTAAACTAAAAACAACAACATATTTTGAGTGATTTTAACAACAAAATACTCCAAACGCAATCAGATTTGCATCATGTATAATGCACACACTGCACAAACTATAAGTTTGTAAGAACCTTCAATCTTGGCCAGCTCTGATGTGCGCCTCTTCCAAAAAGACGAGAGGGAAAGGTAGCCGGGTTTACATGTCAAACTGACATTTTACAATCTAAAAAGCCTAATAAAACTGTGTTCTTGAGGCAGAGAAAAAATGAATAACAATCCCAGTTCTGGAGTGTTTCACATCACCAGGGTTTAATTTTGCTGCACCATTTTGCAGAATTCTTTTAATTCAATCAAAACTGGAGGATATATGAGGATAAACACCTTGCTTAAAGCCACGCCACAGTATTTGTATCAGATTTACTTCTCTGGTGTAAATGTGCCACTCCAAAACTTTCCATTTTATTAACTATTTTGACGTGGCACTTTTTTATGTGCTTAAGCATTAAAGGAAACACACTTGAACAACAATATAGTATCAATGTGATACTGGGATGAGAATTTTTTGTGTCGGCTGTGGTTTTGTTTTGAAACCGTCCCACTTTCATTTCCCAGCCTCTGTCTTATTGTTGAGTCATGAACACTGACTACTGAGGTCTGTAGTGATTCAGATATTGCTCTGGTTTCCTTTGTGACATCCTAGATGAGTCGTCGGTGCATCCCTGCAGCCACATTTTGTTGGCTGGGCAAGCTTGCTCACCACTGTTCCATGTTTTTGATTTTTGTGGACAATGTTTCTGACTGTGGTTCACTGCAGTACCAGAGCCTGAAGAAATGTATTTGTAACCCTTTCCACACTGCTAATTGTTTATAACTTTGCGTCTCAACTGCTCTTGAATTAGTCCAGTCTTAGCTTGTCCATTAGGCTTGCGCCATATTTTTTATGTACAAAATACGAAAATGCTCCCACTACGTAAGTGAGCCAGCTCATTCTTCCTTTTTTATTACTTGAAACTTTGTGAACACAAAGCGTTCCTGTCATAGTTGAAAATAAATGGTAGCTACAACAGCATTTCAGACTTGAAGCAAGATTATATCGCCAGAGCGAGTCATCCTGACACTAACTGAACAGCAAAATGCTGTTCAGAAATTTAAGATGAACTAAAAACAGCAGTTATTCACAACTTACTCATAAACCAAACTGGCCGTCACCAACATGTCACTGTAACCTGTAGGCTCTAGCTTAGCTCCTATCCTGAAAACCTGTTTTCTAACGATACTGTAAGGAGGCGTGGCGTAAATCTGCCATCTTTTACTCGTTCTCCCTTTTTCTGAAAGAGGAAAAGCAGAACTTCAAACTCATGAGTTTAAATCACCCACTGCTGCCACACACTCCCATTGCCCTTCTCATCCGTCCAGCTCCGCATCTGTGTGGATCGCTGACACAAAGCAGACCTGCTTTGCTTTATCTCGTCATGACACAGAGCTACCGAAGGAACAACGCAGAGCTCAGGGATTGAGTCTGAATGGGTGTTTCAGAGCGAGTTGATCTCTCGTTAGCTGCGAGATTGTGTTTGCTGATCGACTAATAATATGATGAAGAACCATCTAAGAGCTGACAATGAACAGATGCTTATTTTAGGCACTCCTTTTAACTACAGAGTAGTAGAAATTATATTATCTGTGTATGCGAAACCTCAATTATCTAAAAGAAAATCCTCTACTTAAACAACTACAGTTGCAAAAATATTATTAAAACAATTTGATGTCTTGGATTACTCATATCATCTGCTCTGAGAACCTGTAACCTTTTAGCATTTTGAACTGCAAGTTCAGTGGCGAAGTTACAGAGTTGAGACTAAGCAGATGTTCTGTCTTATCTTGCTGAGCTAGACGGCAACTACAGTCAACTCTCCATTTTTAGGAACATGTCTGCCCGTCTGTTGCCTTGTTTTTCAGCCAGTCACGACACTGACAGTTGCTAACAGCTGATTACCACCAGCTGTCCTGCAGTACACTCGATGAATGGGCCCATTATTAACTTTATCTGACCCAGAGAAATCGGCTGGTTAGCTGGCTCTCATTGGTGACGATCGCCCAGTCAGGACTGGACCTTTTCCGCCTAGTGAAGGCATCGAACGCGAGGACCGCCATCGAGAAGTCTGCAGTGTTGTAAGTTGGTTTACTTGGAGAAAAAAAAACATTCAGCAAATTTCAGTATCAGTGATGCTTTTAATTAAGGCACAAGGGAAGCAATAAAGGCAAGCAGCGTCTAGAAAAGAAAATATGATTTCTGCAGAGGAATGTCGGCTGTCCATTCGCACTGAAACAACACAGAGTTGGATGTCAGCAGACAGGAACCTGAAATTATTACAGCAACGGTTTCTGTTTTTACCATTTTGAAGCGTCCAGTTCGATTTCCTGTTCAATAACATGGAATATGAATGTGATAATCACTCTTATTCTGACACAAGGACCAAGTTTGGCATGAAGGTTCAGTCAAGCCCCTCTTTGGAGAAACAAAACAAAAAAAAAACACAAAACATTAGACAGAAAATTCAAGATGGCTGCCACTTTAGGGAAATGCAAAATAATTAACTTCTGAGTTGTCTCTTAACTTTGTTAATGCCTAGAGTCACATCTTACTTTTATTATTCCAGTAAGTAATTTAATGTATTAAATCTGCCACAGCAACTTCAGGATTTTTATGAAGAAAGTCTCAGGTTTACTTTTGTTAGTCCACTTAAGAATTTGCTTATTTGTCACACCTAAAAGTTTCAGCTCACTGAAAATATTTCAGCATCAAAGACGAGCAAATGCAGTTTTTAAGTTGTTCCAAACCAAACTCATCATCTATTTGTAAAAATATTGTTGCCCCTCTTGTGAACTCATGAACTACGATAAACCCAAATTGATTTCATGATCCACATACATGACCAGCAGAATAAAGAAAACATTCAAATAGAGCCTGTCGGACAGCATGAAGTAGGCCAAAGGTTCTTGATAAATGTGCTTTCTGATGTTTTTCTCCCTTTCAAGAGGACCAAGCAGCTGTTACAGGCAGTACTCCATTGTGGTCATAGCGTTTATTCTGCAGCTTGGGAACTTTTATGCACATCCATAAAAAATATGGCTATAAATCATAGAGATGGCCTGTGTGCGATCCACATTTTCAAACAGCAGTGCATGGTTATAGATTTAGACAATGATCACAATCAGTAATGTGGGAAACAACTTTCACTGTTTTGTACAGGAAATACAAGGTGGCTTGGTTGAAATCTCTCCTGTCTGGTTCAGATATTTGTGGATAAAAGCTGGATGGACAAAAAAAACTAGTTGATAGAATTCCCCTTAACTTAAAAAAAATAATGGGATCAAAATCTACAAATTGAAATGCCAGAGGAACTGTGGCTGGAGGGATGGAAGAATCAAAACCTGACCAGTAACTTCAACCAGGCAGATCAAATTCATGTATTCTTCTGATCCCCATCCAGAGCTGACCTCTGGAAAAACTCGATCGATTTTAATCTGCTCGGCGTTCGGTATTCATCTGGAATTGTTACCTTGTTACTTAGTGTACCCTCAGGGGGACCATACTGAAGTGACGTATACTTAATCAGAATTATCCTTGTTGCGAAAAGAGTCATCGCAAGATGTTGGCTCAGAAGAGACACACCCTCAATGGCTCTCTTGACACAAATTGTCGAATAAGAGCAATGAAATTTATGACCTACACCTTCTGCCTACAACGGCACAAAGGGGGAAACGAGCTGGAAAAGATGGGACTCTTCTACACAATCTTTGGTAGATTGATATGTGAACGTTTTACTTGTATGTATTTTTATTTTATTTTGAATACCTAAAAAGCTTTAATACATAGAAGTAATAAAAATTGAGGGCCAAAGAAGGGAGTCCAAACAAATTTGATGCAGGGAAATTAAACACTTTCTTCACTAAAGTACATTGGCGCACACACACACACACAACAAAAATTTGGCCAATGGCAGGTGCCAATTTCCACCCCCGCTGTGATGCTTACATCATCACCTAATATCACATCCATTTCCTCTACTAGAAAATGCCTGATTACAAATTGTTGGCCGCCTTTTGGAAAATGACATCACTAGAATAAGGGTCAACTAACCACAGGGAATACAAACACAAATGAATGTTCACAGCTGACTGTGCTAAATGCGCTCATCGTGCTGATTATGCTAACTGTACTATCATACGAGATGCTAAAATGTTAACTCTGTGGCTACTTTTATTGGAAAGTAAAAATCCTGCAGAGCTGGGAAAAAATTTCATCTCTTCATACAATGAACAACAGTCATGACAGAAAGGGTTCTGACGACTCCTGCATGGTTACAGTAAATTAACAATTTGTAGCATAAAAGCAAATCAGAGCTTTTGTCCTCTCAAATATTAAACTTGAAGTCGGGCGCAGCCATTTTTCTTTTTTTGTCAATTGTTTCCACAAACAGTGCACATTACATTTTCAGGTGCATAACACACACACACACAAAAGAGAATACAAGCTCCACAAAAGCAGTGACTAATGAGCTCCAAAATCTGATTATTGTAGTTTTAGTTTCACTGGATCTCTGCTTTTTGTCATCGTAAGGTCATAAAAAATGTAAACTCTGCTTAAATGATAAAGTTGAATATTTAAACTTAGCTTTACTGTTTGATCCGACTCATCTAAGCCTGTGTCTGCTTCTGCCGACTGAACAGTGTAGAGACGATTCTAGCATCACACCGTCTGTGAGGGAGGGGGAGAAAAAAAAAGTCGACACAAGCATTGTTCACCTTGTATCCCGACAGCCCGGACCTACAATCCATACGGGATTAGCTGTGCCAATAAATACCACTTTCTTTCTAATTGAATAAACATCAAGAGTGTCTGTGTTCATCTCTGTCATTCTCTCTGCCCTTCGCACCGCGCCAAGTGATCCCGGGATTAAGGCTGTGTTTGTTCAGGCCGGGTCGTCAGAGACAGACTGGAGCTTTGCATTGAGGCAGCAGGAAGAGCATGAGGCAGTGGAGGCTGGGGTGGTGGGAGCAGGACCGAAAGAGGGTAAGCAGAGGGAAGAGAAGAGGGTGATGAGGAAACGGGGGGAGGGGGGGGAACCATTCGACCACAGACTTTTACCTTGAAACGCTATATGATTTCCCAAATCATCTTTTCAGCTCTTTGCATTAGGAGTTATCATGTCGCACAAAAACATGAATTTCAAAATTTGGGTTTGATTCGGAACATAAAACAAACTGAACCGTGCGGAATAATCCTCCCTCCCGTATCCGAGACCCGGTTCTGCATGACACCGACACCAAGGGGAGAGCACAGGAGGCCAATCGAGTGTTTCTGTACAGGGCCTCTTCTATCCACAGGTGGAGCTCCTATGTTATTTCAGCCAGAGGTCATTGTCACCCCCTCTAAAGGAAGGAGGGAAGGATGACGGGTTGGGTGAAGCGGGTGGAGGACAGGAGCCTTCATTGCCTGCTTGGCTTGACAAAGAGCTGTTTCTGCCCAGCTGAACAGTGGGCCTGTGTGTGTGAGAGGAGAGACTGGGGGGACAGGAGTGTGGACGATTTCTTACATCATGAAAGTACGAACCCCCCCACCACACACACACGCACAAACACACCATCTCTCAGCTGTGTTCTGACCTTGTGCTGACCTGAGCCAGTATCTGGTTCACCTGTCCACAGGGGTCTCCTCCCTCTGGTTTCTACTCATCACTCTCTGTCCAGCTGCTGGGCGTCGCTGGACCGGACCGGACCGGGAGCTATTTTCGATATCACATGAGAATGCGAAGAGGAGAGAAATTATTGATGTGGTGTTTAAGGAATTCACATCAAACTGGATTTAAATTAAATTGATAATCAAAGAACAAATGATTTGTGGTCAACACTGGCAAAAATGAGCCCAATACATTCAAATAAATGTCAAAAAAATCCATCAAAATGTTTATTCTTGACATCTCAATGCATTTACTGAGCATTCTATGTGACAGACAAACTCAATTCACTGTGCAATTATGAAATGGAAAGAAAAGGATTTTTAAAAATCTGAAAAGTGTGGTGTACATTTGAAAGGGGATTGAATGAAAATTCACCAATACTGTTCAGATTTTTATTTGTAAATGAAATAAAAATAAATGAAACATTGATTTCTTTTTCTTCATTTTATTTCTCACTAATGCATTAACCTGTGCTGTTTTTTTATTATAATTTTTTTTTTTTTTTAAAGGCAAAACAAGTAAATATGGCAGACGCATATTAAAGCACTGGACCGAACAGGTATGCAGTGAAAGGGAACGTGAAGTGAACAAAAGGACAGACTGTACACAGACAAGGACCAGTAACACAGAAGTCGTCTGATAGTCCTGCCGTTGTCAAACAGCCGGAGCGACGATCAGAGAAGAGTGCTGCTTTTTACCCCTGCCTGACACCCATCCATCCGCCTTTGTAACAGGAGCGGGTCGGAGCCGCAACCAACAAAGACAGCTGGACCGGTGTGAGCCGAGAACTCACCACAATAAAAGGTCACGGGGAATATCTCTTCACGTGTGCTGCCTGACAGCGATATCCGTGACTTGGACTACTTAGCCTCTGTCGGAACATCAAAGCACACAGGTGAGAGCGGCATTGTGGGCGCTGAGCTCTCGAGTTACTCTTTCAGCTGCGGGAGGGCATATCAAAGAGGGGCCACTTGAAAAGTGCAAAACACAGGCTCACAAAGAACATGACACAAACGCAAGGACATGTAGCAAACGCACATGGATCCTGGTAAATATTGACATTACGAGGTGTGACAAAGCCAGAGCAGAAATGTGTGTGTGTGTGTAAAAAAAAAAGTCATTTCTTTACTTTAAATTGAGTCCCACCATCTTCACTGGTGATCAAGAGCTTGAAAAAGTGTTTCTTTGATTTATGCAAAGAGCTGAAGAAAAATAATAAGGATTTGCTGTGAAATTCTGGGTGAGGATTTTCTGGGTGCAGCTGCATTTTGTATATTAGCCATACGGGCAGTTGCCCAGAGCGACATTGAAAAGGGGAGGTGCACAAGCACCTTACAAAACAAACAAAAAAAAGCTTGTCAGTTCTACCATATAAGCAAGTTTTGTAGCCTGTGTTGAGTGATATGAAATAAAAAATCATTTCCACATGTGGAGAAAAATTGTAAAACTACCTTCTTAAAGCTAACAGTCACAAAAACAAAAAGTTCAAAGGAGCAGACGACTGTGTTAAATTCTTGTAATTTCTATCTGATAGTGAGTTAAGCAGGTGAAAGTCTACAAAAACACTCACGTTAGTCCACTTTGAATAACAAATGAAGATCAAGAACATAACGATGGTTCTTCTCTAAAGAGGTCAATATGTCCGTTTTTTGTTTTTTACTGTAACCCTATACACCAGAGAATAGAAATGAAATCAAACCAAGACAACAGACGGGTTTCCAACATTATTCGGCATTGACTCCAACTTGGTCTTCTTAAGATTTGCACACAAAGCTAAAACTTCAGTCGAAACGTTCAGTCATTTGAAATAAGAGGTGAACATTTGCTGTTCCACTGACCGAGTGCAGCCAAATCAGAATAAAGAGTTTAATACGATAAAAACTTTATTCCATTTCACCTTGCAAAGTTCATTTACCCAACATTGCATTAGTGGTTTGTCCTTTTTAAGTATGAAGTATTTCCGCTCAGCATGTTGTGAAACCGCTACGTTAGCTGAGCTCATGTTTTCCACTTGGTTGGAGATCCGAGTTGGTCGTGACAGATTTGGCACATTAGGCGACTTTTGAAGTCAGGCTCTCATCTGATCCAATGTCTGCTTTGGTTTTTGAGACACTATCTGTGATATGGTCATTTCCAAAATATGCATCTGGAATGACATGAACCATTTCCAAGTTGCAGATTCATCCCTTTCCGAGAAAATTTGCCGAAGTGCGTAAAAAAGGAACCAGTTATTATTAGGATATAAAGCATCTATTCTCCTCCAGAATAAAAGAAAGCGTCTCTTCTTCTTCACACAAATGTTTACATTTATCTAGAGATGTATATATATTTCATACTGTGGTTCTAAAATGTTTTTTTTTTTAAATAAGGAAATCAAATAAATTCAGGTCAATTATTGGGCCTTTTTAGCCTTTTTGTAAGTTGTCAGTAAATCAGCTAATGCTGATTGTTTTGTTTTCGTGCCTATGTGGTACTTAACAACATGCGCGCACCAATATGTAGGCGTGTGAAAAACTCACTGTTCTTCTTTAGTGTTACAGTAAAACGTTCAAAAATCAGACTGATATGAACTAAAGATTTCATTTGGAAACCTAAAAAGCAGCAACAAAAAACAGAAGACGTCTGCAATGGCGGCTTTTTCACGCAACTGTAAACAATTCAACTGTCCGTCGCAAATACGCTCAGGACGCGTTATCTCTTAAACACAATTTTGTATTTATTTTTTTCTTTCTTGCTTGCTTAATGTTACTCCCAGACACGTGTGCCTTCTGCTGAGCATACGGCCTCAACATTTGTTTGGTGACACCTCAACACTGGAAAAATGTGCCTCAGTTTATGGAACATGGCAGCTGGCAGTGATGCCGAATTCGCATGGGCTTTTACCGTTGGAGCCAATCTAACAAAGGTGTGTTTGGTTCTGCTTGAAGCCTCATGAAAGCAGTGAGCATCTAGGCTCCCGGTCTGGATCCAAGATCTAATTCATTCCTTATAATGTAAGATTTCCCCCTCCACCAGCAGCACCTTTGGCAGACTTGGCAGCAAATGAGACGTCACTTTCTAGCCTCCAAAGTGGCACGCCTGGTTTTTATTACAGGTTGAATTTTTTTTTTTCTTTTCCTCCATTTTTTATTCTTTTGTTTTTCCTCTCTTTCTCTCTCTCTCTCTGAAGTTCGTTTTGGAAATAAGTTCGATATGATAAATGAGTGTTGGAAATGCATTCTCTGTTATACTGCGGGTAGGCATGGCGTTTGATGAGGAACGGACAGAGAACAGGCTGATCCTGGAAAGGAGGAAAAGGGGTTCCAACTGTTTGGTCAGTGAAAAATAAACGCTCCCCTGTAGAGATTTTCAATTACTCATGTAACTGAAAATTGCTCAGTTTATTTGACTGAATAAAACACAGCTCTAAAAAAGAACACAGTCAGAACAATTTCTCAAACAACTTCCCGCTAAAAAAAAAAAAAGTAAAACTGCTCTGAAAGCATGAAACAGGTTTGTGGTGTTAAGAAAAGATAAGATGGTTTTTAAGTGAATTGTGCAACTGTCAAACCACACAACCAAAGATTAATAACAGAGAACATCTTGACATTTTCACATTTAGTTTTTTTTGGCAATTTAGGTTAAGAATCCAACACAAAATGTTGCATGATTATGAGGTGCAAGAAAAAAATATAGTCCTCAAAATCACTGCAAGTCTGGAAAGTGTGGCGCACACGACTTCGTTCCTCTTATTCTGTCCGTGTGTAATTTAATCTCAGAAAGATCGATGTGGTTTGTGAAGGTCGCAGAGGTTTGTTAGCGAACATTAATGAACAAACAACAACATGAAGGCAGAGGAACACAACGGACAGGCCGGGGAAATAAATATGTGGAGAGGCTAAAAGCAGGTCTGGGTTTTAAAACAATATCCTGAGCTTTGAACATCCAATAGAGAGCTGTTCAATCCGTCATATGAGAATGAAAAAAGTAACCAACCCAACATGAGACGGCTGCCTGAACCGATTCATCCTCATAGTGAAACATGGTTTTGACAGATTCTTGTTAGATGCAGCTAACAAAGAGTCAGAGCAATAATGGAGTCAGTCAGAAGAAAGCACACCCATATGTTAATATGGCCCAGTCAAAGTCCATGCCTGCATTGCTTTAGGAATTTGCAGCAATGCTTGAAAATTGATGTTCGCTCTTGTTCTCAGAGTCTACCGTGCTTCAGCAAAGAAGAATGGAAAAAAAGAACAAGTGGAGGTGTCCAACTACACCACAGTTTTCAGATTTTTTTTTAAAAGGTGTAATTGGCTCTAGTGGCCTTTATTTGATAGTGAATTGACAGGAAAGTAGATAATGAGACATGCAGCGCAGGTCACCAGGCCGGGAATCGAACCTGCGACGGCCGAGTCGAGGACTAAAGCTTCCTTATGTGGGCTGTGCTTAACCCCTCCACCACATGCTTATAACTTATTTCTGCCTCCTGATAACCCGTCAGATTAAATCCCATTAAACACAACATGTCCAATGGGATTTAACCAAATGCGGCGTTTGGTTGTGATGCTGCAAAGTGAGGAAAAGTCAAAGAGAATATGGATGCAGCTAGACCTGATCACGACGTATAACACGACCTTTAAACGATCGTATGTTTCCCTAAAATGTTTTGCGATGGCCCCAAACATGAAGCTGGGTGGGGTTTTAACAGACGCTGCCTATTCCTAATATGGTTTGGACCTTGCCGGGAAATGCCACCAGGAGAAATACCCACCAACACCTGCTAGTCACGCTCCGCGTTGCTGCTGGTTGGCACGCGTCCAAACATCCTCCAAATGTATCTGGAAAGTTCTGATGAGGTGCTAAGTATATAATAAAAGTTTGAAATAACACTTTTAAAGTCTGGACATGGCTTTCTTTATCCTCCTTGGCGATCTCTGAAATATTTGCAGAGGCTATTACCAGCAGATTCATTTCACATGTTAAGTCTGAGCTTTTCACCGAGGACTTGCTAAAGTACACGACCAGCATTGTTTAATAAAGCAAAGGAAAAAAAAAAAAAGGCCTAAGAAATCCATTTGTTTTCCATTGTTTTTACAGCTCCAAAATACAATAAATGTGCTTGCGGTACAGAATGAGGAAAGATTTCATTCATTAGCCAAGACTTTATTTTTTCACTGTGTTGATTCAATTCACTGAACGCTCACTTAAAAACCTCAAAAATGAGCGGTTAGGACTTTACTGAGTGTGAGGTAGGAGCTCGTTTTTCTTTTGCCAATCAGGGGAAAAAAGGGAGCAATCATGCAAATATAGGATATATAGACCAGATGTCCTCAAACGACCGACTGGCATCAGAACAATCATTGTTTGGAAAGAACAAAAAAAACTGGAGAAGATAGAAGAAAAACACACAGATTACTCTCTTCAGATCTTAAAAACAACAGATTTAGCTGTAAACATATTAATTAGAGTGTCTTTTCATAGACGCACCACATATCTGGTATATTCCATATTTCATTAATAAAAACACTTCTGATACGCTGCTTAAAAGAATGGGTTAGAGTTACCCTATCCTAACTTTTCACTGCAACATGGCACACGTTGTGTGACGACCAATGTCGTCATGGCGTGGAAACGAGTCTCATGCTTACAATAACTGATCGATAAGAAAACATTGGACCCATCCTGTGCCCTTTGCTCAAATCTCGCTTCTTTTCTTTTTCTGGACAGGATTTGGATCTTCAAACCTTTGAGCTTCTGCGCGACTGACTGCAATGCGACCGGGATGAGACCCAGCTCCTGGAAGTCTGAGGCTACGGCCCTCGATTGGAAAAAGCAGGACGGCTCCAGGCCGGTGGTCAGTCTCTGGCTCGAGCTGAAGAGTTCAAGTGTCTCGGGGTGTTTTGTTGACGAGTGATACTGGAATTTATTGAGCGACCGGCAGACGGGACGGAGCCTCGTCGACTGTAATGCAGGCGCAGAAAGCTCTCGATTTACTCGTCCGTTCTCGTTCCAGCTCTTTCTTGTGATCATGAGATTTCAATCACGGCTGGGGAAAAAAAAAAAAAAAAAGAGTTCCCAGATAGAAGCGGGCTGGAGGCAGCTGTCTCTCGCTGGTCGCTGCGTTCAGTGCGAGTGAAAAGGTGAGCTCTGTTCTCTAGGGGTGTGGGTGTCCCTCCCCATTAAGAGGTGTCAGCCAAATCGACTCAGGTGTTTGATCAGGAAGCTTTCTGGGTGGCTTTTTGGACACGGTCCACTGACCGAACACACCGAGGTTGACCTCAGAAACACAGCAGCAGCAGCTCTGATAGGTGTAGTAATAATATCAAGCCTCACTACTCTTACTACCTGAATACTCGACCCACTGTGACTCACTTCACAGAAGAATGGGCGATGATGTTTTAACCAGAAATGCACCGCATACAGACATGGTTTATGTTAAAGTGAGACTTTTTGTTGCTCTGATATTCTTGTTAATCTGCTCAGTATATTTTGACGTTTGAAGATAAACACTTCAGTATGCACTTCTGATGGCACCTGGATATTATGCTTGCAGTACATTTAGCAGTTCGAACCTTAAGTATTTCACTTAAAGGTTAGAAATGGAAATACAAATAATACAAATAACCTTTGTGGTTCCTCAGCAGGGAATTGGAGACATGCATGATTAGATAATGGTAAAAGAAATATCTGTCACTATGTGAGCAGCCTTGTCACTTTCTCTGTATTTTGAACAAAAAGAAACTAAGTTCTTCCCACATTGGCAAAAAAAAAAAAAAAAAGCAGTGATAAACATGATTATTGCCTCTTACCAAATACAGCAACACCAAATAACGTCCTAGTCGTCATCAAGGGTGCAGTAGCGTCAGCGTTCCTTTTGTTTGCTCAAAGTCTGCTCACCACCACCAACTTAAAATGTGCTTAAAGTTGTAAAACACTCACCATCATCCATCACTGAATCCAGCGGAGCAGCGGCTGAGTCTAAGCCACTCTGCCTCACTCCCAACGTTAAACAAGACTGGAAAGAAATGTAACTTTGTTCATGTTTTTAGAACAACTGAGGGTTACATAGTTAGGCAGCCAAACAAACACAGTGCAGGTCGTGTTTCTGCACAGGTGAGCGGTGAGTTTATTCTTTCAATTTTTTTTCTATTATTATTATTAATATTAATGACATTCAAACGGTTAAAGTAGTTGCAGTATTTTTTTTTAAAGTGAGACAAATACATTTCTGAAGGGATAATTGATGACATTGTAATTCAATCAACTGTGTAAATCTTTATACTTTTTTCAAATATTTATTAAATTTAAAAAAATGAATGATGAACATCAACTGCTTCATACTGAAGCAAGCAATTTAGTTTTCATAAGTGAACATTTTTGAATATGAATCATTTCTCTCTAACCTTTGTGAACTGGACCTAGAACCATGTTCTGGTTCCAGGCTGTCCAGGACCAAGACTCTGACAGGTGGGGGGTTAACATATATCAGTGTGCAGAGTTTGCATTTCATCAAGGCACAAACTGTAAGGAAAATGTGCAAGCAAAAAGAAGAAAAAAAAGATATTCTGGAAACCCCCATGATACAAACTGCACAATCCAATCACTCACACACACACACACACACACGAGCGCACACAGAGGTGCTTAACCGGTATCTTGGCCGTGTAGACACCTACACACACTAACAAGCTCCTGCTTGCGCACGCTGAAGCTTACACAAACACACATTTTATTTATTTGGATTCATAAAACCTCAAAATGTTCAACAAAAGCTATGCAAGATTGAAATATAAAAAAAACAACAAACTTTTCATCATGCAATATCTAAACAGCCAGCAAACAAATAAACCCAGCTTTAAACCACCTTCCCGTACACACTACGGCTCGTAATATGTTTTCACGACAAAAAAAAGCAAGTTGCATGTGTTGCACCACAGAATCAGAAACACCAGAGCGCAGAGGGTGGTGCTGGAAGGTGGGGGTCGTTCTTCACCGTCTTGCACATGCTGGGTGTCGGCACAACCTGAAGGATCTCACCCTCACGATGCTCAGGGTTTTGGAGGAGGCAGCAACTCTGCACAATAATAAAAAGCACTTTTGAGGCATCTTAGGCTTGGTGTTGAGTTAATCAAACGTACTGCTGTAGAATGGCCTGAAACTGCTTCAAACGCTTTCTTCTTCTTGTTCTTCTTCTTCTTCTTGTTCTTCTTCTTCTTCTCTCAACGAAAGCCAAAAAATAAATCGATGCAGAACTGTAAAGAAGTATTTGCCCCTTAACAGATTGCTCGTTTACCCTTTTTTTTTGTCACGCTTCGTTTTCTTTTAGATCATCAAACGAATCTAAATATTAGACAAAAGGCACTTTTCAAAATGATCATGTGGTTTATTCAGAGAAAACAAGTCATATGTCCTTTTCTGAAAGTGCAACTAGTAAGTTGTTGTGGCACCCTTAATCTGCAAATTTGTTGTTTTTTTCCCTTGCAAATATGAGGCAGGACCTTTGCTTTTGGTCAGCAGGGTGTATTGCATTAAAACTCTATATTCAATGCTACTTTTGGCCCAGTCTGTTGCTTATTGTGTGAATCACGAACACTGACCTTAGCTAAAGTAAACGAGGTCTGCAGCGCCACAGATGTTGTTCTTGGATGCTTTCGTTGATCTCCTGGATGAATCAGCCTCGGACTCCCTGAGTAACGTTGGTAGATGCGCCACTCCGCTCGCTGCTGATGCTTTTACTGGACCCACAAAGCTTTCGAAAAGAAATTTCAATCTTATCCAGATCGAAAGGATTAATATTTCCTATCAGTCTGGAAAGAAAGTTTCCAGGTTGCACATTGATTATCGATGTCAGCAACTTTGTTTCTCATTTGTTTGCGAGTTTCTCTGGATCGCGCATGATGTTTCGGTTTTAGTCTGCCTCATGTTAGACAGCCCAGCTCGGATCTGGCTGATGAAACTGAACTCAAGAAATTTGGTTAATCATTACATTACATTTACAAGTTGGTGTGGATAGTATTTTCTTTTTAAGTCGATAAAATCCCTGCTAAAAAGTGGACTTTTTATTGATGTCAGCTGTCTTTTTGTGATATTAAAGTGAGTTTTGTAATCTGAAATATGTGTGTGGGGGGAAAAAGAAAAAAAAGAGAAAAAAATCTGTAACTTTTTTTTTTTTGCACACCACCTTATGTCTGAAAGAACTGCAGGTCGACATGGGAAATATGAACAGATAAAAGAATGGATTAAATCACTCTTCTAATAAGACAACTTGGAGAGATTTCGTAGCATTATCGTCTTTCTCGCTGAGCAGAATTATAAAACCGAGTTGTAGCAGCGCTGGGCCGCTCTTCATGCTGTGTGGATGAAAGTCAGTGTTGGTCCTGGCCAGCGCCAGGCCAAAAAGCTGTAAAAACAAGAAGAAGCACTAACTCAAATCTGCAAGGTTTATTTGATTTGAGTTCCACACTGTCAGGTTCTGGCGAAGAAGCTGTGGCTGTGCAGCAGAGCAGAGAAGAAAATTAAATAAACTTTCTTTCAGGCTCCTTTGTATGTTGGCCCTCTGATTTCTCAGTAAAGATAGCTGATTGGAGAATTAGCATTCAAAATATTATTCGGAGAAAAGGTTAGTTTTGCACGTAATTAATTTAGTCGGCGCATCTGGCAGTTATTGGCAGAACCGTTTAGCCTTTTCGTCTGCCGCAATATAAAATACATGCTGCAAATATAAAGTGTAACATTACGCTCATTTCGAGGTGCACATGTTTTATGGGTAGTCCTTGCAAAGTTTCTGGTGTTTGTTTTGTGCTTGGTGAAGTCAAGTGTCAGAACTTTCCATTCCCTGGCAGCCAATGTTTTTTCCAGTTATGAATGCCAGATTTAGGTGCACCGGTGTTGGTTAGTTTTTGTTTAAGAATGACCACAGTTGCCCACGACTCTGACTGAAAGCGTTTGTGTTGACTTGTGGTCAAGCAAAACACAGCTACTGACTTTAAAGAAAAATAAAAAATAAATAAAATTAAAATCGTTTTTAAAAAATCATTATCGTTCACCGTGGCCATTTGTACTTCTCAAGTTCCAGGAGTGAAAATGCATGAAAGCAATAGCAAACTTATTCAGGGCAGAAATAGAAGATATGTAAGTATTTTTTATATATATAATTGAGGAATACACTAAGGCAGCATCTTCAAAGTGGTTATGAATGGATGCAGTGAGCATGGCTCACAAACTGGGAGCAACTCTAGTTAGTCTAGTTAGTAAGGCGGACTTCGCGTTTCAATATGGCTGCTCCTGCATCAACGGGAAGGTGATGTGGAAACCTGTGTTTTACAGGGCACATGTTAAACTGCGTCTAAAATAATGTTACATTAAAATTTAAACATTCAAAAATACAATTAAAAAATACTTTATTGAGGCAAAAGGGAAATTAAACTGCAACTCTAAACAGAACAAATCAAAAGCGCCGTTTGCTTATAGAAAGTAAAGCTTAAGATGATTTTTTGCAAGAGTTGCTGCAAACAATGTTTTTATGTTTTTACAATGTTTTTTTTTTAAATTCCTACTTCCTAAGTTGTTGAAGGTGACAATAAATCAGCTTGAAGCTTAAAGTTACATGATCACTAAGGTGTTCTCCATCATTGTCAAAACACGACTCTTCCAAACTCTGCAGAGTTCGAATAATTTTCCAACTTTCCACATCTTTTCCGAAGATTAGCTGACTCAAGTGGAAACGCGGCCTGACAGGCAGGCATGCGGTTTAGCTCAACCAATTTTAAGTGGCTTCACCTGTGCAGAAAGGACAGGTGTGCGTGTGTTAGCAGCTAGAGGTCACCTCACAGATCCAGTGAGCGGCGATAGGGGTGCAATAGTCTCTGCAGGTCCCAGGGGAGAAAAACATTAGAGCCCCATGCGTGTACTGTGGCCCTTGCTAACGCACACCCCCATGGATAACACATTCCACTCAGCTAAACAGCCATGAGAGCTGAGGGCTTGTGATCACTAAAAGTATATGTGCAGCCTGGGATGCAAACAGGCACACAAAACGCTCACACATAAAGAACACGTTTCAGTCGAACCCTCCTAAAGAAGCACTGAGGTGCATCGCTGAAATTCAAACCCCGCATAGACAGCAGCTTTTCTCACTGAGAGACAATGGCAGCTCATCCTGAAAGAGGCAATTTCTCATGGAAAATCTGGTTGATCTGGAGGATGCGGAAACCATGTGAAGCGGGGGGGCCAACGTTTAATAGATAAAAAAAAGGAGCTGACTAGTATTGCCAATCCCAATAGGTTTAAATCAGCAACTACTGTTGTTGAAGAAATCCCATCTCAAAATCCCTGAACATATATCATGTGGAGCAGACAGTTTTAATATTTCTCCCTCTCCACGGTTTTCCTCCGATATTTGCGGATATTTCCTTTGGCAGCTCGGCTTTCCTCTCACTTTGCAGTATTCCTCATTAGCGCGGTGTGAGGGTGTGTGTCTGCGTCTGCTCTGCGGCAGGTTCGCCGTCGTGTCCAGGTTGTTTTCCCCCCGCTTCGAGAACACGGTGTTTCTGAGACTGGGTCCTGGTGTCCTGGAGGTATCCATGGAAAACACAGAGCTGGACGAAAAAACGCTCCTATAATACATCCTCACAGGTGGCTTGTAATAGGGTTGCAGAGAAACATTAGCGCTTTATGGCCCTAACAAAAACAGAAGAGGAAATGTGTCACAACCACCAGCGGGTTTTTGCCATCTTGGCAGTGTGTGAGTGTGTGTACCCGCTTGGCAGTTAAGAGTCATTAAAAAAAGGCCGAGAGGAAGACATCGAGCGGCTTCGTGACTCTAATGAAGAACAGCACTGACGACCGCGAGAGCCCATTCATACACACCAACAGCGTAAACACCAAACGATACACATATGCGCACATCCAAATACGGTTTATCTTTGGTGTTTTGCTTCCTGCCTGCGAAACAGCCTTTCCTGTTGGACTAAGTATGATGACCCCGTGAACACACGCAATCAAAAGCTCCGCTGTACTGAAACATCGGCGCATGTGTGACGCCTTAGGGTCACACGCTAGAGCGAACAACGAGATGTGAAACCCACAAAGTGGATTTCTTCTCTCGGTTTATTTAAAGCAAAGCGTGCGCAGTTGCCCTGTGGACGCCGTGAGGCATGGGCAACGGTGATTAAACGACCGAATGTGGTCGCAGAGAGCGGGCTGTGGATAGGTGCCGGAAAGACGAGGAAGTTGGGCGGCAAGGCGTTCAGTCACCCCCCTTTACTTCCTGGGCCAACAACCCTCACCACTTCCAGGCGAGCATCCTAAAGAGGATGTTGTGTGTTCCAAACTGCTCTGCACTTTCTCAACCACAGCTATATCACTTCAAAAGCTTAGCCACTGAACTGTTTATTTATGGGCCGCGCAGCACTGATTGTACGGCAAAACCATTTGTTCGCCGGAATGGCGCTCGCACTACCTTCTTTGGCTGTTGCTTAATTGCTTTCTTTGCTCAAGGGTGTCATCTAGTGGCCTTAAACGCAACGGTTCGACAGAAAAGATGCAAACAACAACAAAAAAAAGATTTAAACAGCAGATTCTCCGCCTGTTCCTCGTGTTGTCTTTGTTCCTGGTTTGAGTTTCACACAGCTGCATGCGAAGAGACCTGTGGTGATTTGTAGCGCTATAATGGCTCTTCCTCCTCCTCACGTCTCCTCCCAGACTATGAGATAACAGTTCTCATCTTACGTTGATCATCGGCAGCAGAGGCTAAGCAGGGGTTTGCCCGTGTCGATGGGGCGGGGGGGGGCACAGAGTTGACCTAAAGGTGGAGGAGGCGAGGTGTGAATGGGTGGAGGACTAGCAGGTGTCCAAAGCTCCCCCGGCTGCAGGCAGGTGCACAGCACCTGTGTAACATGTGCTCCTGCGTATTTCCAAGGACTGCAGAGCTCTGACTGCCAGCTGTGCTCTCTGAAGTTTTTCCCTCTCACCCTCGCACACTTATCACCTCGGCCTCCCGAAGCACATCAATGCTCCCCTTCCTAACAGGCACAGCACACACTTCTGTCAGATTACACGCAAAGCCTTGGCTAATGTTACCGGTCAAAAGGTGACTCATCAGGCGCTGTGGATCATTGGCAAACAGATGTGTTCAGCATGACTCCCATTAGATCTAATAAGAACATTGTGATAGATACACTGCTGTGTTTTGAGTGGCCTTTGAGTGGAACATTAATCAACAGATCCGTTGTGTTTCTGTTTGATCTTTTTCATGGTAAAATGTAATGGTTGTTGCTTGTTTTGATAATGTGAAGCACTTTGAACTGGCTTGTTGCTGAAATGTGCCATACAAATAAACTTAACTTGACTTGGCGCACAGTTGGGAAAGAATCGCTGCCAACCTGAATTTCCAGTTAAGGAAAATTAAAGTTAAATCCTATGAAAGCAACCTGTTTTGATTTGTTCAAAACACCGCCGATAAGAAGAGCAAAGAATCTGAGAGAAAACTTGTTAAAAGCTGCAAAAGACTTGAAACATCAGCAGATGTTGACACAATGACACTTAGCATACAGCCAGACCTGCGACGGAACGGTTTGCACATATTCGTGTGTCATAACGTCCCAGTCAAAGTCCAAATTTTAATCTGATTAGGGCGTTTTCCTGTTTTGTTTTCTGAATATAGAGAATTTACATCACAATAAAGGTGGCAAAAATCATAAAATGATATATATTGGCTTCAATTTCTCTTCATTGCAAAAAGTTTTCGTTTTCGTAATATAAACATTTTATATTCACTTTATGGCGCACCAGCCGACTCAGCACATTAAGGGTGACTGTCAGACCGAGGGGAGTTTAATCAGAAATCATCGTTCCATAACAGTGGCCGTCTCCTCCTATGGGGAGTTCCCCTTTGAGAAAAGGAGGAAAGATCAGAGGTGAAGGAGAAACCTGGAGGTGGGACGGTGCAGAGTAATGCAGAGCTGCTTAGAAAACGAGAGCTGAACACAATTCCCGTAAGATGTTCACACACACTCATCACTGACATCAAGGCGCTATTAATTTTAAGCTTTTGAGGTTCCACTCTTTTTTTTCTCCTCATTTTGTTCTAAAAAGCAATACCATACACAACTCTGGTGATGCTTAAAAGCAACGCATAAGTTTGGCTTTATTGTGGATTTTCTCCAAACCACTATGATTTATTCCACCCATTTTACATGGCGGAATGGTTCTAAGACAAACATCCTCACTGATTTTTAAAAACAACCAATGGGTGTACAGATTTGAATTTATTGTGTATTTTCTCTAATCCAAAAAGGTCCAAATGATATACACAGGCTCAAGTAGATGGTGCACATAAACTCTGACTAATAGCACCAAAGAAGGTTCCACAGAAACCAGTGGATTTTTGTGGCCGTAAACAAAGTCCGAGCAGAAGTACGGCTGGATATCTGACCACTCCTGTTAGCAACGGTGGAGCTAATTGAAACTAGTGGTTTCCTGGCTTTTAAGTGAAGTCTACAAATCATCCATAGGGTTTAGGACCTCAATATTTTATCCATTCCAAACCAGTTCTGACGTGTGTTTAGATCACTTTGCTCTTTGTGCCAAAGCTTCAGCCGTTTAGCTGTTCATTTGAGGTGAAGTTGTAAAGAATTTGAAGGTGGCATCTATCTCTTATTTACTCAAACCACTTACTGCTAAGAACAGAACAAATGGGCAAGAAGCAGGCAAAGAGCATTGTGCTACCGTTACCATGTTTACCAGGTCATACTTTGATCCCAAGCTTTGAAAGTCTCATCTGAAGTCATGGAAACATTCCTCTTATCACCGTGGGTGATGAGTGCAATCGTTCTGTAATATAAGCATTTCTGCTAAAGATAAATCCACCCATGCATGAAGGTGTCAATTTCAGAGAAAGGACTTCTCTTTTGGTTGGTACCGATTCAGCTCATGTTTATGTAAACCTTGGTAACAAGTTTGGGAAAGACGTTTGAGACAATGATCTCAAACACATAAAACCTGGTTTTGAAAAGGACTTTAATGCCTCGATTTCACTGAGTGGAACGGTCAGTGAGGTTCGGCTAGTTTATGGTCCGCCATATTCAGGAGAGCATTTCCACCACCCGTTGGATTCTCACTGGGCAGGTGTGTCAAACCCAAAACGTCTAGTGAGACGAAGAACGTAATAACACCAATTTAGCGACTTTTCAGACTCTTCTGGGGACTTTTTTTCAAAAAAAGTAACTAGCCAAAGCAAACGCAGGCAGCTGAGTCCTGCATACGCAATGCCACTGCCAGTTGATTTCCCTTAAAATCACAGTTTGGAAGTAAATATTAAATATTCTTTGAAATAAATCACTGCTTTCTAGTTTAGTCTTGTCAAATTACCATGTTTACCATGAAGACTGTAAATAAAAATGTTTTAAATAATTGTCTTACTGTAACTTTTCGTAGATTTCTAAAGGGTCCATTGGGTTAAAAAAACCCAACGAGACTTAAGAAAACTTAAAAAGTTCATATTTTATTCTAAAACATATTTAATGAGCTTCATGCCCAACTATTGTCACTTCTACCACAGAATGTTTGCCCACTATGAACACTATATAAATAGAAAAAGAAAATAACTAAAAGCCAACATCAGTAATTACCAGCCAAACAAATGGTTAAGGTGTGACTATTGTGAACAATTTTGGCTTCAAGCTTCTGGATTATCACTGAACGACATCGAGAAACTGCTCTACTGCAGCCAGCGTCCAGTGTAAAACAAAACCAGATTTTACGCGAGTATAAACACATTCACAAACAGAATTTCCTCAACGTCTGGACAGCATTACGTGGTGTGTGGAGAGGACCCCGCCTCCCACCACACATCCCCTCGCCCTAATTATCGTCTGCATCATTGGAGACCGAGCGCTCTCAAGGACTCGTTTTATCACTAATGTGGCGGCAGCACAAACGCAGCGCCGCTCAGCCACAGCGACAAGGCGACTTTCTGCAACATGAAATCTACAACACGACAGATAAAAAGGGCAAAAAGGAGGCTTTTTTAATGTAAGATTTGATTTTACATGACGATGATGATGATAATGATGGACAACAAAAGGCCGCTGTGGGAACTATAAGCAGTGTTCACCACAAATGATGGAGAGCTGCGTATCATGTGATGGTGCTTTGAACTCTTCCCATGAAGTCGGGAGAAGAAGGAAGCACAGTGGAAATGCAGAGGCCCACCCGATAGACAGACGGGGTAATGGAGTCGAAGGCGTGCCCAGTCGCCGTGCCGACAGGAACAGGGCGTTGGGCAGCGTATGAACTGTGGCAGGGGAACAACAAGAGCTACTCACCAAAGGTATGGGCAAGTTCTCACTTATAGCATAGCATTAGCGCGGCTTGCTTTACTTAAGAAGCGATCTGACTCGAGAGCAGAGACTAACTGTGAGATGTCCAAAAAGCTGCCAACATTTCCAGACCCAGCCTGTTTAATAATAATTTGCAATGGTTGAAATCTCAAAAAGACAAGACAGATAAACAGCAACTTTTAGTTCAGTCTTCCTGTTGTTTGTTTAAAGTCCTGCTCTCTCTCGCTTCCCACACAGCCTGAATGTACCGGACTTGTAGCAACATGACATAGAAAACGTCTGTTTCCTTTCGATTAACTTTTTATATCTCGGTACTTCGTCCAACTTCTTAATCACCTAACTAGCAGCATCCAGACTGAAGAGTGTTGTTCTTATCACAACCTGGGATCGCCGCCATATGGTTAGTGTACATATCGAATAAAGATCAGATTTCTGAGTTTCTGATTGGCTGATCGCCGAGTGAACGTACATTTTCTCTGTACATACTGTATTTATTTATGTTAGATCATTTGCAACATCTTAGAATTCAATTCTAAGATTTTATAATTATAAGCTAGTCATTATATTAAAAAAAGATACGATTTTTTTTGTCACTTTTTTTTTTTTTTTACATTTTTTGTCCTTTTATTAGCAAAGTAGTACAAATAATAGCAACATTATTAAGATCAAAGATAACCAAAATGTAAAAAAATTTTTAGGAAAAACTCAAAAAAGATTTCTTGCTATTTTAGGGCCTTTGTGTCTTCACTTTCCACTGACGTCTGATTTTGTGTCGTCCTTGGCAGACCTTTTGCTTAGTCCACTGAAATACTTCTCTCTGAAGGCGTTGTGTCCCTGGTAGGGGATGAAACGGGGGTCTGAAAGATGAGCCAGGCTGTCCAGTTCCTGTAGAAAAAACCCCAACAATATCTGGGTTATTATTGTGCTTAACATGTAAACGTCAAGCCTAAGTTCAAGCAACTATTTCACAAACCTGTATAAAAAAAGACAAAGAGGTGTATAACAGGTGGTAATTTTGTTTTTCCTCTTAAGAAAAAAAAAGAGAAACATTGTGTCGTTTCCCGTGTTTACATTCTAAATGCATGACTAAATTATATCAACTGTTTCCTCTTTATAAAGACGTTTGTGTTGGCTGGAAGCTAGCTGCTGATCTGCGGAGGCATCGGGGGAGGAAGAGGGATGCTGGGAAGAGGAATAATGAGGTGAGTTGAGCTGGAAGTGCTGTAATATGTTTGTACCACCTCTCGTTTGCTCGCAGACGCTGCCAAGCAACCTGGAAACATTTTCCATGATCATTCAGAGGAAACAACCTCACCATGAACCCAAATTAAAGAGCCCATATTATGCTCAATTTACAGCGTGCAGTGTTATTTTGGCAGTCCACAGAGAGAGTTTACCTCCTTTAATGTTAGGGGGGGGGGGGAAATAAAATAAAACGGTTTTGCTGTTGCACATCTTCTCACCAATTAATAACACTCTTTGTTCCTAAAGGGCGAAAAAAAAAAACATAATTTGCCTCCCTAACATTATTAATGGTAAAAAAAAAAAAAAAAACTATGATAAAAACCACAGTCACAATCCTGTTGTGTTTAATATTCACTATTGTGTTATTGTTTGCATTTTCTTAAAAGTGCAAACAATAAAATTCAACGGCAGGACAATAGCTCGAAAAGGTGTCATCGTAACAATCTCGATAATGTCACCGTCTTCAATGCATAAGCAGACTCAGACCAGACTGTAAAGGAAGCCGAAATGCTAAAGATGAGTCCGGTAGTTTGGAAAGGAAATGGCATCAGCAAGAAGAGATGGTAATTGTTAGTCCAAATTAATTTAGTTCATCCAGCTTTCACCGGTGGTTTCTTATTGCTGGTGTTTCATGGCATCCTGCAGTCACACTCAGTGTGTAAAAGAGCAGCAGCAGCATCAAGTACAGCCAGTAAAATAAAATGACGTGGAGCAAAGCTTCCTGTTTCATGGTGAGTAAAACTAGAAATCAGCAGGAATTATGAGACCCTTTCCAAATAAAAAAAACAAAAAAAAAACAGTAAACAGTTTGTTGTAAAGAAAGAAAAAAAACAACTACAGTTGCTATAGATTTAGACAAGTCAGAAGAAAAGCTTGGATTCAATGCAAAAGATGGCGAAAGTAATGATGATGTCTTGTGGGTAAGAACAGCATTGCCATCCCAAAAACAATGCGCACATTTATAAAATTACCAAGAACAGTTTGAAAAGAAATAGTTGCTCAAGTTTACATTTTGCAAATCCGTAAACATATTCAAGCATTTGGATGGAGCCTCGCTTCTGCAGACACCGATTATGATGCACAATATCCAAGGAGTAAAGAAAATGTTTTTATCAAAACTTGTGTCATCACTGTAATTTTAAACCAACAATAACGCCATCACATGGTTTTCAAACGTCGTACCCTCCTGGACATGGCTGCCAATTTAAAAATAACTTTAGTGTAAGGTATATTTTACTTTATTTCTCCAAAGAATAAAACCCTATTTTACCAAGATTTCAAGCGTTACTTCTCTCAATCTCTCGAGTGGCGTGACGTCACTTCCGCTCTTAGATTTAGTAGTATTTGGTATTTTGTTTTTAACTAAACTGAGCTGTAATAATGGGTAACAGTTCATTTCTGAATTTGCAGAAAAGCGGCAGCTAAAAATATAAATCACAGTTGAGTGTTTTTGTCACTGGACGAAGCAAATTCAGACTTTTTTTTTTTTTAACAATATGCTAACTACTGAAAAAAGCCACAAGCTTAGCAGAAGAAGCCCGTTTCAGCTACTGGATGGAAAATTTCAGTATTGGCGGATATTTAAATTCATTTACAGAGAGCGGACTGGAAACTGACATCTCTAAATCAAACGAATCTTTTTCCGACTAGAAATCAAATGTTAAAAGGAACAAGGCCATGTCATTTACCACAGAAACACAGAAAAGCGTGAACACGCACACACACATGCACACATGCACACACACACGCACGCACACACGTCAAAGTGAAGCAAACATTTGCTTGGGAAACATCAAGCTGGGAAGCCTGATTAAAGCGTGCAGATAGGAGCACTCTGAAAGCCATTTGGAAAGAAAAGAAAAACGCAACCTGAGACAGATACCGCTCAGATAACATCACACAACTCTGTGTTTGTGTGCGCATGTTATACAGCGTCGTTCATGGGAGCAATTTTGTGGGTTTTGAAGTGGACTGGATGTCAGATCCAAAGACGGATTGTTTTCCATACGACGTGTGATTAAGCCATTTAGGGTTCCAGTATAAAAGAAATGAGCCAATCACAGCCAGATGGCGAGGATTTGCTGCAGACAGAAATACAGACACCGTCACTTCCAGTGGGATGTCATGTGAAAACAAACACGCGTTCTGCATACGCTCGTTCGGAACATGCCTGCACGGTTACACAAACGGAGCACTTCTGTAAAATACAATGACTGCATTAAGGGACGGAGGGGTGGCGCACACGTGTTTTCACTTCGCATACATGTTTCTGATCGAGCACATGCACCTATACACACGCAAACATTAAACGTTTCTCCTGCTCACAAGATGATAATATGATCATTTGTAAAACGGAGACATAGATATAACACGGCTGCACTTCCAGAACAGAAAAAAAGCAAAGTTAGAACCTAGCAGGTACAGCAAAGGAACGGATTTACTTAATTATCTCGGTAACACTTTATCTGACGCTACGCGGTCATAAACATGACAAAACAACCGCCAGGAAGCTACGGGCGTTTTCATGAATGTTTACGACTGTTGTCATGAAGTGTCATTTGGTAAACAATGACACTTTTAATGCAAAGTTGTATTAAAAGTCAGTTAAAAGAGTCAACTTTGCATTAAAAGTGTCATTGTTTACCAAATGACCCTTCGTGACAACAGTCGTAAACATTCATAAAGACGCCTTCGTATTCATGTCATGTTTATGACAGTGTCATGTCAGTCACACCCTGTTAAACAAAGTGTTACCATTATTTCTATCTTATTAATTAATCATTTGACTTGACTGGGGCTCATCACATCAGCCCTTCTCCATTTGACAACTGGGAATCAGAGGTGACAGCATCTAATCTTTGCAGAAAGGACCTAAAAAAAAAAGTTGTTTTGAGATCACAAACAATTTAGCATCCTTTTCTATATTCTGCACCAAGTTTGTTGAATTAAAATGTAACGTAGTTTTATGACTCCCATAATTGATATTTACCAGATGGAGGTCATTTGGAGTCATTTCAGCATTACAGGACTCGTCGTTTGTCTCAGTCTGTGAGATTCAACTGACCCAAACCAGGGATCAAAAACTAAATATTTCAAATTATACTGGCCTATCAAACTGAATTATGCGCACGATCAGAAGCCATAAAAATATTTAACAACGCGAGCGAGGGCAAATCGACCCGCAGCGGTTTAACTGCGCTGGAACACACTGGGTCTTATTCATCCGTTCCTTTTTTTTTTTTTTTGCCTTATCCAACAAAAAGATTTACAAAAAGCATCGGACCAGCAACTCCTCGTATTCCAACTAGAAAAACATCGGAATTTTAATTCCCATAAACACTTTGGATTTCCAGCTTCCAGGCTGACATTTTCCACCAGCACTTACCTCTGGCTCCTTAATTTTTTCCATGGTGATTAGTCGCCGTGACGTGTGGCTAGAGAGCGTCTGCTCGCAGTTACTGATGAGGAGAAGGCAGGGATGAAAAGGAACCATCTCCTCGCAGTACCTGGGAAATGGACAACAGGCCACATTCAGCAAGGTGCTAGTCCTCCGAGCAGAGACACAAAGGAGTGGACTGATTCAGAGTACATTTAAGTTATGAAAAGAAAAAACTGAATGACTGGAAACATTTGAGTTACTGGACTAAGGAAGGATTTACAGCAAGGCCTTATTTTCTCTGTGTTGCTCTCTTTCTCTAATAAACACCATCTGCTCCGGCAGAGCAGTGAGATCACAGCTTGTAAGCTTGTGAAGGTTTTGTTGGGTGCAAAGAAGAAGGTGGAAAAAGTGAATCTGAGCTGACAGGTTGACTGCTCGCTCCATCATCACCAGGCCAGTCCACGCTAAGGCCTATTAACCAAGCATGATGTATGCGTTTGCGCGTTTGTGTCAAGTAGCACTTTCTCCACACCGCCACCGGCGTAGCGACAGTCCCGACAACTCGTAAGCCAGATTTCGACGTCGCCGTTTCGCCTCGTTTCCTTGGCCGCACGTGGGACTCGCCACTGATGGGGATGTTTGGTTTCTATGGGAACGGCTGGTGATGCAGCCAAAGGATAATCCCGCGCTGCCTATCAGAAAGAGTCAGTGCAGGGGGGGGGGTCCAACCTATTTTTACGTTTTTTTCACCACCCCCACCAATCAGGCTTCTGGGTTTGTGTAAATAACAAAGTCGTTAAAAACGGTTCTGCTCTCAGAGGTTCTTCTCCGGTCAAACTCATTTATTAGCATCCTGAGTTAACCAAAGAATGATTAGCTAGTTAAAGTCTGGTTGTTAACTTTTGTTTCCTCATGCATTAAAATGCTCCTTCACACTGTACCGAGACATGCCAATAAATATCATCAGAACAATGTTTTGCTCCTTTACAGCTTAGAGCACAAACAAAAGTTTGTGGTGAGATCTTGGTGGTTCAACATTATGATGGATCTATACATCATCCAGCAGTCTGGATGATGTATAGATGATCCTATCAGTGGCAGCAGTTGGTTATCCATGACATGTGGACTTAAAATATTTACCAGGTAGCCTGCGGCTAAGCTAACAGGCTACAGACAGAAGGTTTTGTGTACCAGACAATTGGAACCAACTGGATCTCAACAATTGAGATCCAGTTGTTGTTGTTGGAATTATTTCAGCATTGCAGGACCTCTAACCAATAAACATTGTGCCGTTATGAGGTTCCGTACAAAAATACATCTATATTTGTTTATAGGAACACACGCCTCCAAATTGCACATGCACTGGCTGACTGAAGACAGCTTTTTTTTAAGCTGCAGTTATAACTCATCATATTAAGCAATGTAGAGACAGCAGAAGAAAAAAAGTTTACAAAATGATCATTTTAGTCCTTGTTCAACTCATATAAAACAACATTTTAAACTTAAAATCCTCTATTTAATTAGCTTTGTGTGATCAGTGGAAAAACAAACTAGTTTCATGCACAATTTCTTCTGACTTTATTTGTAATTATAGGCACGGAGAGCGTTGCACTATGTTCGAATCATTGTGCAGGAGGGCACGCTGGATGCAATCTGTTTGGAAAACCCCCTTCACCTGCATCTTCTCATTAACTTATTAAAGTCCAGATGGTGTTTCCTCCCCTACGGTGAGGCTGAAACTGCTGATGAAGGAGCAGAAACCCCCAACGCTTTTTGAGATTGGAGCAATTTCGGAATAAGGAAACAACTCAATGCAAACCTGAGGCCCATTTCAGTAGCATTACGGCAGGACGCCTGGGAGGAGCAGGAGAAAAAGTTCCTTACAGTACTAAGAGGGCAGCATGGCCATGATTATCTTTAAACTGGAATTAGGCTTTACAGATTTGTTATTTTCTAGCCACATCTGAACAGCCTTTCGAAGTCCTGGACACTGTGTGGCAGTGTTCATCCAGTGTGAAGGCGACTTAAGTCCTTGATCTGTTTCACAATTTCACTAAATGTTTGTTAAAGGATTTGCTATGCGTGACTTCCAGAACCAAGAACCGGTTAATCAAAAACAGAAAAAATTTTTAAAATCCTCAAACATCATTCTTTACACAAGTTTTTTCCTAACAATGCACCATTTACATCTTGGCTTTGCGTATTTATGTTGCAGCTGGGTAACTTTATGGCAGAGATGACGGATGCAACATCATCCATCTTTATCCTTTTCTCAACTTCATTTATTATTTTTCAGGGGCAAAAATGGAGGAAAGTCGAAGCAGTTCAACAAAGTCTAGACGCTGTCTTGGTGAAAGGACTTCATGTCACCTGTCATCACACACACACACACAGCCCCACACACACACGCACGCACGCACGCGCACACACACACACACACACACACACACACACACACACACACACACACTTACAGCTCTTTATTGTCATGAACCAGTCAGACATGGTTCTATCACGACCACAGATTCATGCTTGCATATGTTGGTTGGAGGGGGCGATTGAAACCTGATATGGTTCCCCGTAGAGCTGCCAGATAGGGCCCAGGAGACAGGCCACGTCTGGCCTTACACACATATACACACGCACACACACACGCACGCAGACACAAACATTCACAAAACACAAAGGTCAGCCTGCAGACCGTAGAGACAGATAATTCATATATCTGTCCTGCCTGCTCGGCCTCGCGTGTTTATTTTGGCGCAGGCCCGGTTGCCGAGGACTGATGGGATGACGTGTGAACATGATGGCACAAACATTAGCTCAAGTGCAAGACCACACACGCTCACGCATGTATGAAAATCCATACAGTTAAGCAAACTGCTATTACCTGAATGTTCTCCCTGCCTCTTCCGAAGCTACACGACACGCGATTATCTCATCTCCTCCGAAAACTTATAATCAGCACTACAAAAAAAAAAACTGCAGGCCCTTTGGGCTTTTCCTGCCCAGAAGGGTCGTTGATGCTGCAGCCTGTTGCGGTTCACACCTTTACAGCTGAACACCTGCACTCCTTCCCTTTGCTGCGTCGCACGGAGCTTCTAACAATGATGGACTTTGTTTCAGAGGAGCCATTTTGCTCAGACACCCAATAAAGCGGCTTGGCGGTGTCAGTTGTGGTTTGCCGAGGCCCAGCTGTATTGCTGAAAACACCTCGACACACCTGTACATTACTTTTGCGCAAACACCGTCATTTATTTACACGTGTGACTGGAGAGTGATCGTGACTCCACTGTAGGGCATGCTGGGAAAACTACAGAGAAAGCCTACGGAAAGTCCTTTGTGATACAGGGCTTTATTTTTAGTGCTTGTGTGACATCTACTTTATCATAACGGGTAAAGTGAAGAGCTCCTGTAAACTTTGTGCGCAAAACGAGCGAGAATCAAGCAGTCCGGGTTTATGGTACGAGGCTGCCCCCTACTGGTAACAGGTTTTATTGTTTTTCAAAACATTTGAGATACATTTTCATTTTTACAAGCTTGTAAAGGTCAAATATTAATTCAAGTTGGTTTAAAGAAGAAATACTCAACATAGTTTAAAGTGCACAGATGATTTGATTGTAAAAAAAATCTGTCATGCTTTACCTAATAAGCTAAATGTGACCCGTTTCTCTTTCTCTTTGTCTCTTTGATAATGCTATATGTTATAAACTTGTCTTCATCTACTGATAGTTCCTTCATATTATCACTTGAAAAAGTTGATAAGTCGTTACCCCCTGGTCAGGATTAGCTCATAAGGTCTCTATTTGTTGTTTGAATTTTTCAATGCATGCAGTGCTTTTTTTTCTTTTTTTTTTTTTTGTAAAGGTTTCTGTTGCCCTAATTGTGTATAAATAATGTTGTTATTAGCAGATGAGACCGTGTGTGTTACTCACTCTGGCCTGTGTACAGGCAGCCAATAGACAAGCCTCCCACCCAAGACAAGATGGTGGGCAGCGAAGCTCAACAGATCCGTAAAGATGTCACTCAGGTGGTACGCCTGTGAGACAGGCACGTGGGACTCTGCGTATCTGTGGAAGAGATTTGCGAGAACGAGGGTTTAAGTGTAGATGCAAAAAACTTTAAAAAGAAATGCATATATTTGTACATAAAATTAATAAGTTAATGTCAATTTATTCCTTGTATAATAGCATTTTAGTGCAACTTACAGCCCATCAGGGGATTTAATAACATCCTTATGGGAGCCAGTCCTTCTGGTTGACTCTCTAATCCCGTATGGAGCTGAAAAAAAAAAAAAGACATATGAAAAGGAACATAGTAAGCAACAAGAAAGCAAAAAGTTACATAAATTAATATATTTTTTAGAAGATAAACAAAGATTTTCTAAAACAGCTCAATATCTTCCTGTTAGAAAAGAAGAACACGGCCGATTTGTAGTTTCCGGTAGGAAGCTGCAAGATTTTTATTTTTAATTGAAATGCTCAACATAAAAAACATCAGGCCCGCAGCATCACACATGCTCCGACGTGCTTAACTGTGAGTCTGAAGAATTTTCCACTTTAATCCTTTTTTGAGTGTTTATCGTCAAATTAAAAAAAAAAAAAAAACTTTCCAAGTGTTTAAATGGCTGCTTGCATGTTAAAAGGATTCAGACACAATATAGTTACAGCAGAAATGTTGCGTTATCGGCCAAGCCTCTCAAAAAAAATTTTAAATAAATAAAAATACACAAGTATTTGTTGTGTTAAAAGCTGAAACACACAATGAATTAAAGGAAATGCCAAGCAAACAAGTTATAAGCAGCGATATCAGACTTTTCCTCCTACTTGCTGTTTTTAATCTTATTCCCTCTGACCTGGACTAAGCGACTTCTAAAAGTGTGCAACCTTCGAACGAATTAACAGAGAACCTACGGTCAGTGACGATGGCGTCAAACAGAGCTGCTTTCCTCCACACCGGCTTGGACGCGTCAGACACCATCACGTCCACGTACATGTCCTCTTTTCCGTACTGCCGGAGGTTGGCTCGGATGTTCTCATCGGGACCTCGCCACTTCTGGTTTTTACGACTGGACCGGCCTGGAGTGCGGCGAGACAAAAGACGCTGTCAATGCGGGACATTTTCAACAGCACTAAAAGGTATAAAAAAAAACAAGAGACAAGAATCGCTAACTGCAGCTGAGGGAAGAGTCGTACCTTTTCCATGAATAGTGTTGTAATCGATGTCTGTTCCACACACGTACGCTCCAAAATGAGAACACGCAACCAAAAGGCTTCCTGCAACCGAGTGAAAGAGGCTGTGAAGAGCATTTCCTGATCCAGTCTCTGTCCAAAGCTGCATGCTTCAGAGAGGATCTTACCTGTGCCTACGAATGGGTCAAAAACAAGGTCGTTGTCTTTGGCCTTTGCGTGGTTGGCCATGATGAACGACAGGCCAGCGTCCATGCTGGTGTTCCCGATGAAATGTCTGTTCTTCACACTGTAGGAGCGAATCAGTTCCCGCTGACCGTCTGCTATCTGAGGCGCAGGTATGAAAATGAAATCACATCAACACGTATCGTAGTTTAATGCAAAAAAAAAAAAAAGGGGGTAGATTAATCTACAGCACCTTCCAAAAGTATTCCCTTCCTCTTGATTATATTTTTTGCAGCCACAAACTTAAATATATTTTACTGTAATTGCAGCGAAAGACGGAACATCTTGGCTCAACACCAATATACGTCGTACCTTTTACATCTGTAAAAATGTGAAAAACCTATTTATCTTTCCCTTCCACTAAACAATCCTTCATTGAAGTTTGCGGTTGTGATGAGACAACAGTTGAAGAGCTAATATTTTGCAAAGTTACTATTTCTCACCCATCTGCCGAAGTAGATGTAGTTGGGATGCTCAGGGATGTTGTTGGGGTCGGTGCCGTAGTCCTCCAACAAACAGAAGATGTGCTGAGGGTTCTTCAGGCTCACGGTGCCTTCAAAGGGAAGATAGTCCAGGGCCTAATGAACAGAGTAGGATAAACACGGCATTAATACGATATACAGCCTCTTGAATATGAAAGTAAACCATCCATCTCCACTCTCAGACAAATACTCACGTCAATCTTTTTAATTCTGTCCTCAAACAACAATGTTTTATTGAAAGTGTAGACGTTTATTCTGTACGAAGAGCCTTTCTGCATGTACGGACTCTGTAGCGAAATCAAGGAGGATAAAGGAGATCAGAAGTAGAGTTGCTAAGGGTAAACTGTGCTTTATACCAAAGCTAACTCACCATTTTCTCTGGTGGGTAGTTTAACAGGGATGTCCTGAGTTCACTGTGTGTTCGTCCATGGCCCCAGAGCTCAAAAGCAGACCTGGGAGGACAAGATCAGCGGGTAACATTTTTTTCTCTCACTATAGATCTATGCAAGCAGAAATAACACACTTACTTTGCACAAACAGATCTGGCCATCACGGTGCAAACGTCTTCCTCCGACAAGCAGTCCAAGCACCAGAAAGGAGACTAAAAACAGCAGGAAAGAAAAGATGCTCTAATCTAAATCCCATTAAAACCATCTGTTGACCTGCAAAACATCAGACAACAAAAAAAAACTGAGTGCAAACACGGTGACCTCTGACCTGCTCTTTGAAATCTCCGCAGGGATGGAATGGTTTCAATCGGAGAGCCAGCAGAGCCTTAATCTCCTATTAGAATCAGGGCATAAATGAAGAATATGTCAAGGCATCATTGATTTAACAGAAATCATGACAGGCAAACAGAGAACAACATAGACACGGAAAATATGACGAGAGAAAAAGACACCAAATAAATTCCCTGTAGTTTGTAAAAATCTGCCCAAAATCTGGCAAGTGACCCTCTGTCTTTAATACACCAACCTTCCTTCCCCCTTTTACAGTCTGCCAGATTCCTCCACTTTGACATAAAACAGCTTGAAACTTCAGAAAAAGTTGCACATAACTTTCAAGAAATGCTTAAGGTTTGCTAAGGTTTCTCTAAAAGCTGCAGATCAAGTTCAACCATCAGGAAATGTTCTATAAAGTTTAAATCAAACAAGTTGAAGAAAACTTTCAGGGAACTTTTCCGCATTGCTCTATTAAACTGCTCCAAAGCTCACACTGAATAACTTTTATCCCTGGGGGAATATTCTATGATTTTTATCCGTTATTTATTTGAGAAATAGTGAAAGATGTGGTGAACTTTCTCGGAGTTTCCTTAAAGATTACATCCTAAACTTTGAGGACAAATTTTAGGTTCCCTAAGGTTAAATTATGCATTTTGGAACCATTTAACCCTGCAGAAGGGTTCCCTGAACTGCAGGGAAACTTTAGGGAAAGTTGCTTTCTATGCTGTTTTATGAAAAATGTCCGTTACCTTAAAAGAAACCTAGTCCGTATCATTTAAAAAATAAAGTTACAAAAATAATTAAACCTCCCATTGACATTTATAGATATATGAATGGAAATAAACTTTAACATCAAGTATGAGTCGATTACCTACAAATATAGTGGTCGGAAGAGAAACATTCCGAGGTGTTATTATTTTGTAATTACTATATCTTAAATCAGCGGGTATCGATTCATTCCAAGACATAGTAAAAATCCTGTTACATTAGCATTGAGCTACCATATTATAATGCCATAATATAATAGAGTGGAGCGGGCCATTTAGCAAAAACCTGTAAAAAAAATTTATTACCAGAACTAAACAAACAATAAGGAAATAGTTTTATCGTTACCGGTAACCTAAAATCCAGATGGTCATGGGCCAGATGGAAGAGATATTGGAGGCATGATTTGCTACCGGAGGCGGCCATGGCTAGTGCGGGTTCAAAATAAGTCCGGCTAGAAACAGAAACATGCACAAAAGGTGCCACTTAGAGGTGACAATGTAACCATAAAAGGCAAAGTTATGTGCGCTTAGTTTTTGATTATATACTCTCTAATATGTAGAAGTTACTGATTTAGTTCTACATTTTGATGGTTGTAGTCTTTTGTACAATTATAAACCGTATACCTAATTCGGAACATTTATTAATCTACAATAATTAATTTATCTTTAACAAAGAACCTTATAAATAAACTTTTACTTGCTTTATGGGGCGGGAAAGATTCCCTCCTCTCCACTGTACTTTAAATCAGCTTTAAGCCATTTCATGACCAGCAGATAAGACGCTTTTCACGGCGGCCTGTGATTGGCTGCCCGGAAGTGTCCTCGTCCCCACTGGCGGGGACAGATGTCCATCAGATGGGCTTGCGTGTTGATCTGATGCATCCGTTGTGCTGCGGCTGTCAGCAAAACTGCAGACCTAATAAACCACATCAGGTGAAGAACCGGGAAGTACCGAAGTTTGGCTGCATGTAGAAAGGTTTCTGTCGGTCAGGTGAGGTCTGAATCTGTCACCTGAAAGTTGGATAATCAACTCTCTGAAGTTTTGAAAGGTTAACAAAGCAATTATAGGTTAAAAAAAGGAAGTGCGATCAATCATAGATTGATTATAATGCGTTGTAGATGTGTTCTACTAGATCACTTTGCATTACATTTTATTACTGTGTCCCGTGAAAGTGGACAGATTGCGACTTCTGGTGGTAATTATCATTAAAATTAAGATATACATTGAGAGAAAAATTAGTCTTTTATTTTTAGTATCTTCATTTTTTTCATTTTTTTTCTCAATGTATGTCATTTAACCAGATTCCCACAATTTTAGCTTAAAGTTTTTTTTTCTTCCATTTGTTTAATGGCAGGATAATGACAGATTTATACTCGAGATTTTAATATGCACGCACAAATTCAGATGTCTTCATACTTTCAATATACATACACATTTATTTAGTACTTGGTAGCATTGCATAGACTTTATGCCATGTTTATCCTTCCACAACCTTCTCACAATAGTTTCCTGCACCCATTCATTTTGACATAACTGGTGTAGCTGAGTCAGGTTATACCAGCTATTATCGCACACACTTTTCAGCACTGTCCACAAATTTTCTTGAGATCAGAGCTTTGTGATGTTAACACCAAAATATTGCCTCTCTTCTTCCTATGCCACTTTGTACTTAGTTTCAGTATGTCGCTATGCATTGCAAAGTCCTTTTCTTCTTGTATTCAGAAATGAGGGGAGTGAATAATGGGGACCAACAGCCAGAGGAGCAACTTTAAACCCGAGGTCGACCTCAACGCTCCCGCTCGGAGTGACGATGGCAGAGCGACGCCCAACGTTTCTGTCAAAGGCCTCAAGGAAAACTGGCAGAAGTGGTCCAGTGAGCACCAGGAGAGCCAGAAGCTTAACCCCTTCAGCCATGACACCAGGCAGAATGTGGTGGCCCTTCACAGGGGACAGGATGATTACGGGAGTCCCCAGCAGGGGTCCCTGACTGAGAAACGTGGGAAGGAGGCTCACACACACATCAGCAGGGAGGTCCAGAAGCTGTGCGAGGTGATAAGGGACATCGGGCAGCACGACGGGGATGGACGTGAGGACCACAGGAACAGGATCACGGTTGAATTCGGGAAGCTTTTTGAGCATTACGTGGCCATCTCCAATACGCTGGTGGGAATTCTTTTACGGGCCAGAAAACAGGGACTGGTGGACTTTGAGGGAGAGATGCTGTGGCAAGGAAAGGACGACCATGTAGTTATCACTTTGTTGGAATAAGCACATATTGGTATTTGTGCTGATGTCTTGAATCATGTTGAGAAAGAGTGACTTCAAAAAAGAGAAAAACACAAAATCAAATCCTCTACTGCCCCTGATTTGTATTAAAAAGTTGTTTTAGATTAGCACAGAGCGAAGACACAAGCAGGTAGAATTATCATCAACATTTCCGACATAATTTCAAGAGAACAAGCCAGTATTTTGGTTCACAACCGCGGTAAAGGTCAAAAGCTTCCAAAAATTAAGATTTCCCCAAACATGCCCAAAACACTTTTATTAAAGGTCATCAGCTGGCTGTAATGAAGGTTGATAGTTCATGCATTTATGAGAAAAAGAAAATTGTGCAGCAATAATTTCACGCATTTCTTTCATGAATAAATTCATAGTTTGTTCAGGAAAAAAAAATTTTTTTTCATAAAGGATTACAAGTCTCAACAGCAGTTTGGTCTAGTTGGGTCTGGACTTTGACTAGGCTATTGAAACATCTTGATGCTTTTTTTTGTTTGTTTTTTCTCTTCCAGCCATCCGGTTGTAGATTTACTGCATAGTCCTGTTAAATCCTCAGTTTGAGCCAAACTTTGTTAGAAATCTAATCTTACATTTGACTATATTTCTACGATGTAGATGTGAATTCATGGCCAATTCAGTGTAAGAGTGCACTGGCCTCCAGAAAAGGCCCAACTCGTCACCCGTCTGCCACAGTGCTCGACACTTAGAATGAGATTTCCTCTCTAAAAGAACTGAGTCCCCATTACTGTGTTCTACTGTACTACATTTGACGATTGAAAACAACTTTGTTGTTAAATAATTCACTCTTCCAAGATGTTGCTTGCTGCTGTAAGCCTATAAATGTATGAAAAGAACCATACAAACCCGGCCACACTGAAGTCCACGGCTTTATGATGCACTGAAAGTACATGAGCGAGTATCTAAAGTCAGAGAGGTAGATGGGCCTGAAGCAAAGGAGAACACTAAGCCTGCTGCTGACAGACAATCTGGTGCTATAAGATGAACCTGATCCGACTTGGACCAGAGCCTCGCACTATGCGTTTATTACAGAGGTGCTTTGTAGTTGCACTGTCATGATGATTAGTTTTTTTTTTTTTTGTACCTTAACCACACTAAGATGTACAGTGAAATAAAAGCACTACTTTGAAAATGTGACACCAGCGAATTTGACTTTATTTAAGAAATCGTACAAATACGGTCAAATGTTTCGAGACTGACTGAAATGTAGATCAATATTCAATTTTCTGCCAGCTACTGTATCTCTATAGTATATTGATATGAAATTCAGAACTTTTAAAGGCTTTTATGAAGAAATACATCAAGTTTATAAAGCGCCAACAGATTCGCACTGGGATAAAAGTAGGAGGACTTTGCGTGCCAAAGTTAACCTTAACTCCCAATCTTCTGTAGCTTAATCCTTGTATTTCCTGCATAATGTAACTTGGTCATTACTGTCCTACTTTACATCAGAGCAGCAGCCAATATGCTGTCCACTTCCGTTCCTGAAACGAGTTGTGCTCTGGTGGCAACTTCATCCCTTAGACTTCTAACAATTTGGGTGGAATCTTATTAGCAGCACTATCCTTACCTTTTTGTGATGCAAAGCGATACGAGAACACATATTTTCCATCCTGTCCACATAGCGCAAACATCTAAAACTGATGTTGGAATGTCATTTTGTATCAGGGATACATCATAGAGTAAAACAGGCTTTTATGAATTAAGTTAATCATAATTAATTTTGTACTGAGTTGAGTGATCACTCCTCACAGCAACGTAAAATCAATGCAAAGTGTTCCCGTAAAGGCTGACGCAATAATGCTTGTGGAAACAAACAAACAAAAAATAAATGATCCATCTCAAAACTTTTGGCCACAATTAGACGCACTTTTAAGTTATAAAATCATGCAATTCAATGAACATTTTCATGATCAACCAGTATGTACACATCAGGGAAACGTTTGACAATAGAGGCCATAGGATGATGACTTGGATGACTTCAGGTCCTCAAAGCTCTGACTGGCTGATTGGGTTGAGTTACGAGAAAGGAGGAGGACTAATGAAGACCACAAACAACCCGCTAGAAGCAACATTGTTTATTCTAAATTAATAATTAAAAGTGCATATTGGTTGTTCACATTCAGTTCATACACAGCAGTAAAGGATGACAATGCCCTGACATTTGATAAAACTTGATTAAAGATGGATGGCTTATGAATTTAAATGCTTCCAAACTGATTCCATCAAGTGGATAGAATCACACTTACAAAAAAAAACTAAGTCTGCCATAAAATTAGTGTTGTTGTTGTTGTAATGTTTAATTATGTGTATTCTTTAAATATGGTTTTGTTTGAGGTAAAGCAGACTTTTACGAACTGGTAGCCAGTATTTATGTACATCTTTCGCGTATACTAAGCAATATATATATATATATATATATATATATATATATATATAAATGCATTTTACACATTGCAATCATTTAAGTATTTTCAGTGCATTAACTGTGTTGCAGTGCTTGTTATGATCATGTTGTACAGTACCTCAACAATCAAAGTAATGTTTTGAGGTTTACACGTGTAAATCAGGCAGCACAGCTCATATATTCAGTGGATAAATGTTCAATTTGATATTTTTTTTCACATGCATAACCTCAGTTTCACAATGCAGGCCCTCTGGAATGACAGACAAACAAACAGATTCTGTGGACTTTGATTCGTTTTGTTCTACGGTTGCATTTTAAAATCAAATCATCTTTCAGTTTTGATCAAATCAGATAACTGCTAATTGGTCCCTAGCCATTGGTTTTTTTCTAAGATGAGAGCTTCTACACCACACCCTTCCTGGGGCATCTTTCTGGCACGTTGTGAAGAAACCAAGAAATACTTTGTCCTACAGGACATCACACACGTTTAAAATAAAACACCGTCCTTAACTTTTGTCAAACAAGAAAGAACAACAGATCCTGTATCATCCAACATGGCAGCTACAGGAAGGACGATTGAGGCCACTTTATCAAAATTCACTGAAGAAAAAAAATGGATCCGGAGTTCAATGTGTCTCTACTTTAGAGTTGAGAAGCTCAATCAGCTGATCTGCCTGCAAAACATTCGACAATGAAAAAAGATGTTAGCTATTCAGGAGTTTTTTTTTCTTCTTCTTTGTTCTTACCCATCATGAATAAAGAATAGTTACAGCTACACTCCAGATACCAACAAATGCAGCACCTCACACTCATACACTCTAAATGCAAATAACTCTGTGATGCAATATATGCAAATAAAAAAAACTAATGACCAGATTGTCTTCCTATAATTGTAATGCTAAAAATGTTAGGCTACCTACTCTAAATCTATAGGGTAGCATCAGTAATTAAATAAGATATCAAGGATTTGACAGAAGAAAATTAACAGACCAAAGAGAGAGAAAATAGTCGGGATTACTCTTGTTTCCGATTAAAATAAAAACAGCAACAAATACATATTCGATATCTCTGATGACAGAAGCCCCGGGTAAACCACTTATTTTTCACAAACCTAAATTCAAAGGTTTTCTAAAACTTACCGTGACAAACCAGTAGGAGTTGAGTCTGTAGACGAGGCGCGACATGAAGCCCATTTGACTGACTGGTGCCAGAACATGAAGGTGTAAATGTGCGACGGAGCAGAACGGTGGCCAATGGAAGCCGAACCTGCACAGGAAGCATGTGAAGAATTTACTGCTGCATCTGCTGCACCTAATACATCAACATTCGTCACGCTTCAAAAGACGATCCTCTAAATTTACTGGCGCGCCACACTGAATGTTGCTAACCTGACATCAGTGAGGTCGGTCACGTTGCGTTTTTGCAAAACATCCTTCCCGACATCAACCATTTGCTTCACTGGAAACAACAGGAAAAGAATTTAGCTTGTTGAAAGTTCAGATAAAAAACATGAATGAGTGACCTTACCCAAAGGCACATGTTGTATGTTGAGTGATTTACAGTTTCCAACATGTTTGGTTGGGACAACCAGGTAATGATGATGAGCTCCGGGTTTAATGTCCCTGAAGCAGCAAATATCTTCATCCTGCAACGTATTTATTTCACAAAAACCTAAAATTACCAGTCTGTGGTTTATAATCAGCCACATGCAGCTCCGTGTCCACATGAGGCTGGTTGCTTTGAAGGCTAGAAATATTTGCAAATGTACAGATTTCAATGGAAGTATATTTACAAGGATAAAAAAAAAAGAAAATCCAGCGTGAAAAATGTAATTTCCTAAAACTGCTAAATGTTCAATGTGTATTCATCCTTTATCTTTCTGCTTATTTATCATTGCTTTGTTAAGCAATTTCCCTCTTAGAGATCAATAAATTATATTCTCTTCTTTTGTTCCTCCACATGATCAATTCATTAAACTAGAATTCAGCTTTACAAAAATACATCCATCCCTTATCTATTCATCTGCAGTCAGATAATCATCATTTTATCCATTATTCAATCCATTAGTCCATTATCCATCAATCTGTATTCCTGTTCATCCATTATCCACCCATCCATAGTTCATCTTCTGCTTAAAATTAGCAGTGACTCTGTCTCTGTGTACTCAGACTAAAAGAGCCTGAGAATTCTGAAAATGTGAGTCAAGAAAATAGTGAAATTTTACCACAGCCTTTCACTGCGTGAATTTTGACATGAACCATGTGCAGGAACTCTGTTTTGACCAGAGGAGATGCGAGACACACCTTACACACATGACGGACCATTAACACAACTACAGCACTATAGGCTCACTGCTCTGCAAGATATATTCGACTAAAATATCTAAAAGAAAGCTTAAATATCAGCCACGTCTTCCCTGTCCAAGTCTGATAGAGCTAAACCCGTTCCTATGAGAGCCTGCTAACAAAAAACAAGCTAAAGCTAGCTGACTGACATCCACAAATAAGACAAGAAGAAAAAGATTCTCACTCTGTGGAGAAGCTCTGTGTCCATTTCATTGTTTACAATCCTGCAGAAAATACACTTCTTGTCGTAACCCTCCTGTGGTACACTGCTGTCTTTGTCTGTGCGTGTAGTAACAGGTTGCGAAGAGGTCTGACCCTCGGCCATTGCTGGGCAACATGAATTGTCAATACTAAGACTAGAAAAGTCGATCCCAGACGTTCGATTCTGGATTCAGCCTCCGTTTTTTTTATGTGTCTATAAATATATTTATTCTAGCGCAATAGCGTCTTAACTTAACCGTAACCTAAACAAAAATGACAAATAATTGAATTATGTATATTTTTATCCTCTCCCCAGATGTGAACAGAAACAGGACTTTGACAGGTTTTCCGCTGCGCATGCGCGACTGGGAAAGCAAACCTCAAATATTGTTTAATAGTGTTCCATGTATCTGGCTGTTAAACCGTCTGTGGCCACCAGGGGGACGTATGTGCGCAGGAACCGCAGGGAAATGAAGCGTTTTGAGAATGCCTAAATATTTTTAAGACATCATAAAGTCATGCCACCAGTGGAGGGCTAGTTATAATAGATTTATGAAGTAGTAAATTGTATGTTAACATCAAAGTTGTAGCGACAAAGTGCAACTAAATATTTTTCCAGCATCATTAATCTTCACTGCAAACATATTTCTGATTCATCCAAAACATTTTCAAAAATAACTAATGCCATTTGCCTCTTTTGAGACTAAGATCTAATATCAAAAGGAACAGCTGTTGATTGTCCCAGTTTAAATATGTGTATTACTGCATATTAAACATAATTAGTTGGGGGGGTTTTTTGTCTTTACTTCTTTTATGTACACGGATATACAAATAAAGAGGGAGGCACCGATTTTAAAATGCACACGATACAAATTACTCTTAGATGAAACAGCTTAATAAATGCATTTTAGTTTGTGAAATGTTTGTGTCTTATCTATGAACACGCAGAAGGACAATAAAACTCAATCTATTTTTCTTGTCACATGTTTATAAGTTCTGCAACAGACTGGCGACCTGTCCAGGGTGTACTCTGCCTCTGAAGCACCAGCAAACTCCTGACCCCACTAAGGGACAAGGGTGTACAGAAAATGGATGGATGGATGTTTGTACATAACTTTTAATCCTTTTGTTAAAAAATAATGCTTTAAAATGTGTAAGGTAAGGGCTAGTGAATGCAAATGTGCTTGTCTAAGTTGAGGACTCCAGTCATTTTAATTTATAAACAAACAAAAAAATTGTAAGCATTTTCAAGTCTTTATGAATCTAACAGAGAATGTGCTTAGAGCTAAGAATTAGGGTGATGGCAAGGATGTCTTCCAACGTGAAGGAGTGGAACTCATTTTGACTCTCCAATAAATCAGATAATGTTTGTTTTCTCTTTATTTTATCTTACTATTATTTGAGATATGTCTGTTCCTTTTTCTGTCTGCAACTAATTTCTTCACCAGGTTAAAAAAAAAACACATCTAAATCTACCAGGGGTTATGAGTAGCCCTTGTTCTGCTGTAGAGTGACTCAATACCATACCATACCATACCATACCATACCAACTTTATTTATAAAGCACTTTATACACCGACAGGACCAAAGTGCTGTACACAATCATAAAATACAATGCAATTATAAAATGGAAAAGATCAAATATAAAATATATATTAATATACAGACACAATAAAACAAAAGGAAACAGCTCAGATTGTGCTAAAAGCCAAGGAAAAAAAGATGGGTCTTAAGAAGGGACTTAAAAACAGCAAGTGAAGAGGGAGGATCATTCCATAGCTTGGGAGCCGCCACAGAGAAAGCACTGTCCCCTCTGAGCTTGCACGTTGTCTTTGGCACCTTCAGAAGCAACTGGTCAGCTGGCCTGAGGGAACGGGAGGGTGTGTAAGAATGTAAGAGCTCAGACAGATAGGGAGGGGCGAGGCCACTGAGATACTTCTAATCATTTTGTTTTCCCATAAGTAGGCTTGAGGACTGAAACAGGCTATCCCTGCTTTCCCACATTGTTGCGTTGTTGTATATTTAGTGTTTTAGAGGAGAAATAAAACCCTGAAGTTGCTCCACGGTGACCAGGTTGCTCACAGTGTTGCCTTGCAGCCGGAAGCATCTGGGTTCAAATCCTTCATGCATGACGAACATGCATGAAGAAGTTGCATGTTCTTCAAGAAGAACATGCAACTTCTTCATGAAGTTGCACGTTCCTCTGTGCATGTCTAGCTTCTCATCCAGCTTCCTCACGCACTACAAAAACATGACTGTTAGCTAAATTATATGTGTGCATCCACTGTATTGTCCAGAGTTGCCCTGTGACGAACTGGCAACCCGGACAACCGGGAATAGATAAAGGATGGATGAACAAACCCCGGAGTGTTCCTGCCAGAACAGGCAAGAAGGTAAAGAGAGAAAAAAAAATAGAGGGTTACAACTTGAAAGCAATAAATGATGCATCTGTCAAGTCTTATCTGTCGTTTTCTGAGGGAGACATCATTGATGACTTAACGTTAACCTCGCCTGATTCATGGAGACGTTCGAGTTCTGGTGTGATTTATGAACAGACAGCTGTATATTGTGGATTCGCTCACACAAGCAGCGGGTCAGAGTGGAAAACTTGTTCATAGGTGCATTTTGGGAAGTTAATTGTCTCAGTGGTAACATTTTGATGCGGATCAGGCTTTTTCTGCACAGTCTTAAAAGAAATAAACGTATCTTTTAATTATCTCCATTTAGGGCTGTAAAAGTAAAAGTCTTAAATAAATCAATAACTACTGTATGAGTGATAGTGCACTTCAATTTATTTCTTGCATTGTGTTACATTTGCTCATCCATGGGTTTTAGAGGCAAACTAAGACCCATAAACAATAGCTTTTTAAAATCTTAACAGAGTCTCCTTCATTTATCTTCTATAATTTATTTAAGTCTACAAACTTTAATTGCCTTAAAGACTCTTGAATGTTACTCACTGAAACTATCAGAAACCCTGTGATCTTTCCCAATAAGGTAATTCCTCCTAACTATAGAGCACAACCAAAACAATGTTATGTTTTTACATAGAACTAACCCTAATGTCTTTTTCAAAAACAAAAAATTATTGAAATTTATTTGCCAGATATTATTGCTTGGTCATGTTACGTATTCATCACAGAAAAATAGAAACTATAAGTTTAAAATGTGAAAAGAAAACATCCAGTGCATTCTAAAATATGATATGATTTCTTTGACTGAGCTGTTATTATTATTATTTCTTTGGCTGAAATGTTGCAAACATTTCTGAGTGGAACGATTTATTTTAGAAAAAAGAGAGTTTTAGTAAGAAATGGTGCTGCTAGACTGTCTTTGACCAGCAGGGGGGCTTATGTGCAAGCAAATTAGCTTTGAGAAACAGATCCTTTTGCAAAATAATTGGCTGAAAATTCTTTTTAAAAGTAAGTTTTTATCACTACATTTTTTTCATATTCAGAGATGCTGAGTTTTCTTGCCCAAACATCTGAGCTCAACGGGACACAAACACAAACCCTGCAACAGGTTTCTGTCCTGCTTTTTTAAAATCTGCAGTGCAAACATGGCATTCTGTCTTTTGATTCCATTTTAATTTGCTTCCTCTGTCCATTACACTTTGGCAGTTCAATGCTGCAGTGATGCGCATCACAACTTCTATGTATGTATTGTTTTTGTTGAGGTATGATGGTAAAACAAAATGCCAATGATTCACTTAGCCTTAACAGTAAATAGAACATTTTTCATTTATTTAAACTTTAACAGTGACAGTGTCAGCACCACCTCATCAGACATTCAAGCAAAACCAACCAGAAAGACACTCAAAAGAGCTTGCTTGCTTATGTCCATTAAAAATATATATATATATTTATATATTTAAATATTTAAATATTGCAAAAATGTGCAAAATACGTATTTCCCTAAAAGGAATCCTTACATGAACAAAGAGCATTTAGGAGAAGAAGCAGAGGCCGTTAACTCGTAAGTTTTGTTTTCTCATAAATGCCTCAGGCTCTTGTTATTACAGTTTGATTGTGGTTTTTTTTTTTTTCTGGCTCCTCAGCTTCTGCAGTTGCTTAAGATGCATAGATTAAGGTCCTCTTCTATTACAGTGTCTGCACCATAAAATAAATTATTTCACTTAAGAACACAAGCAAATACGTGCAACTGTTCCCCCTGTAAGTGCATTTTAAACCTACGAGTAATGAAGTCATTCCCGTTAAAACGTTGAAAGACTTTTTCACAAGACATCTCGACACAATCAAAGCTGGCAGGACAAAGCTCTTAACGGCTCCTTCGCCAGCTTCTCAATGAGCTCTTCATGTTCCCTCTTGTCTCCAGGGTTAGGGTGCAAAACTCGCAGAACCGGTCCGCAGAACCGGTCCACAGAACCCGTCTCATAGGTGTTGTGCAGCATGTGGGATGTTCTCATGCAGGTGCAGTGGAGAGAGCTGATGCTCCACTCTGGTTGGGTTTCGAGGCGTCGCAGCTTCAGAGAAGAAACCTCGCTTGCTTGACGTTGCCATTCAGCTCTGCACGGTCCAAACTTCAACGTCCAGAACAGTGAAGTCCTCGTGCGTGGACAGAGGAGCGCTGTGGAAGGTGGGACAGGAGAAGCTCGCGCTGCGAGCTGCAAATCTGCGTCCAGCCAGAGGGCAAATCCGCCCCTAAAAAATAGAGAAAACGTGTACATTTAGAAGAAGAATCTTTGAAATATATTGCAGCACATTTATTAAGATTTGCCAGCTGGAGACCCAAACAGGAACTGAGCCCACCCTCCTCCACCAATCTGCAGAGATTCTCTGCTGCTGCTCACAAAGTAGTTCTCTCCGCTCCACTTGTATTGGTAAAGAAAACACAAATAAAAGATATTAACATTTTTAGCTTTGAACCGTTTTTGTTATGTCCTTCTTCAACCTATATCTGTGGCTTACATCGATAAAAGAATCTATGTGTCAATCCAATTAGTAGTATTAGTCTCATATATTTATGCTTCTCTAACAAGGTTCATGTTAAGAATGGCAGTTGAAAGTGTGAACTTTAATTATTACTAATGTTACATTCAGAGACGTCTCTGAAAATAAAATCCCCCCACAAACTCCCACCTGGAAATCAGGACCAAAGCTGAACAAGAAGGTCTCGCCTGTGCAGTAGAAATATTTACTGACTGAACAGAACTGAACAAAAAGCCCCAAACACCTGAAAACAACGACATCAATTTGTAAGTCGGCGTTTTGGCTTGTTGGGAACCTGCGAGACCCAGACGCAAACCTTTTTGAACATGTCTTTGACGACCAGCAGGACCGGGCTGTCCAGGTTAGCCGTGTTCCTGTAGAGCGTCTGCCGGCTTCTCCCGTGGATGGCGGTGCTGTGCACCAGTTGCCATGGATACCCCTGGGTCTTTGGGGGCATGTGAGAAGCAAGCTGTGGGGAAACCATCAGTTCCTGACAAGACAACACTTTTGGACGTCTCACTGGGGGCCCGCCTCTCTAACAGGAGCACTGGGTTTACTTTGAGCAGGTGACATTCATCCACCCAGCAGCTGGCTGTGGTGTTTCAGGACAGGCAGCGTGTGTTCAGGCTCCAGGGCCTCATTGCTCTCCAGCTCAGGCTGCACCGAGCTGCACAAACTCAAGCTGCTCTTTGATTCTGCCGCTGTGATGATCTGCAACGGGGATGCAGAAGGATGTGACAAGTTGCTAAAAATAAATGTAACTTCTCTTTCTTTTTTTCCCCCCTTCTTACTTGTGTCTGTTCTTGCATGCGTTCATTTAGCTTTCGAAATGTCTTATCTCTGTGTCTTTGAAGCGAACTGTGCAAAGTCTGTTTCGTAATGATTCCCACTCTCTTGAGCAAATAAAGTTAATCTCACTTCCACACAGTCACTGACAGCACAAAGCGTGCATATATTTCCCTTCCTTTTCCTGATAACTCCTTATTTCTCTGCGTTATCCTGAACTCTGTCGCTCCGCATGTGCTGTATGCCCTCTAGAAGCACCTGTCAACAATTACTTTAAAAAATGGGACTATTTCACTTTCATTGGAAGGGAGCTCAAGCTCCCTGGTGTGCTCTGCAAATGATCGTTGATTTTAGTCCTGACGGGAAAGCCACGCCTGCATCTGGAATTTGGAGAGAGGGAATACATGGGATGTCCATATAAGGAATGAGGCATTTCCCACAACCCCATGGACAACAGCCAGGCTCCATGCCTCTTCAAGTTACAGTAAAAGGGAGGGGAGGTCAGGTTTTCGCGGCTCTTTCTGGGTGTAGAGCTTCTTGCTGCCTATTAGGTGGTTTTCTGGTGACCTTCTATAAAGAAGGTGTAGAGGTGGCTCAACCTGCGTGCAAAAATGCAAATATAAGGAAAATTACTCAAGGAAAAGGGCATAATTGTTCTGTCGCTACAAAGACAGTGTTTGTTTATGAGGCTTAAACAAATAATACGGCGCCTTTCCTGTTTTCACACCCTTTTTGCATTTTGTCAATGTTGTAATATGTTGTATGCATTAGAGTAACACATTGAGTGAAAGGAAAACTTGCATGATTTTCAAGATTTACTTTTCTACAAATGAAATTCTTAAAAGTATTGCATCTTCATACTCAGCCACCCTCCTCAGCCATCAGTTTCTGGAAACATTCGCTGCAATTTCAGCTACAGGTCTGCGTCTCTATAGAGCTTCTCGCGTCTACAGACTGACATTTTCCTGACTTCTTCCTTGCAAAATAACTCAAGCCCAGTCAGATCAGATCAGCACATGAACAAACTTTGACATAAACCATTCTGCTGCAGCTCCGGCTACATGTTTAGGGTTGTGATCTTGCCCAAAGGTGAAACCCTGGATGAGCCTGGAGTTCTGGACAACTTTTTCCAAAATTCTTCCCTTTATTTGGCTGAATTCATGTTCCTAGTAATGCTAGCCTGCTACCCTGTCCCTGATAAAAGAAAAAAGAAAAAGCTTCCCACACTATGATGCTGCCACTGTGTTGATAGTTGCATTTTTTCAAAAAGAAAAAAAAATTCACATGTTGATTCTACTTTCTTGGGAGTTCTGAAAGCAAATGATTGTGTGGGATTATATGTCAAGGCATCGAAGTAAAGCTGAATGCAAGTGCACACCGCAGTAAAAAGGATCCTCTGAGTTCACTTCAAGAAAACGCCATTTTTCTCCTTAAGGCATCTATTTTATTATGTTTTTTGTAACAATTAAAAAGAAACGAATCAAAGAACCGAAGATCAGAATCCCTTTGTAACTTACTGAGTTTTTGTTAAAACCTGGGAAGAGTGAAATGCTTGTTGTGTTTGATATCAACCAGCACTGGCGTCTAAATTTGAACCAGGTCTCTTTGTTTTGGCTGTCAGAGACAAACTTATGTCATTTGTCCACATGTCAAACAAAAACATAAGCAACTCCTAAAAGGCTCCACTGTCTCTGTGACGAGGTTCAGTTTGGACGCATGTAAATTTCTCACAATCTATAGAAAACAGAACGTCGTTATTCAAAGTCAAACGCAAAAAAAAAAAAAAAATCCCAAAAAACAAAAAACAAACTCCCACAATCAAAACCGATCATGTTTGCCACAGCTTCGTGATGTTTCTCTGTACTCACTCACCGACGCTGTAGGTCACCCTCATGACGACCGGAGCACTACATGGTCAAACTGAGGAGAACTGGTCGCTTTGAGAGCTAAGTACTGACGAAACGGTTCCACTGTGACTTCACAATCCCTTCTCTTCTATAAAATCAATTTGCAAAGATAAGACCCTTTTGACCAAAAGCCCTCCATGCGGCTCACAGACTGCGTGCAGGCCGTGTGGAGCTGCCAAAAGGCCAAAACGGGTGAAACATTAACCTGTTCGGAGGCTCGTTCTGCCTGCCTGCCTGTCTGCCTGTCTGCCTGCCTGCCTGTCTGTCTGTCTGTCTGTCTGTCTGCCTGCCTGCCTGCCTGTCTGTCTGTCTGTCTGTCTGTCTGTCTGTCTGTCTGTCTGTCTGTCTGCCTGCCTGCCTGTCTGTCTGTCTGTCTGTCTGTCTGTCTGCCTGCCTGCCTGTCTGTCTGTCTGTCTGTCTGTCTGTCTGTCTGCCTGCCTGCCTGCCTGCCTGTCTGTCTGTCTGTCTGTCTGTCTGTCTGTCTGTCTGTCTGTCTGTCTGTCTGTCTGTACTTAAGCTTGGCTGCAGCGAAGATGCTCTACTTGTCTTCTCTGCTGCACCTCATCATCTCATCAGTAGTAAAATGCTTCTTCTCTACTGGTGCTGTACTGGAGTGCAGATTTTTATAACTCCAAAGCAATTCAAAGTGTCATTTTTTTTTTCAATTATCTCTACTTTTATATATATATATATATATATATAGCGGTTGCCTTGCAGCAAGAAGGTTCTGGGTTCGATTCCCGGCCCCGGTCATGTTCTCCCTGTGCATGCGTGGGTTTTCTCCGGGTACTCCGGTTTCCTCCCACAGTCCAAAAACATGATTGTCAGGTTAATTGGCTTCTCTAAATTGCCCCTAGGTGTGTGTGTGCATGGTTGTGTGTCCTGTGTGTCTCTGTGTTGCCCTGCGACAGACTGGCGACCTGTCCAGGGTGACCCCGCCTCTCGCCCGGTACGCTAGCTGGAGATAGGCACCAGCACCCCTCCCGACACCACTGAGGGACAAGGGTGTAAGAAAATGGATGGATGGATATATATATATGTTGTTATCTGATATTAAGCAGCTAAAACAACACTCCGCTCCAAATGCAGCAACGACTTGCTGGGGATTGGCAGTTGTAATTGTTGGGGATTTCTGAACTTACATTACTTCAGTATTTTTCACTTGTTCTCTTCCACATTCCTGAGAGCATAAATTTGGTTTCCCAAATGGGAATGACTCAGGAACATTTGGCACATCTTAAAAGCATCAATTCCTCCAGGGTCTATTTCATCCTATAAACTCATCCCTCAAAGACAAAATTCTATCCGACCGTTTAACCTCGACTGCAGCGTTCTCTGAGATTACTCAATGTTTCCAGGACTCACTGGAGCCAGGAAACAGCCCTGATCCCATTTAAATGAAATCACAGATGTATAGATGCCGTTAGTTATGTTGTTGTAGCTGAGAAGTGCATCGAAACGCTTTGAAAGGTGCAGGGAATTCAACTGTACGACACCTAAATTACCAATGAGCTACAATAACCTGAATAACCTTGACTCAAACACCACTGGCTCAGTTTCTTGTCTTTGTCCTGTTTTATGCAGCCCGCAGTGCAAACACGTCTTTATCCTCCTGTACTTTGGTCCCATTTTAGTTTGCTCTGTCCGTCCATTACCCTTGACGCATCTAGTCAGTTTTAGCAGTCAGCAGAATACGTCTCGTTAGTTTTCAGAAAATAAAACAGCGAAAGTGCCACATGTGAAGGAAACAGACCAGTAATACACTAAAAAGAGTTAACTTATTTATGTCCATTTTCATCCATCCATCCATCCATCCATTTTCTGAACACCCTTATCCCTTGGTGGGGTCGGGAGGGTTGCTGGTGCCTATTTCTAGCCAACGTTCCGGGCGAGAGGTGGGGTCACCCTGGACAGGTCGCCAGTCTGTCGCAGGGCAACACAGAGACACACAGGACAAACAACCATGCACACACACACTCACACCTAGGGGCAATTTGGAGAGGCCAATTTGTCCATTTTCAAAGGAAATAAATAGGTGCATGTACATACATTAATATAATTTTAAACACTATAAAAAATGCACAAAATGCATTTTCCCTAAAAATAATTCAAAGAACAGAGGACATTTAGGGAAATGGAGTAGAGACGACAGTTAATGCCTGAGTTTTGCTTCCTCAAAAGTGCCTGGGTTTTCATCGTTACAGTTTAATTGTGCATATGTGTGTGTGTGTGTGTGTGGGTGTGTGCGTGTGTGTGTGTGTGTGTGTGTGTGTGTGTGTGTGTGTGTGTGTGTGTGTGTGTGTGTGTGTGTGTGCGTGCGTGCGTGTGTGTGTGTGTGTGTGTGTGTGTGTGTGTGTGCGTGCGTGCGTGTGTGGGGGTGTGATTGTGCGTGTGGGGTTGCGTGTGCGTGTGTATGTGTGTGTGCGAGTGTGTGTGTGTGGGGGTGTGCATGCGTGTGTATATGTGTGTGTGTCTTCACCTGTTTTATTTGGTTCTCACTTCCTGCTCTTCCAGAAACAGACACACAGATTTAGTTCATGTCCTATTAGCGTCTGCACCATGAGATGATGGAAACAAAAGCAAATGTGTACATAGATTTCACTTGCAAACACATTTTGCTTTTATTTTTCAACCAAGTCAACTCAAAATATATAAAACTTGTTAAAATTTTGAAACAGTAAAAGCTATCATCATTATTGTTGTTAGCATTGTTATTTCTTTCCCATAGAAACTGCATCTGGCTCAGGCTCTCTATTGTTTCTGCATATTTATCCTGGACAGAATCAACAAGAAATCTAATAAAATGTGTTTTCTTTGTTTTTCTTCGCCATAGGTAACACACCTGGCTGAGTGGCTCCGTATTTAGCTTTGTCTCTATTCTGGGTAGAGCCAATCGCTAGTGCTGTTGCTGCTACTGACTGTGTACTCTTTATCCATTTCACAAAGGAAAGCTCTTATGCCCAAAGCCAATGCATTTATTTTCTATGACTGCTTCTCTTTCTCTCAGCTACAAGCCGCTCGGTCTAAGACTGTTTATGCTGCAGGTTTCTTTCTGTGACAAAATACTGCTTCCCTTCCACTGTCACCATCTGCATCCATGATGGATAACCTCTAAGTCAAATTTCTGAATGTTAACGGCTGGTTCTTAAAACAGTTTTCCCTCACTCCTTGTTAAAGAAAAATTTCCACAACAGGGGCCCCTGATATTCTTACACAAGAGAAACAGTGAGACAATCTACTGGAGATATAGGGCCACTTCTGCCAGACAGACGAGATCATAGCGCACACTTGAATAAACAATCAGCCGTAAAGCTTGCGAGTTGAAACAGACATGCAGGTTTTCATATGTAAACTTAGCGCATGCGAGTCCTGAATCATGTGGCATTATTCACCTGTAGTGGCCGATTGTTCATGCTGGATCTGATAACTGAGGTTTCTGACTAATTTGAACCTTTTAAACAGGAAAGCTAATATTAAAAATGTTTACCGTTGCTGTAGGTGTTTTTGGTTTTAGAAAAGTGACATTTTTCTTTTGAATCAGATTAACAGAGTTCATGTTAACAGAAGAAAAACAATCCTCTGCACAAGCATGCAAACGCACACTGTCGTCATTTCCTTTCCGGGATATTAAGCAGCTTGTTGATGATCTCTTATCAAATTGAGTAAATTCTTTCCATGACGCCGGACGCCCTGGCCTTTTTCAGACGTGGGGAATGTTATTATGAGAGGAGTCTGGTTCACTTTCACTAAAAAAAGACAGAATACACATGCAACTGGACTCTAAATGACAAAAGTATTTATATCCCTCAACCTTTTGTCAGATTAAAACAAAAACTTCAGGGTAGTTGATTGGCATATTTTATTAGACCAGAGAAAAGGAGTGCATAAATGGAGGAAAGACAATAGTAGTTAATGACTGAATCTGCTTTTTGAAATACTTAGTATAATGTTCAAATTTTGATCTTTTGTTTAAAGTTAAAGCTAAATCTTTTTGTTCATTAGCACACGGTTAAATGTGTGTGTTGAAGTTAACCAGTGATGTATCTGGGATGGGTACACTTGATTTGTGTATTTACGAAACACAAATTAAGTCAAACACAGGTGGCTGGTCTAATTCTAACCATAAGCTAAGTAGAGGGGTGAGAATAAAAAAAACAAACTAAATGTGGCTTCCTCTGCTTTTACAGGAACATCTTGCATGGGAACTTTTCAAGAGTAGAGCGTTGTCGTGGTTAGACTCTAACCACAACGTTCATCTTTTCTCTCTTAAAAAAATGTTTCCAATTCTGGACAAAAACAGATCAAAAGATAACAGAACGTTGGTGATTGGGTACTGAAACTTTTTTTTTTTTCCCCCGGTTTTTGGAATCAAAAACAAATGTCCAAGAGATTTTTCTTCTTGAATTTAGTTTTCTTTTAGTCTGTTTGTTCCTCTTTGTAGGTTTCTTTTAAGGGTGGAGGGGCGGGGGGGGGGGGGGGGTGGAATCGCGTGGCTCTGCGGTAGAGCACCGAGCAGCAGCTACGAATGGAAAAACGGTCACTAGTGTGGCAAAAACACAGAGAAAATGTTTAACAAACTAGAGACGGTGCATTTTGTGAGGAACATGCTGGAGAAAAAAAACCCCCTGTAAAACCACCTGAATTTGAAGGCAGAAAGCCCCGTGAGCAACTCATACACAAAATGACCAGAATTAATGCAATATATTTTTGCTTAAATTTAAAACACAGAGGATCTTTCACTACATAAGTGCTCATAAATTTAGGGTACTGGTTTGGGTGTGTGTCACGGAGCTGGAGCTGCAGCTGCTGAGCAATGTGTAGACGCTGGACAGGTTGGAGTGGATGAAAGAGGAACCCGAAGGCTGCTTTTTGTGGCGACATGATCCAAACGGTCGTGGAGCAGAAGCTGAAGATGACAGAAAACAGTTAGGAGGTAAGAGACAAAAAGGAGATGAGAGCACCGGGAACCAAACGGCTGAAAAACATGGAGGCCCTAGGAGGAAAAACAAAGACCCAGAGGTACCGCAAGAGAAAAATACAAAGGCGTCGGACAAACAACTCCAAACAGAAAGTCCACTGGAAATAAGTATCCGCCGCGTCAGAGTCAGTGCCGTGATGTGGGAAACATATTCTACTGACCTTCGACATTTAATTCCCCACACATGCAAAACAATTTCCTAAACAAATGTCACTGTTGTTGAGGTAGAAACACCTGCGGTTTAAAGTCCTTCCAGCTTCACTTCATGTATTTAACCTACTTACTCACAGAGTTACAGACCAAACCACAGACCACCGACAGGAAAGTTCCTCCGTCCTACATGTTACACAAACTGCTGCTGAAGTAACTAGATGAAGCATAAACCCATAAGATAAATATGTCCAGTTCTGTTTGGATTATTGTGTTTTGCTTTGTTTGTCACACTTAAAATTTTCAGATCATCAAACGTACTTTGATATAAGACGAAGACGACCAGAGGAAATGCAAAATTCTGATTTTTCAGAGAAATTGCTCATGTCCATTGCATCATAGCCCTGTTGCATAAATTCAGGAAAACCAGGCTCAGACATTCTCCTACATGGTTTATTTCTGCCAGAGTTTGTGGTTCTATCAATGGCAAGCTGCCCAGAACAGAAGATCTACTGCCCGGCTTAATATTGCCATACAGATTCCACTTATGTTATTTCTTGATTTTCCGGGTCTGACGGTTATCAGGTCAGGCTGTGGCTAGCTGAACTCAGCTTCCCTCAGCTTCCCAATTCTTTAATTAACAAAGCAGCGGGGTTAGCTTTCACCTTCTCTTTTTGAATTTACTGTTCTTACCTTCAACTTTCAAGTTAGTTCGATGATCTGAAACGTTTTAACAGAGACAAAAAGAAACAGAAGAAATCTGCGTGCTGGCAAACACAGTCATATTTTCATTCCGATTGGTAAATGAAGTTTTGCAACAAAAGGAACTCCAGGAATTTGTTGGCGTACGCACACTTTCACTGATTCATGCATAACTCTGCATTCCACATCCCAAAGTTCAGTTTGTATCAGCGACCTACAAGTTTAGACTTGGCATTGCTATCCTTCTAGAAGGGTTTGCAATCAACTCCATCTTAACTTTGGGTTGTGCGTGTGAAGAAAAAGAAAAACAAAAAGAAAGGAGCATATTGAATCATATGAGGGAAATTAAAATCAACATACAGAATCCAAGCATCTCTCTAAAAATGACACCATGGGTAATCCTCTGTCATACGTGACTGTAGTCACACATTTGGCAGTTTGACATTAAGCGCTTTGCAGGTGTGGCAGTCCACGCTTCAAACTGCTTAGCTTTTTTTTTTTTTGTCCTTGATAATAAAATAGTTCCAGTGCAAACATTCTGCAGAAACAGGAAACCACTGCACTGACTGCTGTCAACTCTCTAACATGACATTCAAGCACGAAAGAATAACGTCACTAGCATGACCCAACATTTAGAAACTGCTTTAACAGCTTTGACAGTAAATTAAGTAAATAATTTATCACCATTTCTTTTATCAGTACAACATGCTGCGGGATCCAGGTCGAGATGGCGGCATACGTAATAAGATATTCAGGTTTGCTGAAGGGATCTCTAAAAATAACGGTTGGGAATCCCAAGAAATGTATCCGGAGCAACCACTTTCTGCTTCCCTCAGAGAAATGATGAAACTAGAGACAAAATAAAGCTGCAAGAAGAAAAAAAAAACTAACCCTGCAACATCAGAGATGAGGCTTCTGTGAAATGACATAATGACATAATGACATAATGACATAATGACGGCTCAGAGCCATGAGATAACTTGGTGGTTCAGTTTAAGACTACATCTTCTGATGATGTGTTGCGTTCAGGTGCGTTGGACAATCAGGCCAAACACCTTATGCTCACCTTATACTTTATTTTTATCAGCTGAATGACACCCTGACATAGTTTACCTGTCAGACCATCATAGAAATGATGAATCACAGAAGTAAATAGATATTTATGTCAGTGGTCTGAATGCTGAGCTGACGGCTCCTGTAAATGTGGCGGACTTGTTGAAGGACGTGTGTCTGCTCCTCCGTCCAGCCCCTGTTCGTGACAGCTGCAGGTAAATATCATGCTTGCCAGGAAAACTGAGTTTAGAACAGAAGTGTTCAGAAAACCACGACCCTGATCAGGTCAATTCACCAGTTCTCTGTCTAAATGTTCTCAGCAGCCGACAACGTGCACACGTATCACTTTTATAACCGTTCGGTCTCAAATCGCTAACATGTTGTAAATACTTAATAGAAAACCAACTGAGTTCTTTTGGCTTTAATTATCCTAGTTAAAGTTTAACTAAAGTCTTCAATTCAGATCCTTGAGCAGTTTTTTTTCTGCTATTGATAAAAGGTGTGGTTCCTTGCAACTTGGTGTAGAATAGATATTAAGTGTGAATATTTTTCTTTGAGCTGTTAAACATTTTAACCCAGTTTGCTCTTTCAATTAAACACATCACACAGTTTATGTTTGACAACATCTCTATTTTTATTTTATTAAGCTTAATCAATTCCAAAGAAAAAGCTTATTTATATGCCATTTTACTCCTTTTCCAGGAAAAAGACCTGTGGCGGTGCCAGCACCGCCCGACAGAATCAGATTTGTGCACAAACAAATAAACCAAACAGACATACAAGCAAAAATGTGCTTTAGTTTCTCGTTTCAAATTTTCTGTATATATAAAAAAAAGATTTATCTTTAAATAATTGCATACAAAAATAAGCCAAAGATTTCAAACATTAATCATTACTATCTTATAAGCTACATACTCCAAAGAGGAACATAGCAGCGGTACATAAGACGGTTAACGGTTAGTTTTCACTTCCCCCTCACCCACCACATGTACACAGTACAGTTAGATGTTCGTAGTGCAAAGCAGTGCTTTATCTCACCTCATCAGATTTGGTCTACTCAAACAGAGTTACACTGAAACCCAGCCAGCTCAGACAGGCAGCTGTGTCTCCTATCCTGTTACAGTGTTTTTTCTTTTTTTTTTTTTACCATCAAGCAAATAACGCACAAGCCGGTGTAAAAACACACACACACACACACACAAATACAACACAGGGCATGCATACAATGCATACAATTTTAGAACTGTAAACAAACACATCTTTCAGTGTGAACGTTGTGCCCAAGATGCTTTTCAGGATCGCAGAAGGCCACCGGCGGGGCGGACTGCGGCGAACACCCAGAGGGGGCTTGCAGACACAGGAAGCATGATTTGTGGGATTTCAAGTTGCCACTTGCTTCTAACTGTTCCAGTTCACCGTGCAGGAAGCCCACCGAGCAGGAAGCCCACCGTGGGAACCACGTCGCTTACGTCTCCATGCTGCGCAGGTCGCTCTGGTCCAGACGCGTCTCTTAACGGCGGATGCGCCGTCTGGGGTGCAGCACACGGGTTGGCTGACCTTGAAGTGTCATAACTTCAGATGGGAAATTTTGTTTTCTTAGTGCTTCCCCTATTCAGTTCTGCACAGTCCAGACCTCAACGTCTTGCACGATGAAGTCTTCGTTGGTGGAAAGAGGAGCGTTGCGGAAGGTGGGGCAGGAAAAGCTGGCGCCGTGGTACAAGTCAGCATCCAGCCATAGAGCAAAGCCAGCCCTATAAAAAAAAGAGAAAACATTTAGGAAATTAGAAATTAAATCTTTAACTTCTTATTATTATTGCTTTATCATAAACTGCCTCTTCCATATTAGCCATGAGTGAAGGAAAGGAGAACTTACCCTCCTCCTCCAATCTGTAGTGATTCCCAGTTGCCACTCACAAAGTAGGAGTTCTCCCCGCTCCACCTGTATTGCTAATGAGAATTAAACACAAATTAGTCAATTGTACTTTTTTTTTTTTTTTTTTTTGCTGATACTAAATGTATAATAAGAGCTTTCCCATTGATAATAAAAATGGAGTCCACTCCTACCTGGAAGTCAGGATTGAAGCTGAACAAGAAGGTCTCGCCCGTTCCGTAGCAGTATTTACTGACTCTGAATGGATCCGAACAAAAAGCTCCAAACACCTGAAAGCAACATAAGTTAGCAGCTCATTAGTCAATGTTTTTTTTTTTTTTTTTTTGGTTTGTTTGCATTTCAAAATCTGTGTTGAAACCAACAGTCAAGATACAAACCTTTTTGTGCATGTCTCTGATGACCAGCAGCACGGGGCTGTCCAGGTCAGCCATGTTCCTGTAGAGCGTCTTTAGGCTGCTCCCGTGGTTGATGGTGCTATAAACTAGTTGCCACGGATACCCCTGGGTCCTTGAAGGCAAGTTGGCTGCAATCTGTTTGCGGGAAAGAAAAAAGAAAAAAAGTCTTGGATCAAATGATGCTCTTATACATCTAATGCTAGCTTTTTCAAGTCCAAAAATAATAACACAAAAGTAAGTTTTCCATTAGAGCTGAACGGCTTTGAGGAGTGAAACTCACCTTCTGTAGGTGAAAGTCATCCAGCAGCTGGCTCGCATGGCTCAGGACAGGAAAGTCATCCTCAACCTCCTGGAACTCGGTCTCATCCACCTCAGACTCCAGGGAGCTGCAGAGACTCAGGCGGCGCTTTGAGTCCTTCACAGTGATGATCTGGACAGAAGATGTAGACAGAGCCATGAGAAAACTGTTGCCATCCCCCACACATTTTTTTTCTCCTTTTTGCCTGACATTCCTTTTTCACATACAGACTTATCCTACAGATACGCAGCTGTAAGTAAAAACCCTGAGAGCTTGACATCAAATAATCCCCCCCCCCCCACTCGCCTGTTTCCCGCTCTTAATCTCACCTCAACGTACGGCTCCGCACAGTCACTGGCGAAATAAAGCACTCGGATATTTTTCTGCATTTTCTTCATAGCTCCTGAGCTGTCTGTCAACCTCTGCGCTCTGCTCTTCCACATGTCTGCTCTCTCTGGAGGGAAACTCTCTCCCCTTATATACCGTGTGCGGCGCTTTCACTTTCATTAGTCGGAAATCCAACCGCGTCGCTGCTTATTGGTTAACCGTCGCGACTAGAGTTTTGCTTTCCTTCATACATGGAAACGGAAACCTTGCCCCGAGCTACAGCGGAGGAGGAGGAGGAGGAGGAGAAAGGATGCCCATATAAGGAAGGTGGGTTACGGTAACAGAGGAGGGGCGATGTTCTCCTAACATTCTCCTGAAGAATGTGTTGGCCTGTTGAGAGCGGAGCTCAACAATCTCTGACTTGTTTTCTTATTTTTCTTCCTTTGCCTGAGCAAAAAAAAACTCACCTCCCACTTCTTTGCAGCCTTGGGCTTGCTGGCCGGTTTTCTGAAGGCCTTGCTGACTCCGTTCGTGTCCTTGTCCACGACACGGTAGGCGCTGTGGCATTTCATCCTGACGTTGTTGGAGGGCTTTCTGGGCTTCTTCTCGCCTTTGCTGTAGATGTCTGGAGACCATTGGACGAAGAAGGTGTAGAGGTGGTCAACCCTGCAGGGCAAAGGGGAGCGAAGATGCATTAATTTCGAATAAAGTGCAGCATGCAAAACTGGAGGCACATTGAGAAACCCCATGCAGGTTTTGACATCCTGCTCAACGAGGCCCTGCATGATTGGTTGATTATCTAAACTCAATAGTGATGTCAGACTTGCAGAGAACATGCCAAGGCACATACAATCAGGGTGATTTCTAAGCTTGTACTTAGTGTTAGCATTATGTCATTTTGAATTGAATAGGGAGTTGTTTTTGTTGCATTGCTTCATGCTGTGTTGAAAATGTGTATCATTTTCTGCAAATAAATGCCAGAAATAAGAATATTTTTTTATTTAGAATGAGAGCGAACTGTTGTCAAATAAATATAAATGATTCTTTTAGAGTAAACGTAGGAAACAAAAGTTTTTCTATAGACTGGTGTGTGTGCAATGGTGAGAATGAAAAAAAAATGCAAAATGTTATTTTAAATTGTGAATTAAATTGATAAAGTTGTTAATGTGCACAAATAGCTGGAAACTGAGACATTCTACCCAGTTACAGCTTGGCAGGGATGAATTATTAATTACTAATTCAGCCCTGCAAAACAAATGTTGGGGAATTAAACGCTAATATTAAACATGATTTATTAAAATTTTCTCAGAGTCTGACTCTGTCAAATGTCAAAAATATATAAAAAATAAATAAATAAATGAAACATAATGGCTTAAAAAATTGCACTGCAAAAATTGCAGATTCCCCAATGTAATAAAAAAAAATAACTACATCTGTCATTAAAAAAATAATAATAAAATACTCAAAACAAAACATAGAAGTAGTTTATTTTGCAAGACTTGTTCCACGAAAGAGAAACACTTTAATGCTACTTTTACAAACATGCTGTCCTGTCAGCGCATATGGAAAACCATACAGAGCAGCACATTCACCACTGTCAGAGCTACTTACTCTCCAACGCTGTAGGTAATTCCCATAACTGAAGACGACACCGTAGATGCTTAAGAGCTGAAGACAAGTTGATAGCCTGAAGGTTCACAGCCGAAGTAGCGTTCCCACCTCGGCCCTGCCATCCCCACAATTTATAGGAGCGGATCATTTTGCTGAGATAAGCCCCTTTGACCATAAACCCTCCCTCCCTCTCTCCACACGGCCTGCACGTAACTCTGTGGGCCGTGCGAACCTGTGCCTTGAAAACCAACGCTGGTGAAACATTAACCTGACCTGCTCCGGGTGTCCGTCCTGTCGTTTGGTGGGAGTTCATGCAGTTATTGTGTCAAATTAAGGCTCACTTAAAGAAAATGGTGAGTTGACAGAGAGATAGCGGGCCTGAAAGTGTGTCGTTCAGATTGATTATCCTTTTTTATTTTGTCTTTCTGGCTCCTTGGGCCCCTGATAGACCTTATCGTCCCATTAGGAGTGCAGATACGGAAGATTCCTTTGCATTGCAACACAATTTTTATTACATTTTTTAAAAATAATTAAAGCCATTTGTGCACTTCATGTTTTCCCTCATTTTCATTCTAGAGTTCATTTAAGATGAGTCAATTAATGGTGTGCATTTCCTTTGAAATTGTTTCTACTCGACTGAATAAGGAGTTTTCCCATTTTCATTTTTCAGGTGGTTGCACGAATGTATAAAGGCATTACATCACTGCTTGATTATCATGATTATCACAAGTTGTTATTTCCCTGTGATTTTCCTAAAACATTAGAAACATCCCTTGTTGACATTGTCGGACAGGGATTGTGTCTGGAAACACATTTTCATCGCATCTCGGAGGTTGCGATGAGGTCAAAACCATTTCAGTCGTTTTGTTTATTCTGTTTCAGATCATTGATCATTTGTTTTTGTTGGAGGGTTTGAAAAACACGGGGGGCCCGTGACATCCGAGCACGCTCCACCCTGTCCATTGTCTCACTCTCGGTGTTTACCTTTGAGATTTAATCAGAAAGGGCGAGTATAGCGTCGATAATTTGTCAGCAATCCATTATTCAATACTCTGCCATTCAGACGTAATGAGTTGTTAAGTATTGCCACGCTGGTGTTCAGACTAAACTGGTGTCTCAAGAGAGATAGATTAAGCATTTTGAAGATCGGCATCCAGAGACGTTTGATCTGTAAACCTACAAAGGCAACTTTGAAGCTGTCGTCGAGTTTGGCTCTGCAAATTTCCAGAGACCTCTATTTGAGTGGATTAAGGATTTTGAGCCCTTCTGAATCAATCAATCAATACAGCAGTACGGAGTATAGATAAGGGCGTTTTTATTCCCAGTGACAGCACTGTATCAGGATTTGGGGCAGTGACAGCAGTGCTTAAGCATACAATTTTGTTGGTCTTCAGATAAGTCTGGGGTCACGAATCAGCCGTGACATCCTTACACAAGAGAAACAGTGAGGAAGATCAATGCGAGGTAGGGCCTCGCATTGATCGATAACAAGATCGATAACACACACACACACACACACACGAGCACACTTAAAAAATCTTCTAAAATAGTTGCATTTATAGTGATGTGTTACTTTTGAGCCACACGCAGCGTTTTTGCATTACATTTTTGCATGTAGACCAAAAACGTAAATTTTGGTCTCAAAGTTTTCCATGAACTTCCTGTGTTCAAATTGAACCCTGGTTTTCTTTCAATGATTGCTTTTTTTTTTTGTCCACTTTTCCATAAAGGCTCGAATTATTGGGTTCACAAATATTAGATGTTTTGTTACCAGATTCTCCCAGCCCATCACCTGCCTCTCAACGCTCTCCTCGTCCAGTCAGACAGCTTTCACATCTGTGTTGCCATGATAGGCTGAACAGAAATGTGTGAGATATCTGTCCAGCCACGGCATCGTGGCATTAAAAACCTCGACACGAGCTGCACCAAAAGCCTTGATTAAAACTACTTTTTCACGTGACGCTTGGATCTTTTGATAGAAAACTATTTTGAGGATTACTTTAAGTCAGTGTGTTTCTGTGAAACGGGGCTATGAACTGTGTGTAGGTCATTTCTGTGTGTATCATTACTCTGTAAGTAAATCTGATGTGGTTACACAATGAATATTTCCTGGGCTGGATGACTGACCTCTCCCCCAGTTCCTGGAAATCCGTTCTTTCTTACACTTGCAGCAGCAACACGTGGAGAGTTGTGGAGCAGCTTCCCCACCAAAGGCTCTACATGAAACCATCCACCACCTGTTATTGTTATTCAATCCAAAGCACACATTCTAGTTTGATAGTCTAGAATGAAAATGCATGGAGTTATCCTGTTCTTAGAGCGCTTCACTTGTTTCTTTTGTGGCTCCCTGTTTTGACAAAATGTCATCACGTGGGTCACAAAGGTACACTTCTCAAGCGTCTTATCAAATTTGAATTTAGATGGATTTTTTTATACACAGGTCCTTCTCAAAAAAATTGCATATTGTGATAAAGTTCATTATTTTCCATAATGTAATGATAAAAATTAAACTGTCTTATATTTTAGATTCATTGCACATCAACTGAAATATTTCAGGCCTTTTATTGTTTTGATACTGATGATTTTGGCATACAGCTCATGAAAATCCAAAATCCCTGTCTCAAAAAATTTGCATATTTCATCCAACCAATAAAAGAAAAGTGTTTTAATACCAAAAAAGTCAACCTTCAAATAATTATGTTCAGTTATGCACTCAGGAATCCTTTTGCAGAAATGACTGCTTCAGTGCAGTGTGGCATGGAGGCAATCAGCCTGTGGCACTGCTGAGGTGTTATGGAGGCCCAGGATGCTTCAATAGCCTTAAGCTCATCCAGAGTTTTGGGTCTTGCGTCTCTCAATTTTCTCTTCACAATATCCCACAGATTCTCTATGGGGTTCAGGTCAGGAGAGTTGGCAGGCCAATTGAGCACAGTAATACCATGGTCAGTGGTTTTGGCACTATGAGCAGGTGCCAGGTCGTGCTGAAAAATGAAATCTTCATCTCCATAAAGCTTTTCAGCAGATGGAAGCATGAAGGGCTCCAAAATCTTCTGATAGCTGCTGCATTGACCCTGCCCTTGATAAAACACAGTGGACCAACACCAGCAGCTGACATGGCTCCCCAGACCATTACTGACTGTGGGTACTTGACCCTGGACTTCTGGCATTTTGGCATTTCCTTCTCCCCAGTCTTCCTCCAGACTCTGGCACCTTGATTTCCGAATGACATGCAAAATTTGCTTTCATCCGAAAAAAGTACTTTGGACCACTGAGCAACAGTCCAGTGCTGCTTCTCTGTAGCCCAGGTCAGGCGCTTCTGCCGCTGTTTCTGGTTCAAAAGTGGCTTGACCTTTGACCTGGGGAATGCAGCACCTGTAGCCCATTTCCTGCACACGCCTGTGCACAGTGGCTCTGGATGTTTCTACTCCAGACTCAGTCCACTGCTTCCGCAGGTCCCCCAAGGTCTGGAATCGGCCCTTCTCCACCATCTGGTCACCTCTTCTCGTTGTGCAGCGTTTTCTGCCACACTTTTTCCTTCCCACTGAGGTGCCTTGATACAGCACTCTGGGAACAGCCTGTTAGTTCAGAAATTTCTTTCTGTGTCTCACCCTCTTGCTTGAGGGTGTCAATGATGGCCTTCTGGACAGCAGTCAGGTCAGCAGTCTTACCGGTTGCGGTTTTGAGTAATGAACCAGGCTAGGAGTTTTTAAAAGCCTCGGGAATCTTTTGCATGTGTTTAGATTATTTCGTTGCTTCATATGATGAGGTTTGTTGCTCGTTCAGAGAACCTTTTCATGATATGCAAATTTTTTGAGACAGGGATTTTGGGTTTTCATGAGCTGTATCATCAGTATTAAAACAATTAAAGACCTGAAATATTTCAGTTGGTGTGTAATGAATCTAAAATATATGACACTTTAATTTTTATCATTACATTATGGAAAATAATGAACTTTATCACAATATGCACATTTTTTTGAGAAGGACCTGTGTATATTTCTACTATTCATGATCATTAAAGACAGAGGAGTTAACACAACAGGCCATAGTTACAACATTTGTAATTATGTTGTAACTGTGGCCTAGTTACGACATACTTACAATGTGTGATTTTACCACACATTTTCCCAGAATCTCTACACTGTAAAAAAAAAAAGAAACATCTCTAATTTACTGTAAAATGCCATAAATTTTATCGTATAATCAGGTAAAATTCTGGCAACCGGTATTTAAGAGATGGTCTTTTTTTTTACACTGTAATAAAACCTCCAGGATCAAAATGTGTGCCTCTGCACCTGAAGGTTGTTGTAAATGTTAAATGTCCATGAATTTCATGTAACTGACATTCACAATTTGTGCATAATTGTGAAGTGGAAGGTAAATTATATTTTTTGGGGAGGGAGGATGGAGAATTTTCTTGCCTTTTATTCTAAAATATCTCAAGTTCACTCAGGTTGGACTGAGAGGGTTCGTGAAAATAAATTTTTAGGTTTTGCCACAGCTTCTTGACTCCATTCAGGTCTGGACTTTGACTAGGCCATTTTAGCACATCAATGTGCTTTTATGTAAACTGCTCCACAGTTTTGCGTCTTGCATTGACCAAAACGTAAATTTTCGTCTCAACTTTTCCCATGAACCCTCTGTGTTAAAACGGGACTCTGGTTTTCTTTCGCTTGCCCACTCTTCCGTAAGGGCTCAAATGATTGAGTTCACAAATATTAGATGTTTTGTTACCAGATTGTCCCAGCAGCAGAGATACCACATGTGTCTCTGATCAATGTTCTCCTCGTCCAGTCGGACAGTTTAGACATCTGATATCTGTAAGGCGTTCAAAGCTTGTGAGATTTTTTTGTTTTATAACGTAACTCTGCGAAATATTCTCACCATCTCCCTCACCCGACCCGACCCGACCGCTGCGTTCCCCGCCCTTCCTGATGCCATTTGTTCACTTTTCTCTAACAAACCTCTGAGGCCTTCCCAGAACGGCTGTAATCATACTGATATTAAACTACACACATCTGACTGTAGGTGATTGGATGAACAGAGTTATATTGAAGGGCATTTGAGTAAAGCTGGATAAATACAGAACATGTGTTACTTTGCTGTAGTTTGTCTCATGAGATCCCAATGCAACGCGTCACAGTTTGTGTTTGTGACGTATGTTATCAACGGCCCACAATCTTGAAATGGAAAGCCAGGGAAAAAAAGCTGACTAGGATATCAAAGCAAAAGAAAAACAGAAAATTGCTTTCCTCCCATTTTATGAAGAATCAAAGAGAGATTAGAGATGGGAAGAGCCAGTGAAAAACAAGGACAAAAAAAAAACCTCAACATTTGGACTGTAGCACAGTTTCACAACATATCTTTGATGGTCAAGTCCTCATTTTGTTTGTTTTAGGAAAAAGTCCACATCTAATCTCTCAGGCTGCAGATGGAAAAAAAAGAAGTTAATCAGTCTAATGACTTCATACTTCTTGAATTTCACGCACAAGTTAACCCTTGCTTTCCATTAGGTTTCTAGTTTAAATGTGTTTTGCTGCAATGCAACGTAGCAAAAATATGTGCTTTATTTCAACAGACAGACTCCTAAACATGAATTATATTCTGCAGAGTCATTTGTAGCTCTTAGCAGCATAAATTGTCGCTCTAACGCTTTTTAATTCAGAAAAAGACGACAGAATCAATGCCCTACACTGACCAGAAGCTGAACTGAGCCGACATCGATTTCCAGCTGTACGAAAGTCCGTGAGAGGTTTGCTGCCAAAACTCACAGATCCCTGCATGTGCAGACTGCGGGGAGTTAATTTCTCAAATCTGCTGCGAGGTTCGATGCTTGTTGTTTCACTTCTTTTCTTGTTTTCAATCCAAAGACTCATTTTTAATCTTATTAAGTCCAAAATTGAAATAAATCCAAATTATGTGCAGATTAGTGAGTTTGGTTCAGACTCTCCTCTGTTAGTTTTGTTTGTTAATAAGCAGAGAAATGGGGTTTTTTCTCTCTTTCCTTCTTCAACCTGATGAAAAAGTAGTGCAGGTTGAATCGCTGAAGGAAATCTCTGGGCTCAGAAACTGGTTTGTACTGGATCAGGAACTGCTGCTCTGCAGGATTTTTTTTTTTTCTCATGAGCTGCTGTTAAACGCTGGATTTTTTTTTTCACACCATAATGATTTAGCTTCCAGTACATTCTGGATTATAAAGTTATAAAGCAAAAAAAAAAAAAGATTGGCTTTAATGTTCTCCGTCACACTTTTTATCACCGTCTGACTCATGTACCCCGTCCAACTCTCACTCAGCAACTTTTGAGTAACAAAACTACTAAACTTAACACCACTTAGTGACATAATCGTCCCAGCAGCATGCAGCAGACGACTGATTTAGATGCAACGGCAGCATAACGGCTCTGACCGGGTCAGTCGGGGTTAATTAGTTACATCTCTGCGAGGCCGGCGGCTTTACTGGGTGGCAGGTTAGACGGGGCATCTTCACATGAGGCTGTCAGTAAGTGAGACTAGCTCTACTGTAGAGTGAGGAAACCAACTCTTGTGGCATCCTCTCTCTCAGCACACGCAGAACATGGGAAATTCTTATGGGTGTGAGATGAAAGCGAGTGTCGAACCGCAGCAGTTCTCGTCACTTTTCACTAGAAGTAATAAAAAAAGAAAAAAACTTCCAGATTCTGAATAAATCCTCAATCGACTGTCAGCTTTTCTGTTTTGCTGAGATCAAAAAAGAGACCACAACAGGTTCTCTAGGGGTTTTTTTTTTCTGTTTGTCAAGTATTTCTTTTCCAATGCTGAGACATTTACCTGAATGTAGCCTTAGAGGTTATTTATTTGAGTTTGTTTATAATTATGATACATTTATAATTTAATATCCAGTAAGCCTTTCGAGTAACTTTTTACATATATCAGTAAAAAGATACCAGAGTGTTGGGTTGCTTATCACTTTGGAAATCTTGATGTGGGCCTCTCACCACAAACATGAGTGATAGTGAAAGGCTAGAAAGAAAACAATTTTGCTGATATTGTATTACGAAGAGAGAGTTTGAATATTCTGACAAAATTTTCGTCACTATATCAGCTACAGGAAAAAGTCCCTGCCAGATTTTGACATCTATAGACTGAAATTCTTTGCAAAACAGCTGAATTGCAGATGTAGATGAGGAGCACAGAGAGAAATGTTTAAGTCTTGCCACGGGTTTTTCCTCTGATTAAAATCTGGTCAGAGATTTGGCCTCCTCTGACCGGAGCACCATGTTCCACACCTCCCTGAACAGTTTGGACCAAATTCTGGATGGAAAACATTTTAGCTGAGCCAGTCGTCTTTATTTGGTCCCCAAAGAAATGCAGAAACTTGCACAAATTTGGCCTCTAGCCAGAGACACTGGAAGACGGTCTTAGTTCATCGTTTTAAATAAATTTGACTTTTCAAACCATATTTATATATTAATATGCTTATCTAGATTTTTCTTTCATCTTTCTCTCCTACTACATTTTTGTTTGATTAGACAGAATCAGAGGTCTTCACAGCAACATGTTTTTTTTTTTGTTGGTTGGTTGGGGGAAGCTAAGCTAATGATTTGGATCTCCAATAGTGGTTATAGTGGTTTATGTAAAATCTATGTCAAAATCCTTTGCACCTTTTTTACACTGTAAATATGTATATAGAAGTGAAATAACACTTGTATGGGGTAATAATAAAAATAGATGCGACAAATGAAACATTAACTGTGATGGTTATCACAGTTAATGTTGATACCGATGGCATAATATGACTTAACATTTTAATTTGACCAACATAACGGGTATTTTGTGGCGACCCATTCACAGTCCTGACTTCCTCGTCAACAAAACGACATTCTTTTCAAAGACTGAATGACTTTTGGTTTTTCCTCCACAACTTTTTGGATTTTTAAATGTTTTTGTCCTAAGAGAGTCCCTCTGTCCTGTTACGTTCAGCATGTTCCACACTCGCAGCACATTTCGGTTTTATTGTTTTATCTGCAGCAATAGCTGGCCATGTTTTAAAACGTGATGTCTGCTAACTGCTCCTCAGCCTACTTTGGGTTTGAGTTTAACCTTTACGAACGTATCAGATCCTCGTTCTGGTGCCCTGCCAAAATCAACCGCGGGCACGCTGAATAACTTCTGGACTTTAGACCGGACTGGACTTTACTTTGAGAACTTCTAGGTCAGCGTTCTGCTCTGCTTCTATATTTGCTGCTGCCTTGTAGCACATGTACATGGACTCTGTTTAACTCGACGTGTCAGTCTTCGATTCGGGATCCCACTGCTTTGCAGCCACCAAAGTTGTTTTTTTTTACAAATATAAATCTGCTCTCATACTTTCCAACACCTGCACCACTGGTGGGTCAGGTGGGCAGAGGTTTCCATACACAAATCAATCTGTACCTGGTTTCAGAAAGAAGGTGGATTGCTTTCCATTGTAGGTGTGGATTTTGTTTTTGTGCGAGGGGAAAAAGTGTTGAAGGTGACTTAGTTTATAAAACCCTCCACAATCCAGAGGTTTGGGGGAAAAAATCCCTAATACAGATTCGTGTTTGTCAGAGCAGTTTATCTAAACGGTCTGTGGTATGTGACGCGCTCCAGGAGTGGTCATGACCTCTGCTGTTAACGCGCAGTCACCAAAAAAAAAAAAAAAGAAAAGAAAAGAAAAAAACCACAAGATATTTCATGATGTGAATCACTAGCAGTGTATGTGTATGTGGGAAGTACATCCTACTCATTTATGTAGCCACACTTGCAGGAGCCAGTGCAAACAAATTTCACTCTTTGTTTTCCTCCGCCGGCCGAGGCTTTGATGGCTCTGCGCTGCGTCGCTGGGTTCTGCGTGTCCTGCTCTCGCCTCGTGTGTTTCACATACTGACCCGCCTGAAACCGGGCCAGATCAGACAGAGGTCCTTCTGTCCTGCGTTCACGGATGACACGTATTTTTTAGCTGAGGTCAGGGATATTTTAGCTGAAACTTACAAATGTCGGTTGAAGATTAACAATATTTATTAGAGTAAAACCAACCCAGAAACACGGGCCGAGGTCCTTCAGTGAAGTTGCTGTATCGCCGAGGAAGCATTCTTGGATTTTTTGGATGATGCCTTTGTACAAGCAAAGGCTCATGCTGTTGTCACTTTCAAATGCACTGTCAAACTTTATTTTATTAGCATGTGCTGCATTATGTGTTAAAATGTTAGATCTTCTAACCATACAATTAAGAGTTGCATTTATTACACTCATGCTTGTGGACTTTCTGTGAAAAGTTATGACGTGACCACAAATAATTTCCTTCATCTTTCCTCCGGTGTGCTGTTTTCAGAAGAGCAACACATTTATTATTAGTAACAGCGAAGTAATCCCTCTTAAAAATGTGATGTAAGCAGCTGATTTTTTGCTCCTTTTTTTTTTTTTTAGTTCTGAAAGACTTCCTCTCTTCTTAAGAACAAAGCATACTTACTTACCCAAAGACCCACTGAGAAAGGCTGTTTCATAACGATGCAGCACACTTTCGGGATGTCAACAAGTTTGATAAGAAGATTTAAACGCTGGAGAAACGGTGAAGCTGCGAGAAAAGAGGCCAGAGCAGCAGTAGCAGCAGTAGCATTGCAGGGTTTTGCATGCCGCTATTGTGAAATCTTGGCAAGTTTTTATTTAGTTAAGTTGAGTCAGATTCGCATCTATAAATCTAAGTCTTCCTGTTTAGTCTTAATAGGAAACTTGAACAGAGTAAATGCGCGAGTTAAAGTCTGAGAAATGCATTTTAAATGTTTACATGTGAAACACTTTTACTATATAATGTAAGTAAATACATCGTCATTACTGTCTGCAGATTGAAGGACAGAGGTAATATCTCACTCATGCTTATAAACATAAAACATGCAAAAAGCAACTCATCTAAATCGAACCACTTCAAGGACATTCTGAAAGAATTTCAAGTTGATAAAGACATAATCGGTTAAACTTTGTCTTCACACTGTCTTGTGTGTATTTTGGATTTCTAAATGTCTGGAATCTGAGGGAAAATGTGGAATTAGTATTCATGAGTGGATTGCCGACAGGAGCGAAATCCTGGAGGTCGGGTGCCATGACACAGCCTTATCTTCAGTCTTATCATGATGGGGGGAAAATAGCTCCTGTTGAGTCAGATTCTGTTCACTGAGTCAGCTCCAGACTCCGTCAGCTCTCGGAGCTCCGTTTCTGGATGCTTCATCAGTCTTTTGCTCACACAGTTGCTGGTTTATCTTCTGCATTTCTTTGGATTTCAGGACAGCAGTGAGCAATTTAAGAAACAGTTTTGCTATAAGAGTAAAGAATCACATCCAGGTTCGGTGTGTTGACCGGGTCAGTGAGTCATTTTCTCTCTTTCTCTCTCTCAGGTTCTCTACCGCTTTTCTCCATCACTCATCACATTTACTCAGAAGTCAGAAAAAAAAGGCAGGGCTATGTAACTGTTCTATTTCAACTGGCTATTTTGAATTGCGGTAAATATATATATATATTTATGTGTGTGTGTGTGTGTGCGCGTGTGTGTGTGTGTGTGTGTGTGTGCGTGTGTGTGTTAAAGGGACATCATCAAGAAGATGAAGAAGATGCAGCTATTATAAACATATTGAGGTACAGATAGTAAATTGTGTGCTTAGAGAATCCCCACCACCCACAGCTTTCCTGTCAAACCTCAGATGTTCCATCTTCCACCTCAGTCATGGACTCTTCTGCTTCCACAAGTTTGTCTTCAACCACATTAGGAGATGCTGCTGCTCCCTTTGCCTCCACATCCAACTTTTCAGTATCTAGAAGTGAAAAGGCAGCTGGAGAGGCTGAACTGGAACATCCTGCAGGTCCATTATTCCAATGGCCACACATTTAGTTTGAAAAAGTCTTGATTTTTTTCAACTATCTAAATTCTAAAGCATTCCTGATCATATTTCTTTGACCCATTATTATTCATTGACAATTAAAATGTTGACTCATGAATGAATGAATGAATGAATGAATGAATGAATGAATGAATGAATGAATGAATGGAACCTCATTGGGAAAATAAAATAATAAAGCCAATCGACCAATTTCAGTGGTGGGAAGTACACAATTTTTGTGTACTTTACTTAAGCAGATTTAATAATGGGTACTTTCTACTTTTACTCCACTACATTTTACAGTAAGTATCTGTACTTTCTACTTCACTACATTTCTACAAAACTGTCGCGTTACTCGTTACATCCAAGTCGCGTTGCTCTTTTTTTCCGTTAAAATGTGAAGTTCAGGGTCTTCAGGTGGCGCCGTAAAATCCCAGCAATAACGTGACTTACGTGTCTGTCGTCACCCATCGGCTCCACCTTTACTCGCACGCGGAGCTCCAGACATGCGCAGTGGTTTCCTCTGAGCGGGAGAATACGTTTGTCTAATGTCAGTAATATAATAGCGCTGCATAAATCATAAGATATGGCGACATGTAAAATCAGCAGCGCTTCGCTTTCACAGACGGTGGGACTTCGTCCAACTTTTAGCGTCGCTTCGAAGGAAATCTTAATGAAAGGTAAGATCTGTGAACGTGATGCTAGCAAAGCTAACAGTACAGAGACACATGTTGCATCTGCATGAAAAAAAGTTGTCACTCATTCCTGAATTATTGTGTGGAGGTGTTGACTGAGGTGTCGCAAATATGGAACAACGCTGTGACCAAAGTCTGCATTGATATGACATTCAGGAACGATCCGATTCTTCTGGACGGATCTTTACTGATTACATTTATTTCAGCGCTAAGTATTTAATATATAGGTGTTTTTATGGGAATGTGGATCTTTCAGATCAATTTGAGAAGCAATTTTGATAGGTAAAACTTAGCGCCGGGTGCTGGTCTTGGTCTTGACTTGGTCTTGGGTAGGTGGTCTTGACTACAACTCTATGTGGCTCCTCGGTTGCATGTCCTCCCCCACCCACCTTCTTTTCATTCCCTTTCAGTTGGATTTCTTTCAAAATAAATGCCACTAGTGGCAAAAAAAAGTGAAGTTCATGTTATGTTAGGACAGGAGACACGATGTTTCCATCCCTGAAATTATGATGGATAGAATCACATATCTAAGTCTAAGTTACAGAGTGTAAACATAATAAAAACATGCTGTGGCATTGTTCATTAAAATGGCACATTACTGATGTATTAAAATTAAATATGATCGGTTCACTTAATGATATTGTATTAGGGATTAGGTAATGCATTCAGCAAGTACTTTTACTTTTAATACTTAAGCATTTTTAAAAGCCAGTACTTTTTTACTTAGTACAAATGTTAATGTGGTAGTTTTACTTTTACTTGAGTACATTTTTGTCTGTGAATTTGTACTTTTACTTAAGTACACTTTCTCCACCACTGACCAATTTACCCCGACTGGCAAAGAAAAGCAGGAAGCCCAGTAACAGCTCAAGCCCAACAGTGACATCTACTGGTGAAATGTAACACTTAACCTTCCAGCTCAGGTTTGCACTTTGAGCTGAAACTGTGCTTATGTTTACGTCAATTATCACTGTACAAGATTTCATCAAACGTCAGACGTAAAGTGTCAATTTACTCTTGAAGCTGTTATTCTAACAGCTGGACTGTCAAATATTCATAAATATCTTTAATGCAATACAATCAAAGAACACATCGGAAGGCGAACTTGTTTTTCTTTTAATGTATTTTACATCATCTTTAAATTATGCAAATGATTGCCATGGTGTGACTTTAATTGGATTTATGACATATTTTTAATAATATTTCATTGGAGTACTTGTGTGACTTCTGTTTGAAGGGTTTTATATTGTTTTCTGTCCTGCTTACACTCTTTGGTCTGAACCAGCAACATGACAGCCTGTTTAAATTTACCTAGCAAAAGCATACACACCCCATTCAACTTTTAACAATTCCTTCAGACTACGATCTGATAGATCAACCAAAAAAACAACAACAAAGAAAAAAAGCTCACACATAGAACCATCGAACTAATCCTCATTTTTCTGGGTTTCCATTCAACTTCTACCCACAGCGCAGAGCTCAGGCTGCTGCAACACAAACGCAAACTTTATGAAATAGCTACAACCCAGAAACACTGATGACGACTGTATTTTAGCGTGCTGCATAAATGACTCCAAATATTTCAAGGTATAATTGTTTTGTTTTTCTTTATTAGATGAGGAAGTGAAAAGAGTCATTGTTCACATCTGCATGATTCGTTGTATTCATATTCAAATCTACTGGATGAAATAAGCATAGACATCGCAGGAAAAATAACTAATTTGAAAATTATGTTTTCAAATTAACTCTAAGTTGTTTTGTGTGTTAGTCATGTAGTTGTTATTGTTTACCACAATAACTAGATGATAACGAGGCGCAAAGTGACTTAGTTAGAAGTAAACAAGACAAATGGAAACTTTTGATTTTTTTTTTTTTTTACTACAACATTTTGTGAAGCCACAAACATAAACCAGCAAACATACTGAAAATCCGGTCTTCCTCCAAAAATCTTGTTTATTTAAATTTTTTTCTTCATGTCGATTTAGTTTACCGGTGAACTTCTTCAACTACGGCGTCAGCGGCGTCGGTTGATAAAGAAACTGTCCACTCCTCCTCCCTGAGCGTCTGTTGACGCACCAGGAAGCCTGAGAGTCTGAAGAGGCCTTAATGTTCTTCCTCTGTGGTTTTCCACAAACGGTAACTGAGGTAGCCACTTCCTGCGTAGCACAGTGTGGCCAGAAATGCAAAGAACTGAAAGTGGTGCAAGCAGAAAGGATTTGAAGACGAAAAGACAAACAAGGTTTTAAGTAAATTCTGAAAAGTACAAACACTTTCTTAGCAAGAAGAAAAATGAGTCCACAATCAAAGAATCAATAAAATGTTCACTTTTCCAGAAAAGAACAGTTCTCTGACCAATGTTTGGTTTATTTTCACTCAGGTTCTTGCTGTATATAGGAGATAATCAGATCCATTAACTTTCTAGAACATTTTTCTGTGGCTTTGGCTTTCATTAAGTTTTTTACAGCCTAAATGTCTTTTTCATTAGGTCTGCACTGGTAGCCATAGTGGTACGGGTCATTTTTGGTTTGAGCAAGTTGACTTTCTTCTTAGGGTGGCGTGGCTTGCGGGGCAAAATGAGGCAAGCAAAGAAAATGTCAATGACAATCTCAGTGGGCTTTATACTTTCAGTCAGTTTCTTCCAGCAAACTCTTAAATGAAAGACTATGATAGAAGTGCAGAAGGTAAAACATAAATAAAAGATAACATAAATTACACCATTGTAGCTGCTGCTGACATATCAATCTTAAAAGATGTCTTCAGCTGTTTTTTTGTTTTGTTTTGTTTTTTTAAGTCTGCAAAACCACACTGGAGGCCAAAAGCTTTTTCTCTGCTGGATATTAGACTTAACTTTGGAACAGAGAGCAATGCCTAATTAATTAATCCAAGCAGATCTGGGATGTATTTTAGCACGTTTGAATGTGAAGGTTGAATCAGTGGGGAGTGGGCGCCTCCTTGTGTTTGTGATTTAGGAAAGATTTCTCTTAACTTTCTGTTTCTAATAATTACACAAAGCCCTAACTTGTTATGGTAATGATTATTATCTGTTTTTGTAAAGTAAGCATTGCAGGGAATTCCCACAGCAACGAGGGAAAATGTCACTCAGTTGAATAATAGATTTAATAATGGTGTTTTCCATCATCCAGGAAGCAGTAAGTTGGTCGAGCTCGGCCTCGGTCAAAATCATCTTATCGACTTTAGGGACGCGCAGAGAACAAGAGCAGCCTCGTCTTAAATTATGTAACAACCAAGCAAAGACTTAAAGAGTTTGCATTGATATTTGTGTGCTTACTGCTGATGCTGCCCAACAGTTGTAGTTGTGTCGCCCCCTGGTGGCCTGGCCCACACAGACAGCCTCGACCACGGCTGTCACCAGATACAGAGCAGCAGCAGCGCAGTTGAAACACAGCGACTGAGGGAGGCAAGCAGAGAAATGTCAGCTCACAAATGAAACGCCGAAGTGGAACCGATTCAGTTGATTTACTGAGCCAGACCGTGTGTGCGCGTGTGTGTTTTGTGTGTGACGGTTACCATTGTCGTCCAGGGGATCTGCGGTATCCTGCTGTGGACTCCGGTGAGATAAATTATGAACAGGCAAATGGTCAGAATCCAAAGCAGGATGGACACAAACATCACCCAGCAAAGAGCCGACAGGCGGAAGTAATCGGTGCCGCCAATCAGGATCCAGACCAACATGCCACTCAGCTGCAGAGAGGAGAGGACAAATGAAACCACAACAGGGACTCATCACAGATATTCTGTCTTATTTATTAATGTCTAAACAGCATTCTGCCGACTCTCCCCGCACCCCCCTCAAATCATTTTAATGGTGGCAGTGAGTGATTAATTGTTTTTTCCCCCTTGAAACAAACCACACCCTTCCCTTTTCCCAACAAAAAGTTTCTGCAGGATGTTTCATATCATCGGAAGGTTCTGTCTGACTGTGGGTTTTATTTTAAAGTGAAATCACAAACACAGATGCCTCCGTCGGGAATTTAATTGTTTAATGTAAAACAATAAAAATAAAAAAATTCCTGCTTTTGACAGAATTTCATCTCGTATTGCATCATGTGTGGAATGCCCGTCCGGTCTGTGGCAGCCAGCCAGACTGTATTTGGAGAAAAGCTGCCCAGGATTTTGTTTCCCCTCTGGCTGAATTGAAGAGGAAGAGAGACAATGAGGAAAAGAAAGGACGGAGACTTGATTTGCTTTGTTGTTTTTGTCTCACTTCCTATTTTCATAGAAACACTGCTTCTGTTTTTTATGGCTTTTCTCGCACCAGGGTTAATGTGCAAATACGTTTCCCTTTGAATTCTGTGTTTTTCTAATTGAGTGCTAAAGATACCAAAAGCTTCTTAAAGAGGCAGAGGCCCAATTTCAAGGCGTGAAATTACAAAGTCAATTTTTTTAAGTCATATTTGATATATGTAGCATTTTTATAACAACTGGAGGTAATATAGTTACATTATTGTGCTACAATAATAACAGCGCTATGCGGCTGGAAAAAACACAATACTGCACCTTTAAATTCAATCTTCACTGAGATCTTCACTTTATTCTTTCAATTTAACATCATTTGTATAAGTTTATGTAGCTTGCATGCTATCTGCAGTATCAATCTGAGTATAAGCATATAAGATAGTTCAGATTGGAAAGTAATTTACTGATCTGTGACTGTATAAAGATTAAAATTACTGCCAAATTCCATCATGTCATATCCTTCTGCCTTCACTGAACTGCATTTAGTCTTAAAAAGTCACACTTACTATCTCCGCCAGAAGAAGTATTCCTTTGGCGTTTGTGGTGAAATGCTGGTCGAAGGCCAAAGTGGAGGTCGAGCTGTTGAACTGCGGCAGAGAGGAAACCCTGCGGGTCGGCGCCGCAGCCGTCCTGTCCATGATGCAGGGACGCACAGGGACTGTGAACTTTTCCCAAGAGTGTCGCCGCAGCACAGGAAGTGCTGTTCCTGCCCCGGAATCCAGCGAGGACACCCGTCGATGAAACAACAGCACAAATGAACGAGTTTCATCTGCCTCCGTTTGAAAAGCCCCAAGTCAAGACAGTCCAGAAAAGGTTTCAAGCTTTTGCTCAGACTGTTTGTCCACAGCATGGAGACATTTATACCGTTAAAACGTTGTGTCATTTAATTAACCAGGTTCATTTGTCACAAACTTTTTTTTGGCTTGGTAGACAAAAAAAAGTCTACCAAGCAACAACAAAGCTATAATAAGATCTCAAATCATAGCAATTATTTTACAAAAACATACATGTTACTAGTCCTCACACAAGAATTTGTACCAGTGCTTTAAATGGTCTCTGAGTCTGTCAAATGCTCTACTTGTTGACCCTTCCTTGTTAAAGCTGTCCTTTCCTCTTTTCTGACATTGCCAAATTGCTTTCCTTGAAGCGGTGAAACACACCAGTTCCATCTTCTGTCGTACGTGACATAGCTCCCCACGTAGTCGATCAAAAGTATGTTGGAATCACTCAAACGCCTTTGATGGATTTCAGTCTTGTTAGCTTAGAGGTGAACAACTAATTTTGAACTGATTTATCTTAAGTAAAGGTAAAGGTAATTTTATTTACATAGCACATTTTTAGCAACAAGGCAATACAATGTTCTTCAAGGTTATTCAGATATTGACAAGAGATCGTTTAACAATAAACTTTTAAAATGTCTGAGGTAGAAATATTTGTCTGAATCACCTGGGTTCTTCCTACTAGATTACTTCAAAACCATCCAATTGTTTGTTTTTAATGACAATGTCAGAAAGGTGTTACATAAAATCAGTCACATATCAAAGTTGCATTGAACTGCATTGTAAGCAATCTTACAGGTGCCGACATAAGCAGAAAAGCTGCAGCTGAACATAAAAACTAAAAGTTCAGTGTGGCTTTAAGTTGGTGATCTCATACAAGAGACCTGGCATTAAACTGTTATCGAGGAGAACCAGGCATTGCTGCAGTGCAGTGCGGAAAACAATGACTAGCTTTCGCCGCATGGGGGCAGTAGTTGTACACGGACAGCGGTAAACCTGATGTCAGAGGAAACAGCAGAACTCGTGGACAAAGGACACAAGGTCGGAGCCAAGGAAGCGTTCAGCACTGCTTAATTATCTTCATGGTGAGAATGTAGATTAGTGTTTTCACTCTTTTATTCTTTTGTTGTGATTTAGTCAAAGGAGAAAAGTGATTTCCTTCCTGACTTCATACTCCCACCCACAGAGGTGTTTTTGCCTGTAAGGCCTCGCTGCACTTTGGAAAAAAGTTCAATAACTGTCAACTTTATATATCAGTGAAATGCATGACCATGTATGTTTTTGTTACAGTTTTGCTTTTGGGCAACAGACTTGTGCGTGTGCTTTGTTGTTGTTTAGTTGTTTTTTTATAGTGCTAGATGGGAAAAGCATGAAGGCAGCTTCAGTTTACCTGTGATTTCACTACAAGATATCAAAACGACTGTTAAAGTGAACTAAAAATCATAAACAAATGAATCAGATCCTGATGCAGAGACTCACATTCACTGCTGCAATAGGCATTCAAATTAAGATGCTTTGGGGTGGAGGTTAAGGGGTCAATGCATGGACCATTATCTGACTCTACATGCTTTATCTTTATGCTGATACACTAATTCTACCCTACTGGGCATTTTCTGCATTGTACGACAATATATCCACTGCAGCGGTCTGTGCTTTTTCTTCTCTCCAGTGTTAATGAAGCATCAGAGTAGCCTTTCTCACTGTGTGGAACCTGAACACCTCAAAAAAGATGACCTGAAAGCATTTTTTTGTGTGCATTGTTGATTTATGACATTCGTTTGAATCTTTTGGTGATTTGAGCAAACGTATGTTGCAAACATAAACATAAAAATTGTGATTTGAAATGATCGAGCACAAAGAGGATGTCGGCTTTTTCCACACTTTTAGCAGATAAAAATCTGAAAAGTTTGTGGTCAGACCTCTACATTCTAAACTAATTACGTACCAAATTGGGAGATATGGTTCATATTTTTTGCGATTAAATCTCAGTAGGGACATCTTTGTTCCGTGAAGGCCGCAGAGGTTTGTTGGAGAACATCAGATTAAATAAAACCTGTTGAAAATCGGATATACATTTCATCTGCTTTGAAATGAATCACTATATTATCTTGGTATGGCATATAAAATCCCTATGAAAACAAAGTTTGAAAACATCCAATTGTTCCAGTACTTTTGTAAGGCACTACGCAGCTAGCATATAGACTCCATAAGACAAAAAGCGGAATGAAATAGTGTTTTACAATCAATCCCAGCACATAAATGGGATTTGTGGGTCACATAAAGTCTCTGAACACCTCATAGGAGGCCGGCTTGCTCTTGTGTGCCTATTATAATTAATAACAATAGAGCAGTTTTTACTCCTCATCAGTGGCCTTGCACCTCCTGCAGCAGCCTCTTTCTGGCATTCCTTAAAGTAATTAAAACAAAGCTCGGTTTTAATCTCGGCAGTCCAAGTAAAATTGGGTTTTTTTTTCTTCCCTTTAATGCCATGAAATACCAGAGAAGGCTTTGAGGTGCACAGGTTATTAATGGTTATTTCCCTTCTTTTATAGTGCATGATTGCACGCCACCGTGGCCTCACATAGTTCTCATCGCATTTAATACAGCTAGGAGAGGAACTGAGGTAGAAAATGCCAATTTGCGTCATTGTCACTCATAGATGTGCGGTGATTAAGTCTACTGTAGCTGAATAATGAGTAATTGTCAACTTTGCGAAAAGGAAAAATTATTAAGACTAACAATTTTGCGATATTTTTTTTTAAAGAAAATAGACATTTCTTTGTTATCCAAGTTAAATTATGGGTAGCTTAGTCTGATGCCACAATAACATGTGGCTCTTAAAAAGACAATGTTTAGATTTGAAGCGAATATCAACAAAAATAAAATCTTTAAATCTTCTCTCCTGAGAGTGTAGTGAAGAACACATAACATATTTCCAAGAAGCAACTGCTTTCCCTGAAGTTTCTTCTTCTGCTCTCCCTTCTTTAGACTCCCTTCTTTTTTTTTCCATTCTCCCTATTGTCTTCATTGCCTTTTCATATGTAGCCACTTCTGGCTTCCTGTAATCGTCCCCAGCCCTGGTGTCGTTTTCGTGGTGCGTGAGTTTAGGTTGCGCCGCGCCGACACAAAGCCTCGTCGCTGTTAAACACATGCTGCAGCTCTTTCTCAAACTCTGCATGCTAAGATGTGAGTAACCTGAACTCAGCCTGAACCTCCTCGCGCACACATTTACACATTTACACACACGCGGACTCACACGCTAATAAATGTGTGCTAGCCCAGATGCTGCACTGTAATTGGCCGCCATGGCTTCCCGCTGTGGCAAAGATATTTTTAACACACGCTTAAAGACGTATACACACACACACACACACACACTAATCCTTGCCTCTGCAACATCTGCCACATACCTCAAATGCATGTGCTGGCTAAGTGCAACCACACACACACACACGCACATACACGCATGCAGATACACACAGGAACCGTGAGGGCAGCCCCTCCCTGTTTAACCACCAGTCCTGACATCTGATCTAAATAAAATGATGTGGGGGTTTCACTGAAAGGTAGAAGAACCTCGTCCTATGAGACTCGACTCCATGCAGCTGTGTTTCCCTTGGACTGTTTTCTCCGCTCGGTGGCAAGGCCTCTGGAGCAAAGTTCGAATCCCGTGAGCCCGCATTTGTTTGATCAAACTCTTGGCGAATATATTAGATTTCCGGGTGTTTTTTTCCATCCGGACCTGCTCCTTTTTTCACATCTTTTACGGTCACATATTTAGCTAAGTTAAAAAGAAGCGCTCATCGTTTCAGATAAAAAAAGAAAGTTGTTTCCCACATTTGTCTGGCAAACACAAGATGACAGCTTTTCTTCGATAAACGATGATGATGTGATGGTAAAACTTCCCCGGAGCCATTTGAAGTTTGCGTGCAGTGAAATTACAACGAGAGAAAAAGCGGGACTGCTTTTTAGCTTTTTGATTTTTAGTCGCCTCTGGATATGATATTGCTCTCTTTTATTTTATGCTGTGTTATTCTAAATTGGATTGCTATGAAGCATAATGAAGTAATAGTTGGATGGAAATGCTGTTTTGTCCAGTTCAGTATTTTTTTTACTGCTGTGACATCATAATCATCACCAGTTCAATAAAGTTTTAGACTTCTGTCAAAGTCTAAAAAGTAAAGCAAACTAAACCAGTACAACCCTGATGTAGTCCTGAAAAAGCTGATCAAAGGAAAAAGTAATTGCAACATTGGTTTAACTCACAGAGACAACAGAGTTTTACTAAGAAAGCCCTAAAGTTATAACTCTACATTTGATGCACTCTTCACTCTTTCTATTAAATTTGTATTTGTGTGTTTGTCCACCGTCTGGTCAGTGAGCAATTGATGTTTACCTTCAATGACATGCTGAGAGTCAGAATTGTGGTGCATCAGGCCAAAATTATTGAAGGAGACCCATGATTAGGATGTGAAGGTGTGGTTGCAGAGAGGAAGCTTGATGATGTTGGTGTCTTTGAACCATAACCTTTAGTTTAGGGATCTGCAGCTGAATGTGAAGTGGCATAGGGAGAGTCAGCTAAACCAGTTCTTATGCCATTATTGACCAGAAACAGTTGGACTTCTCCCTTTGGGTCAGAATTCAGTGATTTTCTCATTGTCACAATAATTTGTAGAGAGGAGCTGAAGGTGATAGACCGATTGGTGCCTAGTCTATGGTCCTGTAAGTGAAGACAGTCCAGACCTCACAACCTACGGCTCTTGATTTACCAGTCATACTACAATCCAACCTCCACCTAGACCAGAGAGGTACCACTCCAATATTAATATCTGCATCAGTCCCAATATTGAAAAAAACTTCTCGACTGGTGACAATATGCCCGATTCACAAGGGCTGAGATGTTTTGTTCTCTGAGTGTCGTCATGCTTTATTATTTGTTTTACATTACGCTTAGAAATCCTAATTTCATGTTCTGAACAGTTCGAAAGAAGATTTATTGCCATTTATTTTTTACATTAGTCCAAAGTGGTCAACCTATTGATTTTGTCAGTTTCATTTTCTCTATTATTTATTTAACTTTTATACTTTAAAAAGTTTTATTGGCTTTTATCCTCCTAATTGGCCGGATTCAGCAAATTAAAGTTGTGCCGTTTTTACCAAGTTTGTGGAGCTATTGATGTATTTAAGTGTGCTATACTGATTAAACTTATGTCTGTGTTTTAAAAAAAAGAGACATTTTAAGTGAATTCAGTACTGTTTTTCTGTATTGGTTCTGTATACTGATGTTTTTCTGTATTGGTTCTGTATAATGATGTTTTTCTGTATTGGTTCTGTATACTGATGTTTTTCTGTATTGGTTCTGTATACTGATGTTTTTCTGTATTGGTTCTGTATACTGATGTTTTTCTGTATCGGTTCTGTATACTGATGTTTTTCTGTATCGGTATCAGGTCGATACAAAACCTCAGATATCTGCATCAGTATTGGAAGTAAAAAAGTAGACCGGTGCATTCCTAGTCGTGATTAAGGCATGATGAACCAAAGAACAAGATTCTGACTAGAATGTGAAAATCACCATCCTAACACAATGCAGCCCCAGAACTCTCTTGAGGGAAAATATATTTCTCTTCTGACCCAGAAAGCCTCCGGATCCTCCAGAAGAACCCAAAGAACTTTGCTGTAGAGCAGAATGAGATCAGGTCTCTTTACCTGTTGTCTCTGTGAGCTGACACTGAAATTTACACAGACCGATGGATGGCTGTGTTCAAATGAAATTATACAGACTAATATTTATAACCTCTATAAGAAATAGAATAGAAAGGAATCTGTTGATCTACTGAACCTTGAAAGAAGTTCCTTCTAATGTGGCAAATGTAGGGAGAGCATGAAAATGAAACCCAACTGCGATCTTTCCCAAAGTATAACAACAAAATGTTTTATTGGGGCCTTAAGCAAACAGCCAGCAAGTTCAATTTAGTTGACATTGTAAGTAAAAATTTGATATATCGAAATATCTCAAAGTGAGGCAGTAGAAAGCTTTCTGTTGTTCTTATTTATATTGGTGTTTTTTTAAATACTTTTCATGAACAAATACAGTCATGTATGTTAACATTTTTCAATTAATTTAAAACAAAAAACTCAAAATATGTCGTAATGTTTTCTGTTCTGATTAAGTTTTGTCATTCAAAAAGTCATGAGAGGCTGTTTTTCAGAAAAAAATAAAAATAAAAATCTGATAAAAGTCGTTCTGCCACTGCAGATGGGTGAATGTCCGAGGGGCAGGGATGCGTTTGTCCAGGTTGGCATGGAAAGAGACCTTCCCTCTCTTGAAGAGCATTTACCATCTACCAGCCTCACTAGTTAAGAGAGACTGAGGGAGGTGGGGAGGAAAGGGAAAGGGGTTGCGGGGAGCAGCGAGGGAGAGAGCGATGGATGTATCAAACAGCAGCCCCCTGCTGAGCGGGGAATGGAAAAGCTGCTGGCACCAACATGAATATTTCAGCAGATAGCTGCAGCTCTCTGTACTACCCCCCGCACCCAGTCTCCCTGTCTGTCAGTCTCGCGCTCTCTGTCTCTCATCTTTTCCTTCTTTCCACTTCCCTCCCTCTTAACCCTCCAAACCACCCCCACCTCCTCCTCCTGCGCCCCTCCTCACACCCCACCCTCAGCCTCCCTGCCCCTTTACTGTCTCCTCATAGAGTGGACTGTGATAATCAAGGGAGGGATGGAGATGGAGAGCGGGAGACACAGGAGAGACCTCTTCGGACTGAATTCTGGGTAGCGGAGAAAATGGCTCCCGAATGTAAATCTGGGAAGGCGGCGGCAGAGTGTTGCTTCAACTTGGCTGCTTACTGAACCCCCCCCAACAACTCCACCCCGTCGCCCCCACCTCCCCACTAGGCATTTGTGATGGTTTCGCCCGGGGTAGTTAGACAATAAAAGCAGAATAAATGGAGAAAACAAATATAAGCAAGCAGGGGTCTTCTCTGGAGAGCTGAATAGATTTAAATTGTTTGCTGCTGCAACTTTTTTTTTTTTTTTCAATAATTTAACAGCATCCTCCACATATATGCAGCTTATTTTTAGAAAACTTCTTATCATTTAAAGTTAGTCGCCGTGGACGTAAACGTGGGTCCTCGGAGCCGGTCCGCGTGTCGGGCTGGGTGAAAAACACCAATGAAGCACCGATGCTATGCGTTGCCTATAAATGACATGCATTCAGCTACAGTGCAGCATTTACATGCACAACCAGCCGTAAAGGTAAGCTGATGCCTGAAGGTGCAGCCTCTGTGATCTGCGCTTGTTTTCTACGCAAGAAATGAAAATAAAGTACTGCTTCAAATTTGTCTAGAAAGTGTATGCGCTTTAAGCGTGAGTAAAACAAGTCACCAGAGACCAGCAGATTTATTTGAATAATATTCCGACTTGATACGTGGCAGCGGCTTCTGGTTCGTATATTTTTATCATCACAACCAAAATAAACAGAACCCTGGGGTTACGGGGAGTTTGCCAGAGCAAACCTTCGGGGAACAGGGGGAATCGGTGCGTCTCGTTTATTCCATTTAGGAAATGATTTATTCTTTCAGCTGACCCCTTTCATTCATGAATTATGTTTTGATTCCTATCATACTCATTTGCCTAAAATATAAGGTTGAATACTGCAACTTGTAGAACTTTCTGTCACTCTGGAACTTCTCACGCAATTGAACTAATATATATATATATATATATACATAATCTTTGTTTTAACGGATTTTATATCTAATGAGAGTAACAAGTTACTACTGCTGATTGAGAACAATTTATCACCAATAGTGTTAAATAAAAAATATAACCAGTCAATTTTAAAGTACAAATGAAGGACCTCATTCCTACTTTCACTTTCTGCGGTAAAGCAAGTTGGAACCACTTCAGCGTGCATGGTTTCAGAATACCAGGTGCGCTCTGCCAATATACTGGAAAATGCATCTTTTCACTAAAAGAAACCATTTCCGGTTGGGTCAGATAATTTCGATTTCACCAATGATCCAAAACGTATTGCCAAGTCAACAGTGAAAAGGTTAATCGGACAGAAAACCAGCCCTCTTCCACGGTCATCTGAGTCCTCAAACCTACAGAAAACCTGCAGAGATCAGGAGCTGCAGAGAGGACTGGCACTCTGGATCACCCCTGCTGGATGGTCTTGAGAGATTAGCTTAAATTGTACAAAGTTTAACAGCATTTTGACAATTTTAATTTTGTCCATAACAGATGTTTTTTTTAACGTTTTCCCACTATTGTATGAGGTTATTGTATAAAAAGAAATTACATTTTTCCATTTTCTTTTTAAGAAGAGATTGGGTTGTTTTGCAAATCTTAACTAGGAATGCCAATAACTCTGGTCAACATTGTGTAATGTGTTGGTGCCAGAGTGACAAGATTTTACAAGTTTCGTTGTGATAGTCTGATAACGTTCATATAATTCTTGGCCAACTGTTGATATTCTTGGTGGATTGACGTTTTTTGTTTGTTTTGTTTTGTTTTTTGGTCCTCATTCGGCCTTGGCACACATATTTTGTGATTTATGGATTAAAACTTTGCTTGAACCTTTTTCTACTGCGTAATACATTGGATCGGGTTAAAATTACTCCAGTAAACAAATAAGATCAGAGTCCAATTGCTTTACCAGAGTCAGAGACTTTTTAAGATCTGAGCAAAGCTTAGTTTGAGATTTCACTTTTAGTTTCGCTTGTGCTCTTTTTGATCCCGATCGCTGCTGTTGTAATGACACACAGTCGTTTCCTAAGGTGAAAGTTAACATCTTTAAGAATATGATGTGGGTGTTAATTAGTTTTTTGAACACTTAATAAAGAAAGTGTTGCACAGCTGCATTCTGATGAAAGGAAAACCATCCCAATTAGAATCTAAAGAGAAAGATATTAAATGTTCTTGATATTATTCTTGATATTAAATGTTGCGGTTGTGGTGTCTTTGCCACAAACAGAATGTGAATGAATGCTTCAATTGGCCACAGACAAAAAAAGAATTAGAAATCGAAAAAGAAAAATCAGCATTAAATGTAGTGAAATCCTCCAGTACCAAAGCAGAGCCACGAAAACCTGTTGCAGATCAGTTGTCTGATCCTCTTTGCTCCAATCACATGTGAATTTAAATACTGCATTTTTCCCAAAAAAAAAAAAAAACTAAATGCAAAGTACTAATTTCCAAATTGTTTTCACTTTCAGCGGCACGAAAGCAAAAATGCGTCAGATTTTAGCAGCGCAATAGTTTGTTGTGGTTTTGCGTCCGGGCTCAGACTTTTTCCCTGCCAGTTTTAATCATCAGCATTCAGACCCCTCACGCTCCCCGCTCTCTGATTCATTGTTAATACCATGTTGAATTTCCCGTCGTGCAAAATGAAAAGGCTCACACATCGCGGCGCGCGCATTAATAGTGAACCAAAACATTCAAAGGAATCTGCTGCCGACGCGCCGCACAGCTCAAACGTTTCCAATAATTATTGCAAAGGCAGTAATTAAGTTTTGATCAAGGCCGCCGCCGACATCTCTGAGAAACAATAACGAATGTCGGAGCTGGGCAAAATGGAGTTGAAAACCGATAAACTCACTATTTATCTCTTTATCTGCCTTAACGTCTGCTGACTTTTTTTTACTCTCTTACCTGAATTGTTGTGAGAAAAAAGCTAAAAAAAAAAAAGTAAGAGGTTTCCATCCCAGCACTGTTTGAGTGTGTACTGCTTGACGCCGAGTTTTGGGCCAGCGGCCGGTTAGTTGTCCATCAACAGATATGCCTGTCATCATACGGGTCCAAGTGCTTGCCCCGGGCCAAGATATGAACTAATAGCAAACTCTGATAGTGCTGCAGCATAAGGCCAAACGAGGTGTGTGTGTGAGTAGGTGTGGGGCTACAACAGATAAGAGTGAATGTCTGTGGGTGGAAAAGATGGCCACATCTGGCTGCTTAAACGTGTGTTTGTGCATGTACGTTCATGCATGTGTGCGTTTAATAGTCTGCTCAGTGTTTCATGGTGGCAAATCGCTCGTTCTGTCTCATCTCGCAAAACCGCTGGACGGCAGAGTCTGCACAGGCCTGATAACGCACACGTGCACCCGCGCAACGCATGCACAAGCTGCGGTTTTCTCCCTCACAGAGAAACACACACACACGCATGCACACACACAAAAAAACTCGGCTTCCCACACTGACTTTCCAGACCAATAAATACTGCAGTCTGTTGACTACCAGCAGGTCCGTGTACTCACGGCTGTCGATGTTCATCCCCCTGCTGGCAAGGTCGGTTTTGTTAGTAAAAGCTTGTACGTCTGTGAAGCTCTGTGAAGGCTGAAACAAAGCTCACCTGCTCTTATTCAGCAGAAGGTGTTCTGCTCTGCACAAGCCGTTTTCAACAGTTAGACTTTAAACAACATCACAGAAAAATGCTACAAAATCTATCAGCGAAATTCTTCTTAGGCCTGAAACCTTTCTGCATTTCGCTAAGCTTGGGATTTAATGTGCTAGAATGTCACAAAGTGTGGCATGGCTATAAAGTGGGAAAAAAAAGAAAAGATAGCTTGAAAAACATAAAAAATATAAAGCGTACTGCATACATTTGAATCTAGCAAATTTTACTCTGATACACCTAAATAAAACCGAGTGTAACCAGTTCCCTTCAGAAATCACATAGCCTATAAAAAGAGTAAACCTATGTCTAATTTATTCTCAGTATTAATTGATCTTTGTTGGAGAACATTAGTAAACAAACCGCCTTACGATGGTCAAGAACTTCATACAGACTAGTCAGGGATAAAGTTGCAGAGAATTTTAAGCTAAAATTAGGTTATGAAAAGCTTTGTCCAACCCAAACTCATCTGAAACTGCGAGATAAACATTGAGCAGGGAGGGAGAATGAAGGTCTACAAAACCTCTATGGGTTTCATACATCCATCACTCATGAATGTGTCAACAGGGTAGCTATCAAGGTCTGCACGCCACAAATTTGGCTTTTCTCATCGAAAGAAAATCCTAAACTTCCTGTCCTTCGTTAGTCGTAAGTTATATATAGCATGGTAAATTGACTGAAACTATACAGCACTGTTCCAGTCATGCATCAAAGTGTTTTTACGCTGGAGCCATGTTCATCCAGTTGTACTCGCAAACGTGGACGCATTCATTTCACCAGTACACAAATCTGCACATCTGGCGGGAGGAAGTTAACCCCAACCACCTCACAGAACCCAAAACTCTTGAATCGCAAGAGTACTTACTCTTCCCACTGCGTCACAATCGCCCCAGGAACGCAACAAAGATGTGAACAGGGGTGCTCTGGTCAGGCGACAGCAAAACGAAACATTTTTGACCAACATGTAAAACACTAATCATAGCTGTTAAAGCATCCCAACATGCTGCTTTTCTTCAGAATTGGAAGTATGTGTGCTACTTTGTGTTGGTCTATCCCATAAGACCCCCAAGGTTTGTGGTTGTAACGTTTCGATATTTACAGTTAGCAGGGAAATAATCCAAAATACACATTTTGAACTGGTTTAAGGATGCAAAGAGCTGACGAGCATCGAGTTTCTGGAAAGGCCCTCAACTCAGTCCAGTGGAATCATTCCTAGAAAAACCAAAATTTACACCAACTTTACCAATTCTATCAGGAGAAGAGTTCAAATATCAAACCAGAACTGTACAGGAAGCTTGTTGATGTCTACAAAACGTCTGTGTTCAGCGTGCCACTTATGTTATTTAATCAAATACCAGTGGCCATGTGTGTTTGCCCCTGTATGCATAATTTTGACCTCGAGTGGTTTAGAAAAACGTCCAATAATAAATCTTCTTTCAAAAAGCAATGCAGTTGTACAGTCCATGTTTTTTTTCTACTGAAAACCTTTGTGTAACTGGCTTTGTGCAAGTTTAGATACATGCACTTCATTTCGTTTTTAGTAAAGTTACTTCCGAGATACAGAACAGGAGAAACAGCAGAATGGAATTTGGAGAGATGCGGCCGGAGAAACAGATAAGAGAAGAAGAGTCGTAAAAGCCGATAGGAGCGGGGCAGACGGAGATGGGGTTGTCCAGCGGAGTGGAGCGGAAAATGGAGGCAAGGGAAGATGAGAGCGGGAAAGATAGGTGAGCTGTGGAGGAGAGAGCAATCTCATCTCTCTAGCACAGAGGTTATGAGGCTATTGAACTCAACATAGAGCTGTAATAAAAGGCGAGGACTGTGTGCGTTGGAGAGTGTGTGCCGCGTATGTAAAGCGTAGAGTTAATACTGCTGGCTCTTGATGGTAATTTTGGCCTGTCACTCTTCTAAAGGCCATCTCCGTGGGCCATCAGCCAGCCGCACTCAGACACGGGCGCACTGAAAATGTCACCATTATCACGGTTTGGTTGTGCATGTGTGCGTCTCAATGTGTTCCTCCTTTTGTCTTTTTCTTCGTCCTTAAAAATTCCTCCTCTCCCCTTGCCTGTGTATTGGGAATGGCAGGACAGGGTGTAAATATTTGTGTGCACAGCAACATGTAGAAATCCGCATGTATTTCTGTGTCTGATGACACGTCTACAACTACAGCTGTCGACTGGGAGAGAGATTTATCTTCCAACAAGATAATAAGCCTAAATGTGGAGATCAAGGCGTATTCAAATGTCAGAATGGCCCAGTCAAAGTCCAGACCTAAATCCATTTGAGAATCTGAAGCAAGATTTGAAGATTTTAATAGTTCAGTGACAGCAAAAGATGTTTCTACTTCGCATTAACTTAGAGGGAATGAATACAAATGTAAACTACACTATTTAGATTTTTGTTTCGAAAGCATTCTGAAATGTATACGTGTCTCTCTTTGGCTAAGGTTTACATTCATGTACTAAAATCCTAACAAAATAGATTGGAGTTTAAAATTGTAATGTGACCATATGCAAAAAATGTATCTGCGTTACTATTGAGTGCACTGTAGTGTTTTAATTTGCTACAAAGCAATAATTATTCTGTATGTTTTCAATGTTGAAGTTTATTTGTAGTAGGAAATACAATTATTGGAAAAAGGCAAATAAAGAATAATAAATAACTGTGACAAAATACGTTTAATATATTTCAGCTTTTTTGACCTTTTTTTGCCTTATAATATCTTGCATTTTGTAGCTTTTATTAGACTTACCATACCATACCATACCAACTTTATTTATAAAGCACTTTAAAACAACCACAGCTGATACAAAGTGCTGTACATTAAAACACAACATAATAAAAAAAATAAAAAACTCTTACAGTTTAAAAACAAAAACATACACTCTAAAACTAGATCCCACAGGAGTTAAAAGCCAAGTAAAATAAATGGGTTTTAAGACGAACTTTAAAAGTGGACAGTGAAGGGGCCTCTCTGACCTGCAAAGGCAAGTCATTCCATAACTTAGGACCTATGACAGAGAAAGACTTTTAGAAAAGTACCGTATTTCCCGCACTATAAGGCGCACCTAAAAACCTTCAATTTCCTCAAAAGCCTACATTGCGCCTTATAATCCGGTGCGTCTTATATATGGACCAATATTGAGCCACAACAGGTCTAGCAACTACGGTAAGCAGCCGCCGACTTCATTTTCCCCCGTAGAAGAAGCGGTGCATGATGGGATAGTTGTCAGAACGCTGGTTTGTTAATAAAGTTTGACTGACCTGTCTACCTACCCACCTGATAATCAGGTCGTCTGCAGGTCATTTAGCACCACGTTCTCCACGAACACGCTGTGTGCAAACGGAGAAGAGATCTTCCGGCCACGTCCCGGCCCAGTCGCGGAAGGCTCTCCTCGCCGACCCGAGTTGGACTGTTTTGTTGACATTCTTTATGTCAACAAAGTGGCTTTAGACATTCATCCAGGGTGCTTCGACTAGGGTTAACAAGGGACCGGCTCCTATACATTTAAAGCTGGGGGGGGAAGAGAGACAGAGACTGCGGCAGCAGCGTGTCGGTTGGTCTGTGTTATCCAGAAAGCAGTTGGGCACAATATCGCAACACCAACACCACGAGTGAAACAATGACTGGGGCAGACTACTATATAAAGTACTCGGGGACCATTTCTTTATTATTATACATCCACATTTGTAGAGAACGAAACAAATCGCGTCCCGTATAGATTCAATACGGGATGGGTGGCAACCCAAACTGTAGAGTCTATGCGCCTTGTAATGCGGTGAGCCTTATATATGAAAAAAGTTTTAAAATAGGCCATTCATTGAAGGTGCGCCTTATAATCCGGCGAGCCTTATAGTGCGGAAAATACGGTAAGTAAACGTTTACCTATGTCCGTGAATAGGTAATGAAAATGGGCACTTAGTATCATGGGAAAAAGTTAGTGCACTAAGATTTTTGAGTTATCATGACAACAGTGAACTCTAGTTGATCATTTCTGCAAACCCCCAAAACTAACAGTGTGGTTGTTACCTTTGTTGTTTGAACCTTTTTTTAAAAGCATAAATGACACCAATATATTTAAAAAATAAGACTCAGTGCCATTATTGTTTACTGCATAGCACTTTTAGTAAGCAGTGTGCTGAAGCAGTTTATCTGATAATAACGAGTAGGTTGGATTTTTAGATCTGTCTTTGAGTTTGCTAGGCTCTAATAGATGCAGGTAAAAGAACCTTATTGAAATAAATGACACAAATGATCAAAATTATTAAAGGATGGGCGATAAGGATTATAAGGATAATACCTTGACGATCCTGTATCAGTATCTCTATATTAGTCAGGAATAAATATGAATGCTTCAGGCTGCTGGTGTATTTTTTGTAACTGGTAAACTCAGAGCTTCAAGCTGACTGAGTAGGAACTCCGTTCTTTTCACTGTCACAACCAAAAGGCTTGGCTTTGTGTGAGTGGGTGTAGGGTTGAAGGGTTATTTTCTGGGCTTGTAGCTAGCATTGAACATGGGGCTCTGCATGGCATTGTCCTCAGGGAGATCAATGACATTCCCCTCTTTTGAACCCGCAGATTATCGGCGCGCCTGATTGCTTGAAGATCTCCCCTCTCTCTTGATCTCCCTGCCCTCTGTCCTTCACTCGGCTCTCGGCGTCGGTCTTCGTCTTTGCATCCTCTGTATTTTTAGCATTTTGAGGTTTAGAAAAAACAGCAGGACTTTAAATCTTTATAGCGAAAGTGTGGATCCGAATAAAGTTCAGCTGTTCTTGGGCTCAACGCGTCTGACGTCGACTAATCCAGAATGAAAAACTTTTGTCCTTGGATACAAGAAAAAACACCTTCTGATAATAAAGTGACTTTTGGGGAATATTTATCAAAACACAATTCCAAAAATCGGACAATTTGCTCTCTTATCGGCCAAACAATAACAGATGATCAAGATCAGTTTTATTTCTTGTGTTTGTGTGTGTTTTCTGGCACAGACTTAGCAAATGATTGTAACTGTTGCTGACACGGAAGCTAAGCTGCAGGAGAAGAATTTTGACTCTGAGTGCACACTTCTTCTTTCTGCCTCAGAGATTAAATCTTTCAAGTCTTGGCCCTCTGCTCTTTCTCTTCTTTATTAAGAAACTCTCTGTTAAGGGAGTTTTGTTTTAAGCATCCATATTTTTAACACCTTGTCAAACAAAAGAAAAAAGAAAGATTCAGATGTCTACTATTTGTTTCATGAAAACCCTGCAGAGTAGCTATGTTGTGTTTTTTATGTGATATCTTACATAGAGTTCCATCCAGATAACTAAAGATATACAGGATACAACACCGAAGAAGACACTACATCTTTACAGTGTAGTTTCTTCCTTCCTTTTTTTATTTAGATCATAAAAAATTAACAAAAGATGATCTGATTTTGTAAGAAAAAAAAATTCAGACCCAGAACTGTGTCGGCCCATTCATTCTGTGTATAGCCATATTTTAAGTGTTGACATCAGTTCCATAAGCCAAACCCAGGCCTGAAAACCGCCACACCTGTAGAATCAAAAAAATACATTACTGCCTGTCTAACTACTTGAAATAGGACCTAAAAAAAAGCAACACATTATGTCCTAATAAAAAAATGTAAGCAATTAGGAACAGACGTGAAGTTTGGCAAAGTAATTTTTTCACAAATAGAGAAAATATCCAACAGTGAGGAACTTCCCCCGGATTTGCTTGCCTGCCACCTTTATTCCAAGAGGACAAACACAACCAATACAGGAGGTTGGATCTTTTATGGACGCTCTTTGGACAACAAGAAAGGGACTGGGCAACGTTGCATTAATGGAAGAGCTCCAAGGTAAAACCGGCATCTAATCAGAAAGGTCCGTATCACGTTGACCAAAAATCAGTTTGATGATCATCTAATGTGATCGTCATGGAGACGCAGTGCCGCTTCAGGACCTGGACAACCTGAAGGAAGTAATTAGATTGCAAAGTCTGGTCTGTAACAAATACCCCTGTCTTGAATCCAAATATTTTCACCAAGAGAGCTTATAATATAATTTCTGATGAGCTGAAAAAAGATGTAAAAGTGAAAACATGAAATTCTGTGACGTGCAAGATACTTTTCCACAGCTCTGCAGATCATTATTATGTGGCAACATTGTACATCTCTGGTGTGCAACGTCTAAGAAATTCGGTTGGTTCAGAGGCACATTGATTTCTTTTTTAAACACTGTGGGCAGAATGTGGGTGGAAAGCAACGAGGACGATGCCATTCTGGACGATGTAGTTTAGAGAATAATTCAGTTAAAGAATAAATTACATTTAAACCATTGTAATGGACAATAGAAAGGTCTCATGGAAAAGACAAAAACACCAGGAGTGGAGGTTTGTCTGTAGTTGAGGACTCTCTCAGTCTTCAAGGATCATGATGGGGTGGCACCGGGGGTTAAGAGTTAGGATTTTACGTCAAAACAAAAAGTTTCCAGTTTAAAAGCCGTTCTCTGCAGCCTTTGCATGCCCTCGCCATGAAAACTTGGGTGTTTCCCAAATATTTAGGTTTCTTCCCACAGTCCAAAGACTTTAACTGGACTCCAGCCACTTTTGGGTTTGAAGAAGGCAGAGGAGTTTCTACAGTTGAATGAAATGATGTTGCAGTAAGTAATAAAGAGCAGTGTACGACAGAGAAAACCAATATTTTCAACTTTCATCTTTTGAAAATAAAGAAAAGCGATTGTGCTTTTATAAAGGTAATTCTTTAATGATATAATTTGGAGAAGAAAAACAAAGCGATTAAGACGGCGACGTAGTGAATGGCTTTTCTGACATTAAGAAGTCGGGAGGTAAAAACAAAACGTATGTTTTGCTAATTAAACACTCAAACTCATTGGTTTAAAAAATGATAACAAGGAACAGCTTCTAGCTGCCCAAATAATGAAGCCTGAAGATGCTTTATAATGAAGATTTTGCTTTGCGAGAAATGATGAAGTCCTTGGGCCACAGGAGTTTTTTCTAAGCTAATATCTTTGTCCAATAGTTAATGTTGTATAATCCTACTATGGGCATTCTGAGAACCAGTAAGAATGTTTTGGATTGCCTCTTGTGGACAGTAGAAGGTAATGGGAAATTCTTCAGCCCAGGAGATCATCGATAGAGAGGACCATTTAGGTCCACTTGGTCCTAAATAAAGTCTTAAGAGTGGGCAGCGTTGTCACCACTGGGTAGCAAAGGCACTGAAGGTCTGAGCAGATCCTGTTTTCTAAGCTCCCCTGAACACACCAGGTCCACAGTGAGCTGCTAGTGGATGGTGGAAAAGATGGATGAGATAAAGTCTGGACAAGAAAATGTGTCAAAGGCTGGAAAACTCATTGGACAGGGAAGAAAGTTGACCTGCCAACAAACATACTGCTCTGGAAGAAATGAAGAGTCATCAGTTTCTCAGATTTTACTCTTTATATGTTAAAACGAACCTTGTTCTTTTACTCTATAAACTACTGACAACATGTCTCCGAAATTCTAAGCAAAAATGTAGAATTTGCATAAAATGAGAAATAGTCAAAATAACGAAAAAGATTAAACACTTTCAAACCTCAAACAATGCAAAGAAAACAAGTTCATATTCATTTAGGAACAACAATGTTGTTTCCCAGAGCTGTATATGGCTATATATGGACGGTCCAGTATGGCCCATTTAACATAAGGTCAAAACCCAGTAGATACTTTATGGCAGTAAAAGAGAATGTATTTTTATGTGCTTGTAGGTGTCATTGCAGCAAAAAGAGATTCTACAAAGTTTTGCTTGAATTGGAGAAAATATTAACGTTCACCAAATTTCATAATTTGTCTTTTGTAGACTTCAACAGTATGCAAATCTTGTCTTGGTCTACCACATAAAATCCATAGAAAGTTATATTAAAGTTCAAGGTTGAAATGTGTCAAAATGTAAAATAATGTGTGTGAGTAACACCACTACCAAGATTAGCCAAAATATAAATACAAAAGTAAGATTTTTGCTCCTGTGAAAATTTTACTGAAACTAGTTTAGCTGTTTAAGCCTTGCTGGTGAATATTTCTTACTTGTTTAAAAAAATATTTGCACATTCACTTGGAATAACAGTATCTAGAGAGCCATAAAGAGACTCAGGAATACTCAAAAGAACTGGGAAACAAACACTTGATTAATTTTTTTTCTCCCCTCTTTCTTTCTCTAGGATTTTTTTTTCTTAAATGCAGATATTGAAGTATAAATACATTTTCATTGCAGGGGGGGCTTGTTTATGAGGTAGAGGCTTCTGCTTTGGATGAAATGTGCAAATTATGCGTTTATGAAAAATAAACATGTGAAAGGGCTCAAAGTAAGCCAAGAACAAGTCTGGCGGGGTGAAGGCTAAGAGGGAGAGGTGAGCCGAGGAGAGTGAAAAACGGTGGAGAAAGATTGATCAAAACAAGACGGAGGGAGAGGATCCCTCTCTCCCTCACCGCATCCACAGCTGATGCTGCTCTCAGCCAGAAGGTTCCACAAAAACACAACGGCGCCTTCGCCACGGAAATGGCACACACAAGATACACACATTAATATCGGTTTGCTCTCCGCGCAGACACATGGGCGCAGAAAAACACACGCAGGTGGGACTACGAAGTGTAGTGTGCCAATTTGTTGTGCCCCTGGTCCCCTCTCAAGAGGCCCTCAGTCCGGCATCCAGCCATGCCAAGATTGGCACCCGTCCCACAAACACACTCGCGCACGCGCACACACTCACCCACACCTTCGCTCGCGAACTGCACCGTGGCTCCAGGCGCCGCACTACCGGGGCTCTCTGTGCGTGTTTGTTTACGTGTGCGCGCTTCCACTTTTCTCCACTTTCGCGGATCACAAGAGACAAACGCTGAGGGGAACGTGTGAAAGACACCGCAGCCCTTCGCACAGGCGGAGAGACGAGAGAGCAGCAATCATTTCTCGCGAAACTAGGGCTGCGGTTCACGTATCCGTTCCTCGCACGAGCGCCTCCTGTTATTTTCCTCATCCCGCTGGTCCGTGGAGGGAGAACCTGGGATGTTAGGAATTAATGACATGAGGAAAAGCGTCTCCATTCTGACACTCTCTGCCTCGCACTTTTTTTTTCTTTTTTACAAATTATTTAGCAGCTGAATAATTATCTGTCTCAACGAATGTGTCGGGACGGAGAAGAGACTCGTTGTCATTTCAGAACGGTACCGCGTGAGAAAATGCGGTTCCTGGTTGACGGGAACACGATGATAAATGTTAAACCTTTCACTTCCACCTTCCTCTCCTCGGGAGATCTTGTTTCTTCTGGATGTGGGCCTGGAATCTCACTTGAATATCTTTATATCCTGCTTAGCCATCAAGAGTTTCTCTGGCCTTTTCTGTAGTTTGGCAAACTCTTGACAGATCTGTGTTTTGATTCATTTACGGCTTCCACTGCCTTTCCACTGTTTTCTCATAGTGAAACCATTTGTGTTGTCAAAAATGGATACATCAGCATTCACAGCAAGACTTTCAGGCCATTATGTTTAGTACAAAGTGTCAAGCAGTGTGTACTTTATCACACACTGATTACAAGACTATGGCTGTATGAATTTCGCCTAAAGGCAAGTGTGTGCCATGAGTAGAGGGGTAGCTGATGCCAATCATCAGTGGTCCAGTACAGGGTACCTGACAGCTGCCCACAGGGGCACCTACAGGATGCTTACGGGTAGCTACAGTCCACCTCATGTTTCAACAGCTTGTCAGACCAACTGTTTGCAGCCATGACTTCATGCACTTGTTTTCTCTCCATGACTTATCAGGCTCTCAAGTCAAGAAATGAAAATTGTTCAGAAGACATCCTGTTCTCTTCCTTGAGGTTTGTGGACATTTGTTTCGATACCTACCACGGCATTCCAGGTGTAGACTTTCTGGTGTGTTGGGTCACTTTGGAAAATCAGTACTCTGAAAACTAAAAGAGAAAGATAACTGACTTTTGGAAGTCGCCACACCATGCTGCACCAACAGTAGTAAATGGAGGCATCGTTGAATTGGTGGAAAATGACTGTTATTTGGGGTTTGTTCAAATATTAGTCATTTTGGGCCACATTTTGTTTGCACAGAAAAAAGGCCCAACAACAGCTGTAATTCTTAAGGAAACTGAGAGTTTTAATGTGTCGTCATTTCACACATGATAAAAGTCTTAATGCACTTTTTTTCTTGTTTTGTGTTATTGCGTGGTACAGAAATCTGTCTCTGATCAACGAAACTATTTTGGGTAATCTGGATGAAGTGGCTGGTAAGAGGCACATTCTGTCAGGTTACGCTGAGACCATCGTCTCTATGGAGAGTTTCTGCTGCTTCCTTCTGGTCGCAGGTATAAAATGTCAGCTGTGGAGATCAAGAGACATAGAGTTTCCTTCTCAGCAATGGCTACTGTTTCGCTCAATGACTTAAAATGAGCATTAGGAGTTAGTGCTACTGCACTTTGCATTTTTGTTGATGTTGATTGGTTGAACTTTGGCTTTTCTGTTTTCTCTGTTTATGTGCCGTTTGATATGTGGACATGCTGCAAACTAATTTCCCATTGGTGAAAAATTAAATTATCGTTCCCATTACCTTTACTTTAACTGGATCGTTGCAAAAACTTGACTATTCTCTTTTTTTAATCATCCAGTTGCAGATTTGCTGGAGTGTTTGGGATAGCTGTAACCAAATTAAACCAATCTCATGTTTGCCTCTAAAATACATTAATATTCCACAAGCTCCAGTCCCCATGTGAACATATGAGAGGTCTCAACCTCTTACCTAAAGCAACAGTAAGAGGTTTGTATAATCACTCTGCCATCCACCTCTCTTGATAATCAATCTTCACCTTCTTTAGACCTAGCACCGTATGGGAACCAATTAACATTTTTAAATGCCTACAAATATGTATAAATTGCTAAATCAAAAATAAATTAGAATATGTATGTTGTGAGTCCCACCTGAACAGCTAATGCAAATTAGTTAATTATTATTTTTATTTATTTCTCCTTGAGTAATTCTTGCTTTTTTATATGAAAAGATGTTTTGCATCACAGTTATTCACCTTTTTCTGCATGTAACTCTTAAGTCATTTCGGTGTGCGTGCTTTTTTTTTTTTTTTTGCTTCTGACCAATAAAAGTCAAAACTTTTGCTTTGGATTCACACGTTCCTCTTTAGGGACACATCAGTCTGGGAGGATGTTTGCTGACAAAACGAGATTTTCTTTAATTTTCTTAACCAAATCACGAGTCTGCTCCGCCATTTCTCTTTCCCCCTGAGCTCTGTGCTGCTAATGTCATTGCCTGTGTCCTCTGGGCCAATTATGCTGCTGCTATTGTCAGACGGAGCTACATATTGTTTCAGCAATCAGTACCAGTGTGTGACAGCATGCGTATGGGATAACGCGCATGAGTAGAAATTAGTATCTGGTGCGATAAGTATCTGTCCAGTAGAGGGTGGAGAGGATAGGAGATTGAAAGATAAAGCAAAGAGAAAGAAAGACCTGACTCCCGTCTTTCTGTCATTTCTAGACCCAGCCTGTCTCTAATCAGGGAGACGCGGGGACGACTGCACTCAATTATTCCCTCATTAGTCAGCAAATAGGAGAGGCCACTGAAAGCCCCGTCTCTCTTTGTCTCCTCATTACTCTGTCACCACGTAGACATTCGTGACCATTGTTCTTATATATTCTGGCATTTTGAGATGGATTTGAGCAACTCTGTGTCTCAGGAAAGTCTTTTAGTGTAAATGTCAAAATGGTAATGAACATTGATGGGGCAAAACCAAGCTGAAAACGCAGTCTGACGCTGCTAATCATTTGTTTCCTTTTCAAGAAAAAACTGGAGAGGAAACAAATATCAGGTTTTATTTATTTATTTATTTAACATCAGATTTCCAAAGGAGTTTAGATGGAAATGACTGACTTCAGCAGCAAAGGAGCTACTAATGGGGATAAAAGTGGACGTCTATGATACCTTGGGCAGTAAAATTATTATTAAAAGCATCACTAGTTCTGAAGACTCAACCGATCATCTGTTTGGATTGCAGACTTTCTATGATATTGACTCATTATTCTATTTTCATTTTATTATTTCATTGGTTAATACTAAACCTGAGAACAATTTAAAACGTAATTGAGAAAAATCCAGGCCGGAGTTTGGGACGATTATGACGCATTTCTTTGATGAACAAATACTGAAATCTTGCAGATATTATAGCAGAGAAGCGACCAGGGAAAATGGGTCGTTTCACAGGAAGAGCCAGAGAGGCACAATGAAACCAGAGAACAATAACACACAGAGGAGGAGGTGAATGGTGGCATGGGCTGCAGGTGAGGGAGTTGCAGCAGAGACGGAGAATAAACAGGTTGAGCTAAGGATCCAAGAATTAACAAATCAAAAGGGGAAAAGTCAAATGCCAACAGATCCAGCAGCAACGACTGACTGATAGCAAAGTTGTCAAAAGTAATCGATATCTTTATTCATTCATTTCATGTATAGTAGTTTATCCACCTTCCTACTGAAAATATTGGACACAGCCCTGCTGGTTTGGTACACACATCTACAAATACAGACTCCAGTTGATCTTTGGAGAAAATATGAAGCAAAATTACCATAAACACAGAAACTGCAGGGCTGTTGCTAACCACATATGTTAGGGAATGTATTTTCCTGTTACTTGCTCAACTGAATCCAAAGTACGCACGTTGTTCACTGTTGTGCTAAAAGAAAGCTGCACTTTCAATTAAATTGTTTTTGAACTACAAGCCTGCTAAACTGCTCACTTCACATTGGTTTGGTTTCTATACTACAGTGACTGATTGTATTCTTGGATGTTCTTTTTTTGTTACGTAAAGACAAAAAAATCCACAGCACTTAAACTGATATTGGAAATTATTTTAGTATTGAGGTTGGTCATTTTAGTATATGGTAGCGATGTGAGAATAAAACATAACCGTGACAACACGCAAGACTTCAAATGTTAGCTCTTACCTGAACGATCGAGTTGTGCTTAAACTTCAGTATCTACCTAAGTTGGAGCTCTAAACTCGATGGCCTGCAGTTGAACCGGGTTACAGCAACCAGTTTGATTAAATCTGACAACAAAAATGGACTAACACTGCACTCTGCCTGAAACACACCACTTTTCAGCCCTCAAGGTGTGTGCTGTGTCTCTGTCAGACTAACAGCATGGGCATGAATAAATTGGTACTATCCTGACTAAACTCTACGTTAAACATGGGAAGGATATGGAGATAGGTGAACAATTAGTATTTAATGAACAAATACTTATTTGCACATTATGGGATACATTCTGCTTGTTTTTGCTTTATGCATTTCTGCATAATTTCATGAACTCCCGAAGACTTCAGTGCATTTATTCCGAGATAATTCTCCCAAATTCATATGTTTTTATCATAAATATTACCCGTTTTTCATCCTGATGCAGACGTGGTTTCTGCCCTCAGCTATGCAATGTCAAACACCTGTGTGTGTTGGTGTGTATGCGTGTACAGAGGCAATGCGGAGGTCATGTCTAGCCCCACGGCACTTCATTAAAATGCATGTATTTTTGGAGAATCTGCGTGAGTGTGTGTGTGTGTGTGTGTGCGCGCGTTGCTCTCGTGTTCACATAACTGTTTACATAATTGATGAATATGATAATGACACAAGCTGGCACTGTACTTGTGGGCATTTGTGCGAGTGCACAGATGTAGGTCTGAGTGTGTTTGTGTACACGGGATTTTTTTTTAGGTCTAAGGTAGATGAAACCTCCGTCGAATCGTCATCTTGGCCTGACAATTTGACCACTGACAGACAGCGCTTTGTTCAGCTGGCAGAGAGGCAGGCATACAGACAGGCATGCAGGTAGACAGACATGCTGACAGCATATGGTGCGAGACAGGAGACCTGCGGACCTATGTGGTAGTTAGAAAAACCCCTTTCCTCCCTCTTTCTCCCCCACTCGCCCCCTTGGCATATGCCGTGCGTGGTTGGCTGTGCGCCACATGCCGAGCTGATGCCCTCGGCACGGCTGGGGCTCCGTGCCACCTGTGCCACTCGCTCCCACCGCAGCGCCCCCACCCTCCACCCTCCAACACTAGTTCTCTGTCTGCACCTGTGTCTGCTGTGGGAGAGAGAGCTGGAAAAGGCAAACATAGACATCACGTCGTCCTCCTAATCAGTTCACTGGCCTACCTGATGCAGTTTTTTTTTAAGTTACCTTATAAGATCCCAAGTGAGAGGTTTGTTTTTGTCCTATTTGCACTAAATATATAAGGTGGTTTTGCATTTTGATTTTAGGCTAATTTTAGCATGATCTGTTCACCGTGCATTAATTTATTTGCTGATTTATATGTTTTAATTTATATCATTCTACATATCATTCTGTAGACATTTTATATCGAACAACCGTTTTTATTTTTGTGGGACTCTGTGCACGTTTTGGACCACATTGTGGTTCACCTGCAACATTTCCAGTTTTGCCACAGTGTTGTGTGTGTGATGCTCGTTCCATGTTTTCTGTTAAAGTTTTGTGCAACCATGCGACTGCTTCCCGATCCAGCCATCAGTATTATTTCAATTCTTTGCTCTTTTGTCAAATGCTTGTTCTTGGGTATCTGAAATATTAAAGAAATATACATTTTACATTCTCCTATGTATAGAAACTTATGGCCCTCCCTGTAATAGCAATGACATTTATTTTATTATTTTTATTTTTTTGCAAAAGAAAAAAAAAATTGTACATTTTAATATTTTATATTAGATTTAAAAAATAAATCAATTAAAAAAATGTCACTCAAGAAAATGATTTTAAAAATCTAAATTGTAGATATTTAGCGCAAATACAAAATGACCTGTGAATAATAACATTTTACTTATTTATTTATTTACTGACAGATTCAGAAGAAACTTTTTAAGTGGATTAAACTGACCTGTTTGCTGCTCATTTAAGTTTTTCTTCCTAATAAGATTGTATTGTCTATGCAGCTTTTAATTTTTCTCTGTGATTATTTTTAAGGAACCATGAGATGCATTTAATTTTTTAAGAACTTCCCAATGTCTTTGTGCTTCATTTTTCTGAACGCGTGAATCAAAAAATGCACTAATCTAATGTGAAGGCCAACTTTAAGTATTGTGAAGGCCAACTTTCTTATCTATGAAGCATTCAAAAGGCAGTTATGCACCATCATAATGATAACAACAGATGCTCTACTAGAGGTGGAACAACTAGAAGAAGCATTCAAGAGGAAGTTAAGTTTTGTTTAGTGGTGGATTAGAGTTAAGACACCTAGAAGAGCTGCTGAAATCACCAGCTTTCAGGACAAAAAAAACACCAGCAAAAAAGCCAATCTAACCAGTTGTGTTGTGTTTTTCTCTTTTATGATTAAAATTAAAGCAGAGCTCAAATAAAAACAACATAATTCAAAATGTAAATTTCACCAGCATCAGACGCAGGCCTTTTGGCTGCGGCTGGTGCGCCAGTCCAGATGTGCTGCTAACATTACAGCGAGACAGAAATCGGATTATGCAGGATTTAGTAAGCACACGTCTCGACAGCTCTGAACAACGCCACGTAAATATTGACTGGCTGCCAAATGCACACATTGTGCGGGGCTACATTATGACGTTAGCTCCAAACACGCCTAGCTTTTCCATTTAAATGATGTGGAGCGTTGCTGAAAACTTTGTATTCGTAAGTCAAGTTCTGTTTTGGTGAAAATAACCCTGGTGCTTGAAAGTGTAGTTTGCTTTTGCATCAAGTTTAGCGTAAAAGGGATAGAAAGAGATTTGAGTGTTTGCGTGTGCGCGCGTGTCTGTGTTAGGGGGAGGAAAAAATTAAAGGGAAAGAAGATAAAGCAACAAGGCTGCAGGTTGCGTGCAAACTGGGCAGGTAAACAGAAACAGGAACAAAAAGACTCTTATCTACGGGCCCTGCAAAGAGTTTCTGCAGGCTATACTTTTGTTCAGCCACAGAGTGGTTGAACAAACTCTGCATTATGCAGCAGGATTGTGGTCGATCTTCAGTGGAAGCATGATTCATCTGCTGAGCCCCGAGCGTTTGCAGCGAGAGAAAAAACACTGTGATTAATAACGTCAATCTCATCCACAGTGACAAACTCTCAGCTGCCGTTTTGTCATAATTCATAGCTGCCCTGAGAAAAGCAGCAAACGTCCCAAATAAATCCAAGATAATCCCCCAAATCCTCAGGTCCTTTACCACAACTGACCTCCCCCACACACACTCACCCACACACACACACACACACGTTCTCATCCAGGTTAGCTGGCGAGGCAGGACGCAGCACACCTGACCCCACGCTGATGTTTCCCCACGCAGTGCCAAAATGAAAGGTTACCACACTTTATGCGCTTGACCACACATACACACACATTTTCATTTCACTCTCTCGTTCAGTCTGAAGTAAGCAGCCCAGTTTAGAAGTAAGCTCACACAACCACACCTGACACTCACTCACTCAGGTGTGCCTGCTTCAGTCACAGTTGGCCGGAGCAATCATCGGAGAGTTTGTTGGATCAGCTGTTAGGTGAGAAGACTAAATGTAAGATGGATTCAGGCCAGAGAGAATGACGGCCAAGAGATAAACAAGTTAACAAGTGACAGATGAGCTTCACAGATGACCACAATTTACCCCGTTAACTCTCAAAAGGCAGTGGTTATGAGACGGGAATGACTTTCTCTCTTTTCAATTATCAGGAAAAAATATTGTGTATCTCTCATGCAAAAAAGATGTAACTTGCTTATATTGACACTAAACAGTCACATATTTGTCTTGTCTTTAAATGAAAAGCATAGAACTAATCAGTATGTTCACGGGGTACAAAAGTTACTTTTTATTTCCTCAGATGTACAACAGAATATGTCCCCGAAGAGTAAATTAACAGGAAGTTTAATCCAGCCTTGACTGATTGAGTTCTGTTTGTTTAGTCAACGAAGTGAGCTAATTGCTGGAAAATATTTTAAAGGATGCCAAATTCTCAGGTTAATGATTTAAACCAGCAAGAAAACCCTTCTGATAGGGTGTGGCAGGGATGACCCGTACCTGTTTCTGTTTCACATGGGTGTAAAATGCACGGCGTTGTAGGAAAACTAAAAACGTCACTAAAAACCAGAGAGAGAAATCACTAAAATAATCTAAACAGACATTTTTTGTATGCTGCAGCTTTATTCTGCTGTTCTGTTGATCTGAAAGACATAACATTTACAGAAGCATGTCTTAAATTCAGATTATAATTTCCTGACTGCACCTTGGTGACTTGCACAGACGTAAGCAAATGTTTGTGAATCAGCTACTACAAAACGGCAGATTTCCCTTTGTGGCGGGTTTTACTCACTAAGTCCTATAAATACTACAGTTTAGTCACCTCGGTACAGATGAAAAGACTGCACACACCACTTACTACGTACTATCAAGCCCCTCCGCTGCTGAGGCTGTTTGTTCAGGTGGATTGTTGTACAGTGTGGAAATCCCCTTCAGCAGGAGGAAAAGCAGAAAACAGAATCCTAAAAGAGAAGGAAAGTGTCTTTGGGATGCACTTTTTTACGTGGAAAAAGTGAAAGCGAGTGATGGGAAAGAGCAACAAAGACTCGCAAACAAATCGCCTGCTCTTTAAACGCAGACACAGCTCCAAATCGTCAAAATGCTGAGATCAGCTTTGGCTGTCAATCCCCCGCTTACTTCCATGAGCGCAAACAAAACACAGCTGTGTGTTCAGAATGACAATGGACACCCGAATTCAACTTCTCACTTCCATGTTTTCCTTCAGCGTATCTGCAGCTGTTTTGATTATTTTCTGTTTTACCACTTCATGGGGATTTTTTTATTTATTTATTTTTTGAATTTAATTCATCTTAAAAATTCTAAGATACAAATTTGAGATTATGAGCCACAAACTTTGGCTGGATTCAGTGATTTCATTCTGAAACAGCATTAATAATAATGAGAGTGAATAACAATATGAACAGAGTCATTTTCTACAGGTTTAGGGAAATTAATCCACACAAAATAGTATTTATAGATGAGCAATTAAGCCCTAAATGTATAATTAGCCACACCATTGGAAAGGCCTATTTTGTTCCTTTTAATATTTATTCTCTTTTTGTATACAACCGTAGATGTATTTCAGTTTAAAAGGTGAAGGTTGTGTTCTACTAAAAAGATGCAGCTAAACTCGAATTAGGTAATTATCAGTAGGATTGTCGGCTAGAGACAGAAGTTTTGACCTTTCATGAGTCTTGACACCAAGATTTTATGGATAACATTTTAAGGACGTCACATGGATTTAGGTTTGGGCTTTAACTAGGCCATCCTAAAACACAAACATCGATCCAGACATTTCCATTGGAGTCCTGACCATATGTCTAGGCTGATCGTCCTCTAACCCACCCTAACTGGACAGCTTCCCAATATTGAGTCCCACAGCATGTTACCGCTACCACCACGTTTCCTGTGCAGTGTTACTTTTGTAGGGCAAAAAGTATAGTTGACTGTAGAATTACACAGTGAGTGGGATGCTGAGAATATGGGATTTAGTATGGCTTTTCTGCACTGTAAGGACAGCACATAGTTTTTAGTAATCTTTGTGTTTATGTGCCACTTTATGACGGCCTGTCAAAGAAAATCCCAATGAAATGCATGAAAGTATCTGTTCATAATGTGAAAAATAAATTAATGAGGTATGAATACTTTTAAAAGGCACTATCCGTCCATCCATGTCCAGCAGCCATTGGGCGAGAGGCGGAGGAGACATTGGACAGGTCGCCAGTCCACAGCAGGACAAACGAGAGCTCATACACTCACACCTAACAATGAGTAAGTGGCCTCCTCAGCCATCAGAGGGAAAAATGATGCAACTCAACAGTAAACATACTCCTGTCCCACTTTTTAATAAAGTGCTGCCAGCTTAAAGTTACAAAAATAAAAGTGCCGGCTTTAACACTGGGGGGAAATAATAACGTGTTACAGTGACTTGCAAATCATTGCACTGTGTTTCATTCTCTTCCTCCAGTGCACTTAGGAAGATGTGCAGAGATGTCTACAAATATTCTAAGTAAAAAAGTAGTAAATAAAACCAGAGTGGGATAGAAATACTGGCTATCAGTGCTGCTTCACGTTCTTAACAGCAATTCCTAACGCAAACAGTACTAAGAACAAAACAGCAGAAGAGAAGCAGGCCTACCAAAAGCCCCGCTAATTCATTCACTCACTTCCTGACTCGGCTTCCCAGGTGTGGACTTGAGCCTCGACCACCTCTTGATCTCGATGTGCGGAGCCCCGCGTCTCTTTGAAATGGGCTCCACGCTCACCAAGCGCAGAATTTCATCTTCGTCTGAAGATGAATATTTATATGTACATTTGTATGCACGTTTGCAAACTGAAATATAGATACCAAATTAAATATCTGGAGCAGTGATGATGTACTCGACTTGGCAGATTTTTCTCCTCCTCACTAAAACCTAAATAATTTCTCATAAATCCTGCAGGTAGCGATGGGGAAATTTCCTCTCCAGCAGTATTTTGCCAGTGTTTGATAATTGATGTGAAACTTTTGATGCAGTACTATTACACGTAACAACAAAGTCCAACTGTGGATTTTTTTATATCTTTTTTTTTTTTTTTGCTCAGTTAAATGCACACTGTTGTGTAGCAAAAGGAAATACCAATTGAGCTCCTTTCATATATTCAAATGATCATAAATATTTAGCAAAATCTTGTTTAGTAAAAAACCTTAGAAGAGGAAAAAAAAACACTCAAAAAAATGAAATTTTATTGTGAAACTAAACGTCCTCTTCACCACGTAGGCGTCAAGCTCCAGAAATGATCATTTAGCTGATCTCTAACCACTATTTCTGAAAAATGAACCAGCAACAGGCTGTAAAAGTATTTTAAAAAATCATACTGTGAAAAAGTTCATATGCTTTGTCACTCATGTCAGATACATTTTTACTCAAATAAAAATCATCGTCCTAAAAAAGAAGTTACTGAAGAAAAAGGAAATAAAAACCTACTTGACAAAAAGTAGTCCTGCTTTTGTCCTGGTAGCTGTTTGATCATAACATCTGATTTAATTTGTGAAAATGATCTGATGAGACAAACCAGATGGTAAAGTTATGTGGAAATTCTAGTATTTTAGAGAATAGTATTATTACTCAAGTAAAAGTAAAAAGAACAGTTAATTCAAATGAGCATTTCAAAGTTAGTTAAGAACCACCTCTAGAAATCAGATGGGTGGTAACTAGCTTTCTAACTTTTACAAAAATAAAAAATTTTTTAGGTGCAAATCGTCCCTTTATGAACTCTCATTGGAGTTGCAGACGTTGCTTTTGCGCGTTTATCTTGGCCTGGGTTTGCAGCTCCACACATCAAATCCTCACTCTGCTGTATTGTTGGCAGGGTTCTGGACTGCTCTTTTATTCCATAACACTTTTACACATTTATCTATTTTGCTACACAAGGATTAATACAACTGTCCTTTTTGATTAAATTATCTGCAAACAAAAAGCAGAAATAAAACAAGAGCTCCTAAGCATTGGGCAGTGTCTCATTGTTTGCCCTCCCATGTCTCTGTGTTGGCCTGCAATGGACTGCTGATCTGTCCAAGGCATCTCACCTCCCGTCACTGAAACAGACTGCATGCTGCAGTCGTGTCTCCTTATGCAAACATTTGTCAGAAATCACCTTTGACCCGTTTTCGAAAACCGTACAGCTGTTGTTGTTGTCATTGATGATGCCGTTGTTTTGTGATACTGGTCATGTTCTTGATTTTGGGACATTGTTGTGTAGAAAAAAAAAAAATCTCCCAATACTCTGAAAACGTTTCCAGGAATGACCATGGCATAACAAGGCAGTCTTACTGTAAACATCAAGAAACAAAGCTAAACTTACATATTCTCTCTCCCTTCCTCTGCTGCCGACAGCATACCAGTGGAGTCCCACACACCAACACACACGTCAACGCATGCACATGTGCTACACGTTTTTTCCCCACATCTCTGCGGTCCAACATTCGACCCGTTACACTTTAAATAGCCTCACCACTCAGGCCGTATCACCTGATTGGTATCCGAGGGGACACTGAGCAGCTATTAGCCACGTGAACCTTGACCCTCTGCTTCTTTGTCTAACCCCGGAGTCGGAAAGAACGCCGCGTATGAAAACTTTGAAAATCTACAACGCTTAGGAAAAAAATTAAAAATAATTCCTTCTGTAAGATGTGTGGGAGTGGTTGAATGAATTAAATGCAGCTAAAGTCATAAATTAGTTATATTAGGTTTTTTTTTTATCACAGAGGGTAATTACAAGAGAAGGGTACAATCCCAGAGAAATACAGCTTTGATGCATGGGAGCTTTTGTTCTCGTCTTATCCCGACTCTGTTATACATCTAAAAGATAAAGATTTGTTATTCATGACTTACATGAGATGTTTTATGTGAATTAATCTGTTTTAATGCTATGCTAGCTGCTGAACATTCCAGGTGTTTGTGCTTACGGAGCGGTCTTTTTTTTTATTTCGATTTTTTTTTTTTGCTTTTGTTTTGTTTCTGTACAAGTTTGATTACAACAGAAAAAGCCAGGATAACTGTCTGGTCTTTTGTCTGAAGTGGATGAATAAATTAAAAAGTGTATTCTTTCAAACATGGGCTCAATTAAACATATTTGCAAATGAAAGTGGTTGAAAAAAAAAATATATATATATATATATTAGCATCTGAGATCATTCTTGATGCTGACTTGTCTTCAACAAATAGCTTGGTGTTACGGAGCATATTTCAGGTATCTAAATAAGAGATGTTTTCTACATTTGCTATAAAAAGTTGGATAGTTATAATTAGTAGAGCTGAATTTCGAAACAATGTGATTTTCTTAAAAAGCTATGAATGTTTTCATGTTGTCTTTAACTTTAATAAACCTTACCCTGCTCAACAATTCATTTAAACAAGTATGGATCTTTGTGAGGTGGATTTCACAGTGTTTGAAATAAATTGTAAAAACGAGGCTATCAATATTTCTCTACATCTGCTGAAATAATATTTTTTTGTTACATGTTTTGAACAGAAAACGCTTTCACTGTCCCACAGAGCGGAAATCTGGTACGATGATTTTTTTTCTTTAATATGTACATAATGATGTGAATGTGTACTAAAATAAAAAAAACACAACACAGTATTTGCAATACAGTACATCAATTCAGTACAAACAGATACATAACATTTGATTCTTTTTACTTTGACATTGACACTCAAGAGTTAAGCAAAAACAAATAAGTTGCCTATAATGTTCACAAGCTGATATTTGATTATCATGTTATCATGTTTAGAGTGTTTAATGCAAATCTTCTAGTTCCCACATCATTACTGTTTGGATCGTTAATGATATTTCACATTTCGCTGTATTTCCAAGCAGCCAAATTTGTCTTTTTTTTATAAGCGAGGGAAAAGTTTTGGAGCCTTCTTTCAGCCAGCTGTCCAGCGGTGTGCAGCAGCAGGTGGAAGAGAGAGGGAAGCATGGGTCTGCGGCCTGTGGTGCGTTCTCTGGCATCTCACTGCTCACCATATGAGCAGTAACTTTTTAAAACTGCCATGAATCGTCTGGGGAACTTTGCTTTAAATGCAAAAGAACAGCCAATTTCTCTGTCCTCTTTGATGTTCCTCGTCTTGGACAGTTGTTTCAGTTGTAGCTTATTTAGGGCGCTGTCGGTACTTTTATGACCTCTAAAACTACGTATGCCTAGCTTGTTACTCAAGTTTCTGCCGTTTTTGACTCCAGATACAAATGTCATTTCCTTCTATTTGGGGCTTATTGAAGTGAAAACCAGCAAACAGACTGTTAATGATATTCGTGGATAAAAAAATAAATAATAAAAAGTGATGGGTAGCTCCTTCAGAATCTGGAGCTGTTACCTTACCGCGGCTCCAGAAGCGACGGGCGAGGCTGCAGCATTTTCTGACGCTTTTCTTCTTCTACGGTTCCCAACGCAGCCTATAGCAGAGCTGCTGGTTCGCGTTTAACCTTGGTCTCAATGTCACTCACAAGCCTCGTGTTTTTCTTCAACCAGCCGCCCTCCTCTTCCCGCCCTCCCTTCCACAACACCACCACCGCCGCCGCCACCACCGCCCCCTCAGCTGGTGTGTTTGAGCTCCTCAGCGGGGGGCCTGCAGGCAGCGCCACAGATACGCGCAAACTCTCTGTATCCATCTGACGTGCACGTGCGCGTGCTCCGCGCGCGGCCTCTTCGGGCTGCTCTCTGGATGTGCTAATGTGATAATTGAGTATTCCAAGTTCCGCCTGCAACTGTGTCACCGTGCTGCCCGACATGCACGCGCGCACGCACACACACACACGCATGCACGCACACACACACACACACACGCGCACACACACACACACACACAAACATCACACAGCCGGTTTGTCTCAGAATAGCTGCATCTTTTCTCGACAACATTCTTCAGTCTGAGCTGTTTTGAATAGTTACTGTGAACTCCTGCAGAGATTAAGCACGTCTTTGTTTTTGCATTCACATATGTTACATAGGATACTTATGTTGCTATTTTTTGTGTGTGTGTGCATATTTTGCACATTTAAAGCAACACATTGCCTCAGCAAGTGGCGTAAGAAAGGCAACTAAATGACTGAAGATATTTTAGTCATTTGAGTTTCATGAAATAAAGACGCAGTGTATGCTATCGCATTTCCCCTTCTCTTGGCTGCACACTGCCATTCAGCTGACTTAAAGGCAGCTGCTCCCTTATTTACATTGTCTGTTCTGACATATTTTCCATTTATGACGGGCAATCAGGGTATGAAAAGTAAATTATTATAACTCATCGCTACGACTTAAGTAACATTTAAAACTGCTGCAGTAAAGCTGCAGGTTGGTGGAACCAGAGCAGAAATACTGACTATTTATTCACTGAATGCACATGTGCCAAACTCAAGGCCCGGGGACCAAATCGGGCCCGCCATAAGTTTTTATGTGGCGCTTGTCTAGAAGGACACAGAAGTAAAACTTTCAAGATCACCTTTGTGTCCTTAAATATTATTTTATTGATCAAATCAAAGCATTCTTATCTGTATTGCCAAATTACATCAATGTGAAAAGATGCTAGACAATATTCAATTTCAAGAAGCTCTCATCGAATGCAGAGACAGTTATTTATTGATAGTGTAGCGTTTTGTTAAACTGTTGACATTCGTAATTTGGATATGGACCAAAAAGAAAATAAATTTGACGCCTCAGATCTAATGTGAGGTTTTTGGATTTACAACGCTGCTTTGTTAGGAGCAGAATAACAACATGTTCCAATATTCTGGGCAAAAATATACTTAGGTGGTATTTAATATGAATATTTTGACATCAAGACATAACAATTTCCAGCCATAATTCTTCGACATTCCTTTGCAGGCGAACATTAAATCTTCTGGACTTGTGCATATTAAGAAAACTGTGTTATCATGTAGCTCTGTGTTAGAAAATTATTAGTTCTGAGTTTAAACCCAGCTTTCCTCGCACATTTATTTTTCATGCTCGTTATATTCTGGGCTATGATACGTCTGCATTTACATCTAACAGACATTTAAAAACACATCGATTAACATTTTTAGAGCGAATAAATACTGATTTTAGCCTACACATCTGAGGAGTATTTAGTTCCAACCACAAAATTCTCATCTTAGAAAATAAGATTAATAGCATCATCTTTTCAAAACATTTGTTTTGTGTTTCTAATGTTTGGTAAATACCAGGATGGAGTAAATCTGTGCAACTCCGACTCAAAAGTTATCAGCTCGTCGTAAGGCTCTCGTACAGATACAGTTTGGATGCAGACCCCGTCCTGACAAATGGACAATAACACATGCTCTTTCCTTCTCACTCTGCAGGCGGATAAAACTGAAGTGAAGCCTTCTGCAGGAGCCACCAGTGTGCTCAGGGACACAGCGAGCAGCACCCAGGAACCGGTCCCTGGTCCCTGGTCCCCCTGCCCGCGCTCCGAGGAGCAGCGAACTGAGGAGCCGATGCGCTGAGGAGCCAGCAGGTCACCGCTTCACCGAGAGGCTCCAGGCAAAAACACATCACAGACAAAAAAAAACCAGAGAAGCACTCTGGCTTTCAATATTGATCACCTCTTGCACATTCACGCACTCACACACACACACACACACACACATCTCATGTCAGAGAAATCAATGAACAGACAAATTTATTCTGGCTGCAAACCAAGTAAGTCTAGCGGTATTTGTGTTTGTGTGTGTGTTTTTTTTTTTTTTTTTTGAGCTTGAAGCTCGGGTGGATATTCAAGACTGGGAAGAAGAAAAAAAAAGGAAAAGGAAAAAAAAAGGGAGCAAGTTGGAGTCGAGGAGTCGGATCCAGAAAGTTTCTGTGAATACTTTTCGACAAACGATTGAGGAGGTGGTGGAAGGGACTATATAGGGAGCGAGGGAGGGAGGAGAGGAGGCGTTGACGAGGCGTTGTCGAAGAGAGAAGAGAGGAGGAGATTAGGGTTTGCGGTTCGCTGTCGAACCAGCGTCGATACAACGGCAGCATTTGCCTAATCCTTTGGTAATGGGAGCTTAGCGGCCTCCTCGGACACACAAACACTCCCACCGCCTCCTCCTCCCGCGGCTCCGCTCCTCTCTTCTTCTTTCCTGCCCTCTTCCCGTCTCATTTACATGACATTAGAAACATTAGGGCGACTCCAACAAGGCCCCATTGTGTGCGTGTTGGTTTTGGGTCCCAGCGCGCCGGAGCCGGAGCTTTGGAAGAGAGGAGAGGAGTGGAGCGAGTCAGGACATCACAGAGGCTCGTCCGCTGTTTTGTCCCGCTCGAGATGGTGTGTGTGTGTCTCTAAAGGGCCCGTTGAAAGAGCGATGGAGAAAAGTGATAAATGGGCCTTAGTGTGTCCAGAGCGAGCGATCTGACTGCAGATGTGTCTCCACAGAGAGAGAGAGAGAGAAAGAGCGCGTCCCGGGCGTCTGTGGGATGCGCGGGCTTCGGGCCTGGATATAAGGGCTGTTTGTTTTCCACTCCGATAATTAGTTCGACAGAGGAACATGAAAAGCGCCGTGGAAATGATGTGTCATGGAGAACTCGCTCCATTAGATTTGTCTTTTTTTTTTTTTTCATAACCGCAGTTCAAACAACGAGGTGACAGAAGAGAGGAGGGAGAGAAAAAAAAGAAGCATTGCACCTCATTGGAAACTGTTTATGTGACAAACAAACACTTTTATTACCATGAAAATATGCGTCTTTTTTTATCTAAGAAAGCGTTTCTTTTTTTTTTTTTTTTACCCATGACTATCTTTGGGATTAATGTGGATAAATCTGATAATAGGTTGTGCATAAGCACTGCAAAATTGCAGCCTTTGAAATGAAAAGTGAAGGAAAACAAAAATCAGAATGGTTTCGCAAACATTCATTGCTGCACTGACTCAAAAACACGAATGTAAATATATATGTATACATTTTTTTAAGACAAACTCTTATATTTTATTTATGGAAAATGTGTTTATATGTTTGTAAAACAAATTGTGCATAAAAACAAGAAGTGTAAAAAAAAAAAAAAAGATAAAATGTTGGAACTAAGCAGACAAAAAGAGACATTTATAGCAAATATCCAAGACATTAGGTTAAAGATGAAGGGGGCCTTTCTTAAAATCTACAGAGAAAATATAACATGTTTTACCAAAGCTTTTTTCAATGGATAAAAAACTAATTTCAATTAGCTTTTAACGCAATATTTTGTCCCCTTTATCCAGTTTTATATAGCACTCAAGCAAACAAATATTCACATGGACATAATGTTGAAATCACAAAAACTATTGTAAACAGATAAAAATACTGCAAATGTTTGTGTTTGTAATTTAAGCTTAAAACAAAACAGTCTGTTACAGTAATATGTGCCGGAAGCCGTACATATGCAGTAAATACATATTGGTTTATTTTGACGATAAGTAAAATAGTTTGGTGAGAGGATTTCTACGCATCAGTCATGTTTACACTCATAGAAGCTGACATGTTGTAACAGATTGACATTGTTTTCATTGTTAAGACAAAGTTTGGATAACTCTGCTGCTGCGTATCAAACTGCAGACAAATTCACAATCACGAAGCAAGAAGAAGAAGGAGAAGAAAAACCAGCAACAGTCCTCTGTGTTTCTCGGCTTTTTCTCCAACTTTCCTCCTTTCCCCTCGCTTTCATTTAGTCCCATAAAGCGCAGTTTTCAGTTGGCTTCAAAGCTCTGTGCCGAGCTCAGTTGGGGGCCTTCAAAGCCCCCTGTCTGTCGGCAGGTTTTAGGCGCAGAGAAAGCTTCTTGTTCTTTAAGGATTTGGCTCACAAATAACGCCCAGCCAGGGCCAAGGCAACTATAGCTTGCACCCTGACAGGATGGTAAAGGCAAACCGGTGCATTTCACTGATGTGTTTTGGGGGGCTGTTCCTGCATCTGTCCGAGTGAGTACCTGCTCTGTGTTCATTTTATTTGCCTTCTTTGCTTTGAGGTTTTTTTTTTTCCCTTCTCTCTTCTCCTCCATACTGTCCTCATCTTTGAAATGCTGCCTGTGCTTTACAAGACATTTACCATGAGGCTGCTTGCACTAGACATCATCTCGAAGCTATTCATCTAAGAGTAGTTTCACACTTCCAACCCCTAATTGTCTTATTGCATTATTATTTAATACATGCACTGTGTATATATATATATATATATGTAAAGTGAACTAAAATTAAAAGTGCAGGGAACTGGCTGTTTCTTCGTTTTAAAGAACAAAACCGTCTTTGAGTTTCTTTTTCAGATACACTTCATAAATATCAGTAGGAATTTTCTGCGCTGTGGATCGCACTGATCTTACATTGAGCAAATATTGGACTTCAAAAGCCTGTTAGATATGTGCTGAGAACAAGTCACTATTATACAACGCTACGGTTTTATTGCTGCTCTGTAAAACTTGTGAATCTCTGTGATGGTGGTCCGGATTGTGATGCAGCGCATTAACGTTTAATCGTGCCTCGGGTCGTGACTTTTTCCCCTGTCCCTGCTTTTTTTTTTTTTTTTTTTTTTTTTACCTCTCATGCCTCAGATCCAAGATTTCGAAATGATGAACTGACGTGAAAACAAACACAACAGGTTTCTCTGCTGTATCATAACAAAAAAAAAGGGAGGAGATCCAAACCTCCTCTGGCCAATGAATGCAGGATTCACGTAGGATATTTTGACACTATGTCTCTCGGAGGCAGACAGGTAAAATCCAGGTGCTGATACTTGTAATGTGCATTTTTGGTAAAATAAAAGTAACTTGCAGGCAGCTTGCTTAGTTATTGCTTAGCAACAGTAAATTACAGTAAATTACTGTTGCTACGCAGTAATTTACACAGCATAAGTTGCTCTAAATGAGTACCATAGTTCTTTTTACAAATATAGTTATGAAATACACTGTAACGTCACAGTAAAGTGATGTAAAGTACGGTAGCTTAACTGTATAATCACTAACAAAACCGTCAGGTTTCATTAAATGCAGTAACGGGAGACACTCCTCTTCACGTTCTTTAGACTAACGATTTTTTTCTGTAATTTTGTGAAGGAGCTGCTGAATTTGTCCACATTTATGAAATAAATGACCAAGTTTAACGAATTGTAAAGTGTAATTTCCAACAGTTCACACTAGCGTTGACTTGCGTGTGTGCGTTCATGTTGGAGATTTAGTGGCGTCGTTGCTGTTGTCGCGTGTCCAACGTGTTTGCTGCTGAGAGCATTGTGTTGCAGAGTCTGTGTGCAACAACAGTGGCTTCAGCAGCAGAACTGAACCTGAGCAGAAAATGAGATTATGAGTTTGTTTGATTGTTTTTTTTTTTTTGTTTTTATGTTGGATTTTGCTGAAGTGTGCAGATCCACTCGCTCATTCGGGTTGGTTTGATCAGAGAGAGCACACAGTCAAAGGAACTGTTGCCCTACATGTTGCTCTTCTGTAGACGGTCCTTTTTTGAAAGAGGAAAAAAAAATAAAAATATGCATTTTAAGGTCTAAATGAAAAAGGTTTTCCATCTAAAGGTAAAAAAAAAAAGAGCTAAAGGAAAATCAGACATTTACAAATGTAGATAAACTACCGTTACCAATCGGAGAAGCTTTCCTTGATCGTCCGATCTGGTCAGTGATCGGCAGATAAAATACCGAAAAATCTGAATTTTGTTTTCCACATTAATTTAAATGTGTAAAAACGGGGAACTCCCTCAATTTTCTGTCTACGAACAGATCAACCAATGGATGCACTTTTCTGAATTCAATCAAAATATGATGAAGGTGATCGGATATGCTTTAATGAATTAATGGGCATACTCTTGGAATTATTTTTATTTTCTGCTGGCTTTAAAACTAATATCACTATCAAAGAAGATAGTTTGTGTGTTTTTACATATTAAAATCCTTAAAAAAATAATCAGGAAACGGTATCAGCCAGGAAAAGGTAGATCAGTGCATCTCTGCTGAAGTCTGACTGGCAGAGTTTACTGCGTTTAGAGCAGGCAGAATGGATGAAACTCTTGTTTTAGAGTGAAACGTCAAACGGTGTCCTAATTGTAATGTGTAGAAAAGTTTGAGTGGCTCTAAGGTGATGCAACTACAACATATCTATTTGTAATTGTGTATGGGGTTCACTTATATATATATATATATATATATATATATATATATATATATATATATATATATATATATATATTATTTTTTTTTATTTTTTTTTAATTAGGTAAATGTGACATATCTGAGGATAAATCAACAGTGTTTATGGTCTGAACAGTAATCATTTCCCCCCACTCGGTTCCTGGTCACCTTCAGAAGTTCTTGGGGTTGTGTTTTTATCACAATGCACAGGATAACAGGAATCACAGGCCTCTTTTTTCTCTCTCTTTCTCTTTCTCCCTCTTCTGAGTCTCTTTGTCAGTCACTTTGTTACGGGGCTGCCGCTAAATGCCTAAATTGTAATTGTAAATTGTAGGCCTGCCCACATGTTAGCTCGCTGGTCACAGCGACGCTTCAGAGAGCAACACGGAGAGAGGCTGACGGGACGAGATGGAAACAGGCAGCCATTATAATCAGTCATTCAGCCTTTTGGAGGAGGCAGCGAGCGTTCGCGGTTGGTTCTAAATTTAAAGGGAACCTCTGTGACCTGCTGGCTTTCAGTCGGCCTAAAAGAACTCCGCTGCCCTGCCGTCCTGCCGCCCCCCTCCGTCTCTCCCTCCCCCCTCGTTCTCCTGCATTCCCTCGTTCCCCCCCCCCGTCAACACGTCCCTGCCTCTATCGCTGCCTGTCTTTTCTTTTTTTTCTTCTATGCATCCACACCAGAAAAATACAAATTTGTAGCTTACTTTAGAATTTATTTGTTAATGAACAGAGTTAATATCATTTCTAGATCGAATACATTTACTGTGGGTATTTCCACACAGCTGCTGCTGTTTGTTTTAGAGTTATTATCTCATCTGGTCTCTGTTTGGATTCATTTTGTTTATTTTAACTTGCAAATTTTTTTTTAATTTTTTTTATGCATTTTTCATTCATTCCACTGGAATGATCAATATTAGTAAGAAATATTTACAGCTTAAATATTTGAGAAATTTTGACAAGCATGTCCTCATTTTAGTTCATGACACATTTATGAACTGATTCAAAATATTTTACAGCAGTTTTATACCACATGTCCTGAAGAAAAGTAAACATATAACACCATCGCTTTAAATACATATTCACCTTTTTAGTCAATTTCAAATCTTATACAAGCAATCATATTTTATGTAGTTTTTTTAAGCATTGTATTTTCTTTGAAATCAATAGATTTCTAATTGTGAATGAGAATTGCTAACAAATAAAACTAGGAGTAAACGAGGCGAAGCGTGCATTGTAATAGCCTTCAGTGACATTAGTGCTTTTTTTTTACAACAATATGATTGTTTCTGGATATATGCATTTCTTACAATGCAGTGCTTTAGCCCATAGATGTTTTGATTTTCCTTGGATTTCATGCCACATCCATGTTTCTTTTAAAAGTGTTCTTACTTTTCTGTCTCTGTTGATTTTTTTCATTGTTATATTTCATTTACTATTTTAAGTGATTAAGTGTGGCTCCTTATCTTCGACAGTGAGGCTCATAAAATGTAACATCACGTAAAGTTTTGCACAACCCGATTCCCCAGTACGGAAGTAAATATCACAGGCGAGTCTATTTTTGTATATTTTCATTTTTTTCATATTACCTACAAGTCATTTTTTGCAGTATATTGATTCATTGATTCAAAAAGTGAAGCTGATTTCCATCAGGTACACTGAGAGTGAAACATTTCAAGCATTTCTTTCTGTTGATTATTCAGACTGAATAACACAAACATCAAAAATTGATTCTATTAACAGCCCGGTTGTTAATAGTGAGGGCTGATAGAAACATATCAAAGAAAAGTTGAGTGGAAAGAAAAATGTGTGGCAGAAAAAAAGTGCACAAGCAGCAGGGACCACCTGCAAGCCTGAGAGCTGGAAAAGCTAATTGAAGAGTTTGGGGAGATTAACCAGGACATGGAAACATCAGGCCATCCATAAACCACAGACCATGCCAGAAGTAAGAAATAAGACTGGATAAAGGTCTCTTTTCAGATTAAAGTAAATTTTGAGATGTGGTTGAAGGTCGTTGAGGTCCAGTGTGACGTTTCCACAGTTAGTGATAATCTAGGGAGTCACAGCATTGTAGTGTTTTTATCCAGGGTAAAGTCAGTCTTACACTTCCCTCACGCTTTATGGAGATGCAGATTTGATTTTCCAGCAGGCCTTGGCACCGGCCCACACTGCTAACGGTACCAGGACCGGCTTTAACGGCCGTGATTTTACTGTGCTTAATTTGCCAGAAAACTGTCCCGACCCAAACTACGCAGAAGAAGAGACGCCAGAGCCAACGATGACTGACTTTTTTTTTTTGAATAAAAGATTTGTTTTATTTCAATGAATCGTATATAATCGTAAAAATGAATGAACTTTCATTTTTTACATCAACTTTAACCCATAATCATCATAATTAAACAAAAATGCTTGAAATATATTCCCCCCGCCCCCGTTTGAGATACAGGTTTCACCATTTAAATTGAATTACTGAAATTAATACATTTTTTAATGATGTATTAAGATGCACCTGTACATGAGAGCAGGTGTTGACGTGCCACTTGCTACTATGGGTATAGAGACAGTAATGCTAAGTAAGTCTCCAGTACATGTTGAGGAGAGAGGTGTAAAAAAAAAAAAAAAAAAAAAAAATGAGTCTCATGCTCAAAGATAATTTCGACTCAGTTCTCCTGACCTGTGTGTGTGTTTGAAGCAGGGGGTGTCGCTGCAAACCGCGCAGAAACCTACTAAATTATAGGTGGGCTGCAGCGCTGCCTTGTTATTATTCCCAGGCACACCCCGTCTCCCTGCTTCACCTTTCCTCTCCCACCAATTTCTGTCTGTCAAAGCGCAGTCGGGGGAAATATCGCCCGTGTGTGTCGCCTCTTAAGCAAACTGTGGCTCTCTGCTGCGTTAATCGTATTTCTCCTGGCAAGTTGTTAACTCTGGCAGGAGCAAGCGGAGGCGGGTGGCGGGAGAGGAGAAGGGGATGCGATTGGGGGCAGGTGGGGGCCGACGTGGAAAACGCACGACAAGAGGCAAAAGAGAAGAAGTATAATTAGCGAAGTTGCGTGCCGAGGGTTTGAGTCATTTGCAGAAGGGAACCTGAATCCTTCACTCTCCCTTCTCATGATTCCATCTTTAAATAATTCAGCAGGAGGGACGGTCCTTCTCTCGCCGAGGAGGTGTCAGCGTCTCTGCACCTATACACGGATGACAAACACGCATGAGCACACACTCACACCCACACCTGTGCACATGGCTGTCACGTCTGCTTAGTGTGTAGCTAAAGTCTGCCTGCGCCGTGGAAATAATTAGACGGGCTCCTATCGTCGACGTACGGCGTCATGTGGTAGTGCCGTGGATTCATGCACAAAGACAACATAGCGTCAAAATATAATTTGACGTCGCATTAAAATCCAGCGTGACGGTGCGCGCAATCATCTGAAAGTGCTCAACGTTTCAATGTGAGACGAGCATTTTGCTTCGTGATAAAGATTGGTGATGTTAAATTTAAATATATATATTTTACCATCAAAAACACATTGTAAATTTACAAATAAAATGAAAGTCTGCAGGTTTAAATAGCAGGGGGTGCTGGGCTTTGTGAAGGGAGGCCAAACGAAGGGCACCATTAAAGCAGGGGTGGCACACAAAAAGAAAAAAAAATGAATTTCAGGAATTACATCTAGGTTTCTAATCGGATTAAAATAACAACTTGATTTTATGGACTTTTTTGAAAAATTAACACCACTAGTAGGATGTAGTTTATATTTTCAAACAGCAAATTTGATATGTTATAAGATGCTATTTGAGCTGTCGCCATATTTGGCTCTAATGTGTTTGAAAAGCTCTATAAGTTTTCCCTCAAGTTTTGAGTGAGAACCTGTAACCCAGACATCGTCTGAGGAGTAAACGTGTGAGAGACACACATTCAGAAAAGGCCACAGGAAAGAGGGAGAATATGTAGCAGAAACAAGAATGAGAGGAGAGAACATGAAATAATAACAGTGGTAATAATGATAGTAAGTAAAAAAAGAGGTTTTTGTATTCTGAAACTTTAGATTATCTTTTTGCAGAAAACAATGAGCATAAAAACAAGCTTTTAGTAACCAATGAACTGTAATTAATAGAGAAATCAGTTACAACTAGTTGTTTAAAAACTGGTTTCTTACTTAATTGTCATTTTTCTTCTTTGACCATCAGAGAGTACCAGAGAGGAAAAAAAATCACCTAAATGTCCCATTATAACAATGCTGGATGCTGCCAATGACAACAGTGTCTACCAACCTTATCGGATAATTAATAAACTAAAATATTTAATCAAAGTACACACTATTTTATTTAGACCTGCCTACTGCAGATCAGAGCCGATGAATGGAACAAAGACCGATTCTGATCTCATTCCAGTGGATTGATGCACCATTATTAAGCGTTGTTGCATCAAACTCTGCTATCAACAGTGCTAACTGCGCGGTCCGGCCTCACAAGGTGACGTCCAATTAATTTAATCACATTTAGCCAAAGTTCTTGGAGGATTCAGTTCTTCACCGCTCCTCCAGACTGCTCTCGGCCCCGTTCCTGTCTTCTCCTCACTTCCAGCAGCAGCTTTTTTTTTTCTTCTTTTTTTTGTCTTGGTAAATATAGCCACCATCGACACTTTTTTTTTTTGTCTGCCTGTCAACATGGAATCTGCTGCTACTTCAATAATCTCAGTGGCAATTTTGTACTAGACAAATATCTAATAATAGCCAAGCTGTTAAGATAGGTGGTTCTTCCTGGAGCTCAGACATAATGAAGTGTTTCGTTCTGTCACGCTGTCAAAAAAAAAAGAAGCCTTGAATGCTGAGATAATAAAGTAGATCCCAAAAATATAATCGCAAATGAGTCCAATAAACAGCATCGACGTCCCGTCCCACTCCGGCGTGCCTGATTTAAATTCTTCCTGTATCAGTGTTGTGCTGCGGAGTAACCTTGGAGGAAAGTGAGGAATAAAAAATAAAAATAAATGCAAAATTGTCTTCTTATCAGAAATGCTAGCAAAAGTATTTGCATCTCTTGACCTATTTTTACATTTTGTGATGCAAACTTCGGTATATTTTATTGGGTTTTATATCACAGAGACCAAAACTGTGTGAAATAAATTTGGATTAGAAGGAAAACAATCAGCAGAGTTTGAGACGCTCCAAAAGGAAATCTCAAAACTGAGAGTACTGCACATGTCCTCAGTCCCCCTTTTAATCTGACACCCCTAAATAGAATCCATTGTAATAAAATGTCTTCACAGAATTTAGTGAGATTTAAAGTCAGTCGTAAATGCAGCTGTTCACTTAAAGCCTCAGAGGCTTGTTAGAGAACGTTAAAAAAAAAGTTTTTTTGTGAAAAAAATTTGAAAACCGTATGTTTTCTTTGCGCTTCAAAGTTGAGGCTAATTTTATGTTGGTCTAAATATAAATTACACCAATGTTTGTGGCTGTAACGTGATTTTTTTAAAAATCAGCTGAATTGGTTAATGGTTAAAATCACTTCCTGCCAGTAAGTTTATCAGCTCACCTGTGCTTAAACGTCAAGCTAACATAAATACACGGTTTCACCCTGTATGCCAATGTGCATTAATTACATATTTTCGGAACAGATGTCACAATAGTTCATTATTGTGTTGCGTTACGACAACACCAAACTAATTACAAAGCCCAGTCGGCATCAGGCCAGACGGCGACGCGGTGGAATTGATTATTATATTATTAATACTGAGGGGACGTTTGCCGTGCCATCTGAGAGGAGAGAATATAACCCGCATGGCTTTGTAGCCACGGCCCAGGCGAGGCTGTCTTTATGCATAATTCATATTTCATATCGTCATGGCGATCATGTGTTTGCTCTCCCTGCAGGGGGGGCTGCTTGGTTTTTAGTGGGGAACACGTGCGACGCAGGCGTTGCTCGAGTTGGTTTACAGAGTCGCAACGTGGGAAACTCATTTCCTACTGAAGAGATGATTCCCACGAGGTAACGTGATGTGTTTGGGAATGAGGAAGCAGCTCAGGTTGGGATTAGGTCAAAGTGGTGTGGAAATGTTGAGGAAAACCCAGAAGCAACCCAAGCTATTTCTGGAGAAAGGCTCTGCTACGGAGGTACAACTGAGTGGGCGTGTAGAGAAACACATTTGGCCACGAGTGAGAAAAACAGAAAATATCTAAACACTGACCTGTCTTTTGATTCAATTTGCCTTTGTGTTAAAAAGGGCCTACTGTCACATTTCTGTATTATTATTTGCACATAATACAGAAAGACTGATTCTGTATCGGTCTTTCTGTACTACAGCTGGAGTGGGATGAAGATGTTTCTGAATAGTTTGCAGGTAAACACAAGCAGGGTTAGAGCCACAGAACTGGACCAACCTTCTCGCATTTCCAGTAGTTTGAAACTTTTCAGCCACTGTAGATATGGACAAGTTACGTTACTATAAAACAATTTTATTACTTATAAAAATGAATGCGTGTCTGTCTTACTTGATACTCATGTTTTTATGTTTTACACATTTTGAAGAGTTGTTTTGAGAATGGCTCTGTGTTACATCATATTTATCCCCAAGTGAAATAGGATTTCATGGATTACTAAGTCAAAGTTCCTATAGGTGATCTGATTAATCTAGAAACATAACTTGCATAAATACACAAAAAACAAAAATCTCTCCTGTTAATTCATCATATGGGGTTACAATACCTTTTCATGGACATATTTTGGATTAAGCGAAAGTTTGTGTTTCTCTGCTGGAGCAAAAAAGAAAAAGCTTTTTAACATGTTTTAGATTTTTTTCATCGAGAGCGCTGATCATTTTGGTGTTTTTATCCCAATAAAATGCAGATTTGGTCTCGGTATTTAGCTGATCCAGTTTAATTTTAAAAACGTTTTTTTAAAAAATTTAAAAAAAAGAATAAATAAATAAACATGAAGTGTGCATTATTTTTATCAAAATTTTTACAAGAACATTTTTCTCTCTCTGTTTCCTTTTGTTTTCTGCGCTTCGTTCTTTCCATCCCGGATGAGCTTGAATCGATCCGGCTGCTGCTCTTGAGAAGTTTTCCCCTAACATCCAAACCCTCACTAGCATGCACACACACACACACACACACACACACACACACGCAGACACACACACACACACACACACACACACACACACACACACACACACACACACACACATATAGTGGGATAAGTATATGTCTGATGTAATCTAGATATTGCTCATGTTTTGTGGGCACAACAGACTACAATTAATTATCTCCTCCCTCTTTGGACAGACACACACACACACACACACACACACAGTATCAGACATCCACAAAAGAAGCACATATAAACACACATTCCCTCTGTATGTATTTGTGCAGTGTTTATTCACTGAGGAGAAGTGTGAAGTTACTCATGCTTAGTATTCCCAAGATGTCTCACAGAAAGATATTGCAAAGTGTTTGTGTGTGTGTGTGTGTATGCGTGCGTGCATGGCCATGTGTGAAGGCTGGAATACAGAATGGTATTGATTAAACACAGCAGGGGGTGAGAGTGTGAGCGCTGCAGATAGCTCACTCACCTGCCACTCTGCAGACACACACACACGCACACAAACATCAAACTAGCCGCTGGCTTCATTAGAAAGAGCCTGGCTGGCTTTCGATATGATGAATAAAATAAATCAAGGAATTTTAATTCAGCTTTGAGGGGTGCAATATCAGGTTTGCATTGAAAATATGTTCTGCTGTCTTTTGTTTTTGTTCTCTCTTCAGCGTTTCAGTGTTTGACAGGTACATTCTTCCAAAAAAGAAAAAAAAAAGTACATTTAACCTCATCAATCCCCCCCAAAATGCTACTTTTTACAGCTTAAATTGGCAAATTTGAGAATGCAAAGAGTTTTTTTTTGTTTTTTTTAAATGAGTGACACTTCTGTTAAAGATATGACTAAAAGACTGAATAAAAGCCTCCAGTCTTGTAACTCAAAGATTAGCTTAACCAACATTTGTTTTGGGAGTCATCCCTGCAGAGTCCAGAGCTGAGTGGAATTTCTTGTTTGTGGTCGACATGAGAGACAGTGAGCTGAAAACGGCTGAACGATGAAGAGCACGTCTTCTCAACAGGTACATCTTTGATGTAGTAAAAACCAGATTTGTGTGTTGGTTCTTCAACATATTACAGTCATTTTGCTACTGTTTCAATAACCTGGTGTTAGCTCAATAAGAACAAACAGGAAGGCAGATAAATAAAAGTATGCAGACGTTTCCAGCTGTTGCATACATGAGTCGTAGAAATAGACAGTCATGTGACGAGCGTCTTCGTTTCTGAGCCCAACTTTCCCGCTTATACGGCTGAGCCGTATTGAAATTGGACCTAATGAACGTCCTTTGTACGTCTTCATGACTTAAGAACATGCAATAATCATGTCTTGTTTGAAATGCAAGCGAAAGGCTTTTGTGGAAGCAAAATCACAGATTGTTTTATAATTCGCTTTACAAATTTATTTTTTTTTTAATTTAAAAAGTGAGGCATGCTTTTGGGTTTGACCCCCATTGCTTTTTGAGCTCAATAACTTGGTAAAGAGTACAACAATCGGCTAATACATCTGCTCTGCGAAGGAACACCAATTATATGCCAGGAATGAAGCTGTGGAGAAGTTTTTCATGCAGGGCTTATTCATACAATTTCTCACAGAGAAATTTTTTTAAAATACCCACAAAAATGTTGAAGTTTGTGGTCGTAATGCGATGGGCGTATGAATTCTTCTGCTAAGTACTATACGGTAAACTGGACTCACCAAACATCCTACACGCTGCTAGAAGCTGCTGTTCTGTTATATGTGATGGTGCGACTCATTGCATAGAGTGAAAGTAAAGCAAAACAAAACCAAAACAAAAATAAAAACAAAGCTTTCCCCATATAGTTAATAATACACAGGAAAAAACACAATACCTCAATTATCTATGTGAATTGGTAAATCACCCTTCATGCCTTGCAGGTGCAGACATTACAAATGTTAGGCTGTAAACTGTGTGGCCATCCTGCTCTCATCTATAACGTGAGAAGAAGCTTTTGTTGTTAACAGAGGGACACATGAAGGGCACTGAGCCGGAGATGGGAAAGGTTGTCTAAGATCAACCATGTCACGGTGTGATCCACCAACAGGAAGACAATCATGGCCGTCCCCTGCCTTTTTGGCTTTCGTTAGCCCAACGTTAACAACGTTAATAATTAGATGCCTCTCACTAACTAAATATAATCTGACAACATACACACAGAGCTGAGAAAGTCTATTAACTGATGACTGTGTCTTTTTTTACTTTCATTGTGAAATATTCTCTATTAAGTAGATATAATATAATTTTCCTATTGTACTATCTTTGCTGTTGAAGGCTAAAGTTCAACTTCCTGCAAAGTATCTCGTACCTTACTTTCCGTCTGCAGCAAAAAGTTTTCCCCCCATAAATCTATTTATTCGTCATTCGTGTCTCTTGACACTAATTATGACATTACAGTCTGCAGGTAAATCAGGACTGATGCCTTGTTCAGAAGCGGCAGCCTTCAGTAGATCGCTGCACTCTGATTATTATTATCCCGACTTTCTCCAACCTTCAATAACGATGTTGCTCATTTTGACACTGATGCACTCCTGTTTACGGAGCCTCTCCTTGAGCGCTGCGCGGCAAATTGCCGGAGCCTATTTGCAGGAGTTTTCGCTCTCCATAAATGTCGCAGCTCCAATTCAGGACATTGATAAGAAAAGGTGTGGTGGAGGGGTACGTGGGGGGGAATAGAGAGGCTGTATGTTGCGAGATGCATTTGTATTCTTCACCATTATTATCCCTCACCGTCTCTCTGTCCGTCCAGATCCGTCCTCTTTTCTTTTCTTTTCTTTTCTTCCTTCCTACTCTCCTCTCCTTCTTTCTCTTACTCCCTCTTTCCACACCGCTAGGTTTTAATCACTGCTGTAATTGGCAACTCCCTGCTGTGCTTGCGCACATACACGCATTCACACACATTTACGCACACACACACATGCACTCCTGTTCTTTCTAGCTGCTGCAAATCCCTCTGGCAATGTATGCGTGAGCATGTGTGTGTGTGTGTGTGCGTGTGTGTATGGGGAGGGAGTGGAGGAGATATGGAGCGATAAGGATAATGAAAGAAGGAGAGTTTCAGAACTGCAGGCCAACTCAACAATCTGTCTGCAGCGAAGCTCTATGTGCAAGTGGAGCGGTGCGGCCAAACTGTAATTATGGACGAGAAAAAAAATAAAAAGGCACATTTTAGGACTTATTAATGAGCACCACATTGTGATGGAGTTACTGAGAAAGCTGATGTAGCTTGGGTCCATTAAATAAACAACCAACGTTGAGCTGGAGCACCTATTAGAAAGCATAGTTGTGTTAATGGGTCACAATGAAGCAGCAGTTTTATGTTCAACCAGACCTTTTGGCATGTTGGTCTAGCAGACATGTCGATGCAGGATCTGTGTGTCTGGTTTTTTTTGTGTTTTTTTTTTTTATTATGTTTGGTCAGAGAATACAGTGAGGCAGCTCTGAGTATCGAAACTGCTAAAAAAAAAACCCAAAAAAAACATTTAAAGCAAGTAAAAAAGTATTTAAAATGTTTTTCTCGATGTAAATATTTCTTTCGGGGTGATTGACGTAAAATCGGCACCGACTCTAGTAATCCATAAATACAAATGAATCAAGGCAAATTATGCAACCAATCAATGTTCCATTACAAAATTTGAATGGAACATTAACCAAGTATTGAAAACACTTACAGAAATGTGTTGAATACTTTGCAGAAAAAGCCTGTTGTGATGATGAGAACTTAAAATTCTCACATATGGAAAAATTGCGATTGTAACCTTTTGTTCGGCACAAACTGTCTTCGAAGCTTAAAGTTTTTAGAGATACTTCCTTTGAACTCGGATCTGCAGTTCTTTCTATTGTTTTTTAATTGGAAACAAATTAGTTATCCAGACTGGACCACTCTTGATTTTTTTTGTAAACCATTTAGGAGTTTAATTAGATAGAATGAGCCACATTCTATCTAATTAAACTCTTCAGGTTCTCAGAGAGAAGGCCCAGTACATTTCTCCATTCATCCGTCCTTCAGTTGCATGAAGTTTGCCAGTATCACATAATATAAGACAGCCCACAGCATGATGTTCACATCTGCAACCTTCACTTTCTGTATGTAATTTTTTGGGCTGAAGTGGACAAGCATTCTTCCTCCAAATGTGTAAATTGAGGCTAATGCATATGAGTGTGTGCGGCTCTGGATGTATATATTAAGACATGTTAACCCAGATAAATTGGAACATTAATTAACCTGTGTTTGTTTTTTATTTTGTATTTTATTTGATTTAATAATGAGGGTCCATCTGAAAATGTAGTATGAGTTCATGAGGCAGGAGTTCATACGTTTCTTACTTTTTCCTACCCCTTTTCGAGCGTGTTAAGATTATTGTAGTACCAAAAATATGTCTTTTGCATTCCTTGTTCATGTGTGTGATTTTATACTTGTCATGTTCGAAATAAATAAAATAAACAATACTCAAAGATTTCAGCTGTACAGCTGGGACTGTTTTCTCCCAGTAATCTTCTTCAGCATATTTTAAACAAGCTTCCGCTTCAGCATCATTTCTTCAATTAAATTTATGTTTTACTTTATATTGATCGGTGTTTAGGAAGTTTTAATTTGCATCCCTGATTTCAAGTTTTCCTTCTGTGACACAGAAGCCATTTAAACTTGGCCACTTCTAAGATTAAGACAAAAAATAAAAACCCCATGACATTCAACTAAGTCACGCTTGCCTTTCTTTACAGTCAGCAATAATTTATAAAATACATTTTATAAAACATTGAAGTCGAGTTCAATTTATTTTGCCAATTGGAAAAATGTTTTTGTTAATGTAAGGAAACCCAGCCGACTGTATTGAGTTTGCAGCAATCCCTCATACTGAGCAAGTATGTGGCAACAGTGGACAGCATAACCCGACTGAGTGCGAGTGGCCAAATGGGGGTTTGATGTATTCTCATCCTGAGAATAAGGCAGCAAATGTCATCTAAAACTTGCGCAGCTTCTCACTAAGTCACAGGCACAGAAATGTACTACTACTCTCTGTCAGCACCATCAACACAGATGAATGTGTGGGGAAAAAATGCCCAAACCACTTAATTTCAAATCCTTTACTTTAGAGAACTGACCAGGAAGAACATGCCTGGTTGTAAAAGGCTTCTTCAACCAGCTCACCAAATCCCACACTGTGAGAACCAGATGACAATGGCCGTGCTAAACCCAAATGCTAAAGAATCCCAGCTTTATGGTTATCATGCCACATTGAATGCAGAAAAGAAAGTTTCATGCCTGTGTGTGTGTGCATCTTTTATGTGGGTCACCCCACCATGTCTAATGGCCCCTTGCTGCGTGCAGCGTCCTGCGTTGAGCTGCTCCCTGCTGTCACACTCACACACACACACAAACAAATGTGCGGGCACAGTGGGGGAGATTTTTGGGGTCTCCCTTTGCCCTAATACCCTCCACAATACACCACTGCTGCATCTGTTGCGTCTGTCCTCAAAGTTTAAAGTTGCTCGGTGAAGAACTAGCATCCCTCTCCTCTCCTCATTAGCTAGCTTCTCTCCTCTTTTCTGATGACATCTGCTCACCCTTTCCCTCTTTTCTGCCACTTTTTATTCTTTCAACTCAAAAGATGGGTTATTATTTTTGCAATTTTTTTCTGCAGTTTTTTTTGTTGTTTCACCCTAGGATGACTGGGACTGGATTCTACAAGGAGCAGACTTCAGCTTTTTTTAGGCCTCCATGACGCTAGCGGCTAGCAGCTACCTCAACCAGGTGAGCCTCTGCTTTAAGGAGATTTAAAACCACACATTGGCATTTTTAAGGTTCCTCTCAATAGAAATTCAAGGCTAGTATTGACATAGCTAGCAAAAACAACATTGCTTGATCCCCCCTCTGAGTCATTAATGCCATGCTAAAGCCAGCCTTGGCATCTTCTGTCTCAAAATGTGAAATTCAAAGTATTTTTGCAATTAGTGGGTTGGAAGAGTGTGTTGTCTTTTTTGTCATATTTTTTCCTTTTGCCGGCTTGTCTATCCAGGCATAAACCAGAAAAATAATTTTAAAAAAAGACCCTTATTAAAATTCTAGCACTGCAGTTTTATTTACCTCCTTCACTGTGGAAAAATCTTGGAGGCGAGGAAAGACGAAGAGAGGAGAGGACAGGAGCGTAGGGGGATGGGTGAGGTACAGTTCGAGAAAGGAAGAAGCAAAGACGAGCAAAGAGTGAGATGCTGATAATTCAGTTTACCACAGCCAGACCCAGCCCATCCCCATTGCGTGTATATGTGCTGGAGCACGTATACACACCAGGAAACAAGGCAAGGCATAATTGTAGATACAATAGGCTAACTGGGAAGCAGCTAACTTTCAAAATACGATCAGCGGCATGAAGGCTCACTTTGACCCTCAGAGCGTAAAACGAACCGATACATACCCTAGCTAATTCTCAGCTGCAGAGAAGCCAGTTACGTCACTACATTTTCACACTGCGGTACTGTCTCTTTGTCTGCTTGTCGGATAGCCAGCTGTAAGACGGAGGGCGTACGATGTCTTGGACAAAAATACAGCTTTGTGGATTTTTTTTTTTTTGGTTTGTTTTGATGCACCTTTGTTCAAATATTGATCAGTGTCACGATGATTAGTTGTTTGGTGTTTCAGTTTTTTCTCTTTTTTTATCTGAAGTGTGTTTCACCGAATATTTTCACAGATAAATTGTTTGTCCTTGTGTGTGTGTGTGTGCACAGAACATCACGTGGATTATAAGATCCACTGAATTTTACAATAGGCATGAAAAGGGAAATTAAAGCCATCTTTGTGTTTCCACGTGAACTGGGCATCCATAAACGCAGTGTAACGGAGTAAAATTTGTATCGTGATATATGGCGACCTTTTGTTCAGCTGTGCTCGACGTCTCATAAACACACAGACAACACAAAGAGAAGAAGAGTAATAATTTGTTTCGGTTCTTCTCCTGTCATATCCCGTTTTAGTTGCAGTTTCTTTCAGTAAAAAAAAGACAGTTTTTGACTAAAGTAGAGGATTCTTTTTAGCAATCTGTTTGCCTGTGTGCATCAGTAGCATTCTGTTATTTTCAGTGCCACGCCTTCGACCGTTTGGGACAGACTAACCTTATTCTAACTCCACCACCCCCATTTTCAGCCCACCTGACCAAGATTCACAAAAGACAGACCCCAAAAAACGCTCACGCGAATCCACAACACAGACGACATGAGACCTCCAAAGTCTACAGCGAATGCAAAAAATTATTCAGACGTAGCAATCAGAACTGTGAAATAACAATTCTCATTTGTTGCAAGTGATAAACAAAGAAACGTTTTGGGGTTTGATTCCACTGTGGCTTCTGCTCTTCACACACAGTCGTACCATGGACTGGCCTGATAGGATTATAGAGTGGTCCTGTAGCCACATTCTTTGTGTTTCTTTCCTCTCTTTCAGTCCGTCAAGCCTAAAATAATCACAAAGTTAATTCCTGTCTGACAGCACTAAAAGAAATATCTATCTATCTATCTATCTATCTATCTATCTATCTATCTATCTATCTATCTATCTGTCTATCTGTCTATCTGTCTGTCTGTGACTATATTTTTCAGGTTTTGGATGTGAGGGTGTTGTCTGCTGGTGTATAAATTAAAAATAATGCAGCAGAGCTGGAGACAGACAGGCTTTACAGAATACTGATGCCATATTACGTGTTCGCGTGTGGAGAATATTAGTCCTATAGCGATAGGTTATTGGTCAAACCTCGGGTTGTGACAGTAGAGCTGTTTGTCGAAAACCTCCAGCTTTATCTTGCTTATAAAAACGCCAGAGTGACACTGTTATTTTTCAATTATATATATATATATATATATTTTTTTATTTTTATTTTATTTATTTATTTATTTTTTTATCAAACACTTTTGCTGTGCGAAAGAATGAAATGAGCAGTTGTTGTAGCAATTGTCCCGACGTTTTCGTATTTGATTTTCTGGAGGTGACTGCAGCCTTATTTATGTGCTTTTTATTCGTTGTCTGGGTATCGAAAGAGTGTTAGTTTTTCTCTCTGTCTGAAGGACAATGTTCCCATTCGGAGGAGAGTGGGAGTGCAGTGTTTGACACATGTTAGTGCTGGCTGATTAGTCGACACATAAAGAACATGCAGTCCCTCCATCACTATTCAGCCATTTTGTCTGCGCCGTTTGTGCTTACTGGTCGAGTGGATGTTTGAGTGCGCGAGAAAGGCTTTTGTTAAGGTAATGCCTGGGAGAGAGAATGACCAAGGGAGAAGACACCGTGAAAAATCGCGCAGACCGCGGCCAAGTCCCACCGACCCTCAGATGAGATTTTGTCGTCTTTAGTCTGACCACATCATTAAAACTGAATTTTTGTGTTTTACCTAAAATTGCAAGGTAACAAAGTAATGCCTTAAAAAAAAAAAAAAAAAAAGGTTATATTTAATATGGAGAGGTGCTGTGTAGGGAAGAGTGTCAGATCAGTAGTGTTGTGTCTTTTGTCTCTTAAGTGGATTAACACTGTGGTCAGTGAGACACAGTGAAACTGGCAGCCATAGCCATTGTTTACAAGCTGGTGTCGCCTCTGCCGCTTCAAATCTTTGTTCGATGCTGATTTGTTTTCCCAGACTTTCTTACAATTGCTGGGTGGAGTTTGAGCTGATTCGATGTGTAATCTTTTGACGTTGGGGGGGGAGAAAACGTGCAAATGTTTGCATTGCATCGTTATATTTAATAAATTTTTGGGCCCTTTTTAAAATTAGAGTCCAGACTGAGAAGGTGATGTGGTCAAATCTGCAATATATGTATATTCAGCACACACATACACACACACACACACACACATATATATATATATATATAACATGTACAATTACAAATATCATGTTTATTATTATTTTACTGGATGCTGCATCTTTGATAAAGATGCAAATCTTGTTTTTCACTTTGTGTAATCTTGTGTAGTTTTGAAGGCAAATTCAATCAACCTTCCAACATCATACTAGTTTTATAAAACATCAAGAGGAAATAATTAGATATGCAGTATAAGGGCAAGACATTTGATGCTTTTTATATTTTCATCTTATTTTTTCTCACTAACTCCACAGCATAGCTACTATACAGTAAAGTCTGAAACACTCTCAATGAATATGTGCATAAATACAAATTAGTTTACTTAAATTGATGCAATTAGTATTACAAATACTATTTATGTTACTGCTTCTGTTCAGCATTCAATGTATGTAATGCATGGTATGTCATTCATTCATAGCATACATTTTATTTCCTTGTTTTTTTTTTTTTATTATTCCTGAAAAGAGCAAAGGTACTTTGTAATTTTAGTTGTTCGAACAGTAGAGCTCCCCCTCTGGCTTTCAGGTAGCTTAGCATCCAATTTGGCTCTAAGCAATTTGGAACAATCAAGTGTGTGGTTATAACTCAATTGTTTTTACTTTTTAAAAAAGAGAAAAAAAGAACAAAATAAATAGCTGTATTTCAGCTGCGTCGCATATATTTACGATTGACTTACACCCTTAGAACAAGATGAATGAAATAATGTGACATATTCACATATTTACGTAATTAATTTTAAAAACATAATCAAAACATATTTTAGCTTCACGGTGAACAGATTTTATTTTGATTTGAAAAACCATAAAGAGTAAATTACTCTGCAGAACGCAGAGCTGCTGGTGTCTCTGTTTTAAAATTTTCTTTGAAGAATCAGTTTTTGTTGAGTGGGTTACATTCACAATGACAGTGATGAAAAAAGTATATTTGCACCACGAGACGAAAATTCAACTTAAGCTCCTTTCATATTTATCAATCGCAGCCCACATTTCACATCTCTGCAGATAATAAATACCTGCATATTTCAGATTTGTTATCTTTGCCTCTGTACGCCTTATCTCTGCAGGTAATTTGTATATCTTTACGTAGACTCTTAACCTCGCCTACAAACGACTAAAACGATAAGATTTCAATACGTTTTTGAAGTGCTGTCTAATAGATGGTGCTGTGATTACACCTTCAAGGCCTTTAAGTGACATCCAAGTAATGTAGTTCTATGTCCTTCATTTTTTCCTTTTTCATTTTCCGACGAGGCTTTTTAATGGATTTATTCGTCAAAAGGTTGCTACGTGTGGTCGTGTTTTCAGTAGTTAACTTGACGCTTTAGTTATTTTTTTTATTTTTTTTGCATTTCTTTAGAACGTAGTCTTCTGTTTTGTTGGCTGAAAAATAATTAAAGTGGACGGGCCTAAACGTACACGAGTAACTTTGCATTAACGGTCAAAATTTAGACAAGGGAAAACATTTAATCAACATTCATGGGTGAATTTTAAATAAGATATATATATATATATATTTTTTTTTTTTATGAGCGATGAAATAAATCAAAGCCTAAATAAATATTATTCATACTTAATAACACGAGTGCATTACAGATCAAATAAAAAAGCTAGATATTTATCATGCAGCACTACTTATCCAAATTCTCACAGTAATCAGAAATAATAACATTTCTTTTGTGTCTCATGACATGTTAAATTGGTTTGTGAGCCATGAAGGAGCTGTGATTTCAACAAAATGACTCAATGTTAAGTCAGATGACATTGAAAAGCAGTTTGTTATTCTTCTGGTTGACTCAGTCATCGTCTCCTTTACCATTCAGCCCCGTTCGCTTTGACTGAGGCCTGTGCTGAGGACCGCCATTCATGACCAGCAGTGTGTGCAAACAGAAAAGTGTTATTGTCAAGGTGGGTGTGTGTTTGCATTGACCCTTTTAAAAGGGAGGCTGCGCCTCCACAATACACTCTGATGTTGATTTTTCACTCTTTCTTCTTCTATCTGTATTTCACACACACTCCCTGTCGTAAGCACACACACACTCACAAAAGCCAGGCGGACCTATGCAGGATCAGCCATGCTAGAAGTTGTCAGTTTGACATTGTTGTCTATAAGCTGCTTTGGAGCAAAAGAAGAAGAAGTTCTAAGGACATTTCCAAATGGTTTGTAGTAGTTGAGTTCTTTTTTTCCCCCATGGCAGCCACAGCTCCACGTCAGTGAATCTCTGAAGGGGGGGGGAGGGCGGCGGCTCCTTCCAGTCATTCGCAGCTCAAATGTGAATAGGACCAGCAATTGATTTGCTAATGACAAAGTCCTCTGCCTTAATAAAAATGGACGTAACAAGCCTGTCCGTGTTGGCGTTTGGCGTGTTTTAGCAGGCTTCCTGAATCGATTAGCGGAAGGTGAAGCGGAGGCTGCCGTGCAGGATGTTGTTTCATGCAGTGGAAAGATGACTTTAAGATAAATGTGACACAGCTGTTGTAACTGCTGCTGTGCCGCTTGAATCTGCCTGGAATAACCAAATAGTAATTATTGAATTATTGCGCCACAAAGTGAGTGGAAATAATACGCTCAGTCATGATTAATAAATTCATTTGAGCAGAGTCAGTCTTGTCAATGGTGCAGCCTCGTCAAGGACTCGGTTTTCCAGATGTGCTTTTGACTTACAAGCGTTTACAATATGGATTTATTTTCACATAGGATTTATATTGCACTGTTCGTTCATGAGCTGAAATAATGTTGGGCTTAGACTCGGATAAAGATTTTATGTGTCTTAAACAAAATTGAAAACACGTGATGTAATTGATTTTATTTAAAACTGAATCTTACAACTACAGTAAGAAATAATGTATTATTACAATCACAGTTAAGTTATATGTCATTTTTACTTATTGCTATTTAGATATACTTAAACAAAAGTTCAGAATTAACTATTACTAAATGTATTCTCATGTTCTGTCATTTATGGAGTAGCACAACCAATTGATGTATAGTTGGAAAAGAGATGCTGTTTAACGGAGACGTTCGTATTGAGCCAGTTGTAATTTGGATACGTTACACTTCTTTAATTTGTGCTCAGTGACTGTCTGTGTTTGTGCAATCAGAAAGATTTACAAAGATATAAACAAAAAAATTCAGCTGACTGGCAGTGTGCAGCAACCACGGGAGGGACGTGCATTACTTGATCCATTCAGGAAACTCTTTATTTCTCTGTCATGACATTAAAAGGACTTTAAAGTATAGCAGCAGTACAATAGAAAACATTAGTACATTAAAAATCTCAGCTTTTTAAAACCTTCAAATGTGCTGAAACCTTTAACTAGCCCATAAATCATCAAAAGCCTTGTAGAAAAACCAATGAAAACCCCAGCTAATTGTTTTTTCTTTTTTTTTGCTTGTTTCCCATATTTGGTCATCTCTTCCTCTCATTTTCTCATCAGTAACGCTGTTAGTTTTCTGTTGGCTTGACTTGAAATCTCGATAAAGCATCTGAAATGCCACCTCCCTCTTCAGCTAACATTTACACTCTCTCAGGGCATGTTGAAATTACGTTTTAGCTGGCGTTGACGCGAGAACAATAACGACAGTGATTGTGCCCTGCTGCGGATGTGGCACAAACGGCACATAAATCCAGATGTGACTGGCTTTATTAGACAGCTGCTGACGATAATCCAGCCGATAAATGACTTTGAGGAGCTCTAAGCCCCTCAGCTGCAGCGGTTCGCTCTCTGTGACAAGTTTTAATTTCCCCGTCACGAGACGTAATAAAAATATCAGGAAGCTGTGTGACACTTTGCGCATTCGAGTGCTGATTGAGACTCAACGCAAGGAAAGTTATTCCTGTCTAGCTTTTAATAAAACGAAGCCGAAGCAGCAGAACCGTCGTGGAGGGGAAGAAAACAAAGTTGGAAGCGTATGGAGGCGAACGCCGTCTGCGGGCCCTCTGCGCGTTTAGGCTCGCCGCGCCTGTCGTGCTGTTTTGTAAACTAGCGATAGATCCGGAGCAAGAAATCTCAGCGTGGTCCTTGCAGGAACATCTCAGCGCCTGCACATCACACAGCTGTCACTGGGTTTGAGCTGTCTCTCAGACCTTGGATTTCTCCTTGCGCTCAGTCCGCTCTGAGCGTCTCCTCCTTTGCGCAGGATAGACGCGGGATGGAGGACCCTTCACCATGGCAACCGCTAATGCAGTATAGATGCAGGGACTGCCGGCTGTAATAACACAGGGATGTGGGGAGAGGCAGGTGAAATGTCACGGGGGCTGCTTAAATGAGGCGCCTTTGATGTTCCAGTGCGGCGAACTCTAAATCCCGTTCGGCTCGGCAGTGGAAATCAGGTTATTGTTTCCTGTATTGGTTCGGCGCTGCCGTCTCCCGTTCAGCAGAGTGGAAGCCAACAAAAGAGCCTGTTCCTCAACATGGCGTCCCACACCGCCCTACAGCCATCACTTCATTTTTGTGTCAGCCTCTCCTCGGCATTGTTTCCTGTATCGGCTTAGACTGCCCAACTCTTCTAATCCCCCTGTAGTCTGAGTTGGATATCGGCTTCGTGCCGTGTCCTCTCACCTCTTCAAGGATGGGATTTTTCTGTCCTGTCCTTCACACACTGGAGTGCATTTCAGAGAGTTTAAAAAAAATTATACTCCAAGCAAGTTGTAATGGAGTTGTCAATACAGCTTTCCATCTTGTTACCCATTATTTCAATATATATCTTTTTATTATAGGTGGACTAATTGATCAATAAGAGATCAGAACAGGTAATTGTTTGCCGATTAACTCTGATCGGTGATCAGATCCTGAGCAAGAACCCTAATAATCCTTTATTTTCTCTTTTATTAAAGACACCAAAACCAAGAACTCATCAAATAACTGCGTGAACTTTTTTTTTTTTTTTTTTTAAACAAATGCTTTGGATCGTAAATAGGGATGATCAATTCAGCTACTGTTGCATCTCAAACTACTATCTCTTTTCAAATAATCTTTTTTTCCTTCCGTTTCATGTGTTTAGAGTTCTTAGAAAAACTAATCGTGATCAGTCGAAATTGAACCTCAAAGCAAATCGGAAATTGCTATCAGCCTGGGAAAAGCCTGATTACTGCATTTCCTATTGTTATTTTTAAATGCATTTATAAATGTGTTCATAAACACTTGTTCATTCGTATCACATTACTAGAACACAAGTAAGTGCATTATTTGATCATTTCTAGCTGACACAAGGCCACAAGTCAAGGACCTCATGACCACACGGTCCAAAACAAACATTTCTTCAATACGGCCTTGTCAGTAGCACTTTCCTGACCCTGCTGCTACTGCTCCTGCTATGTGTGTGTGTGTGTGTGTGTGTGTGTCCCTGTGTGTAAGGGCGTATTTGTTTTGTCTGAACCTATCTATAGCTTTGAGCTGCCCCTTTCTTTTACAGGGAGAGAAAGAAACCACACCCCTCGGGCCTTAACCAGCCTCTCTGTGTGTGCGGTGGTTTGCTCTCTTGGGATTTGGGGATTGATGTTGGGAGTTTTTCCTCCACAGCAGAAGCTGCGGGACAACGGGATGCATGTGTTTTAGAGTGAAATGTACCCTGAAAGTTTTCTAAAAGTTCTGATATGCAGTACATGAATAAAGATGGAACATATACCGAGGGCAACGTGCATCTTGCCCCACACGGTGATGTGTTTGTTTGACTTTTACACACTCAACTTGTCAATACAAATGACAGTGTTGAAGAATAAACTTGACACAGCACATATTTGCAAGTTTACTTGTTTTGACCAATGAGATATGGATGTGATCAGGCGTTCTGTTTAGAGCACCAATGACAGATCACAGTAAAAATGCCTTGGTTTTATAGTGGTTTATACAAATACATGACATGATCTAACTGATTTTAAAAGTGATATTTTTTTCAACTGCTGCAACAATATTGTATCACATTGATATTGCTGCAGTTACAGTAATATCTTTAGCACCTATTTATTTAAACTTTAAATTAAATCAGTGATTCTTGAGAATAAGGACAAAATGGGTTTTAATTCTCCCTTTTTTAAAATTATTTCTCAACCTTATGTATGCAAATATGACAAATAATTTTTTGGAAATGTAAAGATGCTAAGGTACAGGCTCCCAGTTGCAACATTTTTTTTAAATTACGTTTTTAATCGACGTGACCCAGAACGTTGTCATCACCATCTGACAAAAATAAATAAAAAATATTTTTTAATGACCCTGTTACTGATATTTTTACTCATTTTACAGACAAATGCTTCTCAAGAAACAAAATAAATATTATTTAAAACAAAAAACAACATAAATCCATCAGATGGAGTTGACAGTGCATGACCGAGTTGACACGGAACTGAAGGTGGTGACAAACTAGTGAGTAAAATGAAAAACTTGATACATGTGAAGTAATGCAATTTATGTAAAATACATTAAAATTAATTAATTGCACATTTAAGTGAGATTTGACAACAATTTCACTGAAAGACTCACAAAAACTAAGCTGACATCTGACGGAGATGACAAAAAGCCAAACTACCTCAATTTATATGATGTTATTCTGAAGGAGGCCATATTGTAGCTCATCGGGTCCATGAAATCTTTATAATATACCAAAATTAAGCTTTTATTTCACAAAATTTCATCAAAGTTTTGTAAATTGTCAGTTATGGAGTTGACATATCATGGTTGTGACAAACAACATAGGATTAAAAAGAAGAAAAAACTAAAGAATAACATAAGCCAACCAGAACTAATTAGCCCTCTTAGCAAAGAAAGAGAAAGGAAGAGGTCATGGGGTCCTCAGAAGTTCTGGTGCCCCCCCAATAATGCCTGATTTCTTTTACATTCTTTTCATGTCTGACGGTGTTGACAAAAACTAGGGACAAATTTCAATGGAGTTAGAAAATATATTAAAATGATTTTTAATTACATTTATTGATACTTTTATAATTATTTATATGACTACTTATACTTAATTGTCATAATATATACTTTTAGTATTTATTTAATTGTTTTAAACCATTATAATGTATTGAGTTCTGCTCCGGGACAAGGGATTTTACAGGCATCATCAACCGATTACAATGTTTAAAATAAAAAAATATTCAACAAATACCTGGAAAATATACATTGTTGTGCTCACATGACCCAGGTTAGCTTAGTCAGATATTTGAAAAAATTATATTTTGTGTATATTTTATTCAAATTTTGTGCTTTATCCATAGGACCTGTTTTGTCCCTATTCTCAAGAATCACTGAAATACTTTGAGGAAAACATCACTTTAGACGCTAGCTGCTGTTGTTTCTTTCTTTTTTTTTTAAATAAATGCTTTTTGTTTTGAATACTGCATTTTTTTGCCGTTGTGCTTTTTCTACAGTATAACAAGCCGACATTAGCCGGTTAATTAGTCGGACTACAGAGACGCCGCTCTGACCTTCCTGACTGCAGTCTGAAAACGGTGGTACCTTAATGAGAGTGATGAGTGCTGCGCCTTAAGTTTCCACGCCGTGAACGTCTGTGGTTTTTCGTGACCGGAAGAACACTCCGGTCATGCTGAAAATATCCCTGGTCTCATTAAAAGGGCTGAAAACTGTAGCAACTGTCTGATTCACCATTTCTCGGATTTAAAACTCTGAACTTCTTAAAACATTTGGCGTACCTGCGGCGTATGGACCAATACAGGTCTGCTTCCGTCCGTTTGACTTTTAATTGCATGATAATGAATGCGGCTAAAAACCACAAATAATATCCACATTACAGTTTCATTTGGCGACGTAGATGACATGTACGCTTTATAATTTGTCGGACAAATGTGGGAAATATTTTCTCAAACTTTTACAACACTGGCGTCCTATTTTTAAAGTCGACATTAATGCAGTTTCGGTTCCAGAAATATTTCCAGGAGATTAGGAGAAGGAACTGAAACCTGCACAGACACATGATTGGAGTTGGCAATGAAAACATCAGGACTTAATGCTTAACATTTTCCAACAATAACAGGCGAAGAGTATTTATTTTTCAGTAAGATTATTGCAGTCCTGTCCAAATTTGCTTGCATGTTTGTTTTAGTAAACAGTGTGCCATACCAATCTCTATCTCTGCATTTCAGGTGCACAGACTCCTCATCGCGCCTGGGCGGAACATGAAACGGTCCCTCCAGCTGGAAGAGCGAGAGCTGTGTGGGCTTCCTGAAGTGGTGCAGCGCCGGGTCATCGGAGAGCCGCAGTGCATGCTTGGGAACAGAAGCAGCTATCTGTGTTATTTCAGCAGCAGCAGCATGTTGGATGAAGGGCCCTTCCACGGGCATTATGGATTAATCTTTGGCAGGATCTCAACTGGATCGGCCCAAAAATGGGATGTTTAACCTCACGTGTAGCAGAACCGCTGTGATAAAGCGGGATAGAGAGAGGATTGAGCGTGACCCACATTGGGACTGTTCTAAATGTATTACCTGTGTTGACTGTTTATGAAGGTATGTGCTAAAAGGGTATGTGCTCTGCAAACCCACAATGTTACTCCAAGAGAATCGTCACTATATATATATATATATATATATATATATATATATATATATATATATATATATATATATATGTATTTATGTAAAGCAACAACAGATGTTTGCTAATTCTGAGAGGTTTGTTTTAGATGCAACAATCAGAGATCAGAATCAACATTTGTTTTTTGTTTTTTTTAGCTCTGACCAAGTCAATATACAGACAATGTTATGTTTCCCCTTCATTCATTAAAGCTACATTCCTCCTATGTATGCTTCCTAAATTCAACGACCAAAACGCAAGTACGTTTATGATATATATACTTTTAATAAGTAAAATCAGATCAAGGTTAGTGTAATGCACTTTCATGCATAAACTGGGCTTAACATAGTCATTGCTTCATTTCTGTTGGATTCCAGACATCTGTCTCTATCAAAGGATCTGCAGCATATATTCCCCCCCCCTCTTTTATATGTTACAGTCCTAAGAGAAAAAAAAAAATCACTCAAAATCGAATCTCAGAATCATCCTGTGATCATTCCTAATAAACAATTGGAAATATTTCTCACTTTCAGTCGTTAATAGGCAACATTTTTGAACTATGCGGTGGCGTTTAATCCACCACCTTTCACAAGTGAACACAGGCTCCCACTGCGGACCTCCCTCGTAAATTGTTACACAGGCCTGAGTGGAGAGTCACTTTCCTGTCGAGCTTCACATCAGGAAGTCAGTTTTGACAGGTCTGAATAAAAAAAAAAGAGTCAGGAATCACAGGAGAAAGGCATTTTATGAATCCAGTACGTTCTCCAGTATCGCATGAAACAAGCTAGGCATAGAAGGCGATGCTGTTTGCTCGTACGGAGCAGTTTGCAGCCTTTTCATAGACATCCCAGATTAGACATCAGAGGGATTTTCCACAGAAGATAAATCTGATTTTAAGTCTGTGCTCTTAATCCAGACTCCATGGTCACGAGACGATGACCCGTGACAGTCTGGTTGTGATTAAACCTTCTGGTAACTAAATCTTAACTTGGGTATCGCAAAGTCACTCTCTCTCTCTCTCTTGGAACGCAATCACGGTTTTTTGTGTGTGAATTATTTCATGTTACTTGTTTAGATTACATCCAAATCATAAAATAACATCCTGCATGAATCATTAAAAAGAAAAAAGAAAAAAGCATAAAAACCTAAACCTGCTTCTCTTGGAACATATGCTTCAGCGGGGGAAGTTCTTTAGTTAAGATTCAAGCATTAGACCCGAGACAGTGATCACAAAACTCTGTTTAGATTGTGCAAGCAGCGTTTCAGCACTACAAAGGCAGCTACGTCTTTTCATGAAGGAGTTTACAAGTACTTCCTGCTTTACAGTGGTGCACTCCAGAGAAGGTGAAGGCTTTAATGTGCAATTGCCATCTAACAAAAACACGATTATGTCAGAAGCTGCGTGTACCATTCTCTCTGTTCAAAAGGGCTTTTGTGATCATATATTTTAATGTACTTTATCAAAGATTCCCTTTTTTTTCTGCTTCTGAACCCTGCAACAAATGCTGCACCGTTTGATATTCGGCGTACGAATATGATCGGATTTTTAGGTGCTTTCAGAAGGACAAACGGATCATCACACCTCTGATCACAAGCCCATCGCCTGACAAGTGAACACAAAACCTCTCGGCTGATTTATGTTTTGGCCTGTAATTAAAACGTACGAATGTGAAATCACCCTGTCCTCCTGACGTGACTCACAGCATTAGGATTTGTCGCTCTTCTGGTTGTGTAATTGTGGTCCCCGTGAAGTCATGTGACCGGCGTGAACCCGTTTTCGACTTGAAAACCTCTTGGCTCGGCATCTGCCAGAGTGACAGCAGTAATTCTCGGTGTGGTTTGAAAAGGGATTCAGGAGAAGAAAAAAAAAGCAAATCAATCATGTTGCAGCCTCATGACACAGGGTGGAGTCACGCTGCTGATGCGCTCGTTGCGTTGCTGTGACGCTCCTGTGTGTGTGTGGGGGGGGGGGGACCAGCTGAATTAACAGTTTCAGACAGAGTTGGGGTTTCGGCACTCTATTCCACCCACGCACTGTAAATATAGGTTAATGAAGTAGCCTGTAGGCAGACGACAGGAGAGTGCGTTACTACCTTTGTTTGCTGGTGACATTGCCGCATGCAGCATGAAGGGACCTCGCCGGCTCCGCAACCTTTTATTTCAGCAATTAAGGGACCAACACTGACGAGGGGGGACCTGAAATGCATGCTGAAATTTTATATGAGAGCCTCCCTCCTAACTGCATCAGCACCGAACCACATAGAAAGTCGTATGAAAATGAATAGCTGTGATCTCCAAATGAAAGGGAGATCACACTATTTGCTTAAAGGACCACATCTATGCCCGCTAATAGGTTTCATTGGCTCAATCTGTTTTTTCCGGCCCGTGTTTAATCTGAGGCCGGAATAGTTTTTTGAATGGCTTGGTTTGATTAAATCTCTAGATGTGTTAACTGCCAAAACTTCCCCACTCAAAATGCTAAAATACTCCCAGTGATTTGCTCACCACTTTCACGTGATTTTCCTTAACATGTGGGTTTTTGATTTGACTCCGCTGTGTTTGTATTTTAGCAGCCATCGAATGCCAGGCGTCTCAGACGAGCACAGGCTCTCGAATTGAACCCTGATGCAAGTAATCCACATTGGAGAGCTGCTCAGACCTGCTGAACCACTTGTCATGTCGCCTGCAGACATAATCAGAATGTTTTTTTGTTTTGTTTTGTTTTTTTTCAAAGGAACAAGTTGTGAGCAAAACAAAAGCCTGCTACTGAATGGCAAGGACATTTATCAGTTGAGTATTGAATATCTGAATGAATCAATAACAAATAAACCAATTAAGTAAACACATTTTCTGAGTCATTTCATTGAACTGTGAATGATTGTTTTAATGTTTGTCAGACCACTAACATATTCTACATGATAAGTCTCAAACAAACAGTGGTTTCCAAAGTTGGGAATGTGTGTATCAGATCTAAGTAACATAGATAGCAATGGTAACAACACATTTATGCATTAAGTTATACAATAAATACAAAGCAGTACTTATGGATTGGTTAAAAAACAACAAACAACTATATCATGATTGTTGAAGTTGTTTTTGTTGTCAGTACTTACCCTTAAGTGACTTTTAATGACTGCCTACTCAACAGTCAACGTCCCCGGTCTCTTTTGTTGTTATTTTGAGGGTTGGAAGGTAAAAGGTTAGGGAACCACATGGGTTCAAACCCAGTTATGGTGTCTCGTTTCAACCCAGTTTACTGAGATTTAAAAAAAAAACAAAAAACTTTTTTTAACAGTGTATTTTTCGTCCCATTTCAGGTAGAGTAATAGTATAAATACCATTAGGAATGACACGGACACGGTCTGTTTTAGCAAACTTCTATGTTTGTGTAGCTTAAAAAAATACCTATTTTCTATTCATTATATATTTTTACAAACCAAGATAACTCCGGGAAAGAAGATCGGTTTTCCTATGCTTTGGGGGTGGGGGGAAGCTGGAACTTCATTTCATTGTGTATTCATACTCCACACGTACAAATGCATATTCTATAAAATGAGGTATTTGTTCATACCAAATAATTGTATTATTGTCATAGGTAAATTAATGCAGAACCGAGTCAGAGATATAGGAAGACAAAATATGATTTCTGATTTTAGTTTCTATTTTATTAGAGAGCACGGCAGGATATGGCTAGAATGCGGGTGTTCTCCGGTCTATATAACTCCGCCGCCATCTTACATTTCCCAGTCTCCGCTGTTCTGGCTGCGTCAGTACCTGCTGTCTGCAGTTGCCTGTGAGGGAGTGGATGAGGGCTCCCCGCTGACGCTGCTCCACACATTCTCCCCGACTTTTTCTTTTTCCTTTTCCAAGTGGTTTTTACTCTCCGGAACCCAAGTGGACGGATTTGTCGTATTGACAAGGGTAGGCTTCAACATTCAAAACTATCGGCTTTCCTCAGTTTTCCTCCTTTTCCTTACCCGGGTCCGTGTGAACGCCAGCGGGAGTGGAGTCGGTTGTTGTGTGTATGTATGTGTGTATGCGTGTGTGTGTGTGTGGGCCAGCCGGCCGGGGATGGAGCTGCGGTAACCTGCGAGTCAGCTGCTTTCACGGCAGATTTTTGGGATAATCCAGCCACCGCCTTTTGGGGGCAAAAGCTTGTATTCTTAGATATTCGTCGACCTAATGTTTATAAAGAACATTTAGGCTGTTTTCCCAGCCAGTACTTAGACACGTTTGGATTTTATTGCCTTTTACCTAATTCGGGAGCGGAAAAAAACAGTTTGGATATTTTGTCTGGTATATTTTTAAAGTAGTTAACATTAGTAAATGTTAGCCTGTTAGCTTACAAACTGTTGGCCACATTCCTCCATTGTGACTCATGTTTGGGCTTCTTGAGTTTCGCCAGTTTTTTCAACTGTTTATGCGTAACGAAAACTACTGGAGGTGAGGAGGACACAACGGGGGGTTCACGCTTAACTTCTTACAAGGTTATTTCATCGATGTGAAAAACGCATAACGCGAATTTGTGAATTGTATTAAAGTCAAAGCGAACGTTTTGTCTTGAGTTGGAAGTTTGTGAGACTCTCCAACCTGTACGGAGCGTCAATGCTGTTTTATGTACGTATCTCAGTTGAAACAAAGTTTTTGTAGGTTATTTATTTATTTTTTTTAGTCTGACTGCAAGTCTTGGGTCAGCGTGTGTGTTTTTTCCCCTTTCGTCCTTTTAAACAAAGACCGACAAAATTCCTCGGAGCCGATGTGCTTCGGGAGGAAGACGAGGAGGAGCCAGAGTGTGAAATTTGAGTCGCTGGTGTTGGGGCAGAAAGTCGGGGGCAGCTGTGGAGAAGAGGCGGGGCGGCGTGCACATTGTTCGGGTCTATGTTGGTGGGGCTTTAGTAAATATTCCGGGGCTGAAAAAGTCGAATTTGACCCATTCGGCTTTTTTTTTTTTTTTTTTTTGCTTTTGCGGTTTCTGCCCTGTCGCACCTTCCCACTTGTCCTAAGCGGAGCCGTCTGCCGCGGGACGTTTCGGATCTACCATGAGTCAATTCATACCCACCAGGGGACGTTTCGTACCTGCTTTGACGCTGACGCTTCCTGACAGTGGCATGTAATTAAAAAACAAACAAAAAAAAACAAAAACAGACTTGAGATTTGAGGATTTTTTTTGCCAAATAATCTGAATAATTCATTAGAATATGAAGAATATAGAGGAATATGAACTGGTTCAGTACATGAGTATGTAGTAGTTTCAGATATGACTTGCAGTGTTAAGAAATTAAAAAGCACAAGTATGAAACACATTAGTACATTCCTGTGTGTGTGTGTGTACTTGTGCTACCTATTTTGATAATTTTCTGGTATATTCACTTACTTTAAATAGGCCTTTAGGGATGAGACCTGTCCTAATGCATCAGTTTGAGTTAGTATTAAGCTATACTGTGAATTTAAGTTTAAGATTAGGAATGTAGATGGAGGTGTTTGGGTTAAATGTCAGGAGTTCCTGAGTTACACTGAAGTCAGTAAAATGTCCTATTTTTCAAATACTAAAGTGTTTTTGTTCATAAAATGTGGACAAAAACACAATTTGAAAAATTTTCATACAGTACAGCTAGGTGCATATGTTGAACATGGCAACTAAAATGATCAATTTCAAATCAAGTGGTACCTAATTTAATGCTTTTATTCAGACTTTTTAGAATATTTAATTGTCTTCTTTTGTGTTTGTGTGGCTCGTCAGAGAAATCCCCAAGCAGGTTGCACAATGGAATAAAAAAAAGTGGATCAAACTTGCTGTCTCGTCAACACACTTTTTTTTTTTTTTTCTTTTTCTGATGATGCACAGAAATTTTTCAGACGGAAACGTAGGTGGTTTGTTTTGAGACGATCCACCTTTCCAGTGGTCTTGTCATTACCGGAACAACGCAGGGTTTCCTGTTTCCTCTGCTACTGAGCGTTGTCTAGATGTAGGCAGTGATTAGTGTTTGCCACCTGGTTCTGAGGCAGACTTTCGAGGCATAAACAAATAAAAACTAATGTGTGTGTGTGTGTGTGTGTAAGCTATGTTGGAGAACTCCCAGCATCAGAAAGGGATTCTTCGTGCGAGCCCCGTTGACGTTTGTCCTGTGTCCACAGCTATGCAGCATTTTGCAGCTGAGACACAAAATACGACTCTGCAGCGGCTGCAGGCATTTGGTTCATTGTGGTGTTTGGCAGCCAGTACTGAGTGCTGCTGACCCTGCACTTTAGCCGGCTAAGCCTGTGGCTGCTTCTTTTTCTCTCTGCTTTTGCCAATAATGGTTTTACTTTTGCTCATTTACTCATCTGGAGGTATTGACGCTCTGTGTTTTCTCCAGAAGAAACTCGATTGTCTCTGTAGAAGGTAGATGGATACAACTGGTGTATTGTCCTGATGTGAAAAGCTTTTTTTTAATGTCAAGTACAGCATTTCCCACCCCTAGAAAATAATCGCCCTCTTTTTTTAATTTTTTTTTTTATGCCTCTACATGCCAGGAAAACGGTTGTAAAATTTGGCCACAAAAGTCTGCAGGCCAAATGGACAGAAATGTAATTTAGCCTGGGGTAATTTGCCCAAAGCTCACTTGAACATAGTCCAGCACTAATTTAAAAGTGAGCTTCTTTTGCATTTTGTTGGTCTGTTTTCAGGTTTTGAATGTTATAGTAACTGATTTGAAAACCCGTTGCATTAAGCTTCAGGTCTGTGTGTAGCCTGGCTAGCTTAGATTGCAATAAAACACACTACACACATTTTTGTTCTTCTTGTTTTTAAATTTTACATCAACACTGTAACTTGTCAGCAAAGTTGAGCTGCAGCACATAAAAGTTAGGAAGCATTTAAAGTGCATCTGTGAGTCAGCTTGTGTTGCACCTGACTTTCATTAAAAAAAAAAGTTTGTTTCTCTAAGTTAATTGAGGCTTTTTTGACATGTTGCACGGCATGCGTAGGTCATAGTTGTACAATCTACACTCATATCTGTGACAGCTGCTTAACAGGCCCAGCCGAGCGCAGCTAAAGGTGATGTTTTCCTTCCCTTCGCTGCACAGATCATCCCTCTAGTGGCTGCTGTGTCGGGCAACGTGCATCTGGTTTTAATTATCCGCCTTTTAACTGCACCAGGCACAACTCTACATACTGGATTTGACATATGGCTTCAAAGTAACCCACCGTTCAGATTCTTGTGGCAGTGCACACAGAAAGTAAGAAGTCCTGCAGTGACAAGTTCTTTTTTTTTTTTCTTCTTTAAATTCATCTTTACTGTTTAACTTTTAACATTTTCTCTCGGTCAAAATTCAGAGATTTCTCTTTTGCTCATCTATAAAGAAGAAACTCTGTTTCCTAAGCCAGATTAAACGAACCGCTCAAACCGCCAGCGTGAATCATAAATGATTCCACTGTGTGCTTTGATTGTATGTTTGATTTGCATCCAGGCATGTATGAGGCATGTGGCTCTGGTTAGGACTGCGTTGGGTTATACGAGGGCAGGCCGGCGGTGCCGGGAGGATGGCGTGTGAACAGCAAATTTGAGTTCATGGTTGGAAACAGCAGTCGTCATCTAATTCGAGAGGATTCAAGATTGGCTTTTTTAGTCACCCAGCTAAACTACGGTGGTGGAGTTTCTCCTTGGATATCTGCTGCAGTTGAGCTTCATAAACTCACATTTACAGAGTAAATTTGTTGCCTGCCCTGTTTTAGTAGCTTGTTTTGTCTTTACTCCTACTTTTTTTTCCACCTTTTTCTTTTTCCTTTTAGGTTTTGATCTGTCCAGGATTAACCTGGGATAAAATTTTCAAGTGAAAATGTGTGGGGTTTCCCCCCAGTGTATTATAAGCCTGGCAGGCCACCAGGTTTTACTTGTGACCCCACCAGGCTAAGCATTGCTTATTTACTTAAATCTTTGCATTTTTTTTAAGACTTTATAGTTAATGTTCAGGTATAAATCTTCCAATCTTTAAGTAACACATAATTATCAAGTGAAATTTTCAAATTTTCCTGTCAACTTTAAACATTTTTTCACTCAAAAACACGACAGGCCGCTGGATGAACGATGCCCAAGCATCCAACCACTGGGCTTAGCAAGTTTTCTTGGGGAAACTTTCAATGTATAACAATGTTTTATTACTTTTACTTTAAATATTTTTGCCAACTAGAGTTTTAAAAATAAAGTTGTGTGAATGAGAGTGAGTGGCACTCCTTTAGTTTCCACAACTTTTCTGTCATGTTTTCCAACAGGATACATTTCTTAATACTATTTATTTTAAAGTCTTCTGGAAAATATTATTGTCTTCTTTTAGTCAGAATGACCAGCATTGCGCAGCAACTGGTGGGGGAGGGGCAGGGCTGCAACACTCCAGGACTTTATGAGATCTCATTAAAAAAAAGACCTTAGAAACCATCTGAGAGGAAATTTAGACTGTTTTAAAACGGAAACTTTTTAAAGCCTCCCAGTAATAAAGCCATAGTTAGCTGCTGCTTCTGTTCTATTTGAATAAACTTGGCTTAATCAGCTCCTCCATGTGTTGCTGTTCTCACCAGATACTGGAACAGATGCGTTGTTTAGTCAGACATTCAGAGATGGCTCTTAATCCAGCTGCAGACAGGATTTTAAGTTATGTTTGTTTCAATTCTTCCTGGATTTTGTACTTTCATAAACGGCCGATTGGACTCGATAGAATCAAGCTCTTGTTGGATTTTAAATGATTAAAAACGCACCTTTTTCCTGCCAGACAGGAGCACTGTCATAATAGTCAAAAGATGCTGTTGTAGTTTTGCATGTACTGTTACAATGCAAAGATTACATTTCAACTACTGACCAACAGCACTCTGAAACGTAGCAACCACAGGGCTTTTCTTTTTCTTCTTTTTTTTTTTGGACCGAGAGGATGGAACATTATTTTAGTTGTCCATGTGTTGGCTCAGAGATGCAGGGTAGATTAGGGAAATTAGGTCTGCCAGCATTTGTCACTTGTTCCAGAGGCAGCTGCACCCGAGAGAAAGTACTGCTGCTGGTCACGCTACTGCTTTAGTACAATAAAACCCACTTATTGCTCCTAAACTGTTCAGATATCACACATTCCTACAGAGGATAGAGTTGTTTTTCCATGTTTGAGTTTTGCCACCGAAGGACAAACATTAATGTTTTTCCTTGTCCTGTTTCCAGTTTTGCTGAGCTAAAGTGCACCTTCAAACTAGTAACTTGTTCACTCGAAATTGAAGTTAACAATTTTTTAAAGGAGGAAAGACGAGAGGAGCTCAATCAATCCGTCACTTATCCTGTTAGGATGGTTGGGACTGGTATCCATCTCTAGAGGTCGTTGGGTCACCACCAGTCCATCACAGGACAAACAACCACACACCGTTGTACCCGTGTATCTTGTGTGTCTCTAAATGATTTGTGCTCTCATTCCTGTGGGTGTAAAAGAGGGGATGAGCCACAGACCCCAGAAAACCTCCGTCTGTCTCCTGGAAAATTACATGTGGTTTAATTACATGTGATTAAGCAAAGTTAGAGGGACTTGTTCTGTAATCGTCTGAAACAGAAACTAGACCTCCCCTCTTGTGAATATCCTGTCATTTTAGTCATTACTGTGATTTTTGACACAAGATGGACGGGTGTTCGTAGGAGTTGAACTCTACTTGTGTTGACTGACAGGTTTTCTCTTTGAGCGCTTCAGAGGTTTTGTTTCTATAGCAGAGCCTGTTGTTTCCTTTGATTAAAGTCTACAGTAAGTTTGTTTTCTACACAGGTTCCTGTCCTGCATGTTTTCAAAGCTCTGGTTGCATGTTGGTGTTCAAAAATACCTGATTAAAAAAAAAAAAATCTTCATACATTGTAATTTGGCCCATTGCTGGTCTCCTCTCATGTGCTGTTTTTATAAATGTTGAGAGTTTTTGGTCAAGTTAAAGTAATGGCTGGTAGAGTTGGTGGAAAGCAGCATCAGAAATGATGAGATGAGACAATTTCCTGATCTGATCTAAAAAAAAAAAAAACAAACAAAACCCAAAGCTGTAGTCTGTACAGTGGCAATGTGACCCTGACTTTTAAACCTGTGCAAAAACATGGGAATAGATTGAAACTGAGTGACTTTATTTGCTGTTTTGGGCTGGGTTGTGTTTCTATTTTACTGGGTAGAAGCTGTAGCTGGCTTTGTATACTGTAGGAAATGTACTTGCGTTTTATTGTCTCATTAATCTGTTTAAATGGGTTTTTCCTTTCGTCTCTCATATGGCGCCTCTTTAATTTGAAGGGGCGTTCAGACTAGCATGTTGTAACAAGAGCGCATTCATTCTCCCATTTACTGTCATGTTAATTTTCACATGATGGTTTTTGAATGTGTACAGACTCCACAGGTTCAAACTTTTCTTATTTTGACAGACCTTTGTAGACATTTTTTCTTCACTCCAACTTTTTTGTTTCTGTCATAACATTTATCTTCCAGTGTGAATTGAAAATGCCCCGTTTTCAGTTTTGCCCCCTTTCCCCTGCTAAATTAATCCCTTTTGCTTGCTCTACCTCTCCTGCCATTGCCAGTATTTACTTTCCAGCAGTGTGTGGTTTCGGCTTCAAAGCCAGCTCAGGAATGCGAGCGCCCTCCTCCCTCCCGTTGCCTCCTCTCTCCACCCAGCGCTGCACTTCCCTCGTCCTTCCTCGCTGGTAGCTGCTGCCCTTAATGGAGGCTTTTGTGTGCGAGCTGCAACTGTTTGCATATCTGTCTGAAACGGGAAGAGGAAACCCAAGAAAGGGAGGAGGCAGAAAAAGAAAACACTGTAAAGTCACTTGTCTGGGCCGTTTCCTTTGAACTAATATCTTTAATTTCAGCTGCCTTTTTTTTTACAGCTTTCCTCTTTGAGTGATGTTGGATGAGTAGATGGAAGTAGAAATGTTTGACTATTTGCTGTCTTTTTTTTCCCCCTCTGCAGATCAGGAAGCTGTGTTGGGTGTGGTTTGAGAAAGAAACATGGCTTCCCAGGGTGAGTTGTTGTGGTTCAGGGGTCATCTTTGCACAATTGTAAAAGTTGTCGAGCTTTTTTGTTGTTGCTGTTCTTGAGTAGGCCTGTTAAAATAAATCAAATAATTGCATGATAAATTAAAACAAACTCAATAAGTCCCATTTGGATGATTTATTGTTTTTCTATTTCCTACAAAAAGCCAGATGACAGAAGTCTTCACATTTGATTTTATTTTTTGTTTGTTTTATTTTGGATATTTCAAATATCTTTCAGTTCCAGTATTAAATGTTTATTAGTATTTAAAGTTTGATCTTTGAGAATCTTTTCTTGCATTATTATATAACTTGAAAACGGTCTCAAAACAACCATATTGTTGTTTATCGCAATAACGTCTGGGACAATTTATCGTCCAGCAGAATTTGTCATTGTGACAGGCCTGTTCTTGAGCACAAATATTCGTCTATCGAGTTCAGTTTGAATGTTTGGCCAGATGTAGTTTGGTGAAGTGATTCTAAAGTTGTCTGAATTTGCGTCTCCTCAGCTGATCTGATGGAACTGGACATGGCCATGGAGCCGGACCGCAAGGCGGCCGTCAGCCACTGGCAGCAGCAGTCATACCTGGATTCAGGGATTCATTCAGGGGCCACCACAACTGCTCCCTCCCTCAGCGGGAAAGGCAACCCAGAGGAGGACGACCTGGACAACAACCAGGTCCTGTATGAGTGGGAGCAGGGCTTCAACCAGAACTTCTCCCAGGACCAAGTACAAGGTAGGTTTCACCTGTCCTCTGCCTCCCTGTAGACGATTAGGAAGCAATGGTTAAAGTAAGCCAACGTTGACTGATTAAACATCCCTTCTCTCTGTCCTAGACATAGACGGTCAGTACGCCATGACGCGTGCTCAGCGGGTGCGTGCGGCCATGTTCCCAGAGACCCTGGAGGAGGGCATGCAGATCCCGTCCACGCAGTATGACGCTACAAACCCCACCAACGTCCAGAGGCTGGCGGAGCCGTCACAGATGCTCAAACACGCCGTGGTCAATCTGATCAACTACCAAGATGATGCCGAGCTCGCCACCAGAGCCATACCAGAACTCACCAAGCTACTCAACGACGAGGACCAGGTTATCATCCACAGAAATGTCTGGCCCAGATTAGGGCTGGGCGATGTGGCTTAGAAATATAATCTCTGATTTTTTTATCTTTTTTTTGGGGCTGTCATAAAAAATTTAAAAAAAGTACAAAAGACAATATTTTAAAAAAATGTCAATATTTTTTATTTATTTTTTGTGTTTGAGTTCTCACAGATGTACTACTTCATTCTTCAAATATTACAGCTTCAGTCTGATAATATTGAGATTTTATTTTCATAGTATTAAACTTTATTCTTGTATCATGACTTCTTAAAAAAATTGTAGTAGAGCTGATCTAAATACAAAACTTAAATAAATAGAAGTTGTAAAACAAAACGCTTGTCAAACAAGATGGCTGACCTTGGTGTGCTGGCAGCATTTCCTACAAAAAGCCAGATGACAGAAGAAAATCGGTTCATTGCTCAACTCTATCCCAGAGCTTTTTTTTTTTTTTTTTTTTACACAATGATCAAAATGACACATGGTTCCATCTTCCATCCAGGTGGTAGTTAACAAAGCAGCAGTGATGGTCCACCAGCTTTCGAAGAAGGAAGCCTCTCGTCACGCCATCATGCGCTCCCCTCAGATGGTCTCTGCGATCGTCAGGACCATGCAGAACACCAACGACATGGAGACGGCCCGCTGCACGGCAGGAGCTCTGCACAACCTGTCCCACCACAGAGAGGGGCTACTGGCCATCTTCAAGTCCGGAGGAATACCGGCTCTAGTTAAAATGCTCGGGTAGGCGGTGCAGGGATGATTCCCACCGGGTGCATATGTCTTCCAACTCGTCGAGTTTGTGTAACCAAACGGTTTCTCCTCCTCAGGTCGCCGGTGGATTCCGTCCTGTTCTACGCAATCACTACCCTCCACAACCTCCTGCTGCACCAAGAAGGAGCCAAGATGGCCGTCCGCTTGGCCGGCGGTCTTCAGAAAATGGTGGCTCTGCTCAGCAAAACCAATGTTAAGTTCCTGGCCATCACCACCGACTGTCTGCAGATACTAGCCTACGGAAACCAGGAAAGCAAGGTGAGGAAGGGGTCAAAGGGAGGAAGCTACATGTCAGAGCAGCTCTGAAAGAGCCTAACCTGGTTTTGTTTGTGTAAAGCTGATTATCCTGGCGAGCGGTGGCCCCCAAGCACTGGTCAACATCATGAGGACCTACACGTACGAGAAGCTCCTGTGGACCACAAGCCGCGTCCTTAAGGTTCTGTCGGTGTGCTCCAGTAACAAACCGGCCATCGTTGAAGCTGGTAGGTCTTTGAACCATTTACGTTGAGTGGATTTCCCAGCAGCAGGCCGTTCCATATGTAACACTGTGCGTCCGTTCAGGAGGTATGCAGGCTCTGGGTCTCCACCTGACAGATCCAAGCCAGAGACTGGTCCAGAATTGTCTCTGGACCCTCAGGAACCTGTCAGATGCCGCCACCAAACAGGTGAGGGCAGCTGCAGCAACTCTGTTTGACCGAACACAAGACTGCATGGTTCCAGGATTCATTTTCATAAGAATATAAGATTAGAATAAATTTTCTTTATCTGAAGTTCCCAGTGTCTTTGTTGAGCTGTCTTCTGTTTGCTTTCCAGGAGGGAATGGAAGGTCTTCTGGGAACTCTGGTTCAGCTGCTCGGCAGTGACGACATCAACGTGGTGACCTGTGCTGCTGGGATCCTTTCTAATCTGACCTGTAACAACTATAAGAACAAAATGATGGTCTGCCAGGTGAGATTACACTCAGTTTACTGGCCTCATTTGCACATTTTTCTTTAATAAACCGCAGTCAGTCATTTGATGCGTATCCACTGACCATAGAATTATGCAAATTGGAACGACAAAAATAAATTTGCGCAATGGAAACATGGCAATTTCGAATAAAACTTGCAGTTTTTGATGACGTTTTTGTGCTTGGATGAGCTTGTTTCCCAGGAGTATCAAAATGAGCGTTTTTTGAGAAACTGCCGTGAAAACAGGAAGTGGTAGGAGGATGACGACAAGGCGGCGTGATTTTTAAATGACCTATAGCGTGATCATGTGTGGTTTCAGTTGCTTTTCTCATTTAATGGAAACACCGCAATTGCGAAATAGTTTTTTCAACATTAGTGGAATATCAGCAAAGTCTTCCTCACGTTTGTAATGTAAACACAGCTACTTATTCCTACGGTCTGTAAGATCTCCCTCTAATTTTCAGCAACATTTTTGTTTTTGTGCATGAATTTCTCTAAAACCTGTAGGCGGAATCTGTTCACGCCTCATCTGTTGCGTTGTGCGTTTCAGGTTGGAGGCATTGAGGCGTTGGTTCGCACGGTGCTGCGGGCCGGAGACAGAGAAGACATCACAGAGCCAGCCATCTGCGCCCTGCGCCATCTCACATCTCGACATCAGGACGCCGAGATGGCCCAGAATGCCGTGCGGCTGCACTACGGCCTACCTGTGGTGGTCAAGTTACTGCATCCACCGTCACACTGGCCCCTCATCAAGGTACGCAAGCACATGCTCCTGCTCTTAATTTATGTTTAAAATATGTAATGAGCATTTTCTAGATTTATATCTGAGGTTTTTCTTAATTCCATAGTGGTGCTCATACATCTTAAACATGCCGTGTTACTTCCCATCAGGCTACAGTGGGTCTGATCCGTAACCTAGCCCTGTGCCCCGCCAACCACTCCCCCCTGAGGGAGCAGGGCGCCATCCCCAGACTGGTCCAGCTGCTGGTCAGAGCCCACCAGGACACGCAGAGACGCACCAGCATGGGAGGCACACAGCAGCAGTTTGTGGTAAGAGCAGCTCACGCTACACTCCCGTTGTCATAGCTCCAAGATGAGCCTCCATAAGCTCTCGCACACTTGCAGAGCGGCCATAAGAGCTCTAATGACATCCTGTGGAGGGCAGGATGAGCAGGCGGTGCCGGGCTTTATCCCGATCCTGACGGAGTGTTTGTGTTAACAGGAGGGAGTCCGTATGGAGGAGATCGTCGAGGGCTGCACAGGAGCACTTCACATCCTGGCCAGAGATCTCCATAACAGAGTGGTCATCAGAGGCCTCAACACCATCCCACTCTTTGTACAGGTATGTCTTCTGTTGTCCGTTTTTTTTTTTTCTTTTTTTAAACATGGAGGTAGAAATGTAGGAATGAATTTGACTGCGAGTTTCTGTCTTTTTGCAGCTGTTGTACTCTCCCATTGAGAACATCCAGCGCGTAGCAGCAGGCGTCCTCTGTGAGCTGGCCCAGGACAAAGAGGTGGCAGAGGCCATCGAGGCCGAGGGAGCCAGCGCCCCGCTCACAGAGCTGCTGCACAGCCGCAACGAAGGAGTTGGTACGTCCAGAGGAATGCCTGCTTATTTCTTCGTTTTTTTTTTTTTATTTAAACGGCTACCTAACTGGTTATGTACTAAATCAATGCATAAGGTTATTTCATATAATGAGCCATAGAGACTATTGAGGCGGGCGATGTGGCTTAAAAATAAACCAGATTTTCAAGTTATTTTCTATTTAAAAATTTTATACGTTTGATTAAAAAAAAAAAAAAATTATTTTTAAAAAGACAAATAACAGAAAAAAAAAATATTTTTAAAGCGTCTTTTAATTCAATCATCCCTTCTGTGACGAGTATCAGGGCCTGTTGTCATATTAACAGAATATAGATGTAATTTTACCAAATCTATCATCTTAAAATTGTTTTAATGAGGGGGGGAAGAAAAGCTTGAATGATTTTTTTATTTTTCCTGTTGGCGTTCTTATAAAATTACTACTTTTACTATTATGACTTTATTCTCATATTAATTTGACTTTGTTATAATTTTTGGGGGGTAGGAGGGTGAAACCAACTTATCATGACCTACCTTTTATATTTCATCAGAGTTGATCTGAATTGAAAATCCAAATAAATAGAAGCTGTAAAAAAACAAAACGCTCTTCAAGAAAGATGGCGAACTTGGCTGCTGAGGCCACTCTGAATTGGTGAAGCAATAATCCAGATTTTCCAAAAATAAAATATTTGGTTAATAAGGTCAAATCAATTTATCACCCTGCCCTAGGAACGGTAGTGTTTGTTCCAGAGTCCTGAAAATGTCATCATTAAAGCTGCAGCAGCTCCTTCTAAACCGTCCCTCATGTCCTTCCCCAGCAACATACGCAGCAGCAGTTCTGTTCCGCATGTCGGAGGACAAACCTCAAGACTACAAGAAGCGGCTGTCTGTGGAGCTGACCAGCTCTCTGTTCAGGACAGAAGCAATGTCCTGGAATGAGGTACTGGCAGCTTTTTCTTCTTCTCATAATGGTCCTTATCATCCAAATGTGTGAACTTCTCTGCTCACACATTTTATGCGTTTCCACAGACCGGAGACCTGGGTTTGGACATCGGAGCACAGGGGGAGCCTCTGGGCTACAGACAAGATGGTGAGTTGCCTTCTCAGGTTGATGCTTCTGCAACACTTTCACACGAAAAGAGGCACAAACACGTCGGAGCAGCTGAGTTTAAACCCCACTTAGTCTTACTTCAGATCCAAAGGAAAGTTCGGCAGAAATCTTTTTAGCTTCAACTTTTTTAAAGCTCGGTGTGTGACATCAGTAACTACTTGGGTGTGTAAAGTAATTTTAATGGCTGGGATGTCGCAGGAAGTTCCAGCCTGCTGCTCTGTTTACTTATCAGCAGGTTAGAGGGAACAGTTGCCAGGTCTTATTTTATAAACTTGCTGAATGTTGGTGAACTCATTTACCACCCAGCCGCCGTGGCACCAAGTAAACTGGGCCTGAATCGCTTCAACACGTGGGCCGATGAGCCACCGTGCAGCCTGCCGGCGGATGACCTGTGTTGCTGTGCGGTCTTTTGTTGAAATGATCGTACTACTGTGTGACTGCGTGGTTTTTAACATGCTTCTAACAGCTGCTTTGCTTCCCCCGCTTCTCCTCCACCCTCGCTCCACCGCCCCAGACCCAAACTACCGTCCCTTTCACTCTGGGGGCTACGCAGGGGACGCCATGGGCATGGAGCCCATGATGGACCACGATCTGGGTGGAGGGCACCACCCAGGCCAGGACTACCCACCCGTAGAAGGGCTGCCCGACCTGGGCCACGCCCCCGAGCTGATAGAGGGCCTTCCACCTGGTGACTCAAACCAACTGGCCTGGTTTGATACCGACCTGTAAATACCAAGACCACCATTACACTACACTTTCTACTAGGTAAGACCCACTTCTCATTCCACTTTGTAGCCTTCTCCAAGCAGCACAGTGGGGAGTATCCCAGATAAATGTTAGGAGGAGGGGGAGGCTCACTCTGGCTGTTGCATGTCCGGACGGCTCCCGCTCTGAAGCTGTGTGATGTGGCGTTTGATCTCTGTGTGTGGTCCTCCACCAGACCCAGTAGCCTCCACTTCCTCTCCTTGAACGTCTTTTTTTTCTTTTCTTCTTCTTCTCTTCTCCTTCCAGCTGTATCATGTGATCTGGATGAACCTGCATCGTGATTCGCCCATATGGAGGAGGCGGGGTCTCAGAAAGTGCCTGAAGATGACTCAAGAACAGCAAGCAGTTTCCTGTCTACAGGAGCTCCATTGGGACAAAGTAGATTTTTTTTTTTTTAGTGCGGTTCGGTTCTGGTCTCTCGACTTCATCGAAGGCCGACTTCAATCCTGACGAAACACAGATTTTGATCTCAATGAGCTTTTTTTTCTTTTCTTTTTTTTTCCCCCCCCAACAACTTTTTTTTAATGTATTTTGTTTTTTAATTTTTAATACTTTGGGTTGTTTTACTTTTTTATTCCGTTTTAAGTCTGTAATGGTACAAACTGAACTTAGCTTGCTTTTTCAATTTTCTGCATTATGATACTCATCATTTTTTTATTTTTTTTTTTCTAGTCCCTTGTATTTTAAGTCTAAGTGTTTTTTGTTTTTCTTTCTAAGTGGTGATGCTCCATCCAAAAGAACTGGATGAGATTTTAAATGGTGTCCAAACACTAAAGGTAATCAGTTGAATTGTATTCTAATGATCAAGTGTAACATTGTGTAGCTTTTGTACAAAAAAAAAAACAAAAAAAAAAACAAACATGAATTGGAAATCATGGTCCAAATATCGAGCTATTTTCTTGCTTTAAAGGAGGACACCGACGTGTCCCAGCTGTTCCAAAGGGGGTTAGCTGACCGAGCTGGGTGGGCGTGTCTGTAAGGATGGGTGGAGACGTGCTCCTATTGGTCTGCTGTTACTAAGGGGTGAAGTAGTGAGGCGCTGGTTGCTTGTAGCCTGCTGTGTTCTGAAACAATAAAACGGACTGTCATTTCACCCACGTGTCTGGTCTCATTTCAGTGAGAAGTTTGGTTTGGACAAACTCTCCGTCACTTATTCAGCACCACCGCCTTTATAACATTTCAAATCTTTAAAAGGATATTCTGGGAATGTACACATTTTCATGTTGATGGTCTATACTTTTCCAGATTAATTGGCAGATTCGCAGGTTATACCAGTACAATCATTCAGACTTGTAACTCTGCTTCAAGTTAGAAAACTTCTTATGACCCTGCTGCATCACAGACCTGGCATCAACACAAAGGCCATAGAAATAACATCCAAGTTCTGAAAATACTAATGCAATATTTCACCCCGCTGTAAGAATTCATTAAGCAGCACACAGGTCAACTAGAGGAGAGACTGCAGTGATCCTGAGATCACATCATTTAAAAAAAACTCGACTCATCTGAAGCATGTAAATACCTGGAGAAAAATCACTAATTAAAAACTCTTAAAAACCAAAGCTGCTTTGTAAAAGCTCCAAACTCTTGATTTATTTGGTTTATTGGGGGGAAACATCCTGTAAAAAGATTATTAACCTCCAACTTGTATATTTACATTCATGTTCTACTTGATGGAAATACACTTAAATGTATGAATCCTGAAATGAATAAGCTTGAAAGGAAGTGAGAAGTCAAAGTGCAGTGAGTGGAAACAACACGGTAGAATTAGGAGTAAACACTGGAAGTGTTGATCACTACTTTCCTTTTTCCAGAATTGTCCTTGAAAACAAATTCCAGTTTTTCAGGCTATATGGGAATTATGTAATTAGGAATGTCACTGTAAACAGTTGGGCCTTTTGTACGACGGTGTATTAGGGCCATTGTGGAGTAAATTTCTATCCAAAAAACTCAGAAATTTGAAGAGTAATAGAAATTGACCAGCAGTTGACTTCTGAAACTCAGAAATGCTCAAGTTTTTTTCTAGAAAATCTGAGGTTTTGTATCTACGATGCATCAATTGTGTATTTTCTATCTACAATGGCCCTAATACGCTGTCATACTTTTTTCTGCCCGATTAGAAACTCTTGATATTTTCCGTATATTTTTCTATTGCAACGTCAACAGCCGAGTTATTTTTAGACAGCCTTTCACTTTCCCGATGTAGTCTCCGTCATGACACGGCAGCAGACGCAGCTGTGAGCCGTCCGCAGCTCCCGGCTCCCGTTGATGCCGAACTGATGCCCTGTGAAACTGCAGGTGACTGTGTGTGTGCGTGTGCGTGTGTGTGTGGACACTTGGATTTCACACTTGGCAGATCCTTTTTCCAAAGCTCGCTGCACAGCTGTCATTAATAGATGAACTCTCCTGTGTTGCTTGTGCTCAGATTGTATTACCGCGTCTGACCTCGTCCACACTCCAAACGTACAAAGTGCAAAGTATTTATATTTTTAAATGAAATCCCAGTCATTTTTTGACTGGGATTTGACAGGCTCTCCTGTTAGAAGAGGAGAGCCTGTCTCCTCTTGAACACAGGTCATGAACACAGGTCTGTCCTAATCTAAGCTCATTCATAACACTCAGTTCTCTACAGCAGAACTGAGTGTTATGCTGTAGAGGCAGAGTAAAGTAGTCATTGTTGACTGACAGCGCGCGCACACACACGTGCGCGTGGCCACACTGAGGGCTAATCTAATGAGTCAATATTCTGTCATTAAAGCCAAATGGGAGCATCTAAACAGACTCCAAGGTCAGCGCTGTGATGCATGTGACAGTCCAAATTACTGCTCATGATGTAATCCTGTGCAGACTGATGGATGTTTTCAAATGAGCTGTCAACTCTGGTGACGATATTTTTACCGTCACTGATCCAATTTGTGGATGGAGGGAGTCACGACGAACGGCCGATATCCGAACCGCGTGACTTAGTGGCGCGTAAAGCTCTTAGCATACAGGAGCTGCTGACTGAGACTCAAATTATTAAAACAAATTTATTAAAACAAGCAAAACGTCAAATCCAACCGAATGTCTATGTTGGAATCTGATTGGTTTTCAAGTACCAGCGAAACAAAAATCCTACTTTCTGAGGATGTTTTAGTCCCAAAACAAAAAAAAAAACGTTCTGAGTGTGCAATCAGCACTGGATTTAGAAACAGTAAAATGCCGTTACTGTTGGGGTCACTCGGGGGTCACCGAAGGTTGAACGATGGAAAAACGTCTAGGACCCAGAGAGCTCCTGGAGGATTTCTGCAGCCCGTGTAGCCACATCAGCAGGACACCTAAAATGAAAAAAAAAAACAAAAAATATATATATATATTATTCATAATCTCAACATGGAGACAGAAACAATGAAATTATCTAACATATATAGTGTACTCTCAATAGCTGTATGCTTGTTTTACCTTATAAAGCACAGAAGAGCATAATGGAATAATATTCTGCTCCATATTCACTTAAAATCAACATTACATTTGTTCTGTTTTTACTTACATCTGTATCAAAATCATAAACTCCAACATGAATGCATAAAGTCCTCAGTCGACACAGTCAGCTCTACACTGAAGATTTTTCAGAAAATCCATCATCAGCTCAACATAACGGCTCAGACACAAAATACTTCACAAAATCACCCATCTGGACTTGGAGCCACATGATGAAATGAGTAGAAAAAAAAAATTAAACATGGCTTCACACATCCACTAAACACTCCAAATGCAGGTGAATCTATAAGCAACAATATCATTGAAAGTTCAATTATTTCAGTAATTTGATTAAAAAATAAATAAATAAAAGAAGAAACTCACACAGATTCATTTCCACAGGTCCGCTTACGCCTCTCAACTTAATTACCGTCCTCATAATTGATCTAATTAAAACGTTCCCCAGAGGCCTTTCAAACCCTTGAAAGTTTTGGCATTTGGATAAAGTGAGTGAGTTCAAGCTGCAGTTCATCACTGATTGTATCCCCCCACGTTCTGCTAGCAAGTACACACTGTGCAGCTACGCAGAGGACGAGGAGCGACAAGCCCAGCTAAAAATGGCTTTAGTTTTAATTTTCAGCTGATTTTCAGTATATCTGATTGGGCCACCCTTAATTTACAAATATAATATGATGTTTGCAGGACTGAAATATTAGTTTCCAATCTTGCTACTTATATTAGGAACATATTTCTGTTCATGACAAATATGTGAAAGAGGAGTTTCTGTAAAAGAGGCTGGGATCTTAAATTGCCGTTAGCATCTTTACTAAGTAATTAATATTGTTAGCACAGTAATACGTTTTCCTTGCGTTTCCCTCGAGAAATTAGATCTTTACCTAAACTTTACCAGCATTTTAAAATGCTCTGCTGCCTGGAAGACTGAGGCCGAAAAGTATAAAACAGCAAAACCTGAAAAGTAATATGTTTAGCTTTGCTGGTTTCTGAAGATAGTCTTGCTCTCTCTCGCCTTCTGGCAGCCTGAATGAATTGCAGACATGTCTTAGAAGATTTTCTCCCTTCAAATAACCTCATTATGTCTCACTGCATGGTGCATTCACAAAACAGAGTATGATGGGAGTTTTTGAGTTTTCAACTGGTTGGTCATCAGTAAGGGTCAATCGAGTCGATTCCTCTACATTTATAGGTTTTAGATTATCAGCATAAAATATAAGCAGCTTCTCACATTACAGGGAGAAAACTGAAAGAAAATTATAAGAGCAACACTCAGCATTGTCCGCACCACATGTAGCAGCAAGGGGGGCAGATCACAGCTGAGCAGATGGTGCCATTCGATGCTCACTTGTTTCTGGAACATATTGCTAGGACCTTACTAAAAATCACGCCATAACTCCCCCCCCCCACCCTTTTATTTTTCTTTTTTTAGTTTGTTTCTGGTCCTGCCTCATAGTTCCACAGCTGCTGAACGTCAAAGATTTCAGCAGCAGATTTCTGCTGCAGCTGCTTCACGAATTTTGAGTCCAAAAATTAGACAAAGTTGTTTACAGAAGGAGCGTTTCGGTTCCACGCGCTGCGTTTGATGTCGGCGCGGATAGCAGAGCGCCTCAGCATTAGCGACGGCTTTGACCGACCTGAACGTGGCGGTGAGCCAGGATCAGGTTCGGAGATGGGCGAGGGGGGGCGGGGGGGCGAGCCTTTTCTTCAGGAGCTGAAGTGACGCCCCTCCCTCTGCAGACGGTCAGGCTTGAGGGTTTACGAAAAAAAAAAGCATTCCTCAGGTTGCCATGGTAAAGGCAGGCACAATGACATCATTAGTATCTAGGCCCCGACCTCCGCTCTCCCTGAAAATCGCGTCTTTTCCCCTCTTCTGCCGCTGCCCAAACTCCTCTCATCTTCTCAATTAAAACCTCTCCCACCTCTTCCTGTCCCCTTCCTTCTCTCCACACGGCTCTTCTCATCTCCTACCCCTTTTTTCCTAAAAACCTCTACTTCCCTCTCCCTACTGCTAGATGGGTGGGTGGGTGGGAGGGCGCCAGCCTCGGCCACTTCAAAGCAGAGAGCTGATTTTTGCTTTCATCTGCCAGAGAAACGGGAAAGTGAGGCGAGGAGAGGAGGTCAGGAAAATAGGGAAATGGAGAGGGGCAGTGCATGCTGGAGATACGGGGCTGCGAGGGCGACAAAGGGGGTGGGGGGGACGCATAAAAGAGGCGGCAGAGGAGAAAAGAGGTGGAGAGGGCGAGTCGAGTAAGAGGAGCCTCAATGGCAGACCAACAATACACCTTTAATATTGATCTGGCAGGATCTGTGTGTGATTGAGAGACACAATCTGGATGCAGAGGAGGGGGAGAGCAACTAATTGTGTTCCTGTGTGTGTCGGCACAGTGCGCACGTGTGCGTGCGTGTGTGAGAGGTCGCTGGTCTCATACATCAAAGGATCAAAGGAAGCATGGTCGCTATAGTGAGAAAACCCTCGGTTCAAAGAGGGAGCAAACATTCAGCCCACACACTCATGAAAAGCAGCCCGGTGCGGGGATGCAGGTGCACGTATGGGAACACACACGTTGGACGGGTAGCAGTAGCCAGTGTTTGTCCCTACAGATGTTGGTTATTGATAACTACACATCAGTACTAGTGTATGGATAAATCATGTTCTGCTATGTGACTGAAGTTTTCTTCTTTTTCGTCAAAACAGCTCCATACATAAAGTTCGCTAGTGAAAGAGTATTTTACATTCCTGTCTGTTTTGTGAGCTTTTTGTCTGACCTCCTGTCCTTTTCTGCTCTGACAAGAAGAAAAGTGAGTTTTGTTTTAGACAAGATGTGAAAGATACAACTGACATACATTAAAGGAACAGATGTTGTGCTAAAAAGAAAAAAAGTTTTCATATACATGTTTGGTGGGATTTTATGTGACACATTAGTTTATAACAATGAATGTGGAGAAAACTGTTCAAATTTAAAACAAAAAACAAAAAAACCCAGCTGAGATGTGTTGTGTGTGCATCTGTCCCTCTTTACTCTGATACACTTAAATAAAATCCAGTTGTTCCAGCAAGACAACAACTCTACATGATGCCACCGCAGCTAGAGCAAAATAGCTCAGATTAACTCTAACTGTGATTGTGGGGCAGATTTTGAAAATCGCTGTTCACACTCGGCCTCTACTGAAACTGACAAGCGTTTTTATTTATACAGGCCAGAAAAAACAGGGGCACAAATCTCATTCTCAACGTGTACAACAGAGAAATACACCTGTTGACTACAGATGCATGACACACTTTTCAGATTTTTCTTGCCAAAAACACATAAGCCAACGTAACGTCAATGTGTGAGGTTGCAACTTGACCAAATGTGGATAAAGTTGGAGGGGTTCGAATACATTTTCAAGGCAAAACACAATTTTTTTTCATGCTTCTTGCAATAGCAAACCTTTAAGAGCGAAAGGATTAATGTGTCTCAGTCAACGTGAGTCAAGAAACTATGTGAGTAGGAGGTTATAGCTTCTCGTAGGGTCTGACCTGTTCTGCTGGTCCCAGAGGAGTGGGCCGGACAGGCGACTCAGCAGGCCAAACACTGAGCTAACAGAGCCTGTCGAAAGGCATTTCACCTTTACACAGAACACAATATACAATAGTAGCATAGGGCTCACAGCACAAATATTACTTTGCAACACAGGAGGAAAAGGTTCATGAACGGCCGTCGACAGATGAGAACTGCTCTTAAGGAAACAGCGATTTGCTCTCAGAAACAGGTTGGACGGGCTCAGCATCGGAGAAGAGCTGCTGTGCTGAAAGGAAGGCTAATTTCTCTGGTTGTGCGCTATTACAAATATTTACACTGCCCACACTGGTATGTTTTCCAGCACCGCAAACTGGTTTGAGGCAAAGAGAATGTGTCTGTACAGAGACCAAACTGGCTCACCCAGAACATCACACAAGCTCTCTACCAGTCTGCGATCGTGATAATTAAAACATCGACACCTCGAGTTCATCAATTGGTTCTGGAACCATTTCTGCAGCATGTCGGCCTGCGTGGTCCTGGCCAAAGAGGCTACTGGCTTTACTGGATATGGGATAATGCAGCAGCATTAGAAGGATGTAAAAAACAAAATCCAACTGAATGACAAGATCCAAGTTTCTCAATTAGAACTTTCCTAAAAAAAACAACAAAAAAAACATCATGGTGGTTCTGCAAGCTCCCCGTCTTTGTACAACGTTCCCTGTTCTTCTCTTAAGCACGGGACAAAGCCGTCCACAATCTGCAACTTGTTTGTTTTTCCACTAAAAAAAACAATGTGGGATGTTCATGAACATCTTGTGGGATGTTCATGAACATCTTGTGGGATGTTCATGAACATCCCACAAGAGCTGCAGCTGTGACTCAAACAATTTCACATCGCAATGTTGTTAAAATTACAGTTTGCCAAATCTTTTACCCGAGTCACTTTTTTTACCTTCTCAGACCACTGGAGTTTGAAGGACTTCATTTTCATGCTTTCATTTATTCCACTCGTTGCCGGATGCCACTGTATTTTTCTCTTCAGCTTTCAAGCAGTAACCCTTACAAGACCGGATAAAAATAAGCACTGCGCATCAGAAAGACGCACCTGTTGGACTCGGCAATATCCTGAAGCAGACTGGTCAGGCCCGTTCCTTCAGGACATTCCAGCCAACCACACTGGTCTGTAGTTTGTATCTGAAAAGAAAAAAAAACAGAGAGAAAAATTCAGTAAAAAGGTTTCACAGTACTTTTCATTCTGACAATGGGATGGAACACTTTAAATGTGGTAGAAAATGGAGCAGCTACTGGACTTTCACACCAATACGATTGAGGCTGTTATTTGAATACGGTTCTGGAAATGAATCAAAATTGTTCTGCACTTCTGAAAACCTAAAACAGATCTCTGGTTCAGGGACAGTATAACTTTATTATTCTGACAGAATAAAGAAATAGAACGAAAAGTGTGATGGATTTTATTTTCTGTCTCTTACATTGCAAAGCTGGAAATTCACAGTATTGATGCATTAGATAAAAAAAAAAGTTCTTTCTGGAGTTAAAACAATTTCTTCAGTAAACTGTAAGTCATCTCGTGAATATAAAAGCATAAAGCTCACTCGTCCATGATACTGACGAGGCCCTCAAGTGTGTTACTATCATTTCAAAATTCACCTATTTCACTGCAAGCCCCTTTTTTCTGATTTCTGTACTATTTAGTCATTAAATAGTCTGGATGGTTTGACTTCCAGGACCTACTTTATGATTCCGTCACTGACTATAGACTCATATGCTGCTGTCTTATGAAGTGTGTCCATAAGCCCCGCCCTAAACTATCTGAGAGCGATTTATTCTCTCCTGTTGAGATTCCTCTGGTTTTATGGCTGCTCTGTCAGGCCTCTCATCATGGTGATGTTTCTGTATTTTCCCAGAGCAACCCCCCCCCCAAAAAAAATACTGAACACAGTTTAGTGATAAAATCTGCCTTAACTTTGCATTTAAAGTTATTTTGTAGCTCAAATCTTTAATAACTAACAATGAAGCATGTTTGTGTCGGTGTTTCTTAGTGTGAGTTTGCGTGTCCGTGTGCTGATGAGTGGATTTGTGTCACTGTGTTTTGGAGAACATGCTTTCTCTGATCTCTGGTGACATCATCATGTCTGTCTCTGTGGCGACACAGTACAGTTGTTGCTAAGTAACGGGGTTAGGGGGAGAGAAAAGATGCTCCCCTCACTTATTTTCCACACAAGTGCGCACACGCACACACACACACACGCACACACACACACTTTTTTTTCTTTTGCCTTCTCCATCGGCGTTGGAGGACCTTCATGTGTGCCTGCCAACCAAACGCAGACATCTCTTCTTCAACCTGGCTCTACCACCTCATCCTCCATTCTCCCCTCAACTCAATACGTGACGAACAAGCGAGTCAATAATGTTGAACTCAAAGTTGTACAAGATGAACCCAGACAGACAGACAGACAGACATGCAGCTCCTCAGACGTACAGCACAGGGCTGTCATGGTAGATGTCGAGTTTAAACAAGTGACAATGTACCTGACAGCACGGAAACAGATTCGCCCCCCCAAAAAAAGAAAATAAAAAACTTGTACATGATCCATGAATAACAGAACGTTTAGATGTGTTTTTCAGAGGCTGACAGAACGACTGAAAGGATGCGTTTTGTTTGAATGACGGCTAAGTACTTTGTTTGATGAAAAATTTGCAATAACTGTAGGAGCAAAACATGAGCTTCCTGCTTTTGATGGGATTTAGGTCCGGCCTTTGACTGGGCCGTGATGCACTTCGATCAAAACCTTGACATTTTAGCTCCCACCAGAGCTGTGGATCTGTGGAGCTAGTTAGCAAGGGCTGCTGTATTTGGATTACCATTAAATTACCTACAGGACTGTATCTACTAATTAGGTGAATTCTGATAGTAGTTAGAAGTACTACGATTTTCTTTAACTTTAAAATTATGAGCTACTTTTAACTGGATTAAACCTCAGATAAAATATATTAACTACATTTTGTGGCTGCAACAAGACAAAAAGTGGAAAAGTTTGCTTTTCCTGCCGTACGAGAAGACATGTCACAGATCATTAACTCCATGTTGCCAGAAGGAAACGAACAAGTGAAAAAACAAAATAAATAAACTACTCTACGGAAATAATAAATGCTCAGTTCTCTCGCAAATTATCACACGGTCTTATTGAATTAGCAGTTTTTTTTTTTAGTCTTTTTAATTTGTAAAAATAAATTGCAGTCAGATTTCACTAATTCAAAAATGATTTATTCTCCCCTTCCCCTCTTTTCAGTTTCAAAGCTATTAGCGGGATCTTTGATTGAGATTAACAGAGGCCTGAAATCAATGAAAGATAATTAAAAAGCTTTTGTGAAGGGCAGACGCTCGGTTCAGTGAGTAGGTGTGTGTTTGAGACAGAATGTGGGAGACAAATTAAGGAGCACGGCACTGCATGGCACAATTAGCAGACTCAAATCCAAACATGGAAAGCGGTGAACTCCTACGCCTAAATAGGTCAGGTATTCACCAAGTAGGGTCTGTTTATGTTCTACGAATAAAATAACTGTTGGGATTTTTTTAACCATTACAGATTCGTAAAGAAAAGTCAGTGGATCTGATTAGGTCGACAAAGACGGGATAGGAAGTGCAGCTCTGCTCGCCTGTCGCCTCCAACACTGAGAGTGACCGCCACGGTTCCTCCGTTCATCAGAATGATTCACGTGTCTGAGCAGAGAAAATCAGCTTAGGATAAAACAGTTTAAAAGTTGTTCTTTTCATTGTGTTGCTTGAACTGTGTCGGCCTGCAGCAGGCCTAGAGCAAGCCGCAGCTGAGGCCATCGGTGATTCAAACTTTATTTCAATAAGTATTTAAGCACAGATAGGCCAGTAATGTGATCTTATTCTGTTTTATGGGGGCTTTACATTCCTCTGCTCTCATTCACCTATATTAAATGTTTCTGAATATTTTCTGTACAATTGTTGAATTGAGTCCGCTATCTCAGCTGATAATGCTAACGCTATTAGCTCTGCTAATGCTAAGACGCCAACCACGGTTAGTTTATGCTGTGCTTAACACTCAACTTTTTCTGTTTATGCCGTAATTAGTCATTGTAGAGAAAAGGGGTTTTCAAGAGGTGCTTAATAGCACCACATCTGCTACTTTCCTTCTTTGCTACACTGAACTGCTAATCCCAGGTGTGACATCATCACGTCTGCCATTTGTTTGCCATCTTGCGATTCGTAAAGATTATTAAGTCACCATCTTGGTAGTCCGTCATGTCATCCAGTCAGTCGATGTGATTGCTAGTTAGTACAACACTGAGAATCGATTGTCCAAAATGTTTGTGATTTTTACTTCAGCAAATCATTTTTAAAACATTACTTTATTCAAAGTTTGTTTTATTTCCCCCTCAGCGCTGCATTTAAACTGCTTGTTTTAAAACATTACAGCTGTTATTTATTGTGGCCTTTCAGAAACACACTTTGGTTCTTAAACATACATTTTCTCACTGAATTGTGACATCACTATCATTTTATTAGATATTTTTTACAAGTAAAAAAAAAATCATTATTATTATTTCACTTTCACTTGTTAGCTTAGTTGAATGTTGCTAGTCCAGTTAAAGAGTTTGTTTACTAAAGTATTTTACCTGGAAGTATTTCGTTAAATGTTTACATTTTGTGTTTATTCCCTATTTGATGTCTGGCAATATCAATGTTCAAATTTACTCCATCTATTCTACAATGGCACACAGAGGATTTTCTGCTATTGATTTCTCACAATGAGGTGGTGCAGGTGCCCTGACTTAGTAATTTTGATCTAAATTACAAACTTTGTTAACATTATTAGCCTTTGACACTTATTAATAGTCAAACCAAACCTATTCCTGTACAACATCAGAAACACTAAGCTGAGTACCAGATATTTAAAATGAATAGACTTAAAGTATTAGGGCTCTAAAATGTGATCAACATCATACATTTGATGACTCCAATGTGTGCATTAGTGTGAAAAACAGAAAAGCTGTGGACCGAGGACATGGGGTATTTTTTTTATGACCAAATAAATTAGTTATATTTCCACTGGGATGCTGCTTGGTGAATCATCCCCTCGCTACAAGGAAATAGCTGAAATATAGCACTGTGTGTTGCTCAGGGTGGAGAGTCAGAGAGAGACGGCACACTGAGGCAGCGCTGGGGTAATGAGGGAGCTTCCACAAAATGACAAATTTGTCAGACAAATAAAGGGGAAAAAGAAAAAAGGGGTCTGTGACACGGAGAGAGAGAGAGACAGAGTGGGTGGTTCAGATGGCCAGAACTAATTAGTGAGGAGAATTACAAATATATCTACACATGCAAATGTCCTCTCCTTCCTTTTTCACGCACAGCTACAAAGTAGAGTAGCTTCCAGGCACAGCCTTGGGTCAGTTCATGCAACACAAAGGTGGCAGCTGACCTTGTGTCCCACGTGCAGAAACTTTTTCATGACCCTGCGGCCAAGCCAAAACATTAGGGATGCATTTTGCATAATTCATAGAGGTGTACAGAAAAATTAGACGTTTTTTTTAACCTTCCGTCGACGACTTGAAATGTGTTTTCGTTGGACTCCCAGCCCAAAAATAAAGTCCTGGTGCAAATCAAAAATGGAATAACAATTAACAACTCATTACAACCAGAATAAAAAGAAAGCATATGTATTAGGAAAGGACGTAAACCTTGACGTTTGTTATATTCAGTGGGTTACAGTTCGATGTAAAACGGCGTATCAGGCTCAGCATCACAGAGTGAAGTGTAAGTCTTGTACTTTGGATTTTTTTTATTTTTATTATTTTATTGCAGGATCATAACAGGGAATTGTGGTACTATTTAATATTGCAGGATGATATTTATTAGGGTTAGCGTACTGTTTCCCAACTCTTGCCTATCTTTTCTTTATTACAATATCTTTACTTCTTCTTTATGGGCTTCAGCATCTCAGCGACTGTAAAACATACATCATGTCAGCAGAGCATTGAGATCAATGAAACACCATCCAGCAGGCCAATATATATTATTGGCAAGCAGAATTTGCATTCAAGGAACGTTAAATAAAATATCCGACCAAATGTTGCATCCGAGCGGTCCTATGCGATCCCATCATTACAGATATCGACACTGTGATTCAATATATTGTGCACCTCTGGCAGAATGAAAATAGATATTTCTCCAGTGTTTCAAGGCTGCATTTGCAAATAATGCAGCTAATCAATATTTCCAACACAGCGGAGTTATTGATTTAACGGTTCAATTAAAGGGGGCAGCGTTGCATTATGAGGAAAAACGAAACACTGTCACCTTGTTAAAATAAAGTTTAGTAAATGTCAGTTTTCTACTTGGTGTGAGAAAACCAACAAACTCGTATTGATTGTGTTTGAGGAGCAGCAGCTGTGCTGCACTGCACTCTCTTCCAGGTTGGCTTTCATCAGAGCAACAAATCATACCGACTATCCCACAAAATTGGACAGACTCTTGACCAGATACTGACAGGAAGAAACAACCCAGCATCCCCCCCACCCCCCTCAATCTGTCTTGCACCTTCTGTCAGTCTCATTCTGGAGAAACTGCACATTATTCGGGAGAGTAGGAAGCCTGGTATGAGTCTGTGAGAGTTAGAGTGTGTGTAAGTCTGTGTCTAGTTATTATTTTATTATCTCTCAATGGCCCCAAGATTCTCTCCTGCCAGAGCACAAATTTAGATACATTGCATCAGACGCTGCTGCTGTGTGAGCGACTCACCAGCCGTTTAATGATCCTCAGAGCCGTGCGTTGGACTCGGGGGTTCTCGGAGTTCACGTGAGCGCGCAGGAGATGGGAGAAGCTCTGTAAACACGAAGGCGACAAGCAGTCCTGACCTTCTCCGCCGTACAACTGTACCAGTAAGGACAGACACTGAATGGATTCCTCCCACACTTCCTGGTTTTCAGTGGACAGCTGGAGAGACGATGGAAACACACAACAACCACAGTTCAATTTGTGTTAATGCTAGAATTACTTGAATTTTAAAGATGACTTTTTTTTAGCTACCGATGTTTACAACACACTGTGTTGTGTGTGTAGAGAAACTTTATGAGCTTAAACCTGGAGTTAACAGGGCATTATGTTAATCTGATTCCTAAAAGTTGTTTAGCGCGGAGCGGAGCGGGCAAAACAGATTTTCCTCCTAAATAGACGAACTACAAAGCCTTGGGAAAGTGTGACAAATTGTATTTACATCGACACTGCATTATTAGGAGAATTATAACAAAGAATACAGAAACTCTAAATAAAATACACTGAGGTTTAGGTGGCATTGTGGTGACGTTTTGCTGCTTCAGGACTTGGATGATCGTAACGGCTGGAACCATGAATTCTCCTTTCTCGCCAGAAAACCCTGAAGAAGAATGGTTGAGGTATCAATTTGTAACCTGCATTCAGCCAAAATGAAACGATTAAACTTTCTACATTAACAAAAGGTCTACCGGTGTCTAAAGCTACCCGTTTTGGCAGTTTTAGTGACGTTTCATTGCTATCGACAGCGTTTCGCTCACTCACTAATCTTTCAAAGGGCAAAGGGGCTGAGCAGAGGTCGAGTGTGTGTTGGCTGCTCCATCAACCCTCTAATGTGTTCATTGTGTCCCTGGAGACGCCCCTCTTTTCTGGGCCCCAAGTTCCTTTCTTGCTGCTCTCTCCACAATGCCATCGACTTTCCAGGATGACTCACAGCATTCTCCGTTCTGCGTGGATTCTTTCTTCTGTCTCACAGGCAGTTTATTTCATTTTTATTTGAGCTGAAAGGCACATAACACACTCAGAATAAAAAGTCAACACCAACAAAATGGAATGCATGAATTAATCTCCTTTTTTTTAGCAGTGCATTGTTGACTTGTCTTGTTTTCATCATCTGCAACACGATCCACTGCGCCATCATTCCAGAGAATATTTAATTCAGTGGCCGCCCTCAGAAGAAGATGGGAAATATATCAATATTTCATTTTGTTAAGTTTGTTTAAGTGTATATTCAGTGCTTGTGGTTGCTCTCTGAACCATTTACATTTCATAAAATTAAAGATGACAGTTTTTTCTTCTTATGAGGCAACCCTGTCTTCACCAAACTCTGCCTAGCTTTGAGGGCTACTTAAATCTAAATGTCAAAGGTGATAAGAACAGGTTACATTTACATTTAAAGAATTTGAATTTTGGTCGTTTATTTTAGATTTTGTGATACTAAATTTAATCTGAACTCTATTAACAGTTTGCACTGAGATTTTGAGGCCACATGAAGGAATGGGGGAGTTATCTGCAGCACATTTGATGGACAGCAGAGAAAATAGAGCCAGAATCTGAGAATGTTTAAGAGGCTCCTTTGATTAAATGTTCAAAATGTCTCCCCCCCCCCAAAAAAGCTAAAAATGTACTCTATACTTAACTTCCTGTTTGTGAGATTTCTATAACTATAACAATCAACAGTGGTTAAATGTAAGCTAAATATGTACGGCCATCTTGCATTTCCTTCATTCTACACACTGTTTATGTCACCAGCCCATCTCTTCTGCTCATGGCAAGGACAGCATTGTTTCATATTATGTGGTATCTGGTAAAGGTTTTCATATCTCCTGAACTTTCTAAATCTTCTCACATTTCATCCACAAACAACGATGTTTTTTTTTGGGGGTTTCATGTAAAAGGTGGCGTTGCAGGCCAAACAGGAGCGTTGTGTAATGCAAAAAGGAAATGTTTGGTGTTCGGTTCTGAGCTGTGGAAACTTGATGCTTAAAAGTGTTCATCACTGCAGGTTTCACCAACTCAAAATTTAATTATTTTGTACGGTCTTTTTAAAATCATCATGAAGAAAATTTAAGACAAGTGTCATTTCCAAAATGTACTAAAGAAAATTGCATATTTTATAAAGAAGAGCCGAGCTTGATTCACAGAATACACGTAGAATCGTTCCGGTTGGCAGGAGAAGTGAGACAGTGGCAACGATGAACCACATCTGGCCAGCTAGCGATACATTTACACTTTCCAATGATGGACATAAAAAGGTAGCTAGCTAGCAAGGGTTTATTGTTGGCTAGTTAGCGGTAGCCTCCTCTGCTTCACGTCACAGAACGTAATCAAGATGTCTGACAGAAAAGTCCCACAAGAAAAATAAACTACATATATAGTAATCAATAGACCTGCCAGGGCAAAATTTAAGACCAGTGAATAACTTATTTAAGGCCAATTTACATATTTTCCAGTGAATTTAAGACATTTTAAGGCCTTCATTTTACATACGTAAATAAGACTTTTTAAGGGTGCGGGGACACCCGACATCCGTGAGTTGAATTTTGTGATCTCGCATTAATCTTCAGAGATAGGGCGTTTACACATCCAGAGTCATGGAGGCGAAGTCAAAGCACCATCTCACAGATGACGGGGGGGGGGGAGCTGTGGAGATGTAATTTGTTTTGAGGGTGGCTGTTACACTGCAGCTCTTTAAGCTCCATGTGGATGTGTGCAGAGGCTTTCTCAACATCAGGAAGACCAAGAAACACGACACAAAGGTCAGGGATAAAGTTGCAGAGAGGGCTGTTATGAAACTATTTGAAGCTTTTAAGACCTGTCTCAAGTCATCATCTGAACATGGAAAAAGTATTTCCCAACAGCAAAAAACAAACAAACAAAAAAACACCACAGACACAGCTAATCCAAAATCACAGGCTGGGCAAGAAGAGCATAACCCGAGAAGAAGAAAAGTGGGACATGGTAACTTGGGAGGAGCTGCAGGGACTCAAAGCTCAGGTGGGAGATTCTCTTGACCAAACAAGTATTAGTGATAGAACAGTTTGGATCAAAGGATATGGATATATCGGAATGGTGCAATTAAAGTTCAGATCAGAAACTGAACAAGAATCCAATGTCAAAGTTCGCAGACAATCTGAGGTGGAGCCATTTTGGAAAAGAATAATGTGTTCAGTGCAGATGTGTTAAATTGCTGGAAACATAGCACAAAAAAAAAAAGCGCTACTGAGATAAATTAGTCCTGTAAAGTACTGACTAAGGAATGCCAAATACAAAAGCACAACACACTTGCCGTATTTTCTTTTCCTTTTTTTCTCCAAACTTAAAAAAGAACCTTAATCATTTTCCTTCCACTCTAAAATCCTGCACCACTTTGTGCGAGTCCATCACACAAAACACCAATGAAACACAGTTTGTGGCTGGCAAAGTTCTTCGGTCGTGAAAACTTTCGCCATGCAGTGCGAATAATCCAGAGACGTACACAAACACGCTGGGAGAAAAAGTATCAGCACAAACACAAAAAGGCTGCGAGTGTAAGGTCTCACCATGTGAATGAGGTGAGTGCTGAGTTGGCTCAAGGGTCTGTTGGCTACGAGCAGTTTCTCTGCTGCCTCCGTTTCTGCTGCTGAACAAGATAGCCTCTGGCTCTATACACACGCACACACACACACACACACGCGCACTTTAAATCATTTATAGAGATTTGACAGTCAATAATGATTTATCCAGAGACTTGTCAAGACTTATTCTGACACAGAAAGACGATGTGATAGACTAAGAAAGGAAATAGTTTCCCTGCGTGACGTTACTGCCGCTGTTCCTTAACGAGACGGTCAGGACAACATCGACTGAACTCTTTTCTTTGCCACGCCAAGTATTTTTAGCGTGCCACAAAGAATTAACCTTCTCATATTCTGTGTTTTGGTTTTTTTTCCCTTCATCATTAGCGTCCCGGTAATACAGTTTGGCTTATTTTAGTTCAGTCCGTGCCTGCAGTGAAACTTCAGGCCAATTAGTAGTGGAATAAGATGATTAATACTGGCGTACATCCTCTTTCTCCACCAAAGTCACTGCTGTTCTGGGGTTTTTTTTTTCTTCTCCCACCTCTGTGCTGAAATATCTGACATACTCTCTCTTGACAAACTGCGAAACAGTTTAGGAAGAGCGGCCGAGTCACGTCCGCTTCCCTTATCGGACCTTATTACCCAAAAGAATTTGGTTTAGGCAGAATTTTTCTTTTTTAATGAGCTTTGCATTTATGGTGGAATTGATTTCTGCTGCACATTCTCTTTGTTCCTTTTTTCCATCTCCATCTCTCTTTCCATGCTTTCTCTTCTCCCCTCTTTCCTCTCTGTCCTCTCTTTCACCCAGTCTTTTACCCTCCTTCCACTTTAGTCCCCCCCACCCCCTTGTCCAGGCATTAATATGTATGCACTGGGCTGGGGTGCACAGTATGGGGAGATGGGGGCTGGTTTGTGTGTATGCGTGTGTCTGTCTATATAGTGAGGCAAGCTGAGGACAAAGCCAGCGGTGATAATGAGGCCGCAGGGACATAGCCAGACAGGCCCCTCAGTATATGCCTGTGTGTGTGTATGCGTGTGTGTGTGCGTGTCCCAGGGACCTCATGCACTTTCTCCTGAGTCTGCAACTTCAATATTGCAGTTGCTTAAACCTGCTAGCTTCTACCTCATACATCAATGGACACACACTCGAACACACACATGCACTCGCCTTTGGGGGAAAAGATAGAAGGACAACATTTTCAGGTAGATGACTTTGTGATTTTTGTCAGCTGATGTGGGCTCACCGGAGATGAAGAGGCCAAGTATCGGTAAAAATGTTTTTTAAAAAGGGTGGAAAATGAAGTACCTTGCAAAAGTATTCACAGCTCTTTAACTTTTTTTTACAAACTTAAATGTGTTACCAAAATTTTGTTTTAGACCAACATCAAGTACTGCAAAATTGTGAAGTGGACAGAAAACATGAGTTTTTTATTTTTATTTACAAATAAAAGTCTAAGCATCCATTTGAATTCATCCCTCCCGAGTGTAGAAACACTTTTCACTGCATTTACAGCTGCAAGTCATTTCAATTAGATCCCTATCAATTTTTCATATCTATAAACTTCAGATTTTTACAAGTCTTTGCAAAGCTACATCAAGCTCCATCAGACTGGATGGACAACAACTGTTCACATCAATTTTCTTTTCTTGCCACAGTTTCTCATTTCAATTCCGGTCAGGACTTTGACTGGTCCATTCTTACGCATAAAAATGCTTTCACTGAACAAACCGCAAAATATGTAGGGTCACTTTCCTGCTGGAAAGGGATTTTCAGCACTACTGTCAAGTCTTTTAGAGACTCTTTTTCCCCCCACAAATGTTAAGTAATTAACCATCATATACCTGAAGCAGTGTAGTTTTCCACCACACAGTATTGTTTTACATGACCAAAACTGAACATTTTTTTTGCCACATCAGAGCAGAACACCTTCTTCAATGTATGTGGTGTGTCTCTTCTACATGGTTTGTGGCAAACTGTTTGCATGACTTCTTGACTATTTTGACATCTGAAGAAAGTTTGCTCTACTGAATTTTATTTGTGGGTATTAGTGTAAAGGGGATTACAAATTTTACTGGAAAGAAAAATTAAAACCATATATTCTTTTCTAAAAATTTTACTTCTTTGTGCTGTTCTATTAAAAAAATTGTATAAATACATTGAAGTTTCTGGTTATAATGTAACAAAACATAATAGTTTTGCAAAGTGATGTACAGCTTATAAGCGGAAATGTAACAAGTTGCAATAAATGATCTCATATAAGGAAAAAAAATATGCATATTTATATATTGTGTTCTTCATATAATTCTATAGTAAAGATCGACAGGGTTTGTTCATTTGAGCTGTCGTACCTGCAGTGCAGTTCGCACAACACCTGATGTTTGCTTTAGGACGTTGTGCAGCAGTTCCAGAAGAGCTTGCAGAACAACCAGGCTGATTTTCCTTCCAGCATGCTTTTCTCCATCAAGGTAAACCTGCGCAGCTTCCGAGAGAGTGCTCACCAACACCTCCACCAGCTCTGTGGAGCAGAAAATGCTTCCAAGTCAGGGCTGAATCTGACTTTCATATTTGTTGTACCAGGAAAACTTGTAAAGATTTCAAACTCACATAAAGCTACTACTCAGGTTAAGGCTACACAGTCAAAATGAATGATGTTTTGCTATTAAGACAGCCACATTTTTTTCTCTCTGCCAAACTTGGTCATGACCAGAATCACAATTTTTATTTAATGTGTGTATATATTAGTGTGTCTAAAAAATGTTTTTGCCAGTCATCTCAGAAAGTGAAACTTGTATAAAAAAAATCATCAAGAATAAGAGTGATATAATCCAGGCCCTTTGTTATAAATGTAATGGTTGGAGCTTACAGATCATGTCTCAGAAAATTAGAATACTGTGACAACGGTTCTTATTGAAAATTGAGTGGAAGGAAGAAGTGTGGTAACAGGGAGAACCGCAGGTTTAGTGAAACCCATTCCAGAAGAGCTGCCATAGACAGACAAATACCAGACATGGGCTACAGATGTCACATTCGGCATGTCAAGCCTCTCTCCTGAACCAGAGACAACATCAGAGGCATCTTACCTGAACTAATGAGAAAAGGTATCGGACTGTTTTGGGTGTTCTGGGATCGTCACATCAGCTGCCAGGCTTGATTGGTTTTTATACTTGGCCTTTACACCATTTTGTAATGGTTATGAGTAAATAAAGTTCAAGGAATAAAAAGAAAATGCGCTTTCAGTTGCAACATTCTCCTCAAGAGGATGAAGTCTAAATTTAATATTAGTCATAAATTCAACCCAACAACTTTATGTTGCACTAAAAAAGAAACGATATCACCTTCTGGTAAAACAGTCAATTTATTGTTTAGACATGAACCACGACTAAAACAAACTTAATTAATGGGATTATTAAAAAAAATAATAACACAATGTACTTCTCTTTCTTCCTTTAAAATAGCACAGGGCACAGAGGCTGACCAAAACTATATAATATAGTTTATATATAATATGATCCAGCTAACCTTAATTACTTTCACCACACACAGACTCACCTTCCATTGCTCATTATATTTGACAGAACATACCTCCCCTTTTGAAGTAAGTTTAACAAGCTTTTATGAGCCTCCAGAGATGTTGCAGGCAACCACAACCGAGAACGTCTAAACAGAAATGTCTGCAAATACAAGCTGAAACACAAATCATGGATCCCAATGAATGCAGCTTTATAGTAAGTCCACACTTCTGGCCCTTCTTTTCTGTTTCTCATGAAAAAGAAAATAAACAGATGCCCTTAAACCAATTAATATATTAAATCCATCTTCTCAATGATAAAAACTCATCCAGTTTTCTTTTTTAGTTCAAATAGATCTTTTGTTAAAAAGCAGATGATGCTCGATTTCGGTTAGTGTAACTAACATTGCAGGCTCTAGAAAGATCAGTCAGATGTACTGTTACTCTGCCAAATTGCCAAATTATTTTGTTGGACGGCACTGGGCTGTTCAAATCAAATCAAATCAAAAAAAAAACAACAACTCTGCTGTTATGCTTGAAATATATTTAATGAAGTGGAGAAAAACTGCAAGTAAAGTTTTGAAACTAGAGACTGGACAGCCCGAAAACAAGGTTGGTCAAATACGTTTCCTGTAGATTAAAAGAAAAATAAAGTACATAGAGAACCTCTCAAATAGTTGCTTTTGGGAGATTTGGGGGTTGCAATGGTGGAAGCTGCCAAGTTTAGGCATATGAGGGAGGGAGAGCAACAAAGCAAATAAACCAAATAGTCATAGAATGTCACTTAGATTTTATAACTACGGTTTTGTCTTTATCATATGTTAAGTTTTTTCATGTTTTTCAGAATGTTATGGATGTGCAAGCACCTAATCTGGAGGCAATCAGCTACAGATGAACTACAAAAACAACGAAAAGCAAAGTAATATGGAATATTTCAGTAGTGGCATGAACAGCACTTGAAATAAAATAGATATCTAATTGAAAACAATAACATAGTTTTGGTATTTCTGCTCAAGACTATTGCTAACAATAACAATAATATCACTACTGCCCAATAATGGTACTTAATATCATTGGAGTAATTATGACTCGAGTTCAGGGTAGCACAACAAACTCACATCATGGCAACATCTGAATACACAGCAATTTAGAAATGTCACAGCAGAAAACCTATTAGCTCTATCAATGTTTGTGCAATACAACATTTAGCATTTATCTCATTTAGACACTTGGTCATTTTAAAAGGTATTTAAAAAATATATATAAATAAATGATGATGATGATAACAGTAAGCAGTTACCTTGCAGTGATCTATTTTAGTATTTTGTCATCATCCAAGTTAAAAATAGACATTGTGCAAAAGCTTAGCAGAGTTATCTATTTATAAACCGCATTTAAATCAGTTCTGTTGGGAAACGACACACTGAAATGCTCAGAGCACCAGAGGAGCGAAGAGGAAAACTCATCTGACTCACGAATGGCCAATAAAAACTATTTTAGCTCATGGTAGTTGTAAACACATTGCATATAAATGAATGATTAAAACAAGTTCAACGTTTAATTATTAATTAACATCCTTTCAATATAAAATACATAAATTCCTACTATTTTTAGTTAAAACTTGGGAGTACATGGGTAACTCCTGAGCCCAGTCCAGTCTGACTCAGATAAACAAACTTTTATGTCTGATTATTCTGGCATTTAACACATTTAATGACTTTGGTAAACCTGATTAACCTAAAACAGAAAAAAAAGAAGTTTAGATTCATTGAATACCGAGAGAAAAAAAATGTGTCATTGTATCTTCAACTTGGAGAACAACCATACCATTGATTTAAACTATGAAGAAATGTCAATTCAGTTCATCTCTGTAAGCCTTGCTATTAGAAAAACATTAATATGGAAGACAGATGTTGGTGTAGAAGTTATGCTAAAGAGCAAAATGATCGATTTCACATATATGTGGGAGTTTGCTGGAACACCATTTGGGAAATGACCTGAAACAAATTTTGAATGATGACTTATTGATGCAAATCGCATCGACATTAAGCAGCGCATGCACTGAAGCAGTTTGCCAAGATGCCAAAAAAATAAATAAATAAAATAAATAAATAAATAAATAAATAAAATGCAAGAAAGACAGAAAAAAATATATATATACCATCCATATAAGCAGAGAGGAATGGTTGGTGAAGTGTTTTTCTATAATCAAAGATGACGTTGTCTCATGTTTTGTCCAAACCTCAACCCTGGACCGAGCTCAAAGACATCTCGGCACATTAAGTACTTCTGAACTGTTGGACTGAATTTCTGATGCTCCCAATGTGTCCATTTCCTTATTAAATCCGTCAGTCTGCTCGTCAGTGTGCCTACAAAACAGGTTTCATATTCCCTCTCAGTGGATAAGCCCTAGGCTTCGTATCTTTATTTAATCAGATTACAGCCTAGACGGTTTCCGTCAGTCTGCCGCGCGCGCCCAAATTAAAACCGAGCAATCTACGAGCGTGCACATTAGAGCAAACTTTATTTTGAAATCACATTTCACTGTGGAATCAGGTTATCTCTCTCCTGCTGATTCTTTTCATCGCTGTCACTCGTTTTTAACCTCCCAATTTTCTCCTCTATAATCCCATCCCCTTTCCAAGTGTCTCTGACCCAAATGTAGGCCTGTTTATCCCATTCTTCCTCCCATCAACCTTTCTGCAACCATTTTTACTGTTTTGGCTCCCTTGTCATATTCCCTCCCTCCCGTTCTTTTTTTGTCATCTTTTTTTTTCCTTTTTCCCTTTTTCTTGTTCCCTTCTTCTGTCCTATCTCTGTCTTCATTCCCCAGGGGGTATTATCTCAGTCAGAGGCAAATCTGCCCAATTATAAACCTCATCTCCTCTCTCTCTGTTACACACACACGCGCACGCACGCACACACACACACAGATGCTGGGTTCTTCTGAATCCTCTGCTCCACACACACGCACGCACGCACGCACGCACACACACACACACACATCTTCTCTCAGCCTCAAACGTCCACGGAGGAATACACACAGACACGTTTGCACGAGCACACAAAAACCCACTACCTTGTTTTGCTCTTCTTCACTGTCTATTTCATTGTCTAACAACACATACACACACAGACTCGCAAACCACAGCTACCCTCCTCTCTCTCTCTCTGTCACACCTTAAAAAGCCAATTATTCACGCTTCTTCCCTTTTTGCTTTCCTCTCCTCTCCCCTTTCCCCTGTTCTCTCCCATCACTACACCGATCTGCAGAGAACGACTCCCAAAACAACGGGGAGAGGAGAAGAAGGGCCAAAAATAGGTGACAAGGGATGTGTAAAACTGAAAACAGACAAAACAGAAGACGATGAGATGATGGGAGGGAAGGCGATGGGTGGTAGTGGGTGGGGGGGGGGGGGGGGGGGGGACAAAATAGGCGCTGATTAGTTTGGAAAAGTGTGGGACAGTCAAAAACAAAACAGAAAGGACATGAGAAGAATGAAGAAGCAGTAAAGAAGTGGAGATGGTGTTAATTGCCAGGCCAGTGTTAGTGCTGGGTTGACAGTTTCCTGTTGGTAGGGGGGCTGATTGGATGATAATGATGCTGACTAGTGAACTGCTGCACTGCTGACCCAATGGAAACGGAAGAAGAGATGCTGGCTATGAGCTCACCGAGGAAAAGATGGAGAGATGCACACTGAGTCAGTGAAAGGGATGTGGAGACAAATTAGCACGGGTTTCCAGGGAAGCATTAGAGTTGCATTTTATGACCACTGAACAGTACAGTTGTGTTCTGCAAACTTCTGTTTTTACTGTCATTTCCCCTAGTTTGAATTCTTGCATGCATCTATGCATGTTCAAGATTTGTGTATAAATATTTGTTATTTTTTGAATCTATAGTTAAACGTGTAATTGCAACTGTGCGAGATGGTGCAAGAACGAACCAATGTCAAAGAAAGTACTAACCTGTATGTGACAGTAAAAAATTTTTTATTACCTTCACCATAGCTTCATTGGATGCAGTGGACGACAAAACTGCCACATCTTTCTGATGTGAAACAATGACACCCAGATGAATCGTTTCTAAGCTTCCAACTTTAATGTGACGCCTTTCCAGTACAATTCAACTTAAAAATAAAGAAAGGTCAATTTTAGAACATAAAAATACACAATACCCTGGTTGCATGGGCTTAAACTAATACTTGTTGGATTAAAATATGAGCAGTTCTAAATACCAGGCAGTTGTGACCTGAAACCTTTGGGTGTTTGGGAAAAGGAAGTTTATTTTTTCAGCATCACAGCGAGTCCAATCACACATCAACAGAAGAACGGCTTCACCAGAAGAAAATGCAGCTTTTGAGGAAATCAATTAAGTGTGAGCAGAAAATGACCTGAAACGGGTTGTGGATAAGAAAAGTCTTCAAGATTTTGAGAATTTTTGTCAGGTGGAATTGGCAGATATAAGTCAAGATGCTGATAATTTCTTTTTGTCATCAAAAAAGAAATTAAAATGAAGCTACTTTATCAGTGTTAGCTTGATATACATATTAAGACAAACAGGTTATTGTTACTGCTTTTATGATTGTTTTTCAAAAATGAATTTGCTTGATTTTCAGTTGAACTTTAGAAGATATATGTGACATTGCAGGTGGACAATCTTTTTAAATGGTCTCACTTTTTATGTTACAAAATGCTGATATTTTAAGAACGATTTGTCAACTTTAAGATTCGCCGAATTCTCAGGTCTCATTCTCTAATTTGCTTCCTCCGCTGAGCGAACAAAACATTAAAATGGCACAAACAGAAGAGGAAATGGGTGCAGAGTGTGCACTCACTGTACCTTGCTGATGTTGCTGTTGGTGACTCTTCACCGTGTCTCCGCTGAGATTACACAGCAGGACGACTGCACTCTGGACTGTTCCACTGGTGACACTGCTGGCCTTTAAAACAGTTGGACGCAAGGTCAGCTTTCACTTTTACTCATGTAATCAAACAAAAGTTAAAGTTTTACATCTCTACTTTTAGCCAGAAAATATCTAACAATAACTGTGAAGAAGCAAGAAATGGAAAAAAGGAAGGATATGGACTTTAAACTTTATTTATGCCTTCCCCGTATAAGCACAGTTTATGAAAACACAGAAAAAGAAAAAAATCCTTCTGCAGGGTGATAGTGATTCACTTTGCATTTGATTTGACACCAAATCAAACGCACCACAATCTGATAATGTTTTTGCCACTGTCGGCCAAAAATCTTACATCTCCACTTTAAATTTATTTTTACTGCCATGAGCCTAACACAACCTAACGCTCCTTTAAAAGTGATTAACAAATTTACCTCAATGGGTTAGGGTGATCTGCAATGACTTTTTTAGACATAGGTTTGAGTTTTAACTTCTTGACAGTCTGAAGCGTCGGTGAAGCTCGGCTTTAATTCAAGCGCTGACACAGCTGTCAGCGCCATCCCAGAAAATAGTCCCATCCTAATGATCTTTTTTGTTCTCATCACACACTGTGTGCTCGTGCACTCAGGCAGATTTGCTGTGACACTTCTATTGATAGAAGCATGGCAAATGAAAAGCAGCCATGTTCTCTCTGGGAAGAATACCAGATGTCACATTTTGCACAAACTGATCCTTGGCGGGCAAAACTAGAACTAAAAGGTTAAATTGTGTATTTATTCTAGAAGTACTGGAGAATAGTAATATAAGATAATTGTTTATTTTAAGAATAAACAATGTTTCAAACTGCAGCTTTTACCTTCCTCCTACTGCCATCTCCTGAATGCCTCCTTCTCCTTAACTTCTACCCTCACTCCTTCCAGCTAACACTTTCACCTGCTAATAGGATCTGCAGTCCTTACTTTTACAGCTTTTTGCCATTTTTCCTTCTTCCTCCTGCCCCCGTTTCAGCATTTGATCCTTTTAAAGATATGCCAGCTCTGCCTCCAGGGTCTGCGTACATCAGTGTGATCTGTGTACGGGCTGCTAAGTCAGGCTGGTACTCATCAGGTGCAGTTGCCTGAGGCTGAAGACAACGGCATCCGTTCACACTTTGGACAAACTGCCTTTCCGTGACAATGCTAAACCTATTTGATTTTTTTATGAACTAAGAAGGTCACAAAAATACTTTATAGTCAATACAAAAAAACCCTAAACTGAACAATAAAAGTGAGCAAAAAGCAGAGGTTATTTTAATTTGGATCCTCCTAGAAGGTCCTCTAGAAACTCACGCGAAAACAATGTAACTAACAAGAGTCTATTGTAAGCAAATGAATCTAAGCAAAGGCTCAGCAAGCTAACGGTTAACAAGTCTGTTTTAGGCGCCATCCTGAGGTCCTTTTACTTTTGAAGCAGAACTACTTCATCATGTAGACAAATACAATTAAGATAGCTTCTCTGTGAGAAGTGTGATCAGGAGTGACAGGTGTGCTCCGTCTTGATCAGAGGATTTCAGGCAACATAAATCAATCCATAGGTGAGCAACACAGACAGCTCTAATGGACCCAGACATGAGTGGTTCAGACAGCAGTAAACAATCAGGAGACGAGTTAATCAGGCTGTTGGATAAGAGTGTTTAAAAATTCTGCATCAGCTAGTCACGGTTGTGAAAGCAGCCATGTCGAAAGCTCATTATTTATGGGTGTGGATGTGTGTGTGTGCGAGGAGAGTGGGGGGGATTGTTTCTTGCAGCACAAGTATTTTGGTTAGCTGTAAACAGATTGCCCCTATGTAGGGTGGGTGCATTAGAATGTGTGTTTGCAAAAAGGGTCAGGGGAAAAATTGTTTACTGGCAACGCTACTATGCTCCAGTGATAACAGACAAGTGGCGTGTGTTTGTGCATAAGGTCTTGTGTTGGGTGTGAACAGTGGAGTTCATATTCCAAGTCTATTAAGCATCCCTCCTCCCTCGTGCTGACCTGCCAGTCAATTACACAAGCCCTCTAATAGGTCAACGCCACTCCAACTAATTTGCATAGCGGCTGGATGGAGCGAGCGAGAGAAAGCGCAGAGCAAGACTGAGAGAGGAATAAAAAATAAAAAAAAAAGAGAGAGAGATGCACTGATCAGGCTTTCCGGTTGTCCACTGAAGTCTGATTCGACAGGTTCGATTTTAACTGATTCAGATTTTTCTTTTAGGCACTATAACACATTAAAGAGGAAAAAATGCCCTGCAGGTTTTTTTGATAAAGCTAGTAGTTGTAGATCCAAGAAAAAATGAATAAATTAAGAGGATAATCCCCATATGTGTGTCAAATCACATGTCCCAAACCTTTATCAGATTTTTTTTATTAAACTCAAAAAAGTGCTTCAAAGTGCATACTGATGGTTGAGCTGTTTAAAGGCTGAAAATGGCAGGAGCTCCTAGTTTAGATGCATTTAACGATTTAAGTCTCAAGACGGGGAAACTGGAAGCGCTTCTGGGTCCTTGCTACAGCCTCACATATAATTGGTGCTGTTTACGATGTCCTAGCTACTTGAGTTCATACAAGAGGAATCTTGTTTTCACTGAAAAAGGAAAAAAGTTACAAACATAATCAAAGTAAGACTGGGTGAAAAAATATTGAAAATGCATGAATTTTACATGGAAATTAAAATACTGGCCAATGTGTTGGTCATGCTGCGTGCTTTAAACAAACAACACGTTTACTTAAGTTTTGACCTACCAATCACTGATCAGAGATTAAAAAAAAAGAAGAAAACTGACTAATTCAAATCCCTTAGTTGACTGATTGGGGCATCTCTGTTTAATATAACACACAAGTTTGTTTTATCTGTTGTTTGTCAGCTGATTTTAAGAACAGTTGATTGACAAACATTATTAAACTGTTTCTTACCATAATGAGCTGAAGGACAACTGGGAGGATCCTGCCCTGTTTGATCAACCTGAAAAAGAGAGATAATACAGATACTGAAAGAGCTGTAGACAAACCAAGGTCAAAATTCAATTTATGGATTTTCTACACTACTCACACATGCATGATCTGCACACAAACGCAGACTTGCAGACACATAAATGTGGATTGGACTGTTTAATCTTCATTAAGGGCGGATTTAACTCCACCGACGCCTGTCTGGCACCAGTGAAACTGAAAAGAGGCGACCTCTCCTCAGTTTCTTAAAGAGCAGAGGTGACGAGAATAAATGAAATAAGGAAAGGTGCGACAGGGGGATGGAAAGACATGGAACGAGAGTGGAAGAGAAGACGGGGACAATTATATTCTTTAAGGAGAAAGAAGTGCGGGATTATAAAAGAGCAGATTTCAACAGAGAAGACAAAGGGTCGGTGGGAAAAAAAAAGAAAAGGAGAGTTTAAGAGGAGAAAAGAAAGAAAGTGGATCAACCCCCTTTGAAAGACAAGAGGAATATAGATGGAATGGAAAAAAGGGCAGGAAAGCGATGGCTTTACAATCTCTTCTCTAATTTATCAAGGTTCTTTGATTTACATGTAATTACCATCTGGACAAAGCATCTAAAGTGCTTTAATAGATGTCTTATTTACATATATGTGCATTTTGAAGCATTAAAGCATTCATGTCGTAATGGGAACAAAGTTAAATCGAAACAGACGGGTGTTCATGCGTTGCCCAGTCATTTATCATCAGTATAATTATGATTCATCGCTCGTCGAGCAAACAGTCAAACAACCTTTAGGAGCTTCCGTTCAAACAAGCTAACTTAATAAAGTGTGCAAACACACAGACACCGGTGAAGATTAATTTACTTTTTACATTCATTTTGCTGTTCTTCCACCTGCCCAACGCTGCTGCAGTCCTATGACCTATTTTTTATTTTATTTTTTTAGGATCAATAAAATTTTCATGTTTACTGAGAGCGTATTCTCCACACCATTACCCCAAATTCTCAGCTGTGTGCAAAACAAACTGAGCTTTATTGAATCAAGCACTTGTTTTACTGTTATGGCCTAAATTTTTAACTTCAGGGTGTTTCAATACTAGAAACCCTCGAGGGGAAAGAGTTAGCTCATACTCTGGTTTGTATCTGCTGACTTCTGAATGTGCTGATGTTTTACACAGCATGGAGAAAGTTTAAGAGATGCTGGATTTAGCATCGCTGATGGAAACATTTACTCTCCAGCTGCTCCTTTTCTCTCTTGTTGAAAACTAAAATTTTCATCCTTTATTGTGATGAAATTCATTGCCTACATCTGTGACTCTAATGTAGATAAATCGAGCTTATAACAGATGATTAAACATCTGTAATTGCTGTTGTTTAAGTTCATTCTTTTCAGCTGTTTTCCTCAAAGCTGAGCGCTGAGTTAGTTTGTGTGTGTAAGTCTCCGCCTGTGTGTGTGTGTGTGATTGTGTTTGCTTGTACATGTGATAGATGACCCCCCATTATGGAGCTGACAGTCTGAAAGATGAGAGGACAGACCAGGCCAGCACAACATGATAAACTGGGCCACCTTTAAACTACCAGCCATACATCAATTGACAAAGTGCACAACACCGAACGAACCAGAGCACAACAGATGACCTATAACAGAGGAAAAACTGATCAATCAATCCTCATTATGTAAGCCATAAATTACATTTATCAAACAGTTTTTACAGTGGTTTGTATTGTAATGAAGAGAAATACAGGGAAATTAACAATATTTAAAAAATGTTTTTTATGCATTTACTCACACGTGAGAGAAAAATGATCGCCTCTTGGCCACTTCGTACCCCCATTTCGTCCCAACCCACTTTCAACAAACCATTTCATTACATATTTACCAAGACAACTGTGTAATTTAGTAACTTGCTTAAATCTTACGCACAGCTAAGGATAGCAGTATATTCCGTTTTCTGCAGAGTTACAACATAATTCTATAAATTTGTACTGTTTTCCATTGTTGATCATGTGACTCTAAAACAACCCAGATTATGACCCCTGATCTAACCATAATAACTTAAGTGCTATTTATTAAATTTGTGTACACAGAAAATTATGCCCAGTTTGTACAGAACAACTTATGGGAGACGGAAAGCAAGTAGGCTGACAGTGAAACAGTGTAAAGTACAAACGTAATGGCAAAATGACCACCACCCAGGAAAAACACTTTCTATTGCTATATGTATAGCAGCAACATTGAGTTTATTGTACAAACTAACAAGGGTAAGATTACAAAATAGCTTGAAATAACAAATATTTTCCTTCTCCAAACTAAATACAAAATACTTCTTTTAATGATACATAATTACTTAGAAGGGCACCTTTGTGTTACAATCTGCGACAAACGTCTTACGTAGCCACACACCATCTTCTTGCAGCATTCTTGAGGAATCATAACCAACTCCTCATGACCAAAAGGCCCACACATCATTTATATCCATACGTTTTCAGGTTGCAACCATATTTTTTAAAATCCCAGCAGAAATTTTCAGTAAGATTCAAAACACGTGATTGGGACGGCTTCAATACTGCTGTATCTTTCAGCTCTTTTGATGGAGTAGCTCCTCCTCTTGGTGTGGAGGTACAAAGTTATGTTTCTGCTTTCCTAAATTTTTCTCCCCTATTTTTTCAGCTCAATCAAAGTTGGACATTGTATGAACTTTTTTGTTTCATTTGTTCGTTTGTCCAAGGCAGTGATCTCTGGGACAACTGTCTTGATTAAGCCATATTTTTTACATGCAATATTAATAGCCCCGGTATTAAAGGATTTCTATGAAAGGCTCACTAATCATGGCTCTTTCGGGTGTACCTGAAAACTAGAGGTGTGCCGATCGATCGGCCACCGATCATAATCGGCCGATTTCCGTGAAAAAGTATATGATCGGTGATCGCCGATCACGGTCTCTTGTTGCCGATCACACAAACCGATCACCTGCATCTCATTTCGCAGCCTGCTTGTGCAGCTGGTCTCCTCTTTCCTTCACACTGTGCAAACGCGCAGCAACAAATCCTAAGCGATGTGGAACTATAACGCACTAAGTGAATGGGGAAGTTTGCGTGTTGCGGCGGAAAATTACCTCGGGGTGAAGCAGGTCAAAATGCATCAACACGACGAATCTAATATAGCATAAAAACAATGCCATACTTGACGGAGTTTGGCTACATCGAGGCTCACTGTAGTAAAAAGGACATATGGAGGATCAGATAGCAGGTAAAGCAGCGCACAGCTACAAACACTCACCCGGAGTAGCATGACGGTCAGAAAGCTAAATCACCCGCAAAATTATTTAAGTCTTCGAGCTGCGATGTAGGACGCTGGTTCTGTTCTCGCTGTTGAACCGCTGCTACGCGCTACAGGTAGTAATATTTCACAGACGGAGCGCCGCTTCTGCTCCACCTGGTAGTGACTCTCACACCGAACCTCTGCTTAAAGCTGCAGCATCTAACTTAAAACATACATTTTACATACGTATTAAAACTTTCGCTATCCTAAACATGAGACCTCTGAAAAAATAATCGATCTGTAAGATAATTTGTTCTCCATAATTACTCCGCTCAGTCAGAAACAGTCAATCAGAACTAGCAGTAATCAGCTAGCCGCTATGCTATCAGGAAGTTTTCATTTAGTAACTCAGGATTTTTTATTGTAATGGATCCTGTATTTGCCTATGAATGTTAAGTTTTATACTTGATTTATTTGGAAATGTTGAGAAGTTTTATTTTGACTCTGCATTATTTAGCCGCTTCAGAGCCTTCGTATGTTTTCAGTCTGTTAAAGATAGTGTTACCGATAGCAGTACAATTTGCACAATGCCTGTTTTGTTTTTTTCTTGGATAAAGTAATTTTCCAAGAAAAATTACTTTTTCTTGGAAAAAGTAATTTTTCACCCGGATTAGCAAGTTTTTGTCTAGGTGAATTTATGGTTCCTTTTTCCATATAATGTAACCAGTAGTGCTTATGATAAAAAAAATTATAATAATTATGTTATCGGAATCGGCAGGAAAAAACCTAATCGGCACATCTCTAGTATTAAATATGTGAATTACAGACATACAGCATCTTTCTAACGCAGTGGTTCTTAACCTGGGTTCGATCAAACCCCAGGGGTTCGATGAGTCGGTCTCAGGGGTTTGGTGGAGCCCCTGCCGTGGAGGTAAAGACACACTTGTGTAAAGTCGTGATGACGCTCCCCGCTTTGCCATCACTTGCTGCATAGGGTCACGTTACATTGCTTAGCCAATCAGTGCTGCGGAGGAGCACTGATTGAAGGAGCTCCTCTCAGCATGGATTTGAACTTTTGTCTTTAATTACTTCAGCAAAGCTCACAGTGTTTACCAAATTATATAGTCTAAATCTGCTCCTTAGTCGCATCTTTTCGGGGTTGGTACTGCCTCTAATGGTGTGGGGGTGGTTACACAGCTAATATAATTACATTACTAAATCAGAATACCGCAAAGTATTTTGTGTGTCGGGGGGGTTGGGTGGAAGAAGAAGGGTTTGGTGAATGCGCATATGCAACTGGGGGGGTTCGGTACCTCAAAAAAGGTTAAGAACCACTATCCTAATGTATTCATACCCATGTGTAGTCAGTTTAGGTGGCCAGCCATGTTTTGGTCAAATTACAGTGTTTCCAGATGCTTTAAACATCTCTACAACTTTCACAACAGGATTCACACATGCACACACACACAGTCGTGTTTTCATCACTTGTGGGGACTTCGCATTGACTTCCATTAACTACAGCCTAGCCCTTACCATAATCCTAATCCTATCCGTAACCATTACATACCTAACCCCTACCTTAACCTTTACCATAAACCTAACAACCATCACAGACCTAACCACTAACCCAAAAACAACAATTTTCCTCTTGGGGACCAAGAAAATGTCCCCACAATGTGCAATGGTCCCCATAACCCCACATTGTAGACAGAAATAGGTTCCCATAAGGATATGACAACCTGGTACACACACGTTTGTTTTGCTGTCTTTGTGGAGACTTTCCATTGACTTCCATTCATTTCTACAGCCTAACCCCAACCAAAACTTAATTCACACCTTGGACCTAAACCTTACCCCTAATCCCAAAACAGAATTTCTTCTTTGGGAGCAGTGAGTTCCCACAATGTAGTATGTGCCAGGAAAATGGTTCCCACAATGCATCAAATACAGAATACACACCTACACACACCCACACACAACAGGCTTTTAGTGGCTTTGTTGAACCAGTGATGTCACTCATGCACTCTGACATCACTGATGACTGTGATACATCACCCTTTAATACCAACTTCCACAGAGCAACTCATTTGATCTACATGTCAGAAGACCAAAACTCAATTTCACATCCTTGGACTTTAGAGCAACCAACGCAAAAAAATGTCTGAAGGTAGAGACGAAGATGTGATGGGTGAGCTTGCCAGCATTTTTAAAGAAACATTTGTTGATGACGGCATGGACAGACTGGAGAAGGAAAATCGCGAATTAAAACATATTGTGGAATGTCTTTGATGTAAGCTCGAGCGCTCCAAGTCGAGTGAAAATGCTTGCTGGGAAACAAACCTGCAAGCAAAATACGATATGGTGGCAAGTCGAAACAGAGAACTCCGTGCGGAGTATGTGTCGATTCGTGCAGAACTTGATGACATGGAGCGCGAATACGAAAATACGAGAGATGAGGGGCGCCTTTTAGAAAACGCTCAACAATCTCTCAGAAGAAAACTCCAGGAGATTTTGGTAGATTTGAATACCGCACAGAGGATCATGGATGAGAAATCTGGAGAGCAGGAAAATCTTCATGAAGAACTGAACGTTCTCAGGAGCCTGAATGACTTATGTAGTGAAGATCTCGAGACATTAAACAGGCAGAACATGGTTTTGTGGCAGAAAAATGCTCTGCTTAAGTCAAAGATAAGAGAACCAGGAGAGGAGGGCAACCGGGGACGAGGTTCAGCTCTGAGAAAACTAGGTAACTGGGTATATACCACTTTAAAGACTATGTACCAGTCGGGAACACTTGGGTACTGGGTCCCACCGTGGCTCATATAATTCCTCTGGTTAGTCTGGAAAACTGGTGCCTTGATCTTACTGGGTTTTGTTGAGTCGCTGGCTGGTCCTGAATGGCTGGCTGGTCCTGAGTCGCTGGCTGGTCCTGATTGGCTGGCTGGTCCTGAGTCGCTGGCTGGTCCTGAGTCGCTGGCTGGTCCTGAGTCGCTGGCTGGTCCTGAGTCGCTGGCTGGTCCTGAATGGCTGGCTGGTTCTGAATGACTGGCTGGTCCTGAATGACTGGCTGGTCCTGAGTCGCTGGCTGTTCCTGAATAGCTGGCTGGTTCTTAATGGCTGGCTGGCCCTGAATGCCTGGCTGGTCCTGAATGGATGGCTGGTCCCAAATGGAGGGCTGGTCCTGAGTCCCTGGCTGGTCCTGAATGGATGGCTGGTCCCAAATAGATGGCTGTTCCTGAGTCGCTGGCTGTTCCTGAATGGATGGCTGGTCCTGAGTCGCTGGCTGGTCCTGAATGGCTGGCTGGTCCTGAGTCGCTGGCTGTTCCTGAATGGCTGGCTGGTCCTGAGTCGCTGGCTGGTCCTGAATGGATGGCTGGTCCTGAGTCGCTGGCTGGTCCTGAATGGATGGCTGGTCCTGAGTCGCTGGCTGTTCCTGAATGGCTGGCAGGTCCTGAATGGCTGGCTGTCCATGATTGGCTGGCGGGTCTGAGTCGCTGGCTGGTCCTGAATGGCTGGCTGTTCATGATTGGCTGGCTGGTCCTGAGTCGCTGACTGATCCTGAGTACCTGGCTGTTCCTGAATGGTTGGCAGTTCCTGAGTCACTGGCTGTTCCTGAGTCGCTGGCTGGTCTTGAGTCGCTGGGTGTTCCTGAATGGCTGGCTTGTCCTGAGTCGCTGGCTGTTCCTGATTGGCTGGCTTGTCCTGAGTCGCTGGCTGGCCCTGAATGGCTGGCTGGTCCTGAATGGATGGCTGGTCCTGAGTCCCTGGCTGGTCCTGAGTCGCTGGCAGGTCCTGAATGGCTGGCTGTTCATGATTGGCTGGCTGTTCATGATTGGCTAGCTGGTCCTGAGTCCCTGGCTGTTCCTGAATAGCTGGCTGGTCCTGAGTCGCTGGCTGTTCCTGAATGGCTGGCTGGTCCTGAGTCGCTGGCTGTTCCTGAATGGCTGGCTGGTCCTGAGTCGCTGGCTGGTCCTGAATGGATGGCTGGTCCTGAGTCGCTGGCTGGTCCTGAATGGCTGGCTGGTACTGAGTCCCTGGCTGTTCCTGAATAGCTGGCTGGTCCTGAGTCGCTGGCTGTTCCTGAATGGCTGGCTGGTCCTGAGTCGCTGGCTGGTCCTGAATGGATGGCTGGTCCTGAGTCGCTGGCTGGTCCTGAATGGATGGCTGGTCCTGAGTCGCTGGCTGTTCCTGAATGGCTGGCTAGTCCTGAATGGCTGGCTGTCCATGATTGGCTGGCTGGTCCTGAGTCGCTGACTGATCCTGAGTACCTGGCTGTTCCTGAATGGTTGGCAGTTCCTGAGTCACTGGCTGTTCCTGAGTCGCTGGCTGGTCTTGAATGGCTGGCAGGTCCTGAATGGCTGGCTGTTCATGATTGGCTGGCTGGTCTGAGTCGCTGGCTGGTCCTGAATGGCTGGCTGGTCCTGAATGGCTGGCTGTTCATGATTGGCTGGCTGGTCCTGAGTGGCTGGCTGGTCCTGAGTCGCTGGCTGGTCCTGAGTCGCTGACTGATCCTGAGTACCTGGCTGTTCCTGAATGGCTGGCAGTTCCTGAGTCGCTGGCTGTTCCTGAGTCGCTGGCTGGTCTTGAATGGCTGGCTGGTCCTGAATGGCTGGCTGTTCATGATTGGCTGGCTGGTCCTGAGTCGCTGGCTGGTCCTGAGTCGCTGGCAGTTCCTGAATGGCTGGCTGGTTCTGAATGGCTGGCTGGTCCTGAATGGCTGGCTGGTCCTTAACGGATGGCTGATCCTGAGTCGCTGGCTGTTCCTGAATGGATGGCTTGTCCTGAGTCGCTGGCTGTTCCTGAATGGATGGCTGGTCCTGAGTCGCTGGCTGGTCCTGAATGGATGGCTGGTCCTGAGTCGCTGGGTGTTCCTGAATGGCTGGCTTGTCCTGAGTCGCTGGCTGTTCCTGATTGGCTGGCTTGTCCTGAGTCGCTGGCTGGCCCTGAATGGCTGGCTGGTCCTGAATGGATGGCTGGTCCTCAGTCCCTGGCTGGTCCTGAGTCGCTGGCAGGTCCTGAATGGCTGGCTGTTCATGATTGGCTGGCTGTTCATGATTGGCTAGCTGGTCCTGAGTCGCTGGCTGATCCTGAGTCCCTGGCTGGTCCTGAGTCGCTGGCTGTTCCTGAATGGCTGGCAGGTCCTGAATGGCTGGCTGTTCATGATTGGCTGGCTGAGTTGCTGGCTGGTCCTGAATGGCTGGCTGGTCCTGAATGGCTGGCTGTTCATGATTGGCTGGCTGTTCCTGAGTCGCTGGCTCGTCCTGAGTCGCTGGCAATTCCTGAATGGCTGGCTGTTTCTGAATGCCTGGCTGGTCCTGAATGCCTGGCTGGTCCTGAATGGATGGCTGGTCCTGAATGGATGGCTGGTCCTCAATGGCTGGCTGGTCCTGAGTCGCTGGCTGTTCCTGAATGGCTGGCTTGTCCTGAATGGCTGGCTTGTCCTGAATGGCTGGCTGGTCCTGAATGGATGGCTGGTCCTGAGTCGCTGGCTGGCCCTTAGTCGCTGGCTGGTCCTGAATGGCTGGCTCGTCCTGAATGGCTGGCTGGTCCTGAGTCGCTGGCTGGTCCTGAATGGCTGGCTGTTCCTGAGTCGCTGGCTGGGAATGGGGAGGTTTGCGTGTTGCGGCGTAAAAATTGAAGCACGTCAAAATGCATCAACACGACGAATCTAATATGGCATATAAACAATGCCATACTTGACTGAGTTTGGCTACATCGAGGCTCACTGCAGTAAAAAAGACATATGGAGGATCAGATAGTAGGTAAAGCAGCGCACAGCTACAAACACTCACCCGGATTAGCATGACGGTCAGAAAGCTAAACAAATAACCCGCAAAATTATTTTAGTCCGCGATGTAGAACACTGGTTCTGTTCTCGCTGTTGAATTGCTGCTATGCGCTAATATTTCACAGACAGAGCGCCGCTTCTGCTCCACCTGGTAGTGACTCTCACACCGAACCTCTGCTTAAAGATGCAGCATCTAACTTAAAACATACATTTTACATACATATTAAAACTTTCGCTATCCTAAACATGAGACAGATAATCTCTGAAAAAATAATTGATCTGTAAGATTATTTGTTCTGCATAATTACTCTGCTCAGTCAGAAACAGTCAATCAGCACTAGCAGTAATCAGCTTGCCGCCATGCTACCAGGAAGTTTTCATTCAGTAACTCTGGATTGTTTATTGTAATGGATCCTGTATTTGCCTTTGAATGTTAAGTTTTATACTTGAATATTTTTGGCAATGTTGAGAGGTTTTATTTTGGCTCTTTGCATTATTTAGCCTCTTCAGAGCCTCCATAAGTTATCAGTGTTAAAGATAGTATTACAGATAGCAGTACAATTTGCACAATGCCTGTTTTGTTTAGTTTTCTTCTTGAAAAGAGTTATTAAAAACAAGTTTTTGTCTAAATTAAGGTGAATTTATGGTTCCTTTTTCCACATAATGTAACCGGTAGTGTTTATGATTAAAAAAAATAATACAAAAATTATGTGATCGGTATCGGTGATCGGCCCCCATAGGTGATCGGTATCGGCAGGAAAAAACCTGATCGGCACATCTCTACTGAAAACTCACCTTATTTGCATATGCATGTTTTTTTTAGCGGGGTGGAATAATTTTGAGATTGAGGCATTCTGATCGAAAGCACCATTTGTGTTTGATTTATATAAAAATCCTTGTAAAATGTATTTTCTTTATTTAAACTTTTCTTGTGTACAATTTGCACAAACAAGTTCAAATTTTGCCAATAAATATTTGCATTGGGGATTGGAGTCATTTGTATAGCAATTGTGTGCACAATACATCTATACGCAGTCCCATAAGAAAATGTGTTATTTGGAAAGCTAGCTACAACGCATAAACACACATTTCCCACAGAGGCAGACATTTAAGGACATTAAACATTGATGGGAAAACACAGTTGCAACCCCACAGGAAGAGGTCTTTGGCTAAAGGTCATAGTAAATGTAGTTGTTTGAAGGTGTCTGGACTGTGATAATGAAGAGAGAGACAGCAGGCTCCCTTCCCAACGTTAATGTCCCCAATTTACCATCTAATTACCACTCGGCTGGCTTCATAGCCACACTTATCTAACCAAGACCCAGGCAATTTAATTTCTGATTGTAAAACCGAAGCGATGGAGGGAAAGTTGTGGAGTGAGGGCAAAGGGAAAGAGCGAAATATGGAACGATGTTAATAAATTAGAGATGGAGAGAGAAAGAGAGCGACGGAGATTGGAAAAAAAAGTGTTAAATGTTGTTAATAATGTCAAACAGAGGGAATGAAAAAAACTCAACAAGAAAAACAGATGTAAAGAGGAGAGTGGGCTGACACCAATTTGAAAAGTTCACGTCACTCTACTTGTGTCAAGGAAAGAAGGGGATGAGGAGAGGTGGAGGAAGAGAAGGATGAAGACAAGAGTGGGGAAAATTACAGATAAGAGAAGTGGGGACGTATTTAGTTATGCAGATGAACTTTTAACTCTAACAATTGGTGGTCGGGAATGTATGGAGAGCAGGTTAATAGAGATTATTGCCTTATTTCCGCAGCAGATAAAACAAGCAGAAAAAGCAATTGGAATAACAAAAAAAAACTAAACAAAAGGTAACGTAATGGTTTAAATTAAAAGTTACAATATTTGAAAGATTAATGAGTGAATCTTCAAGTCAGAATAGGACACAGAACTTGGGCATAAATGTTGTCTTGCTCAAATCCATAAAGAGAAAATAAGAAACCACCTTTGACCTCAACATTGCTAACAGTTAGCTATGCAAAGTCTTTGATAACACAGATAGATTTCAGTGTTGTGATGCATTTATCTTTCTGTTTCAACCTTTCATTTACCTGGCTAACCCAGTACCTGATTATTTCTCAGCGTGCATCTCTGATAACTACACAATGACGAGATTGATGTCCATGGAATAAAGATCCACTCACGTTAAACTCACCACCAAATCATGGGTGAGCATGAATCATTATGTACTTTGTTAAAATTTATTACAACAAGGGGTGACCATTTATTGTTATAAATTTCTTATAAGAATTTGGATTTATCTTCACCACTAAATTCTGAGTACTAATGTTTGAAAACCTCATGATCTAATTGCATTGTCATGATTACATTTAGTGATAAAAAGCAGAGTTCTTTGTGTAAAAACACAAACAAGTAAAAAAAAAAACCAAGGAGGATATTGTGAAGAAGTAAGCATCCATCATTAATTGATGTGGAGGAAAAGGACCGATGCACACGCAGGAGGCAGACAGAATCATTTGTAAGGTGTTATACTAAAGTTAAACCAAAGTGGAAAACAACAGTAGAAAAACTGCCTAGAGAATAACTGAGAAAAACAAACTATGCTATTTTAAATTGTGAATATTATACAACGTAAAGAAAATAATCAAAAAATAAGAACCCAGAAAGATAACTCAGACTAGAGGTTTAGAAACAAAACAGAGACTATAACTTCATTACAAAGTGTGATTATGTGTCATAAAGAGCAAAGTTGGGAAATTCTTCACCATGTAAAGCAGATTTATCCTCCACATGAACTAAAACAACAGGAAGCCAAATTAGCTTGTGAAATTAACCCAACAAACATCAGCCAAAAAAAATGAAGTAAATATTGTGATAGTTTACTTAGAACCAACACTCCTTGTGTTTACTCCATAGATCTCCAGGAATGCTGTCATAACTCTATGATAGCCATTTTCACTCACTGGGAGCTAAGTGAGCTAAGTAAAGCTCAGTCAGCCAAAAGCCACAGTGCAACCATGTTAATATAACCAATGAACACATTAAACACAAGCACATACACACGCATACACACGCAGACTCACACACCCTGGTAAGGCATCTCATGGTTAGACAAGGAATCAGCAGATTTTCTCTGCAAGAGCAACACATCATTATCTCTTGTTATTTTGGTGCCAGATGACTTCCTTCACAAGAGTTGTTTTTAAATTCCTGGATAGTGAATCCCTTCTACATTATGCAGAGATAATTTTGTCCTAGTGTTGTATATTTAAAGAGGATGCATTACATTTTTAAGCAAATCTCTTCAGGAGAAACTAGTTCGCAGAGATTTCTCAGCACAACGTGTCAATTCAGTGCGCACTTAAGCTTATGTAGCACCTAATGCCTGCCACTACAGTGATTACTAATGCAGGGAAGTCTGGCTTTTAAGACAGGTAAAACAGGTCCACTTGAATGCAGATCACCAGCAGTGCTTCAGCTGGAAAGTTGTTCTTACTATTAGCAGTGAATCTGCATCATCTGCATTGAATAATCATTCGGGTGTGTTTTGTATCCTGCAAAGAGCAGATAAATCACTGCTCCTAATACAAGTGAGTGTGTGTGTGTGTTCGTGCATTTATGCATGTGTGTGCCTGGATAGTGATTCACAGAGCTGAACTAGGAATCACTGGCCTTGGAATTAAAACGTTACACACCGTGGTGTTTGTATCGGTACCTGCAAGGACTGCAAAGCATTTAAATCAGAACAAGTGTATGCAACGTGAATTAAAAGGTGTCTCCACTAAATGTAACATTTCTGTTACTTCAGCATAATTAGCGATAAAGGTTTTCTGTAGGTCTGTTTAATTACACAACCCACATACATAGGTCAATTAATTGCATTTTGATGCATATTTCTTTAGATATTTGAGTGATTAAATGTGAGTATTAAATGTACCTGCAGATCTGAGTGCTGTGTTCAGTCATTGATACCAGCAACTTGAGTGCGTAGAGCGGGATAGGTTCTGCCGCACAAAGAAGAACTTCGAACCTGGGCAGAAACAAGCTTAGTACTTAGTGTATGATGCTTCGTCAGAGGAAGGTGAGGTGACTAAAGCTATAATAATGCAAAAAGGGAGTTAGAGGGCAGAAAAAATTCAGTAGCTTCAACCTTTTAAAACTGGGCTGTGAAAGGTAATAAAGGGAGTAAACTGGTAAATTAACACATACAGTCGTGTAAAATCATAGCATAATGTTCCCTTTTAGGGATTTGTTTGACCTTGATATCTGATATAAGTATCGATTGTTAATATCAGCTCAATTTGATTTACTGGACTGATACCAATGTGTTAAAAATGACTATTGTAGGCCAAAACCGTTGTTAGTGCCAGTATATCGCATATCACTGCCATTTTTTGTCTAGCCAAAATAGCAACTTCATGAGACCAACAGGAGTTCTTAATAGTCATAAAAAATGTTTTTACTGATAGATATAAAGACAATAAAGGTATTAAACTTTTTTTTCACAAAATATATTGCTATTCAGTGCCAGAAAATTCTTTTTGTTTCTTAAATAAACAAACAAACAAGCAAAAAAACATAATTAAAAATACAGCAAGTCTGTCAGGAAAGGATTTGGGAGACTAACCAACCTTGAAAGCAGAGATTTGGTGAAGACAGATAAGACTTGGCTGCTGGATCTTCCATCTCCACTTCTTTCAGTTGCTCCTCCTTCTGTCTCTCTCCTGTCTCTCTTTCCCTCTACTTTGTCCTCATTTTCATCAGCATTTTCATCATCTTTTTGGACGAGCATAACCAGGCTGAGTTCAGACAGCACCTTCAAAACAAACACCGACCACTCCACTGCAACGGGGAGAAAGAGAAACCAAATATAAATCAGTGTTTACGGTTTGGCATTCAGGCATCTGTAATAAATAGGAGCCTTTAGACCAGCGTGTGCTACTGGACTTATTTGGCTGACATGCAGCATGTCATGTTTTATGTACATCGCTTTCTGATTTTTGATTGTCAAGACGCAACATTTTATTTACCTAAAATCCCCTTATCTACTGAGAAACCATTGAATCAGCTGAAAGACAGCTTGCAGCGAAGGTGTAAAGGTGCAGCTGTATGTTTCGATCACAAGCATTGCTCGCCATGTCAGTTTCTTTAAAGAAAAAACTACTACTAACAAAACGGTGTTACAGTGCAAACATAAGCTAAAACAGCCCAACTAATATAGCTAAAGAAGTAGCCTCATTACATCATTACAATATAAAGAAAAGAAATGATAAAAATGTATAAAGAGAATGAAAAAAAAATCCATGCTAACAAAAACAGCCAAAGGCTCAAGGTTACAAAACATTTTAGACTAAAATGGAATGACAAGTAACAAGGAAACAAGATGTTAATGGCAAACAAACCCCCCCTTTACCCTAACAACCAGTTCTGCTGTGTGGGCAGTGGGCACCCACAGCGACTACACATTAATGACTCACAGAGGGTCTAAAACAAAAACAATGTTTTAAATTACTGTTAAGAGTGATTTACACAAGCTACTGATTCTCCACCTTTAAAAAAAATCAAGGTTATCTCTTCTGGTTTATATTCTTGCTTCTCATTAGCAGTTGATTTCCAACTATGCACCTGACTCATTACATAAGCCCCCCTACCCCCAACCGTCTTTCTATATTGATACATTACAAACACTTTCTTTTGTTTTATAACAGATATATTTCAAGTGACAGGGAATGGAAAAAAAGAGTCTGTTTCTCCTATTAAAATGATCCTATGCCTGAAAACTTGCTATTCAGCTTTTTCAGTTCCTTCCCACTCCCAGCACTCTGATACTAGCCTCTCTTTCTATTGCTATTCTGTCTAATTCGCTTTATTAAAAGTGACACACCACTCATACCATTTCTGCTGAAAGCCAGAGTTGTCAGAGGAGGTAGGACAGCATCCACAACCTTCAGGAACAGAAGAAGACAGAATGTGGCAGAATCATTTACAGTCTGGCGAAACGCAAGTCCAGCCGGAGATCATATGAGAACGTGAAACAAATCACATCAAGCAGTAACAGAAGGAAGATAGTATCAAGCAGTATGTAAAAGGAAAATTGAATTGTCCTATATACAGCATTAAAGGGGTAGTTCATGATTTTCTGCAGTAAGGTTCTGTTAAAAGGTAAAAAGCAGTTAAAATCATATGTGCAGCAGATGACTCTCATGTGGTCTTCATTTAGAATAAAGCTAGATTATTTGGTCTGGAGGCAGAAGCTAATAGCGAGAAAGTATAAAGGTCAAGATTAAAGCAAATTTCTATAAGTTCAACCTCAGAAACATCATAGCTGTTGTTGGGAACATCATTTTACAAACCTATACAGTCATGTCTGCGTAGGATGGTTATTTAAAAAGAAACCATTGGCTTCCATGAAGTGGTGTACCGTCACTGATGGTACACCACAACTGTATGAAACAACTGTATGAAACACGTAGTGAGAGTTTCAGGTCAGAGAAACCACTGAACAAAATAATAAAGCATTTTTTTATTTTAAGCTGTTACAATACTTTTTACTTTTATGTCAGACAGCTACATTACGAGTATTATGTTTAAAAAATAAAGGTAAAACATTGGTGATTATGTAAAAAACAATCTGCTCCTTTATTAATTATCCTTCATTACCTGAAGTGACAGCGATGATGGCTTAAATGTCCACAGGTTAGCATTCACAGAAGAAATGCTTTGGTATTGGCCCCAATCTAACAATCTAAAAAGCCATTAGTGCCATCTTTTAAGGATTTTTACCCAGAGAATCTCTGACAAATAAAATATGAACCGCTTCTAAACTTCTTACAGAAGCTCTTTTCAAAAAACTTGAACTATTCCATTATTATCTGTTAACAGCTAAGTCTTTTGCATCCTTGTTGTCTTATGTGGGAGAGGGGGGAAAGGAAATATACCTTCTTAAGTAAACCAGTTAATAAACTGGCTGCACGTTTAGATTTTGTTGAAAAGGAAACTCTGTGTTGCATTAATTCCGGAGGCATCAACCAAGCAGACCACTGTCACAGAGGGTCAAATTACTATGGAAATTCACTGCTGAGTGATTCTTCTCATTTATTTATTTATTTTAGGATCAAACAGACGCATGTTCCAGAACTGTCAAACCCTTATTTAGGCAAGAACTGTATACCACAAATTTGCATGATTACTAATATTACCATAGAAACAAGACTAGCACAGACACAGTGTGTGAGGTCATTACATTAAAAGCACAAGAAGGAAAACTACAAAGGAAGTTTCCCACTACCTAATGGCCTGCAAATTAATAGCAGAACCATCAAAAGGCTAGGTAGAGCGTGTGTGCACATGAATGTGTGTATTTGTTTGCGATTGTGGTTTTGACCCTTTTACCTTGTTAGCATGCCATCTACTGTCCAGTGGAGCAAAACCCCCCCAAAATCAATAGTATCTTCTTTCATTAGAAGATAGATGCTGCACTGCATATAATACATTAATTACAATTATTTATGGAACCCCTGTCAGTACGATAAACAAAACTTTTTGGACTGTGCTCAATTATAACAGGGACTGAAATGAGTTCTTCCACTTTTTTTCCCGTACACTTTTTACCACTGAGCTACTTCTGCATTCTTGTGTAAGTTCAACCATTCAACTTTTACTATATTTTGCTCATTCAGGACACTACGACATCTTCTACGGTAGAGGAAATATAATTTTTTTGTGATCGTCTTAGGCCCCATTGAAATTAATGGACCATCCCATAATTTCTGAGAAATTCTGCTAAAACTTTGGCACCCTTTCACATCTAACTACTTTTATTTATTTCAACTTTTTCATAAATTTTACAGATTTCATAATATCCCTCTTCAAGTTTTTGATTGCATTTTGATTTAGACTGGGTTCCCAATCTAAATTTAAACCCAAAAATCCTTCCAACCATAATTCCAACCTTCCTTCCAACATTTAAATTAATTTCCAACATTTATTTCATTTCCCTTTGGTGTCAAAGGGAAATGACACCCTTTGACACCAAAGGGTGTCAAAGTATTTTTGAATTTGAATTGAATTTGAACCCTAATTCCAACCCTCATTAAAACGCTCCTTGAAAACCCATTTCCAACCCAATTTGCAACCTTCCTTCCAACGCTCTAATGCTATCACTGGTATTTTAGCTTTTAAGAGGGTGGTTTTCTCACACTGCCTGGAGTATGTGGCTGCATGTGAACATGCTAGTGCTTGCCTAGTTGCTTTAGCTAAGCTTAGTGTTTTAGCTAATTTTTGCCTTTATATGTGTTTTTCAGACTGATCGGAATATGTTACAATAGGTTGCTAGCCTAGATGCTATCCTTAGTATTTTAGATAGCTTTACGTTTTTAGCTAATTTTAGCTTTTACGTGGGTTTTTTTCACACTGCATGAATTTTACTGTAGGTCAATTTGAGAAGGGTAACCTACATGCTATCATTGGTTTTTCCAATGATAGCATGCCAGCTTTATTGGCTAGCTTTAGCTTTATACCTCATTCTACCTTATAAACTGCTGCGACCTTTACAGTTTAGCTTTGGAATCAGTATTCTGCACCAATTTCTAATAGTCTTTGTGTTGAACTTTGTATTGACTAAAGGTTTTCACTCCTCTTTAACAGTTTTTTTTATATGTTTTGCATGTTTTTTCCTTTATTACATTGTCTAAGTCTTCTAAATTCTCAATTCAAATACAGTAGATATGATTTATGGATCTGATTGTCTGCAACGTGTTTTCCTGTTTTCTTGGTTTACTGATACACATTTTTCAGTCTTTTTTATGTGCTTTAATGACAACAGAATTAATGTAAAAAAGTTTTATTAAGATAGGTTTTGAAATAGACCAAAATAACAGAAAACTTTTCTTGTTACACAACTACAGTTGAGAAGTTAGAGATCTCCCAGGTAGCAGTCCATGTCCTTGTCCAGAAACAATAAAAGCTAATCTGAGCTGGCTTGGGGGTAATTAAAGTGTCTTCCTGTGTTATTGACAATCAGTAGCTGCAAGTCTCCTCTTTGCTCCATTGTCTGTTCCTCATCTCTTTCTTTTCTCCCTTTTCATCCTGTCTGCTTCCTGCAGCGCTCCATTCCCATACGTCAATAGTCATTAAATACAATCTCATTGTTCCATCCCGTGCACATCCACACATGCACGCTTGCACAGAACTCTCACAAATCTGACGAGGTTCGCTTGGTTCAATATTTGATTAATTTCTTGCCAATAGCTCACACGTTGACCCGCTGTTCTCTGATATCAGCCAACCGGTTAGAAAGTGTGAAGGGCACATAGACTATAATACCAGGAGTTACAACATGAAATTGACAAAGTAGGCTGATTACATAACATAATTTAATGCAGGTATTAAGCGGACACTTTCATCTAAACTGACAACGTGATGAGCAGCAACTAACACTTATAAAAGAAAGAAACTAAGGTAAGCCATATGTTTTAGCTCTGAATCTATTTAAAGTGCAGCTGTCATAAAGTAAAGTGTGAAATAGACTTAAGTTTGTTTTGTGGTCTAAGAAGAGAGAAGTGTCCTCAGAATCCACTCATACTTTGTGTATCTTTAGTACATAAAAGACACTTTATGTACTTTATGATATTTTATAAAGCTATACCCTCGCACAGTGGTTCCTAAATAAAGGTTCACGACCCCACTGGGCATCAAAAATCAATAACTATAGGGTCTTGAAATATAAATGTATATGTAATATAAATATAAGCCTTTTAAACAGCCAGACAAACTCACAGATATGTAGACAGACACACACTAACTCAAACATTCAATCAGGGCAACATCAGAAAACATATAGGAAGCCACACATGCATATACTCACAGCACAATGATACTGAGTGACTAGAGTATGGTGCTGACTCAGGACCTCCACAATGGACAGAGATGTTCTAATCAGCTCTTCGCATATTGCAACACCTAATGAGGAATGAAATTTATCAGCAGCACAGAATCAGGATTGAGGGATTAAACTCCCTAATTGCTTAAGATGGTTGAACGCTGATGCAGTTTAAATGCGTACTTGGAATTCACAATTCACACATTTCTTTTTAGGACTGTGTCTGTTTTCCTAACCACACATGAGTATTATTATGGTTTCTTATTTAAAATGTCTAGTTAAAGTATACACGGTTTAGTCATAACATTCAGAGTCAAGGCAGCTTTAAAAATTAAAAACTGTAAGACCCAATGATGGGTATTAAAGTAAAGAAATATATTTACTAAACACCAATGCTAAGTGACTTCATATCGATATATTATGACTACAGAAAAAGCTGTAGATTCTCATTTGGCATCTACGTAATAATCGATGGAAAAGAACTGACCGACACCACTGGACAGGTTAGTTTCATTGGACTCCACAGAAATAACGTAGTTCTGAAAGAAGAAAGCAGTAACACCACAGAAATCTTATGTTATACTTGCAATGCTGCAGTAGGGTTTGTTTGTGTATGGAGTAAGAGGTTGGATTTTATCCTGGGTTACTAATTCCACTGTGATGCTGCAGTTCAGACAGTAAATATTTAGTGTGAAATAAAATAGAAAACAGTAACATGTGGAGGACTCTGATTTAGTTTACAGTAAACCTTAAAACATTTTGACGAAAAAATATCGTAGTAATTAGATCAGATAATTCTATACAATTGTAAGTAGTGTTTGTATGAAGGTGGCTACAGGGAAAAGTGAACAAAATAATCAAAGAAATCAGAAAGTCAGAATGACTAATGTTCTGCAAATATAATAAGTTTTTTTTCCATGACTAAATGTCATATGAGTTGGTCGTTTTGTCAATTGTAGTCTAAATTACCAACATAATGTGCAGAACTACAAAAACCTCTAGTGTTTAAAGATTTTTTTTTCTTTAACCAGTCTATCAATAAGTATAAAGATCACTCTAAATGACGGAAATGACTCAAATCCAACACAAATTGTAATTAGTTTCAACATCTCTTGTGGTTTTTGTCTTTAGTTTATAATAAAACCTAAATGGACATTTAGTAAAGGTGACTTATAAAGCACTTACAAGCAGCAATCCAATTTGAACCAGAAACTCCTGGGTTACAATTCGAGCTCTAAAGACCTGGAGAGAGACGAACAGACCAGCAAGTACAAAAACAGAGCGGTTCATAGGTCAGCAAAGTAAAACAGTCAAGAGGTAAACTGACTCACGCTCGATGCTTCAACCAAATAGGTGCTTCTTAAAAACATCAACTGAAAACATTGCTGAAATATTAACTCAACCATTAAGTTACCTGAGATGAAAGGAGCTCTAGAACTACAGACAACGTTGGCAAAGTCTGTTTAAGCTGTTTACTCTGAGCTGCAGATGGGTGTTTCCTCCCAATCACATCTCTCAGTGCAGACAAGACATCCTCTATAAGAGACAAGATGAAGACATAAAAATGGAAGAGAACGAACAAGAATGGCCAATAATACGGATGAATGACACTAAACAGAAAAGCTGCCAGTGACGATTATGATATCCCACAAATATTATGTTTTCCTTGCTTCGATCATTCCTTTATTTTGCACGTGGTAGAAATTAATATAATTGGCCAAAAGTATGACTAGCTAATAAAGTGTGAGCGCCTCCTACCTGTCAATAAAAATGCCATACATTTACTAAAGTCAAAGTTATTTTTGGTGATGAAGATATTGATGAGAGTGTAATTTTCAATATACTTTTAAGCCCTTAGGAATACAACTGTCTTAAACATAGGTTTTAAACTGTGATAACTTAATTTGAGTGAAAAAAAAAATAATTCAAATGAATAAACTTTTACAAATCCCATTTTATCTAGTGTGTGTGTGTGTGTGTGTGTGTGTGTGTGTGTGTGTGTGTGTGTGTGTGTGTGTGTGTGTGTGTGTGTGTGTGCGTGCGTGTGTGAGAGGGGGGAGGGCGTGTGTGTGTGTGTGTGTGCGTGTGTTTGTTTGCTTGAGTGAGAGTTGTTCCAAGCCTACCCATTATCACCGGTGCAGCTCGACTAAAATGCAGCAGCAGTAAATCCAGACACTGACAGAGGTATCCTGATTGGCTGGGGTTGTCTCTGACAGGAGTGGCTTTCCGCAGGTCTCTCTCCAGGTACATCACAAGTCTGTGCAGACAGACAGTGCAGGATTGTACTGTTCCAGTGAGACGTTTACATAGACTCATTGCGGCTTAATAACCATTTTAATTTTAGGAGCCCCGTATGGTGCAGTTGAGCCTTTACACAACTGCACCGTACGGGTGCAGACTTTTCAAAGCAAGAGAAGAGGTAAACCAAATACTGACTCTGTCACCTAATCATTGCAGCTGAAATTGAGAAAAGTTTGTTTTATTTTAAGTCTGGTACACGATTTTTTTTTGTCAGTGTAGGTCAGACTTAGGTCAGAGTTCTGGAACGACTCAAAGAACATTACAAAAAACAATTTTGAGGTGCGTTTGGGGTCAATTTATCTGAACATGTTTTAACAATTTAACAAAAAGATGTAATAATTAGATTAAAGAACATTAGTTAGGATGTTCAGGAGCACAAGCTTCAAGAGAAGAATGATTCCCACATCAAAATTGGTAAAACAAAGTCCGGTATGAAAACCACCTGGGCTTCCATTACACCTCAGCAGAATCACAGGCTGATGATTGCCTCCATGCTACGCTGAATTAATGCAGCATTCATGCAAAAGGAGCCTCAACCAAGCATGAAGTACATAGAAATGAACATACATTTCAGAGAGCTGGCATTTAAGTTTAAAATTAATTTTATTATTAATATTATATAACATTTTAATTTCTGAGAAAGACATTTTTGCTTTCATTACCTGTAAGCCATAATCATCAAAATAAAGGAAGAAATAAAGGCTTGACCTGCTTCACCTTATGTATAATGAGTCTTTGTAACATAAGTTTCTCTTTCAAAAATATAAAATTTTCTTACATACCTGTTTATGAGTATTAGCAATCAGTTAAAGAAACATTTAACAACCTCCTTAACTTTGGCTTACACCTCATATCTCATAGTTTAACATTCTAGATCATCAAACCTTTAAATGCAGCAGCGTAAAGCCAATATAAAGACAGATTAGGATAATCATAAAAACACTCATATAGTAAAGTTGGATCTTCGGTCCAGATTATAGAAAGAAAAACTATGATTTATATACAGGAAACAGCCCAACCATATTTTCCATAGCATAATGATATTAATGTTTGAGGACTGCTCTTTTACAAGACACCATCAAAAGTTGTGAACAAGCCAGCCAGCCTGCTGACCAGAGAGGCACCGCCAGCTTACCACCATTTTGTCACTGACGGCCGGAGACTCAGAAGCTGCTCACATAAACTGACCCGCAAGTCGCTCACTGTGCGGCTGAGTGGGTGTGACTGGATATGCTGAAAGCCATCACATTCCACCCTCGCTGCCAATCTTGACACCTCTTGGTGAGATTCGAGCAAGTTTATCTCACAGAGACAGGCATGCATATTTTCATGTTATCGAGGTGCTAATTAAACACAACGCAAGGCTGCGAGAGAGTGAGACTAAGGCAAATATGTGTCTCTGTGTGGCTGAGTCATGTGGCGTTCTCAGTGGGAGAGAGACAGGCAAACCAAATCTAAACGCTCCAACTCTGCTTACAGAAGGAGAGCAAGTGAGGCGTGTGAAGAAGCAGGCAGAAATAAAACAAAAAAAAACAGCCAGAGGAAATGAAAAACAAAAACATTGAATTTCTATAATCCTGCTCTAATGTAATAAAAGAAGATGTGTTTACATGCGGTATGGTAAGGGAATCGACATACGATGTTTCGGGGATAGCAGTGGATTGTGGAGAACGGTGGGATCAAAAAGATCACAAACCGATTGTGTTGCATTTCCATTTTCTTTCACTGTTTATTTCTCCGGTGAAATTATGGTTATTTCACAACCCAGATTTGTATGAAATCATTTTTTTTACGAGACATGTTCAGAAAGACAGTGTGCAGGTGAGAGGCATAGCGGATCACATTCCCCTGTAAGTTATCTATAAAAAGATGTGACAAATGAAAGTTAAACAACTGTATGTCTGCAATGCTGCAGCCTATTTAAAGTTAAAAAACTTGTTTCCTGAGTTACTTTACATACCAGAAGAATGAGTAAAGAATTTATTTTGCACCTAATATGACAATTTCTAGTGAGTCAAAGTAAATGAGTAGCTTATGACTTCCTTTTTTGAAACACAGACAAATCAAGTGGTGACCACATTGGCAGATTTTCAGCTTGATCCCTCCTGACAGTTCACAAGTAAGTTGGGTAGAAACCAGATCTTTGTACGCACACTTAACACATCATGCCTAATCTCTAAAATGCAACACAGATATAATCATTTTTTGGTTTGGATGCTGTTATGAATGAGAAGGACTCAGGTAACAAGCTGGAGCACCAGTTAAGTGAAGTTAGATGAATACAAAAATGAAAATTGTAATTTTTATAACACTTTTAAAACATTTTTTGCAGTCCATTCAGGCTGCAGGAGAGAACACAGCTTTAAGAAGACAACAAGAAGGCTGAACTTGACTGTAGAATAGATCCTATGTTTCATCTGTTTGAGGTTTAATCCTCTGTTTCTCATGATATGTGCTCGATTTTGTTGGCAGCTTTTTGAAAATCTTAAATTTAAGGTAAGGAACTACAGCATCTAGAATACACACACAAGCAGCTGTTTTAGCAGCAATAGCCATATAATCACCAATTTAAGAGCCCAGAGACAGCTTAAAATGTATTTATTATTTTTTTTAAAGCATGGGTAAGTCATGTCTTATAAACTGGCTTGTTATTGTTCTCAACAATAAATTGGACTTGGCTAAAACTGGTTTGGGCAGGTCATAGTTTTACAAAAAAAAAAAAAAAAAGGGCTTTGTAAATTGGCCATAAGATTTTATTTAGTGCATCTCTCCCCTGGTGTATAAAATCTTTCTCCAAGTTCCCATCCTAATATATTTCTAAAGAGGGCCAGTTCAAGAAAGAGCTGAGCGAAAGTTGTGAGGAGCCAAGGGGAAAGAACAGATGAGACACCAGTAAGAGAGAATTATAATGATTCATGTGTCAGTAATTTCAACATGTAGTTAAATTGAAAAGCCAAGTGGGAAGAGGGTTGTATAGATGCATGGATGCAGGAATCATGCATTTCATCACATGCTCCTGACACATTCAATGCTGCAATGCAGCGGGGTGAACCACAGGACAAGCTGCTAATAAACTGTTTGAAGTTTGAAAAAGACTAAACTGTATGTGGCTAAATTAAATTTCTTGGGAAAATCTATTTATATTAATATTCCCATAGTTTCTGCATTAGCTTAACACAAAAGGTTATAAAAACTATAACTACTTTGCTAAAATCTGCAGGCAGAATTTTGATGAAAGAAGTTTCTTCTGTAAACGTTTCCGCAAGACGTGCGATTTACAGCATCAGAATGTGCTGTTTTGACCCAGATTTGGTTTTTTAATCTGAAAAATGTTTTCAAACATTTAATCTAAAAATACTTCTTCAGCCATAGAGAACATATATCCATTTGTCTTACCAGAGAGTACACAGAAGAGGTCATTTATATAGCAGTGTTGTTAGATAAGAAAACATAGCTGTACTGAAAGCTACAGTTAAATAATTAAAGGGAAATCTCACCCTGAAATGGAATTCAAAAATGCAACGTGTTTGTTCTCCGACAGTTCAGGCTGTGTGTGAACGTATACCGCTACATTCCAGAGAAGCTAATTAGCCAATGGTTTGCCAGACTGACTGCAGCTAAGAGGACGTTTCTCCACTCTAAGCCTCGGTGCCGTCAGACAACAGGAGGCCGTGCAATAAAATGTGGTGAGTTGAGAAAAGCACAGCAGGCAGGCGTCACATTTTAGAAACAAGGAATAAAGTACAGTTTAAAAAGCAAAATGTCTTTAATTAGCCAAGTAGAAGTTTTCTAGCCACTTAGGTTGCTCTAGGTTGATACCTAGAGCTTGTAACAACTCAGTTACAAATAGTTATCGTAATGTCAGTTTGTTGTTGAGTTCTTCAAATTGATCTACCTCCTGCCAAATACTATAGATTAAGATGGATAAATAATCAAATGATGTGTAATAGAGAATAAGTTCACTATTCAACTGTGTGTGATCGATAGTGGTGTACAGTGTTTACCTGTGCTGACAGCAGTAGAGCAGCATTTGTGTGTTGTCCTGTGTTAGCAGCAGTAACAGCAGTAATGCTTTGGCTCTTGTCACAGCAGATGGGCTCTCCAAGCAACGCAGCACTTTCAGAACCAAATCCTACAAAACAGAACCACCATTGAATCTTAAGTCTGCAGGCTGATGATTGTTGAAAAACAACAACTGGCAAACCACACAGTTCCAGTTATTAAAGGAACTCTTAAAAGCTTCCACGTGTTTATGTTTGTGATGGTAGGACAGAAGAGGCTTTTTCTAGCACCCTTAACCACTAATTAGCATGCAGACGACATCAAAGTTTGCTGTTTTGAGACTCTGTGACCCCTACATGCCATTATTTGTTGCACTTCTCAAACAGTGACTTTTTGAGATTTTCTATTGCCTTTACTGCCATGCTTGGTGACAAGTTTAAACTTGACAAAATGTCTGAAACAAATGGACCTCTGTGTCTTATATTTAAACCATAGCGAAACAGAAATCACAGATTACTATTGAGACACTCCTAGGCTCTCACCAACTGAAAAGAGCGAAACATAAATTATAGAACTGCTTTCTTTAGCGTGTTTTAACATTTTAGGGGAACAAGCAATTGTGCTACCAGTGATTTTAGGGAAGTAAAGAAACAAAAACAAGAGCTGTGCTTAAAACTGTAAATGATAAAAAAATATATATATATAATCCTGTTAGGCTGCACTTTATGACATACAAACGTTTCAACAGCCATTCCTTTAGCAGAAGTAGCACTAACTCCTTGGGAAAAATAAAAATAAAAATCGGACTGACCAACATTCATTAACAGCACCATTATCATCAACACCATACACAACCAAGTGTGTGTGCGTGTGTGTTTAGGAGCAAATGTGAAAGCATGTTCTAGTCTGTGTGGTGCAACACACCAAGTTAATTAATTTCAAAGCCCAGCCGTGTGCTCTTAGCTGATAAGTCCCTCCCCACTACCCATAATGCTTTGCTGAAGTAGAAGACTGCAGCGTATTCATTCAGCCAATTAGCCCAGATACTGACACACTCAACAAATTAGTGTTTGTGCTTCTGAGCACACAGTCACAGTCCCTCTTCACACATGCATGTACATGCATGCACACACACACACATGCACACGCAAACAGACAGAGTTCTGTGTAAACAAACTCCTGGACTGTCTGTCTTTGTGCCAGGGGAGAGAAAGAGGGTGGGGGGGGGTGAATGCATATCAGTTTATAATTAGAGCAGAGTTGAAGTACTAAGTTTGTATTCTGGTGTTAAATTGGAAGTGTTCAATGCAAATAAATTCAGTTCAGAGTCAATTACCAATTCTAGACTGCAAGTTAAAAACCTTCAAATCAATTTCAGCCCCTCTGCCTCCCCAACATTAACACATCACATACACACTAGATGGGTTTTCTCATGAAAAATTAAATAAGTAACTCCTGACAAATTAGTTCATGCACAGTTCAGATTTAGTTCATGAACTATGTAGAAAAAAAAACTGAGAGGAGGTAAACCAGCGAAGACAAACAGAGGATGAATTGTAAGGATTTTACAAACTATGGTTTTTATATTGCGCATTTATTGATGAGTGTTTCCAATCATAACCAATGTATTAACATTAAGAACATTTCTCACTAAATCTCTTGTGCTCATCGGCAAGAACCTGAATAACCACAACATATCCTGCGCAATGTCATATTAAAACAGCGTTGCTGCTTGATAATATGCAGCCCGAATAGCTTCAAGTTTGACATTTGAACTTCTTGTAATATCTTGCACATGTGCTTCGGAGAGTGCACATACCCGGCTCTGTGTGATCCGATGTTTGTGGATGTGTGAGGCGAGGAGGGCAGAGGCCGCAGCAGTGAGCAGGTGCTGCTGCACCCTGGACCCTGCTCCACCTATGCCCTCCAAGACGGCTGCGGGGCCACAGGTGTCAATCACCGACAAGAAGACTGCTGGGTCCAGCCGGGTTAGCCTTGAAAGAGACTGGGGAAACAGGCGGATGAAAACGCACGCTCATCATGAGCTATTTTACAGCATGTCATTCATGAATTATGAGTCCGCGTCTTTGTAAAGCTATATGATGCGCTTGGGGTCTGGAGTGTGAAGAGGTCAAAGAAAATACATGAGTAGGTATCATGTAACAACAACTCACTTGTAAAATTTTCCCCACACGTGACAATAACAAAATGAATTAACATATTAGAGTGCATTGGTGGGTGATTGAAAAAATGGCATGGTGTAATAATCAACAGTGATTATACTTCCAGATACTTCAACATTCTGCACATTCTGTCATGTTAAAGCCTCCAGGATATTAGACTGGGATTTAATGGGAATGACAAATACAACAACTGCATAATTATGAAGGTGATTAAGCACAAATATTATGAAAATAATAAACTGCAGTTTTACTACCAATAAAAATCTGCAAAGTGTAATGCATTTGCATTCAGTCCCTTTTAAGTAACTACTCCTAAATAAAATCCAGACAACTGCCTTCAGAAGTCGTCTAATTAATAAAAGCATCCCCCCGTTTCCGACTTCATCTCGGAATAAATAGAAATTCATGTGTTGCACCTGCAAACCATCACCTTAAACTGGCAGGCTGGGCCAAATGGAACAAATGGAAATAGGAAGTAATATTTGTAATTTTCTTAGAGCTATTTCGGACATGACACTGAAGACCCACCCCTATGGTAACACATCACAATGGTATAATTATGCTGCAGGGATATTTTTTTCTGGTGAGGAAGACGTATGATGGGAAAAAGTATGGAGACTGGACAATTCTGGAAAAACACAGTAAAACCTCAAGCCCAGACTTGAGACTGAGACAGAGGTTCACTTTCCTGTTGGACATACAGCCAGAGTTTCAATGGAACAGTTTCAATCAAATCATGTTTAACGTTTGCATGGCTTAGTCAAAGCCCAGGCCTAATTTTAATAGAGAATCTGTGACAGAACTGGAAAACTGATGTTCACTGATGCTTCCTTTGTAATATGGCTGAAGTTAATATTAAAAAGAACAGGCAAATGTAACTGACATTTTTAAACAAATAAAAATCTGAAAAGCATTTACTATTTTATTAGTGTTTGTCTTTTATATAGAACCTCAATAAGATGCATTAAAGTCTGTGGTAGCATCACAACAAATTTTTGCTACCCTTCCACCTCTTTGTTTTAGGCTGCAAGGTTAAGCGTATTAAAATACACTTTAAAAACCAGCCTTTTTTCCTTCAGTTTTACCTTGAAGCTGCACTAGATGAGAACATTTTTACTCAATGCATATTTTCTCCGCTTTACAGAAGGTACACGACATGCCTTTGTGTTGAGTGAATGTCGCCAAGCGAGCTTACAGAGATGGCAGTGACTCTGACGGCCTCCGCCGTCGAGTGACTGAACAGGTACCACAAAGCGGAGCCCATCTCTGTGGTAGCCAGGTGACGAGAGAGACCAGAGATGGTCGAAGAGACGTTTTCTACAGCTTTTGCAGCCATATGATGTACCACGGCATCATCCTGCAAGAGAGATACATAAACTCAGTTGAAATTTTTAGCAAGGGTTTAACGGTGCACCAAAATCATGACTCTGTGTGATTTCAGTACACTTCAATGAAGAAACATAAATGAAAATGTTAGTTTTTTTCACTTCAGTCAGCATTAAAAAAAGAATTTTCTTTTTTAAATATCTGAAATCATCATTTAATATAAAGTGAAAAGTTGGTACTAATGTTTTGACCCATACCCAATGATAGATTGTATACTATGATATAGTTAATGTTGATAAATAGAAATTTTTGAATCAATCAATCAATCAAATTTTATTTACATAGCACATTTCAGCAGCAAGGCATTTCAAAGTGCTTTACATAATTAAAATCAAAACAGCATGTGACATTGAATAAACAGTGAGAAAGAGATTTTGAAAAAAATAAAAATAAGACTGGTTGAAAATAGAACATGCTTAAATCTCTTTGGAGTTATTTTAATAATTTGACAGCGCAGGAGACAACATTTTCATGGAATTGTAATTTTCACTTTTTACCAACCATTTCTCCAAAAGACATACTGATGCCATATCCTGATAAATATATTTTTCCATTAATAAGAATAAATCATCACACATCCTGCAACCATTGCAGTCATTCAGACTGTGTTTTGAATACTGCAGCAATTTACAAATACTAAATTAAATTAACACATCATAATTTCAGTAAACACAAAAAGTATCGTATTTGTGCTTGTGTGCTGCATATGTACGGTATGCAACCGCACACCTTTGCCTGAGCAGAGAATAGCTTCTTCTTTTCAGACAAAGGGGACAAGCTAATGAAATTTCTGTGGCTGAGGAAATTAGTTTTTCCCACAAGAGTCATTGTGGAGAAAGACAGGAAGTACAACAGATGTGATTGCCTCTGTCAGGTTGTTATTTCATTTCACCATGTTACATCACTTTGACGCTACTCTCTCCAAGGTGTGAGATGCAATGGAACTTCTTCCAAAATAAATCTTACTACATTTTTAGGAAAAATGGCTTACAGTAATAGCGGCGACATTAATTCCACCACACCAATTTATCATGGTCATCCTGTAAAAGAGCAGGTGACACTGATGACACTTCAACTAAACCCCTTGTCGCATTTCACCCTCTAGCGTACAATTAGTTTGCAGAGTGCCATATAAATAGTGAGGAGATGCAGGAAACGACTCTAGCAAAAAACAAATATTTTCAATTTAAACAGTGCAACCTTTGAAACTGTGCAGAGTTTTGGATTTGTATTTTTACCAGTTTTAGCTGAATTCATGCCCAGCACAATGCAATGTGGCGAAATTTCACAGCCCAGAGCAGTGATCACATTTGAACAAAAATCCTTTTTTGTTTCTTAGTCAGTGAATGCACCATAACCAAGCAAAAACAGGTCACTGTAACAGCAAAACTTTTTAGTACGGGAAGGAAAAATGAAAGTTATGTATTTTTGTTACACTGAGGTGCTTTAAAATAAATGCAGATAAGATTTGGAAAGCTATTCTAAAGTAAGAAGTCTTTCAAAAACATGTCCAGACATTTCTGTGGTCCATTCAGGTTGCAAGCCAGAGATGGCTGTTCGACTTCCAGCAGACAACAGGAAGGTCAAGCGGAGTTCAGTAAAGTTGTTTTGTTTCTGGGTTTTTTTACACTGTCAACCTTTTTCTTTCATAAAACGAAGTGGTTTTGGACATGCCGACACCTTTTGGAAATCTCAGAGTTAAAGGGTTGGACTTAAAAAAAAAAGTTCTATGGAGTAGGTCCCTTAACTGTAGTAGAAAGATGTTAACAAGCTAACGCGTTAATTCTCCACCTCATCTAATTTGTTGAATAAACTGACCATGAGTCAGGATAATTTTCAAACAATTAAAAAACCTGGAAAGCACAACATCATACCAAGTTTAACGAAGCTGTACAACTAATGCAAAATTCTCAAATAGACTCTGTTCTCGGCAGAGCTAAAGCGCACTGGCAAGTCACAGCTGATTGGAGGGATTGGCTGATTGCAGCCAACAGGCTGAAGCAGAGAAACCTGCCATAGAAATAATAGAAGTTGTTTGACTGAACAAAGTGCAACGATAGTCGGTTGAGAAATTATAATTTGCTGATATTTGCTAACATGTTGTTATATCCCGCTGCTATGAAGATTTTAATTTTAAGTTATTTTAAATTTTTAAAGTCTGGTAAAAGAGGCAATGTATGTCTGTCTGTTGTGATCCTGCAGTTCATATGTTTACTTAATTCACAATAAACTCAAGTTAAAGTTTAAAATGTCAACAATATAATCATGTTGTATATTTTTAAAATAGTGACTCCACGGTGTGCTGTGGTGGCGCAGGAGTTAAGCACAACCCAAACTCTGATCACTGCACCTTTAACTGTGCTATGAGAATAAGTTATTTTTCAAATTAATTCTTTAAGTGATATCTAGAGAAAATTAGCACTAATAAAGTTACATTTAAAGGACCACCGTTTTCAAACCACCTTTATTAATAAAACATTAATACAAGCAAACACCGACCAAAGTAATGAACATAAATTAGTAAAAAGAGAAAATAAAGATGAAACTGAATAAATTACTTAAAAATATATTAAAACACAAATATAAAGCGTCCGCAAGTATTTGCGACAGAGACATTACCAAAACAGCTGCTTTCAGCACAAAAACTACATTTCCACTTCAGATGTTACAGAAATTCAGGTCTATTTTTAACATATTTTGAGGGATTAAATTTGCCACCCACCCAACACGTTAACAAAACTGACCTGCTTCCTGACCTAATGAACAGAAAGCAGGTCTTCTCAGGACCGCAAAACCTAAAGAGCTACCTGTGGCATACAGCGGTGGCCGGGCTGTGATCCATTGTCACATCCATGTTGCGCATTAAAAAGATACATCATATTCAACCAACACAAGGACTCTAATGATAACTGACAGCCTAAATCACCAACCTATTAATTCAATATACGACATCACAGCATGTTCCCAACACCAGGGGACTAAGTGGAGCGGCAGCATAATGAATCCTCTGGCACCCCTTTGGGAGCCAGCGGAATGGTCTGTTCCAGCGTTCCCCAGGCTGTGCGGAGCAGCTCACTAATGAGCCCACGGGGGAGCCCCCACTGTCTGTGTGTTTAATAGACTGTAGCCTTGCCAGGCACTACACAGGGAGAGAGGGTGGAGGTGGTAGTGAGGGTTTTGGGGGCGAGGGGTGTTACATGAAGAGAGAGAGTGAGAAAGATATTCTTACAAGTGGTGAGAAACAAGCAGAAATTTCATCATTATAATTCAGAAACGGGAAACGCATGAAGAAGGGAGAAGGGAAAAGGTGATGAAGTTATCCTCAATGTAATATGACCATGAAAAACAGAAGGACATTTATTAAACTTGACGTCATGGTGAAGAATAACACCACTGGATTATCAGTTGTGGAACATAACACAAGGAGAACTTGTCATAGATACATCTTTTGTGAAATGACTTAAATTCTGTTGCGTTTGTGATAATGTCCAAAAAATAAAATGCAAGGAGCATTTGACACAATGAGAGATGTACGGATATCCGTTACTATGTAACAAAAACTTCAACAGATTTTATCATTAAAACATGTTTCACTTGTAAGCATATTACCATATTACAGTGGCAAAATAAAGAGATCCAGATTACTGGAGCATAGAAGCTTCTCCATGTTTGGTTTTGGTTCTGTGGATGCAGAGTAGAGCAGAGTGGATGAGTTTGTAATTGTCTTTATGTTTCTCTGAAGGTTCAGGCCCGAGTCCATCACTACGCCCACATGTCAGATCTGGTCAGCAGTTTCTAGCTGCAATAACTGAACGAGTAATTTAGTTTTAGCAAAACTGAGCTCATTAATATTGATGCACGGACAGACATTGATGCTGTTTTATCTACAAAAGGTGAAGCGGTGCAATTTATGCAAGACCTAGAAGAAAAACATATTTACACAAGCTCTGGTTCACAAATCTGTCAACAGCTTTGAAGTTGTTCTCATAACATTAAATATGAGTTAAATTATATGTACATATGTTGTAAAGATTAATTTATTTGTAAGTGCTTTGAAAGTCAAGCTAAATAAATTAAGACTTATTTTTGCCCATTCTTACTTCAAGCTGGCTCTAGTCAAATTCAAATTCAAAAATGATTTATTAATCCCAAAGGGAAATTAAATGTTGTAGCTCACTGATTCGGGTTCTTCAAAGAGTCATTGAACATGGTGATGGTTGATGGCAGTAGCGGTCAAGATCAGTCCCGTTTGATGGACAGTATCATTTAATCACAATTTTCAGTCTTGCCACCGATTCTAAATTGGTTTAGGTGTGGATTTAGACTGTGCCATCCCAACACATGGACAGGATTCGATCTAAAAAACTACAATGATGCTTCAGCTGTATTTTTAGGCCACCATGCTTTCTAAAAGCTTAACCCCCACCCCTGCCTCAAGTCTTTTGCCTCTTTAAAGATCTGCTTCCAAGATCAGCTTTTGTTTAACTTCATCCATCTTCCCAACCCACCAGCTTTCCTGTCGTTTCTAACAAAATTAATCCCTTAATCATTATGCTGCCACCACCTTGTTTCATTGTAAGGCTGGTGTATTCAGGGTGATGCGCAGTTCTATTTTTCAACCACACGGCATTGTGCGTGTAATCGTTAAAAGTTCAACTGTGGTTTAATATTACCAGAGCACCTTTTTTGACATGTTTGCCAAGTATCCCTTAATGGACTGCAGATAGGACTTTTTATGGCTTTTCTTTCACCAATGACATTCTTCCATAAGTTTAGGTTAGTAACCGTATCTTAGTGGAATTGCAGTTGTTCTAAACTCACTCCTTTTGTAAGTGGTTATTTTCTTTCCTCTTTCTGCCTTTCACCTCCCAACAGTCCTATTTCTCTGCTTTGTCCCTTCATCTTTGTGACACTGTTTGTCTACTAATGTTCACAAACGCATACAGAGGAACTGTATTCACGATGGAATTAAATTACACATAAGTGGATTTTTTTTTTTACAGTAATTACTGCTCTGAAGGCAAATTATTGCAATTGAATTTATTCTAACCTTTTAAGTGCAAAGCACTTAGAAAATCACGCTTTTGATTCCTTTCATTTCATAATTATGGGCTACTTGGTGACAAAATGTGAACAAATTCAGAGGGTATGAATACTTTTGCAAAGCACTGTTGACTGCAATAAGAAGCCTTACATCTAAAACTCAGATGCAAAGCTTTTTCTTCTGCATTGCCCAAAGTTGCATTTTTGAGAGAATATGAAAAAGAAAATGCAAAATAGCTCTTGGCAGAAGGCGAGTAAACAGAGAAGGAATGTGGAAGCACATGGGTGTAGATACTTAAAAATGTAACAGTATTGAAACTCTGTCCAGCAGGAGCAAAAGCAGAAACTCAAAATGCACACACACACACACACACACACACACCCACACACACACACACACACACACACACACACACACACACACACACACACACACACACACACACACACACACACACACACACACACACATAGAAGCAAACATAAATACATTATCACTAAGAGCAGATGTTGGTATGGTGAACACAAGAAGATGGCACAAATCACCTGCATTTCTCTCAATTTCATCTTAATTATTTTATTTTAAATGTTCCAGCTTAAGATTTGCTGCATACCTTGTACGGCCCATGTAAATACCAGAGAAATTCATTGGAGCCAAGTCACACATTTTATTAAAACATTGGATATATTAGTCAAGTTAAAGTTTCCTTTTATTAAACGATTTTAAAAAGCATGCACATATTTATTTGCACATATATGGTTATATACACTGGAAACATAAGAAGACCTTGACAGTGCTGGATGCAAAGCCTAATACTGAATATGAGCTCGAACAACATTTAGATGAACTCAAAGAAAAAAATAAACATTGTTTCTGCTTTGGATAAGCCTAAGAGGTTAAATAAGATTATGATTAATATGACTATTCAGTAATGTTGGTTCATGACCTTATGTGAAAAAATAAACATATGTAAAACATGTGGAATGACTGTCAGGGAAACTTCATTTAATGATGACTGTAGATTCAATGTAATTTTCAGCCAATGAGGGAGAAATCTGTTGACGTAAATCTGACTGTGTGCTTTATTAAAAATAAAAGAATACAAATATTTTCCTATGTTTAACATCACAAAACCAAAAGAGAAAAGAAACAACAAAATTGCTACTTAAAGGTTTTTGCTGACAAACTTCCTGGATAATGACTCCTGGTCTATTAGTTACTAATTAATGACATGCCTAGATGTGTTTTAATCTAATATTCTTTCAAGCTGATTCAGTTAAAATACGTTTATTCCTGGCTTTTCTTGAGGCTTAAACAAGAGTTCCATGCTCTTCATCATGTTTCAACAGGACAGCCTGCTTCATTTCAAATGAAACTGTTCCTAATCTGAAGCTCAAAACTGACAGATGATATTTGAACACTCTGAACCCCTGGCTAAAAGCTGCTTTCAAACTGAAAACCTAAAAGGCAGGAAGATATAAACTGAGGAAACAAACTACTTCAAATGGCTTTCAGTGGACCACTTTTATATAGAAACAAGTTTGTGCCGGCTCTTTTGAGTCTCAAAGACGTAGATGGTAAAACTACTCCAGTCCGAGTGTCTGTGCTTGCACAGTTCAGATGTCTGATGTGGTTTCCTCTCTGTAATTACGGGCCTTCTGAAGATTGTGCACCTGGTTTTCAATAACCACTTTTGACAGAGACTCAAACGCATTCTGAACATTAAGCGTATCATTCACTAACAAGAACATCTAACGCCATGGATAGCCATTATCAAAAGCTCATATTTGTTAAAAGGTTTATAGAAACTGAGATATAAAGAGTGCTCCTGTAGGAATAAATGTAAAAGAAAAAGAAAAAAAAATAGGTACAATTGAAACTGTTTACATGTGTTGGTTAAAAAGACACAGAAGCTTATTTTTTTTACCTCTTAACGTTATACCAAGCTAAACTTTGCCTGCCTTAGGTCTGTTAGGATCACAAAAATTATCTATATTTGCTAAATAAAAGATTTAAATAAGTTTTAGAAAGCTTATTTTGTGCTACCTATTGCTAATGTACTTACAGGGTTTGTTTTGATTATTAAACAGTAATTTGCCATCACTATTGCCACAAGAAACTGAATGAATAATTTAACAATGATCTAAATGAGTCCGACTCTGAATTAAACCCTTCCTTTCTGTCACCACCTTGATGATGGTGTTCTATTAGATGTCTACTGAATTACTTAAAACAAATGTATTAATGTTATAACCCTGACAGATCAAGTTAAAATTAAAAATAATATATATATAGATATATGTAAATTGTACCCTGTGTTTGCTAAGGCAATTAAGTTAACCTTAGTACTGCTCGGTAATTGAGTGCATCACTATTTTACAATAATCAATTTTGAACGGCACTTTGCTCTGCGAGTTGTGAGCGGTTTCTGAGTGCATTGAAGTATAAAAATTACTCACACAAACATACAAATAACATCACTCCTACATGTAAATGTCCCATATTTCAATTTTTTTTTTAAAAGAGAGAAAAAAAAGAGGAAAGGCACTTAACATTTTTCTGATGTGTTAACGGTGTTTGGATGAATGTGTCCAGAAGAAGAAACTGAATCTATGATGCCAACAACAATAAAAGACAGAAGTCAAAGTGTCTGTGGAACCACACTTTGATAAACGTTAGGTGATCACGCATTCGTAGTAACCACGGTAAATCTGGATATACAAACATATTAGCTAATAAAAACTAGAAACTGGAATCTGACCAAGTGTGTAGCTTAGCTTTAATGTATCAAAACACCTTTAGGGTGTTATAAAGAGGCAAGTAAAGCAGCATAGCCCCTCAAGCTAAGCAGCAAATTCTTAAGAAACCTCTCCAGACATTTGTGGACATTGGGTGGACCAACAAAGTTGAAAAAAATTATACGAGTTCCATTTCAGCAATGAACATTTTTTGACATTTAGTTTGCCGAGCTCCTACTATGGGGCCTGTATATACTGAATATAGTAAAAGTATAGGCTTAGTTGTTAGTTTTTATATCAGTTTAAATAAAATAAAAAGAAAAACATGCAGTTACTTAGGTATAGTTTTGACTAACTTGACATAGAGGTGAGATTAGATAGGTGCGTTCTACATATCACAGAATAGTTTCTATTCAGAATGCGTGTGTGAGCTTTTGATAGATCAGGAGCATGAGGTGGCTATCTCATGTTAGAGACGCAAGGGTAGGGCCCATGACTGTTTTAGGAGTCACCCTCCTCTCTTTTGTGGAAGATAGTGATAAATGATTAATGGGCTCACCATAGCTGGGTGTGTATGTATGCGAATGTCCGTGTGTGTGTGTGTGTGTATGTGAGGGGGATTTCTGCCTAGTGCCCTCTGGCTTCTATCACTGCAATACTGTTCACACACCTTTTCTGTTGCAAGCGCATGCACACATACACGCACACACAGATTATTCATCATAGGCAGCTGAAGCATCATCTTGTTCAGGCTCATAAATAATTTCCTGCAGCTCAAGTCTGGCCTGGAAACCTGCCTTTCACTCCATGCCATCAACTCCCCCTCTAAGTACAACTCTCCCTTTCACACTCTGTCTGCCTGCCATATCATCCCCCTCTCCAACTACACTGATCTGGCTTCCTTTCTTCCTTTCTGTCACTCTTCAGTATCCCCTCTCCATTGGCAAAACCACCATGCTCCCTGTGGCTCCAGGCCCCCGCTACTTCCTTCCCCAGTCAAACCCGTCCTCTAGTACAACAATCTGTATCCATCTCTGCAGTGCTTTGCTTGGAAATCAGCAAAAAAAAAAAAAAAAGTCTCAACAGCAGCAGAAGGGGCTGGGGTTATCCACTGGGTCAAAAGAATGCAGCAAAAACACACTGCCTGGAGCATATTTGACAGGTTCTTGGCGCTGTGTCTCAATGCTGTCATGCAATTAACAGAGTGTGGCACTGAATTTGCATTTAGAACATTGGTAGACAATTTTTTTTCTCTGGCAAAAATTGCATAAGAAGTGCATCAGAAAATATAGGCAAGTCAAACAATAGGAAAGAAATTAAGAAAAAAAAAAAACTTTCTCGGGCTATATAAAAATTCGGAGAAATTTTCACGAGCGACTTTTATGACGCTACTTTAGATTAGAGCACAGCTGCAGCTGTAACCAGCTGAAATGTATACAACAAATAGTTTTAAACTTTAAAATCTGATATCCAACAAAGACTCAATTAAATGAACTACAAATTTTCTATCTAATGACTGAAGATGGAATGCATTTTTGTATTCTATATTCGATTACAAATATGCATTCTAATTTAGACAAAGCGACAGACATAGCAGAACTTTTCCGTCTTGTGCTTGAGGAATATTATTTAATTCACTCAAATCTATTCTCACAGTTGTAATTTCAAGCAGCTAAGACATTTTTCACAGAGAAAGAGAGAGAGAGAGACAGAAAGATAGAGAGCTGAAGTTGCACCAGATTTGTTCGCGAATAATAGATGTGGTGGAACTTTTAATGTGTTACGACAAATTTAGAAATAAGAAGTTCACCAAACTGAAAACAAACAAAAACTTTTAGTTTAATTGACAGTAAAAAGCTAACTGACCATGTTTGAATACTTTATTTATTTTTAAATGTTCATCATTCATGGTTCATAAGTGAAAGGTAACTAAAATTTAATAGAAATTAAGAACTTTTTTTTTCATTTAACAAACTCTACAGCAATCAGTCACAATAGCCACTGTGTAAATAACGATTAATTTTAATAGTTCAATTTTAACTTTTAGAATGTAATTGAAATATAACAGAAGTTAAAATCAGCAGTGAAATTCAGCCTAAACCCATTGAAATGCCTAATAGAAGTCAGTGTAAAAAGTGAAAAAACAGCTTGTCTTCTCTGTTCTGGAAGAATTTTGCCCAAACAATTTGGTAAGTCGGTGGATAGGTACCTGGTACCTATCCAGGATAGGTACCAGTGCAACAATACAGTAACATCATTATAAACCATAAGCAACTAACGATAGTCGCCGTTACACTGCTGACAAGCTTTCAATAAAATCCTAAAAATTAATGAGATGAATCTCCAACTTTGATGGCATTGATTTTTCCAGGAAAAACATTGGTTCAAGTCCAGAACAATGTACACTGTTTCAGTCACCTTCATCAGAAATCGGAAATATTGTGAATCCGTTAAATCATTCCCAGAGTTTTAATCAATCAGTAATAAGGTTAAATGTGCCAAAGAAATGTATGCTTCATTAGATAAAGCAAGGCAATATTGGCATTTACCCATAGAGTTTGAGAAGAGGAAATAGGTCTTTGTTTAACTGTAATGCATTAGTAACATAATATGCTGCTATTACTTGTGACAAATGTTTGACCATGCACAAAATAAACAGTGGGTCAAAAAAAAAAAAAACCTGCAGTTTTCCTCCTCTATTTCTCTTCGGTTGTTCTGATATTCAGTAGATTTGTTTTGACAGCTTGGAAGTTCACCTCTTTATGTCAGTCAGATCAACAGAGATTTAGTACATTCAATACCCATCATCCTCTAACTATCAGTTTCAGAGACTTACAGGACACAGGAAGCAGCTCCCACTGACAGTGGGCTTGAGACAGAGTATAACCCGGAACACTTATCCATCAATCTCAGTCATACCTAGTAACCCTAAAAGCTCTCTGCGTGAGTGTGAACCACAGGTTCAAGCTAGTTCGCTTGGGGGAAAACGAATACTGGAGGAAAACAGAAAAAAAAGAAGATCCTGCCAAACACAACATATAAAATCTGACTGCTGACCAGCAATTTCAAAACCAGGACATTCTTATGAGGCTAAGTGCAACACAAAGACGAATATCGATCTATTGTGTTTACCTCTGGTTTAGTGCTACCATCTGATTGGGGTGCCTCACAGTTCACCTGTCAATCTCCATAATGGACTCCTTGTGACTTAGAAAATCCATACTACTCCTGCAAGTTTTCCTTCATAATACAAGCTGATTTCAAAGTTCCACTTCTTTTTAAAAATGTTTCTTGAAGTCAAAGACATGGGAATCTGCATGTCTGTATGCGTTATGTTTTTAGACGGTCCAAAAACCATGTTCTTTATACAAAATGTTCTGTGATGGAACAAATATGCCGGGACTGACTTTGGCAAATAAAAACAGAACATTTGCAGATAATAAAACAGAAATAGTCATCTCTATGCACAATAGTCTTGGGTTACCCAAAAATAATAATAAGTAAATGAAAGAAGGTGAAGGTTTCTCTGAAACTTCAAATTAAACCCGGGTTTGAAACTTGTTCAAAACTAGAGACACATCTTAAAAATAAACAGTAATGCAACTTGTTATTGTAATTACTGGTGACACAGAAAACTTTGCCTCTTGTCCAAGAATCATTCAAAGTTTTCTAATATAAATGAAAGATTTCATTTAGAGATGCGGAGACAGAAACAGCATAAACAGAGGTAGATTGCGGCTAAATGATGAAAACAGATCGAGGAAGGTTGAGTCTGGCGATGAGGGGTCCCTGTGGCTACATGTGGCCATCAGCGTATCTTACTGTTCAATAATGATAAATAAGTTAACTGTCTCTCTCCCCAAACGCTCTCCTTGCTGCTAGCACTCCTCTGCTTATCTAGCCTCCAACATAAAATCCTAATGTTTATAAAATAAGTAAAAGCTGACCGCTTACAACACATCATTTTTATGCACAATGTACACTCACTGGCCCATTTATTAGACACTCTGCTAGCATTAGGTTAGAACAGCTTTTACCCTAAGGACTGTCCTAAATTAGCAATGCCAATTGAATCAACAAGGTGATAAAAACATTCCTCAAGAGATTTTGGTCCAAATTGGCAGCTACACATGCACATTACTTTCTTCTTTTCCAACATGTCCCAAAGGTTCTCTGTTGGATCAAGACCTTGTAACTGTGGAAGACGGAGTCCAATGAACTAATTGCCAGGTTCAATAGACTCGAGATGATTCAAGCCTTGTGACCACAGACATTAGAATATGTGAACACTGTAATCTTAATGGGGTAAACATGATCAGCAACAAAACTCAGGTAGGGTGTGGAGTTAAACAATGCTCTTGAAAATCACTCCACACCATTACACTGCCAGCAGGAGTCTGCTCTCCTAATACAAGGAATGCTGATCCAGGCCTTTGCATAGGAAAGATGCTTTATAAATGAACTATTTACATGCATTCAAGAGATTTTGGTCCAAATTGCATTTTGTTTAAGCAAGAATTGTGGCCCATCTGAATGTAGCATTTGAAATCAAAGGCCCATCACACCAGGTAATTTTCTAATCTGCTATTTTCCCATTGAGATGAGTCTGTGTGAATCTTAGCACCAGTTTTGTGCTTTATAATGGCAGGAATGGGACTTAGTGTGGTTTTCTGCTCCTGTATCTGCTTCAAAGTCCAACGTATTATACTCCTTTCCTTTTCTTTGCTCTTAACAATGGTACGTTCGGATCTGGGATACGTTTAAATATTATGTTGTAAATTTAGACAATAAGATTTTCTTTAACATTAATACCAACTAACCCTTTGAAGTAAGTCCAGTAACTATAACTAGAAGTCATCAGCAGAACAAATGAATATCAATAATCCACACTTGTAAGTACTTTGGCTTGTGTACATTCACCAACAATGGTATTGGTCAGCCAATGCATACAATCTAACAGGACCTAGTGAACAGGTCATCCATTACTGATAACCTTTCTCGTTTACATTACAAAGTTATTTCATGGTGACACTGCAGGAACCACACAATTATTAAATACATAAATACAAATAAATCATTTAAATACTTAATAAAACATTTATTTCATAGTACTTTTAATTAATGCTTTAATATTATACTTATTTACTTAATTTTGTCCATTTTAATTGTCTATAGTTCATTGGCGTTCCAAAATCCTATAAATTGTTTAATAATTTATTTATTTTATTTTTAATCTGAGTCCAAATTCCGTATCACAAACAAGCAAAAGCGGTATGACAATTAAAAAAAAATCCTTGAATCCTTAAATGACTGTCACTGTTCTGGACAGGTAGACGTCAATTACCTTTTGGGGCTCTGATGCCCTTTTTGAGATGCTTTAGGCTACGTTCACAAAGTTGCCATGTCAAACTTTTTCACCCTCCCAAAAAAATCCCATTTGTCCACTTCCATGTGAAGTATTAAATCAGATACAAATCCGATAGTTTTCAAAGCGTCTGCAGTCTGAATGGCCAGATCACATTTTAACCAACATTTACATCATTGGCATGGCATATACGTCATGATTCAGCACTGGAAGTTGCAAGACACATTAAATCTAAACGTAAACAATAGCTGAAGCAAGCAGTGCTGTCTTTTTTCTCCCACTGCTAAACAACTTTAAAATGAAGCCATTATTACTTTTGTAAACAGATGTGACAGCATCGTTCTTCTTCTGTGTACTTTGGGGTCATGAACTGTATGAACTGTTCACGTAGAAGTCTGACTGCAGTTTTATGTAACTAGTATCATGAGCGACCACAGAAAAATATTCAGATTTCAGAAAGAAATCTGATTTGAGCTTTAAGACCTCCTGTGTGAACATAACTTTTCTACTTCATGCTGTTAAACAAGTTCTAATTAAGCCATTTCTGACAAGTTTGGCAGGGGTTAATCAGGCCAAGGTGTAAATGGAGAAGTTAAACAACAAAAAAAGATGTGAGGAATAAGTTTGGTTCATAATTTAGCAAGGGGCGGGGGTGGGGGGGTAACAATGTTTTGTCAATGGATCAGGTTTGTCGGTTTATTTTCCCAAATGAATAAAATTCTTCTTAGAAAACTTCATTCTTAACTTCGGTCATCATTGCCTGACTTTTTGTTCACTGACCTGAAACATTTAAAGGTGAAACTGAATAACAGGTTCATGGTTTAATATAACAGTCTCTCACTCAATCCACCTATTTGTTTAAAGTTTTTTTTGGCTCTAGTGGCCTTTATTTGATAGTTAATTGACAGGAAAGTGGGTAATGAGAGAAGGGGGAAGACATGCAGCAAAGGTCACCAAGGCCGGGAATCGAACCTGCGACAGCTGCGGTGAGGACTAAGACCTCCATTTGTGGGTTGTGATTAACCCCTGCCCCACCACAGCACACAATCCACCTATTTGTTAAAGTATTTAGCAATTTTTATTAGTCGATGGAGAAATGTGCAATATTTTTATTTTTTATTTTTTACGGTAAAACCAAATAATGTCATGCTATTTTACCAAGCTGGGACAAACTAAAGCAAACAATAAAGCAGAAGTAAATAAAACAAAAAATGGGATGAAATTGAAAAAAGGCAGAAAGCAAACAGATATCGGCTTCTCCATTTGTGCTGTTGCTCCATCTACTGTAGGTGTGTGTCTGGAGGGTCCTAATTGCTGCTGAGGTCAGGCTGCAGAGCAGTAAAGGGTTGTGTTTGATGCAGGTAAGAGTGTGCATGCATGCATGAATGTGTGTGACTGCTCTGCATGCCCTTGACTTGCAGCTGGCAAACAACGCTTTAGGCCCCCACAGCTGCCTCATCATTACTGTTCACAGGGATCCCCTGCCACACACAAACACGCACAGGCTCACGCAGAGTGAGACTTAGTCACAGCTACACAGGCACAGACACAAACAGGCACACGCAGACATACACAGAGACACTCACCCCTTCCCGCAGGCTCCTCATTAAGCCAGTGTAGGCGGCAGCAGGAACGAACCACAGTCCCTCTGGGGAGCCTCTCTTCTCCTCCTGATAGAGAGTCATAGAAAAGACAGGGAGGACGGGTGAGAGGGGAGGGTGTACAGTTCGGGGTGGGGGGGGCAGCGAAGGAGCAGAGTGGAAATGATAGAGAGGCACATAGATGAAGTGAAGGAGATACAAGCAGAGAGGAGAGAGGAAAAGGGCAAGAAAAGTCCAAGGCAGGGAGGGTAAAGGGAGCACGAGGAGTCAAGACATCTTGATTACACGGTTTATAATTCCTGTGAGCAACATGCTTCATAGCTACGGCTTATTCGGATGGCTAGTCAAATGTTGGTTACTCAAAATGTTTGCTTGAACTCTTTTTAAATAATTGTGTAAATTATTTGCTGGGGATATAGAGATGTAGGGTCCCATACTAAATTTTACATTTTAAAATTTTATACTTTTCCAGATTTTTGTTGCGGTTTTTGTAACATTCTGGACATTTTTGTTCAAGATACTTACATATTTTGGTTTTGTTAACTGGATCTTTCACAAACGAAACAAGACAATACTAAAATTGGCTTCAAATTTGTTAATGGTGAAATCATTTTATGTCATCTTGACTAACCTAGAGCTGCTCTATTAAAAAAAAACAATAATACTTAGACCTCCTGAACAGGAGTGGCTATCAATGTTGAGCTTTGCCCCTAAACCAACACTAGTTTGCATACCAGAGGACTGATTTAACACACTTATTTAACAAAAAAATATTAAATGACCCTCTTTTTCAAATTTCCGTTTGTCTGTAGATTTCTTTCTTTCAACAACTCAAAATATAAAGCAATCAACAAGTTGCTTCATCTTATTGATAAAGCAGCCCTAACCCAATTGGGTTTTTGTGAAATAAATGTGAGCACTTTTTATACTCATTCCCACTTTACCAAACTTCAATTATTGAATTCAATTATTCAATAATTGAATACTCCTGCAATTTTTTTCCTCAAATAACAAGCTTTTCTATGGCATTTGTAGGCATCATTTTACAAGCCCAAACTCTTACAACTACCCATTTAGAAGTAATTTACAGGTTATTATAGTTGTTTAATATTAGATTACACTTGGTTTTCATTGCAAATATGTACATGAGAAGTATATGTAGGTCTTTCTGAAAATAGATCTTTTTTTTATCACTTTTATAGAAGCACTGTCTCATAGCCCACATATTTCTAATCATTTATCATATAGTCTCTAACTTATTTGAAATGGTGCTCTGTTCCCTTGCTGCTGTGCTTCGCTTTAGGCTATATCTAACCTTGAGGAAAAAGACAAACCTGTGGGCGCTGGGTAATTGTTGTCATTGACAACTGCAGAACTGAAAAACACACAACTTTATTTGGCTAATAGTAAAAGGAACATTCTGCATAGGTTAAACATTGGTTTTCCAGGCAACATATGTAACATAAATTCACCTGTGGCCTGTGGCTTCTTATTGTTAAATCTTAACCTCTGACCCCAACTGAGGCAACTGAGATCTGCAGAGCTTTAGATGTCGTTCAGGGTTGTTTTATGACCTCCTGGTTGAACCGTTTATGTGTTCCTGGAGAAATTTTGGTTGACCAGTCTCTCCAGGAAAGGCTCGCCACTGCTGCATGTTTTCCCCAGTTGGGGATTATGGTTCTCATTTTGGTTTGATGATGTACCAAAGTCTTAGACATCACTTTTTAATCATTTCCAGACAGCTAGCAGTGACTTTGTGTTTCTACCTTTTACATTTTTTTATTAATTATATATTATTAAATCATGTGCATTGTATCTGATAACTAATACACAGTCTTTAGGGTTTTGTTAATGAAATTGAGTAAAAAAAAAGAAAAAAAAAGTAGATTACCGGTAAATACAGTTAATTTCATTTATCAGGGGGACCAACTACTTTCCCCCGAGGGTCAAGACAGCTTGGATAGTTGTTTCCCATGATGAATGTAATAATTATTTGAAAACTGCATTTGTACAAACTCAGATTTTCATTTTATAATGCTAAAGATTTATTTGACAATCTGTAACCCTTCTTTGTGACACAAAAAAAGCAAAAATAGAACAAAATATGTAAGGGGGAAAATATTTTTGTCATAGTAATCCATCTCATGGTACAAAACTATCTTTGATAAACTGAAAAGGTTCTTCTTTCACTAAGCTGAAGTCTAATTTATTTCATTACACTAAAAGCTGTTGAAGATTCAAACCAAGTACTCCATCACCCTGAAACGTGAGCAACATTTAAATCTCCATTTCTGTGCTGGAAAGGATTATTAAGGGTACTTCGATTTTTTTTTGTTTATTTTGGGACTGACCCTAAATTAGAAACATTTTAAGGTGATAAACAGTTGATGAGAGCAACACACTGAAAGGAAATAATAATAATAATAATAATAATAATAATAATAATAATAATAATAATAATAATAATAATAATAATAATAATAATAATAAATAAAAACTATTAAAGAAGATGTTAAAAGTGATCCAGATGGAGCCTCTACAATTTCTTTTCTCAGCTTTGGAAGAGTATTCATAGTAACCAAGTAGGCTGATTGATTTTTGAAGGTTATCAGTCAGTCATGTAAATAGAAATGTTGCTTAATTGACTTGCCTGGTGAGATTGAGGTTAAGCAGAAATAAATTGGCATCACCTTTCCTAATAAAGGAGGCCTTCTTCACTCTTTCTTGTAAGTTTCAGGACAAGGGGTCAATTCCTTTTCAATTGAGTTTAGTCAGCATACAAAATTAAACTCCATTACCTGATGATAAAGTTCACAGTTAAATCCATTTTACTCTAGATTGGTCTTTTTCTCTGAGGTAATGATAATGCATTTTGATCTATCTTATATGCAAGGAATGCTGTGAATGATTCATTTAAACGTATTAACTCAAAGTCATCCATTTCATTTTCATCTCAAAAACCTTTTTCAAAAATACTTTTTTTGTCTTTTACAGTGTCTTGCAAAAGAAAAGTGCTTATATCCCTAGAACTTTCACTTTTTGAACCACTGTAAGCTGACATTTGGAGATTTGTTGTGATATCAGTACAAGGTTGTGCACAATGTCAAAGTGGAAAGAAACAAAAATCATAATGAACTGCAGTACCTGGCCTTAAAATAATTACTAATATGAAAATGTTCAAATAAATAATGATTTCCCTATTTATTTAATTGTGTATATATATATTTTTTTCTTTGCAATTTATTCATTTTAAACTATTCAAAAAAGCTTTGCTCCTCCAGTAAACAATATTCTTAGTCATAATTTAATGCCGATAGGGCCCAGTTGTGCCCCTCCTCTAGGATATGGGACAACTGACCCAGTATTCTTTCACGTCTGCAGCCTTGCATGTAGACATGTCGGTCAACAAGTCCCATTCAGGGCGCTAAAACTTGTTATTTAATGGTTATTTTTCCATTAAATAAAATGGAAAAAATATTATTTAATGGAAAAGAAAAATTCCACTAAAATTGTAATGGTTGCATTTGTCAAACAGATGCATTTGATTTGTCAAATCCAACCTCCTAAAATGAATATTTCTATTTCACCAGCAGTAACATGCGAGTCATTGGAAGAGGTGACATGCAAGCTATACCTCAGAAGACATCATGTAGAGAAACTCCCCTAGTGGTGGCAGCAGGAACTGTTTCAGTTTATTGTTCCTGAGATTATCCCGCAACAGGTCTGTTAGAGTTGACACAGCCTGAAAAACAGAGTGAGATGTGGTTTAGATATAAACAGAAATTCACTCCAATACAAAATACCAAAAAAATCTAGACTTTCCTCCACTAGTGTCTATCGGTGGGTCTATCAGATGTATTTATTTATTTATTTTTTTTTAAGGTGCCTTTTTGTGCGGACACTTATACGGAAATAAACCAAATTTCCAAAATTTTAATTATTTAGCTCCAATGGTTTAAAGTTAACTTACTGATGTTCTGGGGAAAACAGCACTGGAGTGACTAGAGATGCCTCCACAGAGAAAAACACAGTGATGCCCCTCCCCCACCTGTTGAGTGCTGCCAGTCAGCTGGCTGAAAAAAGGCCATTGACTACAGATGGCATTTTCAGCCAGCTCGATGGGCTAATTAGCCTGTCAAGCTGGCTAATTAGTTTGACAGGCTAATTAGACACCCTGTCAAGCATACAGGCTGACTAATTAAGCTAAGATAGTATCAGCTTGTTATACTTGTGTAACATTGAACGGACTAGAATGAAGGAAAGGTGTAATATTATATACAATAGACTCTGGAACATCAATACTAATTTAGTACTACAGATCAAAACATAAATAAATAAATATTAAAGACGACTGTAATATGCCACTACTTTAGCAGCAGCAGGTAGCAGTACTAGCAGTAATAAATAGCAATCAGATCATGGCATTAATTATTTAAAATGTTTGTATTATACTCAAGGTTATGATACAGCGAAAAGCTCAAACCAATCTATGCAAACTGACAACCACATTTATAATTTAAGTATCATGAAGTGGCTTTTTATGCTTTTGAAAACAAGAATGAAGGAAGTCTGGATATATACGAAGGACTAGAAACAGTGATTGAACTAAGACAGCAACAAGAAACAAATGTTTGCATGCAGCGTAATCACAATAGGTCAATAAATACAGTAAGATAAATCACAGTCGTTAGAAAAGGTGCAGAATTTTATAAGACGTAAGCATCAGTAGGAAACGTTCCTCACAATAACAGTACAAACACACACATAGTGGTAAACAATGTTCCAACTTGGTATTATCAAGTAACCTTGGTGATGCCATTACAAGGAGTCTGTATATATATTTGAAACCTCCCAACAAGACATATTAACTATTTATGCTTAGATCTTTGCTACTCGTTTTGTTTAAAAGTCTCAGATGTTCTATAAATCACAATATTCAAAATTCACTTTTTGCATGTTCCTGTACTTTCGTTTGGGCAACTCCTACTTCTAGAAACAATCCAAGTGAAAAAAAACCCAAAACACTCAGCTGTTTTTGGGAATATGTAAATGTTCTCCTGGTGTCTGCAAAACAATCCGTTTCAAAAACCTCTAAATTGTTACGTCACAATTTTGTTACCAAGCAACCCCAACCCAAGCCCCTCACCTGGCAACCGAAGTGGAGATCTACCCACTGCATTACAAGACAACGCTAAATTTGTCCTGCTGGATTATCACTGCAATGGCTGCTGGAAAACGAAAATGATTTTGTTGTCGACTACAATAAAGATTGTGTGTCCATGCATTTCCTCCCAGTCAAGGAGAACAGAGCTAAGTGGCTTCATTTTATTTTTGCTTGCAATGTCCCTGTGAAATTCCCAAAGAAATTTGTAGTTTATGCAAATTCGTTTAGAAAGGAATACTTTAAAAACTACCAACAGCCAAAATACTTCAACTGAAGGCAGGTTGTGTCCCTACTGTTTGTCACAAATCTGTAGATGAAGTTGATGCAATTACATAATAATGTATGTTTTGTGTTGATGTTCGGTATGAACATGATTTGTCGTTTAGCACAAGCTAATGCTGACCAATAGCTTCTGCTGTGTCTCATGTTATGCTCCCCATAATATCTGTTCATTTATGGTCAGAACTGTAGTAAACTGAAAGCGATAGTCTACCATTGAGAAGATGAAGAGTTTGTGAAAACATGTTGGTTACTTGGACACTACCGACATTGATTATTTTTTTTATTTATTTTTTTACATATTGAGAGAGGTGCTTCTCCTCTAACCTTGCAAATATATTTAAAAGAAAAAGGTTGAATTTGCGAAAAACGGTTTTAGCGCAGAGTTATTATGCTGATGTCAGCTGCTTCTGGGTCTGCTTCGGGGTCAAAGATGTGTAGTTGTACCGCTGTGCATTTGTTTGTAGACGTTTTTACGTGTCTGAGGTGCCGATGTAAACACTGAGTTTGGAGGTCTTGGCCAGCAGCAGCTTATTTGCATGAGTTCAAAACAGGCAGAACTGATCAGGTGAAATCTCAATACCTCAGAATGACTTTGTGTATTAATTGTAATGAACATGTTTTGTATAGCCAAGAGACCTATCCTAGCTTGACTGAGGAAGCATAATAGTGGGCCTTTAAAGAAACGGGCAAAAACGCAGTCTTCAAGCTCCGAAATTTTAAGAAAATGCTCATTAAAGAGGTGAGAAGGGCCAAAGACAAGTCCAACGCAAGAAAAAAAAACAAGAGGAAATGTAACAGATTGAGCAAGGCTTGAGACAAATCTGTATTCAGACTGTAAAAATATTGTGGGCACAGGTGTTCCGGACGACCTCTGAATGTGAGCCAACGTACCAAGAGTGTGTTAAGAAACATAAATCAGTTTTTAGCACAACGACTTGTGACTGGATCACTCAAAACAATTACTAGCGCCTTGTCTTTACAACCTGATATTTAAGTATATGGTGAGACAGCTGGCTGCTTCTTGACGTTAACATTAATGGGTAATTCTGTGATCTGATGCAAGACCTGCCTGACCCCTTTGTCAAACTGCCCTCCTCTCAACTTCTTAACATTCATCTTTCCTTCTCTATATGTTTGAATTTGCCAGATCTCTTCGCTTATCTTGATTAAGGTTGAGGCCCTTTTCACTCTTTGCCCATTTTGTAAGCAGATTTCTCAATATAACCTATTTTTCTGTCTGGACAACTTTTATAAGTAGTTATTTTATATATTTGAGAAAGATTTTCCACCACAGAATAAGAGGTTCGCACTAGTAAATTATTTATCTTTTAAATAGAAAACTGCAGCATCACTTCCAGGGACAATAAGTTATTGAGGTGAACCAAGAGACTGGTTAACAAAGCTGCAGTGCAGTCAACCTCATCTTCAAGTGTCCAGCTCTCCACCAATGTGCCTAATTTACAACATTTTCATTCCATTTTTTGTACTCTGATAACCTAATAATGATGCTTGCACAACGGAGCATTATTTTAAAAGGTTTTTTGGCAGATAAAACATAATGGCATGTCCAATGGAAAAACAAGCAATGCCTGGTTAAAATCTACATAAAGCACTGTATCCATCAAAAAGATGATATACATAGATTAGCCCAGATTCTGAGAATGTCTCGTCAAGAGCTCTCCTGGTAACATGAGACCTACTTTTATATTTTATGCACGACTATATGGGGTAATATCTGATGCAAAGTGGAAAACAAATGCTCTACATTATGAAATACCAAACCCATTAGTGCTACTGTAATTGAATTTTTAAAAATGTGTTTAAACCGTTGCGCTTTTCTTGATGGGGTGTTACAAATACTGCTACTTTTTGTGTTTTTGTGCAGCAAGTACCCTCTGAATCTGTGTCCTCAAGGATTGCTGGGAGATTTTTCAGAGCATTTAGTCTCCTTATCGTGTAAAACACCCTGCACAGTAAAGGATGTGCTTCTTAATCTGCAGGTGGGCTTAAAAAAAAGGGAGACATTTTTGAGTGATATTTAGTGAGGTTTCAAAGACACTGCATCACATTAACAGCTGAAAAGTTGTCAGTATTTTTTTCTAAAGCAATTTTATCATTTTAAATAAAAAAATAAACACTGTCAGCAGAAAAAGAACAAGACAGAAAGGGGACAGTGAAAAAAAGACAGGTGTACTTTGTTTGTATGTGTTTAAAGTATATATTTGTGTGTGTGTGTGTGTGTGTGTGTGTGTGTGTGTGTGCGTGTGTGTGTGCGCGTGTGTGTAGGTGGAAATGGAGGGGTTGAATAAAGTATATTGAAGTTACTATGGTAACTAAGCCCAGCCCCAACACACCAATCAGCAGGATTGCAGCAGGAGAACCCCTGCTGAGACGACACACACTCAAAGAGAAAAATGCAAGTGTGTGTTCCGTTTGATTGGTCATCTGTTCCCTGCAATATAAGGAAACACAACAATACAGTATCTGCAGGCACAAACACACACCAATAAGGACAGACAGAACTACATACGCAAAACCCCTGCTGAGAGCTCACACAGGCAGTGTTCAAAACAGCCTGTGCACACACATAAAAGACACACACACAGGACCCCTGCTGAGCCCATAGATGGTCAGGCACGGCCATAGTCACGAACAGACAGAGGAAGATAGGCAGGCACAACGCTCAGTTATATCCACAGTAGCTGCAGAAAGGTAAAGTGGGTAACGGAGGCAAAAAAACAAAAACATTCCACCATTTGTCCTTAACACCAAGGGCATTGAACATACATATATGCCAAGGCTGACCCTTTTCTAAATACCAAAGACAAATAAGCAGCAGCAGTATGAATGCTATAATGAGGACATCAGGAATCACGCAGACATAAATTATATATGGAAACAAACAACAGAGGAGGGAAAATTGGTTTATAATTATAAAGATCATTAGGCCTAATGGTCACACAAAATCAGTTTTCTACTTAGATAGCTCTGTATGAACCTTTTGTTTTTAGAGAATCCACATAAACTGACTAAATTGCCCCTGTGAATTAATAAAACTGATGTGAATATCGTTTTGTTTATGATGGTAATTATGCTCAGATGTGGTTTCAGTCCACTTTTGAAACTTGTTGATTTAACCACAAAAGCATTCACCAGTAATAAGGTTGTGGTCTCTCAACTGCAATTCATCTGCATTTCTGATGCTTACAACAATAAGTGTTGCTCAAAGCCAAAGAAGAAACACATTACATATCACAGGGTGCTCCAGCATACATTAGCCGCAACATTAAAATCACTTTGCAGATGAGGATAACAACGTTGATTATCTAAAAATCAATGCAAGGTTTCTTTGTGAAACCTTTGTTTTGAGCCATCAAGTTGTGTACTTCTTTCAGACAGATTTAAATATTACTTGAGACTGTAAAAACGTCCAAGGTGCTGCAGCGTCATAGCGCAGTAGTATTCACCGGCGGTATAGTGCACCCAATCTATAACGCCCTCAAAGCGTTCCAGAGGGATACAGAAAAGCCAGCTGAGATCTTGCATCCATTCCCCCAACAGATCAGAGGGTTTGAAAGCATGTGATCAATTTACACCAGGAGTGCCCAAGACCAGCCCTTGAGAGCTGATAACCTGCAACTTTTAGATGCATCCCTGCTCCAAATTCCCTCATCATCTTGGGAAAGAGTCATTCATTTGATTCAGGTGGGTTGAAGAAGGGCTGCATCTAAAAGTTGAAGGACAGTAACTCTCCAGGATTAGAGATATGCACAATAAAACACGTGTCTTATCATATGGATAAAACTGTTTGTGCCGTACATTTCATAAATATTATCTTAGCAAGAGTGTGTTCACTGTGTAAAATATCTTATCAAGTAATTTGAGAACTTCTAAAGTCATAAGAACTAAAACAGAAAAATAGAAAAAGTCATCATATTTTACTTGCTTTTAATGAAAATTACACCAAACGCATTATCAGAACATACACTTGTATTTTGCTTCTAAAAACATATCTTTTTTTAATGCAATTTTCCATTAGAAGCAAGCAGTTTCAAATTGGCACAATCTCAACTAAGCAAAACAAAATGCATTTGTAGGAGATATAACCCTGGTGCAAGCAACAGTACAGAATATTAAGGTTTTTCATTAACTTAAAATCCAGTTGTGTCTTCTATTTATGTTTAAATATGCATGAGAGACAAACAGGGAGATGGAAAGTCGAGGAGTTTGTTTTTTTTTTTTTCTGCATGTGGAAGGAAGTTGTCTCAAAGAGCTGTAATGCCCCCAGCTGGTCCAAGCTGGATCTAAAAAGTGAGCATGGAATGAGCAAGTGTTGCTGTTCACATGTTCATCCAGGGTCAATTTTCTCTCAACTGTGTTAAAAGTTTTGATTTTTGTTAGCCCAAAGAAAGGGGAAGGGGAATTTTACTACAATTTTAGATATTTTAAATGTTACATGAAGAGCATGAACACAATTCCTTCTGGCATTTACTGCCACATAATGGTCTAAACTGGTATTACATTTGTGATTTTCCTGGCGTCTTTGATGTCACTGTTAGATCTTTGAGCATGTGAGAATGTAATAAATTCATATTACCCAAACATGAAAATGTTTACCTGGTCACTTTGTAGTAACCGACTTGTCTGTGACTATTACTAAGAAGTTTCTTTTGATAACAATAATTAATATCTAAGTAAACTTGTTAAAGAATGAGGTTAGATTAAGCCTGAAATAATGCTACAGTAAAAAGGATTTATATATATATACATATATATATATATATAATTTATATTGTTTAAGTGCTGCACTCAGCTGTTTTTATTCCCAAAAGACAGCTGAGTATTGAGAACATTTATGAAAATAACATGTTACATGTTTGTATGTTCAGACCTCAGAAACGTGGCAGTCCTCTTCAAGACGACTACAGTACAGAGCTAGAAGACCCATCGTTCTGAGGATCTTGCTTCGTCTGTAAGATATAGTTCAAAATAAAAATGTGATTAATTAATTTTAGATATTGTGTTTGCATATCAGAACAGAGTACATGGTAACACAATTTAAGTTGGTAAACTTCTTAAATGGGCTTTCCTAAAAGTAACAGAACATCTGGAGCTTGCAATCAAAACCAGAACAATGGTTTATTTAATTCACTTAAATAACCCTTGAAAGAAGTTAGCTTAATTATTTCTGAATTAATAATAAATCTGGCTAGCCAACGAAAACACCTAAAGTAAAGCTGTAACTGAAGAGATGGTGCAAGAAAAAGATAGACAAGTGGAAAACACAAATCATACTTTCATTAACCGTGCCTATCTGGCGCTCAGGCTTGTCTTATGCTTTAATTCTGAGCCTTTTCGTTGCACAGGAAATTCAGAATTTACTGTAAAATATATGTGAAACTATAGCATTTTTGTATTACTTCATTGCAAGCTTCATGTTTTCTCTTCCTGGAAAAAAAAAAACACATATAGGATGTACTTACAAATCCCAGTTTGGAGCTTGCCGTAACTGCTGGGTCAATACAGAAAGCTGCCAAAAAAAAAAAAAAAAGAAACATAAGGAGATTACAGAAGTGATAAGGAAAAAGAAAACAAACAGATTTAGGAAACTAAATTAAGAGACAACAATTAAATTATGTAAAAACATGGGATTTAGATGGATTGTTACTTCTTCAAAACTCCTAATTCTTTTCAAAACTCAATTGTTTCTATACATTTACCACAACATATCAACAGCAAAAAATAAAAAGATCAATCCCTATCAGTACCAGGTGTGTATTATGCAAATATACAGAATGTGTTGCTGTGTCTTAACTAATGCTGCATAATTTCAGGAAAACAATTACAATGCTTTTTCAAAACATTTTGATTATATTATATTTGCTTTTTTCAAATTTCTTTTCTTTGACCCCACAAATTTTATAGGATTTAGCATTAAAAATACATCTAAAAATACATCATGTGTGATCATTGAGGCCAATGAAAGCTCATTCTGCAGACCAGGATGAGCCGGCTGCATGCATGGCACTTTTACTGGATTTTGGTAAAGTTCTTATCTCAGTAAATATACAAAACATGGTTCTAGGTATTCCATATTCTAACTCAAACACAAAATAAACATTTTTCAGTTGAGAATATCTTTAACATCAAGTCAGGATCTACTTTTAAACTTATTTTATAATGATTTCATGTGAAAAGGTAAATTAAAGTAGCACATGTTGTGAACCGTCAAGAGAAATGCTATATAGTATTTTAAATTTCTGACAATAAAAATGTAAATTGTGGCTTGTTTTTGTATTCAGGTCTCTTTATTCTTATCCATAAAATCCAGAGTAGCCAACTTCATTTGGAAGTCATAAAAATCGGCTAATAGAGTTCACCTCTGTGCAATTTAATCTCAGAATTACTGCAGAGTTTCTGTGAAGGTCTCAGAGGTTGGAGCACATTAATGAACAAACAGCACCATGAGGCCCAAAGAACACAGCAGACAGGTCAAAGATAAAGCTGTGGAGAAGTAACTAACAGGCTGGAAAAGCTCATGTGGATAAAGTTTAACACAGAAGTGCTATTTGTGTACTCTGTAAATCCGGCCTTTGGTGCAAGAAGAAAAGTCACTGAAGAAAGTCAAGAAGTGAAAATATATATATATTTTTTATAGCACTCTAGTTTTCTGATACACTGAATTCTTGTTTCTATTATCTGTGAGCCATAATTAGCTAAATTTACAGAATTCAATGTGCGAAATATATCCATCTGTGTTTGAAGACTTTCCCCTTTTAGAATAGAAGTTCTGAAATTCTCCTGATGGTTTTCTAAAATATAGAATAGAAAATATATAGCACTGGTGACAGCAAGGAGGGTCCTAACGCTGTCATGCTACTGTATGTTGAGACACAAAATACTATTTCAAACTACACAGTTATGGCCAATAAACCCAGTCAAACTACATTCCAAGAAGGGAGCTGAAGTAAATGTTTTCCTACCAGTGTTGAGTTAATCAGCCTATCAGCAATAACTGTGTGGCCAGCTATACAGCAGAGGTAGCACAGCAGGTTGAGTCTAGATCGAACAGCTGTAGACTGAGGAAGAGCAGAAGAGGAGGGGAGTGGCGTGGACGGCTTCTTTTCTTCAAAGCATGAATGAAGTTGTAGCAGAAAACCAGACCACTCATCATCACTCAGAGAAAGCAGCTTCTCCACTACACAAGACAAGAGAGAAAAGATTTAACTTTGAGATAATCTTGTGTTATACATTCAACTTTATTGATGCAGATTAAGACAACATACCTGAATATGCTGGTACACAGAGGTTTTTGGGATCAAATCGTACAGGAGTAATCTTAAGTATCTGTTGAAGTCATTATCAGAAAAAAACCCATAAACTTCAGTCTGCGACCATCTTACTTTTTGTTGCTTTGTTCACCCTTTTCTTACGACTGTGTCTTCAATATTCACATTCACATTAGGAAGAAACATCTGAAAGGCTAATTATAATTATACTTGATCCTAAAGGATTTAGATTGTATACAGCCATCTCCATCTCCATACCTTTGGATTGTCGATGATTCGGGTGACACTCAGGTCAAACTCGGTGTGTAGAAGCCGCTTCACACAGCTTGCAATGTCAGTATCGGTGACAATCTAAAATAGAAAACAGTGGGGAGAAAATCAGATGACTGCCTCTTTACTGTGTTGACCCCTCAACACCTACACAACTTGCTTGACTCTTTATTGTACAGAATCAGCAAGAAACATTCTGACATTTTGGTTCATATTGTGACAAATGTCCTGAACATCCATGGAGGGAGTCTCCTGTTCCATCCCAAGGGTACTCTATTGAACTGAATTAGTTTAAGTGAATCAAGATTCACTTAAATTCTTTTTCTCCCCCATTCTGATGCCTAATTTGCACTTTGTCAAATCGTCTCCACTACATCTGCATACCTAAACGTATTACAATGATGCCCTCGTAAAGTTAACAGTGAATCCATCATGCTGTATGCAAAGTAACGTTTACCTCAAGCTCAGAGTTGTGGTTTGATGGGTCTGCGATACTGCATTGGGTTCTTGAGTTGCTGTGAAAAACCACAAATAATAAACAATGAGCAACAATGGACAAATAAGAATTAAACTTTTTATTTATAACTGAACTGTTCATAGATATTGAAACTCCACTGAGGTAACACACGGACTACAGTTATGCTTTTAGAAATTAATTAATCCAATTCCGTCCAGATTAATGTCCCCAAATAGTTTTGATGAAGTTTAACTGTAGAATACTTTTGAAACAATATTTCTATACATGCTTTAAACAAAAATACCTAAGTAGAAAGATTGTATCAGTGTTGTCTTGATCCACCCCGTTCTTTGGTTTCAGCTCTAGAACGTTACCTGGAAAAAGGGGAAAATTTGTATTTTTATCATCAGTTTTTTTTTTGACAAAACAAATTAGTCAATAAAAAAGTTGAGTTAAAGAAAGAATTGCATATAACCTAATTTTAGATTTTTTTTTTTCCAGAAATACCATCTTTATTTAGAAATGACTGAAACTGCTTAGTGTAAAAGGCAAATGATGTCATGCTAAATTTGTACATTGTATTTGTAGAGAACAAAGCTTCTCGTGTCCAAGTAAGGAACTGCCACGCCATTAAACCGTTACAACCGAACACAATCTGTTACCTGACATATATGGTTTAGTGGGCTGTCGATCTCCCTGCTTTGGTTGAGACAGATCTCTCGTCTCAACTTGGTCCGCCATTGTTTTTCCACATCTCACTTCCTTATTTGAGTTTTTGTAATTTAACCTTCCACCAGACACATGTGTGACAGATTGTCGGCTTTCAGCTTCCGTGTCACACGGCCTGTCGGCTACATTTGTCGCATGAGAAGATGTTGATTTCTTTGAGACATTAGAACCTGTCTGGTTTATTGCTGAGTGGCTGCTGGGTTGACTGAATGAGTGTTCTGCAGGAAAAGGGCTGTGTGTCCTTTTGTGTCTGTAAAAGAATAAAAATGTGTCAAATAATTTAACCAAAGCCTCTCAAACAAATGACAGCATCACCATTTTTACAAAAATGTTGCAAAAAAAAAAAAAAAAAGGAAATGTTGCAGGGGATAAAATATATCGACACATCCCATGATAACAGAATTGTTTTTCGTACCCATTGACATCTTCAGCTTCCTCATATTTTGCATCATCTTTTTCCATTTTTACTTGAGTCCAGAAAGGATGATCCACCAGCTCCAACCAGCTGATCCTGATGAAGGAAACTAGTTCACACAACTCAACACTGGCAAACCAAAATTACTTCAACGGAAGTAGCCACAGTCAGAATCCACTGAACAATTGGACATTTAAATACAAAATTACAGCCATGATTTTCTCAAGGACAAAAAACGTTGGTTTTGTGACAAAAAAGATCTACGTTTAGATAAAAGTTTAAATAATTTTGAGAAATGAGCGCTTGTCTGTTGTGTGCAAAAATATGTGATTACTAAAATTATATAGATACATATAGTTCATATTTCAAAACCATAACTTCAATGGGAAATCAATGGGTCTGACCTCTTGGTTGGGTTTTTATTTAATAAACCTTTCAGGAGGCTCTGGAAATCCTGACTGGGAGGATTTGGGAGAAACACTGGAAAAGATTAAATAAGTTAATGTAATACTTTATATACAGTTAGGCCCAAAATTAGTCTTACCCCTGGCAGATTTAGGTTTAAAGTAATATTTTTAATTTTACTAACATGCGTTTTCTGACTAAAAGTAATAATAATTTTCATAATAATAATTAAGATTCAAATCTATTGGAGGGAGCTAAAGCTTATGGTGACAGCATGGAGGCCTTCCAATCAGAAAGAGTTCCCCACCAAAGACAAATCAACAACAACATCAAAACAACTTTAAGGATATGACTGGTGTGATAGAAATTAAAAAATGTACCACCTCAATATTGAGAATACTTTATGACCTGCCTTTATATCTGTTTAAATGTAAATGAAAACAGATTTTTATTTTATTTATATCGAAAATTGATAGTCACTTTAAATAGTTTTACATCTGCCCGAATTCATATCAGAAATACATTTCTTGGTTGAATAAAACATTTCTATATAATGCCAAGGGGCATAATAAACATAGCCTTAATTTTGCAGCTTAACTTAACTGTAGGTTCATGTGCTAGCTTGTGTTTGATACACAGCATATTACCTTTCTGTCTTAGAGGTGGCGGTTCCTGATGCAAAATCATCTCTGTCAGTTCAGTGTGGTTATCAGACCAGAAAGGAGGTTTACCTGGAAAACAAGTAGTCAGTAAAAAACCCCAAATCCAAAAAGGATTATGTAAAGTGTATGTAAAATGCATAAAAAATGCAAGTGCAAAGGTTTACAAATCCCATAAAACCAAATATTATTTCAAAGTAACATGTTTCAGTAAACATAAGTATTTAATTTAAGAAATTGCAAGATTTTTAGAAAATAGAAACCACTTCTGAAACTGATGGTAGCAGCATATCTCCAAAAGGCAGAACAAGGGCATGTTAGTCACAGTGGAGCAAGTCTTCATTAAACAATAGTCCACAGACATCTAGAAACCAAGGAGACCAGTTGTTGTAGCTGTTCAACAGTCCCTGGATCTTCTGTCTCAGATGTTTTTATTGTTAAGTGGTCTGGACTTCAGGCAGGCCAGTTCAGCACTCAGAAACTGACACTATGAATTAAATGGGGGAATTTTGTTCTAAAACGTGAATTAAACCTTTCAGACATGTAAAGTTCCCACTTTGCCTCAGTCCATTAAAAATGGCAGCGTTTTTGACAGATTGCTTATGGCTTCTTTGATTGATTAAGCTTTACCCCACACTGGTGGATGGCATGGGGAAATGTTTTTACAGATGACAATTTGTCGAAGGGTCCGAGTCCAAGCAGTGATGTTTGTAACAGAATAAGGACTGGGTGCTTTTTTTAAGCAGTGCCAGTTTAAGACGCTCACGTTTGTCCCAAATTGACTTCTGGGAATATCATTCAGATATTTTCATAGACTGGTGAACCTCTCCCCATCTTCACTTGTGATGAATTTAGCCTAAGATGCTAATTTTACACACAAACCTCATGCTAACCTGCTCCCAACCAACCTAATTTGTTGCCAACATTCTCATCCACCTGTTTGTAATTTGTACCACTTACTGTAACAGCTTTTAAGTCTCCCCTGCCCTTACTATTTTAGGATCTCTTCAGCTGTTAGTTTCTGAATCACCGCAGCTGTTCTGTTCTTAATTTCAAAATGTTATACATTTACGGCATTCCATTGTGAACAAAATAGAAGTTTATAAAATGTGAAAATGTTCCCATTTCTTTTGGAAATGGGGTTGTAAAATAATATTGGCAGCAAAGCAAATATTAGAATCAGAAATTCAGTTCAGTTTCAAGTTGTAATATAATAAAAAGACAAAGCAAATCACCAGAAGAGAAAATGTATCAGACATAGATCATATTAATTAATTGTTACTTTTCAATATGTGAATGTGTTACTTTGTAAACACGTGTGAGTGGGTACCAGTGTACATATAGTAGAGTATACAGCCGAGAGCCCAGAGATCAGAGCTCCTATTGGTTTCTGATCCCTGCACCACCTCTGGAGCGCTGTAGGTTGAAGAACCTAGAAATATGTAACAGAATCATGCAGATACAGTTAGAAAAAGAACTGATATCGTGTTGTTTGCTGTATGCAAAATACAAAGTATGAAATGTCCTCAAATGGCGTTATCATTATCAACAACACCTATGTATTCAGTAGCAAAACATAAAACAGAGGTGATTCGAGAATGACGCACAGTATTGTAAATACTGTTGTTTTCTAGGAATCAAATTATTTTGTTCCAGAATAGTTTGTACAGTCCAACTTGATCTAAAAAAAATCATAAAAGGTCTATATTAGCACATGTCCTTCATTAGTCATACATCAATGTTAAACTCTGACCTTGTACTCTTGCTCTCATGTTCTTGTTGTCTCCTTCCTCTGGTTCCTCAGATGCAGAAAGTGTTGTAAAAATATCCACCAGGGTTTCTCTTTCGGCCTTGGCCAGACAGAAGTTACTAAACTTCAAAATGCCGCTACCATCTAGAAGAACCTAAAGAGAAAAGAAAAAAAAAAACATTTATTATCGATTTAAATACGTATCATGTTATAATCGAAATAATCGCAGACGCTAACCTTTGCAGGGGTGAAATCTGACAGGATGATTCCCAATTCATGGATGTATCTTAATCCTTTGACCAAGTCCCAACCAAATCTCCTCACAATATCTTCTGACAGATTTCCATCATGAGCGACTACAGACTCCAGAGAACCGCCTAGAGGCCAAGAGCGTAGACATTAACGTTTAAAAAGCAAAAGTAAGTATAACAGAAAGGAAAATACTTTTGTTTAATCTCATCTCCAATATTCAGCAAATCCAATATTTATTTGGGAATAAATGAGAAATTACACACCTGTACAAAGCTCCACTATCACCCAGAGGTGCTTACTTGTCTCAAACCATTCATAGAAGCGTACAACATTTGGATGATGCAGATCCTGGCTCAGTCGTACCTTAAAGGAGAGAAATACAACTTGCACCAACAAAACCTTAAAACATTTTGTGCATTGATATTCTTTTAGGGATTCATAATTGACTAATGCAGTACTTCGTGTCATTTAAACTGACCATACATTTAGCATTAGAAAAAAAATTACAAATGAAGCATGACTAGTTAAAATACATGGTTTGTGATCTCGGGTCTCTTGGTTTTGTCTGTGCAGATGATGGCAACATAGCAGAGATTGCTCTTTCGTCTCCCTTTGTAGACGACAAAGCTGCCGTCTTTGCCAAGCTCCTCATAAAGGATGAAGTTCTCCATTTCCTCTGGAAAAAAGAAAGTATACTGTGCTATTCTTAAAAGCTGATGGTTTAGCAGAAAGCAATTTACATGAGGTCAGTGATCAAAAGTTTACAAACACTCACTATTAGCATAAAATTCAATCAATTTTCAGATTTTAATGCTAAATTTGTATCAACTGATATTATTATTCGACTAACAAATATAAAAACAATAGGATGCAAAAGTTTGAATCCATTGTGGATTTTCTCCACAGTGGAGCATGATTATTTAAGCATGATTTTCATGCTTAAATATTTTCAAGCAACCGAGGTGTGTGTTCACTAAAACTACACAACTAACGTGTATGTGGTGAATATTGTGTGACGTTTTCTTGTCAGGCGTTAACTGTTTCCGTGAAACACCAACGGTGAGCTTCAATGACACCAAATTTGCAGGTAACCGAACTCGACAAAAACCCTGATAAACACTAAAAAACGAATACATTACCATTAACCCTGTGCTAATTTAATGGTGACTATATTATTTCAGACTATAGTGAGGAGCAGTCTATTATTTTCAACTACCTTCAAACTTACCTCTCCAACAACCCGCTGTTGGTCAGCGGAAGCCTGATGGACCACGTATTTCCGGCTGGAAGAGGGAGGTTTGTAATTATTTATCTGAATATTAGGATTCACTTTGCTTGTTATGGTTATGAAACGTGTATACAGAAGCCTATTTACTTGGACTGGAATTTTTGTTTGGCATGAGATTTAGGATAAACCTCCTTTTTATTAAAAGCACCTTAATGGTTTTGTCCCACACCCCCTGCGTAACTGGAATATTCCTGAGTTGCTAGGATACCAGACTGCAGACAACAGACGAAGCATGGGGAAGAATAAAATAATAGAAAATGTTTTTGTTTGTTTTTTTCCACAAACCGAATCCATTAATGTTTTTTTTTTTGTTGTTGTTGTTTGCTTGTTTGTTTTTCTGTTTGTTTTTGGCGACATGTATCGTACAACAGCGGCGGTTATTTTGGCTAACAACCAAGTTATGGGAGCAATCAGTGCTTGAGTATATTCATACACGCATGAAGACACACGAGGAAGTTATGCTTTAGTAGGGAAACTAAACACCCGTGTGCTTGTAGTTATAGCAAGTTTGCTCAAGGTAGTTACCAACCTCCACTAGGGGGCACCAGACTTCTTCCTGATTCGCTCCAGAAGTCAAACGTACCGACCAGTAGGCTACACAATGGCACTAGGTGGAGCAGCTTCCTGTAGGCATATTTTATCCAACAAAATAAAAGCAGCCACTGCGTTTGGCCTCTGTAAAACCTAAAACGTTACCTATCTAATTGAAGTATGACTTATTTTACTACATAGAATGAAATAAATCAATAGTGATTTTCAAAGTGCTGAGGATTTGCTGTGACCTTTGTAAATGGTAGACAGAGATAAGACTCACAGGCCAAAATCGGAAACTAAATACATTGGCTCTTTAACATAATAAGGTAATAAACAACACACAGAATGAAAGTGTTTACTCAAAAGTCCAGGTAATTTAAATTCTACTAAATAAATCTTTATGTTAAACAATTTTTTTCAACTTGTAATCACAACTTTTTTGAAGAAGAAGAAGAATTTTGTGGCACTAGCGCCCTGTCATGGGGCAGTTGTTGGGAATCAAACTCATGCCAGATACAGAACTTAAATTTTTATTTCATCCTGTCCTCCTGACCTCACATTCCCTGAGTTTGAGATGGTTTATATCAAAAAGCATTGCATGTCCTATTGTAGAAGGAGTTTTATATTTGAAGAAACAGTAGCAGTAATTAAAGTAACAGAAAACAATTTGGACCAAACTCTTTGATTGCATGACCTCACTGTAGGGTCATTCATTTGATTTCTAAAAGTCTGTTTTAGACAAAACTGTTAGACTGCAAAATATATGCAAAAATCTTTATATGCCAACCATGTTGTCTGTCTAACTGTCTGTCTGCCTGCGTTATTGTTAAATCAAGATAAGATGTCTTTCGAATTAGATTAGAAAATAAAATTCAAGTTGGATGGTTTAGGATGCAGTTTATTTTGAAAATTCTCAAATAGGAACTAACTCTTCGTTTCTTGTGGTTGACACGGCTCTAAACGGCGTGTTCAACAAGCGGCTCCTTACTTCTGCTGAATAAGTCATTGATATATATAACAACTGTAAACACGCTGCTAAGTGTATAGAATATGTATCGTTCTTACCTTGGATTGGAATTTGCGTCCATTTTTTAAATATTTATTACTGTTAGCGGTGATACTTCAGTTCCAGTCAGTTCATTGTGATAGTTAAGTCTCGAGCATCACGGCTCAGTAGGCAGAGTCCCCGCACCGGTAAAGATAAAACGGAGCTACTTTCTCTCTTCTGGGAGCTTTTACGCCACAAAGCAGTAAGAAGTATTTCATTGTTTGATGATTTATTTGTTTGTTTATTTATTTATTTATTTATTTTAGGACTGTAAAAGTAAGTGTGGACGTTTTATGTGTTGAACCAAAGGATGAGTACTTTGACGCAAAGTTTAGTAAGTAGGAACTCATCGACAAACCTCTAATCATGATGTTAATTCTGTCTCTTTCCCCGATCTTTGCCAAGGAAAATCATGTTGATGTCAAGTCAAACCGTAAAAAGTGTTGTATTTATTCCAAGAATGGTTTAATGCCTAGCTTTTGTCTTCCGTTCACTCTTAGAAGACTTCCTGACGATTTCACTTAGATTATTACTGTGAGCAAGTTGTCAGGCGTTATCGAAGAACAGGGGTTTCAGTAAAGTTCTGGACACATTATATTATTACATTTTGACTATGTTGGCTGAAGCGACATGAAACGATCATGGCACAAATCTGACCTAAATCTGTCTTTGCTATGCAAATGAAAACGAGCAATGGCAGATATTTATTCAAATTTAAATTTGCAAGCCAATCAAAAACCAAAGGAACCTGAAAGGACAGAGACTGGGGTTGAAAAATGTCATGTAGTGTTTGGATATATTTGGTAGGACTTTAAGCTTAGGTGGCAAGTAAGGAAATTCTGTTTGGCAATAATACATTTGGCTTATTAGAAGAACTTTTTGTGCCCTAAATGGTCATATTGAATATTTATTTTAGTAAAAAATTGGACATGTCCATAGCAAGTAGTGACATGGCAATATTCACCAAAGGTATGGTGATTGCATATTTTTTTATACTTTGAAGCATAAATGGAGGATCATCCTGTAATAATTCTTTTTTATGTTAAATTTCAACTGAATATCTTTGTCAAAATATCAGTTGCACTCTTTTTTGGCGTGTTATAGTTCTGAGAGCAATATATCAACAAGTCAGACCTTAAAGACAACCCTAAACCTGTGCATATTTGGTATAGTTAATTTACATGCAACCCTTGAAAATGATTAACTTTGTTAATTGTTTTTTTTTTTTGGGGGGGGGGTTAGGGGGAGTTGCATCTATTGGCTGCACAGCTGAAGCGGTGGCTCTCTCAGCCAATTCTAAGAAGCTAAATAAGGTTCCAGCTAGTTTGCCAACTAACGGCACATGATCTGTGGACGCTTCACATGCTGTCAGCGGTACTCTGACACACAGCAGGGCTCACAGTCTCCTCTGTGTCTGCAGAGAGTGTTCACACGACCTGGACTGGAATCCAAACACGTAACCTGAAGGTCAGATAAAAACACAGACTGGTCAGGTGTTATTATTGGACATCGTCACCATCTTATTGTAAACATTCACACAGCCAAGCCCTGTGTATTCAAAGACATGTGGCTCGGTAAGTTTTGGTTATTCGTGTGATATCTGAAGTATGCAGCTCTTCACCCACAACCAGGGAGAATGCTGCTGCGAAAAGCTCTAAAACATGTTTACAGCAAACGTAACGGAAAGAAAGACGAGGATCAGTTAGTCAAATTTAAACCACTTCAGAAGAACATCTAATCTACTTTTCACATTTGGTTCAGTATTCCAGCATTTTACATGTGTTGGCTTGTAACTGGTCTGCTGCTGTTCTGCTCACTCACTCACTCACTGAAGCGTTGTAGATTGTGTGGATAGTAGTGAGGGACCATGTTGATTCTCCTATTTTGTTATCTGTTTGGTCTTGTTTTTCTGAAGAGATCAATCGTAGCGCATGCGCAGCCGACGCTCCGTGCCGTCGCAAATGTTTGAGTTGCACACGGTCTATCACAGAGGGACCCAGGGACAGGCCCCAACTCCTTCGTGGAAACCTGCCACAACTATGTCACGCCACTTAAAAATAACACGGATGAAGAATTGGATTTATACTTTTAAGGAAAAACTAGAAGCCGCTGAATTACTTGTGTTGCAATTCATGACCTGAGCTAAATCAATCCCACTTTTTAGCAACGGTTGGGGGAACTGTAGGCTGTTGTAAGTAGACCCAAAAGTTAAATTTGGTCTCGTTTGTGAGACCAAATGAGATCAAGATGCTTGTCACATTCCTTTCACATTGATGTCAGCGTAAACTGTTGCATCCTACTGTGGCAAATCGCAGGAAGATTTTGTGGAGTATTTGGTTGGCTTTCACATTTTGCACAGGCACCGCATCTCTCAGTACCTCACTGTTTCCCTGCAGTTGTTTATTTATAACATCACTTCTTCCTTTCCAAAGTACAGGACCGGTTACTGGAGCTAATAGGCATGTTGCTATTAAAACAGTTAAACATGTTTTATTTCCAAAAAAACACCTCACTTTCATTTTCAGTGCCCAAAAAAGTGTTATATTCCATCAAGAAATGAGTGGAGGTGTTTGAGGACAAGGATATTTTGACCCCCTTTTTTTTATCACGTGACTTGGTGAATTTTAAAATTCATCATCCAGCTTCCCTTATCCAATTTTTTTTTCTTTCTGCTTCTCTTGTGTTTTCTTCCTGTAAAGGCTGTGTTTCCCTATGAGTAATGGTGGCAGATATGTTTTGTCTGGCAACAAGCTCGCCAAATTTGAGCGTGTGAGGGGGAAACAAAAGGCTTGTTGCCATGCACCTTTTGAGAGGCCTCAGAGAGCGCAGCTGAACGAAACACATCAGAGACGCTAAATGGACACGAAGGGCAGACGAGATTTTCTCCTTTTTGTTCATGTTCCTTTTATCTCCAGCCACTCTCTGTCTGTAATTTGCATCACCGCGCACACAAAGATTCAAACATTCTTCGCTGACGCAATCAGCTTATTAACACAGTGCAGGTCTGTTTGGTAACATTTCTCAACGTGGTGTTAGGAAACGGAGCTTGGCAGAGATACATTTATGTCGTTTGTAACATGGGCGCAGTGCTTTGTGCACCATGTTTTTTATTTCCTGCTGTTTTTTTTTTTCTATGGACGAGTCACCTGAAGTTGAGAGGAGCCCTTGATGACACGAACACCGATACATGCGTAGTTGTCCAAAGCACTCCCTATGAGCTCTGGATTATGAGCTCATAACCACCAGCTGCTGATGAAAACAAGCACATATTTTTATCTCTTCTTAATTACATGTTAGTTTATTGCTATGATTAACATAATAATCATCGCCCTTTCTTAAGAAAGATGCTCGTCACATTCCTTTCACATTGATGTCAGCGTAAGCTGTTGCATCCTACTGTGGCGAATCGCAGGAAGATTTTGTGGAGTATTTTGTTGGCTGTCAGATTTAAACTATTGGCATTCACATCCTGAATGCCAATAGTGTATCTTTTCTGATAAATGGACTTTTGTGAGTGTTGACATTTGTAAACGGTGCTGCTGTCTTGGAAAAAAAAAAAGAGAGTTTAGATCTCAATGAGTTTAAAAAAAAAATCTGGTTAAATAAAGGTTATTATTGTTATTATTATAGCCTTCATACTTATACTTGATACATTTGGTGTCCCCAACTCCAGTCTTGGAGAGCTACTGCCTTGCAACTATTACATGCTTCGGTGATAAAGCACACCAGAATCCCACGGATGCTTCATTACCAGACCTCCCCAGAATTTAGCGACTTGCTAAGGAAGTAGCTCGGCCGTTTCGAGCAGGAATATATTTAAAAATTGTAGGACATGGTCTCTCTCAAGGACTGATGTTGAAGAACCTTGTAATATAAAGTGATAATAAATTCATATTTATGGTGGCAACATCTTGATGACAAAAAGAGGGAGGATTGTGGAAAATGTTTGTTAATCACATCCAATGTTGTCATTGTGATAAAGTTAAACCATTACGCAGCAATTATGTGTCATCCTGATATTGTGTGGTCCTAGATAATGACAAAACGCTCGTATATAATCACAGCCTTTTGTGCGGGTCCCATTTACATTTTTGTTTTACACGTTCTGTCACTGCAGTGGTGTAGACGATGAGAGTGTATGAGGGTGTGTGTTTGTTGTTTACATAAGCTGTTAATGGACTCCTAAGACTTCTGCAGGGTAAATATAACATCACTTCATATTAGAGGCTGTCAATAGAAGCTGGATATTGATGAATAAATAAGGTCTTGCAAAATGTTAACTACACAGAGTATTGTGAAGAATTAAAATCAAACAGGACTGATATGAAAACCGTGATTTGAAAAAAATATTTTTTTCTTTCTTTTTATCTTGTTTGGAGGAGGAAAACTGCCTGAAAACCATGCTGCTTGACGGAGAAGTAACTCATAGACATGAAAACTATTGTGATGTGGTATGCATTAAACAGAATGAGATATTCAGCTCTGGCTGTCTTGTTACACAGAATCCAGTCGTGTTTGCTCTTTGTAATCCTTCCGCTGTTCACACCTGGAAACGTATAATACTCAAACCGCTGATAAGGTGGTGAGACTCTGTGGCAGCCCTGAAAGACAGCTGTCACATGAACAACAGAGACTTTGCTCCACTCCTACTAATGTGTACCTTTCTAGTTACACAATCCATGTTGTCTTTGCCTCTTGTTCAGTTCAAATCGAGGATGAAGCAAATTAATATTTATCTCCTGAAGGTCAGGAGAATAGGGATGTTCACAGACCTTTTGCACTGTGATGTAAACGGTAAGGAACCAGAACTGCAAGGATTTTCACTCATGTGAAACGAAGATATCTCAAAAATGTTTAACTGCATGCATAGCCAATGCAAAGCATGAGCCTACAACTCAATATGATTACAATTTCTTTGAAAAACTTAACAGTAGCTATGATACATACTTCTCAAAAACAGACTGCACGAAGCTTTTGTTGTTGACATTGATTATCTCTTGGGAGTTTGTCTGCAATACTCCCGCATCTGATGACTACTCTGTTTGAGGACAGGTCAGTATCAGCGTTGATCAAGTTAAACAAAGAGTTATCATTGTCCTACATTTTATTAGCTACATTTCAGTTCACAAAGAACTTTGTGCAGCATGAACTGATGGCCTTCATGCATATTAAAAAACGTGCCTAATAAATCTGTCAACAATATCTCTCGTCCGGTCTCTGTGTGGTGTTCATGTCAACCAACTGCTGTACTTGCTTATGCCAAGATGGTCTTCACTGCCTTCGTTGCTTTGTTTTTTAACTGATATGAACTACAATATCAGTTGAACTCAAACTTTTACATACACCAAATAAAAATGAAGGTCTTTGTCCCAGTATGCATTTGCAAACTAATTTGGCTTGTTTCTTTTGGAGTAAAGGCTTCTTCCTGGCTGTAGTGGCCTTTCTGCCCATTCACTGTGAATAATGACACTGTCTTACCAGCCAACATTAAGCTCTCTGGCTTGTTTTCTGGAGTATGAAAGTCAAAGACCAAAACGCACAAAGTTTGGACATTTCCATCATGTCTGCGCATGCATATAATTGTTTCAACAGATGGACGCCGCACCTTCAAGCATCCTGAAATTGCTCCCAAAGATGGACCAGACTTGTGCAGCTCCCGAATTCTCCTCGGATTACTTTTGACTTTCCCGTCATGCCAAACAGGAATGCAGTGTGTTCCAGGTGTGGCCTTAAAGTGCATCATAAACACAGCTGTATCTCCAATTAGCTCAAATGCATCAGTTGACCTCTTAGAAGTTTCAAAAGCCATGACATCATCTTCTGGGATTTCTTTCATTCCTTAAAAAGGCAGAAAATCATATTGTTTGTAAACTTCAGATTTTGAAGAGGTATTCTTACGTATTATTTCGTTCATTATTGTGGCATTATTGTCTGAATAATTTTGGCCATTCCAACTGACCTAAAGCAAGAGAAATTTGGTCTTTTGCTTTAGACAGTGAGGAAAAAGAGGTGTCTGTGCATTTTTATTTGGTGTATGTAAACTTCTGGTCTCAACTGTAGATTTCGCAGCCAACCCACTGATATTCACAAGATCAAATTTAAATGTAATAGCACTCACCCCTGTGCCATTACCAGCTCTCTGTTATAGCTTGTCTGGTCACAGACGACACAATGGGACATCGATTGGCTCCATTGATCACAAAGTGGATAATGGTGAATATGGAGCTTCCTGAGTTGACCTTCATATCACAGGTTCACACTGTGTAAAATAACTGTATTTTTCTTAGAGTGTACCTCTGAGTACACGCTGAGTTGAATGCCTGAAATCTCTTGAGGAACCTGACAGAAAGTCAAGTCAAACGTTGCTGGATATTTGTGGTTCTATTTAATACAAAATTAAGATGAATGCAGAAACCTGGTTGATAAAAGAGAAAGGCCTTTTGTTGTACCTAGCATTTTTTTTTATGTTTAAAGAAGATGCCTGAAAATTTCTCCCCAGAAGACAAAATAGTCTCCATCAGTCACTTCAGCTTAGAGGCCAGATTTGCCCCATTTTAGGATTCCACCATTCACAGGGCTGCAAGTGGCTCTTGGGGCAAAATTTTATTACCCCCATCTCAAAGATACATAAGAAGAACATCTGCTGTTTTTCTCAGCTTACAACAAGTACAACCGGAAGTTGCCTTTGTCTACGGTAGCTCTGTGTTTCCTGCTTTTAGACTTCACTTTTGTGACTCTTTATCAGTTGTAGTATGTCGGCACAACTCTGTCATCACACCACTTGATCAAGTTTTTCATCGACATACCAGCTCATATTTCAACTGTTATAATCACTTGGGACTTTAATCGGTGTTGCATGATCTGCTTTTGAAAGTTTGGAGATTTCCCGGAGCAAGGACATGTCTGATCTCTGGGGTTGTAAAGAGTGCTGCTACAGCCAGTTGTATTGACTGTTAGGGGTGGGTGCTTAACAGCACACAGGCTAATGGTATAAACCTTTTAGCCTGGCTGATTGTTTGACCGATAAGAGTCTGTTCTCACACAGACCCCGGTCGGCTGCATTGTTAAGTTAATTGGTATTTTAATCTTAAAACAATAGAATGTTGCTCAACCAGAACGTCCTGATGATCAAATAATAAATTGTGACCATTGTGTTGTCCGTGTATTTATAGAAACTTTATGTTGAGTGCTTTTCACATTATTCTCCCTACTGTACCCATCATATCATTAACTTAGAACTCTCATTTAAAGGCTTTGATCATTGGGACACTGATAATACACAATAACACATCGCACCACTCCACAAATCCTGTATCACTGCGTTTGCTCTGTTTGACGATATTCATCTAGCATGTTGTGCTGACCTTGCAGCTCAGAGTTCACATTGAGAAGGATTTGTGTGTTGTAACTCACTTAGGTTTCTGTATGAGGCACAACATGACAGCGCTTCCTGTGGGCCTCGTCACATCTCTCTTTGCAGGGTATGGGATCTTATGTTGTTTTCGGCGTGTTTGCGGTTTTGGTATGTATGTGGCTTTTGATCTCAAGGTCTGACAGAGTGCAAGTTGTGAAACTTAAAGAGCGCAGAGGTGAACCTGATGAGTTCAGAAGGGAGTAGAATAAGTTTAACAGCGTTAACAGCTAAAGTTTGGGCGGTGCGTTTTTTTTTTTTTTTTAAGGAACTGAAAATGAATATTTGTGGTTTGTCAAACTGTGCAAATTGTTAGGGCTTTAGCTACAGCAAGGAGTAGCTGAGCAACAGAAAGCATTACTAATCACATGTGTTCATTTCTAGACGACTTGGACAAAATATCTTGTGGAAAGTCCTTAGCTACAATCAGAAATTTAATGACTAGAGCTAGAACTGGATGAATTAATACCGCTCACCACTTTACCTTACTAAAGTTTTCAATCATATTTTAAGTTGACTCTTTTTTTTCTGTTGCTGTTTGATTCAAAGGTAAAAAAATGCCTTATAAGATCTGTGCTGCTTTAGAAAGTAAATGTTATAGACTTGACTTTGTAAACAGATTTTTGCAAAACTGAAAAAAAAACTTTTACTTTATCAGTTATGAACATATCCTAAAAACAAGTTAATTAAAAGTTGTATTCTTACACATAAAAAGAACACCTTGTCCTGTATTCTCCAGCTCCACTGGCACATTATAATGTAGAGTTTCCTTTAAAACTCCACCCGACCATGTTGTTCTGTAGAGATATTATGCTCACAGCATTTAAGATCCTGGTATTGTTGAATGGATGGTTGTTTGGCCAGATTATCAGTCACAAATGGGCTGTATAACAGTGGCACTCCCTTCATTTGCTTTACCTTTTAACAGTTCAGTAACTCTGAAAGAAAACTGTAGATTTATAAAACGCTGCCTTACAAACCTGTTTTGGGTTCTGACCTAAAGAAGCTAGTAACTTCCTTGTGTTTTGTATGACATGTTGCCATTAGCAACAGTGTTTGGGCTTTTGGATATCTTTGTGCCTAAACAATGGAAAGCGTGGCCTAATTCTGCTTTCCACTATGATCCATATGTTCTAACTCAGTATGTCTCAGAGGAAACGAGGGTGGAACGGGAAAACCTGTCAGACCTCCAAGCATAGTTGTAGATTAATACTTACAGGGAATGATAATGATAGCGTGAGCCTTTAAAGGTGGTGAATGTGTGTACTGAATGGTACGTATGAATAAAAACAGTTTCTCTTTGGCATAGGATGACAGCTTACCGCATGGTATTTGATTTCTGTTTTACTTTAAATTTGTCTTTTAACTTGGTCGCCAACTTTCCTTTTTAGAGAATGATGATTTTGAAAGGTTAATCAGGACATTCTGCACATCAGAAGTAAAGGTAGGGAGTAACGATCACCCTATCTGTATTAATGAGCATGTTGTGACATGTGATAGTTGCAGATTAGTGTGTCTATAAAAACTTTGTCCATGTCTACATATCGGCATCGGCAGTAATTATTATCCATTGTCTAAGAAGGCAATGGATATGGTATGGGGATATGATGGGGGGAGGGGGGGCGGGACAGGGAGTCTTGCTTGCTTCTCGGTAGTGAGTACATTTACAACTGGCTTATGTAAGTGGATAGTTTGTTTCAAGTGATGTTTTGTGAAACTTTTCTGCAATAATTCCTTTGAGGTGTAGAAGAACAATCATATTTTGCTGTGAGTTTGTTAAAAGGGAAAAAAATCCTCAGTGGTGGAACGCTAACAGCTAGTCAGACATGCACAATTTTAGTTAATTTTAGGAACTTTAAACAACTGAAACTGAAAATGTTTCTACCATGTGACGCAAAACTTTATTAATTCAATAAATATTAAATGTCTACATTTTCACAGAGACTTTTTGGTTTGTTGCTCTTAACATAGCTAAACGATGTTTGTGCTACGCGCTAAGCTAACATGGTTTGAGGATGTCTGGTGTATAACAGGCTGTAACTGGGACGACAGCATTGAAATAGTTAATTCATGTGCTTTTCTTTAAGTGTTTTGAAAAGTATTCTGTCAGACTCGTATTCAGCAGATGAAGTGGATTGTTCTGGCAGCTTTCTAACTTTTAGTAATAACAGATTTTTTCTGGCTGAGACGAACTAGAAATTCTGAGTTTGGGCATAAATTCCCGCTCCATTTTTTTTCTGTATAAATCAGGATTCATAAATAATGTGAAATTTTAAAAACTCTTCCTATCCTATGTGTTTCCTCCCTTCTTTTTCTTCCAGGTATGAAGTGACTCCTCTTTTTACTCCAAAGCAAGTGAGCACTCCAGGTTCATCGGCTGCGTCATCTGACCTGTGCTGCTGAGTCAGTGTGACATCACGTTTACCTCTCCGGCCTAAAGATGCGCACAAGACAAATCGAGTGTGACCTTTTGTGGCTCTGAGCTTACTCCATGGCTAGTCCTGTTTTAAATCGGTGACCATTCAGCGCCAAGCTGGACCCGAGGACTCAGCCTCCCGACACCCATTCCTGTTCCACCGCCCCGGCCCCTGAACACTCCTCGGATCACAGACGCATACCTGAGCTCCACGGACCAGAGCTGCTATTAGCCAGTGAGGAAGAGTGGGAGGAGGAGGAGGAGGAGTACGTCGGTGTGCCCGCTGCACTTGAGGAGTTCAAAGCCACCTGCAAAGATGCCGAGACCATTACTGGTAATGTTGACGCATATATCATTACCCAAGATTGCAGTCAGTAGCTTACGTGAGTCCATTTGGCTTTGCTGAAGCAACACTTTGTGGCTAGGTATATATAATTCATCTCTCAAGCATGCACGGCTTTAAAAGTCCATTTGGCAGTGTTGACATGTTTTAGGAGGTGTGCACCAGAACATGTCTCACTTTAAAAGTTGCAGAGTTACAAGCTCTCAGTCTCAGACGGTTGGATGAATCATGCAGGCGAAAGAACATGTTGAAGGCTATATGTGTAGTGGGAAAAGTTTGTTTGTTTCTGGCCCTGTATTAATGTCACATCCTGTCAGAGGAGCCTCAGGGGGCCTCGGCTCTGTGTACAAATCAGTATGTGAAAGAGAGAGGAGCTCCCAGTAGTTTATCAGGGTTTTTTTTTTTTTTTTAACCCATTTCCACTACTTGTTTTCAAACCTCAGCTATTACACTCAGAAAGAGACAATTTGATCTCAGTGGAGACAGTATAACTTGTTTTTTTTTTTTAATTTTAATTAGCAGCTTTAACTACTCCTGCGCTGTTGTTTTCTTACAGCTGACATTGTTTCTGAAGTAAGCAAAATTCCAAAAGCCACTTGTTATAAAAGTTGCCTCATTTCCATCAGCAGGGTTTTTGTTTAGTGTTGCAGTGATTAAGAGCTTTCTTCTCTCTGGTTCATAAAAGCAGGAAAAGTCCCTCCCTTCTAACTATGTGGGTGACCTCAGTTCCTTTTATTATTTGAGCAGCAATGTCCCTGTATCGTAATACTCACAAACTTTCACAAAGAATGCCATTAGTAAACATGGCAGAGGTGCTGCTTTGATTTCAACCATCCATCATGTAAATACTTATTTTTCAAGGTCCTGGAAAACTTTACAATTCGTAAAACACGTTTTCCCATGAAAGTGACAACCGTCCATGCATCCTTTTTTTTATAGGTTTCAGATTTCAACTCTGGCCACTATAAACATATGTATTCAAATCAGTTATGAGTTTTTGTAGTTCTCTTCATTTTGCAATTCTAAATTGTGGTTTTGTATATCTTGTCACTGGTAGCCTGAAGGTTCTTTAAAATATTTACATTCTCACATTCCCACTAATAGTTTTGTTGCAGAAAACTTCAACTAAGATAAAGATTTCAGGCTTTGATCTTACGGCAGTTAGTCCTGAGTAAAACAGCTTAGTTTTTGATTGACCTTGAAACATGAAGAAAGCATTCACATGTCTTTGTAGGCCCTGGAGGGAGATGCTCTGATATTGTTTCACGGTTTCTTTTAAAGCCTTGCCAGCATCGTTTGCACAAGTCGGTTTGCAAAACGTACTTGTCTGCTGTACAAAATCACATGCTGAAATAAGGGACATGCTGTGGAAACCTTTACTGGGATCATGTGCCTTTCCCATCATCCTTCACAAAGGCAAAACCTTTAGAGACTTGATATGTACTGCCCTCTGCTGGTTTGTTGTGATAGCAGTAGAAGAAGCAATCCAAATAGTTTTACAATTTATAGTTCAGCTCACGAATGAAATGTTGAGATGCCTCCGAATGCTCCATCACATTATTTATTTTCCCTCTCACTTGATTTCCTGTCGCCTCTAAATCTCCCCCAGTCAGTAAATCCAGAAGATGAATGAACACAGTGTGATGAATAGGACAGCCTGTTGCCATGGTGCACTTCCTGGGTATGAGGTTATTTGTTTGTGGTTAGCAGCCAGCAGTGATGTAAGGCATGAGGGGAGTCACTGTGAAATTATGGGATACGATCAGGAGAGGAGAACCCTTAGAAAAAAAGAAAGGAGACAGAGGACTTGACTGAAACACAGACAGAGTTATGCAAGAATCCAATCTCTGTGGAATCAAAACAGTTTAACTGGCAAAACCTTAGTCGTGCATCAGTGTTTTAGCTTGGCCAAGAGTTGGCATTAGCTGTTTTTATCCAAAACGCTTTTATCACACTTTGGAAGTGATTGTTTTATGAACTATGATATTGTGTCTAGGCAGGCAGAAATACTCCCAAATTGTCCTGACTTATTTGCACAAACCTCTAATTCAGGGTTAAATTTATTCAGAGTCTACCTGTGTGTGACTTAGAGTTGCAGGTTATTAGAAAAACATGCTACATGTAAGAAAATTGGTGGTAGTTGGTGGATGCAAGTTAATTTGCAATAAATATCAAAAGAATTTAAGTGTTTCTTTCTGTCTCCTTTGGGTCCATATCAAACATAGACCCACATATATCTCAACTACAGCATCTCATTGAAAAAGCAGTTTCTGGCTGTTGTCTGCCGTTTTGGCAATTTAACAATTTAGTTGTAGTTTCATAATGACTTAAACAATGGCACATTAATAGACCGACTCATTATTGCATGTAGGCATGTTGCATGCAGAGAATCTGCGACAGCTTAAACATTATTTAGCTATATTTATGAAAAATAATGGTATTTATATTAGAAAATATAAAGTTACTTAGGTAATTATTTGTATGTAAAACATAAAATTATCATTAATCTTGCCTTGCTGATGACTGTCGTTATTTCTGTGCCCTCTGAGGCGCTCCTACATGAGCTTCAGAGCATTAGAACTCATATTGAGTTTTTTTTTTTTTTTTCTCTCTCTCTCTCTGCCAAATCCTGGTGTTTATGGGATTCTATGAACAAAAAGGCTGTGATTTGGCAGAGTTTCTGGTGTGGCTTTGCCCATGTTACCCAGGCTGATGATTATTGCCATAATCTTTTCCACTGACCTGTTGCTCTGCCGCTCAAATGCTGACTCAGACCGATTCTCGACACACGGAGGATTACAAAAAATGGAAAAAAAAGACATATTTAAAGTATTAAATTTCACCGCCTCCCACACATTTCAAGCATCTGGTTCCCAACCCAGAGGCCGATGCAGGCAGACGGTCGTGAACAGGGTCGGGCATGCTGTTACCTCCCTCTGTTTGCAAAGGATCAGGGGGCTTGTAGAAAGTTTGTGATTCGCTCCGCTCCTAGGAAGTGCCCCACCGGGTTTGTCGGCTTTAAGGGTGAGGGAGAACGCTAGAGAGCGGGGGGGGCGGGGCGGTCCGTGGGGTTATCGTCATCGGCATGTCAGGCATGACAGACCAGTTTGGCTCGGGTCTCTCTCCTCTCCACTCCACTTCGTCCCTCCCCTCTTTCCTCTCCTTTTGTCTCGCACTCACACAGAGCTGTCCGAAAACTTTTAGAAAGGCGCTCTCTAGCTCTTCCTGTGCCTCACCCTCCCAGCTCCGTCTCTCTCTCTCTCTCTCTTTTTCTCTCTCTTTCTCTGTCCCCTCTGTCCCTTTCCTGGACCAGTGGAAAATGTGACTGAAGGACAGGAGAGTAGGTGGTTGTCGGGCTCCAGACACCATGAGTGAGTACAGTGGTCTTTCTGCTGGTTTTATTTTAAACTTTACAACCATTCTCAGCAGAGTTTTACTCTGTACATATTCACCCCTGTGTTTGTCGGTCTGTTTCAGTTGTCATGGAAATTGTTTCTTGCAGTTGTGCTGTCTTTGTAATTTAAAGCTCACGATGATGTCATGTTGTTTGAGTGCACGATTGAAGATTTTCCACAAATTGCATTTCTCCACTGTGGTGGTCAACAGGAGGCGGCCATGTTGAACTTCAGAGTCAGAACGTCTTCTTTATATTAAGCAACTCTTCAGCGCTCTCATCCAGGTGGTTCAGAAATGTGACACCAGTACCATGTGGCCAGTTGGAAACCAGTTCACATGCTTGTAATGTGTGGGTTCGCTGCTCTTCTGTTACCCAACGTTACTGAATGTGCTGTGTTGGTAGTTGGGTGCTTCATTACCGTAGTATAGTAGCAGGACTCTACTGCTGTAGTTGATCTTGAATTTCAAAAGTTTCCTGTTTTTTTGGGGGGCCGGGGGAGTTTCTCAGTCTTCAGCATGATTCTGTCACTTGCACTCATCCCAATGTTTATTGCTTTGACTGACGGTGTGACAGCAGAGTATTCCAGCATCTGATCCAACCAATGTCATCGTGTTCCTGGTGCTTTTTTTTCTTTTCATTCTTTTCATCTGGTCTATATTTACATTTGAAGAGTGACCTGGAACTTGAAATCCTCATGATCCTATCCAAGCATTTATTGATTGTGATAGACTGAACATCGCCAGCCGTTTGTGCTGAGCTTATTTTGAAGTTTCTACCTCTGCGTTATATTACGTTCTTTCTCTAGCTGCTTGACTGGTGCAGGTTTCCCCAAGGATAAGATGTCTTTATTCTCATTTATAGGATGACTTTTCTACAGTTTTCAGCAAGAACGCAAAATAAAAATAAGCAGAATGCAGTTAATTGTTTTTGTTGTTATTATTATTATTATTATTATTCCTATAATCAGTGCACTTAATGTTTAAAATTTTGTTTGGGAAAAAAAACATTTAGATTTACCTAGAAATACTTAGAAATCAACCAAATTGTTGCAATCGTTGTTAAGTACCTATAAGTCAAAAATCCATAGATTTGATGGATACTAAAGTTCAGATTCTATCAAACCATTCAATGTTACATACAACAAATATAAAAAGCCACACTATTTTCCAGACATTGAAAAGAAAATGTACATTCTATAGGTGAAATAAATTAGTCAATTGAAAATACAGATTAATATTTTCATTTTTTATGAATATGGGTCATGTTCCTGTGTACTAAAACACACAGGAAAACTACTGAGTCTGCTTGCTGAGTAATTCACCAGCTGCTGCGCGCGTGTGTGTGCGTGCGTGTGTCTGGGTGTGTGTGTGTGTGTGTGTGCGTGTGCGTGTGTGTGTGTGTGTGTGTGCATTTTTCAGCACAGTCAGTCATTCAGTTTGGATTAGCAAACAGTAACAGACGGCATTGTCAAGGAGTCATAGACAGACAGTGGAGCGACAGAGCAGCAACACAAAGAGTTGTTGTTTTTTTTTTCTCTATGTTGATCCTCATTCAGTGTTTTTACTAATGTGGTCAGTTCAAGCTTTGGTGTTTCACGTTTCTTGAGGAAAAAATAACTACAACATGAATTTTTTTTGTGTGCGGAGATTTTATGGGTATTGGATATTTAGTGTTGTTTGCAATGTTAGATTTCTGTCAGATGTTGTGTCTTGCGTGTTGGGCGAAGCTCTCAGTTTTGGTTTCATCTGGTCAGAGCACCTTGTTCAATATGCTTGCTGCATCTCTTACACTGCTTGTGAAAAAAATATTTCAACAATGGCTTTATACCAGAGTTGTAGGATGGATGACAAAGGATCCTGTCAGCTGAAATATGAATATCTGCAGCTCATAGGACTCTAACCCTCTTTGACTCAGTTTCAAAGTGTCAAGGTATAATTTTCAGATAATGAACAGTATTCCATAAAATTATAATGGTTTAAAATGTTATCTTAGAATTTAACGACACTTCAAACTTCTCCACAACTTTCTCCCTGACCTGTCTGCCTTGTACCCAGGTCTTGAAGATGCTGTTTGTTCTCTCAAACATTTCAGCCTTCTCAGCACAGCTGGATTAAATTACCCACAGCTGGACTCTGACTTGTGACAGCAATTGGTAGCACTGGTTTTTTTAGAAACATTAAAGCAAATTGGCTGAATTCAAGTGCAAGCCACACTTTTCAAATTTTCACTTCTCATCAAATTTTAAAGCTATGTATCTTTTTTTTCCACTTCACTTTATGTTGGTCAATAGAGTGAAATACCAGTAAACAAACAGAAAACTTGTGGTCGTAATAATGTGATTAAAAATTAAAAAAATTCAAATGATGTTGGTGCTTTTGTAAAGTAATGCATGAGTTATCAGATTTCTTTTACTTTGTGTATTACTAAATTAATTCAGCACACCTTGTCTCGCTAATGTAGTTTTGAGGAGTTACATAAACAGGTTGCATTTGAGTTTTATGTTGAATATCTTTTCTAAACCAACTCAATAAGTTTTAATTTGGTGTTAATTTCTTTTAGATAGCCCAGCCTTTTCATTGATCGCCCACTAGAGGGCAACACACACCTTCAGTTCTAGCTGACTCCATGTCTGTGTTATTAATTTTTCAACTGCGTGTAACAAACAACCAGCTCTTTTTTAAGAGAACAAATGTTTCCTCAGAAAAAAGTAAAACATTTATTTTACTATAACAAAAAAGGCTTTCTTGGATGTAACAGCCAGGAGTTTGAAGTTCACTGGTCAGATGTGGCTTTTTTTTGTTAATCTTATCCACCATTTGACAGAAGTTAATGATTGTTTTGAAAAACATGTTGCCAAAGAAAGGACCAGTGACTGGACACCATCTTGTCCTTCTCTTTGTGCAGATGTGTGTAACAGTGCTGACTTGCCAGAGCTCGAGATTGTCAGCCTATTGGAGGAGCAGCTGCCTGTCTACAAGCTGAGGGCCGACACCATCTTTGGTTATGATCAGGATGATTGGCTGCACACGCCATTGGTGGACCCCGACTCTTCCCTTGACCTTACCAATGAGCAGATAGAAGAGACCTTCAAATACTTCTGTAAGTTCAACTCTAATTTGCAGTTCTATCAAATTAAAAACGAACACTGTAATTGTAATAATAATAACCATATTTAGAAAATTCTTATTGATTTAAGTCGGAGAGATTAGTGACATTCTTCTCCGGCAGTCATCTTTCTATTACAGCGTGGACATGGTTACCAAAACAAACACTGGCTGCATCTCCCAACACTCGGGTTAATGTTCAGCTTTGTGTTGTGCTCTGAACTTGCGTTTTATGCATGTGTCTGCTTTCGTCTTATCAAACTGCCTCAGCGTTGCCACCGTTTCAGCTGGAAAACACGCACATGCACACGCACACACACACACACACACACACACACACACACACACTTAGCTACCTAAGAATCTATTAAACACAAGCAGGCTCTCTGAAACACGTGCTGATGGTGCATGCAGCAAACCCAGAGAACAGAAGTTTGTTTTGTTTTTTTTCTCACCATTAATTATTTAGTTCTAATTCCTGTCTGCTTGAATAGTGACTTGGTTGGAGTAAAAATAATGTTACTTAAATTAGATTACATGTTCTATTTATATTCTCAGTTGAAAACTTGGACTTCACCTCTGTGCTCTGTGTTCAGTGACTACTGGGTCACTGTGGCCTGTGCAGACATGGACAACAACAAGGTCAAGGTTTAATTTTGATTTCTGCCATCCTTTTTTTTAATTATTCCTCTTGTCTGTCTGTATTACAGTTTCTGGCTGTCAGGATCTGCTATGAATGAAAGTTGCTTGTCACCCCAGACAGATGGTCTGGGTATCGGCACCCTGAGGGCGCATTGTGGTGGCCTCATGGTGTCTGTCAGGCCATGAGGCTTTCGCAGCTTTCTAGAAGCATCAAACCAGATATCATAAAGAGTGGTACGCCTCATCATGTAAGCATTTAGTTATCCAGTTTGCAGCCCAACCTTAAAAAACATGTTCAGCACTCTTTTATGAACTGGTTTTCAAAGTTTTGCATTGGCAGCTACATGTGCTGACGTGACCTGCCACATGAGAAGGTCATGTCTTAGGAGATGGTGACATGGAGGCAGCTGATCAGCTCTGTTGTGATGACATGCCACCCACACGTCCAACCAAACAGATTATATTGATATTTTGTCTGATTGGTAGAATTGATTCCATTGGATTTTATTTATTACTTATGTTCTGATTTGCATTGGAAAATATCATGGCTTATCATGGCTTATCGACATGTTCTACAAATCTTGACATTTTCAAAGCACAGTATACTGAAAAAAGACAAGGTTTTAAAAAAATAACTTTAATTCTCATTCTTCTAATGAAATAGATCCAGGGGTTGTAACAAATGTTTCATTTGTTTGGGAGTGGATGCTGTGTTATTTTTGATTTTTGCAATAGTTTTGGTAATATTTCAGAACAGCCAAAAATAATTATCACAAGTTCACATTTTAAACAGTTATGTTTATATTTGCATATAACATAACTATAAATTAATTTATAGTTAATTTAACCTATAAATTAACTAGACAAATACAAAGTGGGCATTTTTAGTATAATTTAAGGAATCTTTTCTGCAGGACTCTAGCAGACTATTAACTAATATTTCTTTAAGCTCATTAGTAATAAACTAGTTGCATGTCTTTTAAAAATTGCTGTTTTTCACACTATTGAAATTACGCACGGTTCAGACATTTAAGCATTTTACTTTAAAGTGTATTAAAATCTGTTAAACTATATATAACCTTACACCATGTTTGTGTTTCTCAGTTAAAATAATTTGTTTTATATGTATTTTTTTATGCACCGTAGTCTAGAATTGTGTTCCCTGCCTCTGTTCGGTGAAATAGTTTCATCACTCTCAAGGTGGTGACTGATTCCCTTTAAAGACAGAAATGTTCATTCATTTTGGGCCAGCCACGTCACCACTGCCAACGCTACACGGCTTTTCCTGGTAGCAGCTTCTCCATGCCGAAAGGCCTTGGAGTCGGAGCCTGTTACTATAGCAACCCCTCAGAAGGACAAAGTAGAGGAGAGGAGGGAACAAATGCCGACATGCAGCAGTAGGCGGGAGCATGCTGGGAAATAATCTTCCTTTTTTATTGGCCAGAAGCTTCCTCAAAGCCCTCCCTTTTAGTGTTGTCATGGTTAGCATCATTTCTGCTGCAAAACCCGTGACTGCTGCTGCTTGTCAGTGTATTCATTGAGTCATTGTAAGAGATGCAGAGCTCCATGTGTGGGTCAGTGTTAGTTGTTAGTGAGTAGTATTGTAGCTGGGAAGACAAAGGACAGAATTGGACCTTAAAGGAACTGAATCACCAAGGAATTAGACAAAAGAAGAAGACAAACCCGACACAAAGCTTTAAATTGATCTGAAGACGATGGGATTTACAGCTTTTGCTCTGAAGCTTTGGAGTGACTGAGGAAAACTGATGAAAAAAGAAAAAAAAGAGACAACACACTAGAGGGCAAGGGGAGACTCACAGAAGACCCTCTGCTGATGGAAATAAACACAACAGTGTATTTTTTTTTCTTTTCTTTTTCCAGCTGATGACGCAGGCGACATCTCTGTGGAGTGACATGCTAAAATGGCACCAGATATCCAATGAATAGAGCTTAATACATAGACAAGTTGAAAGGATATATGATGAGAATAAGAGGACCTGTTCTAACCTGACCACCAAATATGGGCAGAGCAGAAATGATTGACTGACCCCCAGACGCTATCTGGAATTACACATTTAAGTGGTAGCTGAGCTCCTTTAGCCATGCCGGGATGCTGGACATACCAAAGATACTAGGGCTAAACATGCTGGGACATTGGTGCGTCTTTCTGACAGAGCAGTGAGGATGAAGAGACGAGGCCACACCAGAGGCCAGAGGTTTGTCAAGGCTGACTACTATGAACTGGACTGGTACTATGAAGAGTGTACGGACGGTAAGAGACGATATACTTTAGTAAGAGTTGTTAAAGTTGATTCACTGTATTTACCAAAACACTAACTCACAGCAAATATCATCTTAACAAGAAAAACAGATCAGTTACATGCAGAAATATATAATCAGGTTCTGCAGTCACGCTATGCTGTGAAGCAGACTGTTGATATAGTTAAGAAGTTAGGATTTGTTGAGTCATGGACTGCTCATAAAGTTTTTTGTTATATCAAGACATGCACAGTTTAACATTTGTCTCAGATTTACAGTGCCCAGTTATAGGAAGTCTTTAACTGGCTGACATTTATTTTGGCCAGTCTCTATAAAAGATAAAATATTACAACAGTGTTCAAAACACAACATTTTCAACTCATTTCAGTTAATATTATATTATATTATATTGTGTCAATTCACAACACATAAAAGTCACCTCAAGGCTTTACAAAACACTCAATTAAATCCAATCCAATTGATCTTAGCTATCCAACAATGGAGTCAAGTTCAACTTAATAGTCAAATTGGTTAGTCAAAAGTTTTCTGTTTAAGGAAGCCCAGCAGATTACATCAAATCATTGACTTTTTCTGCAATATTTGTTTTCTATCCATCCTGCTGTAGCATTGATTATAGTAGCAATTTGCCTGATTAGTACCGCTAACATAAAAGAACACACAAAACATACCTGTGTTTTGTTTGTTTTTTTACAAGAGAATATAGATTTGAACTTTTAATCTGACATTTCCAGTAGGCCAGCAACATTTCCAAAACCAACATGTTCCATAACAGAAAAATGTTGAAAATGAAAGACAAAACAGTGGCATTACAGAAAAAATAGTTAATGTGGAATCTTCCTCCCTTAGTTACAGGCTTTCACAATGAAAATTGTTGCTGTCAGTGCAACTTTTTAACACTAAGACATTATGCATTTTGTGGCTGTGCAATATTAGAAAAACAAACAATAATGTTAGTGAATACCATGCCAACATAACGACATTTAAAATCTAAATGCCTCACAAAAGTGAGGCATTTAGAGCAAAAGGCATTCTGCTTTCACCGCAAAATTCCTCTCTGAAATATGTTTGCTACTAGCTGTTCAAGCTGAAAATTATGTAATTTTACCCAAAATGTAAAATGTTTGCCCGTTCCAAAGCACTTATTTGGATGTGCGATCTCAGTAGTCGATTTTCTCCAACATAATCACAGCGCTTCAGTGCCTAGACAAATAGATATTTAACTTTTTTTGAGCTGTTCAGAGTGCTTTACTAGAAACAACAGCGCATTCAAATGAATTAATGAGTGAATGAAACAAAAGCATGACTAACACCAGGAGGGGTAATTATGTACAGGAATAACCAAGCAGTAAAATCTCTGTAGGTGTGGGTGCAGTGAGAAGTATTTGTGTGATGCGCCAAGGTCAGTTGCGTCATCATGTAGGGTTACATTTCAGGAACACCAGTGTGTAACCAGATACAGTGGGGTAATGATGCCACAGATTGGTCCTGGTGCCTGTGACTTGTTGAGGACGCCCGGGGCGACGGTACCTGGTCATGTGACAGGTGGGGCTAACGGCAGCAGACTGGAGCGGTCATTAGCGTTTCACCAGGCTGTGGCTCTGGCTGTGACTGTGATATGTCTGCTGTTGCCTGCTTTGATCTGGCTTCGCTGCAGCTTTCAGTAAAACGTGTCAGCTGACCTGCTGCTCATAATACGCTGTTTATTTCTAAGATTAGATATGTTATGTACACCGGTGCATTTATATGAATTTTTATATATATTTTTAATTTAAATCGTAATCTAATTCCACATTTCTTGTGAATATCGTTCAGATGGAGGAGGAAAAAGTAATTGATTTCATGTCAGTGTGTTGTAATAGCCATGTGCTTCAGGGATGCTGTAGATTTCCTTACGTAACAAACAGTGTGGTGCAGCTAAGCATCTTTCCTATAAGACTTCATCTCCAGCTGTGTTATTCAACCGTGGCTGCCAGCCAAGCTTTGATTTCTAATGTTTGGTGTTTTGACTTTCTTGGCAACCAGATCGAGGGGATTATTATTTGACAAATCTCCTCATGGAGTCAGGAATAGCAGGCAGCTGATTTTATTCTGAGCTCTGCATGAGGAGGGAGGGGGAAGTAGGTTGGCTTATATTTAGCTCAGTGATTTGCATGTGGCTCCAAGTCCCTTTTTTTGTTAACGGCAGATTGCGACACTGCATGTCACTTTTAGAAGCCTTCAAAAGAACTGGGCCGAATGAGCCGAGTACAATCAGAACAAGGGCGTGGGAAAAACCCCGATCCATTGTTTCAATGGGAATGTGGGGCCCGGTTGGGAATAGGGGATGTCTTTTTAAATTGTTTTTGATTTAATTATCCATTCTTTTTAACCTGTCACAGTAGAAAAGAGTAACTAAAAGTTTAATACTTTCAGACACTCATTCAGCAAAATTTATTTTCACTTTTGCTTTTTTGGAAATAACGCCACTATGTCGGGAAGGTTTGGTAACTTTATAAAAGCGTCTGTCAAGAGAAACTGATCCAAATGATTAAAATTAAGCTCAAAAGCAAGAACGGAAAGAAAACATACGGTCTGAGAAGAGTGAATGTGACCAGGAAAGCAATGAATGTTGTTTGTGGAGAAGCCCTTCATTGTCCGCAGAACAACAGAGCTGTTCTGTGGGACTGTTGAGTGGAGCTACTCAAGCATGCAAGGTCGTCCAGAGCTGGAATCACTTTTCTAAACTAATTACAATGAAAAGCGTGATGGCTGTGAAAAGAACTGGCATTTGGACTAAAGCTCACGATCACTTCTAAAAGTTTGAGGCTCACAGGTTTCATTTTGTTGAGCAGAAAGAGAACATTTAATATTTTAGTCAAAAGCTCTCTCATAATTTCAACTGATTTCAAAAATTAAAGTGAACCTCCTTAAAATCATGATTAAAATGAATTTAAAATATTTTAATGAAGCCATGCTTTCAGAAATGACTGATTCAATGCACATGAATTCAGCTCAGTTGGGTAGTACTTGGTGATGTTAGGGCATCTGTTGTACTGTGATATTAGCACTTGTGTAGTCCAACTATATCCATGTATTGTTGCCCTTCACAGAATCTCACAATAAAACAGGGGGAGGTTCGAACATGAACTGGATGAGATGTTTATTAAGATGTAATGACGTCGTGGCTCAGACTTGACTCTCAGGTGTTGGAAAAGCAAACCGAGTTTTTTTTAGAACCGCTTGAAGCACCAGTTCCAAACTTAGACAGCATACGGGGCAGTAGCAAAAGAAAAGCTGTTGACTTTGTGAAAAAGTTTAAAACTCATTGAAGAGTTCACCTTCCAGCGGGGCAACGAGCTATGATCAAAATTTATTCATGGCCGAACTCATTCCTCACACTTCCTTTCTGTCACATAAAGTAGAGTAACATATAAAGTCTTACTAAAAGCTCTTTCTGTAATGCGCCAAGATGCAAGAACATATTCAAGGGTTACCGTTTCTTCTGCAAGACAGTGTAAATGATAAATTAAATTGCAGGCCGGACAAAGTTTGTGAGTACACAAGCTGCTTCCCAGGGCCTGGACTTGGAAGTTTGTTGTTATTGGTTTTTTAATGTTTTGCAACTTGGAAGTCTGTTAAAGACCCTTAGGTTTGTGTGGAACTCGGCTAAAGTACCTTGACGCTTCATCACTCTGGTTTGTGTGTGACCAAGAGGTCCAGCACATCAAACAACAACCTGAATGAACGACTTTCATTGTGTTTGAATTAAACACATTTTTCAGATGTATGGTTGCCTCCTGAGTGAGCACTGTGCACTGTCCTTTTCAACAGGAATCAAACTGGAAAAACCAGCCTGAGGGACAGTGGCTATGGTCTGCCCAAACCTGTTCTGTGGTTTGAAAAAAGCCATTATGACACAATTTGAAAGGAACGCGTGTTTTGAGAGGTAGAAATACAGCATCGTATCGGGACACGGACAGGCAGGGAAACCTTTTTCTGCTTGATTATACCGTGTGCTGGATCCATGTAAAACCTTTCACCTGCGGGGGTTTGTATATCTCGCCACACCCTGGAAACCAGTGGCTGTCGTTGTTTGCCCAGGTTCAGTGTCGCCATGGAGGCTAGGCTGGGCTGTACCAAGGTGTCGTCACCTGAGAGGGGTTGTAAAATGACTTATCTTCCTTTTAACCTGAGTAAGAACTCAACAGCTTTAACTTTTACACCTTTAAGTTGCCAGTGTCTCTCCACCGTCGAAATAAAAATCTCCGTTAAACAGTTGTGGATTACAGGGTTTAGGAGTTATGTTCTTTAAATCCCCTCATCTGTTGTATTAATCTGCTCCAACCCAGTTTTCTCACTTTAAATATGAGACAAGTGGGGGTATACCTCTCTGCCCCGTGTCTGTGTTGAAGTAGAGCAGGCCGCAGACTGACCAGTCAGGGAAGAGAGGAGGAGGAGCTGAGCTGTCTGGTTAATCTCGCCAACCTGCGATAAGGGACAGCTGATACTCACACTCCTACATATTCATCAGGCTGGTATCCAACACACATACAAACACAGGATCTTCCCTGTCAGAGAGGCATGCACTGCAAGAGGGAAACGCAAACTTTTGTCTGCCAAACATCAGACCTGCAGCAATGCCCCAGGTTGGACACATGGCTTTGCCTCTGAGGACTCTGGGGTTTACTGGTCGGCTGTAGCATCAGAAGGGGAGGATGGCTCTCTGCATGTCCGAACACGAGGACGCAGCGGACTTCTCCGACCAGGACCAGGATCAGGACGAGGAATATGTTTGTTTGCCCATCCATGAAAGCACAAAGCAGCAGGAGGAGGATGAAGAGGAGGAAGAGGTGGAACCTGGTTTCTCCAGGCATGGAAGATACAAACAGGATGAGCAGAATGAAGACATGGATGAAGAGCAGCAGATACTTTATGAAGGTAGCTACTGGTTAGTAGAGACTGTGTGATCATCAGCAGTCCTCATTGCTTGTTCAAAAGCATATGGATGAATAATGTGCACGTTATGCTCTGATTGCTGTTTTTCTGTGGAATCATGTCTGTCCTGCAGGTGCAGTCCCTCCTTTGTGGTTCTATCTCACACTGGACAGTATAGCTCATTCCCCCCGAATGACATAACAAACTCTAATGTTGTTGCAGTTAATATCATAATCACGGTTAAGATGAATTGTAAACCCAGATGGAAGCAGGAAATAATGTCTTATGATTCTCCATTGTGTGTTGCACATCAACATTCCTAGCAGGCTATGCTTTGGGGGATTGATTGGTTAAAACAACAGCAGCTCCTTCCTGTGTGGTGCCTTAGAGTTTGCTTCCCTGTGCCTGAGTGTTTCCCCTCAGCCTCGTCTGTCACTCCACACTCCAGATTGAATCAGCCGTCTGACAAATTACACTGACAGAAAACATGATAAGATGTTTAGACGTAAAAATACCTCTATAATTAGAGGTTCCCTGATCAATTGACCTGTTATTGGAATTAGACTTTTTTTTGTAAAAAGTAATCGGCAGGTCAAATATGAGGATTTTTTTTCCTCTTCTCTAAATGCATCAGAAGTAAAAACTCTAATAATTTTTTGTTCATTAATGCATCAATCAATCAATAACATATATTTTTAATCAATTTTTTTTCTGCGTGGGATAAAAAAACAGTGCACTGCTTTCAACATATGCTGGCCTGCATTTTCATTTTTGTTCGATTTGAAAACTGTGAAGTAAATTGCGGCCCCTTTTATGATTCTTCAGAAAATAATTTTTAATCGCACAAAATCAGACTTGGCAATTCAGACCACTGGAAATCACCCTAGGGAAAAAAAATCCATCGTTGTATCATTAATATAAGCATGAGCTGCAACTTAAGTTTTCTGTTGTCAAGAGACGCTTTTCTATGCTAGTTAATTTTTATAAATAGTTAAGCTGTATTAACCCAGATCCAAAAGAAAAAAGGAAATATTTTTTTTTTGTGAAATCCCATTGTGTTACATGTCACCAGTCCAAACAGATTGTGTTCAGGGCATTGATTAATATAACAAGAGCTCCTTCTTAGTCTCCTTGTGCCTGTGTGTTGCTCACTAGTGGGCTAAATATGTCTGTGATTCAGGCAGTCGTCTTGAAAATTACAACTAAAAATAAGTTCGGTTGATTGGTTAATAACATCCATTATAATATTAAAGTAACTCTCTGGACTAATAAACCTTTTATTACTGCCATGGCTGAACAAGACGTAATGCGTCTTCTCTGTTATGTCCTTAAAGAAGTAGTGGGTAGAGTGAACGTATCTGTCTTAAATTACCTTCCCTGTTACGTTAGACTTGCCCTCATCAACAGGTTTCTCCCCCTTTTTGTCTTCAGAGCTAAATTGTTACTAAATTGTTAATCAGTAAAGTATGAATACTTCCTCTTGGCACCGAAGCCTTTGCGCATTAATTTGTCGTCATGTATTTTTGTTTAGTCATTTCACCTGGGAGGAGTTTTATTGTGGAAATAAGACAGCATGCTCTTTGATTAGCTGCACGTACACAAATATAAAGTATGACAGGTAAACAGGCTGCACCCTGTCCTTCCACGCTTCCACGGCAGATAGCAGATGAAGACAAATGTTGTGGTTTGGTAAGCATATGGGTGAATCTGGGCCTGAACAGTTATTACAGTACATTTGTGTGTACTGTATTTGTTGCTGATGCGACAGTTCTGATTAAAGTTTTGATCCAAGTTTATTTTTCTGATTATTTATTAACCTGAGGTTTGTAGCTCTTTGAAAAGGGTTGGTCTTTATGGCATGAGCTGTCGTTATTTCTTGAGGTTAAGAGAGGTGACGCACACCTGCAGTTGACAACACAAATGCTGTAAAACAGTGTTTTACTAACTTTTTAAACGTTCACAATGTGACTGTGCAGTTGATTCTTCAAGCTGTCTTCAATCTTGATTTTTAATCTTAGCCATGAGGTTTCCAAAAGGCCGCCAACATTTCCAAATCCAGCATGCTCCATAACAGACAGAGGTTGAAAGCACAATATGATGACACAGAGCAGTTTTGCCATACTCAAACTATACTGTAACCTGCTGTATTTATGTCTAGTCTTTGACTGGGCCATTCTAACATCTGCATTTCTAGTTGAACATGAAGGGTCATGTCTAAACATCCCTCCATTACATAAAATTTAAGGCTTTGGTCCTAACATTGTAAAATATGAAAGAAAAAAAAAACATTGCAGGGGTATAAATACTTTTGCAGCACACTGTATATCTTGTTTCTGACAGCCACGCTGCTGCTCCAAGTGTTGATAAAATGTGTGCTTTGCATGGGCCGACTCTTTTTGCATTATTGTTTTGCATATTGCTTGCATCACATTCCCTTTTTGATAAAGATAAACATTGAAAGCGTCAGACGTGATCACATTTCTTTGGCTTTTTTACTTAGGGCTTCTATGATGGCATAGACACGTACATTCACTGGGAAATAACTGAATCTGCAAATGAAGGAGATTGATAATTATACAGATGAACAGGGTTGTGGTTCTGCACTCTGACCTCTGAAACTGTGCTCAGTAGCTTATCTTTTCTGACTCATTAGTTAGGTTAAAGAGCAGCGAGTTGTTTATGTGGGTAATGATGAATTTTGATTATGCATGTTCTTCTAACTGGAAGTGAAAAGAAGGCTGCAGAGGGAGCAGCAGAACTCTGTTTACACGTCGGCTGTGATGGTTGAAAGTTGAAATCCAGCAGGTAATGAGCTCTTTATGATCCAAAGTTATATAATTTGAAGTCTGATGATACAAGCGGAGGCCCGCCACTCACTTCTGTCTGTTAGGGTAAATACTGGAGACACCTTCACTAATCACACTATGCAGGTCCAAGGTTCCATATAATTCTATCAGCAACTCCAAAGACATACTGATGATTCTATTTTGAATTTCAAATTGGAGTGTAATAAAAATGCTTTTTTTTTTTATGCACTGTTTGATCTCTGGTTCGCATTGCTGGCAGTAAGTCGGGCTCTTTTCCTGTGAGAGTTGGACTCCGCCAAGGCTGCCCTTTGACACCGATTCTGTTCATTACCTTCATGGACAGAATTTCTAGGTGCAGCCGAGGTGTTGAGGGGATCCGTTTTGGTGGCCTTAGGATCGCATCTCTGCTTTATGCGGATGATGTGGTCCTGTTGGCTTCATCAGATCGTGATCTGTAGCTCTCACTGGAGCGGTTCGCGGCCGAGTGTGAAGCGGCCGGGATGAGGCTCAGTGCCTCCAAATCCGAGGCCATGGTCTTGAGCCGGAAAAGGGTAGAGTGCCTTCTCCGGGTCAGGGGGGTTGTTCTGCCTCAAGTGGAGGAGTTTAAGTATCTGGGGATCTTGTTCACGAATGAGGGAAGAAGGGAGCGGGAGATCGACAGGCGGATTGGGGCAGCATCTGCCGTGAAGCGGGCGCTGTACCGGTCCGTCATGGTGAAGAGAGAGCTGAGTCAAAAAGCAAAGCTCTTGATTTACCGGTCGATCTACGTTCCCACCCTCATCTATGGTCATGAGCTTTGGGTCATGACCGAAAGAACGAGATCACGGATACAAGCGGCCGAAATGGGTTTCTTCCGCAGGGTGACTGGGCTCTCCCTTAGAGATAGGGTGAGAAGCTCTGTCATCCGGGAGGGACTCAGAGTAGAGCTGCTGCTCCTCCACGTTGAGAGGAGCCAGTTGAGGTGGCTGGGGCATCTGGTCAGGATGCCTCCTGGACGCCTCCCTGGTGAGGTGTTCCAGGCACGTCCCACCGGGAGGAGGCCTCGGGGAAGACCCAGGACACGCTGGAGGGACTATGTCTCTCGGCTGGCCTGGGAACGCCTTGGGGTTCCCCCGTAGGAGCTGGAAGAAGTGGCTGGGGAGAGGAAAGTCTGGGCCTCCCTTCTGAAGCTCCTGCCCCTGTTTCCCGACCCCGGATAAGCGGAAGAAAATGGATGGATGGATGGTCTCTAAAAGTGTTCAGTGTCTCGCAAAAGTATTCATCCTGGTTTTCTTCCAGGATTTCATTGATTTTTTTTTTTTTTTTTTTTTTTTTTTTTTGCTGAATAAAGCTTTTACCACAGGATGATGCTACCATGAAGATGCTGAGTTCAGGAAGATGTGCAGTGCAAATTTTTTGTAAAACGTTCAAAATGTGAAATTGACTAATAGTTTTGTTGTCAACAGATTCTCCCCCCAGAGCTGTGGATCTCTGCAGCTCCTCCAGAGTTTCTATGTGCTCCTTTGATTGCTGTTGTTGTTTGTTACTCTTCTTTTGGACATTTGTCTCTGAAACTTACCGTTCCCTCCTTGTCTCCCTCCTGCAGTGTTGTGTGCGGACAGAGTGGGCCAGATGACGAAGACCTACAGCGACATCGACGCCGTCACCCGACTGCTGGAAGAGGTCAGTATGGAAAAGTCAAATCTGTCGAAGCAGATCAAACAGAAGGCGACATTTTTAGAGGGGTTTTAAAGCACTTACGTTGGAGATGTACTCAGTGACGATTTAAAATGTGGGGATTTTCTCTGAGGGTCAAAAGAACAACGTCGTTGAACTCGTTTCCTAGAGTTGATATTTTAATGTAACTTATCACCTCCCAGTGTGTGACAAAAAAACAACAAAAAAGAGCATAAAGTAGGACATCAAGAGACAAAAGTGTCTGAAAACGTGAATGGTGTCGCTGTCAAATAAAGCTTGAGATGTAACACTCAAATGGGCATGCAGGTTTCCTCTGAACAAAGCTCTGGTTGTGACCATGCCAGTTGCTTTGTGTTCTTCAGTTGCACATGAAACACAGCTTAGTGTTGCTGCCTTTGTGTGTCTGGCTATTTTTACTGCCAGGAAACAAAATGTTTGTGAGGCAGCAGACTCAGCCTGCCCCAGGTGAATAAGCCCTTAATGATTGTTCAAGTATGACTAATAGCAGCCTTTTCTGTATGTTTGCTCATGATTTATTCCATTACTTCATTTATCGGCAGTCCTTGGGAAGATTAATGAATAACCTTCAAATGAAAGGATTTGTATTTGCAGTAGAATAATCGGACAATTATAATTTGTAGAGATGTGCCGATCAGGTTTTTTCCTGCCGATACAGATACCGATCACCCATGAGGGCCGATCACTGATACCGATCACCGATACCGATCACATAATTATTATTATTATTATTTTATCATAAACCATTCCGGTTACATTATGTGGAAAAAGGAACCATGAATTCACCTTAATTTAGACAAAAACTTGTTTTTAATAACTTTTTCCAAGAAGAAAACTAAACAAAACAGGCATTGTGCAAATTGTACTGCTATCAATAATACTATCTTTAACAGACTGATAACATGTAAAGGCTCTAAAGAGGCTAAATAATGCAAAGAGCCAAAATAAAACCTCTCAACATTGCCAAAAAAATTCAAGTATAAAACTTAACATTCAAAGGCAAATACAGGTTCCATTACAATAAACAATCCTGAGTTACTGAATGAAAACTTCCTGATAGCATGGCGGCTAGCTGATTACTGCTAGTTCTGAGTGGCTGTTTCTGACTGAGCGGAGTAATTATGCAGAGCAGGGAGGAGGCAGAGGAGATCGATTATTTTTTTTAGAGATTATCTGTCTCATGTTAGGACAGCGAAAGTTTTAATACGTATGTAAATTAATTTTTTTAAGTTAGATGCTGCAGCTTTAAACAGAGGTTTGGTGTGAGAGTCACTACCAGGTGGAGCAGAAGCGGCGCTCCGTATGTGAAATATTACTAACTGTAGCGCGTAGCAGCGGTTCAACAGCGAGAACAGAACCAGCGTCTTACATCGCAGCTCGAAGACTTAAATAATTTTGCGGGTTATTTGTTTAGCTTTCTGACCGTCATGCTAATCCGGGTGAGTGTTTGCAGCTGTGCACTGCTTTACCTGCTATCTGATTCTCCATATGTCTTTTTTACTGCAGTGAGCCTCGATGTAGCCAAACTCCGTCAAGTATGGCATTGTTTTTATGTCGTATTAGCTTCGTTGTGTTGATGCTTTTTGACGTGCTTCAGTTTTCCGCCGCAACACGCAAACTTCCCCATTCACTCAGTGCGTTATAGTTCCACCTCGCTTAGGATTTGTTGCTGCGCGTTTGCGCAGTGTGAAGGAAAGAGGAGACCAGCTGGACAGGCAGGCTGTGAAATGAGATGCAGGTGATCGGTATCGGCAACAAGCGCCAATGATCGCCGATTACCGATCATGCACTTTTTCACGAAAATCGGCCGATTATGATCGGTTACCGATCGATCGGCACACCTCTAATAATTTGAGAAAAAAATCCAACCTTTAATTCGGTGTATTGAACAGGGGGGAAAAACATCTTAAGAAATAGTTGTTTTAAGAAAATTACTAATTATTTATTTAGACAACCATATTTTCCAAACAGGGCACAGTATTCAGTTCTCTGCTGTAAAATCCTCCTCCTCATTTCGTCTTCTATTCAGCTCACAGGGTGAGTGTTCTCTTTGGAGGATAGAGAAAGCCATGAAAGAAGGTTGATTTTGAGTTTGGTTATGCTTTTTTTGTTTCTTGAAATAGACAATCAGAAATAGACAGCTGATTGTCTATTTAGACTCTCCACCAGATTTGGGCACAAAGTGTTTTCCCACCTATTTATCACTTCATATCAGACCCACTTGGATTGTTTGTTGCTGAGAAACTCAATATCAGTCTGACCAGAGCAGCTGAAGTCCCAGTAGAGTTTAGCAATCTCCACCTGTTTAGGTTGGAAACATTTTTGATTTTCATTCTGATGGTTGGGAATGTAGACGGTATGTTAGGTTTGCGTTCATTGAACTCGCTGACCCCATCATAGTCTGTGGTGCAGTTCCCCAACAGCGAGCTTGAGAGATTTTTTATTTATTTATTTTTTACCTCCCAGACCTGCCTGCTTACTGTGTGCTGACAAAACAAATATGAGTTTCACACTGGCCAGTAGCTGAATGAAATGTCATATTGATAACGCAGGAAAAAAAGAAAATCATGGATGGAAAACTAGACTTTTAGTAAGGAAAAATAAAAATTAGAAAAGCTTTTGTGATATTCTTTGAATGGAAGTGTTTGGGGGACCAGTGATTGTGACACCATTGATTTCTGTTAAAACCTGTTTTTTTTTTTTTTTTAAGGTGACATTTTTTCCCACTGAGTAAATGACATTAAATTATAAATGTTGGATTTTTCTAAAAACATTTGAATGTGCATTTATGTTACTGCAACAACAGATGAATCTATTTTAAGGTTTGTTTGTTTTTTACTTGACTCATAAGTTTTGATGACTACATGACGGTATAAACAAACACTTGACGAAGCGGCGTTAACGTCTTACTGCTTTTGTTGGATACAGAGAGTAGTCGATCCAGTAAATCTTAGTTTTCTAACATCCTCCTAAAACATTTTCTGCCCCATTAAGCATTAACCAACTATATTACTGGCACAGACAGAGGGATTTCTTGGTACTTGTATAACTGGTCTGGGCTAGTATTTATGACTTCGTTGCAGTACTGACCTGGATAACAGTGGTATTGCGATTCTGAAAAATTTGGTCATTGTATATTGCGCAGCTCTGATGAAGGGACGCTGATAAGTTTGCCTGCAATAAAAGCTTGAACAGTTCATATTTTGTTTTATTCTTTTATTTGCTGATGTTTCCTCCTCTTTAAGATTAATATATTACTAAGAAGACTGATATTCTACTTAAATACACTTTAATTTTTCAAAACTAATTGGAACATTTCTTTTTCCTGAACAATAAACATACACCTGTTGTAGTTGGGCTGTGCATGACGTGATGATATAGAGGCTAATAGTCGTAGACGTAGCGGTCCAGGGTTCAATTCCTGAACTTGGGACTTTCTCCACTTGTCTTCCCACCTTCTGAGAAGCGAAAGAGAAAAAACACTATTTTGAACATTTACCATGAAATAAAGTCATAAATTGTATACTAACTCACTTGTTGTTGTTTTAACATTTCGCACACTTTCTTTAACAGTGTAACTTCTTATGGTGTTGTAGTTTTGTATTTTTTGCTGCCTCTTGGCCAGAACTCCTTTTGGGGAAAAAGAGATTTTAATCTCAATGGGATTTAATACTGTTTAAAATAAAGGTTATGTAAAAATCATTTTAAAAACGAATAATTGCTCTAAATCAAAGTTTGTGTTTGGAGCAGAAAGAGCGGGACCTGGAGCTGGCAGCTCGCATCGGACAGTCACTGCTGAAGAAGAACAAAGCTCTGAGTGACAGGAACGAGCTGCTGGAGGAGCAGGTGGAGCACATCCGAGAGGAGGTACACACCGGCAATATTAAAGGGCTTCTGTAGTCTCTCAGGGTCAAAGATGACAATAGTTAACTACCACATATGCAGGTTTATTTTATTTTATTTTTTTATCGAGCCTTGCAGGTGCTTGGACATGTTGTGAACAAAATTCTCCAAATCAGCTCTTTTGTTTTTTCCTTCCCCGGTCCAGTGTTCATAATGTTTCCATATGTGTTCACATCCAGGTGTCTCAGCTGCGTCACGACCTCTCCATGAAGGATGAGTTGCTGCAGTTCTACACCAGCGCCGCTGAGGAAAGTGAGGGGGAGTCAAACACCTCCACACCGTAAGCGTCCTAACACTCACTTCGTCTGCTCCGGTTACGTCAGCGTTCAGCTGCGATGTTGAATTGACATTGAGAAGTTTCGGTTGAATATCTAATAATCATTTGCTTATTTTGGGGGTGTTTAAATAAAATAAATGTGATTAAGGTTGAAATATTGGTGCGTTTACAGGGTGCGTTTGAGTGAACCTAACTTGTCCACCCCGACCCTGTTCCCGCTGGACTCTCTGCAGAAGAAGCTCAAAGATTTGGAAGAAGAAAACAAATCACTCCGATCTGCGGTACGTAGAAGCATAAGCTTTCACTGCAATGTTGATGACGGTCTACATGTCAGATAACAGGAAGTAGATATACATACCAGTTCCAATACAAGCCCACTAACATTTGATTAAACAGCCCTGTTGCATATGTGGCTAAGAATAGACCACACACTCTATTTCTAGCCCTCAGTTTGTTCCCAGCTGGAAATCTGACCACTTGAGTTTATTTAAATATGTTGGCTTTCTGCCAGCAGATTTTTACAAATTTAAATTGAGTTGAAGTCGGGGCCACTCCAGAGGCTTGATGATGCATCCAATCCAAGACCAGTTCTGAGGCTGATTCGATATCACTGTCCAGCTTTTCCACTGTATTATTTCACCCATTTTGTGCAAAACACCAATTTTATTTTGATATTGAAACCTTTATTTGACCATTCTCGTGCTTCCAAATTTTTAGGAAAACATCTTGGGTGACAAACTCCTAAAGATGCAGGGAGTTTTGTAATTTATTCCAGTAGCGCTGACAACTAAATAGACCCTCAGTGTTAATTCTGTCACCACTTTATCTAATAGATGGTGACGTGTTTGCAGGTATGAAGGCCTCACCTTGACTTTAATAAGAATTATTCTTCCTGAATCAATTTTTTATTTTCAATCTGAGTGTGATGATTTGGCTCAGACTCTCTGAATCTCTGAATGGAATTAAACCATTTTGAAATATTCAGTCAGTTTCGGCAGAAACCTGAGGGCTATAAAATCATGTGCCTGAGGGACGTTGAATTAAATATCAGTGGGACATGTGGGGGTAATTTAGCCTTGTACGTTTCACCCTCTGTGTATTTGTGCACCCTGTCCACAAGTTGTGATTGTGAAACAAGTATGGTTGTTTTACATTTTTGCCTTAATTTAGTGACATAGCTTCAGCAATACATAATCAATATGCTGTAATAATAAAACCTGCATTTGTTTTCCATGTTAAATCAATGCATCGTGGAATCTTTTCTGAAACCGTGATTGCAAAGATTGACCACCGTTTTATCCATTTATCCTCCCAGGCGAATCATTTGGAGACGGAAACCATCTCGTACGAGGAGAAAGAGCAGCAGCTTGTCAACGACTGTGTCAAAGAACTACGTGAGTTTTATATCTTTTATTTTTCTTTTTTTCTTTTATCTCATCTGTAGTTAAAATTTCAGTGGCTATAACATCCGCCCCTCCCCCCTTCTGCCCTCCCAGGGGCTGCCAACCTGCAGATTTCCTCTCTGGCAGAAGACCTGGCCAGGAAGAGCGAGGACGCTTCCAGACAGCAGGAGGAGATCACACACCTCCTCTCTCAGATCGTCGACCTGCAGAAGAAGGCGAAGCTCGTACGAAAGCCTTTAAAAATAAATAAATAAATAAAATAAAATATAAAAAAAAGCTCCTAATGCAAACATGGATTTTTAGATACATTAGGTAAAAGAATTGCGACTGCATGTCCTGTGTTGTCCTTGGTGTTCACAGTATGCGGTGGAGAACGAAGAGCTGACTCAGCACCTGGGTGCAGCCAAGGACGCCCAGAGACAGCTCACTGCTGAGGTAAGCACATGACTGTATAGGACAGCTAACAGTATTATTATTTTATGTGCGTTCTTATTTATGTGAAAAGTGACGATTTTTGAGGACCAAAGCGTTCTCCTAATGCAGCGAACTCTTAAGTATTTAATTTTTACTTAGAAAACTAAGTTCTAGACTTACAGTTTGCTTCTTATTTACTCATAAGAAGTAATATTTTCTTCATATCAAGCTTTAGTTAGGTAGAAAAACACTTAAAATGAGAAAAATATTCGAACATAAAAACCTCTTTGTGAGAAAAATAATCTTGTCAGACAGGAAACCAGCATAAATCTCATTAATCTAAGATATTTAATCTTATATGCCAGTTTTTGCAGTGATTAGAGACGGGATGTTAATTAGGTTTAGGTCAAGGTTAAACTTAGTTTATCTCCCTTTCAGATCTAAATTTAAGACTATTTTTATTCAACCAAAGGGTTTGTTTCCTGATAGGAATTAAGACACACATCTATTAAACGATGTCGGGTATTATTTCTGCCCTTTTTCAATACCATTTTTAGATTAAACTAATGTCTTAATGGCTCAGGTGCATCAAGACTAAATTTGGTAGATATTTAGTGTAAATGTTAACTGTTTTTTGTTGTTGTTTTTTTTACTCTGCAGAAACACAAAAAGTATGTTTGGTTTAGTTTCTACTGCACATATTTTAATACACTTAAAATGAGACAAAAGTAACTAACAAGTAAGTTTTCAGCAGGAAATAAGATCTTATTTAGAGTCAATAATTCCTTAATTTTGAATAAAAAAAATACTTGTTCCACTGGCAGATTATTTTATTTATAACATGGGGAAAATGTGTTACTGTAAATTAAATAATCTGCCAACGAAACTGGAACTTTTTCAGCAATATTAAAGATTTATTGACTTAAAGCAAGCTGAAAAGTTACTTGTAAGTTAGTTTGTATTATTCCAAGTGCACTAAAAATCTGACAAAAATGCTTAGTAATATTTCATGTTTTTGCATTGATGATCTCTGCAATGGACTTTTAAAAAATATATATCTATGTTTTAAGTCAAAAGCCAAACCTACTACGTTTTTTCCCCTTCTTTCTGTCCTTCCGCCTCTCTTCTCTCCTTGCTCAGTTGCGGGAGCTGCAGGATAAGTATGCAGAGTGCATGGAGATCCTCCATGAGGCTCAGGAGGAGCTTAAGAACCTGAGGAATAAAACTCTACCTCTCAGCACCCCAAGGCGTTTCCACACACTGGGCTTATTCCCAATGGTCAGCGCATGAGCCGTCACAGCTTTATGCAGTTTAGTATATCGGACTGTCAGCTCCAGCAGAATGAATGGGTTTATTTTCTTCTCTCAGGACTCACTCGCAGCAGAAATAGAGGGAACTATGAGAAAAGAGCTTCAGATGGACGATCCAGACGTAGAAGAGCAGAGGTGCCTTTAGTTTTACGCTCTGACGTTGTTCCTACGTGATACTTTGAATGTATCCCTCGATCTCCATAGTAACGCGATTGTGTTGCTCGTTTCTCCAGGCTGCACCCAAAGCGGGTTTTCCAGACAGTGAAAAACCTCAACCTGATGCGTCAGCAGCGCTCCTCTGCAGCCCCCTCCCCTCTGAACATCCCAGGGTCCAATCAGAACTCGTGCTTCACCTCGGGCCGCTCCAGCAGTGTGGGCACGCCTCGCTCCAACTCCATCTATGGGAGCGAAACAGGAAGTGGGATCATCTTGGACAACAGAACAAGCAGTATCCTGGAAGGTCCGGACGACGGGTGAGGAACATTTTGAATCTTTAGCAAACAGAAAGAAAGGGGGAAAAAATAGAGATTGCTCTTCTTCTTATCGCTCTTTCTCTCCTCAGGTCGGAAGACTCCAACAAGCAGCCCCCCGGTACGCCGGGGACCCCGGGCAGCAGGGACCTGGAGGCAGCCCTGCGCCGCCTGTCGCTGCGCCGTGACAACTACCTCTCGGAGAAACGCTTCTTCGAAGAAGAGAGGGAGCGGAAGCTGGCCTACCTGGGGAAAGAGGAGGAAAAGGGAGAGGCTGATGGCAGCGGGGACCCGGGGACCCCAACGGAGAGCCTGCTGTCGTTCTGCTCGCATCCCTCGTTCGGAAGCATCTGGTCTGGATACTCCATCACAGCCAGGTCCTACCTGCCGGAGAAGCTGCAGATTGTAAAGCCGCTGGAAGGTGATTATTGGTCTCATGATCTTCTTGACACAAATAAGGGAAAGAAAAATCGTAGCTCTCGAAACGTCTTCCTGAATGCAAACGAAAACTCAAAGAGAAAAGAGAATCCCAACCAGAAGCAGAGGCAGAACTACAACTATGTTTTTCTAAACAGCTCAAGCAGTGAGACACAGATTGGTCCAACGCGAGACGACGACGGCAAACACCCGAACCGGTATTTAATCTTTCATAACCAGAGCGAGTCACAGATCCTCCCAAGTGCCTCACCGAAGGCGAAGCTGCGCAGAAGCTCCAGTCTGTTGGAGATTCGCAGCCTGTCAGGTTTCCAGCCTCCCCTCAGAGCTCTTCCGGCTCTGGGCAGAGGCCTGCTGACGGCCTTCAGACAAGAGGAAGGCAGTCTGAACCTTCAGCACTCGTTTTATTTCAGACACACTCAGCCGCGCTGCTGGTTTGAAGTGTAGAAATCACACAGGACATCGCAGGAATGTTACAGATCATAAAAAATATGAGTACATGGTCAGTATACTTTTTAAAGCAAACATACTTTGTGCTTGTGTGCATTTATATTGTCCAAATTATGCTTTATTCGTTAGGCATAAACTTATGTTTTATCTAGGTTTGTCAGTTTAGTTGTTACGTCTTTCATTTACCTCCATATCCATATTTAACAGCCCTGACAGAGTTAGATTTCACTCTTGGTAGTTGCACCATTTACAGTGTTTTTCCTCCACCTAGTGTTCAGAACTGACACTACAATCACAAACGTATACGTTGCACTATTTGCTGTCTTATGTGTAAAATTAAATAAAATGGGAGAAAAAAACTACATGGTAGCATAAACAATAGGATGGAAAACAATGTGTTTTTTTTCTGTATAGAAATTTTTATTTTGTAGTTCAACATTTTTTATAGTTGGATCAAATAGAATAAACAAAATAGAGAGTATATAATTAGAAATATCCTCTACCGTTCCACAATGGATGGGAATTCGGGTGTAAAAGCAACAAAGTGACAGAGATGTAGGTTCACACAAAATATTTAAATTATCATGTATATATTTTTTGTTCATTTTAAGCTCTGCACCTCATGTTTGTGTCTTTTGGGATTTTTTTCGTGATAAAGTGCCTTGAAGTGTGTGACTGTAACGTAGCAAAACGTGACAAGTTCGTAGATTATTGTCACCATTTCTTCATCACTGTAGGTTTGTTTCTGCTCTCTGTGTTGTTTGCTCTATCCTCATGAGCAAAATATTTATTAGCAACGTCTGTCTTCTGAAATGTGACATTTACACATTTGTTTCTCTCTTTCATCTGTAGCTGCTTTTCTTTTCCCTCCGTTTCTGTCTCTTTTTGAGCTTTCTTTTCTTTATTTGATTCTTCTTCCATTTTCTTTGTAAAAAATAAAATCTAATTTCCTCCTCTTCCATTCATTATATTCTTGTCTCTTTTTTTCCCCCTGTTAATTTGCTTACATGTTCCCACATTTTACATAAAAAGCACCCAAAATAACTAAAGAACAGGATCACAAAGTGCTGAAACTTAACATAGACATTTTGCCCACTTTGCTGTCGGTCCTCATGTGAGACTTTCAGACAGTTAAAACATGGACACAATCTTTTCTGATATTTTTATCTTTCTTCTTGTCAAATATTTTGTTCAGTGGAACATAGTGCTGCAGTTTAACAGAGCTAACTCTCACAAGCTAATCTGATTCAGGTTGTGTGATGGGTTTTTAACTTCCTGCATTGTTGGCATTCCTGCACATTTCAGACCTAAATGTTAGTTTTGCTAAGGAATAAACACCAATGTTTTATTTCTCAATAGGTTTATAAATGTACAGCTCATTATGTCACATGTGTTCAGGTAGAAGCACAGCTGAAATGGTCTTATTGTGAATTGCTGTACATCTAGGGTATCTTTAGCGTATTTTCCAGTAACATAAGGTTTTCCTTTTTTTACTTGTACAGGTTCTGCTACCCTGCACGCATGGCAGCAGCTGGCTCAACCACACATGGGGGCTCTGCTGGACCATCGGCCGGGCGTGGTCACAAAGGGCTTTTGCACTTTAGAGCAGGACCGGGAGCGGGAGCAGGAGGACAGCTGGCAGCTGGACCAGCCGGAGGAGGACGAGGCGTCGTGTGACCCGTTCACTGGCTCGTCAGGAGAGAATTCCGCTCTGACAGGTTCCCTTCGCTCTACCGCCGCCGGCTCCGCCTGCTGCAACTTCAAGGGCAGCAACCAGCTAGAAGGACTGAATGGAGCAATTTGTGGTCCGAAAGAGGCAGTGGAAGGAAAAGATGGAGTCATCGCTGGCGTGCCCCTTCCCCTTTCCCGCCCTTCCCCATCCACGCCCGTTCCCTCTTGTTCGGAGCGCAGCAGGCACACGGACCTCAAGGAGCTCCAAGCCCTCCAACCCGCCACTGTGGACCGCATGCCTGGTGAGGGAGCGTTTTAGCAGGAAAAGAAAAACCCAATGAAACTAAATCTGGAGCACGGGGAGAATAGAAGGAACGGGCAGAGGAAGACGGGTGGGAGGGTGGAAGGAGTGAAGGGAAGGCTTTCACTGGACGTTTCGCAGCTGTAACGTGGCAACGCTTCCTGCATGATCACACTCACCTCCGCTCGAGCCAGGAGCCGCGCCTTATCCACGCAGCCACGTCCACCTCCGTCCAGACAGAGTACTTTTTGATTGTTTTTTTTTTTTCTTCTTCTCAGTTTCTCCTTTTCATACGTCGCCTTTGCTTTGCTCACACTTACTTCAGTGCCTGGCAAGTTTCTCAAACCAAAACCTGCAAAATTCTAAAAATTTAACCACAACAAAAAAAATTTGAGTTTGAAAATGACTGACGCAGTGCAGAGATACAGAAGTATCATCGTTTCTGGATCCAGTTTGCTCGCTGGCCTGTGTGCGCGCGCAGAGGCTGCATCAGGTGTTGCGACCGCAGCTGTTCAGAGTCACATGAAAGCGCGACGCTCAGAGTTGCTCGGAGCTAATTCAGCGGCTCTGTCAGAGGGTCACCTCTACCAGCCCACACACACACTAACCCTGACCAGAGCACGTTTGGTCTTTGACAATATCTGCATGTAGCTACGATCATTTGAGATTCATTTAGAGAATATAATTTTCATCTGTTTCTTCTTCATCCCTTCAGTTTCTATCCTTGCTTCACTATAATCTTGATGCGGAGGGGGGATTTTTCTTCTTGTTTTTTATTTAATTGCTTTCGATTTATTTGCATTTAACTTGAATGTAGCAGGTCAGTTTTCAACAACTAAGAAGATCATTAGATGTTAAAATCTGTTGAAACTACAAAAGCAGGGCTAATTAAAACGGGTGCTTTCGCCTGGGGTCTGAACTGTGACTGCGATCTTTTTTCCCCCTTTCTTTACAACATGCAGTTGTTTTACAGTGTATGATTTTTGGTGCATTTTTCATCACGGCTGACAGAATTTTATTTTGTTCTCCTCCAGTCCATTTCCCAGGGAAATGTCTGTCCCACACCAGTTCCACCTACACCTTCACCACCTGCAGGATTCTCCACCCGTCTGACCAGCTGACCTCAGTGTCCTCCAGGTAACATAACGCCTAAATATTTACCAACGCGCACTTTTTCAGCTTGATTTTTTTTTTTCTTTCCGTTTTGGGTTCCTTTAATATTCACTTCAAATCACTGTTAATTTATACAAATTAAATTAAATGGAGCTGGACGCTTCTCTCTCTCTTTTGTTTTATTTTGTTTTTTCTTCGAAACACATTTTGGTGTCACAGGAGGTCGCTCAAGTGTTTGTGTCCCTGCTGTGTGATTGGCTCGACAGGTCATGTGATGAGGAAGACGAGCCGGAGCTGTATCAAATAGCTCTGCTGGCAGGATTAGAGCAGACCCATTGAAAGCACCGTTCAGTGTGCAGATGGGTGAGAACGTGCATGGTTGTGCATCTCTAAAGACCTTGTGTGGGCGTGTTTGAACCTGAGTAACATCAGGGCTTGCCTCTAAATCTGTTCTCTAATCCAGTGTGCACAAGCTTCTCTTTGAGGTGGACACCGATAATAACGAAATAATAATTACGAAAACGGTGTTCAGGCCTGTTAAAAGCTTTTAGGACGAAATGATTACAGAAAGTTTGAAAGAATTTGTCTTACCCCCTGACTTTCCACTGAATGTTTTTAAACTGCTGAGGTTTGGAAATTGCTGCAAAACAAAACAAAATGCTACACCTCAAAATATCCACTGTCTCAGTCATGCCTTTTCTGGATGACATGCTTGAAATTTAATGATTACGGATTCTGAACGAAGCTGCGCTGCTGTCGAGGTTTCTAACTCAGGAAATATCAGTGGGTTTGCATGCAAGTTTCTCTAAACCTACTTTGCTCTTGTTTCAACTAAAATGAATTGTGCATGTTTTGACACATTGATGGAGTTTTTACTAAAAGCTGTCAGACATCCGTGGTCTTTTTTAACAAAAGTGACTTCTCACTTATTGGCCTGTGAATTGATTCGTTTTGGCAACTTGACCAGTCTTGATATGTGAAATGACACAATACTGTATGCATTGGATAATAATCTAATATCTAAGCTGATAGGAATTACAGAAAATGAATGAGTCTAGAGGAGCAACGTATGCAGAGATGTAGTGTGAACATGAAGGCTGCAGGAACTGGATGAGATGCAGGCAGACGAGCAGCTGTGTTTGAGCCCCGAAAGAGAGAGAGACTGTCTGTGGTTTTGTGCAGATCGAAGTTTTTTTTCTTTACTAACCTTACAAGCTTTAATTTTGAAGAACGTCGGTAGTAGAGATCAAAATGTTTTGATCAATTTGTGCCCCACGGTTTTTGTTAGGCTTTGACTTTTTGGTTTTCTCTACTATATTGTAAGAAGGTAGAAGAACCACATTGAAAAATGTTACAAAACGTTTCTGCCATAACGTGCTGTAGATGATGGCAGAGGCCACATCATGACACTTGCACAAGTGTCTTATAATAGAAATATAAGGATTGAGACTCTTCTTAGCATCTTACAAGAGTGGTTACGTGTTCAGCTTCCCACTAAAATTCATTGGAGGATTTGCAGAAAAGCCTTTCAGAAGAAGAAGAAAAATTCACAATGCTCTCTCTGTTCCTCAGTTATTAAGCAGATGTGTTATGTTGATTATTGATAAATCAAGTTAACCTGTTTCTGAACTCGAGCATTTTTCACCTAATGACCGTCATTTATGCCTTCTTTTCTACTTTTCCTCTCCTCTTTACGCCTCCAGCCCTGCACTAGCGTTTTGCCAAAGCGGCTCTGCCATCGGCACTCCGACCCACACCTCCTCTCCCGTGCCCTTCTCGGCCCCGCACACGCCCTCCTACACCCCCTGCTGCACCCCGCGCCGCCTTTCCCTTTCGCTCTCCCTCGGCGAGTCCTCCACCAACTTGAGAGACTCCACCAAGACCACCAGCACCTCCCTAGGCCTCGTGCACCTCCTGCTGGAGCGTGGCATTTCTGCCTCGGTGTACAATCCTTGCAGCTGGGACCGAGGGCTGGGTGCCAGCGGCGCCTCGACGCCCACGGGAAGCGTGCAGGTGCAGAGCGGCGTAGCCAAGTCAGAGGAGAATGAAGTCAGACACCCGGTTAGGCGACCGGACACGCTCCTCCTTCAGCCCTGCTCCCCTCCCTGCTCCCCGCCCCAGGAATCTGCCTCAGCTGCCATGGCGCGGCCTGCGTTTCAGTTCAGCCCTTCGAAGGAGGATCCGCCTTATTACGACGCCTTCCTCGCCTCCAAGCCGGCTCGCACCATTCTGAGGGAAGTGCTGATGGATCTGGAGAGAGAGTACGACGGCGAGGCGGACGAAGACGGCCAGAACGAGGTGGCGAACCTCGGACTGGTGGACAAGCTGAAACGCTTCCGAACGCTCTCCCCTGTTTCCGCCTCGGTTTCCTCCAGGAGCGGTCTGCTGGCGCCCTTCAGCTCCAGTGGCCTGGGTGGCGGGCTCCCGGGTTTGAATGCAGGACTGAGGAGGAACCGAAGCTATCCGGCCATGGTGGGGGCCAGCATGGCCATGAAAGACCCCGGTGGACCGCCCTGCGCTCTCATCCCACAGTCGATGCAAACATCACAGCCACAGGGTCCGGCGCAGACAGTCGAAACGGGCAAAGTGCAAACACACCCCTCCGTCGTCAGGAAGGCCGTTCACATACCGCAGACTTTACACGCACTGGAACCAGTCACACCACACACAGTAATACAGAGACACGCCAGGACAAACTGGGAGTCAGACAACTCAGCAACACGAGGCCAACACAGTGAGGCTCAAACCAGGACGTGGTAGGAAAAACTCAGTATGTTGGGCCAAAATCACAGCGTTTCACTACACTTTTCATGTTTATCATTACACACATACAAATACAAAGCCAAAAAGTATATTTAGCGCACACATCGTCTGCAGAAGCAGACCGGTACAATCCGCCCTCATTTCCCCTGACAGCCAGTAGTCTGAATAAAATGTCGGAGTGACGACTGAGAGCAGCAGTGGCTGAAACTGTTACACTGTGTTATATTTAAATACTGTCTGGCCAGATTAACAAAGACGGAGTATGCTGCCTTCCTTTGTGTCATTATTGTACAATGTACTGTATATGCAATATACTGTGGCAAATGGTATATTATTAAAGCCCCAGTCTGGAGTACTTTACCATGTGGCTGAATTCATATAGAGATGCACTGGTTTCTGTGGCCGCTTTCCAGCCACCGTCCTTGAGCTGGTCCAGCGTACTTGAACCAAGCGAATAGCTCATTCCCTCTGCCCAGCTGACCAGACCGAGACCTTTAGATGAACTCTGAGTCGACCAACGTCTCCAATTTCAACAGGCTTCATAGCAGTCAGAGGGTGAAAGCTAAAATGGATTAAAAAGAGAATTTTTTCTGAATTCCCTTCAGCCTCTTTGTGTCATAAAATATAGTTTCCTTTTAAATATCTTCTTACATCTTTGTACTTCCTCCGGTTTCATTTTCTTTTAACACATCAGCTGATGCCGAAACCAGCTAACTTTGATTGTTCTTCTCGTGTCGTTGCCAGCACAACACGGTCGTGTTTGTTAATCGGAGGAATGATTGGACCGTCGCATTTCCGACCAGCTAAAAATCATTGGATTATGCTCACCGGACGACCTCCTGGTGTGTCTCTCATTATTTAACGTGACTGGCTGGTCTCGCCAAAGCCGATAAATGTTGTCAAATGTTTTCCTTTAAAAATGTTTCATTGTTTTATGAAGCAATTTAGGCGTTTTTATAAGACCCTAAAAAATTTTGTTTCCATTTTTCTGCGCTGAAGCTGAAAAAGGGTCACAGTTTTTGTCTGCAATGTCTTTTCCTCCTTTTCTTTCTTTTGTTTAAAAGAAAAAAATCCAGATTGGGGCTTTAAGATATCTTGTTGCTGTGACTGAATGTTCTTATGTGCCTAAAAACAAACACACTGTATTTCATTAGAAAACTGATTGCATTCGTTGTCTTTTGTTAGTTTGTAAATGTTTTTGTTTGCCTTTTGTTTTGCTGTGTGCAATAGACATGAATTTATTTGTGCAATCCAACGGTGTGCGTGAGATTCAGTACATTCTTCTCATTTCAGATGTGTATTTTTATTTTTTTGTTTTAAGTCCTCATAAAATGTTGGATTCTACGGGAATAGAGTAAAGCTGTTGTTAAATCTGACAGAGTCAGAGAATTTCCCTTCTTTTTTTTCTTCTTCATTTATTTTGCTTGATGCATCCATATGAATCCAGGCAGTAAAGGATAAAATGTATGAATGTAGGTGTCGGAGTTTGACAAATGAAATGAGCACAGGCATGGCGGTTGAGCAAAATGTGCAACATCAGCACCTTCAGCACGGTTGAAAACAGATCTTACATTTAATCCTCAAAGCTTATGTCAGTTTGCTGCGTATTTTTATTTTTTCAAAGCATTTAGTTTTTCTCAATACTGTCCACCTTGTATCTCCAAGCAATGTACATAATTTACTCAGTTTGGATCAAACGGCAGAGAGCAGTGAAATCTGAATCCTGCTGATCTCCAGCTCCTGTCTCTGCCGAGTTGATCAGTTCAGTCTTTAATCTTTGTGCTCCGGTTCGATCCACAGAGCAGAACCACCCGTTCTTAAAATTCTGGTTTGACTTCACCTGAACGAGGGGCGACTGATGCTCACGTGTGTAAAACAAGTTGGTGAACTAAACGGTGATCCCGACACGCAGCGTTTCAGACTTTTTTTTTGCCACCAGGGGCTTTGATTGTTTGCTGTTTCTGCCTTCTGCAGCAGCACATTTTAAGAAAAATAAAACGACTCTGTATTTCAGAGGAGAAGAATGGAACGGATCAACATTTAGGTTGCTGTTTTCACGAGGAGTCTCGATGCGTAATCTGGGTTTGGACTTTGCACCTGGACCAAGAAGTTGTAGCTTGTTTCATAAGTCACGCAAGTGATAATTGCACGTCTTTAAAGTGAAGGATGTTTCAGTTTGTGTTTATTTTAGTGTCATGTGGAATCACCTTTACTGTACGGATGAAATCCTTCATACTTCAGTGGCTTTTAGAATAATTTCTCTTGCCACCAGGGGCTTTGATTGTTCACTGTTTCTGCCTTCAGCAGAAGCACATTTTAAGAAAAATAAAACAACTCTGCATTTCAGAGGAGAAGAATGGAGCGGTAGTGTTGGTACGACAGTGGGTGTCTTAATGTAATTTTTGTGCCACGTCATCCGAATGTAAGTTATTATTCAGCTTGCAGGGCCATTGTACAGATTTCTGTTTAATTTAATCATTTCACTGTAACTGTATGCAACACGAACATGTATAATTTTGAAATATAAATATATATATATAAAGTATGGTTAAAAAAATGTAATAAAGGTGAGTAGTTTACTATAGGGAAATATGTTCTAGGTTGACTGGTGGGCTCTATTTTATAAAACATGTCCGACTGTCAATAAAATAAAGATTTAATTGTTGTCTTTATACTTTGACTTTCTTCTGTACATCCGATGATGTTCAGCTCCTCTCAGCTATAAAGGGGCAGTATTATGTTGTTTACATTTAAAACCACAGGTAACTATGTTAACTAAGCATAATTAACATACTAACTATGTTAGTTATTGTGTTATCTAGTAAATAGTAATTTAAAGCCTTAAAATTGGGCCTGTGTCTCTTTAAAACCTCCTGCTCTTTCTGAGACTCCACCTTCATAACAGTGCTCCTCTATCAACCATTAAATGACATTTTTACCAGCACTACACTGAGAAGTAGCTCGTATAATGAGCTCAGCAAATGTGCAGTTCCACCAGACGTTTGCTACTGGCTAGTCTGAAGGAGCTGAGCAGGGAAGGCCTGCTCTGTGAGGCGAAAGCACGTAAGTTTTGGAAAGTTTAGCTCCAAAGATGAGCTGCATCTCGAAGGCGGGGCTAGGTCCAACAAGGCATTTTGTACAGCTGAGTGGTTGCCATGGGAGATTAAAGTATTTCTCAAATATGCATAAAATAATCAAAGCAACACTCCAGGTATGCTTCTTATGACGTAATATTATAATTGACTTAAAGTTCAGAAAAGTCAATTTTATATAATACTGTCCCCTTAAGGGGCTGTGGTTGTGCATATTTCTAAAGATTATACTGTTATTTTAACACAAAAACTTGTCAAATTTAAATCGTATTTAATGAAAAAACATACTACAGTTTCTTAAATTCACATCTGGATCTCAGCAACTGTTTCAGTATATATTGCAGAGACCTACTACATTTATATGATATAGGCCTATATCAAATATATATATATTTCTATATATATATAAACCAAATATGAAGATAGTTTCAAGGTAACTGTTACTTTATCAGATTTTATCATATCTGTACTAAAAGTGATATTTTTCGAAATGTTTTCTTGTCTGTTGTACTTGCAGCTGTTTTCCACTGGGGGGCACTGTGTCCAAACCACATGCAATCCAAAGCCTGGAAGCGGAAGTAGACCTAATTTAAGATACGTTTGATGTACTTTAAGGGTTTTTACAAACACAATTAAATAAATGTACGTCATGAATAATACTTATTTCATTCTTGAAAATCATAATAGAGATTAGAGGAGAAGAACCAGAAGCGTTCAATGGAAAGCTTGACAACTCTCTTCCTCTCTGGATGATGGAAACAGGATGAAGACAGATGGGTAAGCAGGGCAGAATGATTTAAAATTTGTTTTCGGTGCTTGGAGGAAGACGGGCAGGTGTGTCTCCTACATGGGGAAAATGAGAACATTCTGCAGAGCTGAGTCAGATGGAAAATAAGACAAACCTTTTTTTTTTCCTTGGGTTTCTCAAGTGTGGTTATTCAGTGCATCTTGTTTGTGTGAGATAGCTGCATCTAAACCCAATGTACATTTAAAGAAATAAATAACAAGAAAACAAAGTATAGAAATCACAGAGAAAACATCTAAAGTACTTTTGTGTTATCTGCTTAAATTTTGTGCAGGCAGGATTTCCATGTCCCCCTTCAGCTGATGTGAATATGATAGAGGCCAGGACTCTTTGGCGCAGAGCAATTACCAGCTGCTTGGAAAAGAAGGTCACTTCAGAGACGGGATGTGTGATTATAGCCTCGGAGGCTGACCAGCTGCATCCCTCTGCGGTCAGCCCTTCACATAAAGAAGATGGTTAGCGTTTGAATAATTGACCTGAGGTTCTGCCAGAAAACTCAGATACAGCCTTGATAGTCTGCTTAGGTGCTGGAGGATTTACTGGGTTACTTGGTCAATTTCTGTCATTTACACTTTCTGTTAAAGAAATTATAGTTACCGATAAAACTTGCATTTTATTTTATTTTTTTAAAAGTTCAACAATAAACTCCTTAATGTCAGACCAAAGGTAATCAAACCATGGCAGACTAAGACCTGCATATGTATGATTTTTGTTTGCTGTTTTAAAGTTTCTCACATATAAAATTAAAGCATCACAATCTGATGGTACCATGATGTTGCTACCATTATTTTTTTTTAATATAGGCCAAGAATGAAAACGAGGATCTGTGCATTTTGATTTCATTTGATTCTCATCTCAAAAATATGTCAACATACATTAAATAGAAAACACAAGCATTATTTTTTTTTCAACATAAACATAGGTTTTTATTAAATAAAATTTCTTTTATTGTGAAATTCGGCTATTCTGAATTAGCTAAATTAAGTTATGTTTAACTTAATTTAGCTAAGAAAAGCAGCATCATGGAGACCAAGAAACCCAGCAAACAGAAAGTTGTGGGAAGTTAAAATCAGAGTTGACGACGTCATCACCACTGTGAAACATGGTGGTGGTAGTGTCATGCTGTGGGGACAATGACAATAGTTTGATTTATTTTAACATTTTAAAACGGATCTTTAAAAAAAAAAAAGATCCTAACAGAGTCTAACAGGGATGATCCTGATTTACTTAATCTCTTCATGTTTGTCATCCAGCATAAATATTTGAAACTTGGACTATGCCTGTTATCAGAGGCAGGTGTAAGAACTAAAAACTAACTTTGTAATGTCTGTGATTATTGTTGTGTTAGAATTATATTCTTAGGCGCAGTTGCCAACTCCTCTGAGTTTTGTTTGCCTTAAATTTCCCTCCAGGCAGCTCCAGGCCAGCCATCTGCAACATGAGCTGTTTATTTATAGACACGGCACGATTTTAGAAACCAACGCAATAATGAGGAAACACATTATGGAGGTTTTTAGGTTAAATATATTCAATATTATCATTTAAAAGGACAATAAATATCAGTTTTAGTTCTAAAAACAAAGTGGAATTTTCTTTTAAAAGCAATGTCTGTTGAATAATGTATGTAGGAAGCAGGCATTTAGAAAAGTGGAGAAATTTCTACAAAAAGCTGCATAAGATGAAAAAAAAAAAGGTTAGATATTTTCTGGCTTTAAGAGTTTTAAAATGCATTCACTCAAGTGCTGCCAGGAGTAAAAACAACTCATACAGACGCACATTTTACAATTTCATATCTCAAAATCTACTGAATATACTTAAAGGACATGGATTCAGCTTGAGAAAGAGCAACTTTTGTGAGTATTTGTACAATTTTAAAATATAGTTTCCATTTAAGACTGAATGAAAAATGTTTTCAAAATGAAATAATACTAGTAAAATAACCCCCCACTGAATTCTTTGGAAATGTGTTTTGTAGGTCGATTTAATTCATGAATAAATGTCAAATTATAAAATATACAGAAAAAATACAGCAACATTATGTTATAAAGGTTATTAAGTAACCATCACTTGTTTATTTTTAATTAAAATTATTTAAAGCTTTATTGTTAACAAGTGGGGCATTACGGCTTTTGCCATGAACTCTGAACTTTATTTTGAAATTGCTTCGGGTTTGTTTCAAACGTGACGCACACAGAGAGACGAAAAGAGAAAGGAGGAACGCTTTGCTCTCGCTCACTCTCTTGCAGAATAGTTGAGCTTCCTCTGACTTCTGTTTTTGAACCTCTTTCATTCTGAAAACAGCCAATAGTCGGTCAAGAGTGTCGTCAGCATGATGTGGCAGCAATTCACCTTTTTGTAAAAGATCTCAGCTAAAGGATTTCTGTTCATAATCAAACTTCTGATTCTTGTCACCAACTGATTTCTGGTCAAATCTACATTTATCTTTTTGTTTTGTTTGATACATTAGGCACATAAAATCTTAAAGTATCATTTTACATTTCAGACAAATAATCTTTGTTTTATCTTGTCACGTCCTTTTCTGAACGTGCCAATTCTTTACCACCTGTTCAGTGAACGTCCTTTAAAAAATAGAAATTGGAAATTCAAACCTCCTAAATGATGAGAGACATCAATTTAACCAGCAAAGAAAGGTTTCCCACTTTCGCCGTTCTGATTGGCCGAGCGTGAGCCGGAAAAGGTTCTTCAATTCATTCCAGCAGCGACGATCCTTCATGTGATCGTCTGCGCTTCCAGAAGGGACAACAAATTGAGAGTTAATGTCTTTCACTTCGGGGGGCCCCCTTAATTGTAGACGGTGTGAGGAAGGCCCTCCTCTCTTCCCGCCCCGGCTTTAATCATCATGGCGTCGTCGTGACATTTTTAGCTTTTAACAATACATACATCAGATTATCACAACCTGCCAGACAGCAAATTGGATCAGATCAAATGAGGTGGGATTGCATTTGCTCTGGGTGAGCTGATGAAACGTCGGCTGACCTTTTCTCCTGACAACCTCTGACATTTTAGGTGAGAGATTATGGGGGCTCTCTGAAGCCCAAACACCCCAAAAACACATCTTAATCCGCACGTCAAAGTGGGCCAGAGTAATTATTTTTAATCGTTTAAAGCTTTACCTAAACAGCTGGAGAACCGCCACCGTCATGAAGCTTCGGCGCACTACCTAATGAAACAAAAGAGTTTTTCAGAGTTCCTCCCGTCTGTTCCACACGATCCAGGAGAACCTGTGACAGTTCTTTGAGTTTAATCGGCCTCCAAGTCTCTTGAACTGCTCCCAGTCTGACTCCGTGATGCTGTGATCAGAGGCCTGTCGGGGCCCCGCCATCTGCTGCAGGTCTGCTTGTTATTGTGGCTGAGGACAGCTGTTTATGACTCTGGCTCAGCATCGTGAGCTGCTGAATGAAGCTGGGAATGACAAGTTGCTCCCCGACGGTGCGACTTGCTGGAAAACTTTTTAACAATGTGGGAGCCAATCAGTCGGATCCGCTTGCACGACTAAAGTCTCCAAACCGGTGACTCAAACCACATTTAATTGTTCTTTACACTTTACACTGTGCGGAGGTCTAGCTTAGATTTGTTTTAATTTTAGTTTTGGGTTTGTGTCTTGTTGTCTTTGACTTCACTGTGTGCAGCGTCTTCGTCTTTCCCTCCAGTTGCTCCAAATCTTTTCTGAGATTCCCCACCTTCAAAGATTTGTCATCATTTCAATCTCCAGCATCGTCTTTAGGTTGACTATCCCGCCTGAAGTTGTCTTCTTAAGGCTTCAGAGCCGACGTGCGGTCACACACCGTCTGGGAAGTCTTTATCATGTCCGACTTTAGAGTCTCTCAATGCTTCATCGGCAAGGTCATCTTCTAACCCAGCGCGTTCGCCATCAACCCCAGGGCAGCCTTTGCTGTCTCCAGGACAGCCTTCAGCCCATGAACACCGTTATCATCTTCCTCACAGAGGTTCGGCCTTAGCTCGTGACTTCAGAGTCTGAACCGTGTTTAAGTTAAACTAAATTCGACGTTGACGGTTCTTTTTGAGCTCATGTCACCGGATTGACGCGACGGGTTGTTCCTGAACCTTCTCACCTATTCCCTTTCATTTGAGGATGGCAGTTTGTGTTAAATGTTTAATATTATTGTAATACATTCAGACTTTTGGGAAAGTTTAGAAATAAAAGCCCAGAATGAGTGCATGGAAACTTCCGATTTTAACTCTGTGCATATCTGTACTTTTAGCGCTTCTGAAATATTTGGTCGAAGCAGCAGGACGCTCTATGCTCTATGATCACTCAGATGACAAATATGTGACACAGAGTCTTTAAATTTTGATGTAGCAAAAAAAAAAAAAAAAAGGCAAAATTCCACAAGAACCCTTTTTCACAGCAAAGTAGACTTTAAACCTTTTACTCAAAAATAGGAGTTTTTAGGAAGCTGCTTGGTGAAAGCAAAGACAAATGGCGGCAGCATGCGTGTGAGACGGATCTGAACTCGGAAGTTTGCTTCAGACCTCTGGGACGGAACCAGCTCAGGTTAGCAAACATACCAGGGCCTTTAATTGGGAATGTGACAGTGATGACATTTCCAGCACAAAGCTATATTTAGCCGCCTCCGCTTGCATCACCTGCGTCATCGGAGGGATGTAGAACAAGATGACATGACATGAAGATGTCGTGTTTATTTATCTGTCTGCGCCTGTCTTAGAGAGGCAGATTTTGTTTGTACGAATAAAGCGCTCGGACATTATCGCACAGAACGACTGCTGCGGTTAAACATACAGCCTTTGTCTCTGTTGCACGTTGCTATAGCAGGAGACACAAAGTTGGACATGTGTGAATTATTCAGTTTGGAGCAAAAGATGAGAGAAGCAGGCAGAACAGAAAGGTGTCATTGTTTTAAAAGCATTGCCAGGATTAATTATGGTATATAGGTGTGTCTGTGAGTTGAAGTACTCACAACGTTGCACGCACATTTAATACAAACGTTGCTTTAGAGGTTCTAGATTTCAGTTGCTTGGTTTAGGATTCGACGAAACACAGCAGGAAAGACATTTATCTCCCAAAGATGCGGCTTTAATAAACAGCCGCAAGTTTTTTAAAAAAGTTTGCGGAAATGCTTTAAATGCAAATGTCCCAGAGTAAAGTTGCTGGACGGCCGTATAGACACGTCTGGCAGAGTGACAACAGGGCTGCCGGGGCCGCGCTGATGGCGCTTGACAGCCGACTCACAAGTGTGAAACAGCAACAGGAAGCTAAGGATTGGGAAGAAGAGCAGAGGCTGCACAACGGAAGAGGTTTTTATGAGTCAGTGTAGCATCAGCTTGGTTTAGTTTAGAGGGTTTGCATGTGCATACAGCTCTGGAGAACATTAAAGAGACTCCACTGCACCGGACCCGACTGAAAACCTCCTGGTTATTCCACCTAACACTGATTTCTGATCTCTTCCTGAGTGAAAATATTATTGTTGTTTCTAAATGAATATGAACTTGTTTTCTTTGCATTATTATAGTCTGGAAAAAACTGTCACGTCACATGGTCGTTATTTTGACCATTTCTCATTTTCTGTTACTAAATACTAAATTTTTGCTTGGAATTTCGCAGACATGTTGTCAGTAGTTCATAGAATAAAATGCTCATTTTACTCAAACAAACATCTGTAATTCTCTCAAGTCAAGAGATATTTCAAAAAGTTTAGACTAAGTTCTGTAGTGACAAACTTCAACAGAGCGCAGCTCTGTGTACAGTAGAGCAGGTTTGTTTGAATCAAAAGGCTTTAAAGGCTTTCATTCAAATGAGGTTGGGATATTTTTTTTTGTTTATACAGTCAAGATTTTAAGGCTTTCTTGCATCAAAAATATGATCTAACATGTACTTCATGTCATGTTATAGTGAGTTGAAGGACCTAGAAATAGGCATGATGAAGGCAGAAACAAGATTTTGGGGATTTATTGAAACAAGCAAAGTGAAAAGCAGAAGAACAGAGACACAGTCAGACTCACAGGGATTGATGCTGCAGTTTCAAAATAAACTCTGCATGAGGTAACATATGAAACTTTAACAACCACAAGATTATTAAACCACAATAAAGTTGTAAAAATGTCATTTTTATAATAGGCAACAATAGGCTCAGTTATAAGAAAGGTGTTGTTTTAAGAGCAAAATAAAAAGCTCATGAAGTACCGAAGATACTGACCAAGCAGTCAGTCTGACATAGTTCAAAGGTCATCTTCACTACCAGCCACGCAACAATACTCACATCAAAAATCTAATATTTTACATCGTGGTCATTACGTGCAGAGGAAAAGAGGTTCAAGTGTCTCTTTATATGTAATATTTGTCAAGGTTTTCTTTGCGGTAACTACTGTTGCATAGAAACCAGAATAACAGTAAACACACGCCCAGTAATTGAATAATAATGACATTATAATAGCTTTATTATATGTTTGCATTACCAACACTGAACACGACCATCTCCATAAAGTGTATTTAACGCCTGTACCTGAAGCTTTTTGGTTTTGATATCTGCCGTTTTTATTTGGTCGTTGCATTTCACGGCCGCTCAGCTCTGTGTGCTTTACACTCATTAGCCACACTTCTCTGTGTAGGACGGGCCTGTTTTATGGCTCCCACCTCCTGTGGACACGTCCCGATGTTTTTATTGCTGCCCGTAATGGACAACAGGGGGAGAGGGGGGAAAAGGGAAAGAATTAGAAGGACACGGAGTCACAGACCTTCAGCCCGTGTCATTTCTAATCCGCCGTCCTCAGCGTGACACGTTTTAGAGCCGTCCACTTCAACATGAGCTAATGTGACGCACCTGCACTTCACTGACGAGCCTGCAGGACCAAAACGGACCCACAGATGTAAGACGAGGCCCATTCTTGGGAAGATGATAAACTAAAACTGCTGATGAGTAGGAGAGACTTTTGACAGACCTGAATGTGTTGTTGAGTTTCCAGGGAAGTTCAGAGTAGAGCCGTCTGCAGCAGAGACGCTCAAATTAATCGTGAGCATGTTATTTGTGAACAGATGAGGTCTTACTCAGCTCAAAAAAAAGAAAAAGCAATGCAACAACACAATTGCCATTCACTGCAGAAGAGAAAATGTTATAGAAAATGTTATAGCAGAAGTCAAAGTGGTGAAAGTGTTTTTCAGACAGATCAACACCAGAGTTACACATGTTCACTACAGCCGTATAAAATGAGGCTTGTGCAGGTTTTTTTTAATACTTTTGCATTAATGTGAAACATGTATGGAGCTAAAAAAATATGCTGGATAATATAAAAACACACATGCAATTCTGATGTATTATCCAATGAATTTTAAAATCTGACCTTTTACTTCTCTTTTTCCGAAGTGAGTCGGATCAGCGCTGTCACATTAAATACAATCTTAAAAAAAAAAAAAAAAGTACGGTAAATAAAAAAAAATTTGAATAGCTAAAAATGCACACACTGTTTATAACATTTTGCTATAATATAATGTAGAAGTGCTTCCAACATATCAATGTTTCTTGGATGTTTCTTCCGTTGTTGTGACAAATTATCTGATTATTTTTGACATGTTGATTTCCGTTGCCGGGATGTGTGACTCAAACTTTAAGTGACATTTTAATAAAAGACAACGTATCGAGGAGCAGTTCAGCTGAAAATCTACCTCTATTTACAGAAAAAGAAAATATTTCACTAAGACAATATTAAAATATTTGATCTTTTTTAAAATCATTTTACACCTTTTTCTTTTCAATTGTATTTGAGCTTGTAAGTATTGAATGTTATTTTCATTTTTATGTCTGGAGTAAAAAACAGAAAAAAACTACAAGAATGTGAAAGAATCTGTGCCCAAGTGAGCGTGGCGTTAAGCGTGGACGATGCTATCAAACAAAAAATCACAACAAAAATGTCAGCCATGTGAAAGCAGCGACTGGGAAGTAAAATGTTAGCTCATGAAATGATGGTCTAGTTGGTGATTTCTACAACAAAAAGAAGAAAAAAAAGATGAGAAACGTGACAGGCTCAGTAACTCAGGGACCAACTCTATGAATACAATGCTTCTTAATAACCAGCCACGAAATGGTGGTAGAAAACATAGTGACAGTGGAAGGAAGCAGCAAAAAAGTCTAATTCTTCTACAGTTTTAAGTTTTATTGCGTCTACAACTTTTTTGTTTCGCAGCATGTCATTCTGGCCTTTTAAAGCCAACATGGTAAATGGGATTGCACTTAAAATATTGGCATGGACAGCAGCTGCAGCCAAACGAGTTGCAAAGCCTGTGACTTAGGCTTGAGTGGTGCAGCTACTCATCCTATGAAGGGGGAAAGGTTGTATAGAATATTCCATAGTTGTCAAAACAAATAAAAACAAAGACAAAGAAATGCCTTTTTTTTAACCTAGGAAACTTCATATTTGTGATCTGGCTGCTCGCTTGAATTTTCTCTCGTTCTGTGGGATGAACTGGGTTCTTACCTATTCTGTTGTCATTTTCTTTGAAGCCAAGTTTGATGCACAAACTTTTTTTTTTTTTATCTTGGTTCTTGCAGACTGATTTTGATTGATGAAGAGAGAGAGGCCTTTGTACCCATTTATGTTCATGAATCTCACATTTCCTTATTAGCATGATCGTGCTCACTACATATTATGAAGACCTGACTTCAGCTGCTCTCATTGTGAGAATAAAGAACCTTTTACGATTACTCAGCCATCTTGAAAACAGTGCAAAGTCTGACTGAACTATTTACGTTTTGTGTAGATTTAAAGGCACCAAACTATGATGAAGCATGCTTCGTAGACAAAAAAAAAAAGTGTTATTTATGTGTATTGATTTCAATATTTTAAACACTCAATATCCACCAGAATTTCACCGGAAGGCTTTAAAAATAAAACAGAAGAGTAAAACAGATGCATTCTCAGTGTGAGAGTGTGCGTCACGCTGGAAAAAAAAAAAAACATAAGATCCTGTTCAACTCAAGTTCCTTCAGCAAGTCCCCCCCCAAACACCAATGCTTGAATTTATTACAATGCTAGAAAAACTAAACTCTGAGCAAATACTTCTGCTGTTTTTCTTTTATGTTTGGTTTGTCCACTTGACTTTAAGGTCATGACAGTTGTTAACATGCACAGACACGCTGCTCTGCTCATCAGGACCGCTCCCGCCATGAGTGCACTCTCTTTCTCTCCATCTGTCATCGGAAAGCAGGGCTGGGTCAAAAACGCTGCCTTCATTACTGTCGCTCTTGTCATGCGAATTCTGGGCTCCCCGCGGTTTTTGCTTTGTGTGAGTCATTGTGTCAGTGCGCGCTTTGACATTAAAAATGGCTGAATTTAAATACTCTGCCGCATTATGAGTACCTGAGATTCTCAGACATTCCCCAAAAGTCATCAGCGTCGTCAACCTCGAGCTCTGATTAAGTGCCACAATTTTCCCTCAGAGCTATTATTATTATTATTACTATTATTAATATTGAGGGTCGTCGGTGTAAAACTTGAGGAAGCTGTAACTTTTAATAATTTTGCAGCTGCCTCCAGACGGTCTTTAGACATTCGGTGAATAGTAAACGTGGGATTTCTGTTGGGTTAAATCCTAATATTTCAACTCAAAATACACATTTTTTTAAAAGGGTACACAATTGTAATAAACCTAATAAATCAAAACTTTTTTTTAAGTTAGAAAAATAGGCAAATACAGTACGTGAGTAGTAGATGAGATTGTATATCTATAAATCAGGACGCACAAAAACTCAATTGACCTTTTCGCCCTAATTCAACAGTGTGTAGTCACAGAGGAGTTTCATGACTTTCCTAGTCAAAAAGCTGCGAAATTATTTCCTTTATCAGTGAAATGGACTAAAATATGCAAATACTGAAGTGTGAATACTGGAGTGATGGCTAAATTAAAGCCCCGTTGAGTCCTGCTCTTACTGACAGTGAGTGGAAATGAGGTTAAGGGCAAAAATCTCTCTGGGTACAAAAAATTTTAAAAAGCCATTTGTGGTGATGGAGAGAATGAAGTTCAGTTTGACACATATTTGTGTCAGATTTCCCAGGATGCCTCTGGTTGGTCTTTTGCCTCTCCATGTTGAAGCAGAGTTTCAGATTTACGGCTCCAGAGGTTTTCAAAGGTTTCTGCTCACTCATATGAATGTCATTACTTCTTACTTTTTTATTTTTTATTTGAACAATACAACAAACAACTTTGAAATAAATGTCATATCAGCAAGTGGAGCTACACATTTGAATTTATATTTTCAGTTATCTACAAAGAGTAAAAATTATACTAACAGGCTCAAATATTAACATACGCAGTGACTAATTTTTTTCTAAATTTCCCCTGAAGAAGTCTTTCTTCTTCTGTTTTCAGACGGGGCATCAATTGTGTTTAAAGATGTAAAGGTGAGGCTTTCAAGCCTAAAAACATCAGACTGAGTGTAAAGCATAGTGGTGTCTGCATGATGATGTGGGCCTGCTTTTCTCTCTGGTACTGATGCATTGGGGGGACAAAACGAAGAATAATGAATAATGATGACCTCTGTAGTATTTCACTCACCTCAAAGCAACACTTGGATGGCTGGAAGTCGGACAAAACTGCATGTGACGAGTAGAAACTTCAATCTGTGAAATCGGTCAACTTTAAAATGATTTGTGTCAGTAATGGTACGATGAGCTTTTTGACCTGCCGCAGGCATTGAAATAATTCTCATATTGAGCAGATTTAGTCATGTGTCATGAAACTAAAAATATGAAAGAAACCTGTAACTCTGGCAAATAATGATCATTAATTAGTTTCTTTCTACACATGAGCTCACTGCGGGTTGGTGAGAGTCATCTTGCAAATATAGAAGATACTTTTAATTTTTTTTTTTATCCGTATTCAATACAAAGCATAATTTCATTCTGTATTTGTCACTCACTAATCTTTATTTTATTTTTAATGGGAGGATGTGTTGTTTAGAAAGCTCATGTCTGAACCTGACACAAAGCCAGCCAAATCCAAATTATCACCAAATTAAGCTTTTTGATTTGAAAAAAATATATAGAAAAAATTTTATTCTGCTAATATAGTTATGTTATATAAATGTTATGGATGTGCCACAGGTATAAAGGGGCATATTCAGCAAAGTACACAAGAAAAAAAGCAAAGCACCCAAGAACATTTTCCACTGCTAGTTATAGTCACATGTTGAAACTTTGCCCATTTATTTCTTACCTCTCAAATCTTTATTTGAAGGGCTATTTCAAATACGAGACGATGTCAAACGCAGTAAGAAGCTCAGGTCTTGGTCAGACTGAACGCGCGGGTGGAGAGTGTCATCGGCCAGCCTCTCCTTACTCAGGGCTGCTGCTATTTATAGCATCCAAAGTCAATGAAAAGAAACACGATGGAAATAGACAAGGTGAAAAACATGTACAAGCCTGGACAGTCTGCTGTGGTCACTGCGTGAAAATGTTCTGCAGTAATTGAAAAGATCACAGTTTCTGCTGGAAACAAATGATCAGTTTTGTCCATTACTGCTGAAGTTCATTTCTTTACGTTTTCGCCTTTCTTGAAATCCTTCAGATCCTTCAAAGTGGCCGTAAGAAAAACATCTCTCAGTAGTTTGACGTAAAACTATTTTATGAACGACTTCAAACACACAAAACTATTCCTAATTTTCAGTTTCACATCTTGCAGATAAAGCAGCAAATAACAAACACAAATATTCAGTAGCATGTAGTAAAAGTTTGAGAGTCTAAATCTGTGAGAAAACACTTTGGACCCGTCCTGCGAGGGCAGAGAGGACCACTGCTTCGACTGATGGATTATCTTTAATATGAGAGAAACACGCAAACGGGCGGATGGAAGAGCGATGAGGGATTACTCTGAGGATTAGTCCCACATAGATAAATATCAAGAGCAGAATTTCCAATAAAAAAGAAACACTGAAGTATTTACTCGAGGGTAATAAATATTCTCTCAATTTTGCAGCAACTGGATGGAAGAAAAATCGTAACTCAAAGACTTGTTCAGCTCTTTTCCCCCCCAGAAGGATTTTCAACAAGAAACACAAATCAAAGACACACTAAGATGACGTCTGAGTCGCCGCTGCTTCATTAGTATCTTTATTCAAATCATATTTGATATATCTGACAGCTCATGAGACGAAATCAGACTAAAATTAAATTTTAGCTTGAGATGTTTTCCTGTTGGGCTCCATCAGTGACGTGAGGAAACCATGCAGTCAGAAGGCATCATTTCACTCAAATAGTTTCGGTGCAAAACATGGCAGGAATGGCGCTCCTTATGTTATTAAAACAGTTCAACGAGCAGGTTGGATGCAACTTTTGACTGTCAGGTAAACCAAGAACCTTACAGTAACAGCTGCTTGCCTTGAAAGATTCAAAGATTTGTTTGTTGCTGTGAAGAAAGTGACATAACTTTGCCTGTACTTTTTCTCATCTTTAAAAGATTATTGATTGAAATACCGTATTTGCTCTCTTGGCTGATTTTTCAATTGCATTAGGATGCACAGCAGTAAAATTTGCAACATTCATTTCATTTCTCTTCATTTCAAGCTCTTCATGTGTCCCAGGATAATCCTCAAATATCAAATTCTTTGAAGCATTTTGTTTTATTTTGGCCGGTCTGCTACTGTAACTGCTTTGGTGACATTTGAGCCGACTCGGTTTACAGCTGACCCCTCCACCTATCCGCAGTTCAGTAGCCTATTTGTGGATTATTCAGTGAAACGTAGCTCCAAAGTGTGCAAATTTTTTTTTGTAGAGCACATCTAGGATATCTGAAAGAGAACGCAACAGCTTGTGAACCTGAGACAGATCAAAGCTAAATAACTTTTGCAAAAGCAGCCAATCCAGGAGCAAAACCTTTGTTTTCTGGGTGTCTTCAGGAAAAAAAACTATCTCTGAGAAAAAAAAAACTCCTCTTATTCCTGAGTTAGAGATCCATCGTGGCCGTGACTGACTTACTGCTCTTGTGTGAGGCATGGCAGCTGCAGAGCTTCAAATAGAAAGACTCTCCAGAGGCACATCAGGTCAGCAGAGAAACTGACTGGCTGCTCCCTCCGCACCCAGCAAGAACTCCACAGATCCCGTTGCTTCACAAAAGCCAGGAAAGATGCAACACACTTTGTTTCAGCTTCCACCCTCAGGACGGAGGTACCGGACACTCGAAGCACGCACGATCAGTTTTAAAAAACACTTTCCACCCAAAGGCAGTTATTACGCTAAATAAATCCTGTGATGTGCTTTAGTCTCATGTGCAATGTCTGAAACAGTGTACAAACACTGTAGAGGTCTATTATTGTGGGCTTTTTATTTTTTCACTCTGTCTTGGGTTTTTCCATCCTGTTCTGATAAAAATACATTTTTCTACTGGAATACTGATGGTTGTGAACAAATTGACATTCATGTAAAAGATTTGACAGAATTCAAATGGTATTCACAGAACAAAAAACAACTATTTGTCTCCAGAAGCCGCTCTGAGTTAATTGGACTCTGTCTACATAAAGGATGCCAGAGTCCACTGCGAAACGTTATGAAACGGCAGACCTTTAGACCTGTTTTCCTGCGAGGGTAATTGTCTGACAAACCACTTAAGCGCTCAGGAAGATTGTTAGGGAAACTAGCGAGACAGAGAAGGTTGACACACAAGACTCTGACTTATCAAGGCGGCTCGGCGATTACACCGCAGCGTGTTTGTCTTTTAAATGAGCGTCGCTGTCAGCGTGTGCTTAGAATCAGTGTTTCTTTGTTGTCGGCGCAACACAAATGGTCCTCCGGAGTGACTGAGATCCAATTAAAGATCACCTCCTCGGACTGTGCCTTCCCTGTGATTCGGTCCCACCAGTCACCCGTCTCTCCGATCGCAGCCGGAGGACGATGAGTGCCGATTCTCTTTGCTCGGTGTGGAAATGGCGCAGCAGTTCAAACTTCTAAAAACTCGCATTAGTAGGATACCTGTGTTGGTGTTTTCTTTCTGTGAGAGTATTTGTCATTTGTCCAGTCGTGCCAGAGGATCAAACGTTCTCATTTGTGTCAGAAATATGCGAATCTGCTTGTGTCCATCGGTGTGTGGTGATGTGCTTTCAGTTTAGATGGAAACGTTTGTCTTCTTCTTTGAGTGTTTCAGCTTTTTATTTTTCTTTTAATTGACCTGTCCAGGATGTTTCTTGCCCGTTGACCGCACATCTGATGACCCTACAAGAATAAGCTTATTAGATGGATGGATGATTTTTTACAAACCCACAATACTCAGGCATTGATAAGAAGTAAAGAAACCCTTTGGATGGATGATGAAATGTCTTCAAAAACCAGATTTGGAAGTCCAGTTTCCTTTTGTTGGACCACTTGGTGAGATAATAACTGGAGTTGGACATCAACTACTAAACCAATAATTTAAAATCATTATGTATGTAAATAGGTGAACATTATAAAACTTTTTTGTACAATGCATTGCATAAGTCATTTCTCAAAATCGTCAGAGACTCCAAAATGGTTCCTTGATTCTATCTTAAAATGTTTTGAAGAAGGGACAAAAGGTTCTGCTTTCGTCCAAACAAAAAAGTTTTTTTTATATATATATATATATATATATATATATTTTGACACAATTTGTTAAACAAAAAAGTAATTTCAGATTCAAAATTCAAAGCTTGTCCCAAGGTCATCCTCCCATGTGTGATATCTATCCAGTTAGTTAAGGGACATCTATGAACAGATGCCTCACTACGCAGCATTATTAGGTCCAGGCTCCCATCTTCTAAGCTGAGTCAACAGACAATAACTGCAGCTACCTTAACCCACAGTTTAGGCTCATAAACAAATACAATAGTGGTGTGATAAATAACTCTTCTACTGAGAGAAAAAACTAGGAGGTGAATGTCAAATGACCCGTAAAAAAAAAAGAAAAAGTAATCAACAATCGTGTTGAGGAATATTCCTGCCACTCATCCAGCTGCTCTCTATCAAATTACGCAGAGAGCTGAGGAACAATACATTGTTTATTCGGTGATTCACACGCTATGGCCCTTTACTTTATGGTGAGTGATCATTAAAGCTACGCTGGTGACAGCTCTGTTTCGGTCTGTGCGCGTCTCTCTCTCTCTCTGTGTGTTTCTATGCAAAATCAAGGTATGACTAAGTGCATCTCGTCTGAAGCGCTCACATGGCCGTAGCTCATCCTGGACGTTAAACAAAAAGGTCATCAAGTGTTTGAGTGAGCGCACGCACGCGTGTGTGCATTACTCTAAAAGTAATACCAAGAACAATCTACGCTTTCAACATGAGATGGATGTGGGAGGAGCTTAAAGCACAGCGGAGCGCGCTCTGTTAAGGAGGTCGATATGTTTCAGCGTCCTAATAGAAATCCACAAACGTATCGTGATAATGTATATTTATCATACACGTATTTGTATAAACACAGCAGCGCTGTGGTTGTTTTGCAACCTTCCTCTCATGATAAAATCAGTTTGAACAGCAGAAAATGTTCAACAATCTAACACTGTTAAATTATTCTGCTGGTGGAAAGAGAACATCTAACCATTTGGACAGAATCAGTCTTTTGGCCAGCACAGAGTTTAACAGGGAGCTCCATCTTTAGTTCACACTCAGTATGTTCATCCTGCCTCTCATATCTGAACCTTCCTCTATTTGAAAATGAGATCTTCAGATTATTCCTTTCGGTGAAGATGAAATTCAGGCTGGTGTGACTTGATTTTTCTCTTGTTCCCTATGTCTTGTGTGAAAATGTTTAGATTATCTAGTTTGAATGAGTAATTTTAAATTAGATTTTTACATTGCACAATGACATTCAGGCTAGCTTCCTACAATGAACAACAACATAAAAACAAGCTAACAGAATAGACAATAACTAAATGACATCAGTGTAAATATGCTAATCATGAGAGGAGAAGAACGGCAGCATGTGAATACAGCAGTGGTTGCCACTGATCACATTTTACTTCGTTCTGAAATAAATAACCTGCTGTCTCACATTATGGAGACCTTTAAAGATTCATCCATACTTCTGCAATTTTACTGATTAATGCAACCTAATCAAATATGGGGTGACATAAAATCTGCATGCTAATGATTGTACCACGTTGAAGAACAAAGTCATGATCTCTGAAATATAACATTCTGAAGTCAAAGAAACAAAGTAATGCAAGGGCAGGTTTTGATAACCAATGACTTCTCTTTTTATCATTTTAACAGATTTCTACCCTAAACCTGTTTCTGCTTGCTTCTTTTTTCTTCTCTATGTTGCCATATTTTCTCTTCCCACCTCTTCTTTTGAATGTTGTCATTTTTTTATAGTTATCCCCTACAAATTTAAATCATTTCACAAATACAAATCACATGAAGATGAATAATAAAGCTAGCCCCCGCAGGTTGACCACGGGCTGCGTTTTCTCTGTGGACCGGTTCTCTCCTCTACTCATCGGCAACTTTTGAGAATTCATTTTGCACCACAAGGTGAGCTAAAGGGACAAATGGAGGTGAGCAACAGGGAGCGTGGGTGTGAGTTAGAGTTGTGTCCTTGGTATTGTTTCATTATCAGTGTGATGATGGATCATACACTAAAGCCTCCCACCGGGACCAATCTGTCTTTTTAGTGTCGCCACCAGCTCCGTGAGTTTTGAATCAACTCACATTTCTGCTGTTTGCTAACAACACTGAGCAGCAGCAAGCAGCGTGCACACTTTTATTTTTTGAGGCTTTTGTTGTGGGACAATAAGCATTTCAACGCCAGTCCACCACAGCAAAGGCAGATGGCAAACAAGAATAAACTGATGTCACAGAATCTGAAGCGATTGTAAGAAGTAGCGTTCCATAACTCAAATGTTTGTTGTTGTCAGCTTAAGAAGTACATTTCTGCCTTGCATTTTCTACAGGTCCTTTATATTTGAACACGTTTTTCATGTGAAGGTAAAAGTGGTTATATGTCCTTCTTATTTTTTATTTTTTTTAATCATTTTAATCGGTCCAGACTCTTTTCTCATTAGTCACAGTAATTTTATGTATTAAAAATCCATCCAGTTTGTCTGTGGCATAGAATTTATAAAGTTAGCCAAACATCATCAGTCACTTTTTCTGTTTTGTTTTGTTTTGTTTTTTTCTTCTTTTTGCCAACTATAAAACTCTGGCGCCCCCTGCTCTAAATAATTAAATCCAGTTGTGCCAGTTAATAATTTCAACAAGTAATTGAAACACTCCTTTTGTGACGTAGCAAATAGAACAAGGATTTATGTGGACTAAGCTGTGGTCTGCCACTTTAAACAGCTTCCAAGATCCACTGACATAAAATAAAACGTCCCACAGGATATCATGTGCAGGGTGTAACATGCAGGCAGTCAAAATGTAAAAAGAAAAAGTTTTGCGAAAGGTGCATAGCTGGAGTCCAAAGTCAGTTTTCAAGAACAGGTGGATTTAGATGTCGCCTTGATTCAACACACCTGAGTAGATTTTGTGCTTTATTAGTAGGATTCAGTAGCACTAGGTGACATGCTGAGGAGGAAATTCGGGACGTTTGATTCAGTCGCGTTAGAGCAAGGTCAAATCTAAAGCATGCAGGATACCAGCCCTTAAAGACTGGAGCTCCTGGATAACACCAGGTATCCAGGAATGCCTGCAGGGCTGGACGCTCTGACAAATGGGCAATAATGAACTAATCAGATATTTTGATGGTGGACAAAAGTGGTAGACATGACACAATTACATGACAGCAACTTTAAGTAAAAGAGGCAATGGAAGCTCAACAAGTTTTTAAAGAGGTCAGTGGGGCTTGGCTGGTTTGGGGCAAGTGATCCCCAAAGTTTGGGGATCATTTGTCTGTGCAGAAGTATTAAAGAACAGCTAACGCTCTGGAGAACGTTTGAGCTCCTAGAACTTTGGTTTGGAAATGATGGTTGGAGAGGAAAGGCCCTTGTGGAAAGGACAACATGTGAGTGTTTATGGGTTTATACTGAAAACTCTGAACCCTAAAGCAAGTCTGGGCGAGATGTGCGCTACTGTGTGAGCACACATTTAATTGAATCTATTTGTCATCTCAGTGTTGTGCACCTCTTCCATGAAACAGTGAACAACCTTTTCTTACTGTCTTCTCTACAAGTTTCCTTTCATACAAGTACATGTGCATAAGTAACATCATCTCTGCTTGTGTGCGTGCGTGCATGTGTATGTGGGGTGGTGTGTGTAACCTGTCGTACTGTTTCCATCACAGCTTACTTCATTCAGGCAGCAAAACTCCTCTATTTCCTGTGAGTGGCAGACTGCCTTGGGCTGGCAATAAACCTGTCAGAGAGAAGAGATGAGAGGAGAGGAGAGGGAGGAAACAGGTGAAAACAACTGCTAGGCCAGACAAAATACTACCTTTGTACTTCAAAGACTATGTAATGTCGCTTTCGAGAGATTCGAAATCCGTCCTAGATGTAGAAGAGATTTAATACAAAGTATGGGGAGTGACTGATGGGTTTGTAACCTGCCAGATTTTTCAGTGCTGCTTTAATGGAAACTAGGCCAGGCTAAATAGAGCTATTTAAAAAAAAAAAAAAGCGCAGAATGCGTCCTGATCCGTCTGGGGATCCATCTCCAGATCCAGCTATCTCTGCTGTCTTATACACATATTTATGCTCTTCCTCAGAGGAAAAGAAAAACGCCACAGTCAAACAGGGTTATTTCCCATATTTAGGGATGTCTAATAACATCACATAATGATTATTTCCCCCAAAAACTCAGTTTTATGTTTTGTCTCTGAACTTTCCGTCGCCGCCCCGACACGTGTATTACTGCACAGTGATTTTATAGCCCATAAAGAAACATTAGTACTGATGAAAGGAGCACATTAGAAAAAGCAGCAGAAGTTGGTCCTGTTATTTCCCCAGAGAAACTCATTTCTCAGTAAGACCTCAGCATTGAGCAAACCAGGTCTAAACTCAGACTTTTGCCGATTGAAATCTGAGTGGCTCCGTCTTATTACATGTTTCGAATTACAGGAAACAAACTGATACGTCCTGAGACCGAGTTTGGATCTTTATAAATCTGCATGGGACGTGTTAGATTTGGAAATCACACGGGGGGTGGGAGGTTCAGAGCGAAGTGCAGGAAGACGGGAAGCGGCAAAGTTCAGAGAGATTATTTCCTTGGAGAAAGAAGAGTTCAAGCAGCAATAATACCAGCGCACAATAACACAATTCCTCACAGATGAATAACACAACCAGTGTGGAAAGCATCTCATGTGATCACTTTTTCTTTTGCAGCTTCTACATGACGTTTCCCTTCAGATTGAAACGGCCTGTTGCTCTCACAGCTTCTCACTTCATGGTTTTTGCTTCAGACCGCAGAGATGGCCCAGAAACTCATGACAAGCTTTACCCAGGACCTTCTTCTCTTCCAACAAGGCAACTGGGCCAATGCGCAGTCCTCATTAGTTAAAAATACATTTTTTTTTAAATCCCTCGGAGTTCATGTGTTTACTCGAATCGAGATTTTAAGCGTCAATTACTGAAAATCTTGATTCTAGTAAATTAGTTCAAGTTATGTGGCGATCCCATTTCCCAGTTCATGGCGTTAAAGTTAAAACCAACACTATAAATACAGTAGATTTAAAGTGTAAATCACCACTATATTTCATCAGTCACTCACTACAGTCTGTTTGATGCTCGATGCCAGCGGGAGTTTCATCGGGTCAGTTGTGACAATGGTGATACAACACAAGGTAACAGCAGGTAGCTGTAGTATTTTTAATTTTGTATTTTAAATTAAATATATATAGAGGATTCCTTTTGTCACAAGAAGATTTAAGCAGAGAGCCATGGAATATGAGGGAGACGAGGACAGAACAGCATTACTTAACCTGCAGTGGAGTCACTGAGAGAAAATTATAACTTGTGAACGTAAAGCCAGTGACTTCTCTTTAAAAGGTTACGATAGGATTTACAACAGCGTGGGATAAAAAGATTTACTTAAATTAACAAGTTTAAACCAAAGAAAAAAGCTCTGCAACTCCACACATCACACCTCAAATACTCTAAAAATAATGAACCCATAGTAGTTACATTATAAAAGCATTTGAAATAGCTAATAAAATAATGATCTTATAATTGTAACCAGCTCAATTTTTAAAGTAACCCACCCAACACAGTTCAACGCTTAGGGCTGGAGTCTCCAATAAATTCACATCCTGCTCCTGCTTACAGTGTTCAGAGTCAGTTTGCTGACGTGCTAAACTAACATTGGCATGCTTTGGTAAAAATGATGAACGGTCATATTGTTATGAAGCAGATTTCAATGCAGTGCCAGTGAAGGATGTCAGTTGAGGAAAAGTCGTCCTCCTCCTACACAATCGTGGCACGTTGCACTGAATGTCATAAATTTCGGGGCTCGGCGTTTAAGCTGCTTTCTGTTCAGCTGCTTCCCCCCCCCACGGTTGAAATGCAACGTCTCTCTGCAATAATTACAGCAACAAAACAATGCGTAAGGCCCAAAACACAATTTTGCAAGCGGTGCACATGAAACGATGCTATGACTATTAAAAACCGTCAACATGCAGCTGCAGATAGCACACCAAGAACATGTACAAGCTCAGTCTGGATAATTAGTCCTCTTCCTTAATAGGAACAAAATGAAGTTGGAAGTGATTCAACTCTCCAGGTTCATCAGCCCAGCGGAGACAAATCTTCATTTAGTCCACAATTAAAATAAAAGTTGCGTCCGGTATGATTAGCAGCAGTGGCGCAGCTACACATTATTTAGGTGGATGAGAAAACATAAATCGGTGCACCCCCCCCCATCCCCCCATGCATGCAGGCAGTGTTGACTCGGCCCCCAGGTTCAGTATGACAACAGCGAACAGCCAGCAGAGGACGAAGGATGATTCCTCTGCTTTGATTTCTCAGGATATTCTTGCCATCACTCCCTGACTTTCTGAGGTAGCAGAATAGAGCAAATAAAGAGACTTTTCCATCCGTGAGCTACAGCGAGGTTGGTGGTCTCGTTTTGTTCCAGCATATCCTTTAAAAGGTTCGATATTCCCAGCTCTTTTCTAAAGTTCCCTGTCACATAAAATACATTATCAACCTTTATTTATTTATTTGGTTTTTTTTTTTTTTTTTTTTTTTTTTTTACCAATCAGTCCTTTCTTTTTTCTTCTATGATTCATTTTAATCACTTTGGTTTGATTTGGTTTTATATTCTCTTGTCTCATCAATTCCTCCTAGATTTATTTCACAATTATGCTTCACTTTGTGTAGATATATCACACAACTTCCCCCCAGAACACTCTATTTGTAGTTATAGTATAAAAGAAATCCACCTTGTGCTCCCTTTGAAGCCCCTCTTAAAAAAAAACCTCTACATGCATATTGATCTCCATATTAACCACGTCTGTAAATTTACACAGCCTTTTCTAAAGAGCAACAAAATTTATATAAAAAAAAGTTTTTCTGCGGCTTAATATTTTTTTTTTAATCTCGGCTGCATTTGAGTTGTGAATAAGTGATAAACATAAATATGGATAGGTCTGATTGTTCTGTGCGACCACCCCCCTCCTCCCCTCCGACACACTCACAGTCACCACCAGCTTCAGCGCAGCGCGACAATAGGGAACATGATGGCTGATTGGAGCAGAGCAGAGGGCCCCATCCACTGAAGAGGCCTCTGACCCACACAAAACAACGCTGCAATTAACTCAAGCACCATGACTCATCACTCGGAGGAGAAACGGAGACGATAAACATGAACGTATTCAGTAAGAAGCTGTCTTCATGTCACGTACGACGTTTTCTGGGACAGCGGTCGCGTCATCACAGGCGGTAGATCTGTGTGTGTGTGTGTGTGTGTGTGACCTTGCTTGGGTTTTCTCACACACATTGGTAAGAGTGTGTTTCATTCCAGCAGATGGATAGTCTTGTGTGTAAGGTTTATTTATTTATTCTAGTTTTACGTCAGCTCATTTGGGGGAAGATATGTTCATGAATAAATTCATGACACATAAGTAAACAATGTCATTATTTGCACTGTGTGTTAGGATTATCGTATTAATTAGCCCTACCGTAGCCCAGCCACCGTAACACAAATACATACCACTGAGTTGTCAACGTATCTGCAATAAACGCTTCAAACAAACAGCAAGGATCCAAATTTAAACCTACATCTATACCTCAGTGTTTTTTTTTTTTTGTTATTTGTTTTTATGCTGACTAAACAAATGCACACAAAATCAGGTTGATAAAGCAAGTAGCTGTTGTAGTTTCTTTAAAAAAATCAGAAGCATTGACCCATGGATCTATTTGTTGTTGGGTAAAACGTGAATCAGGTTTCCTTAGAAAACTATTTTACACATAAATACGTTGGTAATACAAAACATCCCCGATTGCGAGAGCAAAGCCAGCAGCAGGTGAAGACAACATGAAAAACGTCCGGACATGATGGTGTGAACTGGAGACAAACAAGAGAGGCAAAACGAAACAGGCAACAGCGTCAGGGGAACCATCTGAGTCCAGCAGTGAAACCCGACTTGTGTTTCATCACTGCATAAGTACGCATTAAGAACCAACCTAAGCTGGCATCTGGAAAAATAGCTACATCCATCTAACAGCAGGCAGTTTAATCAGCATATATGGGCACACAAGAGTGGAGAGTCAGAAAAGACTAATGAACAAAAACAAAAACAAAACAAGAAACAGCAAATGCATGTTAAAGTAAAGTTTAAGTTAGATTTAAAGCTCTGGCATGGGGTCAAAGAAATATAAAAATCTCCTGGATGTCTTAGCTGCAGGGAGGACTGATGCACAGCAGGCAGCTGAATATCATCTCCACCTGCAGAGGCAGCGACTGGGGAAATGTTGAATCTTGTTTTTGAAGTCATCCTTTGCAGCAAAAGCAAACAAACTGATGTAAAGACTCACAAAGGCTTCAGGGGAATAAATTCAAAGAACAGTGCAGATCTCTTAGATCACTAAGGCTCTATTATTATTATTATTATTATTATTATTATTATTATTATTATTATTATTATTGGAAAAAGGGTGAAACTGGTTCATGCTAATTTATAGATGTGAGGCAAACTATCAACATTAGGATGTATTAGTGCTCATTAGTTTCCCAAATAAGAAAAAATGCAATAGAAGCTCAAATGCTTTGTAAAAGCTTTTAAACGTAAATGTGGATCTCACGTCGGTGTGACTGATATGAACGAGGAAGCTGAGATCTTTTTGAAGTGAGGTTTTGTTGAAAGGTGAACTGAAATAGTTTTTTAATAATGAGGCGCAACAGAAACATCATCAGCAAAAGCTGTGAATTTACCCTAGACTGCAAGAGTTGGCCAGGATTTCAGAGCAGAAATCTGTTTACAACTTCCATAAGAATTTAATTTGAGAAAATGTTTCTGCGATTGAGATTCTTTGCCTGTGGACAGCCTTCATTCATTTAACTTGCTATTTTTCTACTTTAACATCCATCTTTCTTCTTCACCCAAAAATAACAGACAGGACTCGACAAACGAGGTGGCAGCTTTACTTGTCTAATGAAATCCTGGGGGAGGAGGGCGGATTATTTTGTTTCAAGTCAGATGTCTGTCTGAGCGAAAGACCAGAGGATTTAGACACGACAAATTAGACGAGGAGACATGAAGACATGAAGTCTTTGTTGCTGAAAGAACGGCGTGTACGAATGAAATGTGGACCTGTGTGGTGAAAAAATAAATTAAAAATGTGCTTCTTACTAAGAAAAATCCGTGAAAACGCAATCTATGTTACAAATTTGAACATATTTAGTCAGGAGGTCGGTGAATTAGGTTCCAGTCTCAGTAAAGGTTTTACTAAGTACAGAATATTGATTGTTTAATCAATATTTTTTGCTATGGTTTATTTTCCATAATTTGAACTCACTTGTGACCAACATACACCCGATCATTCTCCTGACGTTAAAACCTTCTGGTTCTCCGGGCACAAAGTTATGAAGCACCTCGCTTTGTACTCATGTATTGTTGTGTGTGACAGAAGTTCATATATCACTTTAAATGTGTCGTGTAATAGTCCAGAGCTGCACGAACGTATGAGCAGATAAAATTCAGGCATAACCAAAACCTGCATAACAAAGTTTTATTCATTTTAGCCTCAGGGTCAGAATCTCTCTGGGGGATTTAAAGTTTCAGGCCCTACAAAGACTCAAGAATGAAATAAATAAAGATGCTTTGAGACCTTGGAGTGACCTTCACAGCAGGTAGACAGCTGGGAAGTTTTTAATGACTCCCCCCAACAAACAAGTCAGATTTTCAGCAAGCAACAACTTAACTTGACAAAGTTAAGACGGTGGGTTTTGTTGCAAGTATAAAACTTGATGATTCAACTTTTTACAAGCAAGTTGCTGGATGATGACTTTTTCTTGATGTTCTGGGTTGCGGGTTAATAAAATGTATGAAATCTATTCAGCCTTTTTTTTTTTTTTTTTTTTACAAAATTTCCAACAGAGTTTCAGAGGATTTTCATCAAACTAAGAAAAAACTCAAAGTTTCTTCAGTTCCTTAAAAACAACAACAACAACAAAACTATTTAACATTCAGGAAGTTCCCCTGTGGCGATGTGTGAAGTGCAGCCTCCCATATATTACGGCCGTTTTGCGTCTGGGGTTTGATTCCCCACCAGAACCTTTACCGCATGTCTTCCCCCTTTCTCTCTCTTTCCATTTCCTTTCTAATCTACTGAGAAAAAGGCCTCTAATGCCAGAAATATATTTTAAAAAAATCATGTTTCCTCAATTCACCTCTAAATTTTCTAAATATTCTATAGTTAATCTGGTAAAATGCAACATAAGAAACAAATTTAACAATATTTCTGTTTCACAAAAACTTGGTGTATTCTAGAAAAATAGTTTTGACAAAAAAGAGAGCTCTTGAAAGTCAGACGCATCTTGCAATATTTGCTGTTGCTGGAAAAATCATCATTGTTTTCTTAGCAGTCAAACTAATAGTGAGGGCCAAAGCTAATCAAAGACTTAAAATGCTACTTTTCTAAATTCCTGCTTAGCCCCGCAGTGCTGCAGTGCTAGAGCTAGCTTTTGGATAAACAAGAATTATGATTTTTCTGGATTATACAGAAAGGAAGTGATGAGCCCACAAGAACCCAGAGAGAGTTTGGTGCCAATCTTCAGGCAGCTGGCAGCACATTTACCAAAACCTGGAGTGGTAGCAAAGTATGCCGCAGTAAAAAGCGATCGTACAAACCTGTCTTCATTTTGTACTAATGTCATATGCAATTACTGTGTTTGGAAGAAGGGAAATGCAGAATTGTGGCACTGTGTGGAAACTTGAATGTGAACAAACGACATAATTGAAGATTTCAAGAAAGTCAGGATTAGGTCAAACACTATTTCCATCACGAACGAAGAAATTTATTCTCAAAAATGCAAAAACTGTGATCATCTGAACACCGAATTACCTCAAGAACTTCGGGACGTTATGAGTTAATAATGACACCATCAGCTCACGGATCCGTGTGTTTGATCAGTTCCTATTTGTCTGTTTCAGTGATCCAACAGGATCACACACACCTTCTCTGTTTCCATTGTTTCACCGCTGCAAAAATGGAAGTTACACTAAAAGTTTCTCTGAATTACTTTTTGACAATCCCCACAATGGCTTTGATCAGAACTCCCGTGGAGATTATTGGTAGGTTCATGCAAACAAAGCCGCAGATTGAAATTTGGCCTTTTAATGGAGCCATGAGGCCTTTCGTCCCTGAACAATACCTTCCACTCTTAAAAGCAAGAGTGATTTCGCTTTGAGCTGCACGATGAATCGCTTCAACCTCAGTCTATTGTAGTTGACGCAAAATAGAGCCTTTTAGCTTGTCTCCACTTGAGTCCTCTGATTGTGTCAATAAACTCATTCTTTGTGCGCGTGTGTTGTTCTCTGTAACCCAGGTGAGTCAGGCGTAGCCAGCACTATCAAAGCTGCCACAGCTGAAACTATCTGTCTTCATGTTGGTGTGTGTCCGCGGTATGTGTGCACGTTTGCGTGTTCAGTGGCGTCAGTGCTGCCGGTTTCTGCGCCATAAACAGGCTCCTCCCACCCGGTACAGGCTCCTCCCACTTCCTCTGAGTCTGTATAAAGTGTAGCATCCCCTCCCTCTCTCCCATATTCTCTCAGCCTGAGCAGTGGAGGAAAACTCTGCCTCTTCAGATCCTCGTCTCCTGGCTTGCCAACAACTGGAGGTAAGAAATACACACATCTTTTTTTTTTTGTCAATCAACTTTGTGCATTTTGCAAAAAAAAAAAGAACTTAAAGTTACAAACCCCTTAAATGGTGTAGAATTTTAAAAAGAGGGCAAAAGTTATTTTGCTTCTCTCCTCCCCCCAATTTGTAATGTTTTTATTAATGATTATATGAAGAACTCACCGTGGTAGATCATAAATATCTGAATTACAGGCAGTGAGGAGGAGAATTAATAGTCAGTTGTTTATTGGTAAAAAATAATGGTAAATAAAAATTAACCACTTTTACATACGAAAGAGAATTTGAAAGTTGGTTAATGGCCAAATATATCATACTTTTTGAATTTCTTTTTTACAATTTCAGTGGAGAAAATTTTGCTTTTAGCTTGAATTTTTTTCTTTTTTTTTAATTTTAGTGATAATAAATACTAGAGCACAAAAACAAAAATAAAAACCAGAGCTTTTCTTTAAAAACGAAGCAAAATGTAAAATGTGCGATGCAGAGTTGTGGAAAAGGTTCTCACGCACACATGATTATCAGCCCGATGAATAATGAATGAAAGTCGACCAGCTGCTATCAGGAATTATATTAGCATTGAAAGAATGACTACTTACAGCACCACTCTGCCACTTTCTATGAAATTATTGAAATGGACATTTGTTTTCTGTGCCAGTGATGAAATTACAGATCAATTCTTGATGTGACTGAGATTAAAACTATGAGCTGCACGTCTCATCCGAACAAATCCTGGTGTTAGGATGTTATACATGAAGTGAATAACCAGGGAATGGCTGCAAAACCCTCCATCACCTCAGAATATTTTACAAAGAACTTAAAGCTGTAAAGTCTCAAAATGGTTCTGAATAAACATGTTCAGTGACAGTAAGCAGAAGTCTGCAGAGCGCTGAGCTGTAATAGCAGCACAGATGCAAACGGAGACGGTGGGATTTTCCAATTACTGCAGCTTGAAAACCTCCAAGCAACTGGTGTTGTTTGTATCTAATTGGACTTTTCTTCTGGAAGAGTTTTCTAATACCAAGCATCGTTCACCACATCTAATGAAGATTATTCACCAGGGTGAAAAATTAGCTATATCAGCCTCCCAAATGTAATATTGCATCCAGAATAATAATCTATCAGTGATATTCTGAGTGTGAGGAAATATTTCATTGGCACCATTTGTTGGAGGAAATTTTCTTAAAAGAGGTAATTATAGATGGGGAAAAAACAAATATGATTTAGTTCCTCAGTGAGTTTATTTTAATATAATCTGAACCCAAAAAGCAAAGCGCAGAGCCAAATTAAGATGTGGAAAAAATGATCATATTTCCTTTGGGATTTATTCATCACTGACACTGCCACAATCAGAGTGTGTGTGTGTGTGTGTGTGTGTGTGTGTGTGTGTGTGTGTGTGTGTGTGTGTGTGTGTGTGTGTGTGTGTGTGTGTGTGTGCATGCGTGCGTGTGTGTGTGTGTGTGTGCGTGTGTGTGTGCGTGTGTGTGCGTGTGTGTGTGTGTGTGTTGAACAGTAAAATGTTCCATCACTCTTTGGCAGCTCAACCAGAGTGTATAAAACAGACAAGATGATGTTTACCGTATTTTCATTGAACATTAATCTCTTACCCCTGCGTTGTTCTTTAGAAACTATAAAACTGTTTTTGACATTTTTAACTTAAATTGTCTGTAAATTTCTTTCTAATTGGAGGAAAATATTTTGATAATTTAACTGTGTGGTGCTCACGTTCTCTTTTCTTTGTATCCAGTCATGAATGTAGGTATCTATGTGTGTTTTATCCTGGCTGCTTTGTCCAGTGGCTCCCTGAGTCTGCCTCCACAGTCAGTGGTAAGACACACACACACACACGCACACACGCACACACATACACACATACATGCATTGACACCATAAGTCACAAAAAAGTTAAAGCAGTTAATATGAGAGACATTACATATGTTTACTTCCACACTTTAAAAGTGGCACATATAAAGAAAATCATCATCGACTACATTTTTTCCTAGTTGAATTAAATTCAAAATGAATTTCCACACATCTTTCTTTCTTCTCCCAGAGAGCTGAGAGTACGGCTCACTTAACAAACAGCCTCCATGCTCCGTCGTCCAGCCGAACACGCCAGGTCCGCTCGGCTCCAGCGCCACCATCAGACCGGTTTGCCCACTACAGCCAGCTCCGTGAGAACGCAGAGGCTACCAACAGCCTGAGCCAGCTGCTGGCCAGACTCATCCCCAGGAAAGGTGAGTGCTCTGGGGTACGGAGGCAACAACGAGAAGCTGGGGTTATTAGCATCCTTCCCTTCAATCATTTTTCTTTCTCTCATCGTCCGGTTATTCTCTTTCTTCCCTGCATCCGTCCGTCTGCAGTTCACCGTCATTCACGCTGAGCCCGTATCCCACCATCTGCCGTGTCCCACCTCCTTCCTGCCTCCTCCCCGTCACTTCCACTTCTTTTTAACCAAACCTCCCTCCCGCCATCATTTCTTCCCTTGTCTCCTTGTCTCCATTTCCCTCTTTAAGTCTGCTGCGGAAAGTAAAAGCACAGAAGCAGAACAAGTCAACATAAGCTAAATTGCTCCTTTCATACCATCATTGACAACAAAGTAGAAAATAAAGGATGTAAAAAAACCTGATTTGATTTCTTGCAGGTTCTGGCTTCCAGATCAGATCCTCCCTCAGCAGCAGAGCCCTGGCCCCCAGCCACAGGATAGAGGACAGAGATTACCTCGGCTGGATGGACTTTGGGAGACGCAGTGCAGAAGAGTATGAATATTCCCCGTGAAGCCAGAGCCAGCTCTCACCACCCGGCCCCTGTCACGGCCCTCCATCACCCCCAGTTAAACCAGCAGAATAACGTTACAGCTTTTTTTTTTTACTTTTACAACACACTTAAATAAGAATCCTGTATTGAGTTTAGCATAAAAACGACAAAACTTACTTAATAAATGGGAAAGTAATAGATATTTTAATTCAGATAAGAGACATTAAGAAGCCTGAAAGCAGTATTTTTCCATCCGATTACTTCATTTGCTCTTTAAAATAAATCATTTCATTAAAAAGAGAGAAGCTCCATCATGTCTTAAATCAGTTCTGCTGTTTTAATTTTGTTTGGGTGGGGTGGGGGTGTGTGTGTGTTTGGGGGGGGTGTTTCTGCGGGTTCATTTCAACCTTTACCAAATACAGATTAAGTGCCCTGGTATTTAGGACAGTGGAGGGTTTTTATGAGTTCCACACAGAATAAAAGCACAATTGCATCAGACTGCTGAAAATGGTGCTGTGTATGAGCACAGGAGTATGAGTATTTACTGATGAAGTTGTTTTAATGTCAGTTTAATTTTGCTCAACACTTTAGTGAAAAGGTGTTAATTTCAACTGTTACGTCAAAGTAATATTAAAATATCTCAATTCAGCTGAAGTGTTGGGATATTTCTGGAGCCTTTTATTGAGCGTTTGAATCTCTCACCGTCTTTGGTGTCAGAAAAAAGAAAAAGGAGCTTAGGCGTTTTGTTTTGGAGCCTCAATTTGCTTTAACTTCACACAGAGGTCCAGTGAGAACATCTTTTCATGCCCCACCATCTGCACCGGAGCGTGGCGTCACTCTGAATGACAAAGGGCGGCTGGAAAGGGAACATCTCCGGTCCGCCCTCCGGAGGCTGAATCTGGGAAAACAGAGTGAAAGAGTGAAAAGACCAGAGCTTGTTTCAAAAGTTTTCAGGATATCGGCTCTTCATCAAGTCTGCATATTGTCTCTGCAGCTGATGATGAAAGTGTTTCTCTTGGGGAAGTTTCTGTAATAAGCATGTTTCTGCTATCTTATTAGTGTCAAATATATTTATTGAAGGGTTTTCATTACAAATATCCAAACGTACCAAAGTTACCAATGAGAAAAAAGTATATACTACTAAAAAACCTGCATCATAATAACAAACAAGCACAGCTCTCACTGTCATTTAAATACTGTGCAAAGAGTGCAAAACTATATAATGTATTGCTATATGATACCAGATCAACCAGTAGAACTAGAAACCATCTATAATCAAAGAAAATAAGATTTCCAAGTCTGGTAAAAAAATCAATAAATTCTGAGCCTCTCATTACACATTTGATTTTCTACAGTTTTAAACTGGACCGTAATCCAGTGTGTTACTGGATTAGAGGTGTGGGTGGGGCAGCATCCCTCCACCTCAAAAGGATCAAGCGTTGCACCAGCATAAGTTCAAGAAGCCATAATTTTGTGTCCTCCGACAGGTAGCCCCACCTGTCAGAAACAACCCCAAAAAGATCAAAGTACTGTATCTCCTAAATTGTGAGTAAATTCAAATGGAGTTTTTAACTACAGGATTAGTAATTGTCCAGTTTATGGAAAAAGGTATTGATGCTGTTATTGCTGATTATAGAAATTGAGAGGCACCAACCTGGGAGATAATATCAGAGTAATAATATCCCCAGAATGACAAACATCACAATAGTTGCCCAATAAAAGTAGCTATGATTTGGAAGGGAAGGGCCATTCCTCCATCTCAGTTTCTACTTTCTTTTTCATTCAGTGTAAGTCTAAATAAAGCTCATGCATCCTCTGACGTCAGCAAGAAATGCAGATGCTTCGTTTTGTATCAAGGCTGATATCAAAGACCGCATGTAGCCACTTTCAGCCCAGAAGCACAAACATTTATCTGTGAGCATTAAATGGTTTTCACCAGAACTTTATAACACAAGAGCTAAATTATGAATTAGTGTGAACAAAAACTGAGTTGTCAACTCATCTTTAGACTTGTGAATAACTTTCCCTGGGAAATATGTCACTGTTCATTACTGCACTGGGCAAAAGAGTCGATGCAGCTGATGGTTCTGTTTAAAGGTAAAATAAGAATGCCACACATTGGATTTATTCAGTAATGTGAAATTAGAAAATGTCACCACATCATTCAACAATTTCATTATTTTATTAAAACAATCCACCAAGCTTCAATATATGAACTTTAAAACAGTCAGGAATGTGGTTTATTGCATCTTTGTGTGTTCCTTCAGTGGTGTTGCTTTTCCAGGAACCACTTGAGGGCGCCATGGAGCGCCTGGGCGGACACCAGCAGGTGTCCTCAGGAACACCTGCATTCCCTCAGGCTCATCAGCATGCGGGGTATGAAGAGATGGCTGCCCGACCTCCGATGCCTGAGTGTTAGGTCCGGCCGGTGCCAATACTCGGACTGCACCGTACGCCCCTACATGAAGTGTGTACTCAATCAAAATGAACTTAAGGGTTCGAGTGCGCAGGTGACAAGCTTGTAAAAATGTGAGAATTGGGACAGTCGGCCTCTGAGCCACAAATTCGACATCCAAAATAGCGGACCGGTTGATATTTAGGGATTTGTACTTCTAAAAACCACAACTGCGACAAGAAATCGTTTTTAAATTTACAGTAGACGTATTGTTGCTTTCCAAAATCATTGCAGGACCTACTTGGGTGAACAAGTGTGCTTTGTTATGACTCGTTGAAGCAAGTAGTATTCATAAATATAAAGTAGAGAGAAATGACAATTATTTCAATATCTTATATTTGAAAACTGATTTTCTTTATTTGACAGATACAGCTCCCTCTGTGAACATTGCCATATTTCCATCTTTTAATTCAAAATACCTCATCCAGCATTGTGGGTAACATACCAAAAAGGGCGGGGCTTAAGACGAATGTGGAGAATTGGGACGCAGTCAAAACCTTCATCATGAACGGACATTTAAAAGACACAAGGACCAGTTCAACACTGTCTCGTCTCAGTTTCAGATCCCTGTTCATCTCTCATTTTCTCTCGTCTCCTGAGAGCGTCTGTGCATGTGGGTCAAAAAGCTAAACACCATCAAGACAGAACACCCAAGCCAAGAAGACCCAGAAACCTTGGCTCTTTCAGAACAACAATGTGTCACTCAAACCCATGATGCTGTCCTCAGAAACCTCATCGATCAACAAAACACAACCATCCAAGGCCTGGATTCAACATTTACCAACTAACACTTCTCCTCCTTGTCCAGCAGATGTCGCCAATGCTCCGTCTCCCAGGCCTTTCAGATCACCTCCCTGCTGTGAGGTCAGCTGAGAGGTTTGGTGGTGAAGTAGGTCGTAGTGGGGGCTTCCTACTGTACGCTAATATGTCTTATTTACTTGGCCTTTTGGCAGGTAAAACTTTAATGCAGGCTGAACCCCACTTTCACAAATACCCACATCTTACCTGCTCATTTCAGGAACTTAAGGAGTTTAAAACCTCTTCGACTCCAGGCCTCCTTTTGAGCAATATGGCTGAAAATAACATGCCCAAAATGAATTTAATGTATCTCAAGAACTACAGAGTTTATTTTAATTGTTTTGGTATCAAAACAAAAGCAAGACCCTAGAGAACATGTTACAGCTCTAAAAACCACCCTGCCTGTTACTGAGGAAAGTGTATTAATATGATAAACAGCAGAAATTAAGAAAAAAATCAATTTCCGCCTAAAAAAACCACTTCAATCTATGAATGCTCCTTTCAAAACATGCAGTGAAAGCCAAAAAAAGTAGCAACAACAGTACACAATCTGACCTTTTACTGTGCCAAGTTTCATGAAAAAAAGTCAATCATATGAGTTTTAGAGAGGTGCTACTAGATAAAAATCTAGGCGGACCTTCCAAATGAGCCATTTTGGCACAATTTGTGCCATTTGAACTTTCTTAGTTTTTATTTCTGTAGGGTCTGTTTTAATCATTTATTCTTTTCATATAATAAATTATTATTTATCATAAATAAGTAATTACATCTAATAATTGTTTTTGGGGGTTCTTTTGAAAAATCCACATTGCATTCATTCATAAAAAGAGAAAAAAATAGACAATTTGTAATAGACTGAAAATGGAATAGATTAACTCACAATAACACTTCAAATAGAATTATACAACAATGAAAATGCAAATAGCAATGAAAACTAAGTTGTCAAAATGATATTATCACAGGAAAAAGTAAAATATCTCATAATTACATTACAATAGCTGCGCTCTGTGCGTAAAACCTCCCAATTCCCCATTCATTTTTTCAAAACTACGCGGGGCAGTTTCTCGGGAACCCATTGGTCAATTTTGACGATTGACATGTCGTTCGAACCGTCAGAGCCAATAGAATCTGAGGGCGTTGACATTAATACGGAAACTAAAGTCATTCACCAATTACAGCGAAAAAAAGGCATGTGACGTAAATTGACCAATTTTGACCCGGCATAACGTGAATCCACATAAAACACGGAAATGCCTCTGTGCCGAACCAAAAACCATTTGAGATGTACTCAGGGAAAAGGGATTATCGGACCAGGTGGAAATATTTACTCTAATATGGATTATGACCACGAAACGGCAAAGGTAGGACTGGATTTTTGATTTTACCTTCGTGAAATGAGCTATTTCTGTTTTTCTTCTTTAGCTGCTGGTTCATTGAGTTTTGCACGTAGCGTGGTGACTCTAGTATTGTTAAAAACCGCAGAGCTTCGGCTTTACTCTGATTAATAGTTTTTGTACATCGGGCCTCCTTGCTCTTTTACTATTGCGTTTTTTACCGGGTGTGCCTCGTTAGCCTCGTTAGCATCTAATTGCGTTTCTTTTTATCAATCTGCTTAGTGTTCATTCTGGGTGTTGTTGAGGAAGAAAATATCGATCCTATCATTTAGAAGAGCTTTTTCCCTTTACGTGGATATGCAATATGCCTATATTGATAAATGTATAGCATGTGTTTTTAATTGATCTTGTTGCGGCAAGCGCCGAGGACCCAAATGTGGGTCCTCTAGCGACAGAGATTTTAAGATGACGTTTGGCCAAGATTCAGATCATGCTCGCCTCTCGTGTGGGCTGTGAAAATTAAAGCAGGGCCATTAGTCTTCCACAAACAGTTGGTTTATTATAGGGCATCGTTGGTTAATGTACATACTGTTGGAAAATGAAAATCAATCACTTAATAAACACACTGGCTCTCTGTTGAAGACCCTGGGGACCAGAGTGACACAGAATGCCAGGCCTTAAATGGCAACTTTCCAGGCATCTCGTAATTATGAGATAAGGTGCCTATGTGTCTCTTTGGTGAATGCAGTGCACGTCTGTACATTCCTAATGACATCTGCTGTTAACTTCTTTTTTTGTTGTTTTCTAGTTGCACTCTAAGATCACACCATAGAAGATGGACCACTTAGTGGACGCACAGCGCCCAACTGAGTGTGCTCACAAGTTACGCAGATTGCTGGGAATAATTTGTGAGCTGATTCCAAGAGATGTACGCAGAAAGTGGCAGTGTGGATTGAAACAGAATAACAGAATATATCCAGATTGATGAGGCTGAAAAATGTTCAACATCTCTTTTACAATCTGATAAAAAAAAAACAAAAAAAACTAATCAAAGTGTAAAATGTGCGACGCAGAGTTGTGGAAAAGGTTCTCACACACAGCAGCACATGATTATCAGCCCGATGAATAATGAATGAAAGACGACCAGCTGCTATCAGGAATTATATTAGCATTGAAAGAATGACTACTTACAGCACCACTCTGCTGCTTTCTATGAAATTATTGAAATGGACATTTGTTTTCTGTGCCAGTGATGAAATTACAGATCAATTCTTGATGTGACTGAGATTAAAACTATGAGCTGCACGTCTCATCCGAACAAATCCTGGTGTTAGGATGTTATACATGAAGTGAATAACCAGGGAATGGCTGCAAAACCCTCCATCACCTCAGAATATTTTACAAAGAACTTAAAGCTGGAAAGTCTCAAAATGGTTCTGAATAAACATGTTCAGTGACAGTAAGCAGAAGTCTGCAGAGCGCTGAGCTGTAATAGCAGCACAGATGCAAACGGAGACGGTGGGATTTTCCAATTACTGCAGCTTGAAAACCTCCAAGCAACTGGTGTTGTTTGTATCTAATTGGACTTTTCTTCTGTAAGAGTTTTCTAATACCAAGCATCGTTCACCACATCTAATGAAGATTATTCACCAGGGTGAAAAATTAGCTAAATCAGCCTCCCAAATGTAATATTGCAACCAGAATAATAATCTATCAGTGATATTCTGAGTGTGAGGAAATATTTCATTGGCACCATTTGTTGGAGGAAATTTTCTTAAAAGAGGTAATTATAGATGGGGAAAAAACAAATATGATTTAGTTCCTCAGTGAGTTTATTTTAATATAATCTGAACCCAAAAAGCAAAGCGCAGAGCCAAATTAAGATGTGGAAAAAATGATCATATTTCCTTTGGGATTTATTCATCGCTGACACTGCCACAATCAGAGTGTGTGTGTGTGTGTGTGTGTGTGTGTGTGTGTGTGTGTGTGTGTGTGTGTGTGTGTGTGTGTGTGTGTGTGTGTGTGTGTGTTGAACAGTAAAATGTTCCATCACTCTTTGGCAGCTCAACCAGAGTGTATAAAACAGACAAGATGATGTTTACCGTATTTTCATCAAAATTAATCTCTTACCCATGCGTTGTTCTTTAGAAACTATAAAACTGTTTTTGACATTTTTAACTTAAATTGTCTGTAAGTTTCTTTCTTATTGGAGCAAAAATATTTTGATAATTTAACTGTGTGGTGCTCATGTTCTCTTTTCTTTGTATCCAGTCATGAATGTAGGTATCTATGTGTGTTTTATCCTGGCTGCTTTGTCCAGTGGCTCCCTGAGTCTGCCTCCACAGTCAGTGGTAAGACACACACACGCTTTGACCCCATAAGTCACAAAAAGGGGAGACTTTTTTTTTTAACATAAGAAAACCATCTATTTGGGCCCTGTTTTGCTTCTATGGTGGCACATAAAGAAAATCAGCATCAAATTAAATTAAATTCAAAATGAATTTCCATACGTCTTTCTTTCTTCTCCCAGAGAGCTGAGCATACTGCTCACTTAACTAACAGCCGCCATGCTCCAACGCCCAGCCACAGGCGCCAGGTCCACTCGGCACCAGGGCCACAGTCAGTTCTGCACCGCTACCATGAACCCCTCAACCCCCACGACCCCCTGAGCCCCCATGATCCTCACGACCACACTCTACAACATGCAAACAACCCACACTCGGTTCCTGGACAGACTTGTCCGCAGGCAAAGCGAGTTCTCTGAGGAATGAAGGCAACAACGAGAATCTGGGGTTATTAATGTCCTTCCTTTCAATCATTTATCTTTCTCTCATCATCCGGTTATTCTCTTTCTTCCCTGGATCCATCCGTCTGCAGTCCACCGTCATTCACGCTGAGCCCATATCCCACCATCTGCCGTGTCCCACCTCCTTTCCTGCCTCCTCCCCGTCACTTCCACTTCTTTTTAACCAAACCTCCCTCCCTCCATCATTTCCTCCTTGGTCTCCCTGTCTCCGCTTCCCTCTTTAAGTCCGCTGCACTCACTGCTGTTGCAGAAAGTTTAAGGACAGAAATGGCCATTACCATCGTTATCAGCAAAGTAGAAACTATAGGATGAGTCCTCATCACTCAATGTGTTTGATCTCTTCCAGTCCCTCCTCCCTTGTGGTTATGGGGCATGCCTCTGCCCTTCCTTCGCAAGAAAAAGGGATGGCTGGATGGAGAAAGTGGTGCAGAGAAGGATGACCTCTTCTCGTGACGAACCAGCTGGCGCTCTCTGCCGACCCAGTCACAGACCACAGTTTGATGTTCAGTTTTGTCACACACTTGATTTAGAAGACTGTACCGAGTTTAGCATCAATCGACAACTTGCTGAATAAATCTGATAATGATGGATATGAAAGATGGAGAGCAGTATTTTTCCTTAAAATAAGTCATTTTATTAAAGGCAGAAGCTCCATCATGTCTTAAATCAGCTGAGTTCTTTGTGGAGTCATCTCACTAAATACAGATTAAGTGCTACTACTTAGGACAGCGGATGGTTTGTATGATTTCCACACAGAATAAAGAACAATTGGATAAAACTGTTGAAAATATTAAAATATCTCCATCTTAAAATGTGGCATTTTATTGAACGTCTGAATCTCTCACAGTCTTTGGTGTCAAGAAAAAGGAGCCTAGGCGTTTTGTTTGGAGTCGTAACGCTTTCACAGCACACAGCCTGGGTTTGCTTTAACTTCACACAGATGTCCAGAATCTTTTTGATTCAATGCAAGTTTAAATCAAGCTCATTTTTCCTCTGACATCAGAAACGAATGCAGATGTTTTGTATCAAGGTTGATATCCAGAGGCGGATCTACTGGGGTGGTAGATGCCACCACACTAACAGCAGATGGTCACCATTTGGCAATAGCGTTGCAATATTTAGCAGATTAAAGTCCATAGCGATGAAAAAAATCTTAACTTACAAAAGCATGCATCACTAATTCTTACCGATCAGCTTTATTCTACAAACTTCATGGAGGTATCATGAGGAAAGAACGTTGTAATACGATATTTATATTTTCATGTGCAATATGGGAAAGACAAGAACATGTCATTCAAGTAAAAAGGACATCACTGGATGTAGTGAACACATGAAAGAAAAAGGAGAATTTAACAGTTTTACAGTGTAATCCATTCATAGTTGTTCCCTATAATTCATGGTGACAATTAAAATAATGTGTTGATCTCTGCTGCTGCACCATTATTTCGGTGAAAATTTCAACAACAAAAAAAGACGAAACAGATAAACTCGGTTACACACTCGAATCTTTTAGCTCCTTTATTTTCAACACAATAAATGACATTGTCATCTCGCTCTTCTGTAGCACAAGAAAATAGACATCCACACATCAGCATATTTATTTATTTGAAATAGTACCATCGTTAGATACACCTCGCTAAACATTCAACATGTAGAAAAAAAACACAAAACAAAAAAATACAATTGATCTTAAAGCCTAGTGTTAAAAGTACTAAGACATCAGCCCCGGTTTCGAGAAAATTTGAGATGAAACATTCAAATCAACATTTGGCTTGCTGTCATTATGACAAGTTGGTGGTGTGGCAAACAAACAAACAAACGGAAATAGACTAAAATACCCTTCAGGTTTCACCACAGAGAAATCACCAAGAACAGGTAGAAACAATGAAAGCAGCAGCTGCTCCTCTAACTTGTAACCAATGGGATTCAACGGCAGCTTGCCAGGAAGCTCTCAGATCAGGGACTGCATGCCAGAGGTCAAAGTGCAACAGATAATTCAGAGGTATACTTTACAACAAACAATGTACTCCTCTCCATTCTAACACTTTAATTCATTTACTACCGGGAAGGAAAAAGTGTCTTAAATGAGAGAAAACTATTGGATTGGAAGTTATTTTGATTATTTCTACAGTTTTAATGTAGAAATAACAGACATTTGGTACAGGTGAGAGTATGGCTATGCTGGAATATTCTGCCTCTCCAAGCGGTTAACTAAAAGTTGCTAATAATTTGTTTTAACTGGTTCAGATGTAATGATCTAAAAATATGACCGAGTGTGCTTACGAGTTACGCAGATTGCTGGGAATTGTTTGTGAGCCGATTCCAAGAAATGTACGCAGAAAGTGGCAGTGTGGATTGAAACAGAATGTATCCAGATTGATGAGGCTGATTCTGGGAAACAAACCCAAGATGTCTCACAGGACTTTCAGATGTAGCGTTTTAAAAACATTTATTAATGCTGTGGGGCATGAATATACCACAGGGCATGAAACTAAAAGCATTCATTCAACATCTTGCTGGCCCGACATGTCTGTTCTAAACAAACCCGTTGTATATATAATGTATAACAAGCAAAAACATGCTAGTTATCAAAAAAGCAGCCATTGATTAGCTGCTGTTTAGTTATTGCTGGATAATACAATAGCTACTGAAAATGAACCACTGAGCAGAAATGCAATAAATCAATTTAATTCTGAATCGTGCATCTGTTGTACTTCTGCAGAGCGACGATGTGATGACAACAATAAGCTACAAGCCAAATTGATGCTAAAGTATCATCTGCAAACAAATACCACTTGCATGACGATGTAATATTGAAAGATACTACATAAAATATTCATTTTTGAACACATTCACCTTTGCAATAACTTCATATTGTATATATTTCAGTGTTAGGAACACAATGTATTTCTGGTATTACCACACTGAACAGTAAACACTATAAACACAGTTGTTGGTCGCTAAAATAAATTTTATACATCACGTCTTTCAAGTATCGGAATGAAACAAAAGAAACTGCTGATTCTCAACTGAATGTGCATTTTTTTGTTAGTTTTTTTACGACGGTGAGTTTTCTCTCTTCATAAGTTGATATAATTATATAAATAAGACTGGTTATTTGCTCTCTTCTGTCTTGTTCCAGTTTGGTTTCAATAGATGTTGAGATCAATTATAAGGATTGCTTTATATAAAGGCTACACATTTTACGGCGTGCAGGTTGTTTTTTTTTTTTATTTTGTTTTCTTTATTAAATGCATTACTCAGATCTAGTTGACCACTGCAGACTTTTTTTTTTTAAAACCTCTCAGTCTTTTCCACAGCTGATTGTCCAGGTGTCAGTGGAAGTGTCCCATAGCTTCAGCTGCCTTTACCCTCACCACAGGATCCGGATCCTGCAGCAGCACCACTAAACCTGTACGCACAGACACAATGAACCTGTGAGCCTTTAAATCAACCCTTTGACTTAAAAGGTAGCTGCTGAACTCACCTTTGGAGATGGTGCCCATGTTGAGGTGAGAGAGGTGCTCCTGCTGAATGTTCCCCAGGAGGAACCCTAATGGTGGAAATGGACCAGAATAATGGTTTTAATTAAACTGATACGCATCAGCGGATGTTTGTCAAGAGCCTTTTGCCAAAATTCTGTTTCCTCAGAGAATTAGAAATATATAAAGATGAATAAAAGTAAGGATATTGGGAAGGAAAAGTTCTGTCATGGTCATGTTATGAGCTACTTCATAATGGGAGAAACAGGGGGGAGGACTGACATGACGAAAACCAGCTGGTTGTTAAATTCTGTATACAAGCACTTGAATGGAAAGGTGAGTGGAAGGAAAAAGTGTGGTAGAGTTTTTAGCCTTCATGACATTTTCTAGCATAGGTTCCACTGATGAGTGCTTCTTTATACTGAATCTCCTGAAACTTTGAGACTTTCGCAGGAAACCTGCAGACAGACATGTTTCACCATCAGGCCCCATAAACTGCTTACAAATACAAAATGACAGCATGAAATTGAAGGAGAAAATCAGTGCAAGAGATTGAGAGGAAACTGTGGATGAAACAGGAATGGTCACGTCACCCATTTTGCAGTATTTCAAATATTTAAAACAAAAATACGAATCAATAATTATTGATAGACTGTTTTAAAACACTTAAATTGTGATACGTTTTTTGGCCATGTCATCTGGCAACAGAAACATGAAATCCCTGTGCTGGACTGGTCTGCAAACTCTACTCATCTAAAACCCAGAAGGAATGTAATCTACGAAATATCCTAATTTTCTGAAGCCGACTTTGGGGTTTTCATCTACTGCAAGCCACAACCATCAGCATTTGAAAACAGAAATGATTTATTTTCTCGATGATATTCTGTTTAACTGACATGCATAGGCATTTCCCTCATGAACAAAAACTGAATTAGGTTTGTTTCATTGTTAGGAACTAATGTTTACAGCAATGCAGAAAGCTGCTGTACCTATAAACATGGCCGCTGCAGCTCTGACTTCAGGCCAGTTGCTCTTGAAGAACTGGATGACGGAGATGTGGTAGAAGTTCAGCATGCCGGGAAAGTCCTGAATCTACAAGCAACAAAATCAGCACTGATCACAACAAACATACCGTCTGCTGGTACAACAACGTCATAACAATGATTCCTTTAGAGCAACTCAAGAGAACATTCTAAAAAAAGATTTTAACGCTTCGATGTCTTGTTTTTTTTTTTTTACAAACAGAGAAGCAAATATTTCTAAATAAAAGCGTCCGAAACCCGTCTCACCAGGTACTTTGTGAGATCGTTGATGAACTCTCCGTAGTGCAAACTCTTGTCCTCGTGCAGGTGGTTCTGGAACATGGCTGTGATCTGCTCCGATCCGACGACGGGAGCACACACTCGCATCGCATATTTACACGCCTGAAAAATTCAACATCGATTTGCAGCCGAGGAGATTCGTGAACGAAAAGGTTAAAGCGGCAGCTTAAACCGTTTCGTGTCCTCCTGTACCTTCACCACTTGAGCGTTTGGGTCCACCAGGTGCAACAGCAAGCTGACCAGGACATTGTGGATCTGGTCTTTGAAAACCTGCTCTCCTGAGCCGAACTTGGACAGGTTGCCCATTAGGAGGATGGAAGCACAGCGGATGTCGTCGTTGTCCTGCACAAACACGCGGCCAGATGGATCCGTTAAGATCGTGAGCCTCAATGTGGAGCTGAGACCTGCTCAGGTCTGAAAAACGTCAGCTGACAAAGGTGATAATCCAGCAGAAAATACACATCATTAGGGCAGGAGAACGAAATGATATCTTAAAATAAAGATCTAAAGTATGACCAATGTTTAGTGCTCATTAGGCACTAATGGGCACTATTACTTTATTAATTACTTATTACTTTATTAATAAGTAATAAATTATTACTTATTATATCAGTAATAATTTATATAATTACTGATATACATTTGTTATAAAAGTATTACTGATTGCACTTTAAAATGAGGTAATTTTATGTTATTAAAGATAAAGTTTTATCAGTAATGATTTCTTGGTTAATGTCAAGTTGTCATAAAGACATTTTGAATAATGTCAACTTTGTATTAAAAGTGTCATAATTTACTGAATGACGCTTCATGACAGTCATAAATATTCATGACGGCTAATTAATGTTCATGACCGTGTCATGTCAGTCTTATTCACTCCCCTTCAAATAAAGTGTTACCAAAAAGGATGCTGTTGAGTAAAAAGAAGCAAAACAATAATACGGCTACAGCACTGGTAATAACAGAAATAAATGTTGACAATTATGTTAAACAGGATTGTTTTAAAAATATTTATGCAAAGAATGAGGCAAATGTCCAAAATTAATGAGTAATTTTAATAAAGTAAGAAAGGGAAGCCAAAGGAATTTTTATTTTTAAGGATAATAATGTTTGTCCTTTAATTCATGTCTGATATGGATTAATATAAACCTAAACTGACTGGGACAGGAGCAATGCCTGCATATGGGTGAGAATGACCTCATTAGTTTTTAAAATGATTTTATTATCTTTCAAAAGGGGAAAGATAAAAAAAAAAATAAATAAAAAAATAAAAATCACACGGCTAACTGATTAATTTTTTAGAACAATATTTCATAAAGTGTTTTATCAACTTACACTTTCTAAGAAGGGTCTAATCTTCATGAAGATGTAGACCACCAGTAAGTGGACGTTGTTCTTGTCCAGGTGAAGAAGAACTTTACTCAGTCCGGACATGGCCTCCAGGGTAATCAGTTTACCTGAGAAAAACCATAAATAACCAGTCAGTTTCCAATCAAACGTAAAACAAAACATTCCTGAAGCCAAACTTCTTCGCTCACCTGGATCGTCTTTCTCCTCCATTCCTGAGCTCATGGCTGCAAGCAGCTCCTTGGCGTATTTATTCACCTGACAGGAGAGAGCGACGCGTTAGGCTACAGCCACCTCGGCGTGCCAACGCTGGCCTGGTTGACCTTTCACCTTTTCTGGCGATCCCACTGCTATGTTGCCGAGTCCTCGCACAGCCAGCATGCGAACGGTGCAGCAGGGATCCGAAATCCTCTCCATCATGTTGTTCATCAGGACGTCTATCAGCAACAGCTCAGTCGCCACGTGATGGTTCAGCAGCTGGACGCAGGAAACGAGCCGGAGGGAAAAATAACAAACGCAAACTTCATCTGTTACTGAACAAAAGTGATCAGCGCTTCCTGCGACGCAATTGTCCGTCTTTAGTTAAATCGTTTCTTTGTCAGCCAAGTCATCAAAGCTTACATCAGCAGAAAGCATCGGCGTTAAAAGTTGGCGTGCGTGTTGGCGAACTGGAGGTGATTTTCAAACAGTTTCTCACCTCGGAAAAGAAAGCAGTGACGGTGATCCTCTGGCACTCGTAGATGTTGTTGAGTGACGGACAGAGACACTCTACGATCGCAGGCAGTCTGGGACCAGCATGCTTCGCCATTGCTCTATAAACAAGACAAACAACCAAAAGTACAAGCCAGTACAGAATACAGAGAGGAAAAATGACCTAATTTCACATTTGCATCCTCTGTTCATAATAAATGGTCTAAATATAAATATTGAACTTCTGTGTAGCTTAGATTTATTCAGATTTATTTTTTATTGGTCAGCTAGCTTTTGTTTCTGTGTTTACCTTGCTAGTAGCGTTACCCCGGTAACGTGTGTATTCAGCTCCTTCATTGCGTCCCAGGCATTGTCTTCATCGAGTCGTTTCATCACCTCATCCAGCTGAGCTCGGGCCAACAGGATCCTCAGAGCCTCGGCTGCAACCCTGCAACACAAAATATATCTTCACTAAAGTAAAACAACCCGTCTGCAGCCAGTGGCTCCACAGCACCGTGTTCCTATTTAGCCCCAACGGCGGCGCTGAATAACTTCGACCAAACAATACACGGAAATAAACGAGGATTATTGATAATTATGAGGGAACTGTAAAAGGCCTCTTTCATGTTTTCTGTTTTTATGGAGTATCTGCATAGGCTATTCACAGCAGTATGATAATATTACAAGAATCTTTGCTCTAAAATATGCTTTATTTCACAAAAAACGCATTTTATCCCGTTTTTTGTGAAAAGATTTGTCGTTTTTCTTTGATTTTAAAACCAAAACCTAATTAAAACCAAGTAAAACCTTTATTAAATTCTACCAAATGTGAAAGAATTTTATATGAAAGAGAATGACTTTTACATTGGTAGTGCCATTGATAATGTTAGAGGAAAATGAGTGAATGAATTGAAATTAAAATTATCTAGTGAATTTCCAACTTAGCATGTGAAGAAATAGGAAAGGGTAGGTGGAGAGGTTGGTAAGAAATGTTCATTTAATGGGTGGTTTTTTGGCAAAAAAAAAAAAGTGATGGGGGGAAAAAAACTAAACTTTATTTCACAATGAACAAATTTACTACTGTAAATATGTATAAAAATAGGAAGGCTGGTTTACCTCCATCTCTAGACAAGTAAAATGGCTCTTTGGATTTTTAAAGGCCATTTTAAAGTACATAAATAAAAACAATCCAGAGCTACGTACCCTGCTACATGCAGGGAGCCAGAGTGTTTATGGTTGCTGTCTTTGGGTGGCATGACTCCGACGCTCGCTCCCAGTCTGACGGTGAGGCAGGAGAAGAGCTGCGGGAACAGGCTGACCGCTGGCTCCTGAGACTGACCGTTCAACAGCAGCTCCTTTAGGCCGCACGTCATCTGGACACATAAACACGCGTCGATGCATCACCGCTGTCTTCCACACATAAAGTTGACTATTTTACTCTAGACTAGATTTAATTTCACACCACACAATCTGCTTTAGACTTTATAACAATCAGCACTGGGATATTTCCAAACTGGACGTCCCACTTACTGCCAGTGGCTGATTGGTGGCCACTTTAGTCATGCCTCCCCTCATCATCGACTCCTTCTTGTCAACGTAGGGTGCTGTGATGACAAGCTTCTCCATCACCATCTCCATGATCCGATTGGCTACGATGGGATCCGCTCCCATCGCCATCCACATCTCGCTGGTCCAGCTGAGGAAGCAGAAACATTTAGCACCAACAAATAAAAAAAAATAATAAAAGGGTGAAACAAATACAAATAAAACATGAGTATTTAGAAGAATGAAGAAGTTTGATGAAGCATTTTACTGCAGGTGGTTTTGTGTACCTGTCATATGGAAGAGGTTGGTTAACTAGAGTGTTGATGACAGTCTGCAGATGCTGAGAAGCCAGGATCAGTACAGTCTGTCCCACTGCTACTCTCACCTTTAAATATAAAAATAAAACAAGCAAAGTGCTATATTATATATATATATTATATTCTTCCAATCCAGAAAAGGAATTAGATTTATTTATATTTATCTAGCAACCGTGAACAGGAGTGTCTAGTTTATTTATTTTGGATCAATATTATTACATTATTTTTCTTTTGCTCTTTCCTTTGGTTTGTTATTTTTGTTTACATTTCCTTTTAATTCACGTAAAGCACTTTGAATTGCCTTGGTGTTGAATATGTGCTATATAAATAAAATTACCTTACATCATAGAAAACACAAAAAGTACAAAGTCATCAACAACTGAAACCTTGCATTTTGCCAAGTGCCGTCATTTCACATCAAAATGTTGGCCAGTGTTTCATTTATTGTGGCTGAATAGCAAATCTAAACAGGTGGGCAAAATATATCAATATAACTACAAATTAAACTGTTATAATAGGAATAAATGGGGGTCTGTGCATTTGATGAGTTCTTAATAATATTGGACTTTCTTCACACATTAATGCAATTTGGCAAAATACAGATAAAACTGCTTAAAATTCGTTGATAAAATAATAAAACACGACTGTTTTCTTGAAAGCTCTAATTATGTGTCCATCTAGACCACAGAGTCTCGAAAGACACATAAAATGTTAGGCGAACCAGATGTGGAAACAAACAAAGCAAGTGCATAAAAACATAAATGTAACACACGTTAGTACCTGCTCCTCTGTAATGCTTTGGAGGCGCACATGCAGAACCTCCAACATTTCTGGGACCTGCAGAGCCAGCACACACACGCCACGCGTTACGTCACCTCACGACGTTAGACGTCAGCGGCCCTAACCTGGCCGAGCGTTTGTGTGTGTTCCCGTGTGTTTACCAGATCTTGTAATCCGGCTCCCCGGTTTTTCAGCAGAGTGTTCAAGATGACGGACGAAGATCTGCAGCAGTTGGCCTGACTGTCGACCAGCCCTTCAAACAACATGAAGACCAGCGTCGTCAGCTGCTGCTGAGGCAGACGCTTACTCATCACCTGACACACACAGGAGAGCATGCAGTTACACACGGCTGAGCTTTTCAGGTTCAGAATACACTTAGCAGGAATATTAAACTGACGTTGTGAAGAGGACATGCTGATATGTTTGTTACTGCAGGAAAATGTCAACACTTTATTCCATTAAGATCCCAAAATTCAATGTATGTGTTCAACATAATTAAGAGGACAAAAAAAAAAGCACAAGAAAGTACATAATTTTTCTTTCATCCCTGTAAATTAAACCTAGTGCAACCAATTGCTTTAAGCTACAGTTCAAATAAATAATATTAACACAGTAACACAGAACTATTTACTATTCCCGTTTTTAATTAACTGCATGGCACAACAACACTGCATCCACATTCACCTTTGTGAGATCTGAACAGGTCTTGTAAAGCACCGAATGGTCCGGGTTCTCCAGAGCTTCTTTCAGAGGCAGCAGACCTTCAACGCCTTCATCTCTATAGTCCAAGGAGAATCCTAGGAAAAATATATATATATTACAGTGCAAATACCTGAAGCCTCTGTAAAAACCGTCAAGTATCATAAGGGTGAGCGTGGGTACCTTCGTATCGCAGCTGTATAGAAAGCAGCGTGTAAATGCAGTCGACAGCCGCGGTGCGTACAGCCAGCAGAGGGTCAGAGCAGCGGGGAGACAGCCGGCCCAACAGAGCTCCCAGGTTGTGGAAAGACACCATGCACTGCAGACAATGGGACGCACAAACAAGCAAAATGAAACAGCTTTTAGTTCAACCAAAGGGAAACAACGTAAGAGTCAAATTTTAAAATCACATAAACGTGTGGGCTGTGCAATAAAAAGAAGCCTAAAGAAATGGCAGATCAGTCAAGACTTGATCATTATGGAGTTTAAAGATGCATGTGGCCCTCTGTGTGACGTGTTGATGTGCACCTTGACGGTCAGGCTCTCCAGGTAGTAAGCCAGCAGGTTAGAGGTGGCTGTAATGGCCCTCTCCCTCTCATGGTCGTGTACAGAGCCAAGCCACGACTCAATGTGCTGCAAAGGATGAAAACAAAACGTTTGGCTCTGAAGGCAAAATTAACACACAAAAACAACACAACGCAAACTTTAAACACATGCAAAACAACACAACGCAAACTTTAAACACATGCATGAACACAAAAGAAGGATGATATATCATTCACTTCACTGACTGGCCAAAAGTAAAGAGATATTTTCCCTTCTTTTTGCAACTGTATTGTCTAAACAAGGAAAACCACCAGAGATTCAGCCAATCAAGTTCAAAACAGAACAGCAACACGCCAGGGGCATGAATACATAAAGACGAAGCTGCAGTGATGATCTCATAAGAACAAACATCAGGCTTCACCTTAAAGATTCCCTGCAAGCCATCCGGACTGGGATCCCTGGCCAGCATGCTCCTCAGAAGCTCCTGCAAAGCAGCCAGTGTGTCTTTGTACAAAACCTAGAGGGATGAGACAAGAGCGTTTTTATGTTTTATTTTAAAAATAACACATAAAGTGACTGAGACAGGCCAATATCAACCTAAGCAGTGCATTTCATCTGTGAGTCACCTTTCTCTGCTTGGGGTCGAGGATCTCCTCGTCTTTAGTTTTCTCTGGAGTGTGTGTGTCGGGCGGCAGGGAGAGCACGCCGTTTACACACACCTTGAGCAAGTCAAAGCTCTCGTTCTCACTTAGCGGAGGGTCCAGGGACCTGAAGCACTCGCAGTTAAAGATTAAACTCCGGAAGAAAGCAAGAGCAAACACCTCCGGGCGATATGGCGACATTAGATCATGAAGGATCCGAAATTGCTGACAACGGAGAGAGATTGAGGGATCATCCGGGAGACAAAAATCTATGAATTTAGTTTTATTCTTCTCCTCAGACATTTCCGTTTTATTTTCCTCCTTTGGCTCGTACAGAAGGGAGGAAATGATTACTGGTTTTAATAAACAACATGACAATAATATATTAGTGTAATATAGTTACTATTAATGTTTCAGAGCAACATTACCATGAAAGCCGCATGGTGTGACACATTGTGTCAGTGGTGCAGATATGACCAGCATTGGGAATGCCCTTTGTTTTATGCAGAATTACTGTAATAAAATCAGGATTTTACAAAAATATTTTTTATTTTACCATATGGCAAACAACAACAGCAACAGTTAAGGCCATTTACACATCTAAAATGTTAAACAGCCCGTTTAACATTTTAGAAAACGTGGATCATCGTTCAAACGTATTTCTGCAACACGACACGGTAAACGCAACGGCTTCAGAGAAATAAAGGATACATGAGGTTGGCACAGGTTGTCATCACCAGGGGGCGTACCGGAGTCTTTAACGAGTCAGACGGCTCTGACTTGATAAAATCCTGATCCGTGAAATCAGAAGGCAGGAATAAAAAATAAATAAATAAAGGTAAATATTACAGTAATTTCAATGAAACTACAAGTTAGATGGTAAGTGGTAATAATACTGACCAGCATGACGGTGATGAGCTCCTGCTTGCGGGAGAAGATGTAGCCTTGATTCTTCACACATCTGCTGATGGCTTTGGCTATGAGCCCAACACTCTGGATCAAACTGAGCTTCATAGTCAGGTCCTGAACCAAGTCAAAGACCGACAAAAACAACAAGCACAGGAATCACACAACTACTCCAGCAGACTGACTTTTATTAATAGTGAACGCAACCGTAAGAGCAAAGCACCCAGCAAAGCAATCACTTTAATCAATCTAAAAATGCTGTTGTAGATTGATCCTCCATGCCCAAAGATGGAGAGAAATCTGAAATCATCGTTGCAGAATTAGAAGTGATTTCTAAAAACAGGAGATTTATTGCAGGCTCCCCGTCTAAAAAAAAAAACAAGCATCGGATGAGCCTAAAGCCTCGGAGAAATGAAAAGTTAAGAAATCACAAGAGCATTTCACACTGAGGGTGAGTCACTGATGAGTAATTTAAGAGCAGTCCACCTTTAAGCAACTACCAAGAAAAAAGGAAGAGCAGGATCAAGGAAGAAATGTAGATATTTATGAAATAAGGTTAAGAATGGCATGAGATATGTGGGAATGTAGGTTTCTATTGAAGCAATAATAAATGTAAAAAAAATACATATTTAAACAAAGTATTGTTGTTTGATTTGTCGATATGGCTTTGACTGCGTTTAGCTCCAATCGTAAGATTATCGTTAGCTTTAGGGTTTGTAAACATCGTCTTATTAGAGCTTATTATCACAACAGATCACAATTACTATCATGATTTTACAAAAGAAAATGTTCAAAGTGATGATTAATGATAGAATAACTGGCTATTTCCTTTGTACATGATCTAAAGTGGAGACACGGTATCTTCTACATTTAATTTAGTAAAATTTTAATAACAATGAAGACCTTTGTCACTCCACTGACACCTGGTGTCAAAAAAAATAAATAGATGTACATAAAGTTCACATGATGTGAATGCATGCCTCTAATTATCATCAGGTCTATAACCACACACGGTTTAGTTAATCAATAATTAATCAAAAATGTGTTTACTGTGGACCTTTCACAAATATTAAAGCAAGGTCAGCAAAAGCTTAAAGGAAATGCGATTGTTTCATTCAGATCAAGCTGACTTTAGAGCTGTCAGGCAAGGATTTAGCAAAATTACCCAGAGAGGAAAAGATGAAACAAACAGAAGAAACAAAACAAAACCCTTTAACCCTGAAACTATACCTTTGTCTCTACTTTAATCCCAAGAACCTGCATAAAAAGAGGTGACAACGTAATGAGGTCATGTACAAATTCTCAACAAATTCTATGCATTTCAGGCTGAAAGGTGACATGATCAGAAATAACCCAAAGTGTGACGGGAGAAGTGATAAACAGCACAAAAAACCAAACTGTTACCACCTTTATAAACTGTTCATGACATCTTATGCTGAATAAACACACAACAAGAGAAGTATTAAATGAACGATGGCATGCCTAGTTGTGGTGGGAAGGAAAAAGGGACTTGAAATATCTGTCCAATCAGAAGCTAAATGTTGATCTGAATCATATTATGATGCTGGTCAGATGTTGCAGGCCAGCTCCAGGTTTTTTTCCCATGAATGCAAAACTAGTCACTAAATGTGTGCTGCATTTATTACAAGTATGTTACGAAATTATGTATAAACATAAATCTTTATCTAAACAACCAGCAGCTTGCTGTGAACCGTCACTTCAGTTCAGCAGCACAGAAGTGACCTGCAGTACTTCCCACAATAAAGAGGACCTTAGACAAAGCCACTGTTCACTCATAATAAATATTACTGTCATCACAGTGAGGAACTTATCCGAATTATCTGCACAGACGGTTGGTTTTGCAATCGCTGCCTCTTTTTCCCAGCATGCTCCGTACCTTGGTGTTGAAGTGTTTACTGATGCAACGTAAGATGTCCTGATCGATGCGGTTGAGAATCTTCTCTGGAGGCGCGTTCAGCGCCACGTGGCCGTAGCACAGGATTAATGTGCTCTTCACCTTCTCCACCTCAACTTCATTACGCTCCTGTGGCAAGAGAGCGGACGGTAAAACTTTTTGCAGGAACCTGGACAAAACAGTTCCCATTTGAGGGGGTTTCACGGTTTGTACTTTGAGCAGGTTGAAGATGCTCGGCGACTTTTTGAAAGCGTCCGATTTGCCAAACTCATCAAGCTTGGCCAACGTTCCTTCTAAATGGCTGTTGGCACACAGACCGACACCCATCGCCACCCCCTGAGGATGGAAAGTTGAAAGTTAGACAGATGTAAAACAGAAATTAATGATGGATATAACTTGTTTTGTGTTTCAATTACCTCTCTTTCAATTGCGTCATTGTGTCGCGCTACGAGGAGGACTTCCTGTAGTTGCTTCTTCACAACCTCCTTATTAAAACACTGCTGGAGAGTCACTCCGATGCATCGGTACAGGAAGCTCTACGAGAGAAGGAAGGGATTTGTTTTCTACTCTTTATTAGACAGTTTTACATCCCTTATAAATGTTGAAGCCTTGATACTTATGAGTTTGCAGTCATAGACGTTAACATATTTTGTACCACACCCTGTAAAATACAAATATGCAATCTTAACAAATCTTTCATAAACATCTAGGTTATAGAACTTCAATACTTTGTCTAGTGACCCTTTAATATCATTTTACTAATTATGTAGTGAGTTCAGAGACTTTATTGGAAATCTTATAAGCCTTAACTTTTGACTTTTATAATACGTTTACTATGTGGCATGTCAGTATCTTCTCCAAAACGGGAAGTTAATAAAACCCAAATTCAAACAGCGTATCTGAAGATTAGAGCAAGTCAACTTCAAGGCTTTTTAAGACCTTTAATATCACCTTGAATGATATTTAAGACAGAAACAGAAAAAGCAAAAGAGGGGACAATCAGGGGAACTTGCATTACAATCAAGCATAGCAAAAACTGTGAACCCGGTGTTGGGCCCACAATAAAGATGAAAATGCTAGCTAGCTAGCTAGCAAGGGTATATTAGCAGAAAGTTATCCTCGAGCCATAGAACGCAATGAAGATTTTGTGTGCGACTCAAACGTTTTTGTCTGACAGAAAAGTTGTGTGAGAGAGAAAAAAAAAAGATATTAAATTGTCCTGCCACAACAAAATTTAACGCCAACTTGTATTTCAAGGCCTTCATTTTAGACACATGAAAATAAAGCTTATTACACACACAATACCTTCTCCTCCAGGGCGTTGTTGTATGTCGAGAGGTATCTTGTTGCTTCAGCAGCAAACTGACAAACCCACTTGTCATCTTCAATCGATGTCAGGGTATGAGACAAGAGCTGGGGGAAATTTCAAACAACAATATTTCAGACAGCTAAATATCGATTCTGCCAACATCTAGTCACACGCAAAAGGCTAATAATTATTGGCAGAAGTTCACATTCTTCTGTTATTACTCACCTCAAGTAGTTTCTCATCCCACTTCTTCTTATCCAGACTCTTTGCTGTTGACTCTGATTCTGATAATAACACAAGCCAGGTAAAGTGTGATCATACAAAATGAAAACCTGCACACTTTACTACAATCTAATCAAATGAAAAAATTAACAGTTTCCGCACCCTCTAGCAGCGAAAGCAGAGGAGGAATTTCCTTCTCCCAGACCGTTTCTGTTTTGGGGTGAATGTTGGTGCTGAGGATCTGTAGGAGCGAGAGCGACGGCGGTCCATGGCCTCTGCTATTAAAAGGAAACGCTGCGTTGACCTAGAACATAGCGACACCGTTCTGTAAAAATAGTTTCAAAAAATCTATAGCTGGAGGCCTAAACAGGCTAGGAGAAAATAAAATAAACATCAGACATCACAGAGAAGTCAGTCATGATATCCTGCAGGATGTAACTAAGACTTAGTCAGAAAGACAAATATGTACTGCAATTAATTTTCCCCCATTCAATCACAATCTGTTCCTGATACTTAATAATTAGTTTTCTACAGCCTCTATTTTACACTCTACATGCTGAGAAGAAACATATGCAAATCCTTCTTTTAGCATATGAGCTTATGGCTCATTTGTAATGTGCAAATTGACTTACCAGCAGTCTGATCATTAGAGTTTGAGGAGATGGGAGATTAACTGGTGGCGAGGATAAAAAGAGAAGAATGTGTGAACGTGAAATTCATCAGAAGAACAAGACAAACTGTAAGAAACACTTTTTTCAGTTTGAAGATTTACTTTGCACATTTTACACCTACATTAAATGAGCAGACAAAATGTATTTCACAGCACCGATATCAAAGTATATCAAGAAATTATGGTCTGAAAATTGCAAAGATTTTCCTCAGCAAAAGTTAATAATCTGTTCTTTTTTTTCAAAATGACTAGAAATAAATATTAAAGATAAGACAACTGTAAATAACATTGTTTTAGAAGCAGTATAAATAATTGTTGCTTTTCTGATTAAATAACAGCACACATTCATCACACTGTCAGAGTGTGATAACAGTGTAATTTGTTATACTGATCAGTAAAAACAGCATACTAACCCTCCTGTGTAAAATCAATCTTGAAGCTGGGCTCCTGGTTGCTTTTTTTCTTGTTCCCCAACACGATGAGACTCTTGCAGAGAGGAGTTGTGGCATTGCTGAGCTGTGAAGGCGTCAGGTAGTACAGCAACTTGGGCCAAAGTACCTTCAAACCAAAGAACATAAAAGTAAATTCACGAATATCAGGATTCATTATCCATGAACAGATCAGACAGAGACATTTAGACATTTACGTCAGCGAGGCGGCCGACAGTGGTGGTGAGGAGATGGAGGGTGCTGTCACACATCGTCCTTAGTGCCTCATTGGTCACCTCCTCTGGATCGCTGGTTGCTCTTTGGTGGGACTTTGACACACAGAGGAGCAAATTTTCATAGGAATACATTTTACTTTCATAAAAAGCGCAAAAAGATATAAAGAAGCAACTTTTGTCTAGACATTGTTAATTAGTTAACTTCAGGAGCCATTAAACAACTTTAATCTTAGCAGGACCATTAAGCTGATTAGGTACATTTTTATCTCCTGCCATCTGCAGATCTCATATATGCTTCACTAATGAGTCTGTTGCTTTATTTTACTGAGAGTGTCTGCTTGTAAATCTGCCGTCTTCGTTTTTGTGCCAAATCAGCTTTGGTGGAACATGATCCACCACACAATTCTTTAGATTAATTATTTAGTCGGACCCATTAAATCCCACTCAAAACAAAAGTGAAAAGCTGGAACAGATGTTTCAAGTTTTGCTTTGTTTTTTACCTGGTATGTGTCGTGCAGAGCACAGTTTTGAACTATGAATCGGACCAGTAATTCCCCTCCCTCTAATTCCAGGTAGCCATGATGGGCCATGGCGCTGATCACCTGGACCACACGCTTCTTCACCTGCGAAACAGACGAATCCAGATACTCAGATACAAGGCAATATGCAGCATTGGAAATACTGTTTTTATCTAAATCATTGTCAAAATTTCAAACTTTTGCCACCTTCGGCCCTTTTTGAAAAACGTAAGAACAAAAGTTCATTCTGAACTGAATATTTCTACAATCATCATTGATAGACTGATCTTTATCCATCTATATCAGAGTTTATATGGAGTTTTATCTTCCATATTAAGAAAAGTTTAAAAGCAGTGTGATTGGCGCAAATTAGATCTAACATGTTTGTTGTGCCAACTATGAAAACACAGTCTACAAAATATTTTTCCATACTTATGCACACATGGAAAACTCTTCAAACTCCATATTTTTCCATCTTGCATAAGAACCCTGACCAAAAGAAAAAAGGACAGAATAAAATGAATCTCTCTTTGCACTGTTATGACGTTACCTTGTTGCTGTGGTCTGCCATCGGCTGTCTAATGCTGGCCAGAATCAGAAGCTTTTTGCTCTCCATTGTAGAAGCTGCAACAAGCATCCACATAAGAAGTGAAGGTATTCATAAAAGCTTTGTTAAAAAAAATGAAATTTGTGGCGTGTTGTTGCAGCATTTTCCTTACAGGAGGAGTTTATGAGGTGACGAAGCACAGCCAGGGAGCCCATCCTGCTGCGCTCGTTGCTATTCTCCAAACGCTGCAGAACGTACATGACCAGCCGGTCGGGAAAAGAGTTGGCTAGTGGGAGAGGAACAAGCAAAGGAATAAAACACAGAGATGGACAAAGTTGACAAAAAAGTAAACATATTAATAAAATAAATAACTAAATAGAAAGAGTTCAAGCCAGAAAAAAAACAAGTTAGTAAGTGAAATGGGAGAAGTTGTGGAGCAACTTTCACAGTTAACGAGATCATGTGGAGGAGACAGAGCCAACACACTAATGCATGATCTCATTACTGCACTTGTGACTCCATAGAGCTACATCAGATAGATCAGCCGGTTGGATGGGATTTAAACTTTGCCATATAGATACTGTGGTCACCCTTCACATTTTACTACATATATAGAAATAAAACAGAACCAGTACCGAGCAAGCTGAAGCAACGCAAGACTTCGTTGTGGTTCTTGACAGTAGGAGGGTCGCTGTAATCTACAGGAGCAGAAACCTGCAGGAGACGAAGGAAAAGTTACACTGATTTCTGACGTGATCATAACTAATTTAATGCAAACAGTGTAACTTGATTTGAACGTGTGAACTTAAAGATGGACTAATTTTAGATTTAATTGTTTTGTAAAGTGCCTATACCAATCACAACCCATTCTAATTTTTCTTTAAGAATTATAATAAAAGAACAATTTTGAGCTTTTATTCCTGCCGTCCTGCTGTGAAAGTTCACTTATTCTTTAAATTAGCAAGGAGGCTTCGCTTAGAGTGAGACTGTAATGACTGTAGTGTCCTATGACTTTATATAAAAAAACAGATTATACATTTTTTTTCTTGATTTAAGTATTACTGTCTTATAGTCTCAAAGAACTAAGTTGTGTTTTTGTTGACGTGTTTCAGAAAATTCCTTTTAAATATCTTGTTATATTTCAATGCATAATTTGACTTCATCTTCAAACACGCCTGAAATGAATACATCAACCTTCAAGTCTGTGTCACTTATTAATAACTTGCATGTTGTAATGTATTGTCATCGTAACCCAGAGCTTATATACGGTTCAGGCACTGATCTGACAAAGATTTGATTATTGAGTTACAAAACCAGGTAATAAAGCTACAAATTCAATGACAAATTATCTCTTCAGTGATGATGTGAACAAGAAAAGAAGCCGTGACAAACCCCTTTTTTTTTTTTTTTTACTTCTTATCAAACAATTTTGCTTTGCTGACAAAAAGCAAAAAAAAAAAAGGTACTTTTACAATATTTACAGATTTTCTGCATGTCCAGTCATTCGTGGTAAATGTCTGCAATAAGCATTATTCAAGTGCTGTCAAAGTCCAGGAAACCACATGACTATGACTACAGTGACACAACCAGTGACACAACAAAAGGCAACGATCAGGATCACTCAAACTGGAGTCGCGGCGCCTAACCTAGCGTTGACGTGGCTTTACCTGCTGATGCAGAGCCAAGAGGAGCCCGTCCAGCTGCGTCTCCAGGACTCTGCTGCCCATGTTGACCGACGCTTCCAGGACTTGGCACAAGCTCTGTTCGGACCAAAGGGAAAACTCTTAGCTTCAAGCTAACTTGTTGTAGTCAACAACCTGACTGTTTCGGACCGTTTGTCCTCACCTTACTGATGACGTAGTGCTCTGTGTTTTTCTTGTACAGGGACACGATGGCGGGGATGATTCTGGGGAGCTGCTCCTCCAGTTTATCACTGGCCATCAGGTGACACATGGAGCCCACCGCTTCACCCACTGTTAGCCTCAGCTGGAGGACACACAAAGACAGGCAGGATACGAGGGGACAGATGAGACAGACTACACATTCGCCGCTCAGCAAGGGAGGAAATCAGAAGAGAGTACCAGGATAACAGCTAACTTTATTTACAAGTTAAATAAAGCAAATGAAAAATCACGATAGCACTGGGACACGTCTTCAAGTCACCAGTTAATAAAAAAACTACTGACCGAAAAAAAACTAAAGTTATGAAGAAAAGAGAAAACTTGTGTCACTCTGAGCATCTGGTCGACTGTCAGGAAGTCTCTAAATGGAACCAACATCGACTTCAATTAAGGAGAACAGTGGAGGGGCTGTTACTCAGCAGAATTCCTTAATGCAGACTCATTACAAACAGAGGATTCTTGTGTTTCTTTGGGACTTTTACTTCGCTACAGAATAAAAATCTTCTTAATCACACCCCAAATATACAACGTTATGCTACCTATAGGTTGGGTTTGTAGGCTGATGTATTTTATGTAATCTTGTTCAACTGTCTGTATTGATCTGGAGTATCCTTTACCTTGGACTCCCTGCTTTGTAACCAGTTATTGAAGAGAATGTCAAAAGCTGCGTAGATTTCACCGGAGAATGTGTCTTTTCTGACTGTGGGATCTGGAGCTTTGTCCAGGTTGGCCAGGTACTCCAGGATGCTGTCACTGAAATGAGACAGCGCTGCCAGGAGAGCAGGAGAGAGAGCGACAAGCACGAAACAGAGGAAGAGGAGGAGGAAACGCAGAGTTTACTTATCCTGAAGGTGTCACTTTGTGTCCCATCATTATTATTCAGAACATCAGAGAACAAATGTTTGAGGTTCTTAGTCAGTTCTTCTAAGATGAGATGTGAACGGCGTGGTGGGAGGTTCTTACCGGATGAAAATACCCACTTCATGTTGTCCTGTTTGGCCATGGCCAGCATTGGCAACATGGTTCCCAAGATGGCATTCAGGAATGGCACCATTCCATAAACTAGAAAATTGAAATATTGAGAAATTAAAAGAATAAAACCACTGAAAATAATATTTTTTACAGCACAGGAATGAGTTCTATTTGGGACTTTGCAAGAACGTTTTTGGAGGAAACAACAAAGACTTCCTACAAGTTTCTCATGATAGTTGTTGTGAAATGTTAGAGGATTAGAAATAACGTCTCTGTTCTAGGAGAGCATATATTGACTCCGATTGATAAAACTGTTCAATAAATACATAGAACATAATTTGACAGACTGAGGACTCGCAACACAATCCTCTAAACACAACTTTTGTGTTTAGAGGACTCGCAACACAATCCTCTAAACACAACTTTTGTGTTTAGAGGATTTACCCTGATGGAATTACCCATAATTCCATCAGTCTGCACAAGTCGGTGACAGGCGTCAGGAAGAGTTGGCACAAAGTAATAGTTAGAGCAGCGTTTCTCAACCCTGGTCCTCACCGCCCCCCTGTGCTGCATGTTTTAGGTATTTCCCTTCTGCCACACAACTGAATTGTATCTCTTGGTGATTAACAGGCTTCTGCTGTACTTGACGGTCATGCAATCATCTGAATCAGCTGTTCTGGAATAGAGGCACATCTAAAACATGCAGAGCAGGGAGGCGCTGAGAAACACCGAGTTAGAGAGTTTGACGTTTTCAGCTGACGTTTTCTTGTCAGTGGAACTGGCTCATTCTAGTAAAAATCTAAACGGTGGGAACGTTTCTGAGCAGGTTAAACAGGTTCCTGTTCTTCTCCTAACAGTCACTCAATGCTTTAATGCTTTCCTGCCAGAGCTGTGACTTCCTGGTCAGTGGCTGGCGAGTTGGCTCACGTGAGCCACTCTTGTGGTGGTTACCTCACCAGAGACTGAAATGTTTCTTCCCCCTTTCATGTGTCTCACCGTTTGAGTCAGAGAGGTTGGCCAGTGTTTGAACCACGAAGAAGTGAGGTAGGACCCCTGGCTGGAACTTGCTCAGTATCTCCTCCATGATGTCGTTGATGTGTTTGTTCCCCACGGCAACCAAGATGTTACTGGCCGCCTGCTGCCAGTCAGGAACGACATCCTTAAGCAACCAAGAGGGCGTGATAAGAGCAAAACATTATTATCAGTCTGTGGATGTTATTTATTTTGGGTAAATAAAAATACATTAGCAGCCATTTCACCTTGGATCTGGTCATTTCCTCTGAAGCCAGGGAGATGATGCTTTTTATTCGGGGAGCACTGATCTCCTCTATCCTGCAGCCAACAATCAGCTCAATGGTCTGAAGAACCACAACTCTGTGACTCACTACCAGCTGCAAGAGGAAAACCGAGGGAGAGCAGATTATGAGGAAAGCATAAAAAATATGTGAAGATTCCCAGAAATATATTTGCAATACAGAGTGTGTCGGGTAAAATGTCTTCCTCTGCTTTGCGTGTCGCATCGCGCATGTCATCTTAAACTTCCTGATTGCAATGTCACAGTGAGCCAAAGATGGGGAGATCGATGGCTGTGGTGGTGTGATAAGATGGATCGGTATTATACAGTCATGAGCCGAGTCAGAGCCCTGGACTAAGTAAAAAATAAGCTGAATCTATTGACGTTTCATATTTGAACCTCAAACATTACGGTTAAACTTGATGTGTTCAGTTGTGTTAGAAACAAAAGGCTGAATTAAAACCTGCGGACCAATAAAATGATACATGTTACATCAAATAACTATCTATAGTTATTTTTCACTATAGAGTGAAAAATAACTATAGATATTTTTCACTCTATAGTTTATCTTTTGATGCTGTTTTCAAGATTACATAGTGAAACCCCTGGTGCTTCTGAAGCAGCTTTGACACAGTTTCATTTCCTCATTTATAGGTCACCAGGTGTCTCAAAAGCAAACATCAGCATCAACCAATTTGCAGAAGTTTAGATAAAAAAAATAAAAAAAATCAACATTCTCCAAAAGAAAAGTTTTAGAAGTTGTCCAGCTCCATCTCATTTAATTTACGCCTAATGATTGGAACAAAATTTCAAGACAAACACTGAATATCCTGAAGTTTTACCTTGGGATGCTTCAGGAGGTAGTCCTGGCACATGGCCAGCACTCGGTCTGGCTGCTGTTTTCCCAGAGTCAACATAGACTTTCTGACCTGATCCTGGACCTCAGAGTCCTTATCATTGGCTGCATCGAGCAGAGCCAGAGTCACCTCTATGGATAACAAAAAAAACAGCAGAAGAAACGAATATGTCAGGCGGACTTGTACTTACATGTAAATGAGAACGGAAAACTTAAGTCAGAACATTTAAATTTAAAACGTTGTGACAAAGAAAGACTTTAGCATGAAAACGTACGTTCTATGTCTGTGTCGTCCATGGTAGCCGTCAAGAAGACAGGCTTCCTGAAACCAGTGAGCGAAGCTGGACACTTTCTGCTGGGGACAGACGAGAAGAGGCTCCCTGGAGCAGAGAAACAAAATGCAAACTACCATTAATGCATGGAGAGATTGTTGGCAAGAATTACAGCTTCATCAATCAGTCTATTCAAGGCTACCAGAATCCTGGTTTTCTTAGTTCATTCTAGTTTTTCCTCCAATAGATTACAGCACAAAAGAGAAAAACAAATCTGCTGTACCTTTTTTCATAAAGAAAGTTGTTCTGAATCAAACAGAAAGAAAAAGGAATAAAAAATCATCCCCGTACATGCATCGGACCGCTTCCCTAACCTTGCTTCTATGAAATGCAAACAGTGCTTTTAAATATATTCAGTAGGTTGATGCTTTCACTGACTTTGAATGGAGGAAGTTCATGTCACCAATCAGAGCCGAACAAGAGAAAACTAACTAATTCTGATCTCTGGTTTATAAATATGTGGCTGCCAACTTCATAAAGATGCACCAAACATCCCTTTTCACATCAAAAACGGGTTTATAGCTTTGGCTTTATATAAACAATAATTTCCTAAAGCTTGTTCACATAGTTATTTTTTTAAAATTAGTTTGCAAAACTAGAAAAGACATCAGCAAATAAGTAATGTCTTATTAGTTGTGCTAAAATGCATGTAAACCAAGTTATTACTAAAGCGGACAGGCAAACTGTGCAGCTTCTAATGATTAGAGCTCACACAGCAGGTAATGCTTCCATATGACAAACCTGCGTGGCAGCTTACACACACTTTAAATACTGAACAATGAGTGGAAACGGCCATTACAGTTTAACTGTACTTATCTAAAAAAACAAAAATAATCGCAGATGTCACACGAGTTTTCTCTCAAAATTCATTCAAAATTCTTATAAATTAAGACAAGCAGCTCCGATATAGTTGCTGGAGCTGAAACACTATATGACATTAGAGGACAAAAATACTCTGCACTCCTATGTCAGAAATATAGTATTTTGTGGTAAAAAAAAATGTTGTTAAAGAGACAGTTTTAAATTACTAGGACAGTAAAGGTGCTGCAGTAAACCCACTGACAGGTTAGCACACTAGCCTAGCAGCTGCTGCTACGGAAGAGAAGCTAGCCGTTTCCTCAAAAGGAGGCGGACAACCAGAGACAATGAGGCTAATTTACACAGAACCCACTCACCGAGAGAGCGTCCCCAAAGCGAATCACGTCCTGACACAAGGTCAAATCTTAGCCTTGGCTTGACCGTCCGTCACGGTGTGCGTAGCGAGTACGTGTTTGCAGGTGTAAACACGCCTGGTCATGTGCTTCTTGTCAGCAGGAAAGCAAGAGGCTGACCGGGGGGCGTTCCCTCCACCCAGCACTAAGACATACTGCTGCTACTGCTGCTTTCTGTGATGAAATGAATCATTCTTGTGAAATATAACATGTTACTGCATTTGTCTTTTATCAGAGAATAGTCCAGATGCATTAACAGCACTGCGTTAAAACCATCTGTTGTTATGAATACAGATTAGCTGTTCCAATTCTTTGTTCTTTATTTGTTTTTGTGACTGCATATTTAATATTGGGACATAAATAGAACAATTGTGAAAAATACACTTGAAAATATTAAAAACAACTGTCGTCTTGTTTTTCTCCAATTCAAACTTTAACTTATTGGAAATAAAAAAAAAAAAATTCTGACAGAGCAAAGATACTAAAAGTCATTCAAGACAAAAGGTGGATGTAAGCCACCTTTTGTTTAAACCAGAAACAGTGATTGCTACATCATTTTTCAATGAGTCATTTAACTGTTTGACTCAGCTGAACGAAATCCACTCCCTCCAAGGCAAACACTCCCAAGATCTTAAAACAAACACTGGACAAAAAGCTTTAAAGATTCTGTCATCTTCAATGTGTGTTGAATGACGGTGCAGCAATTTGAAATCATTTGACAATTGTGCAACATCACATGCAAACTACAGCATGACAGGAAATCTGGATCAGCCTAGATAGGCTCTCATTTCCCTCTTTAATTTTCAGTCACTAATATTCAGTTAAAAGACGTGTTGATCTTAAAAATGCTCAAAACAAACTGCCGTTTGTCACATAAGTACAAACAACAGTCAGAACCCGTACCTCCCACAAGTAGACGGAGTTCCCTCTTCACTGGAGGGAACCCTAACATACAGACATCAAGATGGGAGGCAAAAAGTATGCCCACTCCTTCTCTGCGCCTCTCACCATGGTCAACTCATCAGAACCTGATCCAAAGTTCTCAGGCTCCACTTACTCAGTGGAAGATGCGATGGTGGGATTGAGGAGGTCTTCGAAGTACTCTGCCCAAGTCATTCTCAAAGGTCTCAGCTGCTTCCAGGGTCCCACAGACCAAAAAGACCTGATAGAGCTCTATTTTCAGCTTGACAGCATCCATTACTTCTGGTGCCCATCAGCTGATTCTAGGGTTGCTCCTAAAACAGGTACTGACAACCTTGTGGCCACAACTCTGATAAATCAATGGAGGTGGGGAATATGGCCGACTCTGTTTAGTTTGCGTTTACACACAACCATAACCCCCTTACATTTTGTTACTGCAGAAGAAGTTGCAATAGAATGATAAAATTTATTGGCTAGACAACCCACATCTTTATGCACAAAATGTGATTCCTGAATCATAGCAAAATCAATGTTTCTTTATTTTTTGCAGAGAAACTCTAATACAGTGGTGCTTTTGTGAGGTAGATTAAGAACCGTCATATGGTGAAAAATATGATAAAATAAAAAATGAGTTAACACAGCAGTAAAAAGGGAGACGATTGGATCTGCTAACATAAGAATAAAAGTAAAAAATCCCTGAACTTAGGAAGAAAAAACTATTAACTCAAAGAAACATCCAAAAACAACGAGAACAAAGGAAGGTAAGAGAGATAGAACTGTCAAACCTTCCTGAAAAATCCACATCTGGCAAAAAAAAAAATAACTCAAGAAACTGAGGGCCTGCAGCAGCCTGGGTGCAGCAACTGCACCACCAAAAACTACTTAAACCAAAACGCAACATAGCCTTTTGGCCACATTCTTGAATATTTAGATATCTGTGTGACCCCCACAAAGTGTGGTCGCATTTGTTTGGTTTAATTGTGATTTTAGTTTCAGATTTGACCGTTTGGAAATTTTTGAAGCAATGTCATGCAGCAGCACAAATGCGACGCTAGATGGCAGAAGGCGGACATTATGGGACCGACGGTGCAGCATTTCTGTCCCAAAACATTTGCAATGGAGGTTTTGTTCTTAGTTTGTTTCTTTTATTGCATTGCAAGACCAGTTAATGTTCTTCTTCCAGTTTAGTTGCGAAACACTGGGTGCCTTTAAATCTCAACTTAAAACCCACCTGTTTAGAGTTGCCTATGGCTAAATTAGGGTTAGAGTGTGGGTTTTGATGTCTTCCATGTTTTTGTCTTTAATGTTTTTAATTTCTTTTTATTTATTTTCTACGTTTTAATTATGTAAAGCCCCCCGGAAAACGTCCCAGTTAAACGACGTTTAACTAAAGTTCTACGGGGTTTAGAGTCCCAGTTGACGGAGTTTCAACTAAAAACCTAGAGGTTGGAGTCCTTGTCAAACGGTGTTTTTGACTAAAGTCCCTGAGGGTTAGAATCCCAGTTAAACGGCGTTTAACTGAAAAGAAAGGGCTGCGGGTTTTAATGTTTTTATCTTTGTTTTTTGTGGGTTTTTTAAAATCTCTGTCTTTCTCACTGTTTATTTAATGTCACATGCTGTTTTTATTTTAATTATGTAAAGCACTTCGAAATGCTTTGCTGCTGAAATGTGCTATACAAATAAAATTGGATTGATTTTGTCGCCCTCTCCTGGTCATTTTTGAGTACATGAGGTTTTTCCCCTATTGCGTTAAGCATATTGCAATAATAAAAAAAAACAATAAAAGTAGCAGCATATAATAACTGAAATGTTTGCCAGTAATTTATGGAACTTGAGTTAATGTTAGATTTAAATTAAGACCAGATCAGTTTTTAGTCTCTTGAACAGAAAAATGTTTTTACTCTCTTACCATAAAACTAGGATTTGATTTCCTTTCACACCTGGACTCAGTGAAATAATGTCATGTCAGTTTCACCTTTAAAAGATATTTACTTTGAAAATTAGTGACGTGTTAAATTCTTGTAAAATACTTTTGGTTATACCGACTCATTCAGTAAAGTTGAATATTATTGAAAAGTTCATTTATTTCAGGAACTTTATCACTAATTGAACACATTATGTAGATTAATTACACACATGGATGTTTGATATCCTTTATTTCTGTTAAGTCTGATGATTTTCCTCTAACAGTTCCTGAATACATGACATTTAAAATTAGATTATTGCCTCAGACCAATGAAAAATGTACTTTTAAAACATAAATAGCTATTAAAAGGTTATTATTTTCAAAAGATACTTTTAATCTCACAAGACTCATCAAGACATTTTTAATTATTGAGTATGACTGTCATATCTGTGCTTTGAAAATGGCTGAACATCCCGACTAAGACTGGGTGAGTTTGAGAAAATATATTTTCAGGAAAATAACGAAACACAGGAACATAAACAATGATCACTCACAATGCTTTTATCAAATGCTGAGTGTAATGATTCTGTGTAAGGACAGACTGTTATAACCAAATGTTGTGTTTTTACATGAGAAAATGTCAATCATTCATTAATGAATTAGTGTGGATTATCAGTCATCAGGCAAAACCATCCTGATGCTGGTGTTGGTCGTCTCTTTAGCTGGACTGATGTTATTACTCCTGTGCTGCAGTTGTTACATCTTCTTGTTTTCACATTTGGATTTCTTTCCGATGTTGGCAAGTAGGACAGGAATCATGCAGATCCACATCTAGTTAGAGCTTAGTAATCATTTATTTAACTGATTTGATCTATTTCAAAGAGCCCAAACTCAAAGAAACAAATTTAATTCACTGTTTATCCCAGTTTGTAAACAAGGACAAAGTTTAGTTTCAGGACAAAAAAGTTAAGCATCAGTTATTTCCTCAGGAAATTCAAGGCTGTTGCTTCAAAAGACCAACAGGAGCTCAGTGTGTTTGGAAGGAGGATTTTAAGTGTTTGTAGTTTATATAAAATCGAGTCTACATCCAAACCACCTTTGGTGCTACAATCCAACTATGTACATTTTATATATATGCTGCAACATTTTGCTAATAGTTGAAATGAATAATTACATTTGTTTCTGATCAGCACATTGAGCCACGCACTGCCTTGCAGAACCCTTTGAATATTTTCCACATTTTCTGAAGTTATAACTGGAAACTTCAGTATGTTTATTTTAAATGCCACTCTGACATAAAGCTCTGCACAATTGTGAAAATGAATGAAAACTAACTCAGGGTTTGTAAACATTTTACAGATAAAAATATAAAAAGTATTCAGCCACCCTGAGACGATGCTTGAGCTGCTTCTTGCTGCGATCACAGCTGCAGGTTATGTCTGCCTTGCTTACCTGAGTCTGACTAACATGTGCAGAATAAAAATGATCCCCACATCATCATCCTGCCACTGCCATGTTTTACTCAACACATTTTGTTTGTAGGGATAAAATACTGATTTAAAAAATGAAAGGAGGAAAACATTTTCTTCACTTCTGATATTATTTGAATAAACATACAGAAAACATTCATATGATGAGCAAAAAGGCATCAAGCTGTTTATAAAACACAAAAAATGTATGCACAATGTACAGTGGTAAAAAAATAAAAACACTGTTAGAATAATTAATAAGAAAAAAAAAGCAAAACATTGTTCTGTTGATTTACTGATCTATTGTCGGTAATATTGTAGCACTGATAGAAAACATACATTTTTGCAAGTGGCTAATTAAAACTTTTGAAGTTCCTTTTAGCTAAAAGTGTCACTTTCTGCCTTTCCAAGACTTTTTTTTAATAGAAAAGTGCTTAACAGCATATCGAGGCAAGGAAGTTAAAGATGGTGTTGGACGTATCTAAACCCAATTAAAACAAATAACTTTTAGAAATGTAACCTTAGAAAATAATAAATATTATCAGAATTTTATTTACATTCAATTTAAGTAGCATACAGTTAAATAATGCGGTAATTAACCCTGTTGACTCCTGCTGGACTCACCGACACGATATTAGCAATAAAGAAGTTATCAACGATAAAACAATAATTCTGTCTGTGAAACTAATGAACGTTTGTTGTGCCAAGTAAATGTTACTCTTTTTCTTTCACAAAAGCAGTTACAGCGATTGCACAGTAACAAAACTATTACCCTGTAAAACACAGACGTCATTATTACCCTGTTAAAGAACAAACGTGTAAAAACTGAGGCTAACGCCCATGCTAACCTCCACGCTAACAGCACGTAGTGCAGGATGAGCTCAGTTTAATCACCATCAGTCCAAATCCGTCCATTTCCTACTGCGTGCTTGACTTCTCCCACAGCAGCTGGGATCCACTGACCTCTACTCTGGATCTCTGTACAATGTGTAGTGTTTAGTTTTTCTCTTCTTTAGTTTAGAAAACCTCACAGATTAGCTGTGGGGTGTAATTTCCTGTGGATAGAAAAATATCAATAGCGTGTTAAAATAAAAGCAAAACACAATTTGAAACTGCAAAAATGATTACGATTTTTTTTTCCTGCTTGGTAGCCTACAGTGCCTGCCAAGGTATTTGTAACTTTAACTTTTCACATTTAAGCACATTACAATCACAAATTTCTAAGTATTTTGTTGGAATTCACTGTGGTAGATTGAAAATGATTGGTTGTTAAGTAGAGAAAAAGTATTTTTTTAAAGTCATTGCAGCTAATTTAGTTTGGAATCACTTTCCTTTGTAATGGAATCACACAAAATTGCAAAATTTAAAAATATCAAAAAGTTAAAAGACTATTTGCAATGTACTATATTTATGCAATTTCTTGGCGTTTCGGAGAACGAACGTACTCATTTTTGGTGAGTGGAGCTTTGTCGCAGGTGACCTCTGAGAGTTGACCGGCTTCTTTGCTGACCGTCTGAACCCCTGACTGCTGAATACTGCCTCTGGGTTTGGAGAGACCCTTCAGCGTTACATCTCTGCAGGCAGAACATGCAGGAATATTTAGAATAAAGTGCTTAGCAAAAGAGAATCCGTGAGATGGATGTCGTCCAGACAGTCGCTCACCCGTTAGTTGTCCCTTCTCCTTCCTCGACCTTTTTGAGGCTCGGGTCTTTCCACCTGGACAGTTTCCCTGCGACGGCCATAAGCAGACCACAGCGGTTTCTGTAGCAGCAGGTGGCATCCACTGCCAGAAACACCAGCAGGAAGATCAACATCACGATGCCAACCACGGTGCCTTTGGTCATCCTGCTGCTCACTGCGGGGACAAAGGAAAAACATTACCACAATAAGTGTAATTATTATCTTTCACTTAAAATGTATGACATCTAACGTGGAACGAGAGAGGCAACACACCAGGCTGCTCTGCAATTGTGAAGTTGAACGTTGCGGGGATGGAGGAGCCATTAGCGTTGACGGCTCTGACTTCCAGGTGATAGTCTGAGCCGAAGCTGAGGTCTTTCAGGCTGACAGTGTTGGCATCAGAGGGAAGCCGCAGTGTTTTCCACTCACTCTCTTCTGTGTCCTGGATAAAAAGGAGCACAAGAAGCAAATTAAGGACAAGGAAGAAATGAAATAACAGGTAGATTTGAGCTCACATGATCTCCCACCTGTTCGTATTGGACGTCGAAGTACAGCAGAGGGGAGCCGCCGTTTTCGATTTGCTGAAGAGGAACAGAGAAGGAGTTGCCCTCCACTACTGCCTGACTTGTGGCTAAAGCTGGACTGTCTGGTTCACCTAAAATCAGAAGGGGAAACCATTTAGCTGTAGGCTATAATAGTTAACTCATAACTTTGGGATGTATATGACTAGAATATATTTCATTTGCAGGTTTTCATTTTTGTTACAGAGCATGGGAACTTTACCTTCTGCAAAGGGAGGACAGCAGATTAGGAGGTGATGTGAGTGGAATCAGCAGGCGAATGACGATATGAAGATGTTAGGATGATGATTTCAATGAAAGATGGACATGAGGAACCAGGGAAGGCAGATAAAAATGAAGATGAAACATTACTGTTAAGTAACATTGTTTCTTTTTTATGTACAAACACTTTACAAGCTAGCTACCAGCTTTTTGACATGTTTTTTCTTTTTTTTTCTCTCTATTTACTAATTGGGCAATTTCCGATAACAACTTGCATTCAGGGTTATCAAGAGTGAAGAGGATTTCTGGTGACAATCCCATAAAATCCAATGAAAGTACATTGAAGTTGATGGCTGGTTGCAGTAGATCAAACTTACGTTTTCCCTCAGTGCGAACTGTATTTTCCATTGAGAACTGCCCCTGTCCCACATCATTCATGGCCGCCATACGAACTGTATACTTGGTGTATGGCTTGAGGTTGGTAATAGCCAAAATATCTACAAAAAACACAAAGAAGGTTCAGGATTATCTAGACAGCTAGATCACTACAGGTGAAACATGAATTACAACCACAAAACCTTAAAACCTTAAAAGCACAAATTCTCACCTGAAGCTGCAACAATGGTCTCCTCCCACTTATCCGTTGCACTTTTCCTCCACTGCAGAATAAAACTTTTGATTGATGCTCCTCCGTTGATGGGGAAGGTTTTCAGTGTGAAGAGCACAGAGGTTGGACCCGGGGTGACCGTCAGGTAATGTGGCGGCCCGGGCTGGGCTGGAGGGCGAGCAGAAGGACAGGAAAACACAGAAATAATGTCAACTGGAGACACGTTGATCACTGAGAGGGAAACGTGCCCGAGTGAAGCGGACGCCTTACTCTGAATTACGACATCTCTCGACGCATTTCCAGAAATACCGACAGCCATGCAGGAGTAGCGTCCGCCATCAGAGGGCATCACTTCCTCAATCTCCAGCACGCCGTCCACCGCCTGGATACGACTGGTCGAATCCTGACAGAGAGGGTTCAAACATTGAAAATACAGGACTTCCAGGTGATGAATTACAATAAAAAGCAAAAACGTTATTCAGCTTTTGCCTGATGGTCAAATTGAAAAGTAACAAAGACCCTGGAAGGCAAACGCACTCAGTAGAAACGTTTCTGAAATGTAAACTAATGAGGCCCTGGCAAATGCTTTAACAGCCTGTTTCTTAAAGGATAATTGGACAGGACAATTATCCTGTACATTTTTAATGAGAGACAAACACATCTGTATGAAGGGAGGGAAAAAGTTAAATGTGGAATAATTTGGTAGTGGTACAAATGGACATAACCGTAAACTAAAACTTTGTAGCAATTTAGATTCAGTTTTTATTCTTTGGAACCTCTTTTCAAGTGAGCAAATATCTGAAAAATGGACACCTGAACGTTTGCGCAGATTAATTTGATTTACTGTAATGATGGTTGATATGAACTGAAGAAGACTGAAATTAAATTTAATAAGAGCTTCAACAAAATATTAGCTTAAGTTTGTGCATCAAGGGTTTTAAGGACATCTTCTTTCCTGCTTGTTTCTGCATAAACATTGTTCATGCAGAAAAGAAAATCAAAAATGATTTCTACATGCCTAATCTTTGCAACTCAAACCATTGTATTTCATCGTGTATGCATTTAAGAGCCACCGTATGTGCAATTAGTAAAAATTTGAGCAGCCTTACCAGCTCTTCTCCGTTTTGCTTGTTGATCCAGTGCAGCTCAGGTTGCGGGTGACCAGTCACGTTACAGGACACAGAGACGCGCTGGCCCACATTCACACTGAGCTGATCTTCTGAGATAAACACCTCTGGAGGCTCTATACGTAAAACAAGCATCATCATCATCTTGCTTTAGTGCACTCTATCAGGATGAAAGAAACTAATTAATGGAATGTGAAAACCAACCAAAAACATGCAGCATGAACGTTGCGCTGCTCTCAGCGATCTTGTTTTTGGCCGTACAGACGTACTCCCCGAAGTCGTCCCTGACGACAGACTGGATGGTGAGCTGGCTGTGGTCTGAGTTGAAGACGTGGCGGGACGAATCAGCCTCGGTAGGCCTTAGGATGAAAAATGTAAAAAAAAATAGTTTCATGTCTTGTTTGTGTGAAGTCAATATTTAGAGACGTGATTGTAGGCAACAAGAAAGCCAGCAGAGGGAGGCAGAAAATTTGAGAAGAAAATAAATAATGACGCAGAATATTAACACAGAAAAACTGCCATCTTTACTCGGCCATTTTAACTTATGTTTTTGTATTTTGTATTGCGAGTAAAATAAAAGTTTGTTACATTGACCTGCCTTTTGTATGTTTTTAAGGAAAATGTTGATTTCAGTGCAACTGTTAGTTTGCAGTGGTTGAGGAAAAATGTCTTTTCCAAAAATATCTTGTGAGATGAAATCTGTGCGATGTTTGATAAAATGCATTTTCAGATATTTTGTTCATGCAAATTAAGAATTTAAATTCTTCTAGCTTAAAATAAGTAATTAATCCTAACTAGCTAATGTGAATGAGACAAACACAGACATCTGTATACAAACCGTCAAACAGTTTATATTGCAATCATTAAGCTGTATGTACAGGGCGGCCATATTGGTTTTTGAGGTCAGTGTTGATCAGAAAGCATACTCTTTCCTTGTCTGAATTGCAACCTCTAGGTGACCTTTCTCACAAATACTTACATTTGGAAATTAATTTAAAAAAATACAGAAATGTTCAGTATTCCTTGATTGACAATAGAGTGCCAAAGATTTTTTTTCTCTTTTTTGAAGTTATAGTGAAACAACCAACACTAAATGTTCAAGGCTTCTAGTATTGCAGATTTAAAATGTTGATTTTTGAAAAAAAAAAAAAAAGTTTCACTTTATGAATAAAAGCACATTGTTAGTAGAAATATGCCAACTAGACATTTAAAATCCAATCATGTAATCAAAGCCTTAGGCTTTTAAAGAATTAATGTGAATTTCAAGTATTGAAAGAAAATTTTTTTTATATAATAAAGTAAGAAAATGGTGGCTTACAGAGTCCATGTGATGTTGGGTTTTGGCAGACCATCAACCAAACACAGCAATGACACATTGGTTTCAGGCCCAGCAATCACTTTTTTCACTTCTTCTCTGATGTGCACAGTGGGAGGAGCTGCAGTGTGAGACATATTGTTAAAAGACGTTACAAAAATTATAAGAAAAATAAAATAGCACTTAGTTACTTGTAATGGTCCTTTATGCCTCTGGATACCATAAGGAAGTGACTAACCGTTGGCGACGACAGACACAGGCAGCTGCTTGTAGATTGCTCTCCCTCTGATCTGGGCCTGACAGATGTACGTCCCGGCATCGCTCCTCTTCACTTTCTCAATATGAAGCGTGTTGTCGGACATCTTACTAACACGAACTCCAGCTGATGAAAAGGAGCCAAACAAGGTCACATTAACGGCTTATCAACATCTTATTTTAATCACGTTACTCCAGCTGGTCAAAGTTGGTCAGACTCTTCCTCTACTAAGCAAAACAGAACTTCATGTTGCAGAATGAGTCTTAATGTAGCACCCGTCATTTTTAAGACAATATAAGCTTTTTAGACACACAGCGTTGTATATGCAGAAACATTCAATGATGACTGATGCAAATGAACAGGAAGTACTAAACAATGGCAGTGAGTTTTACTTCACTTCAGGATGCCAGTTGATCTTGTTCTTGTTTTTAACAGCCTCCAGTGCAAAACATGCAACTCTCCTCGCATTTTACTTCCAACATAATGTAAACCGTTTCAAACTAATTGCACTCTCCACTGATAATGATACGCACAAAAATCTACTACTTTATAATTTGACTAAGACCATAATAACATTTTCCAGTATTCTCTAAAAAAACAAAGTCTTTTTAAATATTCTCAGATGACCCGGTCTGTGTCTGATTGAAACTCAAGTTTTTATGCTAGGTGTCGTTAGCACCTTGTATTATCGTTATTAATACTGCATGCAAATTGAAGCACAAATTCAAATACTGAGTAAAAGTTTTCATAGGCAAACTTTGATGGCAAACTGTGCACAATTCAACTGGATTAGTCCAACAAAATTCTGAGACTCAATAATGAGATTATACTGCAAACTTCTGAAAAAGCTGAGAGGTCGTCTTCATGGAAGAGCATAAGTTGCAGAATATAAAATGTTTGGGTTAATTCAAGAAAAATATCAGAAAAATCGGTCAAATCTGTGACTTTTAATGATTTTCTTAAAGTTTGAAACTAAATTGGAAAAACTTTCAAATTTCTCAGAAGATTAAAAATGATTTATTCTTCAACTCTTCAACTGCATCTCTAAATAAAATGTGCAATTGTTCTAGACCATGGGTGCTTCATTTAAAGGTTTATGCTGTATTGTGATGCAGCAATAATAATAATAATAAACTCCAAACCTTCAGGCATAAGGTTGATAGCTTGATTTATTGTTCAGAAGTTAGAAACCAGAGCGCACTAACGTCTGTCATAGCACCCCCTGCTGGTGAGTCGCATTGACCTTATTTTATTTTTCTACCTGAACAGTGGTACATATGTCATGCTCAAGTTATGAGGAAAGTTTCATTTTTACCTTTTATCCATTTTTAAGAAGAGAAATGAGTTTCGTCACAGAAGCTGAAACTCATTTCCCTCCATGGGTTGGAGCCCCTGTTTAACAAACATGCTTGATGCTCTAGATTACTTGACTGCAGAGATTTTCAAATAGTTGCAAAAATAGCAGCATGACAGTTTTTGATTAAAGAAATACAACAAGAAGATATTTTGGATTCTAAGTTAGTTGTAAATTACTAAGCACAAAGCATATTTTTGGGGTGTAAAACATTTTCTAGGTGCTGGTCCAATATCTTACGTGTAGAAGGGATCAGTTCTCCGTCTTTAAGCCACGTAACGTCCACCGCTGGCCGCCCGGTCACCAGACACGGCACCATTCCGTCTGCTCCCTCCAGAAACTCATGGTAGGTGGTGGTGCCGTGGAACGACGGACCCTCTGAGGAAACACGTCAAAGGTAAAATGCTCAATCTGAATGAAGTTAAAGGACGAAAAATTAATGTCAACAACGACGAGTCTGTCGTGCGTGTGCAGCGACCCTGCCTAGGTGGGCTCCATGTGGGGGAAAGGAGGGCAGACCAGATGGGTCCCATATGGGTTTGTTCGCGGGTTCCACGATGGCCCCACATGGGTTTGCCCATGTAGGGCCACAGCCCACATAGGCCCTACACGGGCCCTACGTGGTGGTGGGCCCACATGGGTTTGTCCATTTAGGGCCCATGTTGGGCCCATGTAGGCTGAGGCCCTACATGGGCCTATGTGGACAAACCCATGTTTGTCTATGTAGGGCCTTAGGGCCCTACATGGTGGTGGGCCCACATGGGTTTGCCCATGTAGGACCCATGTAGGCTGAGGCCCTTCATGGGCAAACCCATGTGGGGCCATCGTGGGACCCGCGCACAAACCCATACATCAGCCCTCCTTTCCCCCACATGGGGCCCACCTAGGCATGCTGGCAGGGGACTTACCGTAGACATAGATAACCGACTGAGCATCCACCTGGTGTCCATCATCGGACTCAAACATGCAGGTGTACGTGCCCCCGTCAGACAGGCTGGCTTTCTTGATGAGCAGCTTGGAGGTGGTGTAGTCCAGCTTTGAGACGATGTTTTCATCATCAATCTCCTCTCCTTCTTTATGCCATGTCATTTCTCCTTCTTTTGTGGCTGCAGGAGACAGGACGGGACAGAAAAGAGAGAGAGAAAATCAATTTTAAAAATGGATTGTGAACTTTATGAATAGACGGAGAGTTGGAAGTTAAATAAAGTTTCACCTACCTTTACATACCAGCAACATCTCTTCTCCTACCTGGAAGTCTTGCTTACTTAAAATGATTTCCAGCCTTGTAGTTTGACCTGGACAAAAGAAAAGCTTTGTTTTGTAGATTGGATGTAAAATTGGTTCTATTTAAATAAACTGAACTGAATACATTTTTTTTAATAATGATTTAATAATAATTCACTCAAAACGAGTGAGATACTGACGTAATGAGTGAGACTGTTTAGCTTATCAATAATAGTATCCGTCTGGTGCGTTTAGCAGTCTTATCATTGACCACTGGATGTTTCCTGAATTATTTCCTGCTAACATGTATGACTCCCACATCCACCTAGGTTTTTAGAGGTCTTTACATACCAAAGCACATTACCACAACAGAAAAAGTGGTACTAAACTCACAGTCAGTGATGCGTATGGTTCTTACCTGCGCTGTGCACCAGCGGCAGGAGCAGCGAGATGATGGCTAATTGGTTGAGCATCTTCTCCTGGTGGAAACTCATCAGTCCAGAACTCTAACTGGATATAAAAACTGACTGCAGATTGTTCCTCAAACAAGTGAAGCTCAAATATTGGTATCACAAAGGCAGAGAGATGGCTGCAGTTTCCTGAGCTGCTGACACAACTTTGACTGAGGCATGGTCTGTGTCAGAGGTTATATAGGGGCAGTGGGGCAGATGAAAAGGGAGGAAATGGGAAGGGGAGGGGGCAAGTAGAAAGCATGCTCTTGTCTCTCATCCTATCTTACAACCCAAATTTCTGATGCTCATTCATGAAGCACAGCACTCATTCCATTTCTACATCTTTTTTTTATTTTATTATTTCTTCCTGTTCACTGTATGCTTCCAAATCCGTTTTCTCTACTTTCACCTTGTTTGGCATCATCTTCTTCCCTTCCTTTCTTACTCTTTGTCCCTTCCTGAGTTTCTTACCCCCAGGCTTCCGGATGAAAGCCAGGGCCAGGCAGCCCTCAAGGGAAAGAAGAGATGACGAAAGATGTTTTTTTTTTCCTTTTTAATCTTTTCCTGTTTCATTTAAAATGTAGAAAATCCGCCTGGACACGTGTAGCCGAGTGCAAAGAGAGTATGCCAAAACTGCCACGTTGCTCCCAAATGTTGGCAATCTGCTGGGAAACTTCAATGATTCCTGCATTTCTTAGGGAAATGCAGGAGACAATTTCACACAGTTGTAACCATGAAACTGAAATCAAAGCATCAGTCAGAATTGACTAAATTTAAAACTTTTAGTTGAAGTTTTAAATTTAGGAAAACAAAATCTGATTATTGCACTTTTTTCTGGTTTAAAATCACATTGTACAGAAAAACTGTTTTATACTTCATGCTGAACAAAATCGGCAGCAGAACTTTCTTCAGCAAATGCATTTTTCTCATCCCAACCAAATAATGGTGCCATAACTCAAGATTTTTCCTCTGCTAACAAAGGTTACTGTTCTGTGACTTTCTTAGAGGTTGTTTTTCTCTGTTTTTTGTTTTTTTGTCTTTTATTCTTATGGTACAAAATCTTTTAACAGTGGATAACCTGATTTACTAAGCTATGACCACTGACCTGTAATATATGGCACCATTATTACTCTGGGTTGTGTCTCAGCACTAGTGCTTTTTTCATGTTGCAGCCTCTGAAAAAAATTTACATGCATCTAACAAACGGTGCAGAACCTTGCAGATGTATTCAACCCAGCTAAATATTTATTTAAACAGTTTGATGTTTCTTCTTCTGACTTTGGTCTGTATTTTATGTGACAGACCAAGACAAAGTCCCCACTGAGTTAGGCTGCCAGTCTTTTGGGGTTTATCAGCCAGCTTTATACATTTAGAAATTTAATTTTTTCCCATTCTTCCTTTCAAAATAGGTCATTAAAGAGCATCTGTAAACATATCGTGCTCAGATGGATTTTGGTCTAAGTCTTGCGTTGGATGGAGAATCGGGAACTTTAAGCTTTTGTGCTTGAGATCTGTGGATTAATTTAGAAAGGGGAGCTCTGAGCAGTCTGAACTTTGGTAACTCAAAGTACAAGTGGACAAGACATTCTGCATTCTCTGTGCAATGCTGATGAGAAAGTAAAACTTTGCCTTATGTTGGAAGATATAAATATAGTCTGTTTTCACTGCGTAAGGTCATTCTCAGTCCCTGAGAGTCTTCAAAACAATGTCTTGGCCTTTTGGATAAAATAATGACACAATGCATTTTGTTGTTCGTAATTGTTTCAGCTGTCTCATCTTAAGTAGGATTATTTATTTCCATATCAACCTTGACTGGTCCATGCTAACACATAAAGATGTTTTGGTCTAAACCACTCCATCACAGCTCTTGCTACTTTTGTTTAGGTTTGTTGTTTGTTTCCAAGACAAATCTCCACCTGTTCTCATTTTTTATTGGACACTTTCACCAGTTTTCCATTGGCTAGAATGGCTCCTTCCTTTGTAGCCAACAAAAAAAAAAGAAAACACTATCTCCACCACCTTGTGGTCCCATCACCATGCTCCACAGAGGTCCAGTGTTAAGGTTGCTGACACATACAATAGTGTTATGTTGACCTTTAATGTTAAAGACATACTTCTTTTAAAAAGATCAATCAGTCGGTCTGGCAATGTTTACACACCCGAACACACCCTTACTCTCACACAGTGTGCGTCATTGGTCTTTCATCTCTGTGGCAGAAAAATGCCCGCTGTCAGTCAGTCTCATTCCTCTGGGTCGTATCACTTCCATTGGCCAGCAGCCAGCTTGCCCTCCCTCTGATGGCCTATCAGTATCTGCACACCACCGTTCAGGCAGCCAATCAAAGGTTGGCGAGTCCAAAGGGGCCACCTATCATGGTGTTATCAGGAGGTGTTATTATGGCTCATTAGATTGGAGTGTGCTCATAATGAGGACGATTAACGAGGGTGGGCACACTTTGACAGAAGCTCTGGATCGTATTTGTAGGATTTCCATTTCCAATCGGATCAGAAGCCTTACAAAGATACACATACGTAGTGTCTGGAAAAATTATTCACACTCGTTGGTTTTTATTTTTTCAGTTTTTTCACAATGCATCCAGTAATTTCAATGTATTTAATTGGGATTTAATGTGACAGACTAGTGCGTGACTGTGAAGTGATGATTCAAAAGATTTTTTAAGCTGAGTAAAAATCATAATGTTTGAGCTGAGTAAAAATCATAATGGCTTTGGCGAGTATGCTAAGTTCGGTACTAGACCACCTAAGCATGCTCAAAAACTTAACATTTTGATAACTTTTAATCTCTCGTCCCTGACCTGCATGCTGTCCGAATATGAGGCCGATAGCTCAAAATCCCTAGAGGGAGTTTGTTATGGTTCAAGGTGAGTAAACAGCAAAAATGGTCAAAATTTGCCCTTTGACCCAAAACTGCTGCATCCCTGTACATTTTAGGACATATCTCTTGGTCTGAGATTAGAAATATAGCAAGTTTGAAATCTCTACAATGTCCAGTTTGGCCCCGCCCATTTTTGATTCCACGTTTAATTTTACACAGAGGATCATTTTGGGGGATGTTTGGTGAGTTTTTGAATATGTTTAGGCCCTCAAATATGTGTTTTAAGGCGGAAAAGAATAACAAGAAATCCTACAGATACCACTGGCCTTCGCAGCGCTTTTGCTCTTCATGCCTAAATATGCAGCACTTCAAGAAAAGAAAAGTCAGTGTTTAGAGGTCCCAAGTTCTGTTGTTAAAAAAGGCACTTATCTGAACATTTTTGGTTCAATGTGTCTTCTCACATTGATTTTATCTATCTAAACTGATTTAACTATTACATAACTCATAAAATTAATTATACATTCCCTTCCTGTGAGGAAGCACAGTTTAGAAGACTTGCTGCTATTTAGGAACATACTGATAAAATGAACAGAAACATTTGTTTAAGCAACAATAACAAGCAGGGAGAGTATAGGATATAAGCACATAATACACATTCTTCATATACTTTGTGTATGAGAACATTCTATACACACAGACTGACAGAAACAATGATGTGTCAGCTGAAGACATGAGGACGAGACAGGCAGGAAGGAGTGAGAGACAGAGAACTCTGGTGACTGGATAAGACACACCCTCAGTCTCTATACAGAGTGACCAAAACAGTCCTGTGTGTGCGCGTGTGTGTGCGTGTGCGCGCGCGTTTTCCCACAAGTGTCTTACTACACTGATGAGTGTAGCTTGAGGTTCATTCAGCTGAAACAAATCTGAAGAGTTATTGAACATCATTTTTGTGAGGTATGTTAAAACAGAAAAGCAAAATATAAAATGTCTGTATTGTCTTTTCTCCTGTTATATGTTCAGAGCGATTTACACTGGGTTCTTCAGAGTCGGGGGGGAAAAGGTCAAGGGTTATCTTGACTGTATAAGTGAACATATTGTAAATTATGTAGATCATCTGACTGCAGGAACTGTGAGATGTTTTGTCACTGAATCAGTAATACTTTTTTTTCCAAGATTCAACGCTCACCTACTTAAAGGAGGCGTGGCAATTTTTCTACTCACTTCTATCAGGCAATATATAACATATTTCCCACCACACACTGAAGTTGCGTTATTCTACATGGAATATCCAGCATTACTGTTTATTGAGGCTCATATCTATTTGAATGACCCAGCAACACAGCAGCAATCTGTACTCATAAGGTACGATTTGCTGTTTGTCACATGTAGTCGTGTGTTTTGAGCCAACAGCCTGTATAATACCCGTTACAAAAACAACAACTGTCCAGCTCTCAACAAAAGGGACACTTCCTGTCGCGTCTGTTCTGTAAATGTGGCAGCGTATGGCTGCTTGCGCTATATTTAACCTGCCGATATTTACTCACAGACAAGACGGTGTAAGAGAGATGGCCCAAGGTCGTCGAGACCTGTTTACGCCAACCATTGTTGTCACATAAATAACCAATAAACAGACTCTGCAGATTGTTCATCCTCTGAGCATCATGTCACGGTTGTTGCGTGTGGCCATTGAGGTCAGCATTTTGCCTGACCCCTCAAGCTCAACATATCTTCAGTAAATATCACCTGGGGGAGTTTCCTGCCTGCTGCTCATCTCTGTCTGTGTGAAAGGACATGCACTCTGCTTTCCAATAGCGCTTCAGGCGGATTCAAGACGGATTTAATTCATTTTTTATATAATCGACTCAAAATATGCAGAATAAAGAAAACAGCATGTAGATCAGATTAAAACACACCTAATCTTTGAGTAGCGTCAAAGCATACATATAAAATAAAACATATATGAATTTGAATCAAATTGAAGTAATCGTTCACAATAGAAATGTGTCAAACTTAAATATCCCAAAAAAATGCCTTATTTGGTGCTGTATGTGTGGAACAAAGTGCAGATCTGAGTCAGGAAGGTGAAATAACACAAATCCAAAAAACTCTGCAGAAGACACAAAAAGATCATTTCAGAAACCAGAATAACAGAAGAGCAGATGAAGGCTTTAATGAAGGAAACTAACTGGCTTACAATGGCTAGAGAGGTGATTAATGACATGCCAACCAGGTGAGTTAATCAACAGTGCAGCCGAGTGTGAACGTGAAGGAAAGACAGTAATTAATACAATAAAACCCAGAGATCTACACAGGACATAAAACAATCTAACACTTACAAAATAATTTAAACCAACATACCGTTAAATTTATAAATATTTGAACAAGAAATAACTAGAAAATCCTGAATGTAACATGACAGATGAAGAAATAAGAAATGAAAGGAGTTAGAAAATGACTTTTCTTTCTGGGACCCATTTCACAACAGTATAATCAGAAAAGCATTGTTATTCATAAACTCCTTGTGGTTATAGTAGTTTACTCAGGGAAAATGTGTGGTTAGTGTTTCTAAAACCCACAGACACTTTTCAAACTCATTTAATCTTACATTTATACACCAACATCATTTTTTTTCTTCATTTTACTTACGGCCACAACAGGTGGAAATGCTCCGTTAAAAAACTGGGGACGTGTAAACAAAGTGCAGTGTGATGATGAGAGTGGGTTTCAGAGCCACGTCCCTCTTCAAACAGCTGCACAGTCTAAACAATCCCGATGTCGCCACCAAGTCTCTCACCAGATCTTTCATCTGAGAATCCAAACCCAATCTGGAAGATTCGGCTGCCGATGGGAACAAAGGACAGCAGAACATTCTGAAAGAATGACATAATTTGACAGCAATGTGGGAACAAGCTGGCCCCGCTCATGACAACGAATCTTGGTGATTTGTGAAAATATGAACAGTTTGTAAAAAGAGCTATTTTGCAACCAAATGTCATGTACAGAGTCTGAAAATGTAATATTTAATATTACCATTTAATATGCTGCTCAGACAATCTCAAGATTCAAATAGAAAATAGAACAATACAAATGACAGAGACTAAATGCTCCGAGCGCAACACCTTCTACCTGTACTTAGTACTCCTCAGCATTAAATAGATAACCAACAAACAAACAACAAAGTTCTCGTGTGGTTTGTGGTGACAAGTTTTCTTTTTGACTTTCAATTTTCTGCGCAAAAAAAGCTACAAGTTCAAAAACTCAACAACAAATATAGGTATAAAATAAGCCCTTAGATAAACAAGTGTTTTCTTCTTTGATTCTAACTACTTTGCAGTTCGCATCTCACCAAACAAATCAGACTTTCCCAGCAAGCTAGCGATCGATGTAACTGGACTGGCCTAACTGGACCCTAAATGTTTAATAAGATGTTTGACAGCCAATTGTATTACATAGTGTGTAAAATATTATCTATTTTATATGTTTTAGACTTTATGACTAATTCTTTGGTCAAAGTGTGAAACATAGCTAACACTAGCTTGCGCTAACTACTTAGAAAGTGAAAGGTCAATGTTTACTTAAGTAAACAAACACATTTTATGTGTTGAAGTGTTAACGTAGATTAAAACTTAAATCATTTTACAATATTAGGAATTGTTATTTTATCCTGTGGAAGAGGTTCAGTGAAATCTGGTCAGGTTGTTTATTAGTTCAAAATGGCCTCTGCTAGTTAGCGTAGAGTAGGCTAGCAACATACTAGTTAGGGACTACAAATTTTGTTAACCCAACAAACCACATCTAAATTTTGGACCAAATGTTTCGCTAAAGCTGCTCAACCTCCATCCCAACTATAAACCAAATATCTGGGGTAAAGAATTATCCCAGACATCTTTGTGCAACCCACCTTGTGCATCTTTTTCAGTAGATCTGGTTTATTTTACATTCATACCTAGCCTAATGGTGATGTTCTTTTTTATTTTATATAAGTCTGTCATCCGGAGCCACATTGTGTAATTTTGTCAGACTATGGCTGGAACTGTCCCCGTTACTGTACGACACTGAAATTCAAAATACAATCAGCAGCAACAATTGGAGGAAGACAGATGGTGGGCTGCGCTGTAGTCAGAGCATCTAAATTTAAGTATCTCTCAATAAAGTGCGTCTGTAGACTAAGCAAAAAATGTTTGCAGACAAGCAGGGCAACGTACTGAAAGAGCTTCTCTTGCCTGAAACCTAGACCATTTAACATTCAGTGGATCTGCAAAACTTACAGATATTTATCACAATTAAGAAGTGATTATCATAAATCATTTAATTTGTTTCCTCTTTAAAAGTGGCATTCTGTGTATTTTGTACAATTGAACTGAAATTAAAAAAACATGTCAGAAAAATAAAGCATTTGCAGGTGGCATGGTGAAAGTGTGACCAAATTAATACTTTGCTGAAGTACCTTCTGAGTTAATTTAGTCTTCTTTGTTATAATCTGTCAGGATCCCACAAGTTGATCGGCAACATTGTCCTCACCATTCCTTGAAATCTGTTTTCCAGATTTATCAGATTGTGATATTGTCATCTCTTGTTCAAACCCCCTTCAAGTGACAAAAGCCCCAGTTCCTCACACATAAAGGTCTCCTCCTGATGATGATGTTCTTGCTTCACATAAAAGCAATGGTATGTGATTTTTAAACTCTTCTTGACTGACATCATGCTCCATAACTTCAAACAGTTCCTGCATGGACAGTGCTCTGGGTAAAACCCTCCAGCAAAATGCTGCAAAATCTTGATGTGGGATAAAATGCAGTGCAGTCCCATTCAGTCCCATGCCTTTCGGGGGGCCCGAGAGGCAATGGATGTCCTCTCGGGCCCCCATTGCCAGTAGAATAATGCGTGCCAACTCCTCACTAATTGCAAAAAAAGCTGAAGAAAATTTGTGCACAGTGATGATTAAGTGATATTATCAGTGACGTTATAAACCCCTCTCTTTCTAATGTCGCCCAGGGCAACTGCACACATGTCCTGCATCAGAAGCCGCCGCTGAGTTAAGCTAAATTATTCAAATGAGCAAATGTCAGACAAACACTGGACTTGCTGGGAAGTTTAAATCCAAAACAGCTGAGAGCTGAAACTAAATCAAGAGTGTTAGACTACAGGTGTATATACTTATGTAACTGGGTTGTAAACTTACATTTTTGTCTTAAATTTTCATGCCACAAAAGTCTGTCCTTATGCACCAGGGTTGTCTATACTTCTGGGATCAACAGCAGTATTTGATATCTGAGAAACCTCCTTTCCTTTGCACGTGGCTGAATTTTGGTCACAGCATTCACCGGACGACATGGGAGGTTGTTGACCCCAACCCGGTTCTTCTAATAACTTACCAGAATGGAACTTTGTTTATTTATCTTGTAGTTTATTTTGCATGCCATCACATGAGTGAATGAAAGTCCAAACACGGCAATGGGCTGCGAGCTCTTTGGCAGAAGTTTATATTTTTACTCAAATTTCCGCAGAGGATGTTGTCCTCCAAGCACTTCCAGCAACCTCTCAATGATCTCTGACACAAAAAAAAGAGTCGAGGATAACAATGATTCGTTTAAACGTCTGACATTTGGCCCGAGGAAGCAACAGTGAGCGACAATGCGGGAGCTTCACGAAGGTCAACTCGGATGCCTCAGAGCTTCTAGTGGGAAAATACGGAACTTATCTTGCTGAAAAAGCAAAATGCTATTTTCCATGGAACTGTTAGATACCGTTGGGAAAGGTGTTTAGTGTCGAGCCGTACTGAAAGGATGGGAAGCTGGCACGTATCCATGCGGTTTTACCGTAAGCCGTTAGTGGGGCTTATCTCAGCCTCCTTTGTAGACTGATGCTGCTGTTGATGGGGGGAAGATTTAATACATAAACACGTACGGTAACTCATCTACTTTATCAAACGCGCACACACAGAGACACACACACACTAAACTTATCAGATCAGTCCAGATAGTGTTCATAGTCCATTTCACACATCAGTTTTCCTGCCTCAACAGATCAGTGCAGCAGCTTCTCTCGCTGTGTGACACATAATAATGAGGCTCATTAACTATTATAATATGTCCTTTCGACCTCAAGGTGTTAAAAACGGTGCTTAAAGTGCATTAGTTGTATCAGGCACTATAAGAAAATAATCAAGCGGTTTCCCAAAGCCATCATTGTCGATGGTCTATATTTATGTTGTGGGTTTACATCCCTGACTGACTCACAGCTGACCAACAGTGTCCAGTTTGAAACCAGCTAACTATATTTGAGCCAGAGGGTGGAAGTCAGTCAATCTGTCTCTGAGTGAACTGATATCTGACAGAATGCAGGTTTCTTGTCAAATGTATCCCTGGAGCACGACTAAAAAAAAGTGAATTAAGAGGATATTATAAGGACGTTCATGGTAAACTGATTTATTTTTAATATTAGAAGCTGCTCACCACTGTGAGACACTTGCACAATAGCTTCACCAGTTACTTAACCTTTTGTCTTCAGTCATTCGATTTTTCTGCTGTGATTAGGATAAGCAAGAAAAAGCTTCCAATGGACACAATGCAGTCGAGGACAAAATCGTAAACCCTTCCTGCGATGGGAACGACGCAAAGAAAGAAATGCATCCGCAGTGAATTGCCCGTTTCCAAACAATGTTAGCTGATCATTGTACAGTGAGGAAGATTATTCACGAGTAAAACATTCATAGGACAATTCCCGTTGACCCAAATGTCCGTGTTTTTCTCCCCACGGTCAGAAAGTCCAATGAGTAAAGAAACAAAAGATCCATCGCAGATTCTGCAGACATCAGTTGGCATGGAAACGAAACTAAAAGCAATCGTCAGAGAAGCAGCCAAGAGATGAAAGGTAACTGTGAAGGAGATTCGAAGGTCCACTGCTCAGGTGGGACAACTTGTCAATGGGACGACCAGCATGTTTCACCGTGGCAAGTGTCGTCACGGAGATGTGCTGTGTACGTTCTCAGACATGCCTAGTGTGTTGCAAGTAGCTCAGTAGTAAAACCTTCATCTGACTATAGAGCAACTTTTCCCACATGTTTTCTGTGTCCTCAACATATTGCAGCAAACTGCAAACAGAACTCCTTATGACAGTTTTCAATTATGCGTATTTATACTGTGATTGAATTACGCACAGGTGAAATTTTTTTTTACTAATGAGATTACTTTTAATAGCAACTGGTTGTATTTATTGGCATCAGACTAAAAGGGCTGAGTAAGCCATCCAGCTCATAACCTAAAACATTTGTTAGGTTTGTGCACAGGCGCTAAGAGGGCAGAGAGTTTTACTCGATTAGTTTGTTCCAGGATGATTGTGAAGGACAGATTACTGGATTTTGGTGTCTGACTCATTTTCAGCTCTGGATTTTTAGAGCAACAAACCAGTTGATCCATCAGGTTACGATGTATTCAGAAATGTTGTGTTATGCAAACATTAACCGTTTGATTTTACCTAAACCAAATCAGTTAATTATTTAAAATAAATCAAATGCGCGCACTTTATAAATATTAAATACATTGATTAAAAAGCATTGAGAGATCCTGTGCATTTTTTTTGTACATTTTTGTTTAATTATTACTGTGCCTTTGATCTTAGGCTTACAAACGGTACAAAAACAGCCACCGTGCCGGACATAAACAGTGCAGAAATACAATCTCCCTGAATCCTGCCCGCTCTGAGCGCCCGCCAGTCTGCTGATGTGACCTGGAGCTGGTGAAACCTACGTGACTGCTGTTGTGTCTGAGAGGCATTCAGGGATTTCTGTTGTTTATTGTGTTTTGTCTTTTTCTTTTGGGCTTCCCTGACCACATCCTCTTACACTTTTCAGCACTATTCCTGCCGTCACTCCTGTGCTCTCTAACACACACCCAGCTTACTCCCGAGGATGTGCTCGATTGCTGTGCGCACAGGAAGAGAAATGTGCTGCAGGAACAATGAGCAGCTAGATGGGGAGGCGGCTGTCCAGCTGTCTGTCACACAAGACAGCAACAGCAGACTCAGACGAGACGTCAGCTCAGTTTCAGGCCTGTTTAGCCTGGATTTAAAGGCAAACTCTACACTCCTTTGTTTCCTGATATCTGATTTGTAAATGTGACATGGAGACGGCCAGATGTGCATCGCAGATGTCCTCTCGGGCCATTTGCCCGAGGGCGTCAGGACTGGTCCGCCTCCTCCTCTTCCTCCCCGTCCAGGCTCCCTGTCTGAGCCTCTACGTGACCGGTGCAGGGTCTGGCAGTGCCAGTGGAGGCCGCCATGGCAGCAGATAACGCTAACTAGCTTCCTGCTATTACAGCTAATTGCCCCACGACCCGGAACTGTGCAGACACCCTGGGTGGGGCGTGACTGAGTGGTATGAGCCTCCGTGTGCCTTGGAGAAATTCAAATAATTAGGGAAAAGCTAATCCTACCTATAAGGTTTGAATGATGAATGAACAAGGAATGAAAGGTGTGGAAGGGAGCACAATGGCAGCAATTTGGTTCTGAAAGATTGTGCATCTTGGCTCTATCAAAACACGTGGAAAAGTCGGGAAGTTCAGTATTTCAAGGTAAAATTTATGAAAACTGCCTTATTGGAAGTGCATGTATAAGTCTTTAAAAATACATAACATGTAGCTAATTGGTGAAATCAATAAATAGCTAATAATATCCAGAAGTATTGTTGCTTTAGCTTTTAAAAAACACAGGCAAGCTCAAAATATTTAACAAGTACAACAATGCAACAATGTTTACACAATTTAGATAGGTAGAGTGAAAACAACTCTGTGCTCAATTTTTTCCAGTGTCCATAATAAGTGTATAAAAATAGATACAAAATAATTTGTGAGATTAGACTAAAAATAGCATTAATTAATTACATCCTGTTTTGCAAAATCTGCATAAAAATCACACTAACATTATTCATGAAATACATTAATATCACAGCTAACATTTACAGGTGTAACTCGCTCCAGGTAGGATTTTCAGAAACATTTCATGTTACTAATTTATACAGAACAGCAAAAACTAGAACACATTTTTTGTTTTGTTCTATTAGAACTGCTTTTCATAATAAAAGCTCAATTTGTTTCTTTGATGGGTTTTTTTTTTTTTTTTTGCAGTCCACCCAACTATATATATGTTTTCTAATTTTTTGTACAAATATTGTTCAAACTTCAATATCCTGATAAAAAACTACCTATTGGGAGTCAGGACAATTAGGAGATAAGAGCTTACGGCTGAATCTATAAGGTAAAGTTTGGCAAATAAATCTTGATTAAAGTTTGGAATAATATTGAAATGAAATGCCTCTTTAGTTTTGAAGAATGCATTATTTTGTGTCAAAGATCTGACACAAAACAGCCTATTTCTTATTTTCAGGAAGCTTGTGGAGGCTTTCACATATAAAGCCAGCGGACAGGGTGACAGTGAACAGCAATGCAGACGCACAATGAAACAGAAATGTGGCACATGACATCAGAGATTTGGACGACAGTTTTGATAACTTATCAGCCAATTCCACACACTGCAGAAGATAAAAAAAAAAACTGTTCCTGTCCCTTACTGAAGCCAGATTCTGTAAATGTGAGAATTGCTTTGGGCGGTGGAAGTCAACAGACTTGAGAAGGTTTTGCTTGCTGATTGCCAGAATCTAACGAAATAAGAAAAAGATTACACGATCTTCTGAGGGATTTCAGACTATCTTCTATAGTGTGTGTGTGTGCGTGTGCGTGTGTGTGTGATGAGGAGGAAATCAAAGCAAGCGGGCATCCTGTGGGCAGCCCAGGGCAGGACCGCTGGGTGCCAGGCGGCAGCGAGGTGGGTGTCCTGAAGAGCGACGTCTGGCCTCACAAATACACACACACACACACACACACACACACACACACACACACACACACACACACACACACACACACACACACACACACACACACACGCCCTCCTCTCAGTACAAAAGGCCAACATGTAATTGAAGTGGTGTCAGAACTCTGGGGGCCTCCGCCCTCCACCACCACCTCCTTACGTAAATCCACCCACTGCCATGCTTTACTTTTGTGTTTCTACTTTAGATTTCTATTTCATCAACCATTATAATATGTGCAGCTGTCTAATTTTGTATATTTTCTGCTTCTCTTTTGTTAAAATGCAGTTAAATGCAGTGTTTTGGACTACTTACACTCAAACATAAAGGGACTCTGACTCTAAAAGCGCTCACAGGGGCAGGAGCCCAGGGCCCCATCTTTTCTAAATATTTTACTTTTCTTTAGCAAATTGGTTTTGTAAATAGTGTGCTTCATATAACACTCACAAGGTGTTATCAAGTGAGTTGTGTTAATATTTGGGAAATTCATTTTTGAAAATCACGACGTTTTAGGAGATAATTTTGGGAACAACATGGAGACATATTAAACCCACCATGTATCAAATCATGCATGGTGGTATGAATACTCATACAGTAAATGAGTGTACAGTATTCATTTACTGTATACTTAGTATACAGTAAATACTTAGTATACTAAGTACTGTATACTTAGTATACAGTAAATGAATACTAAGTATATACTAAGTAATACTAAGTATTCATTTACTGTCATTTGCAATAGTAAAAGAACTTTTCTGTATTGTGTACGGGACCAAAACTGGCTCCAGCCCACAGGCCCACATCTTTGTAAATCCAGGCCTGCACACAAGTCATATGCAGAATACTGAACACATTTATCAACAGAAACTACCACAATATTTATTTTTTTGCCTTTCTAAACTATGATCCAACTGGTTAGGAATAAGCATGTGCCCATAAGGAGTCTGACACTTAGATGATTTTTCTGCACTCTGCAGAGCTCACAGGAGGCCGTAGTTCATGCCAAAATGAAAACATGATGTTTTTAAAAGCAATCTTCTGAGCTCAGAAAATCTTTACAGAATAAGAAAATAAAATGTTTGAACTCCACATTTTTAATCATGGCTGGTATTTACATGAAACTAAACTGAATTTATTTAGCAATAACACAAAATACTAACCTAAGCTTCATAGCAATAGTCAAATCAATGATGTCGATCAGATGTACAACAAACCACATACAACAAGCAGAAATCGACAATATACATAAAAACAACAAAGGAAACAAGAAACCATACTCTTTGCTGCTGCTCACAATGTTTTCATGCAGTTTGCATGTTTACGACTCGGCCACTGTGATGACTTGTAATAATATATTTCCATTCGGTTCCCATTTAATCTTCAATATACAAAACTGATGGAAAAAAGTCGTCCTTCAGCTCCATGAACTTAATGCTGGATGCTGATGTGATGACTCACAGTGGACCAACAACAAATACTGAGAGCTAGTTTACTCAGGGAAAAAAATAAAAATATTGAGTTGATCAGATGCCAGGGATCAGATGAGGACATCTTTGGTTTAAACTGCACCATTAAAAAAAATGAAAAAATAAAATAAAAGCTTTAATTAAAATGGTAAAAAAAAAAATAAGGTTAACACAGACTATACAAGTTTAGACAACATGTTGGATGAATATATGAATCCACTGAATTAGATTCACTAAAGTTTATGTGAAATAAGAAAGAAAACAATTTGTTAGAAAGTCTAGACAAAAGTACACAAAAAGTACCCAGTGAAATAAATATTATTTAAAATATTAGACTGTATAAACTCAAACATAAAATTTATTGTGTCTCTTAAAATCAGCAGATTTTATCTTATGTTCTTATCATTAATCTTTAGTTTTTTTATACTCGCACCAAATAAAATAGATTTAATGTAAAAAAAAAGAAAGTCAATATGTATTGTTTATTGGTTTTGATGAATGAAGTCCTTCTTGAAAATGTGTTTCTAAAGCATTTTTTTATTAGAAGCTTAAAAATAATTTATTTATTCATTTACCTTGTATTTCATATCAAAACATTAAAGTAAATGTTTTTTCTGACAAAATTTTTTCATAAAAACTGAGTTATGTTTCTTCTGCTCATCAGATGAACACATAGACAGAAACTGGGTGAAAAATCCTGCAGATTAATCCTAACACTGCTGGCACACGATTTGTTTTATGCCATCATGCGAACTGTGGGAAACAATGAGAAGTGTGTTAAGAGAAGCTGTTTCTGGGCCTCTTCCAACTTCCCAAATGAACACTTCCACAAATACGCTTCTTGGAAGTTTAAAAAACTGTAGATAGTTTAGCTTTTGTCTTTGATCTCGTCTGTTTCTGTTACCTGAAAGGATCTGATCTGTAAAATCACTAATGTCGCTTTGCTGCCCTCTGCTGGCCGCATTAGATGCATTCAAAGGACAAAGACGCTACACACAGAAACAGGCGGCTGTCTGGTTGCCGCACTGAGAGAATGGCTTAGATTGATTTTGTTAAGTTCAGTAATTGTTTTGCGCGTCTCTGAATGCTGTCAGTGTGTGATTGACTTTCCTGCAGAGGGAAAATCTCTCCCCGCTGGCCTCCATTAGTCATCGACTTGTATGCAGAGGCATGTTTGAATCTGTTTGGCTTTAGTTTCTGGGGCATGTTTTCTTTTTATTGTTTTTTTTTTGGGGTGTGTTTTTTGAAGGCCACAGTAATATGACAAGAAACAGAGCGGGGTGTTGTTAATGCCATGCTATACCACAGAATCATCTCCACTTTGTTCTAATATTAATCATCAATACTGATGAATATCCTGGTAAACATCCTCCAACACAAATCTAGCATAAAATACTTAAATAAAAGAGCAACTTTTGAGCTAATTTCCAGCACATTTCCAAGCGACAGAATTACACTCTGAGTATTTTCCACCTGTCATTCTAACATATCTGTTATTTGACAGCCAGGATGAAGAACGCACATCTGCTTGTCTGAGCTTGTCTGGACAAACTGACTAGAGCAACTATGAGATAAGTGATGAAAACATCATGACTCAATGACACAGCGTATGAGGGCTGCAGCGCGCCCATTAGCTTTTACACTTCTGTTGCACTTTGAAACCACTCAGTTCTCTTATTTTCACCTCAATGTTTCAGTCTCAGTGTTACAGAGATGATACAGGCCCTTCCTGCTCTACAGTTTCCTTAATTACATTTTTGGACTACAGTAAACAGCAGATTTGCTTTTGCATCAAAGTTGATCTTTGCATCACTATTGTTTTATTTTGTTTTTGTGACAGGCGTGGTTATAGACTGGGAAATCCATTTCAGCTCTAAGCAACTGGGCAATTTGACAGGAGTGATTCACACAGAGTTAAAGGGAGTGAACTGCTCTCTGCTGCTCAGCTTGGATTAACCAGCACACTAATAAAGAGAAGCATGGAGTTCAAATTAACATCTACATATATTTACAATATCTCTCACATTACATAAATTAAGCTGTGTAATGTGAGGAATGTTATAAAACTATCTTCCTGATTTTGCAATTATGCTGTAATTTTCATATCTAATGGAAAAAAATGTAGGCAGGACTTAGATTCGTCTGACTAGTTTAATATTTCGTCCATCCAGTATGGAAGCATTACTTAAAAAAAACTTAATTAATGATGTTTATTGAGTTGCAGTTATTTTCTAATCATTTTTAGGTGAAAAAACGTCATAGATATTGAGATATATACTCAATATCTCAATAGTTTCTGTGGCTCGTAATCAGTGGTGGAGAAAGTACTCAAAAAACTTACTTAAGTAAAAGTACAAATACACAGACAAAAATGTACTTAAGTAAAAGTCAAAGTACCACATTAACATTTTACTTAAGTAAAAGTAAAAACCGTAAACCCTTCCTGCGATGGGAATGACACAAAGAAAGAAATGCATCCGCAGTGAATTGCCCGTTTCCAAACAATGTTAGCTGATCATTGTACAGTGAGGAAGATTATTCACGAGTAAAACATTCATAGGACAATTCCTGTTGACCCAAATGTCCGTGTTTTTCTCCCCACGGTCGGAAAGTCCAATGAGTAAAGAAACAAAAGATCCATCGCAGATTCTGCAGACATCGGTTGGCATGGAAACGAAACGAAAAGCAATCGTCAGAGAAGCAGCCAAGAGATGAAAGGTAACCGTGAAGGAGATTCAAAGGTTCACTGCTCAGGTGGGACAACTTGTCAACGGGACGACCAGCATGTTTCACCGTGGCAAGTGTCGTCACGGAGATGTGCTGTGTACGTTCTCAGACATGCCTAGTGTGTTGCAAGTAGCTCAGTAGTAAAACCTTCATCTGACTATAGAACAACTTTTCCCACATGTTTTCTGTGTCCTCAACATATTGCAGCAAACTGCAAACAGAACTCCTTATGACAGTTTTCAATTATGCGTATTTATACTGTGATTGAATTACGCACAGGTGAACTTTTTTTTACTAATGAGATTACTTTTAATAGCAACTGATTGTATTTATTGGCATCAGACTAGAAGGGCTGAGTAAGCCATCCAGCTCATAACCTAAAACATTTGTTAGGTTTGTGCACAGGCACTAAGAGGGCAGAGAGTTTTACTCGATTAGTTTGTTCCAGGATGATTGTGAAGGACAGATTACTGAATTTTGGTGTCTGACTCATTTTCAGCTCTGGATTTTTAGAGCAACAAACCAGTTGATCCATCAGGTTACGATGTATTCAGAAATGTTGTGTTATGCAAACATTAACCGTTTGATTTTACCTAAACCAAATCAGTTAATTATTTAAAATAAATCAAATGCACGCACTTTATAAATATTAAATACATTGATTAAAAAGCATTGAGAGATCCTGTGCATTTTTTTAGGTCAAATGATGTTTATTGATTTGCAGTTATTTTCTAATCATTTTTAGGTGAAAAAAGGGCACAAATATTGAGATAAATACTCATACAGATTTTTAAAACTCTGGTTAAACTGATCGGACAACCTCTGTGTGACTGACTTTATACGTGAATTTAAAGTTTTAGTGAAACTGTATTTATTCAGGTGATGGACGTCTTCGTTCAGGCACAGCGCGGCAAAAATTAATGTACCTGCTTGCAGTGATGATAAAAAGTTTATTCATTCACAAAAGTTAATGATCTGTTTAGCATTTAACCTAATTAATTCCTATTTCTCCTCAGTGGGTTTTTTCTTGTAATTTTAAAAACATGTTCGTTGAGTTCAAAATGACCTCAGCCATGTTCTGAAAACTGTTTAAAAAGAGAAGTCAGTATGTTTGTTAGTTAGGAATCCTTATGTAGAAAAGCCATCACAACATGAAGAAACTGACGTGTGAAACTCAGTGAGGATTGTAGGGATCCAAGTGAAAACAGATGCGGCATCTAAATATTCCTAAATTCCCTTTTTGCATGTTATTGTAGCTAAACATCTGTTCATCTTTGCAGATCTGCACTACTTCACCAATGGATTTGGGTTTTCTTACTTGGTCCTCTTCCTTGTTAGAACACCTCTGGTGCTGTGGCTCGTTTTCCTCTATTGAAATCCAGTCTGTTCTCCACTGACTGCATGACCTTTATATACACACAATAGTTTAGTTGCTTTTTCCGCAGCAGAACCGACATAAAACCTTATTAAATGTTATGAAAATAAAGGAAAAAAAAGAATTTTGCTGAGAGATTATCTTATCAGGCATTTTATTTGACTTGCCTAGTGATGGACATGTAGAGGCTTACCTCTACAAAAAGAAAACTTGTTGCTTTCCATAAGCCAAATAAAAGAACTACAATATCAAAATATTTTACTGTTTGTGCAAAGAACATATTTGTGAGTTTCACAAACTAGAAATGGGGGGGAAAAAAACATTAAACTTTTTCATGTTGTTTGAAATGTCTGAGCTGTATTTGTATACAGAATGTCCACTTTGTATAAAACACAGGTCAACTTTCATCAGGGGTTATCCTGGTGTGAAAACGTGTCAAGCAGCTCTGTCAGCTGTAGATGGCTCGTAATATTCATCAGTGAAGCTGATGAATATTACTGATGAAACGACCAAACAAAAAGGATCCTTTACTCTTAGGAGATGCTGGTGGTTAGAAAAACACGCACTGTCTTACCCCTAAATATTATTTATGGCAACATTGCAAATAGGAAAGAATCTACAGTAATTTTAAAAAAATCAGATTTTTGGAAAACAACTATCAGATTAAATTTTGTATCCCAGCAAAGAAGATGACAAGAACTGGAACTGTAAATGTCGATATTAATTTATTTGTAGTAAACTTTAACAGGATATTGTCAATAAAGGAATTTAAACACCAGTGAAAACATGCAATCATTTTTTTCAGTCTAAATTTGTATGAGATTACACTTTTCCTTTTTTCATGTTAATAGGTATTAACAACTTTCTTTCTATTTCGTCAAGGTCAGAATGATGAGACGAATATTTCCTTAGGACGTTTCTAAGTCTTTCTTCAAAACTCAAAGTGAGAAGCTTACAGCAGCTCTGTGAGGAAGAATGGACTCAAACCCCATTAAAGTCAGAGAGCTTAAAGATAAAGCTACTAAATAGCAGGATCATGTTTTTTTGAGCCCTCTGAGTTTGGAGGGAACAGGAAACAAAAGTATCTCATTATTCTGACATTTAGTAAATAGGAATACATTTGGGAGCCAAAGGCGACTACAAAATAATTGTAGTGCATTTAATATAAGAAAGTAAGAAAAAAAAGATGTTCTTTATGTTGCATATAAAAACTTCTGGCTTGAAATGAGAAATGTTTTAAGTTTTTGTTGACTTGAATACACTGTGTTTCCCTTACATGTTTTCTTTTTACATATATATTATTTGCACATTGATTTTAGTTATACAGATAAAATTTGCACTCAAATAAATGATGTTATTCTGCAGTTAGTTCAAAAGTAGGTGATCTACTCTATAAGTGCCCCTTTCTCATAGAAATGTCTGCTTATTATTCAAACTTTTAAAAAATACTTTAATTAAACTCTTCCAACAATCAATCAATAATTAAATACATGTCAAGGCACAAGTTACTGTATGAATCTATCACATTGCTCACATTAAATCTAAATCATTTTGAAGTGTACAAATTTAAAATGTCCTATTTGGAAAAAACAACAACTATCAGTCGATGCCTTGATTTTGTTTCTTCTTACTTGAATTTTCATGTGCGGATCAGTCCAAGCTCCACGGCAGAGAGAAGTTCTCTCCCTCCAGCTCTTTAGTGATCACAGACTTAAATCGGGCCAGCTGTTCTGAGCTGAAGTGGTTTTTCCAATCTCCTGCGATCCCTGTCGCAAAACAACACATCGGTGAAAGAGTGAAACAAACACCAACTCGTTGACAGGAAAACAAATCTCATGTGATCAGTAGACAGACATGTAAAAAACACTGACCTTTCCTCAGGAAAGGAGACTTGTCGCTGTCCATGTACTCCTTTGGGCAGAGGCTGAAGTTGGACATGGCGTTGGCCTTCATGCTCTGGAAAGAGCAATGCTCCGCTATCTTCTGAATGACTTCTTCACTCAGATTCCTGTGCAAGAAGCCAGAAATGTGCCTGATGGAGGCGGGCAGGTCCTGAACGAGAGACGATACTCAATCATGAACACGGTTATGATAAAATATGAGTACAAACTCTTTCCTCTTGTAATCTCTCTGCTTAACTATTTTTTATTATTTCACTTCACATTTAGGCATAACTTTATGTTGGCCCAGCACATGTAACCCCAATAAAATTCATTGAAATTTGTGGCTTTAAAGTGACATGTGGAACAGTTTGAAAGATTTGCAAATATTTGTAAGATATGTTAGTTTCATAATCACACATAACATGAAGCCCAACAAAAAAGGAAGAGAGCCGGTTTCATCAGGATGTCTTTTAATTTACACAAATAACATGCAACATGTTTCCGACTTCCTAGTCGGAAACATGTTGGGAAGGCACATAGGTGTCTTCCCATAAGACACTTATATACCTGACTTTTATTGTGAAGGGATTAAAAACAAAAAGCTACTGAAACTTATATAGATGGAAGAAAGTTACCACAAGTCAGTGCTACTATAAATGGTTTATGGGAAACCTGTAAATGTTTTTCAGTCTTTAGTTGACATTTATGAACAAAAATAGTTTTTCCGTAAAAGCGAAGGGGCAAAACAACCAACAGGAAGGCTAAAGATAACACATGCAGTACAACATAGTTTAAAACAGGAAGTCTATACTAGCCAAAGATTACATCCATCCATCCATCCATCCATCCATCCATTTTCTTCCGCTTATCCAGGGTCGAGTCGCGGGGGCAGCAGCTTCAGAAGGGAGGCCCAGACTTCCCTCTCCCCAACCACTTCTTCCAGCTCCTCCGGGGGAACCCCAAGGCGTTCCCAGGCCAGCCGAGAGACGTAATCCCTCCAGCGTGTCCTGGGTCTTCCCAGAGGCCTCCTCCCGGTGGGACGTGCCCGGAACACCTCACCAGGGAGGCGTCCAGGAGGCATCCTGACCAGATGCCCGAGCCACCTCAACTGGCTCCTCTCGACGTGGAGGAGCAGCGGCTCTACTCTGAGTCCCTCCCGGATGACCGAGCTACTCACCCTATATCTAAGGGAGAGCCCAGCCACCCTGCGGAGGAAACCCATTTCGGCCGCTTGTATCCGTGATCTCGTTCTTTCGGTCATGACCCAAAGCTCATGACCACAGAGCTTACATAAAGATTACATAAACTCTTAAAACTACCTGAACCATTTCCTCATAAGTGATGAAAAGTATCCTGTCTCCCAGCTCTGCATTTCTCCAGCTCTTTACATGGTCTGTCCATTTCCCAAAGAAGACTGCAGACAAAAAATAAATAAATACATGATCACAGAATAAAAAAAATATAAATTTTTTTATGTCGCTTAAAACAGATGCAGCATGACAAAAACACCCAGACGGTTTGTCTGGAAGGCACTCTAGAAATGTATCATTTCTCCTTTAGCTTTTGTTAAAATGTTATTATAATCATGTCATGTCAAATGTTATTTATACCATTATTTATGAATAATGAAATCTTGATTTAGTAAAGCAGATTACACAATTAGGATCCCATCATGAGAGCAAAACTACCTCGACACTTAAACTGATCAACTAGCTTCTTAATACTGATAAACTGAAATATCAACACAGGCTACATGGGAAACAAAACACCAAACTCTTTGAGGAATCTGAATTATTTTTGGATTCTCTGACCTCTGCCATCCAGGAATTTTTCCATGAACTCCTCAAAAGTCCCTGGATCCTCCAGGAAGGTGGCCATCTGGTGGAAGTAATATGAAGACACCAGGACGTCTTTTGGGTTCCTCATTACGTAGACCACCTGCAAGTGACGAACACATGCAGCACTGTCTATATTCTCGAGTAGAGCCTGGACATATCTGACCGAGTCTCCACCCACTTACTTTGGCTTTGGACGTGCGGAAGGAAGGCGGCATGAAGCTGTAGCGAAAGTGTGTGACGAGCGCACGTGGCGACGGCAGCTTGTCAACGACCTGCGCCAGCCTGGTCTCCTCCAGCCACGGGACCCGGTCCCAGTTCACGACCGTTTGGATGGGAGTCAGATCTCCGCCATTTAGCACCAGCGGGAGGATCTCCTGCATCCAGATCGTCCCTACAAAGACGAATGAGACACTTCAGTTGAAGTCAGGATTTCCTTTTTTGTTGTTGTTTTTAACTGGGTGTTGACTCAGACTTATTGAGAAACAAAGGGGAAATGAGCTGGGTTTTTTTTTTTGTTTTTTTAAACTTTCTGCATCAGTTTGGGGCCAAACATCACACTAATGTGAGCACACAAGGGTAAAAAAGAAGCAGTACAAGGTGCTCTCTTTAATTTATTGTTCTTTAACAAACTCTTAGTATTAGGTAACTAATAATTGTAGTTGTGTGATTTCCATCAAAGTATAAATTTATTCCTTAGCCTGGATGCCGCTCTTATGGAGCTGTGGATGCTTAAATGTCTTGTAGATCCTCTAAAGGGAAATCTGAAACTTGTTTTTTTTTCCATCTTACATAACAATTCTGCATCAGAGAGGGTGCACAAGGGAAATCCTGAAGCTTTACATCTAGTATGAGGGGGGATTACCAGGTTACACTTGTTCCCCAACATATTCCAATAAACATCTCATAATATTTTTCTCAGTTTACGTGCAATAAGGGCTCACATACATCAGAGGTGTTAAATGAAGCACAGGCCCGAGATTTATATCATAATGAAAAGTTGAACTGTTCCAAAAAGGACGGCATAGGAATTAGGAAGGATCCTTATGAGTCCCAATCTTTCAAAGTTTCACGTTGTTCGCTTTAGGAATTCCTGAAATGACTGAAATGAGTTAATTTAAAAAAATAAATCCTCAAGGCAAGCATGTTTTTGCTTCAGTACTTCATTAATTCCCAAATAACTTCATGCTGTTCAAGCACCTCATTTTATTCCAGCATGCAGTGACAGGATTTATTGCCATTGTGAAGCACAACTTGCTTCACTTTAAGTTACATTTAGATGCTGGTTCTTTTCCCAGTATTACCCGGCGGTAATTATCCATTATTGCATCTATGCAAATCAGCTGCCCTGTCACAGTTCTTGAAAAGGATCCCAGCAGTACTGCCAGCAGCATGTTTCACCAGGATGTACAGGGTGATGTATTGTGCAGTCATCATTTCAGTCCAATGTTTGCTACAGACAGCAGCTGACAGGACTCCCAGAATCATTTTACCTTTTTAGCTAAATTGTTGACATTTTTTTCCAGATTTGTACAGAACACAATGTCACATTCTTCCATCTGAGATGAGGATCTCAGCAATCTCTTCCTGATATCTCCCCTGAACATCTTTGCAAAAAACATCAGTATAAAAACACTGACACTGCGCCATGCGTCACGGGCAAAAGATGAAAGGTAACAAGGTGACCGGAGGGTTTATTATGTTGTACAAAAAAAAAATCCCCAACAAAACATAAATAATTTTTGTACATGTTATTATGTGTCAGAATAGGGCTTAGAAAATAATAATACCAAAAAATATATATAAATAAAAAAATTGACCAAAAGGGCACTTGGGGCCAAGGAGCAAAAGGGGCAGGTGCTCAAGCCCCCCCAGAACCCCCCATCTGCACGTGCCTGGACTACAATAACTTACGTGACTTCTAAAGGCGATTGGCTTAACTTGATTTTATTTAGGGATATTCGACAAATAATACTGCTACTTTTCAGCTTATTATTTGCACAAAATGATTAAAGCCGTACATAATTTTCACTTCCACTTCACATGACCCGCTATGTGTTGGTTTATCGCATAAAGGATCCCAATAAAATACTTAAGTTTGTGTATGCAACTTGGAAAAATTGATAAAGTTCGGCTATTTACTGGGAATGACAAGTCGTATCGTAAAATCCAGTCCAACACTGTCGCAAACTTACAAGGTTTGTGTAGTTCACAAAGTGTTCAAAGTCCATTTTTATTCCGGCTTAATATGAGATCAGACATTGTCATTAATGCATTATCGGTGCTGTTAGAGCAAAGTATTATCTTTAAGTAAACTGACCTGACTTCGGGTACGTAACCGAGAGAACATCATCATCTTTCAGAGTGAATTCCTGCGCAAACTTCAAACTCTCTGCAGAGTGAGTCTCTCTGGGAAACAGAAGTCCCTGATACTCCAGGTAAAGCTCCTCGGAAGAAGGCATTATGCTGCAGAAACGGAGTCACTACCAGTCAGTCCACTGTTGGTGCGGAGCAGTGAACTGACCGAGAAGCGCTCGCCTGCCCTGACGAGACTTCCAGCCCCTCTCGCGGGAACACGAAGATCCGCGAAAGCAACCTGGTCCGCTTCAATTTGCTATTTAAAAAGATGGTGTTTTTACCTTTTTCTTCGTTGTTATGCATTTTTCAAGTATTTATTTTCCACGTATAAAGTGTTTTTGTCCTGAAAAAATAATAGTGCGGAAATAACAAAGTTGTTGAAATTTTGTTTTGGACATAATGAAACTTTGAGGATTTTCTGCTGTTTATTTTTGCTGCATTTATTCTATCACACTCAAATGTTGTCGGAGTAAAAAAAAATTTCTTTTTTACTAGAGGGCATAAAAGTAATTTGAGAACACATTTGCATAAACCCCTTAAAGGTAAATTGCTGTGTAGTCTGCGCAAATTCACATCACATACTTCGGGAAAAAGCTGTAATAATAAAAGAAAAAGATGTTTTAAAATGAACATAAAATATAAATTAACCGAAGTCAGTTTGCATTACCCTAAATGAATAATTGACCATATTTTTGAATAGTCTTTCCCTGCAGCACAACACTTCTTGATCTTTCACAAGTTCTAAGACTAGTTTTAAGGAAGTTGCTTAACTTGCAGACTAATAGCTACTATTTTTGCTTCTTGTTTTCCCACATTCAGTGATCTGCAGAACATTAGTTAAAATATGAACCATCAAGTTGACTGTTAACCTGATCCCACTCAGAGAAGAATGTAAACAACTCAAAATAAAAATAAATTGTTAATCAAATGGATTAAAAAATGTCATTCATAACTATGTTCTAAAACACACAAGTCAACCTCACAGTGCAGCCGTGGTAAAGATATGATTCAGTAAGACACTGGCACTGTTTCTGAGAGATTTCTTCTTTAAATTGAAATTATTATGGAGGATAATCCATTTATTTAAAACAGAAGAATCTTCCACAGAGGTGAAAACCATGCACAGGTGGCAGACATCTATGTCCGACTCCTCTGAAAGCATAGTGGCATTCTTACAGACGAGCTACTGAAAAAGATGTGGAACAATGGGGAAGGCAGCTAATTCAATCTTCTGTTTTCTGAATTCGACAAGTCTTTAAATGGTATTTTAAAAGTTTTGCTTGTAACCTGAAACTTCATAGGAAGAATGGAACCATGTTTTCTGAGCATTAGCATGTCATCAGTCTGATAGGAACAACAATGGCACCTGGGTCTGAGCAGGGCAAAGTTAAGGGAGATGTTTCTGGAACATAAAGTGCTGTCATGTCTTTAAAGTATGTGTGGCTTTCATGCTGAATGGTGCATGTACACCGAGATCAATGGTGTCGAATTCATAGTGTTCACACTATGGTGACAGGAACATTGCCATTCTTTGACACCACTGTCTTGTTTGTTTATTTTTCTTTTATTTTTTTTTATCATCTGAGCATCCAGAAAATAAATGTCACTGCTGTCTGAGTGCCACAAAATAGTTATATAATTATTGCCCAAATTAATCAGAGAGCAAGTGAGAATCCAAAGTGAGTGAAACATCCGATGAATTCAGCATGAAATTATGAATTATTGGATCAGTGTTGCAGCACTTCAGGTTAAGTTGTGTTGATTAGTAACAGCACTTACTTAACAACACTGGATTGAACGGTAGTTGAATATAATTTTGACATAATTTAGACCTTAGAGGAATGGTGACATGTGCAAATGATTGTCATTTTACATGGAACAATGATGGCGGACCACAGACAACCTGTGGTGGACCAGCTGAGTCATTTTCCCCACAATGCAGTGCAGGTGAAAGTTGAGATGTAAAAGAAAGCAGCTTCACCAAAGCTCTGCAAAACATAAATATGCATTCCAGTTCTGATGCTCATATGTGGACAATCTGCAAGGCCGCTATGCTCCATCATGCGAGTTTGCACCTTTAGCGCTGTCTACTGGTTACACCTTGCATGTACGGGAGTATTTGTTTCTCTGTGCATTCCACTGTGTGGATGTGTGTATGTGTGTGTGTTGCATAACAAAACAGTCTGTTGTGGCTTTCTCACAGTGAGCTCATTGTTGGATTCTAAAAGCCCCATGTGCATCGCTGGCAGGGTGAGATGACCAAGAGCATCCAAACAGGGAAGAACAGATGCCATGAACTTCAGCGCATCGACTGAGATATGTTTCATTAACAGGTTGCAGAATCAATAACTAGGAGAGGCAGAGCAGAAATGCAAATGAGGCCTCACTGAATGATTTTCACTTAGTAAAAATTTTATATGATTTTTTAAAAATCAGCTACTTTGAACTTTGCATGTTCAACTTGTTTACCTTGACTAAAAATTAACTTCCAGTTTCTTCATGGTCTTCTTCTGTGATCAGCCTTTATTCAGGATTCCTGCTTCAAGCTGGGCATTCAGAACGCAACAGTTTTACTCACTCCACATGACTCCAATGTGACTCAATTTCTTTTAGCAATTATTCAAAATTGCTGCATTCCAGCCTGTTGAGTATGTAATATCTCATAATCTAATAATCCTAATTACTCTGACTGGTGAAGATTTGTTGGAATGTGGATCTCAACATATAACAATTGACAGTTTTAGTAGCTATTCAGATGGAGAGTGCATCAGCAGAGGAACACATATTTCAACTAGGTAATGGAGACTGATGTTTTCCAAAATCAACTTCGTTTCCTCACATTTATATATGAGTGAAATGATAACATGTTCCAACAACCACTGCGGCAGCTTCTTAATGACTTTGAGGAACATGGAGTTTATTGTTTCAGAATATTTTGTATCTGATCCCAACGTCATCTAGTATCATGATAATCTGAAAGGTGAAACTGCGGTGAATGAAGGGAGTGATGGAGTAACTGATTTTCCAAAATAGACAAGCCGTCATGGAAACAGGTATAACCGGTATCTGCCCAGAGAAAACAAACGTATTCAGACACAAACACACAAAACACTAAGCCAACATCTTCTGATTGTGCCAGACTCTTCAATCAAGCAGTTTTATGGTTTCCCAAAAAGGCAACAGAAGCTAAACTCAAAAATGCAGCTTTAAAAAAAATACTTTGGAGAATGCAAAAATAAGACTATAATTCATGCTTGAATGAAAAATCCAATTTGTTTAAAAGGCTTTGAACTGTGGCTGATAAAACTGAACATTCATCCATGAAGTAAAGGTGTCAGGTTGCATTAAGAGCTCATACAGAAAATCAAATAAAATTCCTTTAAATGGACATGGAGTCTATTTTGTCATTTGTGAAAATAATCAATAAACCAAAGTGTACACCTTTGTCACTAGTGAACATCGGGTTTGTCCAGAATCCTTGATGCATTTATATGTTGCAGATGTAAATAATGTGTCTTGCATTTCAGGCATAAGAAGAAAAAAAAATCTTTTTTCTTCTTAGCCTTTTAGCCTAAGAAAAAGCTAAAAGCCTTTTAGCCTTTTTTCCTGCTAAAAGAGCAGGAAAAAAGGCAATTCAATCTTCTGTTGTCTGAACTCGACAAGCCATCCATCCATCCATCCATTTTCTTTCACCCTTGTCCCTCAGTGGGGTCGAGAGGGTTGCTGGTTCGACAAGCCACAAAATGATATTTTAAAAGTTTTGCTTGTAACCTGAAACTTCATGGGAAGAATGGAATCATGTTTTCTGAGAATTACTATTGTCATCACTCTGATAGGAACAACAAACATAAAAGCTACTCTAACTCTGATATGACATCTTACTTCATCAACGACATTTATTTATATATAATAGGATGGAACATTCACTACACCTACGATTTAAGCATTTAAACTATGGGAGATACAAGAACTGGTTTACTTTACCTGACTTGGGATATGTCACCACGAACACATCAGAGTCTTCCACTGAAAAATTTTGGGCAAACTCCAGGCTCTCTGCATTGTGGGCCCCAGGGGGCAGGAGAAGGCCTCGGTACTCAACATACATCGACGACGACATGAGGACTGATCCCAGGGAGGCGATGGCTTACAGGCTGCAGGTACCTGCTCCGTCTGGACGTAGCTTCTGTCTCTGGTCTCTCTCCTGGTCTGTACTTATGATCTGCAGAGGGAGGGCAGAGGGCAGAGCCTCTTTCTTTAATTGCGTAGCATTCTGAATGGCGGCCCTGTGGGGAACGTCATCGGCTTCTTTAATTTAAGGATTTGAACTATGACATGCTCATTCTGTTTAGAAAAATGATTTGCTCAAGTTCTCCTGTTACTTAAGCAAATCTATTTAGCTTTTTGGCTCAAGAAAAAATGCCAGTGGCAGTGAAAGGTCTGACTAGGACCCACAATACTTCTCCAGTCAATATGTCAGATATCACAAACATGACTCAATCAATACATTTTCACGACAGGCTAAATGTGTCTTGGGCATTTTAAGTCCTGATATGTTTTGTCCAATGGCTCTCTTCTTTTTTTTATGGTGTAAATAAACACCAAGATTTTTTTTTTGTAAATATGAGTCTTAGTCTTTTATTTCTGGCCAGTGTTCACTCATTTGTTTGTCCACTATTCTTTTCACACCCATATTTCCCATGTGCTTTGTCCTTTATCTCTTTTTTCAGTCAGGTCTCCGTGTCCTTTTTGTCCCTCCCAGGACAAAGTCTTATTAGTTCAGTTTGATTTGCTCCTTCAGACTCAGTGGTAACAGTAGGAATGTGAGAAGAGGTTATGTATTTGATGTGGACTGTAAATACTGAGGCTATTTTTAAAACATAAATGATCAAACTTTAATGTCTTGTTTTTTATATGACTTAACCTCATATAACTTGTTTGTACCAGGCTTACTTTTCATGCTTTCACAAATCAAGTGAAAGTTACACACAAGTATCAAACAGAATACAATAAGCCCAAAAACTCACCATTACATCATAATACATAGAAATAACCTGACGCTGTGAAATAGGTAAAAAAATATATAAATATCTTCCTCCAGCTTCTTGATTGGAAATAAACACCATGATTTTCACACTGTTGTGAGACTTTTCTTTAGTATTGTGATGACTTTGAAATATAAACTTAATCTTCAGGTTTATACATTTGTTTAATTTTTACTCTTCAGAAACCAACAAAATGTGTGTTTTTGCACTGAGCCACAATACTCTATTGTAATGACAACAGATTATGCAGCATATCTTCTTCATTCCAAACATTACATAAAAACATGCCACCATGACTGTTTAAAACAATATTATTGTCTGGTCAGAGCAAATGAGCTGAACATATTCTTCAACAGGTTCAGTCCAGGAACAATATCATCATCATCATCATCATCATCATCATCATCATCATCATCATTTCCCGTCTCCAGCCAAACTGATATCTGATCCTCCTCTGACCCATAGCTATCCAGTCGGACTTGTTCCATCTTCCACCTCAGTCATGGACTCTTCTGCTTCCACAAGTTTGTCTTCAACCATTAGGAGATGCTGCTGCTCCCTTTGCCTCCACATCCAACTTTTCTGTATCTAGAAGTGAAAAGGCAGCTGGAGAGGCTGAACGGGAACATCCTGCAGGTCCAGATGGTGTCAGTCCCAGAGTCCCTCTGCGGCAGCATCTCTTCAACCTTAGCCTGACCCAAGAGGAGGTTCTGTTGTGGAAGACATCCTGCCAGGTTCTGGTACCGAAGAAAAATCTCCCATCAGACATAACGACTATAGACCTGTTGCCCTGACAACCCACATTATGAAGAGACTCCTGGAGGCCCACTTGAGTAAGCAGACGAGCTCATATCAGGACCCCCTGCAGTTTGCTCATCGCCATGGAGTTGGAGTTGATGATGTCATCAGACACCTGCTTCAACAAACCCAGTTTCATCTGGACGAAGCAGGCAGCACAGTGAGGATCAGGTCCTTTGATTGATTCTCAGGTGCATTGAACACAATTCAGCCTGATTTGCTCTGTTAGAAACTCCAGAAGACACAGGTGGAGGCCTCAACAATCACATGCATCTGTGACTACCTGACAAATAGACCACAGTGTGTGAGACTGAAAGACCGAGTGTCTAACCAGGTGGTCAGCAGCACAGGAAAACCACAGGGCTCTGTACTCTCACCATTCCTTTTCACTCTCTACTGTTCAGACTTCCAGCACAAGTCCGACTTCTGTCATCTATAGAAATAATGAGATGACTCTGCAATTGTTGTATCAGAGAAAGACAAGAGGCTGAGTACAGAGATCTGGTGGAGCGTTTGTGGCCTGGTGTGGGAACAATCAACTAATCTTGACTGTAAACAAAACAAAGGAGATGGTTGTTGATTCCAGGAGAAACAGGGTTGGATCAAACCCTATTTCCATCATGGGAGAAGATGTGGAGGTGGTTCAGGAATATAAATACCTCGGTGTTCATCTGGAACACAGACTGGACTGGAGACGCAACAGTGAAGCGTCTATACGAAGAGACAGAGCAGACTGCACTTCTCGAGGAAGCCAAGATCAGTCAAGATTTGCAGCATCCATCCATCCATCTATTTTCTTTACACCCTTGTCCCTTAGTGGGGTTGGGAGCCTTTTGTGCCTATCTCCAGCTAACGTTCCAGACAAGAGGCGGGGTAGTTATTCCAGCTGCTCGGTTCAGAGCAGCTGGGAAAAGGTTTGAGACAGACCAGCCGCTGGGGAGATAGACCTCATCTGACACCATTACTCTGGATGTTACAGGTAGGTGAGCAGAAACTAAAGCTACCGAGACATTTCAGAAAAATCTCAGTATTTAATGATGCGTGTTTGTCCCCGTGTTTCTCAATTTTGTTCTTCTGTTTTCTTAGCTCGACTCTCCTGTCAATTAAACATCATATATTAAAGGAACTCCCACATTTTTTTATAGAACTTCATAACTGATCAAAGCAAAAACTGGAGGACAGGAAATATATCGAGATAATAATGAGAAATGTAATGTAATGAGAAATGTATTTTTTTATTAAGTGTTCATTCATTTGTAGTTACATCAATACAAAATTCACATCTTAAAAACAAACAGAATCCAGTCACACTGAAGAAGTATCCTGATGTTGACGTTCGTCCCTTTGCTTCAACTAATTCAGTGAAAAGTTGGGTAGAAATGTTACCCAGAAAACGCTCTTTTTCCTCCTGGACTCATAACCAATTAAACAAACTGGAAGAACTGGAAGCTGAACCAGTTGGTGGATCATGTCAGTCAACTCCAAGTGACCCTCCTTTAAAGTTTCACAGCTCAGACTCTGACTTATGAAAATCTTTCCTCCAGTTTGAGCCGAGGCTGTCGAGGGTTGTTTTACGGCCTGCTGCTTTTTCTTCAGTTGCTGTGAACCAGAGTGACAAACAGGAACAGTGAGCAGAGAGAGACGGCGCCGGTCAGGACGGCTTTCACCAGCAAGACCGTCCAGCTGCCCAGCATGAAGACATGGACAAACAACCTGGGGACACGAGAGAGACGAACGTTACTGAGAAAATAATTTAGTACAATAAGAGTTTGGCTGAAATATCTTTGAAATAATTGAGAAAATTAAAAAAACAACCAGACTTAATCATAAAATGATAAAGCTACACAGTGGTCAACAAACAACCAAGACAAGCTACAAACCCTCGAGTCATTGCATTATTATATATTTTATGTAGATTCTTTCAAACGAAGGATGTGACAATACATTCCTCTCATGAGACAAGATGAGACATGATCGTGGGTTTGTAAGAACAAGGCAGAAAATTAGCTAAATTTGGAGAAAATTAGAAATCCCCACTTTTCTGCCACATGAATAGAATATGTAAATAAAACACATCAAAACAGGAAGTTTTCCTTTTTAACTTCAAAATAAGAGTCCCAAACATCCGTGACATAGTTTAAACCTAAACAAAACAAAAAAAACCTCCTTACACTCTTACACTTTATCAAGCAAGGTTCATTTTGACAGACTTCATGTCAACAAGAACATATTGTGGTGTTTTTATACCACAAGATCTTTTGACATCCCTATTGTAAACTGAATCAGTTTCACTAAAACATCGACTCAGTAAACTGTATGTCTGTTTCTTTTGAGACGTTTAGGTCTTCATTCTAGACACATGTCTATCTTTGAAAGCTTTGAATAACCATATATTAATCTTTTGGATTTTAGTCTTTTTTCAGTTTTCCTAAGTATATTCTATTCTAAACGTTAAACCTAATAGTTTTAATGACGATGTATTTGCTTTCCAACCATCTGAAATGCTGACACTTTCATTATGAGACTTACTCTATTAAAAAGGCTTTGTACACACACAGAGCCAGCAGCACAGTCACAGGCAGCCTGAAGGTCTTAGGGAGGTCATATCGGGTGAACATCCACACAACAGCTGCCATGGCGATGTAATGGACCTACACACACAAACACACACTATTATTGAGGTATATAACGTCTAAACAAACAAACCCATTGAAAATGTGTGGAAAAAATAAATAAATCCATCATAAAAAAAACAAACAAAGGAATTAGTAATATGAAAAGGCAATCAAGACTTAAACGGTTTAAATAAAAAGAAATAAGGCACAAGTAGTAAAGCTACTCACCAAACTAATGTTTGAGTCAAAGCTCATCTGGATGTACTTCCAATCAAACTCGATTCCTCTGGCGCCGACCCACAGGGGAAGAAACCTGAACAAACAACAAACATGCAGTTTTTACACAGTTGGGGAAATTTCACAGATACGTTTTCTTCTCAGGAAAAAGTCACTGCTAACCTCGACATGACAAGCTCTGCCGTCGCCCAGCCCATGGCAGCGACCATGATCTTGTACTCTCCTTTCCCAGCATTACGAGACATCACCAGATGGAGACCCAGCAGGTCAGCCAGGTCCACCGTGGACTTCATGAACTCCTGAGAAACAAATAAACACGGCTCTATACCTAGACAAAAACCAGATCTGCACCACTTAACAATTTTGGGATTAAAGGACAAACCAATATTACCAAGCGGGGGTGTTTATCATTTTGAGTTTCTCTTCTGATTTTAGTTCTACAATAAAAGCTTTTGCTACTCACCCCTACAAAGTCATAAACACCGGCTCCTCCTTCCCAGGTTGGGAAAAATGTAGCGAGAAACAGCATCTAAAAAGACAGAAGGGAAGTGATGGTAAAAGAGTAATGTTGAAAAGTAAAGAAGCACTGAGAAACCAGCCGGGAACTCAAAAATCTGACCCTGTTATCTGAATCAGTGAACACAACATTCAAAATGGCTACCACCTCTTGCTGTTACTGTTTTGTTTTTATTGTGACCTATGAAAGTATGTCTGTTATGAAACATGCTGAAACTGTACTTTTGGAAATCAGAGTTGAGGATCTACTTTTTCTGTTCAACACAGAGAAACTGGTGTTTGAGAAATCCCAGCTGCATTAAAAACACTAATTACTAATAAAAGATGTAGGGATGTATCGATTTGAAAACTTAGGCCAATGCTGAAATCTGTTAATAATATTGCTGTTGTGGCAGATAATCAATATTTATGATACTATATGTATTTTACAACCCTTTTGTCACCTTGAAGAAAATGACCACACTACTGACTTCATCACTACTTCTCTGCTTCAGCTGAACTCCCCATAATCCTTTGCTGCATCACTGTCACATGACCAACCTCTCACCCACCACCTACATAGTCAAACAGGAGCCAGATGGAAATAAATATTGGTTGGAAAACTGGAAGTTCAGTTGGAAGTCCAGTTTTATCGGACCAATATTGATATGTTAAAAAAATACACATTTTCAGCCAAAACTGATGTCAGTGCTGATATATTGTGCATTCCTAAAAAGAGGTCAAAATTTTGACAAATTTTAAAGATGCTCTGTTTTACACACAATGCTATGTTGCTTCTACTTGAACAAAAGCTTAATAATCACAAACGATAAGAAGAACAAGAGATTTTCAATACATTTCTTTTCAGCGTTTTCAACCCTAAGTATCAGCAATTGGCAAAAAAAAAAAAGTAAAAATAAAAATCGATTGGTCCCTCTCTAAATGAAAGCAGATAAGGAAAGCTTCTTTACTTTGCAAAGTTGGACAAACAGGTACGTCGCTCCTGCCTGGACGCATCTCCAGAAAGCATTGTACTCCGAGCTACGCATGTGGAACACAAACGGAGTTAGGTGAATTCATTAGTAAGACTGGAACAGGCACTGAAATTTAAAAAAACATTTTTACTTTATGATGCACCGCTTTACAACATGCATGCTGTCAACTGTGGATAATTTGAGAGCACAGGACATAAAAGGATTAAAGGGCCCCTCTCCCAAAACCTGACATTACTAAGAAGCTTATAAGAGACCGTAAGAGTCTCGGAGCATATGTTACTGCTGCAGCTGAGGGGGGGCATGAACCAGGAGTCTACTAATGAGTACACAAAGCAATATAATTCTTACTTTTGTAACTTTAGTCAAGCAGTTGAAAGCATGGAGAATAATAAATGAAATACTCACAGGCCGCTGCATTTGTATGTGATGAAGTAAGGGAAATAGGCCAGGGCAAAGCAGTTTCCAAAGTGAAAAAGTGTCATCGCGTCTGTCGGTGAAAATCAGCTTCCTGTACAGAGATAAAAATAAACATAAGAAAATTACAAACACCCATCACAGGTTATCATATTTCACCTTTAGAGTTAAAACTCTAAGGGTACAGTAAAGACTCACTGTTACCTTATTATATTCGCAAATGATAAGATAGCTAAAGCACTGCGTCTGGTCGAGAAATTGGTTTATATAATGAGCAGAGTGAAAGACAGGTTTTTATAATTAATTGATATATTTACACGCATTTTAATGATCAGTCAGCTACTTCTGAAAATACATGACCGTTGATTTAAAACGGGCTGCAACACGAAGACCGCAGTTTTTACACTTGACGTGAAAACAACTAAAATGTCTTTCAAAGCTGGGGAAAGAAATGGCACAGAAAATGCTTTGAAATATCTCCAAAGTAAAGGAAAATGTAGCTTTCCGCTAGCTAAGCTAGGCGTCCCCTCATCTTTGGGAACACCGAGCTCTTTCAATGTACCATTCCTTTATCTCAGAAAAACACAAAGTCTCTTTCATTCACTAAACAGGCGGATGTGCCACCTACACACAAAAACGATAAAAATATTTAATATTTTAACTTACTGAGATGAAATAGCTGAGTAAATGCACAACGTCGAGCAGCTGAATGACAAGCGGAAGTCAGTTGAAGTCACCAAAACTACCTCCGACAATAAACTGTCGACCGAACGAAAGGTTCCGCATGAAGCTTTTATTTCTTCCGAGATTTGATATTTTTCACTATTGTCAACTTTTGCAGTAAACTAAGACTGAGATATGACACTACATCACACCACACACTATCAAAAATAGTTAATAAAGAGTAAACATATTTTCAACCTTATTAACTTACAAAAGTAATGTTCAAAGACTGTTAAATTCTATGTGCATCAATTTTTTGGGAACAAATTCCAAGTATTTGTTAGAATTTAAACAACGTTGGTAGACTGGTCAAAATTTATTTTCATTTATTTTCACCAACACTTAATCTCATGTTTGTACCTCTGTGTCTGAATCACCTCAACAGGAATGTCATATTTTTTGCTATTTATTTATGTTTTTATTCTGTATGTAGTGTTTTTGATTTAATAATATGCCTAATGTAAGTTATTTTTCCTCCTCAAGCAATTGAGGCAGGCTTGTGCACTGTTGCTTCCCAGCAGCAGAAAATTGTCAGTGTTCACTGTTGTTTTTTTCTTTAATTCCTTGAATTTGCAGATATTTTTTACATAAATGTTCTGTTAATACCTATAATTTCAAATTTGATTATTAAATTGTCATCAGACTCACCCATCAGAAAGAACCTTCACAATATCCAAGCTAAACAAGTATTACTCTATGAAACACTTTTGGAAGGATTTATTAAATTTTTATCTTTCTTTTGTTCCATTTCCCCCGTCACACCAGCATTTTTTCTATCCACATTATTGATTTAGTTTCTGAGTTGAGTGTTGATTTTTTTTTTTATATCTTTAAAATTGTCAGAAGCTTTTCTTTTCATATCTGAATGGATACATTTACACATTGTAGACAGTCATTAAGTATATTGCAAGAAACCGTTGAAAATACAATTACATTTCATAGATTCTACAGTACGTCATAAAACATTAGTACATCCCAAAGAAAAAAATGATGCTACCCTCAAACAAGTAAAGGGCATATCATATTTTAAATACAATATGTAAAATGCAAGTTCAATACCCTACAATGCTAAGAGGAAGAAAGCTTCATGTTTTCTTGTTAATGTCTTTGCAAAAGCAGATAAAGTTTCTTCTTTCTGAGCAGTTAGCTGTTATATTTCAACACGGTGCCACAGTGTTTCCACTGGGTTAAGCAGCATAACTTTTCTCATTGGTCCAATGTTAAAATGTTACATTTAAATTTTTATCAGCTGTAAACCAAAAATGATAAAGGTGTGAAAACTTTAGAACGTGTAGTTAGACTACGCAATGTATTCTACTAAGCAAACTGAGGTACTGGCATACAAGAACTTATCAAAAATATTCAGACATTTTGGATATGACTGCTTACATCTCTATGTGTACAACATATATGAAGACAGACAGAGCTAGTCATCGTCTAGCTATTCTGTTACTTCTTCCTATACTTTTTCATAAGAGCAGATGAAGTTTCTTCTTTCTGAGCAGTCCCTGCTGGTCCAGTTAGTTGTGTTATATTTGGAGACGGTGCCACAGTGTTGCCACTGGCTCGGACAGTCCGGCAGCATCTCCTGGTGGTCCAACGCCTCTCCGTCCGACCACCACCACTCTCCTCCCAGAAAACGCAATCCTGTCCAAACCTGATAGACACAAAGCAAATGAAATAAAAAAATATATATTTTACAATTCTAACCTTGCAGAACAAGAATAAATCTCGAAGGATTCCCAGACCTCCTCGGTGGTGGCTCTGTAGATCCGATCTCTCACATAGCTGAAGTTAGATGGATAACTAACGCTCAAGAGGTCATACGTATGGGTTGCATTTGTCATTTTTCTGCAGTGATTCAGAGCATCCTCCCAAGTCTTGTTCTCAGTCACCAGCAGCAGATTGTCTTCGTAGCAGTTGAAGGGAAGCGGATAGGAGCAAACTGTGCTGTACCACTTTTTATTTGGGATGTTATAATTGCAACAGCTGTCGTCAAATTGCTGACCTGTCGCCCAGTTCTTGCTCTGTGAGACGTCATCTCCCGTCAAGCCTTCACCAGTTCTGAAACACATCAGCAGCTTAAATGTCTGAACTGAATTAATAGTTATGTTTCAATCTGATACCAGCTCACTCACTTCACATTGATCCACCTCCAGACTGACTGTTGCTCAGGATCCTCGTGTAAACCAATCCAGACATGGGTGTAGCCTGCGTTCTGCAGCCGGGTAGTCAGCAGGTTCGGGTCTACTATATTCCAGGTAACCATGTCTATGTGGTTCTTCTGGCAGTACTGTCGTGCTGCATCCCAATCAAGTACCTTAGATTGAAAAGTAATGAATATGACCAGCCTAGCTTCCAAACAAAACACAATCATACAAAGGAGGAGTAGTGTAAGCTCAGGATGGCCACTAATCCCCATTTTCAGTTCTGCTGGTACATAAAGTCAGACGTGTCAGTGCCTGGGAAGAAGCTGCCACTCTCAATTTATAGCAGCGTAGCAGAGTGCTGCCAACAGGACACACCTCACCACCACCACATACCAGTGGTACCACTCCCTGCTGGCTGATGGAGAGAAATTATCGCCCTGGTAACTTATTTATACAGTATGTGCCACACTTTCTAGTTTTATAAGTTTGTGTCAACATTTGCTTTTAATCCGATTTGTCCTTCATCGGTTTTACATGAAGAATCTCTTTCAAACTACTAATATAACTACTTATATTGGTTTTCTAACACCACATTGTTCATCTTTTGTCCTTTACACTGTAAAAAAAAAAACATCTCTAATTTACAGTAAAATACCGGCAGCTGTGGTTGTCAGAATTTTACTGTATAAATACGAAGTTACAAAATCATCGTAAATACACATTTTACCATATTTATGCAGTAAAATTGAGGCAACAACAATTGCCTAATTTTACTGTAAGTTAGAAACAGGTTTCTTTTGAAGTGTATTTTTCAGCAGTTTGATCACTGCAGTGATTAAAAAGCTGTGTTCTCTATACCAGCTTTGTATTACTCTACAGTTTTGTTTTTCCCAAAATAATTAAAAATGGAAATCCAGACTAAATTCAGCGTACTTCAATGGTTGTTTGATTCAAATTTGATTTGTATTTAATTCAAATTGTCTTGCTTGAAACAGGCTCTGAGTTAGTGTGCGGAAAACCTGACTTCAGGTAATTTGAAAATGCTAATTACCAATGACGGTGTTGATTTAACTCTCTGCTTTAGTTTAGAAGGGATATTTGAAATATTAAAAGCAGGCAGGGCAGCTGTGAAAACCTCAACATGGACTAATTCAGTTGAACTTTGTGGCTTCCAAGCAAACAACAATTAAATTTAAGTTTGATTGTTGATTACCCAAAAGCAGGGAGGAGGTAGGTGGGAGTGTGGATGCAGCAAAATAAGAGTCTGAACAAGAATCAAAAAGTTCATCAACTAAGAAACATAGTGCAAACTGACTGTATTGTTTAAGTAAGAATCTGATCATTTTTAGGTAGAGCAACAGGATGCAGTCAGTATAGCGAAAGAGGAATTTGACAAGCAATACATGAAATAAATGAATAAATGTGGAAGAACTAACAATGTTGGATGGAGAACAAACAACTGGGTCAGTAGGCCTGGAGACACAACAGGTAACAACAAGTACATTCATTTCTCCTGCTGAGTCTCATTCTCCTCCAATTTAATGCAAACGCCACGACTCGGGTACGAGGAAGGCAGGTAGAGCAGATGCAGTAAAGTAAAATGTGATGAGAAACTAGAAGTCTAATAGCCAGGGAAAAGTACAGTCCAGGCTTCATGTGATAAACACAGAAAAAACATGAAAAATCAAGAAGCAGGAATCTAGTGGATAACTGGAAAGGCAACAGGATGCTAAGGAGATATACTGGGAGAGAGGTGATGACTGGGATAGGATCCTGTGACTGCAGATTGACTGATGCTGGAGGCGTGACAAGGACAAAGGACTGCACTGCCCTGCATGTTTCTCATGCTTCCATGCTTGAACACACCTGAATCATTTTAACTGGCCGTTTTCAGGGTCCTACAGAACTCTGTGACAACTCAGGAGATCGTTGGACGTCGTCGCGCCAGCACTCGGACTGACATCAAACACATTGGGTTTATGACAACACTGTGAACAAAAACAAGTCCTAAAATAAACAAACTCAACCAAATTCACTCGGACTTCTTCGGATGTAGAAGTCCGAGTTCCTTCGTGTTTGATTCAAATGTTCTGCATTCAAACTAGTCTCTGTGTTTAGATGGGCAGACCAGGATACATGTAAATGACTGAATTTGAATCATGGTGCTATAGGATTGTCTCTTGTTGGTAAAATAAGATTTATGAAATAATAAAGACTTGGGTGGAAAATTGTTCAAATGAACGATTTAGTTACAGGCGACATAGAATTTCAATAATGAAATAATGGTTCCCGGTTTTAATTGTTGCCTTAAGATGTCATAAACACTGACATACATGAATGTCATTAGTTTGAGGCTGTAAAAGGTTTTTCTGAATGCCCTTTTTCAGAGTGGAAGGACTGTACTGAAAACTGCATCAATGGATTTTCAAAAGCAAAAACTAGAGTAGAAGTTAAACAATAATACAAATTAGAAGATTCTGCATTAATCCTCTAAATATAGTTTGACAAAAATAATCCACACTGATATTTTACTAAATGTGCTTCTGCTATTTGCATTTGCCACTTTTTGGAACCATTAGTATTATTTTTGACTTAATTTTGATTGTATATATGACCGATTATGACAAAGTTAGCAGGGGTTTTGTTAGTGGGTTTGCCTCCCACATCAGACCCAGCCCTTTAATGAAAGCCTCCCCATTTTTTGTTGAGTTGAGCCAATATTTAACTCCAGTTGTGTTTGTAATTCTTGTCCTCACAGGCTGTGGTGCCTGCCCATTTTGTTCAATAATGAGTAATCTAAGGCGTTACTACTTCATATCCAGTAATCTGATTAAAGTTACTTACCCAAATCACGGTGTGTGACTATGGAAACCTGTTTTCGCCACTCAGGTACTAACTAACTAACTAACTAACTAACTAACTAACTAACTAACTAACTAACTAACTAACTAAATAAATAAATAAATAAATAAATAAATAAATAATCTAATTATTTTGAAATACTATCTCGAGATTTCGAGATAGTATTTCGGAATAATGAGATACTATCAAGATCCAGGATAAAGAGGGCATCCCCTCTCGATCCACATTTCGAAATGACATTAACGCGCCAAACTGTGTTTTTAAGGAAGCAAATCTGTCAAACTGTCAAATGCATTTCCCAAAAGAATTCTTGATCTTTTAAGGTGCAGCGTCAACAAAGGAGGAGCCTCCAGGCAAATGAATGTTTCTGCAGCGTGGGACCATTTTGATCTTACATCGGAAAATAAAGTATTTGTTTTCATTTCGTTGTTGTTTCATCCGGTTCTTTTCAGTTTCTACTTGATCTATCTGAATCCAAATTCAGCTGAAATTGAGTCTTAGTTTATTTTTATAGTGTGTTCTGCAGGTTAAGTGTCACATATGTTTGGCAGAATTGTCTTATTTAAATAAATCCATCTCCTCAGTACTGAGGCATTACAGGGCCAGGCATGAGAATGAAGTCCCAGATACACCTAAGCTCAAGGATACAGCCATTCTACAAATTACTCACTTCCTTTTTATAAATTATTTCATATAAATATATTGTTTACTTAATTTTTTCTACAGCAGGAGAAGTTCTGTCAAAAAAGCGTGACAGACTAAATTTCTAAATGTTGGAAAAATGTATTTGTTTAAATGAAAATTTGTGACAAAAAAAACAAAAAAAAACAGTCCACAAGCATCCTCATTCCAAACACGTTCACTTAAATTTTCACTTTATGGCACATGTCCAGATTATTTATTGACTGTATCTAAGAATATCAAATATATTTTAAATTTAACTGAAGTTATGACACAATACAATATATAATACACAAAAAAATACAAAAACTTAAATCTTATTGTATAGACTAGGTCAAAGGTTCCCAAACTGTGGGGCACGGCCCCTACGGGGGGATGCCGTGCCATTGCAGGGGGGGCGCGGGAAGCCGTCTGGGTGAAAAAACCCCCAAAAAAACATGAACGCTGTATCCGCTGGGTTTTTAGGTAACGCATTGTGCCAACAGTTGGCATGAAACATTTACTAGCAACACTTTTCAAGCTTTGTTTGTGAGGAATAGATAAAAACACTTGATGTGTGTGTTCCTGTGTCCATCCCAGATTCCAGCACTGACCTTACAGCTACACACCGAGTTCCTGAGAAACTGTTTGACTGAATCACATTCAGACTAAGTTTGGACCCCATGGAGCCCCAGTGTGAATCCACTCTTATGCAATCGTCTAAATATCTAAACTCCCCAGACCAGGCAATGTTTGTGTGAATTGTAGCCTCAGTTTCATGGTGCATAGACGTAGTATTCTGCATATTTTGGTTTTATCAAGTGTTACTATTTTCTTCCTATCTGACATCAACAAGCCATCAAATCAATTCAGAGTCAATACAAATAAACTAATTTAATTTAAAAAAAATTCTACTTGATAAAACACAATCAAATAAAATGCAAGTTTAAAATGGTGATTCTTCTAAATCCTACGACACAAATCCATGCAGAAGAAATAGAGTGGTCCTAATCAAATCCAAAACATATAGTACATTTAGATTCTCCATATTTAGTGATTTGATATTCAGACTCTCAGCACTGGTATCATTATTTGGGAATAATAACACCAACAGAGTCCATTCAACTAGCCAAAAATATTCATAGGAAGGATATAATGATTATTACCATTCCCATATATTCTCACCAGATATTGCGGACAAGAAGTCCTTTGCAAAAACTGAGTTTCGACATATTGAGCAGATATATAGTCATATCCAACAAACTAGAACATGTGTTCATATTATCTGTCATTATTATGACACTTACGAAGCTAGCAACTAGAAATATATTCAGACCTTTTGAATATGACTGCTTACATCTCTATGTGCACAGAGTATATGAAGGCAGAGAGAGAGAGCTAGTTTTGGTCTTTCTGTAGTTTTACATAATTGCAGATGAAGTTTCTTCTTTCTGAGCAGTCCCCACTGGTCCAGTTTGCTGTGTTGTACTTCGACAGCATGCCACAGTGTTGCCACTGGCTCGGACAGTCCGGCAGCATCTCCTGGTGGTCCAACATCTCTCCGTCGGACCACCACCACTCCCCTCCCAGGAAACGCAATCCTGTCCAAACCTGGTAGATGTGAGCCAAGATTTCAACAGCAATATCAAAATAAATCCTCTACATATTTATGGTCTGGTTATTGCACAAAACAGTAAGTGACAAAATCAACCAAACCTCTTCACTGGTGACCTTGTAGATCCGGTCTCTGATGTAGCTGAAATCAGTAGGCCTTGTAATGCTCAGGAGGTCATACTTATAGGAAGCTGATGACATTTCCCGGCAGCGATCCAAGGCTTCCTCCCACGTCCTGTTCTCAGTCAACAGCACCAGATTGTCGTCATAGCAGGCAAAAGGAAGGATTTCAGAGCAAACATTGCCTAACCACTTTTTTCTTGCGCTATTATAAGAGCCACAGCTGTAGTCGGTTTTTGGTTGAGTGGCCCAATAACTGCTCCCTGAAACATCCTCTCCCGTCAAACCTTCATTGGTTCTGAAAAAAATACCAAAAAACAAAATGATGTGAAATGTATTTATGTTATAAACATGGGGATTGCACCAAAAAGGAAACTCACTTCACATTGATCCACCTCCAGGCTGACTGTTGCTCAGGGTCCTCATGCAAACCAATCCACATTTCAGTGAGTTCTCGATTCTGCATCCACGTAGTCAGCAGGTTCGGGTCTACTATGTCCCAAGTAATCATGTCTATGTGGTTCGTCTGGCAGAACTGTCTTGCATCGGTCCATGTCAGCTCCTTAGAAATAAAGTAAATGGTTTGTAGGAGCCTGGTTTCCATCTGAACCGCAGCATTAAAAAGGAGCAGCAGCAGCAACTCAGGACGGCCGTTCTTCCCCATTTCCTGTCCTGTTGTCGCATCAAGTCCGATGTGTCAGAGACAAAAATGTCAATTTATGTCAGTGTAGAGGTCAGCGTCACTTAGACACGCCTCAGTGAGTCCAGCTGACCAGTAAAAACATTTTCCTACCTGATGTGGGAGAAATTTAACTAACACTGGGATCATAGTTTAATGCTCTCCACCAAACATGACATTCTGAACATAGTCATTTAAAATTTGCTTAATTAATCTTATCCAGTTTCAAGAAGAACAATTTAACAAAAGGTAATTTCTGGACAAATATTTCAGTTTGACGTTTTATTTAGCCCTCTGCCTTTATGCCTTTATGTCTTTATTCTTCGTCATTCTCTGTAGCGCCACACATTTTCAGCAAATTGTTTCGGTTCGTATTCAAATCTGTTTCAGTCACTCAGGAGCAGAAACTATGATATCGACAAGAGCTGATTTGTGAGAAACACTAATGAAGGGATTATACATAATCAGTCCTATTAATAATTTAGCTTTTTATATGTGAAAATAATGTCAAATAAATAAATAAAACAGATCCAAATGCAGTCATGCATGTTTCAGTAGCTGTTCATTTCATTGCTTTGGTGATTTATTCAAATTGTCCTCATTTACAAAGCATGGCTGGTAGGAAAATCTGCCTCCAGGTAAATGATCCAATTTGACATGCTAATTATCTTAGCCTTATTTGAAATAATAAAAACAGGTAGAATATATATATATATATATATATATATATATATATATATATATATATATATATATATATATATATATATATATATATATATATATATATATATATATATATATATAAATAATACACACATGTTTGTATTTTTATCCATATTAGAACTTTGCATTGACTTCCATTCTTTGTAACAACTGCATTTGTGCTTAACCTGACTTTTTCCCTCAGCCCAAACATTACTAGTCTTTGCCTGACTCTAACCTTCACCAAACCCTAATTTACACCATATCTCTAAACCCTTAACCTTTGACCCTAAGCAAGGAGACTGTATCAGGGCCAGGCTTTGGTTGGCCATAAGGCCCATCGGTCATTAGTAAAAATGCCAGAAATTAACCTAAATATGATAGTTAGAGAAGTACCTACACGCACACACGCACGCACACACACACACGCACACACACACGCACGCACACACACACGCACACACACATGCAAGTTACAGTTGAGACTGTGGTTACTTCTGATCACAACCACAATATTGTTTAGATGAAACCATCACTGATGCACTAGTCAGTCGGTCAATTTTCTTTGACAGGCCCTGATTACAGCAGATCAAATGCTGGAAAACGATTTTGAAAAAAAATCTGTTTCTCAATCTGTAAAGACACAAAAATGCTCTTTGATTTGCTTATATGGGACCAGTTAAAATCACAGAGAAGCTCCCAGAACTATCACAGGCGAAAAAGCAGTAATTGTAGCTATGATGAAATGCGGTCCATGATATTCTGTCATGCTGTGCAACAACAGCATGACAGAAACACTTAAAAAATCTAACTAAATACAAAAATCCAAATCCCAGCCGTATGCCATGTTCCGTCCTATAGTGGAAGTCATTTTTGCGTAATGTTTAATTCAAATTTTCTGCAGTCAAAATAGTCTGTGGGCTTGTGCGGGGGAGATCGGGTTACATGTAAAACACTTCATTTGAATCTTTGAAAGACATGCTGATGAGAAAATGGGAAAGTAATTCTCATTTGCTTGTGAAAATGTTAAATTAATGTGTTTTAAACAGACAGAACAAAAATCGATCAAAAGGTCAAAGTTGGTCTGAATCCTCAAAATCAATCCAAAATAAATGTTACTAGACATAAATGTGTGTGTAGTTAAAATTTGTCAAAGGCAGATTATTTAAAGAGCTTCTTCTCACTGCTAGGATTGTTTATTGTTTCAAAATTTCTAAAATCCTCCTGGTCTGAATAATACAGCCTTAAAAATGTATATACACCCCCATTAATATTTGGTTGTGTGTCCCTTACAACGTAGATCATTGTCAACCATATGCCTACTGTAACAATAAAGAAAGTTGTAGCAGAAATTTGACCTGAATTAGTGCAGTTTGTTTTAATAAATGGATTTGCAGAGATGGATCTGACTTTTATGACTTATGGGCTTATGCTACTGGAGAAATGCACATTTGAAATGTTTTACTCTGGGATATTTTCTCCAGATAATTATTTGCTTCTCAGTGTGGCTATAATGTCTTTGCAGTGGCTTTGTAAGCTCTGATTAGGTTAGCACACTGAGTTTTAGTTCTCTGGAGGTACACCTGTGAATCTATTTCAAGGCAATGTCACCACTATTAATGCCTCATAAATGTTGAGAAATTGACCTAGAAATTGTAGACTTAGATGTCCAAAACTATCATATTCAAAATACGTCCTAATTATTCTGTTTCTGGGTTTCATCTTTCTGTCTCCCAGTTCAAATTTGCCTGTTTGGTCTGATTTTGATGTCTGATTGTTCTCAAGATACACAAGGACACATTGTTGGTTCTCTTCTTTAATTCAGTCAAAATTACAGCTGTTATATATCTAATTATCACACTAATGTTATATGAATACAGTGCATACAAAGAAAAAAAAAGTAAACTGAAGATTCAAAACACACAGGCTTTAGTCTAATGCTAAACATTCATTCATACAATTTCATTTCAGTTTAATTGAACTCAAATAAACTCAGTTGATTTCAGTCCAGTTCTATTCGAATCATTTCCCTTCAGGTCATTTTACTTTAGATTAATAAAAAAAACATTAGCTTGCATTAATTCAGTTCAGTTCAGATGAACTCAACGGGTTTCAATTAAGTTCACTTTGAGTCAGTATAGTCAAACTAAATTAAGCTTAACTGAGTTGTATTTAAAAAAGTTGAAATCTGCACGCAATAGAAACAGCCAGGCTCACTCGAGAAAGACCAAGTCACCTAACATGCACATATCGGAGTGTCCTTTGAGAATGCATACTGGAAGAACATGCAAAGTTATTGCTGCAGAAAATCTTAACCACTGCGCCCCAGTGCGGCCCTATGAAAGAAACCCACGGGTCAGATTTAATGACATAAGTCAAGCTTGCTCCCAATGAGTGTTCATCCAAAGGATGTTTCTCAGCCCTGAAATCAGCCGTAATTCATGCAGGTGATATGACCTCCCTGATCTCCCTGCGTGAGTTTTAAAAAATTGCATTTTTGACATTTCTGAACTTTTCTAATAAATAAGATTCGTCTATCAGAACAAAAGCCTGCGTATGCAGAAAGCAAGCATGGACTTATCCAGATTTAGAATCCTGCTTTTCCTCCTGACTTACAATTTCTTCATAAGAGCAGATGAAGTTTCTTCTTTCTGAGCAGTCCCTGCTGGTCCAGCTAGTTGTGTTATATTTGGAGAAGATGCCACAGTGTTGCCACTGGCTCGGACAGTCCGGCAGCATCTCCTGGTGGTCCAACGTCTCTCTGTCCGACCACCACCACTCCCCTCCCAGGAAACGCAATCCTGTCCAAACCTGGTAGACACAACGCAAGACTCGAAGAGTATTAAAATGAACACACATACACTGCAAAAACACAAAATCTTACCAAGTATTTTTAGTCTAGTTTCTAGTGCAAATATCTTAATATACTTGAAAGAACTGACTTACATTTTCCATCAAGAAGTAGTAGCTTGTTTTAAGGCGACCATTTTGTAGTATTGAAAAAATGTACTAGTTTTACTGGCAGATTATTTCACTTACAATATAGGAAAAATGTCTTGTTGGTGAAATAAGCTGCTGGTGGAACCAGTTCGTTTTTTCATCAATATTAAATTGACTTTAAACAGGCCCCTATATCTTACTGAAAAGTTCCTTTTAAGTTAGTTTTGTATTATTTTAAGTGTACTAAGATATTTGACCTTGGATCTAGACCAGCATAGCTACTCGTATTCAGGTAGAAAATGTTGTGGTTTTGCGTGAGAAGCTTCAGACCTCGTTGGTGGTGGCTCCGTAGATCCGGTCGCTGACGTAGCCGTAGTCAGACGCGTTGGTAACGCTCAGGAGGTCGTATTTGAAGGACCCATTTGTCATTTCCCTGCAGTGATCCAGAGCTTCCTCCCATGTCTTGTTCTCAGTCACTACAACCAGGTTGTCAGCATAGCAGATGAAGGACATCTCTAACAAGCAGAGGGCGTTTTCCCATTTTTTGGTGATGCTGTTGTAGGAGCCACAGCTGGCACCGACTGCCTGTCCCAAGAGCCAGTCCCTTCTGCCAGAGACGTCATCACCAGTCAAGCCTTCACCAGTTCTGATGAAAAACACACAAATGGCGCGAGAGTTACCTTCAGCATTTCACCACAGTAGACATTTTATGTCATTGAATGGAAACTCACTTAACATCGATCCACCTCCAGACCAATGACTCCTCAGGATCCTGGTGTAAACCAATCCAGACTTTAGTGAAGCCTTTTTCCAGCAGCCACGTCGTCAGCAGGTTTGGGTCCACTGTGTCCCAGGTGACCATGTCTATGTAGTACTTCTGGCAGTACCGTCTTGCTTTGTCCCATGTCATCTTCTGAGAAGGAAAGTAAATGGTCTTTTGAACCTCAGCTTCTATCCAGGCCACAATATTAAAGAGGAGAAGCACGAGCGCAGAGCAGCAGCCTTTCCTCCCCATCTTTACTCCTGTTGTCACATCAAGACAGATGTGTCGGTGCTGGAGAGAAGCCTTGGGTCATTTTATACCAGCCTACAGGTCAGTGTCACTCAGACACACCTCAGTGCATCCAGCAGACCAGTGACATCGCTTCCTCACCTGCTTTTGGAGGGAAATCACGACCCAACATTTACATGGCACGAGTTTTGGGTTTCGGAGGACAGCGTAGATTAAAGTTTGACCCTTCTTCAGATTTCACCAGTGCATTTCTAAATGAATAAATAAACACACCAGTGAACAGCAAACTAAAGTGTTTATGGTCTGTGTTGGCCCCTTTGATAGGTTTGGTTGTTCCACCATGCTGGTGGAACATAACCAGGAATAAAACAGACTTGGTTCACATTTTAAAATAAATAAATAAAAAAATGTCTTTCAATCCAGTTGTAATGTGGTTTTACAAGATTGTTAGAACAGACGTTATTGCATTTTATTCAAATTGTCCTAATTGAAAATTGTTTGTGTGAGATGATGTACAAATATGCTATTAAAAGCTTCACATCTCTGTAGCTTTATTAGTTTGTCACAAACCTCTCAAGATGTATTTTTTATTATTATTATTTCATAAGATTGAGCAACACAAATTAGTGCAAATCTGTAAGGTGGATGGAGAAGAAAACATGGCAACTTTTTGAAGCAGCCAAAGATGTAGTTTTTTGGGGTTAATTATGCCATTATAACAAATGAATGTGGTCTGAACCGTACAATTGCCGCTGATGTTCCTGTGGGAAGGTGAACATTTCCCCCAGCCTCAAGTCTTTTTTAACTTAGGATTGAGTACACTATAAAGGAAACTTCACAAGGCAACTGGTTGCACTCCTTTTTATTCAGAGGTCTGAATAGAAATTCAATAGAAATTTCATTGTTTCTTTTGTGAGCCTATCAGATGAAATCCCAATAAAACCAGAGATTTGTGAAATGTGTGGTGTAATGTGTCAAAATGTATAAGAAAACGTTCAGGCAGTACTGAAGCCTTCGTACTGTAAATGAACAGCATGTCATGAACAACGTCTGAGTAACTAACTCAACCATAATGTCATCTAGATGACAGAAAACAACTCACAGACAGATTAGAATGATTTTATCTTTGAATTAGCTAAAACAATCAAGTATCTACAACCTGATGACAGACTCTGGTCCTTCTGATCACAAAGATGATTAGCAGCGCTGGAATGAAAATGATCAGAGGTTTTTACTTCGATACAATAAATGTATTTTCCAATGCAGCAGGTGGACACTTTATATCTATCATATTTCAACTTGTGCATTAGAGGCACGTCAGAGAGGTTATAGCTTGTAAACAGCAAATTCTATAACAGACAAAGAGAAGTTGAGTCAATCAAATCTTTGTTAAAAGGTTGTCTTCCTCCATATTTGATTCAAATGTACTGAATTCGACGTAGTCTTGGAGATTTGGCAGCGATCAGGCTACATGTAAAACACAGGATTTGAATTTTTCAGAAGACGCGCAGATGATCGAGTGCCTCATTTGCTTTTATTGTAATCAGGAAGTTTAGATTGCACGGAAATGTTGCAGAAAATTCGAGTATAAGTGAACTGTTTGCCAAACAAATGTTGCAATAATTAATTTAAACAATTTGTTCTTTTAAATTTCATGTGGTGTGTGTTTAGTGGCATTTGTCGTTTTGGACATCTCTGTCAAAGGTAAAAAGCCACATTTTTACCAGAGAGGACTTTTTATTGTAAGCAGGGAAAATACACCTAAGCAAAGTCTTTGTAAAAAAAAGAAAAATGCTAGTACCTTCTCATTAGCACAAATAGGACCAGTAGTTTATGTATATTGATAATTACCCTTTAAGCTTGTGTGATCTGCACAGAAACATAAAAACCAGGCGCCTATTTCTGATGCTTCCAGCTTAGTCATCCACTGCGGTTTGATGGTAATACCTTCTTCATCCAGCAGGTGTCGCACTGTTCTGTTGGTCACAAACAGCACGCTCAAGATGAGGTGGAGATCAGGATGATGGAGAAGACTATTCCTCTTCCTCACCAGGAAGTGTAGTCACAACAAAGAAAAAAAAATCAACCAAAGCAAATATCCTTTGTTTTTGTAGTCTTACAATATAAACATTTTTCTAAGTATAAATTGAGAAATTGTTTTTTTGTTGTATTTTTTTTGTTAGGTTTTTTTTTTTTTTTGGATTTTGAGATATTTGATGAGAGTTACAGCATGACCCTAAATAGATATCAGCCATCACAGTTGGAGAAACTTTTATTGGATCAGTGGGTTTAAACACAGAAGGATTTTGGCTCCACCTGTTGGTTTTTCTCCAGTATTGCAATATGAAGCTATTGATCAGAGTGGTGAGGTTCAGAATGTAGACCAAGCATAGGTGTACCTTATTTAGGTACAACTAGCAAGTACAGGGTTAGACCAGCTGTTTTCTTCAGAAGTGCTTTGATACTTTGTGGTATGGAGGATCTGAGATCCATGTTATGATCTATAATCCTACCGAAAGTAGCCAGCAGAAGATGGGTTAGTGTTAACAAGAATGGACAGCAGTACCTAATGAGGAGGGTGTTCAGACTATGTGGAGAAATTAAGTATGATAATTACCTTATAAAACATATTCAGCTGTTTGAGTTTCAGAGGCTATACTTTTGGTTTTTAATCCCTTTTGGTGTGTAATTACTATTAAAAAAAAACGCAAGCCACACGTTGCAATCAAACTTTTGCAAAGGTTTTCAGTTTAATACTTTTTAAAACTGAACACTTTTGAGTGCTTTTTACTTCTACCTGATGTTATATGTCCACAGTATTTTAAGAATGAGCTCTTCTTTCCTAGCCGATTGGCTGGCCAGAAAATGAAAGCCTGAAGGAATAACTTAACACTTACCATATCGATGCTTCTTTATCCTGTTTATTTCATCCAGGACTGGTTTCTCTTCTTGTTTTATGTGTGAACTAAGCAGTCATTAAAGTCCAGTTCATCCACCGTCACTGGATTTCAAATGGTACCAGTCAATCCAGTTACTGTGATTTGTGGTTCTTAAGTATTAATATTTTGAAGCAATATTCTTGAGCCTTTTTGTTTTCCGTTTTGCTTTCACATCATCTTTAAGCTTTCCTGGATTTGTTTGGTGCATTTAGACATTCAGCCACAGAATTTGCTATAAACTCGGCATCTTTTAGCCCTTTCAGTCATTTACACAAACTAAACACAAATTTAAAATATGACAGATTATCTTCCTCACCTAAATTCTCAGAAAGTTCACATGACATCAAACTACTCATTTAATCCATTTTAAAGAAATGAAGCTGGACCATGAAAGAGGAGTTGAGGTTTTTTTCAAACTTTATTTTTTTCATCTCTTGAATCATAATTAGAGTAACAGTAGGTCTGCTGCTCAGATTCCTCCTTCCACTGGTGACGAAGCTTTTAAAATCACACTAACAGTGAGATGGATACAGTAGTTACCATAGTACTCAGTCATAATTACACATCTAAATCAGCCGTGGGAGCTGGAGAGGGGGAACACGGACACAAATACTTTCACCGAATTGTCGCCTTGTCAATAAAGGAAAACACAGATGAACTCAAAACACTCAAACACACAGTTGCTGCTGCCTACTTATACTGTAGTAGAGCTAAAGGGGTTGAAGATGCTATGATTTGGCTATGGGCGGGGTTTTTGTGTAAAAGAGAATGGAGGGATTCATGATGGTTAGCGGTGGTCCCTTTGCTCACTTCCTCTCAGGACAGGAAGTGTCTACTCCTTGGAGTGCATGTACAGCAGCAGGTCGGCAACACGGTTGCTGTAGCCGTACTCATTGTCATACCTGGAAGGAAAAGCAAAGGTAAGCAAAAGATTACTTTCATTTTATTTCAGTGCATCTCATTAGATTAGGAAAGATTCTTGTCTATAGCTTTAGTATATGTTACTTTAGTATATGTTAACATATGTTATATGTTACTCACCAGGAAATGAGTTTGACAAAGTTGTCGTTAAGGGAGATGCCGGCACCAGCATCGAAGATGGAGGAGTGGGTGTCTCCAACGAAGTCAGAGGACACAACCTGGCAAACACCAACGTTATAGATTACAATCAGATCTCAGTTTGATATAAATAAAGAGCTGCAGGTTCAGGGAAATACCTGGTCTTCAGTGTAGCCCAGCACTCCCTTCATGGGTCCGTGTGCGGCCTTCTTGACCGCCTCCTTGATCTCGGCATAGGATGCGGACTTGGACAGACGGCAGGTCAGGTCCACGACGGACACGTCCGCCACTGGCACCCTGAAAGCCATTCCTGTCAGCTTGCTGAGAGAGAGAGGGAGAGAAAGAGATTAGACCATTTTGCTTCGCTGCTTTATGCTTTCTGACAGAATTAGCAGCAGAGCGGTCGCGTACCCGTTGAGGTCAGGAATGACTTTGCCCACAGCCTTGGCAGCGCCGGTGGAAGCTGGAATGATGTTCTGGTGGGCGCCGCGGCCGTCACGCCAGGCCTTGGCGCTGGGGCCGTCCACTGTCTTCTGGGTGGCTGTGTATGCGTGGACTGTGGTCTGCAGAAGGCAGAGTTACACTGGGTGAAGGACTGACGCCTTTAAGACTTCCAAAAATAAACGAATGCGGCAAAATATCCGGATAAGACACAGATTTAGGGTAAATTATCACCAGGCCTGTTTAGTCTGCTTCAATCAAACTCTAGTCTGTCTGGTTTGTTTGAGGAGGCGTGTCTTCCCAAACACACCTTATACAGACACACCTTGTTTGTTTGTTTATTGATCCACACTAAAGTTCGACTGGTCTGATCAATCAAATATTGATGCGGACCAAAAAAGTGAACTCTGGGTCTCTCACAAACCCAGGTAAGAGACCACACGCATTTGGTTGCAGTGAACACTGGGGCGGTTCCAATACATATGCAAAAACCAAGCAGACAGGAGACCACTCCCAAAGCAAGGAGTGGACTATGGTAAAGGGTAAATACCACCAAAACACACGACTAACGCTAGCAGAAATATGTGGCTCATAGTCTTTGATCAAAGACAAAAAAGAAATCCTACAATAGCTAAAACTGGTTGCCATTCAATTTTTGCTCCCATTTTGCAAAAAAAGAAATTGTGTTCTGCGTATTCTACTGAGGTTTTCATGCCGTTTTCTTCAGTGGTTCTTAGTGCAGCGCCACCACAGGTTAAGTAGGAGAACAGGTGTTTCAACCAGTTTGGATCATTTGACACAGTGCAATGTGAAAACTAACGCACCGGCTGAACTTTGGTCCCCAAACAAACAGAGTTCACCAACTACCAGGTGTTTCTTACCATGAGAGCCTCCTCGATGCCAAAGTTATCGTGGATGACTTTGGCCAGGGGAGCCAGGCAGTTGGTGGTGCAGGAGGCATTACTATGCAGAAACAGATAAAAACTCATTACTCAGAAAGGCTTGTAAAATACTGCAAGTTAGAAATGATATTCAAAGGGAGCATTACCTGACGATGGTCATGGAGGACGGGTCGTATTTGTCCTCGTTAACTCCCATGACAAACATGGGGGCATCAGGTGAGGGGGCGGACACGACCACACGCTGTGCACCGCCCTGGATGTGAGCCTGAGTTCAAAACATTATGAAAACACAAGTTAGAAACCGGGTCATCGCTTCATGTCGTGCGTAATCCGCTGAGCGTTTCTTTTGTGTGTACGTACGTTGGCCTTCTCCAGGCTGAGGAAGACTCCAGTGGACTCCACCACGTATTTGGCGCCAGAGCTACCCCAGGGGATCTCAGCAGGTTTCATACTGGAGAAAACAAAGGAGACAGCGACAAATGAATCTGTGTTGGCTCTATCCGTGTGAGAAAAGTAGATCCTGTCCACTGTAATTTAGTGTTCAGGTCCTTGGTATGTAAATTGACAGGAAGCTTTATGTGTCGTGAAGCTGGAATGTCTCCTCTGTAACCGTCCTGTCGGTTTTCCCCATCGCCAGAGCTGAGACTCTGAAACACAATGAGCTAAACCAACAGCTGCCGCAGACAGTGAAGCAGAAAGCCTCGTTCCAAAGCCAGGAATTCACTCATACACATAAAAAAAAACACAAAAATTCACACAAAATCATAATCGCACTATGCTGAGTCCAACATCACATCAGCCTCCTGGAATCTGCAGATGTCAGGCAGTCTGAAGGATAATCAAGCGTCTTCACTTACCACTGGAAAACAGAGATGGCTTTGCCATCAACGTAGAGCTTGCCACCATCATGGGAGACCTCGCCATGGTAACGGCCGTGGGTGGAGTCGTACTTGAACATGTAGACCTGTGAAAACGGAGGGCAAGAAATAATGAGTCAAGGTGAAAAGCTTCACAAGCTGTAGTTTTTGGATTTAGCTTTAAAACATTTAGATCTTTCTATGTAAAACTAATATTAACCCACAATAATAGTTGGTGTAGAAAAATATGCATGTGTGACTTTCAGCCATTTCAAAGAAGATTCTGAACAAGTATCTGGATTGTTGCCATTTTATTACAATATGTGACATTTAGCAATATTGGGTCAAGAACTAAATGTTTTCAACAGCGTTAACAACAATAATAATAATAAAAGTAAAGTTTTACATATACCTTTTAAATATTTTTTTGAGAAACAAAACAGATCATCTAAACACAGTTGAGTTATTCTCACTAAAACAAAGCTAAATGAAGTGGTTTGGTATACTTGAACACTCCAAGAGGTGAATTAATGTCAGTTTAAATTATTGTCCTCTTAGTTGTTGTCTTTTCTATTTTGTTATTGTAAAATATTAAAATAAATCCATATAATTTGCATTAAAACAGTTTAGCAAATTAATTTTCGAAACATTGGATTGGTTCGCAAAGGGCAAATGCCACTTACAAGATGGAAGATCTACTGTTTTTAATGGCAAAAACTAATCTGCAACTTATAAACATGGGTGGAAATTAATTGTTTTAATGTTTTATCAACCACTCAAACATTTCACCAGCCATCATTTCACTGCTTTTCTTTTTTGTTACAACTCCCACCAGTACAATCAAATTACATAAATCATATGATTTATTCTTTTCTGTAAGAAAAACGATTTATTCACAAGAAGCTTAGCATCCACATGTACTTATACAGACCCCACTTAACACTGGGGTACTGCAATAAGTTATATTTAAACAATTACAAACATCAAACTTTAACCACTACAGTAACAAATCACAAAGTCTTTTCTTTAGTTTCTGGATTCTACATCACTAATCATCATTGGATTCAGACTCAGGATCTGACAGTGTTTTTCCTTCCTGTTGTGCATGAAATCAGCCTGTCTTGGTCTCGTGCTGCCCTGGTGTCACAGCTGGATGGCATGTGTGAGATCAAAACCCTCAATCTGGGGTAGTTACTGAAAGTCTAGACCTCCAGTCGCTTTAACAAGCTTCATCACATTAAATCGCCTCTCAATCCTTTCATTAAGAAACCGACATTTAACTTTCAGTTCTTCCCTCGACTCCTCTTGGGAAACGTTTTTGTTCTCTGCCACCAGCTTAATTATCAAAATGCAACATCGCATTGCTGAAGTTACTGCTCAGATTGTATGTTTTAAGTCTAGCTGAATAGAATAAGTCTTGCAATCATTTCCTATGTTCAGCATTTCCACATTTTGGCCACAACTTCCCCAGATGGCAATTAATGAAGATGTGTCTCTAATCATTTTTTAATTATATTAACTTCTATTTTTTTCACTACTTTAACGCAAAATTATTATTACTTTTACACACATGCCAAGACATGTTCATTGTTCATTCCACAAGCCATCATCATTCCTGTGTCATTAGTGTTTTTCTGACTGCGAGCCAGGCGCAACTCATATGCACACACACACACACACACACACACACACACACACACACACCCTACATTAAACATACCTTCTTCATAGATATGTCTCAAAATAAAATGTAAGATTTTTCACACCAGATCCGATTTTAATCTTTTTTTTGCCCATTTTCTTTTCTAATAAAGAAAATATTTTCAAAATTAGGTTCTTATTTCTACCATTCCTTCTGTGAGTTGTATGAGTATTAAGGCCAGGCTTAACATTCCTCATAAAATTATGACTTTCTTTTGCATTATTTCAACTGTACTACCATAACATTCATTCTTACAACTAAAAATATCAGTCTTGCCCCAATATGACCTGCATTGAAAGTCCAAATAAATATAAACAGAAGCTGTAAAACACGTTTGTCAAACAAGATGGCAGCCTTGGGCATGGTGATTTTGAACTACAGAAGCCCAAAGGGTTTATTGGTGAAAAAAAAAAAAAAAAATCTTGATTTCCAAAAAATTTAATCTTCAAAATCCAAAAAATTGATTAATGATTAAAATCGCACATCCCTAATTCTTTATGAACATTTGGACTCCTTCTTATCGGGCTGGCAGCAGCTAATCTGACCTCTGACCTCAATCTGTCCCTGGGTCACGTCTCTCTCCTCATCCTCAGACGATGAATCCCCTGAATGGCTAATTCTCCCTCCTTCTCCGGTTCTGAAGCTACTCCAGCAGTAGAAGCTTGTAGAGTAAACATATCAGTTAGTTTGACATATTTCTCTGTTTTTCTGGGCGCTTTTCATCCTTTGTTCTCACCATTCTGACTTTTGTCAGAATTCAACCAGCGGCCGGAGCCAATTGCCAGCCCTGGTTCTAACTCTGATTCCTCCACATCTCTGATTTTACGTACAGTAAAAGTGTGATAACATGCTGCAACCCAACAAGCTCAAAGCTCTCTCACCATGTACTGCAGGTCGATGAAGGGGTCGTTGATGGCCACGACTCTGATGCCCTTCTGCAGGCATGCCCTCAGGACCAGGCGGCCAATGCGACCGAAGCTGCAGACATGGATAGACAGATGTTTAACACTTTTAAATCTTTATCAACATTACATAATAGTTTTCATGAGACACATATACATCATACTTTGTGAGAACCTCAGAAATTAGGCTAAAAGGTAAACTGAACTGCGCATTTAAATACTTTCCCTGATGTTGGGGACCAAAGTGAATAAACTGCATAGCGTCAGTAGGTGATATTTCATGGATAACTTTGAGAAGTGACCATCACCACCCACTTGACCTTTTCATTTTTCTGACAGTCATTTCTGATCCTGTGTATAAAACATGAGGTTCAAACTCACCCATTGATTCCAACACAGAGGTCTGACATGGTTGCTGTTGCTTAGTGGGTGTGGAGTTACCTGCACAACAAAACAAACACCGGTCAGAATCAACACACGCCCAATGATTGACGTAAACTGACCTCTAATGGAAAATGTCAACATTTTAACAGCATTTGGAGTTTAAACATCAGATATCAGGGGTGACAAAAGACAAACAAGATGATTTGTGAGGGTTTTAACAATGGGGATTATTTTAAAACGAGTTTAGCTAATCAGGTCGGACTGGTAAATCGTGCTGCTACCAACCCATAAACTCTGTTTTCTACACAACAGACTCAAGTAATATTATGAAAATAAAAAGGAAATGCTGAAAAAAAATTATAGATTGTGTGTAGATAAAGGTGGATTCTGAGCCGCATGGTCGATTTGTGAAAATGTTGAGAATTTTATTTGTTTATATGCAATCGGTATTTTTCTGTGATCAGGTAGGCGGAAACTCCACAGATTCAAGCTAGAGAGAATCAATAGCAACAAGGAGTTATCATATCTCTAAAATCATCTCCAGTCAAACAGAGGAATGTTCATTAGAAATGAGCCATGCAGAAATCTTCCCTTGTCATTTCTGATGAAAATATAGCGCCTGAAGCTGCTCTGTGCTACGAGTGACCTGCGGACTGGTCGGCAGCAGCTAAAATCTCCTCACAACCAGGTTCTGCGACTCTGGTTGACGTCAATAAATTAGGTAAAAATACAGGCCATTATAATCTGCATTTCCTCAGCCTGCTCTGCTGAGGCGTGGAGGAGCTGCTGCACCATGCAGGGACATGTTTAGAAAACAAAAGGAATCCGAAGGCCGGGAGAAAGCGGCTGGTTTGCAGCGCAGCAGAGAGACGGTGTCCGCCAGCCCAGCAGAGGGGAACGTCTGGCTGTGACAACTATTCGACCTCCTTTTCTCTCTGCCTTTCCTCAGCGTTTCATACGGTTCGCTCATCTGCAGGATCAACCACCGTCATGTCCCTTTTGTTTCAACTCTAAGCAGGACCGCATCTGCTTAAAACATGGAGATTGTTACGTAATCTGACAAGTATTCATGGTATTCCTTAATATTTCTGCCTTTGAGTTAAATACAGATGGTTGTATTTTAGTAAATGACAAAACTTTGAGGAAATCATGTGAGCGCTGGTGACCCATTTAGGGCTAAACACATAAAATGCTGCAGTGCAGCGACAGCTGAAAATGAAATGCACTAATAAGTCAGCCAGTTTGCCTTTATCTGCAGACCAAATGATTAAAAATCTTTGTTCTTTCCCCCCCCTCTTTTTATTAATTGCATCAAAGAAGCCATCATTTCTGATACATGTCGAGTTTAGTAAAGATCAGATTCAACTATCAAAGAAACTGAGTTATAGTCCACAGAATAAAACCCAAGTCATTTAAAATAATAATGAGACATTGTAGAAAACTGGAAACCGGCTTAAAAATGCCTGATTAGTGCGTCTGTAACAGAAAACCATATTAATATAAACAATATGTGTATAAAATACTTCAGCTTGGTGTGCGTGGAACAGGTAGGGTGGCACTGGCTTGTCATTTTCAGCTACTCTAATCTCCTAATCTGTTGTGTGTTGGGGCATTGAGGACAAGATGTCAATCCGCTGAAATGCATTGTGGGAGTACTTTAAATAGACTGCAGGGGTAACCAGATTACAATTCATGAATTTTACCTCACAGAACAGCACACACAATGATGCGGATGGTATCTGGAGCATCTCGTGGCTGGGATGACACAGTTACTGTACTTTTCCACACCTGGAGTCAACTATTGAACTGCTATTAACTATCACGTTCTGTCTGATTAATCCAAAAGGCTCATTATGATCTTGTTCCTGTGCTTTATTCTGCTTTTTCTTCAAGACAGAGCAGCCATTTTATGTTCTGCAGCCAGTATCCGTAACACAAGGTCACTAAAGGAGAGTCAAACAGGACAGTGTGTGTACAACATGACAGATCTGTTTCCACTTCGTGTTTTCACAAAATTCAAGGGTAGCTTTCCCTCCTCCCGTAATCTGCTTCCTCTCCTCCTGCATGAATACTAACGTCTCACTTTTCTCTGCACAGAAGCAGTTGCCCTGGGCTCCCAGAACAAAATGGCCACCCTGCTGACAACCGATCCAATAGTGTTTGGTCCGTCTGCATCTTCAAGCAGGTGGAAGTTTCTGCTGAGCAAGAAGTTGAATCTCAAACATGTGGCTCCAGATGTGGAGAATTTCGTAATTTCACCACTTTCCCCGATGAGGCGACACGCCGGGGCACGTCAAGCATGTAAACCTGCATCACTTGACGAAACAATCCCGTTCGTGTCCTTCAGTGGTGCCCCGAGGCCGTTTGAGGGATTGGCAAATGGAAAGGCAAAGGAGGATGGAAGTTGCAATAGTTTGTAAGTGGTTTGGAAAAAAAAAAAAAAGGATTTCTCAACTAAGAGACGATAATTACAAAAAGTAGAAGCATAAATGCAAATCTCTTAGGGTGATAAGGGAGTTCTGTTTTGCAGAAAAGTTTCTCATATCATGCTTGCATGCAGCCAATTAATGGTGTCATTTTCAGGCTACTAATCTATTGACTAATTATTTTTGACATCTAAAGTCAGCTTAAAAACCTCAAATAAAACCTAAATGCAAAGCAGATCTGCAAGTGGTGTAAACTTTACGTTTTTTTTTTCTATTAAAGATGCAATTATCACTTTTTTCTGGCCTGATGGTTTAACTTCATAAGAGTTTACTAAACTCAGCTAGTTGGGGGCATGTCTCATTGCATAAATGGGATTATCTGGTAATTAAACTTAACCTACATTGAGTAAGCTTGATATAAATGCATCCCAGGTTTGATGTAGCAAGCAGATATAAAAGGTTATTCACTTTAACTTCACCCTGACATTGTGCCTCTTTTGAACAGACGGCACAGTTAGCCGCAGTCTGGCGTTCGGACTGCACGCACTCTGAAACGCCACCGCTCACAGAGGCACCATTGTGCGGTGGAGAGTAGCGAGGTAACACACTGGTGGCTGCAGCTTCCAGTCTGCTGGCACTCATTAATATGTTAGAAGACGACGCAATTAAAAAACAAGACACAATGGCGAAACTCTGCAAGATATAGCCTGTTATTTTTTGTTCTGGAGTTTCCTCAATAAGGACAGAAAAGTGAAGAAAAACCTTCAGTTTCGATCTGACAATGAAAGCGGGTCAGGAAAATAAGACAAAGCTTCAGGGTATCATTTTCTCCACATAAAAGTAGGCGCGATTAAATGCTTAAGGTATGGAAAAAAGGATGTGGATCAGACTGAATTATGGGAAATGTAGTACAGCAAACTCAAACAACTTTATACAGCATTTTACTAATCTTCCCTCTCCTCTGCATAAGTCTGTCCCAGATAACCCCCGATATTCTGATCTATTTCCCCTCTTCTTCCTGACCCACGACTACTCCAACATGACCTCTCTCACGACCCCAAATCCAAACACAGTCATTAAAATTCAGTGAGCCCCTATAGCTTAAATATGACCCCTCACCCGCCGCCGAGTCCGATTCTCTTGTTTTTGCACAGCTTCCCCTCCCCCAGGCTTCGGCCCCTTTTCAGCTCGCCAACAGCAGGAGGGATGAATCGCAGGGACCACTGGGGTGAGGGATGACTCAACCAGTGACCAAAAAAGGTTAAATTCACCAGACTGCATCAGGTGGTCCAGATTTTCAAAATCGCATGCACGAGAGGATCAGAGACGAGCATGATGCAGCATTTTCACTGCACTCATTCGTCCCATTTCCTGCAAACCCCCACCTATTCCCTAGTTCACCAAGTTGTCTCTTTCCTTAGCTTTCCCTGAGTTTATGCACTGGTCGGAGATTTCACAAGGGTGAGTGAATGCTAGCAAGTTCAGCGAGTGCATCCTCACTTTCCCGCACCAGAGCGCCTCCCCCCCCCCCAGCCTTCCTCCTTCGTCCGCCGTTGGCTATTCAAACCTTCCCCCAGCTTCCTATTCCTCTGTCACACCCTCTTTCTCCTCAGTGTTTTTCCACTGCAGTGGGTCGATTGGACAGAGACATTGCAGAATAGCCAATTAGGTAATGTCTTTCCTCCCGACCCGCCTCTTTCGCAGTTTTGGAGTCAGACTTTTCTTTTTCTGTCCAACAAAAATAATTTTCCTTTAACTTACAGTTTCTCTCACTTCCTCTTCAGCACCATGTCTGCTTGTTTTTTATTCTCACCTTAGAGATGTCTCACTGCGGCTTTGAACGAGTCACTCAAATGTTCACCATCATCACATCACTTGTCTAAAATATGCAAACACAGTCTACAAGGATGTTTACAAGGATGCGTCTGGCTTTTAACTGACCCCACATGGGCTGCGTTTACTGCTGTAGCGAACTGTTGCTACAAATATTGGTTAAATTGACCTGGCACAATACAGAAGTGGATATTGCACCATAATAATGTAAAAAGAAGAAAGTTAAGGCTTTCTTCATGCCAATGATGAAAGCCTTACTTTCTTGTAGCATTTTGTTTAATTTAAAAAATGCTACAACATCCAGAAAAATTCAGGAAGAGGTATACGTGACAAGCAAGCAAAGGAAATGAAAGAACATGCTCAAAAATGTGATGTTTCTCACTTTTTTTTTTTTTACTTTACTTCCTAATTTGGAATATTCCACTGAGAGGATTTTATTGATCTATGGCGCCATGTGTTAACCTTCTTTCCTGTGGGATGGCTCATTTCCTAAAAGTGGTGACAGTTAAGCAAAGAATGCTGAGTCATTCTGAGTCTTTCTTCCTCTCGCACAAAGCCGAGTCATTGACTGGTTCGTAGGTGCTGCTGCATGATCAAACAGGACACTCATACTAACCAAGCCACCATTCAGGGGGGGAAAGTTAGTTACTCTAGAACTAGCTCAGAGGGAATGAATGAGTCGAGCATGTAAATGACCAGTAGTAGGAGGTGTATCTGAGAGCCACGCTCTGAAACTTATAAAGATGTAAGCTAAAGCTAAAGCTAGGCACTTTCTTGATGAGGAACTGGCAAAAACAGTCTTTTCTGTAAGCATGAGAGAAACCTAATCGCCATCTTTCATCCGGTTGACCAGCAGAGAGCAGCAACTTCAGGGCCATCATCATTGCTTTACCCTATGCTTTTTGCAGCAAGCCTTTAGCCAACAGGAGTAGATGTGAGAAAAACACATGCACTTATAAGAGCCTGCTATACCTTGATACCAGTAACCTGCCATGTCTAGCAGGAACTATTCACTTTCTTCAGTGCTATGGTAGCTTAGGTTAGCCAAGACTTCTCTCATTGGCTAACAGGCTAATTAGTGGTAGTTAAAAGATATTTGCAAGCTTGTAGCCTTTTCTTAAGTATAAGAAGAGTGAGCTAACACAAATTGTTATAATATGTATGAGCATCATTAGCATGAGGAGCCAAATTAGCTAACATGACTTGTCATTACTCAAAATGACAAAATAGTGATAAAACATATTTACATCAATAACTTAATATTCAAAAACAAGAGAATAGAAAATATTTACTTAAAGAAAGCATAAGACTGTTTATTTTCTACTACTACAGACTTGAGGCCATTACACGCCAGCTAGGTCATAGCTAATGCTAAGATGCTGCTTACTGCCTGCAACCTTCACTTCAGTATGGTGTTAGGTAAGCTGCGGCTGTCCGTCTCTGTGACTACAATGTGAAAAATACAAAGTTGCTGAGCTTAAAAACAAACTGTCGATTAGCATCAGTGAAGCAGCCCTGGGCCTGCTGTGCCCTTCATCATCTCGAGCCATGACCTTCATCCATGCTGACATGGCTGCATCTTCCTGTAAGCTACCAAAACCACACGACAGAAAATTATCCACGGTGTCATTTTTCGCAACGTCCCTTCTCTTATCAGTTTTAATGCAGTAAAAAATGCCTAAATGCTTTCAGATAAAAACAAGGCCTCGTCAACAAGCCTCATCAACAGGTCCGTCAAGTGTCGTGTCAAACTGCGGCAGAATCACGCGACGCTGCGCCACTTTTTCTCTGCCCCACGGCTGCATCACAAGAATACAATAATGCGAGTTCTAACCTGCTTCCCCCCCCTACATCAAGCCATTCCTATTCACGATCTTTCTCGTCACTCTGACCCCTAAATCCCGTGATTACGGAAACCCATTCATCCCTCGAGTGTGTAACGTCGTCAGACTTCATGGTGAAGAGTTCAGCAGGCACGTAGCTTCATTTATTCATCTCAGTATTATTGTCATCACCCTGCTTGATGCCTACGTGAAACAATATGACCAAGAAAGCTCTCTGCGGGATTCGCAATCATGATTTTTCTTTATAAACTCCGCGTTTTAGTATTTTTGCTAAATTAAGGGAGAAATCCATCTTGGGTTTCGCGCAGAGGATTACATAACATGGAGTCCAGCCTACTTCCGCAGATGCAGCGCTGCGAGCTTACAAAGTCACGTTGCTCTCACAGAGTAATCTTCCACTTTTCAACACATTTGTCGAAAATTGTGATAACTCCGTTTTCCACTAAGCACAATTTCCACCGTGGCGCATTTTGAGCGCAAGTGTTTACAAGATGCAGCGAACCAATGTTTTTATAAAGAATAAGGACAGTCCATCTTCCAGATTAAGAAGCCATTGCGCATCCCCTCCCATTCTCCCGTCTGTCTTCCTAACGGCGCCGTTTAAAAGCAAACTGCGAAGAAAACTGGTCAGAAAAATAACTTGAGTTATATAGCGCTCCTTCAAATCCCAATATAGTCCTTTCTGCACCACAATACCCGAGTTAACATAGGAAGTGGATGCGAACACATCATGGCCACAAGCTTCCGCAAGTGACGTAGAACCTCTCTGGCGATAGAAGTTTATTGATATTTGATGGGTTTCCGATAAGAGCGTGGATATAAACACATTATAATCGATTGAAATTTAGTTTAGAAGCATGAATTATACATAGATGTTAAACCGCGGAGCTCAGACTTACCTCGCTGCTGATGCTGCTCGAGTCAGTGTGCGCAGCTCGCTGTTGAGGCTTCACGTTTTATACTGCCTGGGTCACCATAGCGACGTGACGTCACGTCATCCGCTGCTGACAAGATCCATTCTGGACGAGGGACTCCTCACGGTCTCTCTGCAGCTGCTATGGCGACCAAACTGATGGATACCAGTGGTCTGGTTGATCTCATGTTCGCAGAACCTTATCATCTAATAAAGAAAGCTGTTTTTTTGACGACGGATTATTAAATGAATAGCCGGCGATCAAAGCAGACAGAGACAGGTACCGACGGCAGGATGCCAGAGACTGAATGGTAGAGAATGATGTAATCTTTTCTCACATTCTCGCAATAATTAGTTAATGTGACCGAATACTGCTCACATAAAACCTGGAAACCATAAGTGTCTGCAGACGGACTCAGAAAAGGGAGCTGCAGCAGGTGGGAATAAAAAAATCTATTAAGATGGTAGTTAGCAGTTTAGTCCCTCTGCATTGCATCACACTGTTCAGGATTAAACCGCACGGTGAATTTAACCCAGACACTATTTTGCCTATAGTTTCCTAAAGGACTGAATGAATCCCCTATGGGGATTGTCACAAATACAAACCTTATTTGCGGAAGCGGCACTGATGTAAGAAGAAATTTGGATGTTTAATTTTTCCCTTTTATGCAATATTATTACTATTGCATTTGATTACTGATTTTCACTTATATTCCACTATGATAACTATTTGAAGAATCTGAATTAATAAGTTACAACATTTAATTTCCCTTTGGGATCAATAAAGCATCTTTAAATTCAGTCTGAATAACTAAATTCACTCTTCGCGTTGAGGAAATCAAAGTTTGATTTTCTTCCTCCTTTACGCCCAGCGTCACAACACGTCAGACTGAGAGAACGCGTACGTGAGGCAGGATGCGTACTGTGGCGGAAAATGGGAAATCCCTGCAGAGCAACTCACTGCACACCCGCTTTCATCATTTTAATGGGGAGGAGTCCAACATTTTATAGCACGGCTCGCCTTCTCCTGTTGTACAAAGGAGACATATCCGTTCAACTTAACAAGATGCCTAGCAAAAAAATAAATAAATCACAAATGTTACCAGTAGAGAGATACTTTTTTTTTCTTCTAAGTTTGGGGTTTGACTCAGACTTCTCTGTTTTATTACTGCCACCTACTGGCAGCCAGCATAAATATTTTTTTTTTAACAATGACTCAAACCCACGTGGCTGGCATTTAGGAGGCAATGCATGCCACATGATACAGATAGTATGAGACAAGTTTAAAAATGTTAATAATGTCAGTTTAAAAGTAAGACATTTAAATGTTGGGAGAAATGATGAATCATCTGCCAAATTCCGTACAGTGGTGGATTTTGAAAAAATATCTGAGGGGTTGCAAGAGAGGAGCAAGGATTTTTCAGAGAGGGCAGCATATGCCTGGATTACGTATTTGTCATAATTTTAGCAGTTTAGAGACATGCTGTTGTATTACATTCTGTTTGGTGTGACAAATGCAGCAAATATTTCACTGGCAATCAGGAAAAATTCAGAAAAAAAACCTCAATCAAAATGTCTAATTTAGCCTAAATTATTCTGATTTATATTTAAGCCATCCATAATTCAGTAATATTTCCATACTCTGTGGACCAATTCAACTGGATACTTTTGATGACATTTCCATCTCAACACTTAATGGATATATTCTTACACACAGGGACAATACAAATATTAAAATAGACTTCAAACAAGGACAAGTTTGTAAATAAAAACATTACAAAAATTATGAGGGCACACAAAACACTTTTTTTCCACATGTATTTTGTCCAACAGCTAATGTGATTTAACTCGGTTGTATTCCAAACATGAAAAATCAGACAGGACTTAAATTCCTTACATCAGTAGCGGTTTCTGACATGGACAACATGGGCAACCGCCCAGGGTGCCATCCTGTTAAGAAATACCAAATACATCATCACACACACATTTCAGCATCTCCTGCAAGGCTACATGGGTACAGATGGAATGGTGTACGTGCACCATTCCAAAGATATATTTGTTTGATTCTGTGTACGTCATGCTATCTGAAAAGTCTACCTAAAACAAACAAAAAGTAAGGATTGTTGTCTATACGTTGATAATGGAGATGAGGAAGCTGAAGTTGCCAAAGATTCAAAGATTTGGATTTGCCACCTACCAGAACTTAAAATATCACATATCTGAATTAGTAAAAAAATTAGAATTATTCATTTAGGTGGAGAGAAGGGCAAGGATGCTATGATTAAGTTATTTCTTCACTATATCTTATTTCCATTTATCATCTGTATCTATTTAACTATGCAAAGTCACAGGAGGACAGGTGCCTATCTCCAGTATTCAGTGGTTGAGAGCTGGGGTACATCCTGGACATGTTGCAAGTAACTATGCATGTACATCCTCTTTCCTAAGGGCAATTAGGCATGACCAGTTAAACTAACATGCGTATTTTTGGACTGTTGGAAAAAGCTAGAGGACCTGGAGAGAACCCAAGCAGAGAGAACATGCACGCTCCATGGTCCTGGCTGGGATTCAAACTCAGGGCCTTCTTGCTGCAAGGCAGTGGCGCCAACAGCTACACCATGTAACGCATCCCTTCTCCAACACACATGAACAAAATATCAGACTTCTGCGAAGCTGCATGACTGCTGCTGAGAGGATTCAGCCATTTTATTCAGGTGTTGGAGCAGGAACGCATCTGAAAGCTGCACTGTAGTAGCTCTCAAGGACTGGACTTGGTCTCTTCCAGGATAAACTATTACCAATGGCGCCATCTCCTGGGGAAACCACGATTGTGCAAAAATGATAAATGTCTTGGACCCCAAAGCGCTTCACAATACAACCCAGTCATTCGCCCATTCACACACGCATTCACACGCCGATGGTGGCAAGTTACTGGATAGTAGCTGAACAGCAGGTTGTTCCAGGATTAAAACAAGGGCAGGCAGTGTTTAGTTTCTGTGGCCTTCAGCTCTGGAACAAACTCCCTGAAAACCTGAGGCGTGCAGAAACATAAAAATATGCATCACTTCTATCATTTGTCAGCTCTGTGTTTGCATAGACTGTTTCATTTCAACATTTATGTCTTTTATTTGATTATGTCTCATGTTTTTATGCTGTTATGTGATGTTTTATGTCTTTTGGATGTATCTCTCCCCTGTTTTCTCCTTTACTGTATATGAATTGTACTATGCAAATAAACTTCTGCTGGTCTTCATAATGACATTAGTCCATTGATGTTCTGTACCAAACCCCTAAGTCCTTCACAGAAAACGTGGATACATATATATACTGAGAAGAAAAAAATGACCAACAATTAGACTTAAATAACTCCTGAGGTAATTTCAGACGTTAATTGGTTGTACTGGGTTTTTACAACCAGTACAACTGGAGTACACAAATGCACGAACCAATCCTCGGTTTTTATCAGTAAAATATTTTAGGACATCTTTTCATTTCTTTTTATACAACACAAATGTCACAGCCAAAACTCATTTCCATCGCCAGTTGTTACAGACTGAATGCCCAGTAATTCATAAAGTAGTATTTGGATTTTAGACGCTCCTCTGAAAATAGGAACGCATAAAAAAGAAATATGGCCGATAGAAGGTGTGAAGGAAACCGTTTATGTCACGGTGAGGTGGGCAGCAGTAAATAAGGGCCACATCCGATGTAGGTCTGCCCTCCGGCCCCGGCCGTTTCTCCTCTGTGATTAACGACACGCAAGCATCTCCCTGAATTTCCAAGTGGGTAAACAACCCGCACGTGACCCCGCTGACCCCAGTGACCCTTTTTATGTTGTGATAACACAGCATGCCCATTATTTTTAGCTGGGGTGTCGTTTCTCTGATCACCGTGCGTATTTCTTCTTGCTGCAGGAGCGTGCAAACTGCCTGCTGGCTCGAGGTCCATGAAAACTGTTAAAGTGTTTAGGGTTCAATAAGAAGAAAGAGGCTGAGGAAAAGTGGCATCTATGAGAGAGTTCCAAGGCCACATCCACTGCTGGCCAAAAATAAATTTAAAACATTTTTTTTCCCCAAAAAAATAACTCGATGATCCCCCAGATGTTTGAGGAAATGTTCCCCACATTGAAGAGATAGTAGTACAGCATGCAGCCATCAGTTCCTGACCTTCAGTCCAAGAACATTGGAGTCATTTAACAGGACAATGCTTCAAAGCACACCAGCAAGTTTACCTCTGAATGGCTAAAAAAAACATACTGAGGGTTTTGGAGAGGCCTAGTCAAAGTGTGGACTTTAATTAGATTAAAATGCAGTGCCAAACAGATCATTTCATTTGAAAAACCCTCCAAGATGACTGTAATAAAACTACTCTGTAAAGAAGAGTGGGCTAACAAGCTTCCAGAGGAGTATAACAGATTCACCGCCCGTTATTGTTGCCAATAGCAGTAAAACCAGCAAGTTTAGGGACAATTACCTTCTCACCTGAGAAGGTTGGTTTGGATTTTTTTATTAATACATGAAACCATCATTTGAAAACTGAATGTTAGGTTTTGTTTCTAAACAAACATTTAGTGATTAACAAAAACAAGCAATATTAAAATATTGATCAGCATAATAGAGGATCGGGAACAGTTTTTTTTAGATTATATTTTTTATGTTTTGAACTTTGAATTTGCGTTCACAGCATCACACTGTAACAGAATATTAGTCCTGCTATTTTATTCATGACCACGAGGGGGCGTGATGTCCTTAACAGTAGAAAAGAGCTAAAGTAAATTTCCTTTACTCCGTGTCAGAGGGGAAATTCAGAAGTACCAGCAGTAAAGTGACCAGGACTGAAAGCATGAAGGCTCACATAAAATTAAACTTATTAAATTAAATTATTAACTTAATAATAATAATTAACTTATTAAATTAAACTGTGTAGGATATAAAACACCAGGCCCGTGCAGAGACCACTAAAGGGGCAGGTGCTCAAAAAAAAGGGCACATCCAACTGCATTCTAGGACAGAATATTAACAAAGCCACTCAGCTTTCAGAGTGTAATAAACAATGATAAATTACAAAAATGTGAGATATACAATCAAAGCTAACAAACATCTCCATATAGAGCATATGCATAGACCACACTGTGCATATGTAAGATATTTTATTAGTAATTTCTTTCTGCACGTCTATTTTGTTATAGGAAAGTATTGCAATATTCAAACCCGCAATTTAGCAAGATATGTAAATCAGAGCTGGACCACCAGACATATTTTGTCTTTACAGAATTACACTATTAAAAATATAAACAAGGGCACAATGCAACCTTTTAGTGGACTGTAATCTATAAAAAAGAGCTGCCTGTTTGCTGCACTTGCAGTGGAGATGAAGATGGTCCATTCAGGAAAGCAGAGCTGCATCAAACTTTAACGTGGAACTGCAGAAAAAAGAAAAAAACAAAAGCAAAAATTGAATTGTTAATGTATGCCACCATGAGAAAGGCCTACTAAGTTTTGCTTAAAAAAACTTTTTTAAACATTTAAATCACATTCGTGCATGTTTTTTGCAAAACAAACTTATTTTGCATGTCAGAAATCTTTTCTTAATATTCTAAGGTTTTGTTGGAGTCAAAGTTTTGCTTGTGATTCTGATATGACGTGTGCAAATAAAAGTTTATGTTTGGCAAATAACTTTAAGTTCACAAGACAAAAATTTGTTATTTAATTAAAAAGTTTTTTAAACAAAACGATGTTGTTTTTTTTAAAAAAAAGAAATCATTACAATTCCAAAAGTTTTGATTACAATTTTATTTTACTTAACTGAGGTTAGTTTTTTTCCCCCCCCATTGAATAATTGGGAAAACAAATTTAACTTCATACTCTGCGAACCAGACCTTAAACTTAAAGTCTGGGTTGAGTTTTTTTCCCCTTCATTAATGACACTTTTATTACATTCATTATATCTATCATGGTAATTCACGGTGAGTTATTTTTAAATCTAAATGAATATCCTTGTTGGACTTTTATTTAAGTGTCATTTTCCTTCAAGATACATTTACCTAACGCCAGAATAAATTAAATGTACATTATGTAGCAAAGGAAATTAGAAGATCGGACATATATCCATTATGGAGATGATCGGTTTTGGACGGGTGATGATGTGCCTCGTATTGCATAAGCGATACTAAAGAATGACTGATATCATTAAAGATACAGGGAAGAAAGTTTTTAGTTATCTAGTTTTTAGTTATCAAAGTCGTTAGCTAGCAGCTAGCTTATAGCACAAGAACAACAGCCTAATATCTGTGCGATAGAAATACTGAATCGATAGATAAGAACAGTTTTTCCTCACCTGTCTGTCTCCTCCCCTCAGTAGTTCTTCAGAGAAAGGCAGACGCAGAGGCCTGTCAGTGTCTGTTGTATTTCATTACCTCTCTGCTTAAACCGCGACTCCGAGCTGAAGCAGAATCGATACTTCAACATTTTCCGTCATCTGACAAGTAGCAAGTCTACTCCACTTTATTCACCAAAAACGTTTTTTTAATTCACCAAAAACTGTTATGTAACCTGGAACGTCCGCTATGTTGAGCTCCTTAGCCGCCTCATCTCACTGCGCGAGAGGCAACTGCGTCATGCGTCACGGGCAAAAGGTCAAAGGTAACAAGATGACCAGAGGGCTTATTATATTGTACAAAAAAATAATACAAATAATTTTAGTACATGTTATGTGTCAGAAGAGGGCTTAGAAAATAATACAATAAAATTAAATAAAATTAAAATAAAAATGGACCAAAAGGGCACTTTGGGGCAAGGAGCAAAAAGGGCAGGTGCTCAAGCACCCCCAGCCCCCTCCTCTGCACGTGCCTGTAAAACACTACAGTTTTAGGAAGGACTTTGAAGATGAAAATAAAAAATAAAGCTTGCTTTGATTTTACAGTCACTTTGGTGCCGGTGTGAGGAACAGTGAAGGTTATTACTATTCTATCCACTTCTAAAAGCCTTGATAAAAACACAGAAAGTGGTCAGTGAGGCGTCAAAGATGCGTCAACACCATAGAAGAAGACGCATAAGGTTTCTGCCAAGTGTCAGAAAACCTGAGGATTTGACACAAATCTGATAGTTTGTGAGGATACGGCATATGTACTTTGTGACTGTCCAGATCACAAGCAAAGATTTATCACCGTCTTTTGCTTTGATCCTTTAATATTTTCATTTATACTCAGCTGGGTTGTTTTAATTCCTCTACATGCTAATTTGTCGTCTCAGTCCAAAGTGATTTCAAATTGTCCACCACTGTGATTTCTCACCATTTGGAGTTTTTATTTTGCTCGCAGAAGCTTTGTCTTTTCTCAGTCCTTAGAAATTTGAGTTTTTCCTCAGAAGAAATTTTGCATTGTTCCCTGAAGCATTGTGTCTTAACACTCACCAGCATTACCTACTTATAAAACCATTATGAGTTTCAGGGTCATGTGGTTTTTTCAGTGTACTTGGCAGGGATTTGGAGTTGAGCCACCAAATGTTTGATGCGCTGCCCCATTTCTCTCTTCCTCTTTTCATCCTTGCACATTTGAACTGTCACTGTACCGATGTTTTACTCCAGTGTATCCCTGCAAACTAATTATATTGTGTCCCCATCAGTGTCTTCTCATGCCTTAGAAATTAAGAGTTTGTGTCAGCATCATTCTTTCAATCTTAGAGTTTAATATCCAGCATTGTCTCCCTTTGTAAATGATTCCAGTGTGTCCTGAGTCATTCTTTTCCAGTTTTATTTTTAAACTAGCCTCATTGTTTCACTACATTTAGTGTTTTAATTTTTACCCACCAAAGTTGTCTCACTCAATTTAGTGTCTGTTGCTTTTTTATGCAGCAGTGGGGTCTCATTCCTCAGAAATTTTAATTTGTTTCCTTCAGCACTTAAGTTATTCTTTATTGATTAAACTGCAGGATTGTCTAAGTCCACATCATCTGTCCTGCCAGAATCCTTAATATCTAAAATGCTAAATCTAGCAGCGAGATAAAGAAAGGCCTTGGTGTAAGGCGCTACCTAAGGCATCCTTAGGTAAAGCCAAAGCTAGAAATCCATTGAAGGTTTTAATAAAAACAGAGAAATGATGATGTCCTAATGTGACTTCCCAAATAGGTCTTCAGTTTTTACGGATCCCAATCTACTCAGAGTCACTTGACAAGACGTAGCGAGGTCTAAACCACACATGTCTGGAATTCACTCTTACTGTAGATGTTGAAGGCATTGATTGGTTCCTCTTCAGTCTCCATCAAGAAACAAAAGTCAGAGGATGACAAAGTTGGATTTTCATAGTGTGTTGATGGTGAAGGACTGAGGACAGGGGATGACAGAACAGGATCTTCTGTCCTTCAATGAAGACAGGGCTTAATGGAAAGTGCTCGTCCTCCCATTCTTTACCAAAATCTCCATGCCAACCTTCCTGGTGATGCTTTGAAGGACCAGCTGGTCCTCTTGGCTGGAGGTTCTTCTTCAGCATCACTGTCCTTTGTCCTCTTTCTGTTTATGTTGGTCACAGATGTCCCATGAGCTACATCCTTTTCCAAACCAACCTGATGACGTTGCAAGGTACCGATAGATCTGGAGTCCTTTGGACTCAAAATGGGCTCTTCCTGTTTGTCAAGTCCAGATGTGAATTCAAGTGAAGTCCAGGGAGTTGTGTCCTCTTGAGGCTTCTGAGGCACCCCGATGTCTTGTATGAATTTCAAATATGGGGGAAGAATATCAAGCATCTGTGACGCAGCGTTAAGCGCGGTCCACTGTGAGCGGAGGTCAGTCGATGAACCGTCTTTTTCAGATGTTTCAATCACTGTTAAACACTCATATGCCTTTAAAAAAGAATCTCCTCAAACCAGAAATAACTTCTTAAATCAGTGTCCCACCCTGATCATCAAAAAAGAAAAAAAACTGTTAACTAACAAAAGAATCACAAACTGATTCCCTCAAACCAAGACAATTGTTTCTCTAATGACTGAACCACTGTTAACATTGCTAATATTTCCAGCAGAATTCAATTAACATCTGAAAATTATACCCCTTAAAATGCTACCAGCAAAGCAAAGCACCGTCTTTTGCTCTTAAATGGTGACAATGAACTAAGCTTTAGAGATTTAGTGAACTTAATAAGCACGGATTGTCCTTTGAAGGTTTTTATAAGAATATCCTTGTTCCCAGAACCCGGCTTGTCAGCAGTGAAGACGGAGGCTTTTCAGCTACAGGACCCAGGACCTGAAACGGTTGCTTTGAGGTCTGTTGGATCCTTAAATTAATTCAGATCTCTGTTAAAATAACTTTTTAACTTGACTCTTAATTCCTGAGAGTGGTTCCTTGTTTCTTTTTTCAGCTTTCATTGGTGATTTTATTGTTTATTTTGTCCTTGACAGCACTTTGACTTTGGTTTTTAAAGCACTTTATACATGAATGAATGAATAAAGTTGTGTGTTTTTATTTAAGTAGCGTATCCGTGGAGACCCCATATTGATTGTTATTTAAAAAAAAAAAACTCTTCCTAAACATCTCTTGAACCAAAACTACTGCAGTCAGCATTACTGACATTTTCCCATCAAATTTTAAATAAAATAGAATAAAATCACAAAACAATTTCAACACAAAATGCAAAGTAGACAATTTTCCAATGTCAGATTTCAATAGAAAAAATAGAACAGCAAGATATCGAAGCTGATTTTCACCAACGCAAATAATATTTTATTTTGTTTCTCCAAATCTCCTCAAACATGTTAAGAAACTAAAAACATAAAATTAGTGTGGGGGTTGGGAGTATTTTCTTATAAGTTTATTTATTGTAGTTAGATCACTGTATCCATAGCAACCAAATATGTTTGTAAGGGCATTTTTCAAAAGAAAAAGATAAAATGATCAAGACCATCTTGTTTGCCAAGACAACAAATTTAACTGTATTTCTCAGACCAGCAGGATTTTATCAAACACCGGTGTTATCGTCCCAGACATTTATCCCCAGGTTTCAGCAGAATAAAATCACAAAATAAATTCAATTAACTCGCAAATGCTGCACCCCCAAAAATGTAAACTTTTGTAAACTATTGATTTCAAACAACCAGTCAAAATTTCCAAGCGTTGGACACAAAAGTCATCAAACCTGAAGTTCTCAGACTCAAAACACTTCATCCGTAACACGTTTAAAAAGAAATAACTAAACAATTTTGAAACATTTTCTACCAAATGGTTTATTAAAGTAGAAGTAGGAGTTTTTCCTCCATCAGCACCACAGAGTCTGTTTCATAAAAGAAAAGCCTCTGCGTTGCACCACAAGCTGTCTGTTAATACTTATGCTCCCTTGTACAAATTGTCCACTGAAGTGAGACACCAACAGAATGACAAACCTTTCATATTCACCTCCAAACCTCCAGGAAATTTAGTCCTGAACTAAGGCGGCGTGTGGGTGTGCGGATATGAACGTATGAGAGATCCTAGGGTTCCCTCAAACACAGCTCTGTGAAAACAAACCATTTGTCATGCTGTAATTTTAAAATAATTTCCACATGCCTCAGTTATGTCAGGGTTTTAATAGCCAGAACATTGCGCCTAATTTTCACGTTTACATTAGTGCATATATGATTATATCTCGCATGGTTTTTTCCTCTCATTATCAACCCACTGAAAGTGATTTAAGACAACTGCAATGCAGGGAGCTTGAGGAGTTTGACACCACGAGCCCACGGTACCATTAAAACAACCTCCTGACCCCCTCAGGCACAGAGCTGGCCCTCTCTGATAATATTTTCATAAGCTGTGAATTATAAGTGTTTAAAAGGGCACTAATTGCAGGGTAACACTCCGAGCCAAGAGCTGCTTAGCATCAGTAAACCACAGAGTGTGGAAGAAGGAACGATCTGAGCCAGCTTTTAGCAATGGCTAAAACATCCAACTATTTTTACAACATTTCTACTGTTAATAAAGGACCAAATGGAAAATAAAACAAAAGGGAATGACAGAAGAATCATGGGTGAAGGACCCCACAGCCAAGTTTAGTCCTATTTAAATCTGTAACATTATTAAATGACTGATCCTACAGGTTTTCTTTTACTTTTACTAGCAGAGTAATAAAGTATTGGAAAGGAGATGGATGCATAAAAAAGTGTCTCATGGCAAGTTTTTCCACGTTGCAGGCAAAACTTTAATGCGTTTAGATTTAGAGATTTAAACCAACACAATGACGTTTGACGTTAAAGGGAAATGATTCATGGTTTTAACTTTTTCTTTAATAAAATTTTAAAGGTGAATCATGGACATTAGAGGTGTGCGATTCTGCACATTTTGGCATAGATCTGATTCAAAGTAAATGCAAGGCCAGTATTGCCAACAACCAATAATAATACTGATAATTATTTTTAAAAATACGATGTGGCATCAAAACCTCTGACCTTCATGTTTTTTTCCTTCCAATTATTTTGTTAAAACCAAGAAAAGAATTTAGATGAAGTTTATAGGCGTCTAGAAAAAACTTTAATTGCATGTTTACATGATGCTATCATTTGTGTGCAGCTTGGCAAAAAGACTGACACATTTGTCTATTTCCTGTTTTACAACATTACAATACAGTTTTTGACTCTTGCCACAAATTCACAACTAAATTTAGGTCTTGGATTTGACTGGGCCATTCTAACACATTCACTTCAATTAGAATTAAATTCAGTCTACTTCCGATTCAGTGCAGATGTTAATGTAGGAATTTGCACAGACCAATGAGTGAGAGGCTGAAAGTTTCAAAGAGGATTCTTAGTTTATTTACATAAAAAAAACGTTTCAAAAATCGGTACATTAGGCCTAAAACAGAGTAACACAACAGACTTCAACTCAGGGAGCAACACAAGGGGCTCAAGCACAAACTGAGCTGACAAACAAGACAAGAGGGAAATGTAAATAGTGGCTGATCAGAAATGTTTTTGAGTCATTGACTTTTACAGCAATTCATCCTCCTGAATGAGAATATAGAAACAATGACGATGACAACGTCTTTTCAACAGGAGGAAACCTTCAGAGATCTGCCACACATGTTTAAGGTTGTGAATATGTTGGTGTTTTTGAAAGTCACAGTAAATGGATCAAGTCATCGGCCTTTTTCGGGTGAGTAAATCTGATAAGGAAGGTAAATGACGTCTTTCTGAAAAGCTAACACGGACAATAATCTTCAGGATAGAGTTTCACCACAAGAGGGGCGCCCAATTATTCCACATGTGAATGAGAGATTGTGAGACTTTCATTAAACCTCTCAAAATGTTTGCTAAAAGAAAAGCCCAACATAGCATTTTACTGTCCCCAAAATGACAGCGGCCCAGATAAGTAAATTACCCCAGTGATAGAAAACACTGATGGCGCGTTTGCGGATATTAATAAATTTGAAAGACGTTCCGCTTGTTTTCTTTGCATTTCAGTTCATTTCCATCTACCTTTAACGTCCCGGGTCTCATTTTTCTAAGACTTATCTCGTTCTCAATGCAAACTTTAACTGCACACAATTAAACCCATTATGTGTGTTGTGAAGCCACATGGCTGCTGAAGCGCTGTGTCCTGAACACAGTTACTCAAAATGTGTCATTTCAGCACATCGTCAGGAGAGAATCTCACCCGAGGCTTCTTCTTGTTAAAGGGCCAGTTCTTGATTTTGAGGGAATTTCTTTTGAAATGTCAAAGGCAGAGCTCCTTGGAGTCTTCATTTAGCATAAATCCAGATTAGTTAATCCCAGGGGCGAATGGTAACAACCACTCCGTGAGAGGTAGCACCAAAGCAGACTTCTGCTGTCTTAAAACATTTATTTTGTGCACCTTTGGACCAGAAGTTGATATCATTTACAGAGGAAACAGAAATTCAAACAGAAATGTTATAGTCCCTCAGTGGGTCACAGCAGCAAGTTAAACGCATATTCACACAAACGTAAAAATAAAAATAAAAAATTAAGAAGGAAACTGCATAGTGCGGTCAAATTTACGGCATAAGAAAAACAATACTTTGCCGTTATTAAAAAGTAGCATGCTCGGATTAGAAGCTGATGAAAGAGGGAGTCTGTTGAAACTTGAGCTGCTCAGCAATTCTTTGTATTTTTGCTTTTCTATGCAGAACCGTGTCCGCATTAAGAGTTGTGTTGTTCGCTTGTCACCTAGGCGGTTCAAGTTTCACGTAACATCTTCCTAAGTGCGTCTCCTCTTCTTCCACCCCATGTTGTGAGAGTAACATCAGGCTCTATTCTTACCTCTTCACCCCACTATAACTGCACAGGATTCTGCTTGCAGCTCTAATTTAATGCATTGTTAACAGTGCGTTGACAATGCACTACTCAGGCTTATTTTGGAATCTTATGTACTGGATTTTGGTAAATAGTTGAGTTTTTTTTTTTTTTTTTTTTACATATTCAGGGAACTCAGTTTAACAATCTCAGCCCCTTTTAAAATTTTTTCTCTCCACTGTTTCCCCTGTGTTTGTTTCACACAATTGAGTTTTAAAAAAAATCTTTTCTATAATGGTATTGCGAGCAGTTAAACTTCAGTGATTTATAATTTCTTGCAGTTTATATTTCCGCCTGTTTAACTGCCCCGCTGCCTCCAGGGTTTACCTGTTTCTTCCTCCGCCTCCTCTTCCATTTCTGGCCGTCTTTCTCTGGGTTGGCGCTAAGGGACTGGAAGCGTCACCTCATCATAGCAGGGATTTGTTTTGCTTGGAGGATGCAGCAGGACGTCTGTTAATCTGATCTGAAATCCTCGACCCGGATTTGGCAGGTCCTTGCAAACACGGCTGCTTTTTAAAGGTTCCTGTCAAGCTCTCGAGTCCCTCATACGGCGATGTCAGTCTGAGAGAAAAACTGTCTGCAATAACTCTGGAATTAGCGTGTAGCGTGTGGAGCTGTGCCAGCTTCAACCATTCCTTACTCTGTGTGGAAGCAAACATGGTATTGTGCAACTAAATTGTGTTTCAGGAGCTCAAATGCACAGACTTGAGCTAAACTGCATAACAGTAGTTGAATGGACCCATTTGTCTAAACTCTTCTTTATCTAAGAACAATAGAAATGTCTGAATCAGAGGCTAGGTTAATGTTGCACAACTGACATTATGAGTTATTTATGTTTCAGGTGATATTATGTACGGCTAAAACATAAATACTCTTTAATAATATTCATACCTTTTGAATTTTTTAAAAGTTTTATGTGGTAAGAGTTTATCATTGTGAAATGTAGTTAGCGTTTGTACTTTTCTTTAACTTGGAAAGTATTCCTACATTCTGTTTATTTTTATGTATCTGCTCTATCTTCTCAAGGCCCCAGTCAGACGTACAGGTTCTGGTTCTGTTGGAGGTTTCTTCATGTTAAAGGGGAGGTTTTCCTCTTCACTGTTACCACATGCATGCTCAGGATGAGCGATGGCTGTAAAATCAGTGACACAACCCAGGCGATGGTCGCTAACACGCTCATCCAGATTAAGTGAATGATGCTAGTCAACGACTCAATGCGATCTGCTGGATTTTCTTAGAAAACTTTTAACCTGATTTGAACAATGAAATCCACTTCATGCACTGCTTGATAACTAGTTGTAACTAAGTTGTATTTCCTGGTTATTAGGAAGCAATAGCCAAATTAAGTTACATTCAAAGATTCTTGTATTCCAAATTCTAATAATAATCTTTTGAACCTTTATGACATCATCGCTGAGAACACCAATGGCATGATGATGTCAAACAACCATATGTCAGGTTCTTGTTTGTTTTATATATATATATATATATATATATATATATATATATATATATATATATATATATATATATATATATATATATATATATATATAGAGAGAGAGAGAGAGAGAGAGATAGAGATAGATATAGATATATGAGCTGCTCAGTGCCTGAGCACTTACCTGTGCATCTCCCGGTCCTGATGATCCTCTGCCCATCGCTCCATGTCCTCCAGCCACCGCACCCTCCCTCCAACCATGCGGCCAATCTGCCGCCCACCTCTGGCTGTTCAGTAGTCCAGTCTGCGCTGTTGCAAGCGTCCGGACTGGCCACAACTCCTTGACAAGATAGTGAGAGGAACACAGCCCGTGTTCCACCCACTATCTTGTGGATCAGTTGTCACTTTGACCCCAACACTGTACTCGTCCTGTCCTTCTGTGGCCTTTTCATAGATGAAGATGTACCCATTGCTGCAAATGTCAGCTCCACAGTTGATATTTTCCAGTGATACCTACTCATCTTCTGCCTTAAACACCAGCTCTCCTCACATATCAAATATGTGTAAAGGCTGCTGGTGTCAGAAGTTGTGCCTGTTTCCAGCAAATAACTGAGGACAGATGGTATATCTGACTTCCAGTTTTTACAGGAACTTCAAGGTATGGGTCAGGTATCACAGGATGTCTCATATCGTCTGGACTGTCTGACCATGGCAGTATCAAGGTCATCACATCTGTACCATTTAAGAAGCAGTCAATCTTTGTGTTGGACTTGCAGGTGCCACAATTTTCTGAAATCCTATTCCAATATCTCCCTAGAAGAGTACATGTTGTGTCACCTTGTTGTTCCTTTGGAAGAGGAATGACAGGACCAAGGGTGTGGATAATTTGTGAACACTTCTGGCATCGTTCACAACAGTCAGCTGCGTACAGCTTACATTCTGTGGTGATGCCAGACTGGGCCAGATAGTGCAACATGTAAAACATCAGGACTCCTGGTTTGTCCTAATGTTTTACATCCCTGATCTGCAGAGTTTCAAGGAGTTCATTCTGAACTGTAAACACTTCGTGTGGAGGAAAGTCTCTACCTGTATGGTGGATTGCTTCAAAGAAAAACCTTGCAAACAATGATGTCTCAGCAAAAAGATCAGAAATCTGCTCAGGAAACTGAGCCACAAGCCTTCTGACAACGGTCACGTTCATGACGCTTTGCGTGGTGGCATTCATCCAACAATTGAAAAATGAGTTGGAAAATTTACAGAAGTACATAGCTGGGTCAAGATTTACATCCATCTGGATGAAATCATTTGTGTCATTTTGATTTCCATCTTCAGAGTTTTCTTCTGAAGAAGATGATTCCTCTGACGAAGAAAACTCATACACTTCTCCAAAATGTTCCCACATATTTCCAGTATTTGAGCTTCCTGAACGGCCGTCCTCATCCTTGGAGGACGCATCCAGTTCTTCAGCATCCATGCTGTAAATATGGTTAGGATCATTTAGAGAGTCATTGTCTGAGCTTTCTTCGTCAGAAAACAATTCTTCTGATGAAGAATACTCTGAGAGTTCATCAAAATGTGACTCAGCAGTCCCAGCATCTCCTTTGTTAAAATAAACATCGTTTGTAGCGTCCATGATCTCAAAATGGTCTGTGTCATTTTGATTTCCATCTTCAGAATTTTCTTCTGAAGAAGATGATTCCTCTGACGAAGAAAACTCATACACTTCTCCAAAATGTTCCCACATATTTCCAGCATTTGAGCTTCCCGAACGACTGTCCTCATCCTTAGAGGACGCATCCAGTTCTTCAGCATCCATGCTGTAAATATGGTCAGGGTCATTTGATTGAGTGTCAATGTCTGAGCTTTCTTCATCAGAAAACCGTTCTTCTGATGAAGAATACTCTGAGAGTTCATCAAAATGTGACTCAGCAGTCCCAGCATCTCCTTCCTTAGAGGAAACATTGTTTGCAGCATCCATGGTCTTAAAATTGTCTGTGGAATTTTGAATTTCATCCTTATTGTTTTCATCAACGGAAGACTCTTCCTCCGTTGAAGAATCAAAGATTATTTCAAAATTCATCAGACTTTCCCTGCTGTCACAGCTTGCTTGAACAGCCAGGTCCACGTGTTCATGGGGAACATCAACACTTTCAAAAGCATTAAAGTCTTCAAAAGTGTTTTCAGTATCCCCAGCGCAAGCTTCCAAGTGAGGCTCTGTTTTGATTTCATTAACACTTTCCAAATCAGCAGTGTCCTCAGACGTCAAATCCTCCTTGATGGTTACTTCCTCAACTTCAGAGGAAGTTTCCATGTCTTCCGGCATAATCTCCTCAAAACAAAAGTATTTCCATCTGTTGTCCTTTTTGCTTCCCACTAAAAGTCCTTCGTCTTGTATCATCTCTGTGGTTTGAGTTTTCTTCGGCGACATCCTCAAAACCAAAGTATTTAAAACGTTCATCAGAAAGGCTCGCATCTGGAATGTCTTCATCCTCAATCTTATATCCCAGGAGTTTTTCAACTCCCTTCGTCACGAGATAACCAAGACCCCAACCGATCGTAAGAATCATTTTTACTGCACTAAAATACTTTCTAAAATCAGTCTTTGAAACCGTCTCTCTTGAAGTGTTCTACCGCCAATGAAGTTGAAAGGCAAACTGAGGATTCTTGTATTCCAAATTCTAATAATAATCTTTTGAACCTTTATGACATCATCGATGAGAACACAGATGGCATGATAATGTCAAACAACCATATGTCAGGTTCTTGTTTGTTTTAGTTGCTATGGAAACACAATGAGTTATGTATGATGTAAGACTAATGTCAATTAAAAATCCATTCGTAGACATCTAAATTCGTGAATGTAAGTCAATAAATGTACATAAATTTAGGTTTTGTATTTGTCCTGTTTTCCAACTCATACATATGTGTAGAAATCAAAGATTTTACAATTAATACAAATGTTTTTGATAGGTTATATAGAGAGAGTAAGTATTTTTCCAGAGGTTAGACACAGATCAGTCACATTTAGAAACTGGCTCTAAGCCATCTGCTTGATCTATTATGAACTGTGTGAGGAGGATCCTCTTAAACTTATCATGTCTTGCCTTAATTGCTTGCTCTGTTCAGAAGGAAAACATTTAACATCTAATAATTACATGATTATTATTATTATTTTACATTTGAACTCAGTGACAAGGATGATTCACCTAGCAGATCATCAGCTAAATAATTTTATGTTTAATCTCACCTTATTTATTTGTTTACCTTTTCTCATTCTCTAACACCCCCATCTCAGCCTCTTTACTGTGTGTTTGAGTCGCCCCTTTGTGAGCGACTCAAACACACAGCCGCTCAAATCATAATGCAAGAAATGCCTTTGAAAACAAGGAAAATTAAACACAGACTCTTGAAAATGTAAAGAGTAAACAGATTTACTCTTTACATTTTCATTTACTTTTTACTTTACTCTTTACCACTGCAGCAAAAGTGACACTCAAACCCAAACATTTGCAATGGAGGTTTTGTTCTTAGTTTGTTTCTTTGATTCATCTCCAGCTAACGTTCCGGGCAAGAGGCAGGGTTCACCCTGGACAGGTCACCAGTCTGTCACAGGGCAACACAAGACAGACAGGACACTTAGGAGAGAAACCAATTAATCTGACAGTCATGCTTTTGGACTGTGGGAAGAAGCCGGAGTACCCAGAGAGAACCCACCATGCACAGGGAGAACATGCAGAAGGACCCAGGCCAGGAATCGAACCCAGAACCTTCTTGCTGCAAGGGAACAGCTCTACCAACAGCGCCACTGTGCAGCCGTGTTATTAAGCATGTTGTGATTCAAAAAACAAACAAAAAAAACGTAATAAAAGTAGCAGCATACAAATAACTGAACAGTTTGAAAGTCGTTTGTGGCACTTATTTGATTTAAATTAAGACCAGATCAGTTTTTAGCCTCTTGAACAGAAAAAATGTTTTTACTCTCTTACCATAAAACTAGGATTTGATTTCCTTTCACACCTGGACTCAGTGAAAGAATGCCATGTAAATTTCATCTTCAAACGATATTTACTTTGAAAATTAGTGACGCGTTAAATTCTTGTTAAATATTTTAGGCTAATATTCAATACATTTGAATATTATTGAAATGTTTATGTACTTCAGCAACTTTATTGAACACATTGTGTAGATTAACTATACACATCGATGTTTGATATACTTTATTTCTGTTAAGTGTGATGATTTTCCTCTAACAGTTCATGAAAACATGACATTTAAAATTTGATTATTGCCTCAGACCAATGAAAAATGTACTTTTAAAAACGTAACATTTTTTAAAAGTGTGTCTGTGGGCCCAACCCCATAAACACATGACCCACAATGCACCTGACAATATAAAGAAGCCTTTGTTACTGTGGCTGAATTCCCGACCCCGACCGTCAGCTCTAGCGACATACAAAATCCAGACAGAGAAGAAAATGATCCTTTTCCTGACAAAAGGATTGGCAAACAATGTAACCCTAAATATTCATACACTTGGTCAGACATCCAATCCCGACCGGTATGTGTACTTGAAGTACTTGAATTATGCATTGTTGGACCCCGACTGATTACAACAACGTGTGTATTGTGATGTTACATTGTCATGTTCACTAAATGTTGCATCGCACGTTGTACTCCGAGTTTGTTATGTGTGGCTGTCGATGTCATGTTCACTAAGAAGCCAGTAGACGCTATGAAATAGATATTTTTACATCTTAGAATAAGAAGATGAACAAATGACTCCATTTAGCAGTCCGGTAAAGGATGGAGCATCCGTCAGAAGGCTCAGTAAATCCGTTGTGGAAATCTGAGTTCAAACTGAAATAATGTTAAATATTTTTGGATTTTTGATTAGAAAAAAATAGAGGGGAAAAAAAACAACATAAAAAATGTCTGACCTCAAAATAGAAAACACCAATCTAACTTTTTACTATTTCCATCCATAAATCCAAAAACTGACATCTGATTGTCAGCTTGAAAAAAACCTAACATTCATAACCATGATGAAGAAAATGTGCAACAATTGATGCTAGGATCAATTCGAAAATTAATTGATCCTAGCATCAATTAATGTTAGGATTAATTGATGCTAGGATCAATTAAGGTGGATCCAAAAAGATCCACCTTTTTGGATCTTATAAAGATCCAAAAAGGTGTTTTTACTCAACATTAATGGGTAGATAGATATTTATGTTTTATTTCATCACCAAACAGGGCATATCTCCATAAAAAATGACCATTTAAAAAAGCACTCAAAGCTGATAAATCAGTTCTCTAAATGAGTGACGTACAGAATTTTTAAAATTTGACATTTATTTCAGAGTAAAATATTTTGTGATGTTTGATACTTAATGAAAAAAAAGTGTTGGGGGAGAAAAAAAACACCTTTTCCCGACTGATTTTTTTCTTTCTGTCAACTGTCTATAAATATGCTATACATTTTTTGACATTTAAATTTTATGAGACGTATTTTTACTATCTATAAGCCATGATCATAAATTACAAGGCATAACCTCTTCAGATTTCACTGGTGTAATGAATCCATATTTTTTTCAGTAGTTTCACTTTCTGAAATGACGAAAAATAAAATAGTTTTGAACTGTACCTGCATGTTATATCATGTTAAAGCCTGAATATGTAAAATGTAACACATCGAGGAAACACGAGGGTCTTAAGTTTAATCTTTATAACATGTCACAGTTTTACCTCTAATGTGCTGATATTGACACTAACACTGCAAAAATAATGCAGGTTTTCTTCTTCTGTCTCTCTTGGCCTCCTTTTAATATTCTGCAACCCAGTCAGCGATGTTGCAATCTGTGGCCACCAGGGGGCACTTGTCAGAAAGCACAAGACGAGACCCTTCTTCAGCTCTTGATTGAAAATTTCAGAAGGTGACAGTGGATCAAGAATAACAGTATTAGATGATGGTAAAGCAAAACCCAAAATGAACATGGAGACTGGAAACATTAATATTACTGCAACAACAATGAACTGTCCACTGACAGTAAGCTCACCCCTGGCATATAAAGATTGAAAATAATTTGTTTCAACTAAAAGGCTCACTTGAAAAGAGACAGACAGATCCCAAAAGGAAAGAAGATGATTGGAAAGCAGCATTGATTAAAAATGATAATAATATGTTTTTATTTATATTTTTTAAAATGTCAAAAATTATTCTTCTCAGCAGCAGTGGAAACCCCTTATTGTCATCCCAGCCTTATTTTTGATAATAAGCTCCAAGTTTGAGGAATCTATAGGCCTCCCCTACAGATTCCCTATCAGATTTACATCCGGACATAAAAGATTCATTTAAACTTGAGTTGAAACCCGATAAGAATCTAAAACAAACAAACATGTCAACACAGAACCTCTCAGTTGTAAAATACAGGGAAGGTTTGTTGCTGTTTATATTTTAAAAAATGACTTATCTGTCAGAAATATGTGGCCAGAACATTTTCCAACAATAATTCTTGACAAATGAGTTAATTATCACACAGTATACTTACTTCTCAGCAGTGGGGCAAAAATACCCTCCTGTTGTCCTCATTTTCTGTGTATAGGGAAAACACATACAAATCTCGGTCATTTTGACCCGAGGACAATTAGCATAATGCTATACAACTGATTAATTTAATGTATCTTAACAAGTTGACATCAGAAAGTCATGATAACAGGCAGACAGAGGAAGATGGCGCAAAGTCAACGATAAAAAACAAGGAAAGTTTGTTCAGAGAAAGCTAAAAATCAGTGTCTGATGAAGACCAGATCAAATTTCCAAACTAGAAGCAGATCCAGACTGAGATTCCTGACCATTTTTATCAGTGATCAACAGCTGTGAGGCAATTAATATTAAAATCAATCAAATTAAAAACATTGTGCTTGGAGAATAAATGACTGTCTTCGGTCCCTCTTTAAATCAACTTTCTAACAGAGGTGTCTTCACCAGATCTGTTTAAGCATTGATACTTTGAGTCAGTTCAGATATATCAAAGCATGTTTTGTAACTACATCTTCTGAGCTCAGTTTTATCGAGTTAAAAAAAAACAAAAAACTCAGTGCATTGTTTTGGTTTTAACTCGTAGAGGCGTTGGAAGTGAAGAATGTCTGGTCGATCGGGACGTTGCTTCATTGAAGTAGTCGGTCATTTCTGCCGGGGAGCAAGATTGTTACGTTCTGCGGTCTGTTTGTGTTCTCCTGTGAGGCCTTTTAACAGATGTGTGTGTTTTTAAAATCGTAACTAGTTTTCCACCTGGGGCAAACAAAACAAAAACAAAACAAAAAAAGTTGGTCATATATGTTTTCGGGGCTTACTCTGTGTGTTTACATGCAAGTAAAATATGTTCTGCCACTTGTTGTGGGTTGTTGAAAGCAGCACGGAGAAGGAATGCATGTTAAGCTGTGGTTTACACTGATGTCATGGTTATGTTTAAAGAACAAATCTGTGTGTGTTTGTGTGGTTGAGAGGTGGCGCAGTGGGGGCTTCTGTAAGCCGGTGTGTGTGTTTGAAACGTGGCGTGGCAAGGGGTAAAGACGACATTCTTGAGACGTAACGTGTCTCGTCTGTTTCGCTCACCTTCTGTCAGAAGCATCAGGTGGATCTCAGGAGAGATGAGCATAACTTCTTGGAGCACAGCGGAGCGAGGTGGAGAGAGGGACAGAAGGAGGGAAAATAAACAGGAACGCGGATGATGAGTAAACTCTTACCAGAACACATGGTGATGATGATTCTTCTTTAAGCGGAACATCAAATCCCTGCCGTGCTTGCGCTTTAAGTTTTTGATTGCCAGACAATCAGCAGGTTGTAAGTGGTTTTGTGAAACAGGAAAGTTTTCGTCATCATGGTGTTCCCTGGTTTTCATGATGCTGTTTGTTCCCCGATGTCCTAAAACAAAAAATCTGAAACCTTTAAATACCACTGCAAAAACACAAAGTTTTACCAAGTATCTTTGGATTGGCGTCTAGTGCAAATATCTTAGTACATTTGTAATAAGACAAAACTAACTCAAAAGTAACTCTTCAGCAAGATATAGGAGCTTGTTTTAAGTAAATATTTCCTTTATTTTTATTTTTTATTAAAAAAAGCACTAATTCCACTGGATAGTTATTTCACTTATATTATGGTATAAAGTGAAATAATCTGATATTTCATTAATATGAAAGCATTATTGACTTAAAACGAGCTCCCATATCTTGCAAAAAAAGTTACTTGTAGCATCCCACACACACACACATATATATATATATATATATATATATATATATATATATATATATATATATATATATATATATATATATATATATTTTTTTTTTTTTTTTTTTTCAAAACCACATTTCTTTTCACTTCGCAATTACTGGCTACCTTTGTTTTGGTCTATAATGTAAAATTTCATTAAATTAAGAATTATGAAGGATTCTTTATAAAATACAGAACACTACAGAAAACCTTGAACATCCTGTTATGCAACAACAGAACGGTTTCAGTCAGAGGCATCTTCACAACCGCTGCAATACTGACTGGAGGAGGAGACCCTTCGTCATTACCATGAACAACATCTCCGAAGAAAATTGTGTATGAGTAACAACGATTATTTTCCCTTTCGAACCAAGAAAGTATTTCTGAATTGAGCTGAATGAAAAAGAAAACAGGATAAAGTTTCCTGTTACAGTAGTTGTAGCAGCTTTAAACACTTTAATAAAGTTTTGTTGAGACATTCAGGTCCTGTTTGGGACATGAGGGGTACTCTTTAAAAGGTCTAAAACATATTTTTGTCCTATAATCTTTAAAAAAAAAATTTTTCTGGAACGGTTGGTGTTTTAGATTAGTATCAAACTCATTAGTTCAACATTTTCCAAATAGCAAAAACCTGCTTTAAATGCTGAGGCTAAAGCAAAGATGTGACACATCCTAAAACGCCACTAAAGAACTGCTACCTTCATCAGATTAATCTTCTTCAAAAGAATATAAAATAGTCACAGAAACTGGATCTTAAATCAAATTGCATACTGAGCCAAAGCATATAGTCTGTTTTTGCAGCAGATAAATCATGATTATAATTACTACCTCACACACATTCTTTAACTCGGTCAGATTTTTTCTCTCTCTCTCTCTTGCCGTGAAGAAACACATATATTTAGGGAAAAAAGCACTTCCAGTCTCTCACTTTGATTTAACTATGATCTGCATTATGATTTTTTTTTTTTTCAGAATAAAAGACACTTTGGACCAGCGACATCATAACGCTCAACTGTATGGATTTAATTTCAGGCCTGAACTATAAAATGACTACAATACATCTTGCTTATTTATATCTGGTAATGTGCTCAGAAGATTACACTCTAATAACACCAAAGGACAATAATAAACCACGTTCATGTTTAAACAGCTGCAGAGTCGAGGTCTTCTCCAGAAAACGCAGCTACATTAACAACTCCTGTCCTCTCCTCATTCCTCTCCTCGCAGCCCTTTGAGCTGCTCTCCCCTCTCACGTCGCACGTATTAACACCTTCGCCGTTTGGCCTCGTCCTGATCTCCTCTCCTGTCTCCTCTCACCTCCTTACATCAACACCTGGTCCTGCATGCGAGCGCCCTCCTTGTTCTTCGCTCCTCATTGTTCCCTCCCCCTCGTCGTTATCATGTCTGCCTCGGTTTAAAGACTGCGGAGCAGATTTGACACATCGTCCGCTGCGCGAGCGAAGAGATACATTTGTACAAAAGTGCGCTAACTTTGACACTAATTGCTCCTCAGCGTCGTGTCTCCACCAAACTTTGTTTTCATATTAATTTTTGTGCTAACGACTTCCACCTCGCTGCCTCTCTGCATGCCTCATCCCTCTGCTTCTGTCATCACAGATCTCTTTTGTCTGTGTAGCCGTCTCTTCGTATTCTGATGTCATGTGTTTACGTTGAGAGATCTGCACTTTTTGACACATGTAGGCCAGGAAACTTCTAGAAGTAGCTGTTTAAAGGGGGCAGTATTATGAGTTTTCCAGGCACATATTAATTTTAAAGCACAATCAAGTAACTACGTTGCCTTCAGTTGTCATAAATATGCAATAGATATACATATATCAAATATGAGTTTAAGAACATTTGACTTTGTAGTGTAACGCCATGAAATTGGGCCTGTGTCTCTTTAAGAAAGTCCTGCTGATTCTGAGACTCCACCATCAGGAAGTCATTGCAACATTGCGCCAACATTTTACCAACATTTCACTGAGAAGTAGCTTGCAGCATAAAGAGCTCAGCAGATCTGCAGTTCCACAAGGTGTTTGCTAATTGCTGCTGGCTAGTCTGAAGGAACTGAGTGGAGGCGTCGCGGGGGAGGGGTTAACGGTGAAGCAGATGCTATGAAGTTCGGAAATTTCATCTTTGAAGGCGGCGCTCTGTTCCACCACGCGTGTTTTTTTTTTTGTTTTTTTTTTACAGCTAAACGGTTGCCACGGGAGATTAAAGGATTTCTCAAACATGCATGAAAGAATCAAAGCAACACTCCAGGTAAGTTTTTGATGAGAGAGTAAGATTATATCCTGACGTACAGCTCAAAAAACAAGATTTTACATGATATGCCCCTTTAGCTACAATAATTAGCCAACAGGGATTAAGTGAGAATCATCTTAAGATCCAGAAATTTGAGTCTTGTAGAGTGCTACACACTTAAAACTGTAGATGGAGATGCAATAAATGTGACATAAATTTGTACTACGTTTATTGTCAAGTATGAATAGCGAAAATGTCCCAAAGTCCATTCTAAATGACAAATTAAAGATCAAGTTGCTGCAAAGTGAGAGAATGTGTGAAAATGATACAGTTCAGTAAAAGTGTCTTTATTTTTGAAGAAATGTCTCTTTTTTTTAAACCCCTTTGTTTGTGTGAGACAGTCATTTTGGATTTTGAGGTCGGGGCCTCTGAGCAACTCATGGTTTTAAAGCATTTCAACACCTGGGAGTGTTGCAGCTGATTTCTTTATACTCCGAACACAGAAATTCAGATTTCGAAACACAACTGGAATGTAACCCAAGTCTCTGTGGATGGGAAGCATATTTCTTTCTGCCGTGTCCAGGAGTTTCTCACGTGGGCAACGCTTAGTTTTGTTACATTTCCAGCATAGCAGGGGGAATTTTTTTCTCCCTCTCAGCCAGTCCTGGGGTCGATCCACGCTGAACATTTCTGAAAGGTAAATGTTGGGGTGTATCATATTTGCAGGGGGTACGCAGGGCCTCCTCTTCATCATTTTTACATTACCTCTCCCTTCGACACGCGTCGGCTTGATGGAGTAGGAGCTGTTTTGCCAGACAGAAACAAGATCTTGACCACCTGTGTGGATTTCTACCACTGAATCACCAGCAATAACAAACAAGAGTAAAATTTCATGTATAACTGACAGCGAACCACAAAACACACTTTGGTCTTTGGTCCACTTTGTGGTCAAGGGGACATTTCTGTAATTAGTCGATTCTTGAAGGTCTGTATGGTGAAAGGTGCACAGTATGCATGCGAGAGTCCTGCCACCTGGCTGAGAGGTTAGAAGCTTTTTCAATGATTACAGTAAGCTTGTTTTTAGAACCATGACATGAATATGTTAAAATATTTTAACACACTTTTGTTTTGTTTTTTTCTTTTACAGTTCTCTCTCAGTACAAAATCTCTGCTCATGTTTGAGAACTGCTTAAAAATGAAATTCATAAACAAAGTCTCTTATATCCACAATCATTTGCTGCAGCATTGACTATTATTTTCTCAGTGTATGAGCCAAATGGCCAAGAGAGCATTTGACTGCAGCTGCAGCTGATATCAGATACACAGTTTTAAGTGACATTTTAATGAAAACAACACGTTGGCAGAAAGTGACGCCTGACAGCCACATTAATGGAGGTAAACGTGAGACTTTTAGGTGCTTCCATTCACAATGTCACAATGTTTATGCAACATCAGCACGGTTCACAACTATGAAGTGGGCTTTTCTGGTGGCACATGTTGGGAGAAATGGGAGACCTGCACATGGATCAGATTCTGACCAGAACAGGAGCAACAATGAGTTGATTCAAATATTATTGAATGAAAATAAGCCACCAAAGTTTCGTTTTTAGAATTACATTTTTTTTTATCAAAAGGAGTTATTCACCTGCATAACACAATACATACAGATTGGACTTGACATAAAGTGCTTTTAAACCCCAGGGTAGGATGCCTGTATGAAAGTTCTCCAACCTGTGTGTATTTCAGATGAAGGCTAAAAACAGCTGTGCATATTAAGAACTAAATTGTGACCTTGAGTTTCAAAAAAGCATAGAAAATTTTATGGGTTTTTTTCCCCCTAAAACAACTGGTCAATTAAAACATAAATGAAGTACATTGTGCCACATAATCTGAGAGACAAACAAGAATTAATGCCCTGGGAATAACAATGTAGAAATACATTATTAAGGTGGAAAAACATTAAAAATGCTTTTATCTAAAAACAAAAAGTCTTATATATTTAGCAGTTTTATGAAGTAACTGGTGTTTAGTTGAGATAGAGACCCAAAATGTTACCAGCAGCACGCTGCCTGGCCCGCTGAGCCACAGATCATCTTGTTAGTCCGGATTTCATCTGCCGACCCAAACCTGGAACTTCCATCTTTGTGATTCGCTCCAAGGTTGACTGAAGGATCGGGTTGCCCCTCCGACTTCCTGATGTGCGTATGTGTGCAAGAGTATTTGTACTACTTCTGTCTGCATACGTGCTCTGGGCTGCAGTATCTGTTCATGTGGGGCCACTGTGAGCGTGTGTGTGTGTGTGTGTGTGTGTGTGCATGCGTGCGTGTGTGTGTGGATGCTGAATGAGGGCCAGGTATGGGCTGAGGAGAAGGATTGATTGTCCTGCAGGGACAAAGCAGCTGGAACAGTGAACACAAGACAGACAGACGGACGGACAGACGAACGGAAGCGGGGGAATAAATCAGAGACGCGGAGAGGAAAAAAGGGGAAGGTGGCTGGAAGAGAGCAGGATGGAGAGAAGACTGGAAAGGCGAGAGGAAAAGGGAGATCAGAGAAAAAGGCGATTTATCCAGACAAACAAACTGCCACTTTTTTTTTTCTTTTCAGAAATGAAATGACGTAATGTTTCAGAAATAGTCCAGCAGACGCAAAATGTGCCACTATTCAAAAACTTCAGGAAACCAAAGGAAATATCGTATAATGCTAATGCATCTGACCACAACCTTTCTTGAATCAGCACAGACAGACAGATACACACACACCACATACACACACACACACACACACCCTCTTCCACTTCTACACAAACTGAGGACTTTGTATTGACTTCCATTCATTTTAGTAACCGCATTTATGCCTAAGCCAGACATTTTCCCTAACCCTAATCATTACTAATCTATTCCTAACCCTAATCCTACCCAGAACTTAACTCACACAGAACCTCTAAATCTAACTAGTAGAGCACAGCATAAAAGTGAGAACTGGGGAGAGGACCTCACTTTCCACAAATGACCTCAATTTGTTGCTAAATGTTGTGAAAGTGTTCCTCTATATGCTGCATATACAAGCACATGCACACACACGCACACACACACCCGCATACACGCACATGCATTTCATTTCTCTTCCTTCCCTCTTTCCTTTTCCACTTCTCTTTCCTTCTTTTTACCACATCCCTTACTTTTTCGCCTGTCTTTTGCGAGCACACACACACACACACACACAGACACACGCACGCACGCCCACGCACGCAGACACACGCACGCACCCGCACACACCCACACACACAGGCACGCACACCCCCCCCCCCCCACACACACACACACACGCACCCCCCACACACACACGTAGTGCCTCTCTCTCTCCTGACCACATCCCCTCTTCTCTCCTCCCCTCCCAACCTCAGGTCGTGTGGTAATGAGTGTGTGATGGAGCCTCGTGGCTACCAGGCTCGCAGAGGTATTTTTAGCACTTCTGGTGGTTTCCATCACTAAATATGCTCCGACTTCATATTTCAGGTCTGAATGCCGCCCTCAAAGTAGAGAAATGGACAGTGTGTTGCAGTTAGTTTAAGTTATTAGACAGTAGTGTTAAATGTAGCGCGAAGATGTGAGGACTGACAGCCGGAGGGTAATTGGAGACGGAGCGACTGAAGAAATAGGTACATGACTGCTGCCCGCAAAGGGCTGGAAGCAAAAAAAATGTGAATGACATGAGAAATTAAGGGAAGTAACTGAAGAAGTTACTTGAAATTACCTCATTGCTGCAGTTGTGAACTTTGAGGCCAAGTAATTGCTGGAAGAAAATCAAAACATTCACTCAGTCGAAGCACGTTTTGCAATGGTGAATGTCTTTATTTCATACAGATGCCACAAAGGGATGATAGTTCAGCTGTGACATCATATTTACGTCTCTTTAGGCACGGCAGACAGCAGCTCGGTATTTAATGCCTTCACGTAGGTGACTTTGATTAGACCCGACAAGAACTAATGGGAAAGCACAACTCTGAGGAGCCAGTTGGACGTTTTTATCCTCACTGAAATGACCTCAAGTCATAACAGACCAACAAGATTACGCTTTAAGTTGACGATGGCAATTTAGACGAGGAGGAAACCTCAGGAAGCTGCGAGGTCGAGACAAAACAATCTTCAGGATAATAAAGTTGAAAGAGCGAAGACTTTAAATTCCAATTTTTCAAACCAGACACAAAAAAAACAACACCATGATATTAATAACCTGCTAGAACATGGATTGTCTTTTTCATGTCTTGGAAAGGTCTTTTGAGGTGCACCAAGAACACAGAGTGCTCCACTGTGGTAGAGCATGAGTGTTCCCAGACTGGTTTGAGCATGTAAAATTGGACTGGTTTTGGACTGGTTGGACTGGTTTTCACCAGTCCAATTTGAACAACACTGGTTGTTCAACAGTGGAAGGAAATCATCGTCCTGGGTGCTGCGTGGAGGAGCAGGGGTGCTCTTCTCCATGAGGTGATTATTGGTGTGGCCTGGTCTTTAAGTGGTTTGAAGACGTAGTTGCCATGCTGGCTTAATGCCAAGGCTAAAACCGTATTACTGTAATTAATGTAAGACCTGTGGTGAAGTCTTACCGCCGGCGGGAAAGACGAAGAAGACGACAGGAAGTGGCAGGAAGATGATGGCAAGGCATGTTTTTTTAACGACTTATCGCGAGAACTAACTGATTCACGTGCGACTTTAATTGTGCTTCCTGTTTAATGGAAACACTGCAATTGTGAAATTGTGTCTTTTTGAATTTAGCGGAATATCGACAAAGTTTTGCGCGCATTTTGTAATGGGAACGCAGCTTTTCTCAGCAAGGCTGAAACTGACTGTGGAGGCGCAGAAACCTTACAGATTTATAATGATGCTCCACGGATTCTGAAGAAACAATTAAAATATGATACGTGTGATGGCGCTTTGGTAAAATAGTTTAAAAAGCAGCAGCAAAAATTACATTTGGTGAGAACTAACAGTAGAGAAACATAATTATTGCCTTCATATTAGATTGTCAGATTTTTTTGCAATGCAGTATTAAGAGAGATAATGTGGCAGTCATACTAATGTGAAAATATCTCTAGTGAAGACAATATTCAGTATTTATTGTTTTTGGAATAGGGCAGTATATTTGTTAGCTTTGAAATCTGAGCACATCAGAAAATGGCTCATATTGCATAGGTAATGTGTTGTAAGGAAAAAAAAAAAGAATTAAAGTGCAGATGTTTTCATAAAATGATCACCTTCTCTAAAATCTTTGTTAGAATGTCTCCGGCTCAGGCCTGCTTATACTTGCCATTTTGTAGCAGAAATAGTGCTGCTTCAGTCATATTTTGTTTTTGTAAAAAAAAAAAAAAAAAAGAAAAAAAAAAGAAATAGTCATGCCTTGCTCGCTTTGTTTCCATAACACGAGTCAGCTGCAGCTGCCACTAAACCGTACATTTACCTCTCAAACATTCAGCAAAAAAAATTCCCGTCCCAAAGCCAGCGTGCTCCCAAATATGTCCCACAACAAACTTTCCTACCACTTATTTTTTCCATTTTCATCTTGATCTCGTCTCAGATTTTACAGCAGACTGTTTAGTGGAACCTCAGTGATAATCCTGTGAATTTTCACCATAAAAGTGTTACAGCAATATGGCAGGTTTTCGTCCCTTTTTTTTTTTATTTTTATCAAATTTGGTTCCAGTTGGACAGCTGAGTAAGTCCTTGGGCTGCAGCACACATGGCTAGAAAAGTAAATCTACTGATGCTTAATACTTGTCTACTTTTCTCTTCAGCGCTCCAAACGCAAAAAGTATAAGTATACATTTAAAAGGGTAACTTAAGTCAGACAAAGCAGCTTGAATCATACATAAAAGAAAAATGATTTACCTTGTATTCCTGCAAGTTAAAATGTTAAACACAAGAATGCCTCAGACAGCCAAGAGTCGACTGTACTCCCATAAGAGATGGTATATCAAGAGTACACTTGAAATGTTTTTTAAAGATGCTCTAAATGTCTCAACTCAAGATTTGTCTTTGGGACGTAAAAGGATGTTCTTTCATGAAAAGCTTTTAATTCTTGCTGATCAAAATATTAGCATTTGCTCTCCTTACCAACAGACAAGGGGATCCTCCTAAGCTGATTGATGTCTCACGCAGGACCGGAGATCTTATTCCTCCTTTCCTCTGAAAGCTTCCACATTTTTACTAAGATCTCCATCTCATCCATCTTTATTTCTGTTGGCGGGGACGTCTTGTTCTCCCTGAAGATCCGTCCTCGCTCACAAGGAGCCCCATTGTCTGCTTAGGAGAACGTGGGTTTATTGTCCATACCGACACAAGTGGCACAGGCGGATTGCGTTACTTATTGAGACCTGGAATCCCATCACTCCCCACCTGCCAGGCTGCGCTCGTACTATATACGCCGCCGGGTCTGATTTACTATAAATTCAGTCTGCTTGCTGTGTAAGAAGACCCCGATCGGCTCGTCTTGTATCACAATCGCATTGATGTAATGACAACATAAACTGAGGCCGAGATCTCCACTGTAGAGCCAAAACCTATCGAAACGTAAAGTGGAAGTGACTCGGGGCAGTCGTGGTTGTCAGTGTCTTTATTCATCAGTTTCATATAATAAGTAGAAGATCGCTTCCCTTCTGCGCGCTTTAGTGGAAGCATCTTCTTTTCATTATGTCTAATCCTTCTTTTTTCCCCTCCTGTCTTCTCTGTTTTGTCATTTGAGACTGTGCAGAGTTAGTTCCTGTTACTAAGCCAGGTTTCTGGGAAGGAGAGTTTTGAACAGTCTGAGCCTTCCTGCTCAGACGACTTCCTTGCTGTGGTGTACGGACACACCTGTGAGTGTCTTTGTTGACTGCGGGATCACCCACAGCGCCCTAGACGGAACGGGAAGCTTTGACAGATGCACAGAATCCTTCCTTGCAAAGAAGATCAAACTCAGTCGGATCAGATGAAGAGATTCTACGAACGTCGATTTTCAAGTCTCGCCCCAGATTCTCAATTTAATGAGTCTGAATTTTGACTGGGCCCTTGATTTGAATCATAAAGCTCTGTCTTTATGTTTATGATTATGATGTTTATGATATTTCTTATCTTGCCACAACATTAAGTGTGTTTAAATATTGTGTTAGCAATCAAATCAATGTAGTTGTTATTTGTTTACTGCCACATTATATCAATCAGTTCCTCCAGTTTCCTCAGAATAATCATGGAAATTCATTCAAAATCAACAAATCCCCACACTTTTTTGTGCTGTTGCATAATTGGGAGTTAATTGCAGATTTTTTCTCAAAAATTGTCAAAAACTTTCTTACATGTACTTTACAGCTTTTTATAGTAGGCTGAGGCAGCCAATTAAGGCTATCTCAGCCTTAATTGGTGTCAGATTATAGTCCATACATCTATACATATATATACATATCTATACATATATACACATATCCTGAAATCCTTGAGAGACTGTAGAAATGTTCAACAATATGATTTAATTTGAAGAATTCATTGATATTTAAACAGTATGTGAACAGGTTTTATTAAAATACATTCTGGCACCACTGGCCCTTTAAGTGCATTCATGATCTTGATTTGGACCAAGGCGAAAATGAGTTCAACCTCCCTATTAATCTATTAATGCCTTCAAGAGATACAAAATGATAAGCTGTGTGAATCTGAAACAAATCCAGGTAATCTGCTGTGTCATTTGTCAAGCATACAGTATGGGGAAATGAGTAAATCTTTGTTAGTGCAGACAAAGCATCTGGATAGCTGAAGCATTAAGTGATGTTATTGGTGGCACCTGTCTGTTGTACAGGTGAGCATTTAAACTCTCCCAGTTTAAATGTTCATCCCAGAAAACTTTGTAGCACATTTCAATAAGTGTCATCTATCCATCCATCTTCTTACACCCTTGTCCCTCAGTGGGGTCGGGAGGGTTGCTGGTGCCTATCTCCAGCTAGCGTTCCGGGTGAGAGGCGGGGTTCACCCTGGACAGGTTGCCAGTCTGTCGCAGGGCAACACAGAGACACACAGGACACACACTCACACCTAGGGACAATTTAGAGAGACCAATTAACCTGACAGTCATGTTTTTGGACTGTGGGAGGAAACCGGAGTACCCAGAGAAAACCCACGCATGCACAGGGAGAACATGCAAACTCCATGCAGAAAGACCGGGACTGGGAATCGAACCCAGAACCTTCTTGCTGCAAGGCAACAGCTCTACCAAGTGCGCCACTGTGCAGCCCTAAGTGTCATCTATTTAAGGTCAAATATTCTTAAACACAAGGCAGATACACTGCAGCGAGATGGAAGTATTTTTACTTCACTTTTATTTTATCGGTTTTTAGAATCGAAATCCTAAGAAGAATGTTAATAAGCACAGAGTGTCCTGAGAACCAGGGCTGGAGAACTGCTGTTTGCTTTGGTTCGATCCATGAACATTATTTCTAGGATGTCAAGTACTGTTTTTTGTTAACAGGCTTTAACTTTCTAAAAGGTTAAAATTTTAATATTTAGAACATATTTAGAGGTTCTGCATTCTTTATTGTTCTCTCCGTTGATCAAACTGATGAAACTCCACATTTATCTGTTCCTGCTTTTGCAATAAACCTGAACGTTCTCGCAGTTTGAGCAACGTTTACGTGTCGCGGAGCGTTATGGAAGACATATTGGAGGAGGAGATAAACACGCTGTTTGACGTTAATGTGAAACATTCTCTGTTATTTCAGACAATCGAAAACAGGCTCTAAAGGAGTCACATACAGTAGGGCTGCGTTTGTGGGGGTTCTTTGGAACATTTAGAGATAAAGTGATATGCTCTAGTGCTTATAGAGCCAGACCACTCTCAGCTGGATCACATTCCAATATTCAAGTATCTGAAATAAGATATTGCACTAACCTGAACCTTTTTGTCCCAATTGGCCAACAGTGTTGGCCAAATAAATCTCTGCAGTTTCTCTGGGATAAATTAATGCCATACAAATGCATACAAGAACCGAGCCATTAAACAATAGGCATAAAGGTGGGGAGGCTTCAAATCAAAAGCATACCACCATAACAGTAGGAGAAAGCACTAAAGGGACTGACACACAGCTAAGGTTTATTATTTTTGAACTACAAGCTTCTGCTAACAGCGCTAATACTTTATACCCAAGCTTAAACTCTGTAATTAAACTTGTTACATTTTCATGTACTGTAAAATTATAAGTGTTGCACAGTTTGGAGTTTGGAATGTGCCAAATTACAGAACACACAGTGCAGTCGCTTTTTAATCACATAAATGTGCTAAAGTCCTATTTTCCATTTAGCTCCTGCCAGCACAGGATGTCCATTTCAGTTCAACCTTTATATCAAAGATTAGATTTAAAATTTCCATCTAGGCGATTTTATGCGTAAATAAAATCTGTACTTCATGTGGTTTTGTAATAAATAAAGAAACTGATATTTCAGCTGATTTCATCCCAGTGGACTATTTACAAATGGCCTGAACTTTGCTTTCTCCATGTTGAGCTGCTTCCTATCTTTTCATATCTGTTTATCTGAAATGTGCTCTAATTATAAGGAAAATAAGCACATTTTATATGACAGTATATCTAGTAAAGTGTGTTTGCCCCCCTCTACTTATACAGTTAGTGTGTTTGAATGAAAGGTGTCTAATTTAGTGTGTAATGTGCTACGATTTATAGTTTTCACTTTTATGTATATCTAATTTCCCCAATCGCTCCGATATTTATTAGCCAAATAAACTAGGAAGTAGGTCAAGCGGCTGTTAGCTGGAGCTCCTCCAAGCATTCAGCATGCAGAGGTGAGTGAATTTTTATCAGAACGGACTTAACATTTCCACAGTGTTGCATGAGATTAATTGTTGTATAATAACCAGTTTCTTTAGAATATTTTTAAGTCTGCAACTACACCAGTCGCTCTGTTTATCAAATTTTAGTCTATCAATGAAATAACTTAATCAAAAGAGGAAGATGTTTCTTTAGCCTTATATTAATTCAAATAATAGACATGAAATATATAGCAGTTATCTGACAGATGATGGCTACCCTTTTATGCACAAAAATAATTATCTAAGCAATACAATAAAAAAGCATGGCTAAAAGACTAAATGGAGCAGAAAATAAAATAGTCATCAAGAGAATTATTAACTATTCAATGTCCAGACTAAGATTATTATTCTTTTTTTTTTTGTTTAATCTGGTGTTGATATAAACTAACACTGATTTTGAAGATCCTCATTATGACATGGGTTGAGCTCTGGTGCCCAGCGATATTTTTTGACTTAGACAGAATCTCACTCAGTAGTAAACATTAATGTGTTGCATACAAGAAAGAGACTAATACTAGTTGAAGAAAATAAAGACTTACCATGAATAAGTATTCATTTTTACCTCAAAAGAAGGTCCATTGCAGCTTCAGGTGGTTTTATATAGACAGCAACAGCGAGGAGTGCCAGAAAGACATCATGATATGAAAAACTAGTGTAATGTTTTGAGAAAAAGTATTTTGTTTGTCTAACAAAAATTAGCTGGCCAGCCAATTACCATAAGAACTTATTTGGAGCTGAAAAAGTCGAAGTTTAAGGGTTGATTTGCACAACGAAAGACATTTTGTTGGATCACAGAAATCAAGTTTTTGCTTGTTTATGGTGAGTTAACTGTATCACTACCATGTTTAATCAAAACCTCAAATCAGTTTCAATTTCACGTTGAGTTTAAGAAGAAACCTGATACCCTGAATGCATTTTCTGACATACCAGAAACCCCAAAACATGCAGGTCACTGGGAGACAACAGCAATCCTCAGCCGAGCTGAGAACTCAGTCAAGGCCTTGATAATTATGTTTCAGCCTGTTTTTCCCAACTGAATGGCATGGAACTTGAGCAAATTAGTCAGGAAAGACTGGAAAAAAGTGCAACATCCAGATGTGCAATGCTGAAATTATGCATTTCAGAGTCAGTAATTGGTTCCAAGGGGTCCTTCCAATTTTCACATTCTTAGATGGAATATTTTGTTGGCCATGGTGCTCATGCTACTGCTTTACCTAGTCTAAAAAGTGATTTACAAGTCTAAAAAGTTGTCCAAACCAAATGTTGTTGAAAGTACATAGAAAAGACAACACCGCTTTCCACTGAAATGAGACTAAAATGTGGTTGAAAGGCAACAAGACATCATCATAAAGATATCTCATGATATCTGTTCATTATCAAATTGCTGGTTGATCAAATAAGCTGAAAAAGCTTTGCTTAAAATAAAAATCTAATTTTAAACATACCTATCAATGTGGCCAAAGAACGAATAAACTGCAAAACGGGTGACAAGTGTTTGGAGCGTGTCTTCACGAATTGCTTTTGTACTTTTCCAGCACGCCAGAAGAGAACCAATCAATAACCTTGAACTGATTTTAAAATTTTACAACCAGACGTTTAACTCGGACAGGTGTATTGAAGCTGTGAATCAGCTAAAGGTAATAAAAACCAAACATCCATAAACACAAAAATGAAGAAAGTCAGGATGACACAGAGCTTAATGGAGAACAAAAATCCAATGACACAGGCAGTGTTACTGACATCAGTTCTTATCGATACGCAATGACCACAGCCCTCCATTCTTCTCGACAAACCGTCACTGCAGCAAACAGTAGCTTGTGTGCAGCTCTGGAGCTGCAGGCCAACTTTTTTATCATCTCCCTGAAGAATGCTTCCCTCAGTCGTCCCGCAGTGACTTGCCTTGACACTGATCATTTTCTCCTGTTCTTTTATTTTACTTATTTATTTTCTTTGCTGGCTCCAGATCAGTACCAGTCAAAGATTATATATTTTACAAATCTCTGCAGCCAGGTTTGCATTTGTAGTCAGGAGCTGGAGTCGGATGGAACATATTGTTGTTATTATGAGCAGTGGAAGGGGTCCAGCTGCCAGAAGAGGGAGAAAGGCACACAATCGTCTGGTCAGAGGAGGGGAAAAAAGCCACAGTGGTTACTATGCGCTGTTTAAATCTGCTCTCGTACTCTCAGTCTCCTACACACACACACACACACACACACACCCACACACACACACACACACACACACACACACACACACACACACACACCCCCACACACACACACACACACAGCCCAGAACTTTTACATAAACAAATGGATGCTCACAAGGACACCATGCAGGAACACGTACAAATCATCTAAATGCACAGCACACATCCACGGACAATTAATGCTGATATAAATCAGCTGCCCAATTTCTGGTTGGAGCGTAGAGCAATTTCTCCACCGCCCCCCCCTCAAATTCCACAAAATGATCTGCGGTAATTTATGGTGTGTTTTCCACCAAGGGGAGTGATACGGGGTTCTGGGCTGTAAACGTTGCGCTGCCATGTTTATTTTCATTTCATTTTGCTCTGCCTCTACTAACACTTTACCTTGGTGATTTAAGAAGGTTAAAAGTGGTTTTGGAATCCCACCAGCTGGATCAGTGTGTGTGTGGGTGTGTGTGTGTGTGTGTGTTCGTCCTTCATACCAACAGCAGAGTTTTTTTTGTTTTTTATGGTTCTTCCAGACTTAATTAGAAATATAATATTTTACACATTCAATTCTTGTGATATTCTGCTGTATTTTTCTGACGGATGCAGATGTATTATTTATTGCTACCCGTGTCCTGTCGTTTGCTTGCAGATGGATGGATAAATTTGATGTGACGATTCAAACACAAATTTATGGCTACTTAGTTGCAAATCATCAGTTAATCAGCTTTTTGATCGGGCATTGATATGTTCAGAGTTGTGCTTGACTCAGGCACAAATGAAATATTTTTATAATTGATGTATGCCTAAACAGGTACATAAAAATTGTGAAGAAAATGTTGAATTTGGAATTTCATTATAAAAATAACAAAAAGGAGACCATTTTTTCCAGTTGTCTTCTGATTTACACCTCCTTCACACTAAGATCGCCCCAAACGCTGAGAGACCTTAACACTCATTCGAACACGGCTGGTCTGCAGCAAATTTGAAAGATTTAACTTCAGTGTGAAAGGAAGGTTGGGGTGGAAGATCTCAGTGAATAGGTTTTTCACAAAGCAGCGACATGTTTTAATCGGAACTGTTTGCTCAAAATTTATGCAACGTGCAAGGAGATTTCTCATGCATATAAAAGGGAAGTTTCTGCAGCTATTTCTAGATTATACAACATACCCCATTTGCTGTCACTTTTAGTTTTTCCTCTTCTTAATCACTAAATACCTGGCGCCTATTTGGGTGAAGTGAATTTGATATTTAAACTACTGCCTGCAAACCTTCTTTGGTGTTCCACCAAGCAGCCAAACCTTGCTTATGGGCAACTTGGAGGAGTGTGCGCTTCTTGCTATGACAGTGTGCTACTTCAGCTGAGCTCCCACCACTTTCTATTGGCAATATAGCACTATCTGATAATAGCGCTAAATTAAGTGGAATCAGACTGGTGCTAAAGTTCTGCCAACAGTACAGAACGGGAAGTGGCTGTTGGCCTTGGCATGTAACACGTGTGTCCAACTTTATGCCTGATTTTCTGTTGGCCGATCGATTCAATTTCACACAGGTCACTTGTCATACTTACACATCGTTCTCACTACTGTGCTGCCTCGCGTTGCACCTGGGATATGCAACCATCATATATGCAATATGTACCTACGGACGTTTTGTGAACTTATACATTGCCAAGTGTGACTGTACTGCACCAGTCTGCAGCACAGCTACATTCTTATTCCATGCCAGAAAACTTTGCCAACACCTGGCAAAAAAAAAAAAAAATCCCAGTTTAGTCTGAATTTTTTATGTCACACTGCATTCTCAAAGGGGCCTGGGGCTAGCTTTTCTGATTTGACTGCCAAAGTTTCATCTAAAGTACCAAAGAAAATCTTACTAGATTTACAATGTCCTTCTGCTTTTATATTTCTTGTAACAGGCAAGAAATATGTGCTGCAAGAAACTCTTGAAGCATATTTAGTGCTTCTGTTTGGAGTTCTGAATCAAAGTGTAAGTGAAGGTCATAAGGAAAGCCTTACACCGGGGACACGCTATAGGATTGGCTGCCCAGTTTTACCGCCGATTCTGAGTCGGGGAAAGTTTGCGCCAGTCTGGAGTACAGACAGTACAATTCAGCTACGATCAAATGGCCAGTGAGTTGGCACATGAAATCTGTTAGTGAGATAAGAGGCAAAGACTGGAGTCTCTAAGCGTGTGAGGGGAACCGACCTGATCTCAGCTGCAGGCAATTGAACACGCTTACATTTTTATTTTAACAAAAATAAGACATTTAAGACTAAAATGCAGTAAATTACGAATTATTATCCTGATAATGTTATTTTAAGTATATGATATCAAAATTAATGGTAAAATTGCTCTGAATGTGAAAGATTTCAGTGGTTTAATTGGAGCTCAGTAAAAAAAACTAATTGCTCTGAATAAAGTACTTTTTAACTTTATTGTTATTTTATTTATTATAAATTCAATCATAAATACTTTTTTTCATACAATGCAGTCCAATCATGATAGCAATAACATTTTCAGAATAAAATCGACATTAAAATTAATGAAAAAACCAACATTAGGTGAAAAATTCAAAAAACGAGTCAAACTCTCAACACAAAAAACACAATCGACACTATCTGAATGAACTTTTCATTTAAGAAGTTTAACTATTGCTATTTATCAGATTTTATTTCTTTAACTTAATAGAGAAGTGAAACAGAACAAAAGCCAATCCAGATTCTCACATGTCATTGTTAACCCTTCAGAGTATTTCAGTCAATTCACTTTTTATCTTTTTTTATTCGGTTTTAAGTAGTTGAAAAACCTAACGCAATATTGATAATCCCTCAGCAGGTCTAATTATTAAGTGTGCAGTTCCTCCAGCTCTCTTCAAAATCTGTGAAGACCGTGACCGTTGTGTGCTGTGTTTTTCTCGTAATTTTTCAGGGAACGATTTTCTCCTTCTCATGCATTTCTGACTGACAAGGTTTTACAAGCCTCTCCTCACCAATAATAAAGTCGAAGGACGGAAACCACTGTTTACCTCCCACAGCCAATTACCAGTTTTTCGTGCAAAGCCTACTTTTCAGATTAAATAGACAAATGCTTCACACTGATCGGAGGTATGCGGTTATTTATTTAACCAGCTTGAAATGCAGCCTTTGCAATACCAATTTAACCTCAAGGAACATATATCAGACTATGTGCTGCAGCCTGCAAGCCGGCCACTGATTAACTCCAATAGTTTGGACATCTACTGAGTGACAGCGCAGTAGAAAGTCACATATTTATAGTCAGATGTTGGATTTTTGCTGACCCACTCTTTATTTTTAGGTTTGTGTAATTTATTTGAACTTTTTGCTTGCACAAGTTCATGAAACTCGACGAGGAGATGGAGGGGAAAGGTCCGTGGGATTCGGTTTCAGTCTTACTGGATGGCGCCAACCTAAAAAGATATTCTCTTTTCCAAGAGATTTTTTATTTTTCGCCTACAGAATATGTATCAGAAGAAAAACTGGACTGATCTGCCGGGTCAGAAACAGGTCCGCATCACGCTGGGTAGGTCTACCATATTATTGATGGCTTTAACGTCAGGGTTCATATCCTACAATGAGCACTGATGTAAAAATATTAAGCAGACATGGCTGTTGAATGACTTGCAGTCTGCTGAGGCCCAGAAACCAACATTTGAAGAAGTTTTCTTAGTTCAGCTGGTAGAAGAAAGAGTTCATTAATCTTACACGTGCGGTACGATGCCAGCTGCCACTCAGCTCGTCCGTAATCTTCACTCGTCAGTCAGCCGGTCAATCTTTCATTCTGTCAGCCGTCTTGGCCAGCTTGTCAGCACCCAACCGGTCCGTCAGCTAGTCAGTTAACCAAACAAATGAGCGAAAGAAAAAAAACACCCAACCAGCCAGTGAGTCAAATTGGATCCCATCGTGGACATTAGGAGTAGTTTTCCTCGAGCAAATCTGATTAAGCATGAAATAGAAATCGAGAGAAACAGGAAGATACATAAACCATGTCTGGAGCTCGCTCGCACACAAGTGAATGGAGGGAGATACGTATCTGTGTGCGCAGGCAGATCCTGGAGTTATTTTCTATAATACCCCCAAGTTTCATTTAAGGTTTGGTCAGGGTCCAGGTGGTTGGCTTTAATGCTGTCCAGATGGGAGACACGGAGCGGAGAGTGGCCAGATTTTTCCAACGTTTTTGTCGAAGCAGGATTCCTCTAATAAAAGCGGAGGAGATTTTCACAGTTCCGCAGACAAAACCTTACATTCTGAATCTCAAAGGGGAAGGGAGAGCAAGTAGGACCGCAATGTTATACTTTGTTTTTATTAAAGGGGCTGATTGACAGCTTGGAGAGAATTTTCCAGCATTAAACCAAGGGTCTTATTGGAGAGGACATAGCGGTGAGCAAAGGGACCTGGCAAAGCAAAGCAACTCTTTGGCAAGCTGCTACTGACTGAAGGCTTGGCGTCCTCTCTGATTCTCTTCTCCTACCATCTCATTCTCACTATAGTTGCTATCTATCGCCTAGGAGCAGATTGCTGTGGGGTGCCGCTGATCTTAACCTTTGACCCACCCAAATCTTTCCTCTCAAAGGCAAGATCTCCACTCGGTTTCAAACACCATCGTAATAATCCTCCACATTTCAGGAATATGATGTATCCTTATTTAACTTTATCCTCAAATTTAGGCACCTAATAACTGTCTGTGATGCTCAGAGAATCACTTTGGGAACTTCGGTGCAACAGCACGGTTTCATACTTGCCTGCTTAGAGCCTAATAAAACCCAGAGTGCCTCTTGATTCAAACAGCCTATAAAGGATAAAACACTTACTGTCCTTGCATTAGTGTCTGTGGATATGTGGGCGAGTCTCAGTCTCTGTCTTATCTCTGTTATGCATCTCTCAAAGCCTGGAACCAGTTAAAAAGACTGAACCAGTCACTCAGTGTGTCTCAGGGTCTGAAAATCACTATCAGAATGAAGGAACAGCAAACGGGCCGCATGTCGAAGAGCTATTGGATATGCTGTTTTCTTTTTGGTGCTAAGATTTCACACATTGTCCTGCAATTGTCGGCGGACTATCACTCAGCAGGCGCAGTGTCAACATTTGGCTCCGATTTTCATTTTCGACTTCAAAGTTATGTCATTGCAAATCTATTTGTACATCTTGGTGCGCAATACTTAATTGTGTATCCAAATAACTGGATGATAAGGTCTCTACACACACACACAATGACAAGAGACAGTCAAAAGCTGTCGGTAGCAGAGACGGCAGTTCAAGCTGCAACTTCCTTCCGTCGTGTCGCCAGAATGCGCACGTCTACGTCTACGAACTCGAAATTTCCCCTGCACCAATCTCACCGGTCACTTGGCTGTTGGAAGGCAAGTGTTTGTCGTCTCGTCACACAAGTTTCATCGGAAATTAATGGAGAGGGAGCAACGTTGCCTCTCGTGTCAAGCCCATTATTCTTTTCCAAACGGTGCATTGATGAAGGCTTAAAAAAAACCTCTAAAGACTTATAAAATGCATGTCAGTAAATCTTTTATGTTTTTGTACTGGATTTCTCTAAATGTGATCCTAACTAAGCCACTTTTTTTTTTAAACATAGTTTTCTGTTACTTTTGCAATTATTTGGAGTCTGATTATAATTGATGTGTGCACACTTAGCCATGATGCAATAATCACTGAGGCCTCCCTATAGCACGGCTCTGTGATTGCAAGGTTGTATCCTTGTCAGCGGGAAATGTCTTTTTAACAACCAATTAAAGATGAGCCAGGCTGCGTGCCTGCAAGGGGAATGTTTACGCAGTGGACCTCTCGGACGCAGAAAGAGGGAGGAAAGATTTATTGTCGGGGAAGGCAAGGAGAGAAAGAGAGACCAAAGGCAGGAGTGGGTGGGGGGGCGGAGGGAGGACGAATGCTGAACAGTCCGAGATTTGGCACTTTCACAGGTGTGCACAACAGGGGTTTTTAAGGCGGACGGAGTTTATGCGTGCATGCGTTTGTGTGTGTCCGTGTGTCCGAGTGTGCGTGTGCATGTGTGGAGCTGCCAAGCCGGCCACCTGTCTTTCCCTCGTTGTAGTTTTAGTGTTTCCTTTCATCCGGACCTCGGCAGCAGAGCTCCCACTTGGAGCAGTTAGCCTCCTGCATTGTGTGTGCGCGCGCGTGTGTGTTTGTGTAGCTCAGGCCTCAGGTGGATTGAAAAGACTAATGTTCCTAAAGGTGCATTTCGCTCTTTCCTCCACCTTTTTATATCTTTTCTTCTTTATATTTTATAGAGACAGCTCGGGTGGAAGCAGGAAGTTGGCCTACAGGGCCGCAGAGCAGAGGAGGACACCAGAGGAAACTTCTGCTCCAAAGTCAACAGGAGGTCATGCTTCAGGAAAAGTACTGCTACTGATCCATCTTTAATTAATAGGCCTTATTCAGCTGGGTGCCATCAGAGAGCAAGAACATGGATGAGTTGGAAAAAGAGCAGGAAGTGCTTCTGTCTCCTTCACTGATTCTCGTGTTTTGACAGTTGAGAAATGGTGAAATAACCAGTTTATGTTTTTGAGATGTGATCCAAAGGCCCGTCTGGCCACTTATTCCTGAATAATTTGCTTATTTATAAAAGCTGTGGAGGGCGGTTTGAGAAATTCCAGGCTTTATTTTCAGTTTCCGACTCGGCGGTTTATGGGTCTGCAGCGTGAGAGGGATAACCGAGATGGATGCTCCGCGAAGCCAAGCAGTGTGGAGGGGTGAATGTTTCAGCTATTTCAGAAGTGACCCATAAAGTGCTGCATTCATCAATATTTTCACACACGTAGTGATTTAACAATGGCTCAGATGATTCTGCGTGACGTGGAAAAAAAACAAAGGGAATCCAGAAGACTCTTTGGCTCAAACAGCAAATCAACATGAGAGACGAAGAGGCAGAGAGCGCTCTGAGCTGCCCTGTGTCTGTCTGTCTGTCTGTCTGTCTGTCTGTCTGTCATCACGGCAACGTTATACGCAGTCAAACAGATGGAACCTAATAGAGAATCGCTCTTTGGACAAAAAATAAATAAACCCATAAATAATATTTGCTTTAAAATGACACATTTTTGTAGCTGCACCTACGAGCCAGTTAAGTCTTAAACCTCTGAAAAATAATCAGTTATTTAACTACACTATCTAATAATTATTATTAACTATTTTTGTCTTAATATATAAATGAGTAAATAGTGAGAAGGGGTTCACTGATACAAATCAGCCACAATTTTTTTACTTTTGTGAAATCGGCGACAGGTTGACACTGAGATGTGAAGCTGATCTCTTATTTCCTCGGTACAGGTTTAAAAATCAACCACTGTCCTTTTTTGTTCTGCCGTCAGAGAGGTTTGACTGAAAGCCCCACCCACCATGGCATTCCTGCATGTTTGCACTTAACAGTAGTCACCCCACTGTTGCCAACTCAGTGACTTTCTTGCCATGTTTAGCAACAAAAATCAGATCAGGTCATGTCAGGTTTTTTAAAGATCAGCGGTCGGACATAAAACTACAATCGATGCGCCGCTCCAAAGTGACAGAGGCTTAGGTCAGAGCAGGGGTCACCAACTCCAGTCCTCGAAGGCTACAGTCCTGCAACTTTTAGATGTGTCTCTGCTCAAACACACTTGGATCAAATAAACTGCTCATTTCCAGCCTATTGCAGAGAGGAATGAATGCTGGTGAGGAAATTCAGACATTTTGGAGAAGAGGTGAATCTAAAAGTTGCAGGATGGTAGCCCTTGAGGACTGGATTTGGTGACCCCTGGATTAGAGTATTAATGTAATATGAAAACATATTGACTGTTTTTCCCATCAGGATGAGAGGGAAGTGTTCTTATTTCACATCCAACTCGATTCCATAAGTGAGGGTTATACAGACCTTTATAACCTCAGCCAAAGCTGACGCCCTGCCAGTCTCAGAGAGAGCGCTCTGATACCAGCGTGTTGGAGCAGAATCGGACTCTTCATATATATATATATATATATATATATATATATATATATATATATATATATATATATATATATATGAATTCTTGGCTTCAAACCAGAGACACGAGTTGGTTCTGTGGAAGTTGGACCAAAGTAAGGTCCTGTTTTCAGGTTCTATTGTGATGGTTCTGGTCCTGACAGATCAGCCTCCTGAGATTGATGAACTCTTGATAAATGTTAGATCTTTGGTTGAGACTTAACTATTTGCACATTCATTTCTTCAATTCGTTCTTCAATGAATTGGAGTTGTAATTTTCATTTTAGATGTCTGTCTATATAATCCACTGGCTAAGTTAATCATTTTGTGAAAATATCTTAGTTTTGAACTTAAACGCTTGATTACTAACCCTTCTTATAATTTTAAATTGGAGTATTTAACATACTTGTTGCAAATTTACAGAAGTCTCCTTCTGCTTCATTTCTATCAGATTTTGCTATGGAATGGAAAACTTTAGTTTTTGCTTTGAGATAAAAAAAACCCAAAAACAATCATTTTTGATGCAAGCATGTCTTCCACTTCCTGTGCTCACGTTCGGTCAACATTTTGCAAAAAAATTAATGGGCTTTATCAAATCCATGTTACTTTTATTTGTCCTCTAGATTACATGTTTGAAACCAAGCTGTCGATGTTTTGTTTTGTTTTTTTATCACGTTTTCCTTTAAACTTAATATCTAGTTTTGCAAAAGTTTAAGTTTTATGCCTTTTCCAATTCTTTTGCTAGTGTGAAAATCCTGTGACAAAAGCTGCTTTTTTGATAACTTTTGCTAACTCTATTAACATAAAATCCGTCACAGACAGCATCCTCGTCAGGCCATTACGTTGATAATTAGAACCAGTTGATTCTCCAACCTCCGCTTCACCTTCTAGTCCAAAACCTCCCACTTCAACGCACCGCAGCAGGCTGCGTACTCAGCTGATCTGCTTCATCGATGTGAAATACAGAGATCATTATACGGCTAAGCTATAGCACAGACTCCCCTGCTGCAGATGAGTGTGAGTGCATGCAAACGTGTGCACGTCCATTCATAAAGTGTGCTCATCTATTTGTGCATAAGTTCATTGGCTCACTAGTTGCATAAATGGTCATCTGTGTGTGTTCAAGATTATGTGAGTGTGGGCGTAAGGGGAACCTGATCTGATCTGTGTGGGAGGAACCGGTTCCTTTTTTCCCCCCACTCACAACTGTTCAGACAGACGGCCTGCTAGAGAGATCAGACTCTCAGACTAACCGGACCAGAAGCCATTAGGACACACTAGACACACTGCAATTTTTTTTATATTTTTCCCCCCAAAAAAGCTGATACTTTCTTCTTAAAAAAAATATTGAGCTCCTAAATTATGAGGGGGCAATAATAATAAGGAAAAGAAACATTTTAAAGTAAATTCACAACACTAATCAAATCATTTTCACGCGATCCGACGCACAGCATGGGCCAATAGAGGCCAAAGTGTCCTGAGATTTTGCGCTTTATTTTCCTATGTTCTGTCTTTTTGGGAAGGAAAACAGCTCTGGCACTTGAGTGTGAGGGTAGTTCAAGCATGACATGCCAGAACTACATTTTGTCTTTAAAATACAAGTGATTCTCCAGACCTCACAACTATCTTTAGCTCGGGTTTTCTCTGAAACTGCTTTTTCTAAAACTCTAAATATTGCCAGAAATGCTATTAGTATTAATGATATATTATTAGTTTCTTTTTTAGTATATAACTTCTTTTCCCCCTTCACTTCTATTACCTTTGTGAATCATATTATAATGGCTGATACGACGTCTGCGGTGTCCCCTCAGGCACTGTTTAAAGCTCTCAAAATGAATCTGTTTAGTTTCCTTCAGTATTTTTTTTTCTGATTCATGGTGTATTTATTTTTTTTTATTTGGCCTTTTTCACCCAACACATGTCACGTTGAAGAAAAAAGTCAATACAAACTCAAACAGATTCTTTGTTTTTAAGAAACCTTACCCACTGTCCGATATTATCCGTCGGTTAGGATTACACAAACTATTTCTGCTCGGATGCTATAAATGCTCGGATGACGAGAAAATATTTATTGAAAAAGTTTTTAAAGACAGCGCCTCAAATAGATTGTTTCCATGTACGAAATCGTAAGAAAATAAAAATAAATCGACCTAGTTATCAGGGAAGTAACGTGGACCTCTACAAGTCTGCTTCGCTCTTGAGTACAAAGTCCAGATACCTCAAAGTGCCACGTTCATTTGTTCAGACAGTTACATGCAAGTATAAGAGAACATCTTTGGTTGCAAAACGTGCGAGTCAACCATTAAATAAAGTAAAAAAAAAAAAAACCTTGTAGAAATGCTGACCAAACCGATGTGAGCTGAAAGGCCACTCAGAACGGAAGAAGTCATTATTAGAAAGCAGCATGAAAAGCCTTGTTATAGTTTGTAAGTGTAACAAGAATAGAACTTGTTACAATTCTTGTTACACTTAGGGATACAGAGAGAAGTCCTACGGTTTGATTAGACAAAAATGAAAATGTCTGAGCATAATGACCATTGTTATATTTGGAGGAGAAGCGGAATAGTGTTGCAAGCCTGAGAAAACAATCCCAGCTGTGGTGGCAACGTCGATTTGCTGCATAAGGAAACATTTCACACAACGCATGGCATCGCGACAAAACAGTCAGAGCAACACCCAGACATGCCGAATAACCAAAATGTTTGACCCGATCCACACTGCTTAAGGCAGTTCAACCAGACAGAAACTGTACGTAAACTTCTTAATACAAAGAAAGACTTTTTTCTTTTAAATCATGTAAGTGTAGTTTAATTGAATGTGTGACAGTGAAAATAACATGTTATTCTTGTTTCTTTCATTACAGTGTACGTAAACATGCGGTAAAGTGTATTGTCCATCGTAGTATTTATTTAGTTTACTTTAGTTATTTATGTTGACATTTTGAACTATTCACTCCATTGGTCCGACTCAAATTTATGCTAAATGCTTGAAAGTGAGCCTCGGTTAGCCCGTACGGTCAGCCCCGACCCGACGTCAGCGGACCTCTACATGTGGGCGTTTCTTCACCGTTCAATTTTCAACCATAGTTAGACGAGAGGCACCATCATGTTCTCTACGGTCATCAGACGAAGGTTTACTCAGATGAAAGCCTTTGTCTAAACAGAACAATTAAGAAAATGTAAAGAGCATCCTTTTTATTTTTCACAAAGCCAAAATCAAAAGAATGGAAAATAAAAAATAAAATACTGTTTCTCGTGTCGGAGAAGAGGCTGGAAAGATGGACAGACAAGGTTATGGGAAGGTAAGCGCGGTCAGGATGCACACACTGGAAAGCCATCACCAACCAGATTCTGGTCAGTGGCACTCCAGGGAGAAAAGAGGAAGAGCAGAGGAGGAGAAAAGAGAACAAGCATGTGGAAAGGTAAAGAAGAGGACAGCAAAGGGACAAAGGCAGATGTCCAAGTAGCCATACCTGCAGATGCAATTTTGCAGCCCACTTCAACCCTTCCTCCCACCCCAGCTCTTATGCGCGCCTGTTTCTCCGCTTCTTAATCTTGCTTCTTTTTTTTATTTCCTCTTTAGCCTTTCTTATTTATTTTTACTTCAACTTTTATTTAAAAAAAAAAAAAAAAAAGCAAATAATGCTTTTTCAAGATCATTTTGGCCAAGGCAAAGAGCGGCAACAAAAACATCCAACTTAACAGATTTCATCTGTTATGTTACAAACAAACCAGAAGCTTGAAATTAAAGAGAAATCTAAACTGAAATGTAAAAACAAAAGCATCGATTCTGTTTGTTTCAGATAATTATGCCTTAAATTTGCTCTCGTAAAAGACTTTCGTTGGTTTTCGTGTCTCCCGTAGCAGCGCAAGTATCCCCTAAAAAAAAATCCCCCACAATTTGGTTTCAGAAAACATCTGCGTGCCATCATAAATTCAAAATGGAAACTTTATAAGCTTTATTGGTTGGAACCAGCAATTACTGGGACAAGATTTGAAAATACAGTATGCTCAGAAAAATATGATTTACGCCCAGATTTACAAACATTTTATTGGTCAGCTCGAGTTATTTTCCACTTTCAGGGATGAATATTCGAAACAACCATTACCACCATAGTTCCAGCATGTTCTCTGTGATGCTACAAACTGAGTCAGAAACCAATGTCTGCACTTAAAAACAACATCAAAAATGCCATAAGTCTGTTAAATAACACAGTTTCATTATATATTGTTATGTTACATAAATATACATTTTTTTATATCAGTTTACATTTTAATAAGACAACTTTTAATGAATACAAATTCGTGGGTTTGATCATGTGCCGTATTTCTGTTTTTTTAGAAGTACTGTTTTTTTTTTTTTCCTCTATAGTCTTGATACGCTGGTGAAAATCCATGGAAAGTCTTGTTCACGATTCCTCACTGTAAAACAAAGAGTTCGCATAAAGTAATAGAAAAAGGAAACATTAAAAAGTTCCTTGTAAAAGGAAGTGGAAGTGCTACATAAATCCTTCAAAAGTCTTTAAAATGCATCACAAGTCTGGTTAGTCTTCAAGCTGCAGTGGTTGTAATAAAAAAAATGTAAAAAAATCACATGAAGCCCCGTCAGAGTCGTGAACATTTTGTCCGTGTGGTTTGTGCCCTCGGCGTTAGCTTCGGATGCTCGTCTTCCTGTCTCTGTCTTTGTTCTGCGACAGAAAAGAGAACACGGTGTCAGATCGTCAGGAACGTTCAGCTTGGACTTAATGATGCAACATTGAGAAGGCGACACCAGAAAAGGCAGGGATTTTTCACATTTCTGCCGTCGATGTTAACCTCCGGCGGCGGGACCGGGAGGGGGGGTGGGTCACGAACTTCCACTTCAGACAACTTCCCCGTCTGCTGTGGCAACAGAATCTGGTTTTCTGCAATCAGTGTGGTTTTGTAAGCATTTCGCCTCTGGTTGCCGAGAAAGTAAATTAGCCCTGACTGGCTGCAGTAAACTCACAAACACATTCCCACACAGTAGCAAGGCAACGTTAGCCGCCGCCGCGGCAGCATGGAGCAACACGTGTTTTGCTTAATTCGATCGCAGGCTGAACGATGACATCATGAGCTGATTTATAAGCGCAGCGTAAGACGATATATTCCTCATTTATCTGTGGTATCGGAACAGAGGAGCCCTGATTTCCTGGCTGGTGAGGAGCCTTTCTCTATCTGGCCAGGAAAATAACATCACTTTTTCCCTCCTCACCTAACCTCTCCCCTGCTCGCTGCGCCGGCCATCCGCCGCCGAGCCCGGCTCAAAGGTTTTTAATGAGGTTATTTTCTGAGTGATTTGCAGCGCAGTCAATCTTTGCCGTGTCTCAAAAATGAATGATATCTGATCTAATGCTGTTAAGACCTAATCCCTGGCTGTTGATAAATGTTTCCCAATCAGAAATCTGTTCTCATTCAAATTGAATTTGGATGAGTTTGTTGTATTTTCTGCCAAAAAAAAAGTTTGGGAGATTTTTTAAATCTTTTTTATTACTCCTTGCACTTTTTCCTTTCTCATATCATCTCAGCTAACCTTCTCCGACTCCCAGCTTGGCCTCCTGCTCAACACCTGTAACACATTTCCTTTATTTCAGACGGAGCACGAGGTGTAGGTGTTTGGAAAAGTCCATGTGACTGACATCAGCGACGGTGGGTAGGTGTTTGGACGGGTATCAGGTGGTAATCGGAGGATGAAATCACAGGATTTGGACAGGAATCGGTCCTCCCACTGATTGGGGCGCCGAAACGATTAGTGACGATCCGTCCTCCAGCTGGACAGAGATGAGCGTCGTTACTAGACTGGGATTGAACCACTTGTAGTTGGCTGCGAAAGCGAGCGTGAGCAAACACGCAAACATTTAGAGGTTGGTGCTTTGTGTGAAGGAATTTATGTTTCAAAAGAGCAGCTACTTCATGTGACCTTTACATGACAGTTTAATCTCAGTTGTTTTTTACACAAGTTCACTGCTCAAAATATCCCGCTAAAAAAACCCCCCCAAAAATAATTTTCATTTTCACCCTGAGGCTTTCGCAATATGCCGACGACCATTTTCTTTTTTACATACAATAAAATAATACAATCAAATTTTCTTAACTTAAATAGACAAGGAAGTCAATTTTTAAAGATTTTACAAACTTCGTTGCCTGAACTTCGTTGCCTGAACTTCATTCTGCGCTTGAGAGATCTTCAGGAAATACCTGAAGCTCAGATGCTGCACTTTCATCCTGTCTCATCTAGTCAATTCCTCACACAGGCCTCGTTAAAGTCGAGCCCCGGGAACCGGCTTTAGACAATAATTTGGTCAAGACAAACCCAAGGATGTTGCACAAGAAGCAGCATTAAGTTTCAATGCATCTGGCTTCTTGAGATTCAGATGGAAAAAGTTACCGTTTACTGCAGCTTAGCCGTAAAGGTCAAAGATCGCTTTATGCGTCCATTTCTGACATGTGTTAGCTTTGTTTGAATGTGTGTGTGTTTTTTTATGGGAGATTATTTTTACTACTAGTCTTTATTTAGGGTTTCTATTATCTCTGTTCTTTATTATTCTAGTGACTCTGCATAAATGAACCTGCTGCACCGGAGAAACTCTTACAGTTTGAGAGCATCAGATGTTTAATTTTACCACCAGCAGTATTTGCTCAGTGTTGAAGGCTTAATCTGAGTTTTATACATTTGATTAGATTAGTACTTATCCAATACCATTGAATGTAATGCATGGGGGCTACTTAAGTTACATCCTGAAGTGCAATAACTGGACTACCCCACCACATTGGTACTTTACGTATTGGTTAGAGACGGAGTGGTCCTTCAAGAAGCTGATGAATCTGCAGCTCTCACCGTTTCCTGATAGGTGAACATTTGTGATCTAATTTATCGCCTAATGTATCGTAAAAAATAAACATACTTCAATGTATGTGAAATTTATTAAGATTTTACTAAATAAAACTGCTGAAGCAAACAATATGCTCTGTGGTTGTTCTAAAATGGCACTCTTTATATATAAAAAATCTTTATACGTGTATGAAAAAATCTTTAAACGTGTATGAGTTATATTAGTCTGGCTGCACCTACACATACATACAACAAAATGTAATCTATATAACACATTTACTTTTCACCATGGTAACAGATCAATTAATTACAAATAATTTTTTTCAATGGATAACAAATAAAATACACACATGAAACTACAATAGTTCTTAAGACGGGAAACGTCCCAGTTAAACGACGTTTAACTGAAGTCCTAAAAGGGGTGCAGGTTTTAATGTTTTTATCTTTTTTAATCTTTTTCTAAATCTTTTTGTCTTTCTCACTGTTTATTCAATGTCACATGCTGTTTTTATTTTAATTATGTAAAGCACTTTGAAATGCCTTGCTGCTGAAATGTGCTATACAAATAAAATTTGATTGATTGATTGATTGATTGATTGATTGATTGATTGATTGATTGATTGATTGATTGATTGATTGATTGATTGATTGATTGATTGATTGATTGAGACGGCAAAATATTTTAAAATGAAACAAGTATTTAGTACTGATTTATTAAACACTAGTGATACCAAAAATACCAGCACATTTCAAACCAGACAGCAAATATGCTACCATTAAAAATAAGTTGAATAGATATTATAATAAGCTGAATAAAAAAAACAAAACAATGTGACGCTCTACCCCATAGAAATATAGAAACTAGAGCTAAGAAAGAGGGTTAAAGGGTAAAATGTGGTTCAGCTTTTAACTCTCAGACCTTACAGACTCCTTGAATTGTGGCGTAATCCAGCAATGCGCACTTCAAAACTAAGAGTAAGGCAGTGGGCGTCATGGGATTTTAGCCAAAAATGTTATAATTTTTTTTTTTTGTGAGAATGAATTTAACACAGCCTGGGAAACTGCGGCCAAACTGTAGCACTCCTGTTATCGTACTCGCTTTCCCAACACAAACCATCAAACCAACAGCTGCGAGACACAAGTGCAGCCCGCGCTCTCCGGTGTTTGCTGGAAAGCGCTGTGGAAAATTGCAGGCATTTATCAGTGGAAGGAAAAGTACTCTGGGTTGGAGAAAGAGGATACACCACGAATTTCTCTTAAAACCTGGGCGTTGAAATTAGCCAATTTACCAAAATTACATCAAATTAGTACGGAGTCATTAGACGAATCGTCCCGCGTCTCGTCGTGAGCAATCAGTGACAGCTTGGAAGCTGCATCTGTAGCTGCGGAGGCTGGACATGAACTGGTTCAGTCCAAACAGGAGGAGGGGGTCGCCTTCAGGCCGGCCTGGTAGTCAAAACAATCTGCTAAAGACTAATAGGTCACGGTCAGATGACGGTTCTGCTCTTTCTTCCCTCTTTCCACACACACATACCAGGAGCTTCCCCAGAGGGTGATTTGTCCGACCCTAATATGATTACCTGATGATGTTTGCTCAAGATACAATATGAAGATATCACCACCCTGAAACAATATTATTGTTCTATTAAGGTGAAAAGCAGCCTGTTGCAGTCTCGATGTGAAGAAACTAAGCACTTTCATTAAAGTATCTTAACTCACAAATTTAAACTTCAATATCTTTTTTTTTTTTTTGCGAAACTCAACCCTGCTGATTCTTTACCTATAATTGTGGATTTTCCATGCACTCTTTTTTTTCCCCCTGTCCTAAGCTTGGTCTGTCAAATAAAAACATCTTATTTAGTCCCTGGCTGCATAAGGACAGGACTGACTAGTTGGAAAAAATAATTCCACTTGGGCTCGGGCCTGCATTCATATAAGGACGTTGGTATTTAACCGTGTAATGAAAGCGGCTTATATCCTTTTAGATTATTAAGTGAAAATATTTAAGACTGTGTCACTGTCTCCAGTGGCTTATATAAGCCGTAGTTACCCTCATAAATGACAATCAATTAAAAAAAATCACACATCAGGCCTTTAAAGTGAGCTAACTAGCAGACCAAAATGTCCCAATTTGCCATTATGTGGCTTGGACCTAGACGTGTACCGATTATCGGTATCGAGGTTTTAAAAAGTTACAGTTTCAAAACCGCTGAAACGTTCCTTTGTAGCGTTTAAAGTCCTGTCAGTGAAATACCAAAGAAGAAGTGGAGTTTTCTCTGGCCGTGCAGAGGATGTAGTAATGCAGGGCCGCCCCTACCCCACATGTTGCTGCTCACTGCCAAACAGCTGACTTGTTATTGACTTCTAAGTTGTCCATGAAGTAAAATAAACACCAAACTTAAACAAAAACAAAGCTATAAAACTGACACAAAAACCAGCAGCTTGGAAAAGGGACATTTTTCCCTTTTTCTGTGTCTTTATTTAAACACAGGAGAGTTTAAATAAAGACATTTTAACAAAACAACAATCAGAAGAAAGTTTATTTGTAGCCATAAACAGATTTACTTTTGGATTGCACGACTGTTTGCTAAAATGCCAACATGAGCTTCCACTTTGCTAACAGACTGTCGGGTTAAATGTCTTTGCAGTGGATGCCCACAACTGGGCCAGAACGCAGCGCCCAAGATGCTTAAGGTCACAGAGTGTTGGAAGCGCAGCTGGAAAAGAGGAAAAATGTGGATCCATCACAAGTGATGTCACTGCAGTTTTCAACAATAATATCACCATTGCATCACTTTCTGATATCATGCAGCCCTATTTTTCACTCATTTTTGGCCTCCCGTGATGCTATTCCTCTGTTACGGTTAGAGCACATGAAAAATTAGTTGATGATTTGATTTGGCTACGTCAAGCAACTTGTAGGACCGCCTTGGCTGCTGGAGTTGACAGCACAGTGGTTTTTTTTCTACTTTGTGGCACTGGTGGCCTTTTAGGCCTTTATTATGCAGCAAAACATGGCTGCATTAAGGACCGACGGCCTCCAGGTCTCGGGCCTCCACTCCAACACCACACAATGTGACATCATGACAACTCAAGTTTTAAAGCCATAGTTACCAAGCTTTTCTCTACCTGGAGAAATACAACTGATTAACCAGCTAATGTCACTTTGTTATATTTGTGATGCTCTAGGAAAGGCAAAAGCGCAAAAAAGGAACAATATTCTCCATATTGAACAGTTCATATACTCATAATTTTATGTGCATGCTGTGAGCGCTTCAGAACAATACTTAATCATCAAAAAGTAAATAAAGCTTCAAAATAACATTACTAAGGGAGTAATATTTAATATGTTGTATTGTTTAGCAGCAGTAAGGATGACTGTAGCTGATCCTGTAACTTTAGACCGGTTACAGGTGGTCATGAGAATCCAATGCCAGTCTCTGTTTTTCTTGGATTAGAACACATTCATGTTACCTTACTATATCTTCTTGATGCATATCCTGACAAACAACTGATTGAGTTTAGATTGCCCAGTTTGCACGTGTATTTTATTACCACCATATTTTAATGCTTTAATGAGTAGAACAAGCTTGATTTCATTCCCACTTTGTTCTGCCCCATTATGCCGATAGCGTTACTTCATCATCGGCGCTAACATGTCCGCCCTCCAACAGCAAATTTGTCATTAGCTTCAGCAGATATTGTTTTAAGAAGCGGCCTAATTAAAAGCACAGACTTCTGCTTTCCTGTTCGCCATGTTGTATTTCTCCCTGCCAGGCTCGGAGCTCCGTGTTTGTGTTTTAATTTGCCCTCCGTCCCTGGAGGCCAAATGACAACAGAATGATAGTTTTGCTAATAGATTTTGTTATCGGACCCGACTTCTTCTGTTGGTGTTGAATTAGGGGGTTTAACTGCTTCCATGTGTGCCGCGAGCGGACAGACGGCTCTGCGTTTGACTGCTGAACGTGGGGGAGAATACATATAAAAAAAAAATAAAAAAACAGCCGCAGAATACGACCCTAGCCTGATGCACCTCATTAGCATAGGTTCAAACGAAACGCACGAAGGCAATGCTGCCGCTTATGAGGCACAAATCATTAACTCCCAGTCAACTCCGGCTCCATTGCTTTTCATCTATGACACTGAAACGTCAGCTTCATGCACGAGAGTGACGCAATGCTTTTTTCCAGCTAAAGCGGTCTAATATTCCAAATAGCTGTAAGAACCGCAGCCATCGGCGTGCTTTCTGAACACGTCCCAGCCACGCATTTAAGCCCTCTTTAGGCGCACGCTTGATTAGGCCTCCATAAAGACGCAAAGCGCGGTTTAAAAGCAAACGTCCAAACTGGAGGATAAATAGCAGAGTTGATTATCCCGGCTGACTCGTTGGCCACCTTCCTCCTCGTCTCCATCTCCGTTTCCAAAACTTCCTGCCCGCCATTAGTTTTAGAAAGCGTTGAAAGCGCAGCGGCGATCCAGAGCTCCTCAGCTATCATACATGGTTTGTTTATGCAGTCTAGATATACGCAAAGAGCTGCCATCTGGCTGACATGGAAAGGGAAATAGAAGTAAAACACTTTTATTAAAAAACTCTCAAGAAAGGTTGTGCACCCACGTGTGTGTGTGTGTGTGTGTGTGTGTGTGTGTGTGTGTGTGTGTGTGTGTGTGTGTGTATATAAATGTCTGTATGGGTGTGTGTGTGTCATTTGTGGAGGTGTGAGTGTAAGCAGAGAGGGCGTTCCACAGAGCGCGGTTTCCAGGCTCCTTTACCATCACCATCAAAGCTCAGCCTCAATGTGTTTCTAATAGCAGCCGCTGAATTAAACACTGGCTGCACTGCCTCAGCAGAGGATAAATCATTTACAGAACAATTAGCTCATTTGTTGCTCTGCTCCGTTCTGCCAATGACTTCCAGACACAGAGAGCCAGCCGAAGGAGGACGTGTCTGTGTGTTTGTGAGGTGACTGTGTGGGCAAAAAAAATATGCAAAAGTCACCCGATTCAACTGAGTCATTCACCAAATGACACGACCCGCTTTGATGCACGAGTCTCCGCAGCAAGTCTTTGCTTTCATCCTGAAGAGTAGCAAAACAGACAAAATGGAAATCAGCTGCTTTCTGAATTCACCGCAAAGATTTGGCCTTTTCTTTTCATACACCCACAGATAACTGTGCGTCCAAAAACGCTTCGGATCAGCCACTCCGAGCGGGAGTGGAGCGCACGCATCATGTTTTGTCTGCTGTGCCACTGACTTTGAACCTCAGTTTTTAATTTTAAGACATTCACTCAAATCATAAATAAATATGGGCTGCGCCCTAAAATGCCAATAAAATTGCCCATTTCAAAGGGAACAATGGTCTATTTACAGCAACCACACCATAAGTACCAAGATAATTGGATTTTTTCCAGCGTTTTTATGTTGTTTCCAAACATCTGACAGCTCTTTTATGCCATAAAAAAGAGCTGTAAAACCCCCGATATTGGGCAAATTGTCTCGACTTGTAATACAGGGATTAAAAGGAAAGAAGTTCTCAATTGCAGTCATTGGCAGACAAATTACCACTTTTATTTTCTTTTGCCATTAATTTGAGCTGACCCTCTTCCTAGTTTGAGCCAATAGAAATAGGCCACACTTGTGGAAAAAGCTGTAAAAATATACAGAGTTCTGTGCCCTTAAAACAGAAGTAGACAAATTAGCATGGTTAAAGTTGTTATGTACGGAAAGACCATCTTAACTACAAGCCATCACCTTGGGCTCACCTCGACCAGGAGCAAACAGGCCTCCAGAATCTGCTCCGGTAGAGCACGGCTGTGCCGACCAGGATTTCTACATGCTTATGCAGCCTCCACGCTCCCCACACATCAATCTGATGAGATCTGAAGGGAGCAAACCGAATTCATGGGGGCCCCACGCACCATCCACGGAGTCCAAAGGGTCTGCTAAACCTGACACTGTGAAGATCTATAAAGATCTTTTACTGCAGAACTATAATCGCACACTGAAAAATTTGCTACAGCTTTATTACTTGTGAGTTTTGAAAAAAATAAAAATAAAAAAATGTTCTGACGTCCTTTACCGTGCTCATCATTTCGAGATAAACCTCCCTGCTTTGTTTGTCCCTGCTCCTTTAAACCTGTAATAACTACTCTGATGGGTTAACAGCTCATTTTATTGTAATCGTTTTCTGGCTAATGACAGACAAAACACTTTGGTGCTATGCTTTTGTGTCTTACCCATTTTGAAAAAAGAGCAATTGAAAACATTGATCAACTTAAAAAAAGTAAAGTATAAATAAGAATAATGCTTTAGGGGTTCAAAATGACTGATGATGTAAAAACGCGCTTATGTTGTGTTATGGGATTTTCTTTCCATTTGTCCAACATATTAAAAAAATCTTTGCTAGGACCTCTGATGACTGCTCTGGTTATTGACTGTAAATCCTTAGTTAGCTGTGTGTTATATGTTGACTCCAGACACCTGAGAGTGAAGGTGGAGTGAGACATCCTTCACCAGATACGTGCATCAGACGTGACTCAAGAGGCAGGCCCAGTTCTGCTCATTCACCGCCTCCCCATTTTAGTGAAAACAACTATCAGAGGCATTAATACAGAAACTCTCTCATCATCGTTTTATTGTCGTCCTGTTCTGACAGTATGATTAAACAGCTTAAAATAGTTCCAATATTCCAATATTTTACACTTTGAAACAACAATGGTATTTTTACCAACTGGCATTGTAATCAATTGAACTTCATAATTGCATCATGCTTGAATTGCATATAATTAGGTCCAAATATGGGTAGTAATTAGCTACATTTACTTGAGTACGGTAACTTTTTGGACTACTCATGGTTTTACTTTTACTTCAGTAATTTTATTATTAAGAATCATTATTCTTACTGGCGTAAAACTTCTGGATACTTTACCCACTGAGAGTAAGGTCACTGAATAAGAGTTTATGTCAAAGTGAGGCTTCGTCTTTAATCACACAAGCTTTGTTCTTCTAATTATGTTAATGGAAGTTCACCTTATTCTACCATTATAAGTATTAGTTTAAAAGTTTTATATCAAAAAAATAAATTATATACTTTTTAGTCTTTAAAATACCAGAATTTGCACATAAAGTTTTTTTGTCTGTGAAGTCATCATTTTATAGTATTAAATCAGATGTTTTTATCAGTTTTTATGTTTTTATCAGTTACTCAGCACCTTTTAATCAAATACCATTTTACTTGAGTAAATACATGGGGAAATAGTGCTACTCTTACTTACAATTTTTCTACCCACATCTGACTAGATTTTATTGTAATGAAGTGGATTTGTCTGACAATTTGTATTCAGGCAGTTGTATTGAGCAAAACCGCACATAAATTGGAGCAATTTCTAAAGTAGAAAAACAAACAAAAACAAAAAGATCAAATGGGTTCCCAGTCTTAATGAGTTGCCAAACTGTTTCTAGAATCCAACTCGCATTCACCAATCTGCAGTCAAAAGGCTTCACAAAGACTGGTGAACAGCTTTAAGGTTTAAGTAGCAAAACGAAAGCTGAAATCAAATTTGCAACTTTTCCAGTTGACAGACTACACATCACACTGACCTGCATCCATCAAAGTGTGAAATAAAACTCAATTTCCTTTCTCCCTATGATACCGATATAAAAAAAATAATAATCATTGTATTTATCTTTGCTTTACTTCACAGCTTTCTTTGACCCTTGGATCAAGTGCAGCAGAGGAATAAATCACATTAGTATTCACCTCACTACCTGCCTGAATATGTCACATGTGACGCTGTGTGCGCAGCCGTCATTAGTAACAAGGCTGCTTGTTTTGAAACACTTACACCGTAGTCACCCATAATAAGAGGAAATGACTGTATACTTTTCTCACTTTCACCCTCTGCTGCGTTGGAAATGGGAGTAACTGAAGCGGCTGGTTTAAGCAGAGCTGACAGCGGTGATGAACCTCAATAACTATGAAAACATACGAAGAAAGAGCTGTGAACAGAAACTCCCCTTTTACCTCTTCTGGCTCGTTCTCTGTAATCACCAGCGCTAACTCTGCCCTTCAGCCCACTCCTACACACTCCTACACACTCCAGAAATTTGGCAAAGAAACGCTCCAAATTAGTGCTAATCACAGTTAATCGTTTACATTCCAGGACTAGATGGACTACTCGTTTTTTTTATTATTGTTAAAGTAATAAAATAAATTTGATCTCGAGAGTGTTAATAATATACACAGATATGAGATCTTATGCAAGCCGAAGAGAAACACGGTTAAACATTTGCAATCCATCATAAGGCTTATTACGAAGTCTCGTTCTGTGTGTATGAATGCAGATGACTTGTAATGATTTTAAAAACAGAAGTGATTCAGCATTTAAGCGTTTGAAACTGAAACTTTTTCTGCATTATTCCAGCTTACAGTCAATAATGACACATTCTCTCTGCAGTAAACATGAGTAATGTACTTTATTATGACTCCATCCCACAGACACCCTCCTTTTGTTACACTAAGCTTATTGCAACGCTAAAGTGAGCCAATGGTTATTTAAGCATAAACACAGACAGATACGAGACAAACACAACCACTTGCTCCTCTAAACAATTACTAATCTGGTATTAATCTGTGTAATAATGCACTTAGTTAATATCCATTTTAAGGAGTGTATTATTTTATGCAGGAAGCCCAAAACACATTCAGTCCATAGATATTATAAAAAGTGATAATATAAGAATTTAAGACTAATTTGTGCATTTTGTATTGGAGGATGAGCCTCTTCAGTTGAGTCTGACAGATGATTGGCTTATTCTGCAATTACAAAGGTAGATAAAAAAAAATGTTGTAAGTAAATACACTAAAATTATAACGAGGAATGGCTCCCATACCTCTAGTGGATGAACAACATAACAAAAAGTTTGTAGAAAATAAGGGAATAAATCCTCCAAGAGGGAGAGTGGACCTTCATCTTAAGCTGATTTTAGACACTTCAAACAACTCAAACTGAAAACATTCATATCCATGCGATGCAACAATAAAATGAAAATTATTTACAAAGTTTGTCGCCGTTTTTTTCAGCCGTGTCACTTTGCTACTTTTCCTTGCTGGAACTGAATCTATTCACCTCATCAACTACAAATCATCAGTCATCTCAAAGTTCAGGAGTAAACTTTGTGTTTTGAAGCTGTTATTTGTGCAGTGGCATTAAAATGCTACCTTACTGCAGTTTGCAGACTGATAAACTGATGAGTCGAGTTGATACAGCAAGCAGCCTCAGACAACAGAAGCTTAGAGTACAGACATGGATGTATTTTGACTGAGAGGAAGTTTTTGTGGGGAAATATTTGCACATATGGATATAAACTTTTTGACGTATTTTCCAAATGCTAAAATCTGGCATGAGAACAGAGAGTCTGTTAGCTGCACTCGTCCGTCTCATCGACTGTAACTTGACAGTAACTTTTTGGACGTCTCTATGTTCACTGAGTATGGAGTAAGCTTTTGGATTTGCAACAAGCTGCTGTGTTTACAATGGGACATACAGTCATTATGTTCCTGTGCTTTTCCAGAGCAACTAGTTGCTTAGGAATTAGCTAATGGGGTCTATTAGCTGATCAGGCAGACTGTTTCAGACAGCTCCAGTCTACATAACCTCTCTACTAACACAGAGGATGTTTGGCTGAGTAAACAGCGTCAAATTAATGTATGGGGAAAGAAGAGTCAATATTTCCTAATGCTTAATATGAATATCTGAACTTAAATGGTTAAAGTCCGCTAACGTCTAGCTGATCAGCTTTTAGCTTTTCACCGTTTTGAGGTTTTCCTCACATATTTAAAAAACATACTGCAATATAATCTCTGTCATCTAACCAATAAAAAGCACACTGACATACTTTTTTTTTTTTTTTTTAGAAATCTTATTTGAATACTATAATAGGTCAGGAGCAATTATAATAGCCTGCCTCACCCTGAACCAGCCTCCTTTAAATGAAGTAGTGCTTAACTTGTCATCGAGTTGTGGAAGAATCTGAACTGCAGATCTGAACAGATGGAGGTGAAGAAACATGTTTTCATATAAACCAGTGAGTCACACCACAGTATCTAGTAAGCTGCTGTTTTAGCCAATTGAGAAAAGTAGTTTTAAAATAATAGAGTATAAATTCTGTGTTGTGGACAACATTCCCAAAGCCTTTCCCGCTGTGACGGGATGAGCTGAGGGGTCTTTCAGCACAGCTTGCCCAGAGGTCTCTGCCTTTTTTAATCTAACACTGCTTCCAGAAACTTTGAAACACCCAAATGGCCTTAAGGCCTTACTGCTATATCATTTCCAAAATATCACCGGACCATATAACTTTCAAAACTTTGTCTCTAACTAATCTCATATCAGCCCTTATTTGTTTTTCTTCAAAACTTTGATAAAATAACCAAGAAATAAAAAAAAAAAATAGACGATGACTTTCATGTGTGCTCAAATCATCATTTGAATGCGTTTAGCTCAAAAAAGAGCAGTGGGGCTTTTAATCCGGCTGTAATGGGAACCAGTGTAATGTGACTGACAGCCGGTAATGAAGGACTTTATCAAAGTGTCCACGTTTGAGTGCTCTGACATCAGAAAGTTTCAAAACTGTTTTCCGCGCAGCATGCATTTACAGGTCGGTCATGCATCTGCATCTGCAGCTGCGTGTTGGCGGCCGCAGATAGTATTACACATTTCTGACTGACAGCCCCGACCTGCGCAGGCCTGATCGATATGCAAAGAAGTAGTTAAGGAGGGAAGGTTCAAACGAAAGGAGATGTGGATGAGAATAAAACGACAGGACAGACGGAAAACGATTGGTGGTGAAACCGAAACTGGTTTCAGGCCAGTTATCTCCCAGCTGAGAGCGTCTGGGTGTAGACACTCAGGACGTCTAGGCTTTCAGGCGCACAAGTTCAGAGGGTGAGGAGGAAGGGGGGGAGAGGGGAGAGACTTGTGCCGCTGAGACTCTGGTTATCCCTCAGCTAAAGGGTCTCTGGGTTTAGACACTGAGGAGGGTATTAGCTTTCACACACTGCTGGGGTAACTGGGGAGTCTGCCAGATGTCAGCTCCTTACCAATAAATCCTGCTAAATGGGCAGCCGGCTCGGTTATAGAGGAAGGCCTGACTGGACGTCAACTCTCTATCATTCTCCGCTCTGTTTGTCAAAACCCGAAGCGAGCTCGTAAATATTTGATTTCACTCAGCTGATGGCAATCCCTCATTCCCTGTAATTCCTCATCAGACCGATGGTTTCTTATGGCAGAGTGGTCTTGATTATGACAATTTCCTGTGCTGGATCAGACAAACCAAAACTCACACTTTTTAAAGTTTACCTCTGTTTTGTCTTTGAAAGGAAGGCAGTTTTTTGTTCTTCTTATTTTAGGTTTTATATCTGTATTAAATTTTGCAGCAGTTTTGATTAAAACCTTGTCAAATCCCGGCTGAAGAATTTACACACGATTGGACAGATTTTACGCACTCCCGGTAGTAAATCTCTCTGTATAAACACGTATAAACTTTAAATTCATATTTTTTTTGCTCATATTGACTGGAGTTCTGAGAAAAAAAAAAAATGACTCAGGTCTCCCGAGCTCTCGCTGAGCTCCTGTGACAGAGAAACACTCATGTATATGGAGTGCAGAGGATTTTTTTTAGGAACCACCTTGAACTTTCGAGCCAGCTGCTCCAGTAAAACCCAACCCCCAGCAGGACAATATTGCATGGTCGTTCACCCCAGAAAGTGGACTCTAAAAGAGGTGGCGCTTTTAAAGCCCCTTAGGGCCGGCGAGGTTTATGGGCACAGTTGCTGATCTCAGGTCAGGTATTTAACACAAAACTGACCCGACCCAACAGCCTGTCTCTACGACCACCCTGTCGCTGTTAACGCCTCTTGATTTGACCCTCGTACAGCTGATATCTCTCTGACTTGTTGTTTTTCTGCTCACCATTTTCCGCTGGTTGCTGAGGCAGAAGGTACAGATGTGCTTGGGCTGAGCCGATTGGTCGGATCCTCGGGTGGGGGAGGAGCTGACGTGGAAGAATGGAGGTGAGGGGGCGTGGCACGGCTGTCCGTCGTGAAGCCCTTCGCCCAGGAGCAAAACGTTCCCCAGATGGCTTATGTAGCTGCTGGCCAGACGTAGCGTCTCAATCTTTGACAGTTTCCTGCAGTCAGATGAGACGTGAGTTGCAAGAATAATATGAAACCTGCAGCGGAACGGTCGATAAAAAAATGTCGCTCCTTACCTGTCGGCCGGCTCAGTGGGGATGAGCGTGCGAAGCGCCGTGAACGCTGTGTTGACAGAATTGGTGCGATCTCTTTCCCGTGCGTTGGCCGCCGTCCTCTGGCGGACTTCGCCGGGAGGAGACGAGCCCGGGGGTCCGAGCCTGCCCGTCAAGTTTGTGACGCTCACCCCGGCGCCCCCGCACATCTTTCTCTTCCTGTTCACCTTGATGTGGAAGGCGGACTGGGACGACGAGGACAGGCGAAAGGACGCAGAGTTGGAGGAGCTGCTGGTGCGGTCCTCGGAGCCTGAGCCCTCGCTGCAGTTGTCGTCGTCGTCATCGGAGAGGAGGCCGATGTCTCCGTACAAGAAGCGGCCTGCTGGAGGTGGAGTGCGTAGCATGGCAAAAGTCATCTTTGATGGCTATTTGATCAGTCCCGTTCAGGAGCTCTTCCAAGCAGGCTTTGCTCTCTCGTTTGATAGGGTTGCAAAAACGTGTTGATGCTCCCAACGCGTGTTGACTGGTGGCGTTCGGCAAAGCAGACTTGATTTATAACCTCCTTTTACTCAAAGCAAAACATCAGCAGGTTGAGCTTAAGGTCAAGGGTGGAAAAAGTCGGGTCTACTGATCTATACCCACAGGTGCATTCAGACTCCAGCTCTGTCTTATTCTCTTCTGATCTGCTAAAAGAAAAACAGCAAAAAAAACCTCCACATTCCCAAAGTCTGCTTAATCTTCAGTTACTCTGTGAGAGCTCAAAATAGCATCTCAAGATTAAAAATCTCTGTCTTTCTTTGTGTGTCTTTACTTCTACTTTATCACTTGTTTCTACCTGCTTCCCTTCCAAAAGTCCAACTTGAGTCAACTGGTCTGTGCCGGCAGATTCATGCTCTTTTGCTTCCAGCTGGTTTCCCCCCCTTGTCCGTCTTCCTCTTTGCCTGTTTGCTCCACGTGTGCGTGCGGTCTGAGTGTTTCAGCCCGCCTCTGGTCTTATAGTCCGAGGGAGGGCCAAGAGGACTGTCGCGCTCCTCCTCCTCTGAGCGTTCAGAGTCCCCCGGCTGCCGTCTGAAAGCAGACCACAGAGACCGGAGGCAAGAGGCGAGCCATCAGCAGTAGTTTGTTTTGGCTGCATGCTGATGCTTTCCAGGGGAAATCCACCCAAAAACAGTGCTTGCATCATCCTCAGGGGCCACAGCAGCTCTTCAGACAGCCAAGATGAGTAAGGTTTACAGATAGGAAGAAGAGATAAAGCACTATCAGCTGGCAGCTAGAGGGGGCAATGAGATCAACTAACTCTCTACTAAGTTAGTTGTTACCAAAATCTTTTCAAGAAATCTTGAGTACCTTTTTAAGTTTATGTTCAAAAAATGATAGTTTTTGCTCTACATTGCTCCTCTTAAAACAACAGAACAGGCTTCCAGGAATGGGCCTAAAACGTTGTGTTTTGCTCTGCCACATCGTTGACAGTGATAAACTATCGACTGCGAGACGTCAAGAGAAACCTTTGCTTTTCTAATTGGTGTCTTTCATTCACAATGCCGTCCCCCTTGTATTTGTCCTCTGGTTGGGAAATCTGGACGCAGTGCAGCCACAGAGCTGGAAGATGGCCGGCCAGACTGAGCTTATAAATAAAAGCCACTAATGGTTTTACTGAGCCATGGCTGACGACTTTTCAACTTCACAGTTTTTGACACTAGAGGGCCCGAAGTTTCTAATCTTAAAACACATTTAATGTCTTGCAAAGGGATTCTTGCGGGGGAATTGAACTTAGAGCAGCGTACGTCTGTGGATTTTATTGAGACTGTGATACACCCACACAGAGCAGAACATAACTGTGGAAGGAAAATTATACAAGTTTTAAGATTGATTGATGTTTTTTCAACTCCCTTTACAATATTAACCTTGAGTATTGTAGTTTAATCCGATTATATATACACAAATGTCCTGTGAAGGCCTCAGAGTTTTGTTAGGGAGTATTTGTAGAAAAAAACAAAAAAAAACAAATAAAGGTTTGGAGCAGTTCAAAGCAGGGTCATTATATGGCTCAATGTCCTAAACTTAAAATTTACAGGCCAGACAAGGATAGCGTTAGTCCCAAGAGCACCGTACAAACACTGGAGGAGCTACAGAAAATCTCAGCTCAGGTGGAATCATCTGTAGGCAGTGCAACTCTTAAGTTCAGCGCTCTATAGAGTGGAGCCTTATTGGTAGAGAAGCAGGAAGTATGACATTGTTGAAAGAAAAGAATAACAAGTCCTATTGGAGGTGTTCTGGTCAGATGAGATCAATGTTAAACCTTTTGGACATGCAACACATTATGTATAGAGGAAAACTAACACTTCTCATTTCCCTGACCACACCATCCTAATGGTGAAGCATGTTGATGGCATCATTATGCTGTGGAAATGTGTTTTTGACAGCAGAGATGGGGAAGCTGGTCAGCATTGATGAGGAAATGAATGGAGCGAAATACAGGTAAAACCTAGAAGAGCACCTGTTGAAGGTACTCTTTGGTTTCTGACATGGTATAAGATAATTTTATTTTATGTCTTTGTCAGAGTTCATTGTGGTTACATTTGCTTGGATTTCTAACTTTTAGTCATGTCATTTCTCTTAAACTCATGTTTTGCTCATTTATCTTAATTCTCCTTTTTGGTCAGTATTTTAGTCAGTGTCTCCTGAGTTGTAACTCCTCTTTAAAGAAACTTGACTTGGCATATAGGAAAGACGCTATGCATGCAAATGTAACGAACTGATTCAGAACAAACCATATTCATGTGTTACATTGTGAGAATCTCTGGTCAGAATGGAAATGTGTCCATCCGTTCTAATTGATGTCCATCAAAAAATCTTAATCTGAAGAAATTTCAATCTGTGGACATGCAAAACTAGTAGAGACACAACCGAGAACCCAGATTAAACTTCCCTAAACAGACTGTATGAAGGAGTGATGCTACCGGGATAAATGCATATGCAATGTCACACTTTTCAGATTTTCATTTGTTGAAAATGTTGAAAACCATGTATCCTGTTTCTTCCATTACACAAAGCAAGCGCTATTTAATTTGTCTGGAAAAGTGAATAGAGGATCTCAAGAGGAGCATACAGAAACATATAAAAGGCAAGAGAGAAAATCTTAGGATTTTATTGATTATCATTGTGTAGCTGCTTAATCTCATCATGCTTTTCCGTCTTTAAATCAGCAGAAATTAAAGGATGAATGGCAATGCAAAACCTAGTTATGGAGTCCAGAATCCTCAGTGGTACCTTTGTGAAAACTCTAAACCAAGCAGCTATTGCTGGTATGCAACTTCTGTGTAGCTTGGCAGCACTAAGGTGCTGCTGAAAACTGATGGCATAATGAATAATACGCGAGTTTCACAATGTTACAGTCAGCATTCATCACTCTCAATTTCTCTGTCGATTTTTCCTCTTGCGTCCACACTTCCTCCCCCCTCCCCGCCTGTTTCTTTGTGTCTCAGGCGTACTGTTTATGCTGTGGTATTTAGTGAAGGAACAGAAGCCAATGTTGGTTGCAGTGGTTGATTTCAGCACATACACAAAGCGCTTGAAACACTGACAACGGAAACAGTATGTGGAAGTCAAAATGAAGAAAAAACAAAAACTAAATGTAACAAATTTGCTTAGTTTTTAACGAAAAAAAAGTATTACATTTGGAACCGTCCATCAGTCTTTTGTCACTCCAGACACATACTGTATTTGCCTCTTACAGAGCTTACAGAGCACTTGATGCGCATTTTACCATTTACCTGCAACAAACGAATCAGTCAAGAATTCTTCTGATAAAGTTACATTACACTGCAAAGTAATCAAATAATCTAAGCAAGCTGACCAGAAGGTATTGGAACGCTGCACTCCAATTTAATGGCCCACGGCTGTTGTATTGTGGAAATCAAAACTGCAACTAATCCAGTAAACAGTTGACTTTAGGTTCAGGATGCATGTTGGATTTGCTTCCAAATAATCTTCCCTCTTGGTATGTTTGAGATAAATTGATAGAGGCAGTAAAAGCAGATGTAATGTGATGCAGGATACGCCAAAGAATGGACTGCGTCAATGAGGTTCTTGAAAATACGGCAAGTGAAATTTAATATGAAGGTTTTCAGCTCTGGCTTGCAGACAACATACTGCAACACAAGCATGTTAAACAGTTTATTTGGATACTCCTAAAATATTTAGAGGGAAAATATCAAACCATCCGGTAGCCCATCGCCCACTCACCATGATTCAACTTCCCCAAACAGCCGTGTTATCTACGGACAATTTGGAGAAAACTCATTATATACGGACGCGGTTGGCCATATATATATTTTTGAAATATTTTTCCAGTCCAGCTACATCCACTGTGGTCCATTATTACATGCATTAGCATGATCTTCCTCGTATTTGCATCCCTCTAGAGAGTATGGCTGGTCTGACACAGCATCCATTTCACTCTGAATTACTGCCTCCAGGCTAAAACACGTTGGACTCAAAATAATGTCGACTGTGAGTCTTTTTAGAATAGCACATCTGTATTTGGGCGAGGAAGGTTGTATGAAAAGGAAGGAGCTATATTACAGAAAAATAATGGTGTAATTTACATAAAATTGTTGACTTAAGTTCGCAACACAGTCACAATGAAGAAGGACACACCTCTGTTGGAAAGGACTGGCTGTCAATCAGACTGCACTAACAGATTCTAGGGATAAGATGAAAGAAGAATGGTTGGAGTGTTTTTATTGCACATTTTGAAATTATACTTTGAAATGGGCTTTTGGAAAAGCTGGAGATATAAAAATAACCTCAAGAAAATATTGCTCAACACAGTCATGTTTGATTGGTCTGTGAATGGTACCTTAGATTTTTCCAAATCATGTCTTTACCTTAGTTCTTCGTAGGATGCATTTACACCAGCCCTGTCTAGTTTGCTTTGATCAAACTCTAGTTCGCTTGAATAGACGGTTCGGTTCATTTGGGGAAGTGGGAGTGCGCAATTCAACTCTGATGCTTCACAAAAAAGCGAACTCTGCTCTGCCTGAAAACCTAGAGCTTGGTTTGTTTGAAGTGAACTGTGTTGTGGTTCAAGTGCTTATGTGAATGCCAAAGGGACCAGAGACCAAAGACAGGGGGCAGACTGTTGCGTAGCACATATTGGTTAAATGCAACCAAAACAGATGAGCGTGTCTAGTGCAGGTGGAGCAATGGCTCATGGTCTTTTACCAAACGCAAAAGAGAAATCCTACAACCGTTAAAATTTGTCGTATTCCATTTCTGTTCATATTTTGTGAAAAAGGAAGTTGTTGTCAGTGTCACAGGTATTCATGTCGTTTCCTTCAGTGGTTCTTGGTGCGGCGCCACCAAGAATGAAGGGGCAACAGTTTGCTCAGAGGGCTTGTTTTATTTATTTAATTTCCCTTTGGGATCAATAAAGTATTTTTGTTTTGAATTGATTTGACACAGTTCAGTGTGAACACAAACCACCTCAGCTAAAAACGTAACAAATGTTGCAATGGACCATCATATTTTTGAGTTTATATCACACATAGCTAAAGACCTAACATACATGATATAATGTAGGATGTCTGCAGCTGAGATGGGTACTGTGAGCTTTCTTGTTCCAAGAAAAACAAATGTTCAAAGTAATATTATTCACAAAGAGATAATCTCTTGCTGCTGTAGGTAGAATTAAAAAGATCGCTTAGTACGTAAAGTAAGTGCTTTATAAAAGAGTTATGGAAGTAAACGGGCTTCTGAGAAAAAAAAAACACTTTCATTTTATTGTGATCATTCAAATTGGGCTTGAGAAAAATTGGATTCAGAAACATATCAGCTCATTTTTTGCAGATGCAGCTTTGTGTCATAAGTCTAAAAAAGTGTCTGATCTTCGGTATGGGATTGACTCTGTTCGGTCTACTCATTGAACTCTTTCTTCATTTGAGGCAGAGCTGTTCTTTCTCACGCCGGTCGTTCCACACTTCTGGGGTATAATGACAATATACTGTATATAAATTGTAAAACCGAGTGGTTTTCTCCCCTTAAAAGACGCAGCAGCAGTAGTGGTGGCAGCAGCACAGTAGTACTGGAACACCATCTGATAGTCATTACCCCACCCGTCTCCTCCCCCAACCTTTCCCTTCCTCTTCTCCGTTTGCTTTATACTCTTTTCTCAACTCAGACATATTATTCATTAGTCTGATGAAAAACACCCACCAGCTTAGCTGGGTCCAATCTCTCTGAGAGACATACACTCACACAAAAGCACAACTGACACAAAGACAGATATACAACACACACCCACAGTCTCAACCCAGTTGAACCATTCTGGCACGGGTCAGGGGCCTGTCAAAACTCCGATGCAGGGCTGGAGCAGAACACAGGCAAATAGATAGATGGGTAGAGATACCCCAAGCAACTGAGTTATTTATTATAGTTGTCAGATGTTCTTATTTTGCATGAAACGAGTCAGAAAGGAGGATTTGACATTGTTTTGATGCCGCTGAGCAGACGTCTGGAGTGGTTCTTTTCTAAAAGTAATTGTTGGTCTTCCGCAGCAGGGAGCATGGCATGATGACAGGAATAAGAACAGGAAGACAAGTCAAATAGAAAGATTTCGACTAAAAAGACGAATGGGAAAGAGATGGTGGCCGTCTGCCAGCGCTCCAGACTGCATGGTGTATTGCATCGGGAAACCGGTCGGAAGTGCTCGCCCCCCTATAACTTGCTCCCCACCCCAGCCCCAATTTCAACCTCATGCAGCCTCAGCGCCAGCCACACTCTACTGTGTTTCCCAAGAGAGCCAGACTCTACAGCTGGCCTTATTAAACCAAGAGAAGCAGAGAGACAGAAAAAAAAGAAGCAGAAGGAAAGAGAGGTCACACAACTGGAAGACATCAGTTGAAGCCGTGCTCGCTCTCTTAGGTTTTTCCATTCATATCCCGTTTTATGATGGAGTTTCTCACAAACACTCTTGCGGTGCAGCGAGTTCAGGCTCACAGTAAAAAGCTATTGTTTGATTCGACAACCCTCAGAATGCTGTAAAACAATGAGACGAATGCTGGAGAATTAAAAGTCTGTGTGACTTTTATCTCGTGTGTCTGAGTGTGTCTGAAGGCTGTCGTCATGCATGTGGCCCCCGCTGTACGAGCGTGCCTCATCCAGTTTGTGTGAATCTCGTCGCAGTTGTGAACATGGAGGAGCAATAAAAGAAACTCCGCAGGGTGGACGTCTGTTTCCAATCTGTTATCTGGAGCTCATTTAAAATTAGATTCATTTCTCCTGCATTTTGTCTGAGCTGACTTTTCACCTTGAAATGTTTTTTTTATTATTATTCCTAACGTGCTCTTTGTTTTACACAAACACAATTAGACAAATTCACACCTGTGCTCAGTGTCTGCTCAGACAGCTTCTGGCTGAGGACTGACTCGACAGGAGCAACTGGAGGAGAAGCATATTGCTCAAGGCTCTCCCGCCTCCAGTTCATATCAAGTGTCAGGAAGGCATTACACGCTCATTTTAGCGTTGAGGATTTAAATGAGCATCACGGTGATGGGCCTAAACTCTCCAAACTCCAATGATGCTATCCAACCCCATCCTTCAAGGGTTTTCTGTTCTTCCATCTCCTTATTGCTGCACGTACTGCCAAGGCTTTTCTCTAACATGTCTAATTCGTGCTACAATTAACTTCGAAAAACAGGCCACTTCTTCTGCTTTCCTGCAACCAGGCATCACCAAGCAAGGTGGAAATTCAAGATTTACACCATTCTCTTGCACATTGAGCACATACTGCATTGGGAAGGGGAAGACACAGCGCCTCCTACAGAATGAAAACTGAGAAGACAGTGTCTTCAGCTCTTCACGTGTATAAATCTAAAAATTACGGCCCTTTTCCAACAGCGTCTACTCAGCACGGTTTGACTTGGCTCTATGCGGTTTTCCACTAGTAACGGCCACGTGCTGTCAGCCCCTTTTCAGAACCTACTTTGCTGGTGGAAAAATGTGTGGAATTGGGTTAAAAACATGTCAAAAGACTGTAAGTCACTGATTGGCTCGGAGGTGGAGTCACTGGTTGCGTCACAAGAATAAATACACAACACTAATCCAACATGCTGTTTGAAAAAAACTCAGAAGAGCGACTGAGTGGATTTGGAGATTTAAACAACAGTGGCCGACTGAGCACAATCTTCAACATATCATCCATATCCTCCATTGTTGTGTTGTGTTTTTGTGGCCTATAGTTCATGTGGTGGTACTTTTTGGACCCTCGGATAGTCCCACCCACTAGTGCTGCTATTTAGTCCACTTTCTGGTCCAATCTCAAACAATCTGCTGCATTCATCCACCAGGACCATCTGATCTGATCTGATCTGATCAGTGAAAGTGAATTGAATTTCACTGAATTGAAATACAGTGAAAGTTATTTGCCGCAAGCATTAAACAGATAAAATCTGTTGCCAAAGCTTTAATTAAAATATCCCAGACATATCTCTTTAAAACCCATCGTGGATGGATCCGTCACTTGTGCAACACTCGTGTTGTTTCTCTGCGACCCAAATGGAAAGTTCTGTAACGATTAATATCAGGTACGCATTAAAGGAAAATTGTTAGAATCTAATTTTTAGTAAATTAGTTCTGGTAGTTCATTTCTGACCTGGCTAGTGAAATTACAACATAAAAAAGAAGAGTTGCTGTGATTAGCCTCCCTTTATTGGCAACATAAAAGCAATCCCCCAGACTCTGCTGCTCAATCTGGCCAGTAGCAGCTCCAGCTCTCCGTTACAGAGTGGCGGTGGAGCTCCAGCAGCGGTCTCAAAGAGAAATCAGCTGTGATGTCACTGCCACTAATGAGGTGGCGGGAACCGTTTGACCACCTGACTCAGTCCTCCTCACCTCTGCCTGTATTTTTAACTTTCTCTTAAAGTCCTCTCTCACTCACTTTTCATTCGCCCTGCTGTGTGCAACCATCGCTGCCCACCGCTCGTGTTTCATCCCCGGGTCATTCCCTCGGTGGTTACATGAGCTCAGCTGTCTTGGTCTTCTGGTCAACTCCAATCATTTCCAGAGCCAACCCTGGATGCATCAGTCGGGTTGTTGGAGCTGACAGAGATAAACTAATGGCTGCTTCAACCTTTAATCATTGGCAAATGATTTATGTTAACCGGGTCTGTCTACTGTAAAAGGCAACAATAAATAAAATCCTGCACACCACAGTTTTCCAAACTTTTAGGGCTTTGGTTGGCTCTGATATATTCCATGGTGTAATGACTGGCTGCCTCGGATGCCAGGGAGCTCACATCACCAGAGGACAGACAGGGGGGAACAAAAAGGGAGAGTTTACAGGGAAATGGAAATAGACATGGGTACAAAGTGATTATGATTCGACTGACTGAGACTTGCAAACCAAATTGCAGTTTTTATGATAGAGGAGGAGAGAGAGAGAATAAAGACATGAAGCACAAGAGAGGCACTAACTGTCAGTCCCTCTGGAAAAAAATTAAACGCAAATATTCACATCTAGACACCAAAAAAGTTATAGTTGTGAGATGCCAATACAAGCTATTTACAGAAAATATGTAAGCAACATAAATCTACAGTCTTCCTTATTTCCGCTCTAGAAATAAGCCAGTCAGCGCCGAGGAAAGCAAATACAAGTCCCTGATTGGCTGCTTCACAATCGCCAGCCAATAATGTGTAAAGGTGCATTGTGCATCAAAAGCTGCATGATACATATTTTATAAAAATATTTTTATTTTCAGACTCTATATTGTTTAGTTGAAAGTGAGGGATTAGGTTGACCCTACATTTTTATACAATCAACAATAAATACACTAATATGTTTTAGTAGTTCATTTTGTAAGGGTGCAAATCAAAACATAAAACACAAAATTGGCAACTCATAAAAGAAAATTTTGATTTCTGAATGGCGTACAGAATGAAACTGAGCATCGCCATCTGATCAAAGGATTCATTTCATCAAAAGTCCCATCAGTGTCTTTTATAGAGAAGAGAAAGTGTTAAAAACTTTCTTTTTGTATCACATCTCAATGATCTGTACTGGGTTATTTGACCTTCATATCGGTTTAGGTGGATTTCAGTCTGTCTGTGGTTTTACACTTGTGTTATACTATTTCCATTTGCTCACTGAATTGGATCTTCAAAGCTTGGAATATTGTTTCATAACCTAGCTCTGATTTAAAGTTCTTTGCAATTTTAACTTGGCCTTCATACAACACCAGCATTTAGTGCAAAGGTGGCTGAATACAAATGATACATTTTTCAGATTTTTGTTTAAAGCAGAATTACAAAAGCTATGCATCCTTTTTCTTCCACTTCACAATTATATTCAACGTTGTATTGGTCTAAAATGTGAAACCGATGCGTGTGAATACTTTTGCATGGCACTGTAAATGTAAGGTTCCACCAGCTACAAATATAAACAGTTGCTACATTCACTCAGATTGCCGAAGTCTGCATGTAGTTTTTTAATTGTATTTTATTTAATGGAGATGCATTTTATGCCAAAGTCAACACTTTCAAGATGGAGAAGAAAGACACTGTAAATGTCAGTCACCAAAGAAAGCTTTCGTTATGTTACAAAACTTAACGTGGATATGTATTACAAATATAAAGTGTGAAGGCAGTTTTAAGGCAGGTCAAGTGCAAACATTTCGTACTTCATACAGGGTTTTACGACGGTTCCACTGCTGCGCCTCAGTCAGGCGAGTTTCACAGAAACGTCCAGAGAGAGTGAAAAATAATCCTTCTTTAAAAGTGTCACTGACATCACCGGACTGCAGGAGGCTGAAGAGACAAGGTTTTCATTTCCTTATCAGCTGCACGCACGCACCTGCTGAGTCCACGCTGAATGACGGGGGTTTGTCTTAGATCGTCGCCCTGACTATAATCAGTCTGCATCGCTTTACTCACAAAAACAACAAATAAATCCTGTGAGCTACACTGGACATGACAAAAACTGTGTTTTAAACTGCTTCCGGAGAATAAATGGTATGCTAGGAATGGATGAAATAAGATGAGCTCGTTTGATGAACTTGTTAAGGGACTCTGAGGGACCAAGTAAAAGATGTGTCAGACCCGCGTGCTAAACGCGGGAGAATGCATGCGTTTGATGTTACACCCTTGTAAACCCGCAGCTGGAGAGGGCTGCACCCTCTGGACCACCGCAACCTTCTATTAAACCTTGCACACACGCGCACATACATGCACACACACACACACACGCACGCACGCACGCACGCACGCACACCCCCCCACACACACACACATACACACACACGCACACACATAAGCACAGACCTTAATAAAGTTGTTGCTTGGGGAACAGGCCCGGCACGTCCAACTTGTGGCAGAAGTGACGTGGCTGAAATTGAATCCATATCAGTACAAACGATTCTTCAGTTAGGACAAAAGAAATAAACAAAAAAAATAATAATTTATTCTAGCTTATTTGTGCTATTATAGCAATTTATCACTGGTTTAAGCGCATAAACCAGTACATTTCCTGCAAAGCTCCAGCATCCAGATGTGGAGTTAGAAATACAAGCCTCACCAGGAGGGGACACCAGTTTATGCCATGAAGTCAGTAGTTCACACACAGTCTTTAGAGAAGGGGAACACCTGGCAGACCACCTGAGCTGAGCGCCGCACTGTTCTACAGTGCAAAAGTATTCACACCCCTCGTACTTTTTCCACATTTGATTACAATGTAACCACAAAGTAAATGTTGGTTTAGTTACACCAACATAAGGTGGCAGGGAGGAGACATGTTTTGTTAGAATTTTCCACAAAAGTGTGAAAATTGTGACATGTATTTGTGTTCAGTCAACACCTTGGAGAACTTCCTTTTGCTGCAATTACAGCTGCAGGTTTTCTCGGGTATTTTCTCTGATTCTGATTCCAATTGGCTTAAGGCTTCGACTTTGACTAGACCTTGGCATACATGACCCTAAGAGTCATGTATGCCTTTAGTCCAGATAAGACTTCTTTAGAGATGTGAATGTTAGAGAAAAAAAGAGAGAAATGTCTACTTCAGGAAATGTTTTGTATTTTTTAAAGAAACCTATTTTATGTTTGATGTTTGAGGCTTTAAACTAGCATTTATTACTAAATCTATATATAAAACATAAGCTGATTATTTATGCTTTTAAGCCAACATTACTAAGAGCCATTGTGGAAGGCCTAAAGAGCCACTTGTGGCTCTGGAGCGTAAGGTTGCAAACCTCTGAACTAGACCATTCTAACACATACGTGCTTTGGTTTATGTAAACGTATTTTTCTGCCCATTAATTCTGACAAGTTTTCTTTTTAGAGAAAAGCTTCTCCACAACATGACGCTGCTGTGGCCATGTTTGTTTTGGTAGGTTAGATGTTGTGCCACACTCTGTCCATTTTATGTTGATAGAATAATAAACATCATGAGTCATTCAAAGAGTAGAGTAGCATGTGGCCTTAAAACCAAATCCTCCATTACGCTTCTCCACATCGTTTGCTCCGGCCTGTACGATGTCTTCCTTGGTCTTCATGATGCTGTTTGTTCACTGATGTTCACTAACTAACCTCTGAGGCCTTCAGGTGGGCTGTATTCACTAATTAGGCGCTCTTTGAACGCATTTGGTTGAGCTAGATTTTATTTAGGTGTATGAGAGTAAAGGGACTGAATACAAATACGCGTCACACTTTGGGGAGAATACCTGAACACCTTTTTATGCGTTTTAATTTTGGACTGTTTAAGATATTCTGTGGTTGAATAAGGGTAGGAAAACTAAGATGCTTATTTTGTTTTTGTAGCAGTTTATCCCACTCAGAACACAAAAGTCAGGTGCAAAGCAAATTTACAGCAAGTCTGTGTTTAGACAAATTTTAGCGGCTGACAAAGCTCTAAATCAGTCAGCACAACAAAAATCTAAGACATTAAGTAAACCGCTGTGCTTTGCAAATTCACCCATTAAATATCTTTTATTTCCCCTGATTGTAGAAATTATATTGGATGAGGTCATGCCGCAGCTGACTGCGAGCAAACACTCCTATTTTAAAGCAGTGGATTGTTTCCAGGGTGATGATATAACGCAGTCCAGATGAGTCCCCTTCAAGGATTGCCTCATTATCGCACATGCTGCAGCTGCACCCACTCTGTGTGTCTATGAGGAGCTATGTTTATGTGAGAGCACGTGCATGCATGCAAGCTGAGCTTGTGTGCATGTGTCTCTGACTATTTAAACTCTACTTGCAGTCAATTACCAGAAAATGGCTTGTGCGGTTCGTTTTTTCCCTCCATAAGAGCTAATTATAGGGTTTGGGTTAAGGTTAGAATTGGGGTTGGGATAGCAGGAAAGTCCTGGCTGGAGGAGCCTGGTCCATCCAGAGGACATGAAACCAGGGGGTGTAGCCGAAGGACCGCCAGGGAGTGACTAGGCACCAGACGAATCTGATAGCTGCCTCTATGTGGCACTTCAAAGTCTACTTTTAGCTTTGGTTAGGCTGTTGCCATGCTCGTGTTCTCAAAGCCAAGGAAACACAACTTCGTCCAGAATTTACATTGCTGAATCACAATAGTAATATCAGTTTGTCAAAATTAACGTCTAAAGATGAGATCAGAACTTTAAAATTGAGAAATCTCTTTTTCAGAATACAAAGCAAAAGAAGTAGCGCTTTATGCCTGTAGCTCTCATCTTATGACCTATGCAGCTCTAACTTTGTAAGGTAAAGCTTAAGAAGATGTCTATGAAATGTCTGCTGTTGCTGTCACCACCTTGTTATTGTGAGATGGTTGGTGATGCTAATGCCTAATTCGTACCTCCCAATTTATTTTGCTGTCTGCTCGACCACAAAGCCCAGTGTGACTTAAGCTACGTTATTTTCCCAGTGTGGATGATTCGTCCTTAAGGTACAGCGAGGACACTAATTATTCTGGTGAAAAATCATTTTATTCGACACGTTCTTTTATTTTTCTCCTCTTCCGAGTAGAGCGCTTATAAACCAGCGGATTAAGAGCCTGTAATAAAACATTTTATACAGTGGATTTCTTTTTATACGTTCAATTCCCAGATCCCGTCTGTGTTTTTTGCTGGGTGGAAATCATGATGCCCTAAAACTATGGTCTGGACTGGGTCCGGATCTGGACTTTCAGAACCGCTGAGTAAGTGAGTGTTTACAACTGTCTCTAAATGATGCAATTAAAACACACTATAATCAGCCGCATCATTACTGAGTCATACTTTCCTCTAATAAAGCGCTAACAATGATAATGTTGTTAGTGCAGTTTGTGTGAAACGCAAAGAAAAAAAATAAAGTCGACGGTACATAGGAGGGAAAAAAACGTAGATATACGCTATTTAATTATATTATTTAAGTTCCCTTTGGGATCGATAAAGTATTTTTGAATTTGAAGTTGAATTTCCTACTCAACTCAACATTTTCTCCCCTCATGGCGATTCTGGAGGGAGATTTTTAAAGTTTTTCGCCTGAAACTGGTCAGGTTGGGACCAAGTGATTAAATTACCAAAACCAGCGACTGGTAGGATGGCTGACCTTCCTCAATAAATACGACCGTATAACAACAACACTTAGCTTTAGGGCCTAGTTCAATTCCTTACCAATACAAATTTAATGGTAAAACAGTAAAAAATGAAGTCCTATGGCTATTCTGAAAGGATCCAAACTAAACAGCAAATCTATAAAAGAGTGGCTCAGAATGGAACGTGGCCACACTGTATTTAACGTACTGAAGCAGGGTGACCTCATTTTTTTATTTAGTGATAGTTTCAGAATGTGCAATGAGTATGAAACCTATTTATAAAGCCCAGAATGAGCGAGCAGAGGGAAAGGAGGACGTAGCGCTAGCAGAGGACGGATTTCCGACAGTAGCCTGGTCCTGACAGCTTCCGTCATATCCGACTATACTCAACCTCATGCAGGGACTCTGCACATGGTAAAACTATCACAGACAGAACACACACACACACACACACACATTGTCTCCCACATACAGTGAACACACATGTTCTCTCTCAGTCTCAGCCAGGAAACGGCTTTCATTCATATTTGAACACTGAAGAAATACAAACGGACAGCTTCAGAAACAGAAAGTCATTCGGCTCCCAGCAGAGAGTTTGTGCCACTGCAGGCCCGGGATCAGGATTCCCAGCTGGGAATATTTAGGAAGTAGACAGTAGATGTGAACAAGGTGAGCTGAGTTCTCCCGCACAACCATTTGTCACTGAACCTCAGCTTTTCCTGAGACAGCTTAATTTGTTTGTGGCTGCAGAAAGGCTTCTCAATAAAACACGTGGTTGGGAATTCATTGCCATCTCTGCTGAAAAAGTTCCCAAGCCGAACAGAAAAACCTAACTGACTCACATAATTACATTTTTATCTGGTTTTTTTTTTTGGTTTTTTTGCGCAGCTAATTATGGTGAGAATTTGATGAAAACTTTGCGTAATTTAAGCACCAGCTCAAAATCTTCCAAAGTATGTCAGTTTCTTTTGCTGCTGCTAAGAGGCACTCTGTGGAAACAAAGGCCGTCCTGCACAAATTAATATTATGTTTGGATTTGTTCGCGCTACCAAGAAATAACAGCCTGGGGTTAGTTTGTATTTCTTGGACAAGCACTACTGATGAATCAACCTGATGACAAGACCTTGGAAAGTTGAAATGTATCCAATATAATAACATAAAAATCATTTCAACAACTAATTAGGGAGATGACTGGGGTTGGTAATCATCCGTTGCCTCAGAACGCAGTAAGTACATCAATAAGTATATCAAAAATGTTTAACTAAACAACAGCTTAGCATTCACTAGAATGTTAAGACATTACTCTTTATTTTCATGTAAAACATTTCTTACTTTACCATAAAACCGATGATTGGACAATAATTCAGGGTTTCGATAAACAATCGCTGTTGAGCGATAACCGTTGAGCAGTTTTCTACTTCATACAGCGAAACCATTCAACAAAGTGGCTGCTAACGTTGGACCTAAAGGTATGGTATGGCTTCTAAAGAAGATCTTCAGAAAGAAAGCCAAGTTTCAAAATGACTGCTACTAGTTTTTCCTCACAATGTTACGAGAAATAAAGAGATATTATTAGCAGATTTGGGAGTTTCGACCCCCATAGGAAAGGCGTGGCTCCCCCTGAAAGAGGCGACAACAAGACTAAAGCATTTAAGCTTTTAATCTTCAATCTGCGGTAAAATTGAAATTTCAAATGACTATGGAAAAATCTTGTATTAGGTTTTCGGATAATCCATAAAGTGTCAACTCTGAAAACTATTGAAATTGTTTCCTGCAAAGTAATCAATAAACTTTGATTTTTTTTTTTATGAATACAAAAAAATCTTTAAAAAGAAAAAGACAAAACAGGAAAGGTTTAGTCTGGTTTGATATTAGGCAGACTTTTGATTCCTTTTCAGTTTTGCAGATCTCAGATGAGCAGTTCTTATGAATCTGTAAGAACTGCAGAATCAAATACAGTAAGTAGTTTGTTCTGTTATTGTGCTGTATTTTAATGTACAAGATTCCTTTTCATTTTAAATTTGTGGTGCCACAATAACAATAATAAGGGTCTGTGTGTTTCCTTTCCTTTCCTCCTTTTACAAACATAAGTAAGACATTATGATTCTTACCATCTAATAAAACATAAACTGTATTGTGGAAAGTATTAGACACGCTTATGATGCCTGTCTATTTGTCATTAGCCATTAAACTTTGTGTTTTTCAAAGACAAAAGGTTGTAATTTTAGCTTAAATTAGTTAAGAATTCAATAAAGTTCTGTGTTTTTGTTTAACAAATTGCTCACTTATAGGAAGCTCACTGTCAGCATTTCCTTTTTTAGAGCTTTCTTTGCCATCTTCTTCGATGCTGTCAGGTATTCTTACATCACAAAGCAAAAATGCGCCCTTAACTCGTCTTGCCCGGTTAAATGAGAACCGCTCTTCGTCAGCTTAACTGGACGAGGCTCAAAAAACATCATGTAATTTTTGTCTGCTGCCACTAGACGGGGTGAGAGTCGGGGGGTGAGCCAAACGCCTGCCCCATAATAACCACCAGACATGACTCATTCAGCGTGGAATACCACAGCAGCCACAAACAGGTCTCTGGCAGACAAGGAGCAGAAATCCAACCCCACAGCAGAGTTTGTGAATGGGACAGGAATGAGCAAAACCAGGCTAAATTTAATAGAGCTCCAATACGTTTCAGAGATTTAGGAGTTTTAAGAAATCACCAAATGTTTAGTTTGGCTTATTTGTAAAGTCAAGTGTGTAAGTGACTAAAGGCTGTGTGTTTTAGCTGTTGATATTAGTTTAACCAAGAGGAAACTCGGCCTTTCTCTCCACCTCACAGTTTCTCTTTATTTCCTCTCCTAAATTCCCCGGCCGGCTCCGTGATTCTTTTGGCAAAACGTCCTCTCATCGAGTCGTCACGCGCAGCTTTTTAAAAGACAGCGCGGGGACGACATATCACCTTGTCAGATATGATTGCAGCTCTGATCATCGTCATTCTGGCCCCCACCGAGTGCGCCGCTCAGTATATGAGGACTAACACATGTTGGACGGCCGAGTCGTTATTCGCGGCAGTGGAGCTCGTCCAAGCCTGGAAGGGCCTGGAGAGCTCCGAGTCCATTCCGCGGGCATAAGAAATAACGCAAAAATAACATATTGTTCAGCTTAAAGTATGGCGGCCCAGGAGGTGGTGGAGGGGGGAGAGCAAACTGTGAGTGGTCACATTACATGAAAACAGCAGGCAGGAAGTGTTTTGCAACAGCGGAAAATCTTCAGGTCCAGTCTGACCACCAGACGGTCACACTTCATCTGGCCTGCGGTCAGCGGATGGATATCATCCCTACTGTACAGAGCTGGAGACGCTGCCCGGCGTTCGTCTTTTACCCTTTTTGCACGCTTTTCAAAGTTTACGCCTTATCCTTCCATCTCTTTCTCTGCCTCTCCTGCTACATCTTTCTTCTTTTACAACTACGTCTGATCATGTTTAGCGCCCCCCCTTTACCTTTCACCTCAAGTTTCCCCCCCACGCACCCCCCTCTCTCTCTTTCTCTATCTTACCTTCTTTCTCTCTCTCTGTTTGTGGTCAGTCACACTTAATCTAGCTCCATCCATCTGTTTCTCTTCACTCATTTAGTCCGGCCTGCTTTCGATTAAGATTACATCAGGCTTTGACCTATTAGTGTGCCATGATCCTTTTGAAGTCATGCTGTGGTTACAGGTTAAGCTCAAAGCCCACCAATCTTCATACTCAGTCTAACACAGACAGCAATGGGAAAGTAAAGAGAGAAAAAATGAGCATAGGTTTGTAAAAGTTTTCAGCCAGGGACCAAAGTCATTGTTTTTTTTTTTTTTCTTTCCCTCTCTCTGGGATCTGGGATCATTAAACACTATAAGAGTCGTGGTAATACGGACACCCAATAGAGACCCATTTTGGACTCTAACCCATAATCCAACCAACCAAGCTGTGAACTGGAATATATTGTTCATTTAACCCCATATCCTGAGGATTTTTGAGACTTTCTGTTCCCTATTATGGTTCCTGTTTAAAATTGGACTCACAGTTTCCACTAAACATAATCCAGACCGCTTTCATAGCTTTAGGAGCCAAATGAGGAACATATTGAGGCCTATCTACTAGCCTAACCCTCCACTTATAAGTCATTTTAATAAAGCACTAATACTTTTATTTTAATGATACAAAGACCTATAAAAACCTGCAGATGTGAAGTTCTCTCAGATTAAATAATGTTTAAGTTGTGTCCCCTGCTCGTTCTCATGATTCACTTCTTACCTGATCTCTACGAAAGAGAATTGAATGTGAGGCGTTAAAATTATTTACATTTAAATGAGGAGTATTAGATTGCAGGCTGCACAGTCACATGGTTTTTAAAACTGGTGCCTAGCAGAAAGAAGGTTGTGGGTTTGAATCCTGGCATAAAGTCTTGATGGATATATGTTTAATTTTTTTTCCCAGGTAGCCTGGCTTCCTCCCACAGGAGGAAAAAGGGGGATAAGTACAGGAGAGAAAAAAAATCTCTGCAGTCGAACAAGAAAACGGAAGACTGTATGGTGTTTTTTATGACGTTGTATTTTTGTGTTCTTACGATGTAAAGCATTTTGAACTGCCTTGTTGCTGAGATGTGAAATTAAAATAAACTTTTTTGAAAAATGCTCTGGAAAACACTCAGTTTCGACGGATACGCTAAATAAAATAAAGAAATACTGCCTGCTGTACAAAAAAAGACAAGTAGCATTCTTGCTAGCATAGCTCTTTCTTATCCAGTGAGCCTTTTTCTTGACTGAATTTCCTGGAAATGTCAGGATTGTTAAACTGTGGTGTAGTGATTTAAGAAATATATGTATTTTAGTTTATTATAGTCAAATTAGTTAAATTAAGGTCAAATTCTTGAAAAATTAGCTTGTTCGTGCCAATTACTTTTTGAAAAATGCTCTGATAAACACTGTTTCCATGGATACGCTAAATAAAATACATTAGCCATTTAATGTTACTACAATTAAATGATAGTAGTGGTAAACTAAACAATAAGTTTAGTTTGCAGATTTGTACAACAGCGTGCGGATCTAGATTTTCTTCTGACGAAAAGAAGAAAACGGCCGAGTGTTTGTCCAAAATCCTTGCACGAAATCTCCAGTTTTAGTAAGAAGTGCACATTTCACCATTCACACCATGTTGAAACTCTTGAATGTAATTAAATAAAGCTTGCACAGTAAAATATCTGCTCCAATTTTACCTGCATCTCTCCTGTACGTAGACAAAATACTCAATCCCACACAGTCTGTGAGAAAATCCAACTTTTTTTTTCCACACCTTTTTACTTTTCCACAAATATCTGCTCAAGATATCTCTTTCAGAAAATAAAAATTGTGAGTCACTGCTGTATATTTTGGTCCTCTAAAACAGCACTATTCTGAGGGTTATGTGATTGGAACAAATCCATTCGTTCGTATGTGCCGCTGACTCATTTGACTTCACCAGGTTGACCATTACATGTTAATGATTCACTTTGTGTGCACATATGACACATAAGTGAGAAAAGACAGTCAGCCTCAGATGCTGACATACTACGATCAATAATAATAAGGGTTCTATAATAAAAATGCATATATGTAAATTTCCAGAATCCTCTTACACACACCTGAGTGTTTGCCTCTCGTGACGGCATCGCCGTCGTAGCACTAATCTAATCTGGAGTGGTCTTGAAAGCCACCTTTTTTACGCAAAGCTTTCTTCCAGTTGCACTTTCTGGACTGAAAAAACAGAGGATGCATCTTTTTTTTTAAATGCATTAGTTAGTCACAAGCCCTTAAATAAAATTTGTAGAAGTTACTTCATTTACATTGGTTTACATTGGGGCTGCACAGTAGCGCAGTTGGTAGAGCTGTTGCCTTGCAGCAAGAAGGTTCTGGGTTCGATTCCCGGCCCCGGTCTTTCTGCATGGAGCTTGCATGTTCTCCCTGTGCATGCGTGGGTTTTCTCCGGGTACTCTGGTTTCCTCCCACAGTCCAAAAACATGACTGTCAGGTTAATTGGCCTCTCCAAATTGCCCCTAGGTGTGAGTGTGTGTGTGCATGGTTGTGTGTCCTGTGTGTCTCTGTGTTGCCCTGCGACAGACTGGCGACCTGTCCAGGGTGACCCCACCTCGCTCCCGGCACGCCAGCTGGAGATGGGCACCAGCAACCCTCCCGACCCCACTGAGGGACAAGGGTGTAAGAAAATGGATGGATGGATGGTTTACATTGACAGCTTAATAAACATAATAAATGAACTTGGATAAACTTCTTCTTTTTTTTTTTTACTTGTGATCAATTAAAGCAATTTTCTTTTTAAGCTGGAGCTGGATTCCCTTTTTTCAGTGTGTTCTAAATACGTGGGATATGGAAGGGAGAAATGGCAGCCAGCATAACCAAATACAGAGTCTCTACTGATGAGGTACTCCAACCTGATGTAGCCGACTATTTGGGCGACCTCCTGCTCTTGCCATGTTGCATCTTGGACAGGCTGCACAAGACCCCCTGCTCTTGACTGGGGAATGTCTGGTGACAAGCACATCAAACAAAGTTGGAGTCAATTATGCATATCCCTCAAGTTTTCATTTTTAATGAATTAGTGAATAGTTCACTGAAATTTAAAGACAGTTTACACAAGGAAAAGCATATCACCAGCACAACATCCCTTGACGCCTGCACAGAACACCGTGGTTCATACTGGAAAATATTAAAATATATATGTATATATATTTACCGTAAGCCAAACGTAACATATATAAGCAGTTGTTATTATCATCTTAGGATTAGCACTGGGAGTTGCTCAACAGAACGGAGGTTTAAGTCCCCAGCTTCACTCAGGTTGTCACTGTCAAGAGATGCTCCTGTCCCAGTTTGTGGTAAGAGCAGAAATACGTGTCATAATAGATTCCAAGCATGTATTCAGTTGAACCAGGACCATATTGTTATTTATTTAAAGCTGAAGGAAATACTTAAAGGAAATATAAAAGTAGTTAGACATGAAAGTTACCATTTCTCTAATATAGCTCATGTTAAATCATATTTGTTTGTAAATTGTTCTGTGTGTCAATATTAACTCTAATGTTTGGCAGTGATAGAGAATATGCAAAGAAAGCGTGTCTTTGACTATCATGCGGGAATTAAGCAGTTTTAGCGCACTGCCAGCTCCTGAAAATGAGGTCGAGACAAAAAGTTGGTAAAGACCAGGTCAGAAATACCGGTAATAGCATTCAACGATGTAACTCTGAAATGTCACGCTGTAATCTTATGAAATGACACTGACGCTTAGTGAATTCTTACACCTCGTGTTGATAAGACCATATAGCTTTAACCTAATGGCTTTGATTTTAGTTTGCGCGCCACCAAATCTAACCACAAAAAGGGCCTCAATTAGCTTTACAGTTATTTAACGCTGGCTTTGCTTTTTATTTTTCTGTTTGTCAAACTTAAGCTTCATGAAAGCTGTTAGTAAACAGAGATTTATGACTTACCAACATAATATTCCTGTTGACTGGCATGAATTGGTTGAAAGACTTCCTCAGAGTGTCGTGAAACCATCCTACACTAACTATAGACGTGTGAAGCACTTTTTCTTCTTCTGTAAGCTTTAATGTCGTTGCTGGACATTCATATTTCCCTTATTAGCGCCACTAGCGTTTGGGCTTGGAATTACAGGCACCTATAATCTGAACACAGCTGTCGGTCAAAGGACTGGTGAGATGAGTGAGCCAGGACAGGCGAACTTTCAGGTGGGCATATGCTGGGCATTACTAGATCATAGATGTGGCAAAGTTTATGTGGTAACAAAGAACGGAAGCTACATTTACAACACCTTACAAAGGCTAAGATAACAATTCAGCAATAATATTAAAATATTAACGTTATAATCAGGAGCGCCGCTAGGAAACTTGGGTCCCATGACAAAAAATAAAATCCCCCCCAAGCTGCTGTTACAATTTCTTGAGTCTATCTGACCCATCAAAAGCTTCACAATTTTAAAGGTTTGCAACTGCTTTAGTCCAATACTGATACTAGCACAATATTGCTACTGCTGTCTAAAGAAATGCAATGTTCTGACCAAAAACAACCAATCAGAACCAGGAGGACGGTCTTAGTACTGTCAATCAACCTCATTCACTCACTGCTAAGTGTGCTAATGGGAAATTTTATAAAGATTGTTTGAATTTCTGTGAGTAATAAATACATTGTTTTTGTTGTGTAACTGTAAAAAGAGTAGACAGGAAAAATCCACAGTCTCCCTGTAATGATGCTAACTAGCTTATCATTGGACACAGTGTGACAGGGGTGAGTAGTTATGCTGGTATCGGGGGTTAGAGCTGCACCTGTTGTTGAGAATGGTAAGAGGTACAGGGACAATTTAAATGTGTTGTTAAATTATTTCCTTCATTCATTAAATGTTAGTGAAATGGAGGCAAACAGTAGTCTGTAGCTAAGCAGCTAATTATGGTAAATGGTAATCTTACACAGTCTACTCACCTCTCTTGGAGAAAAACTGGGCTATAAATTGAAACTCTTGTCTTTTTCTCTCTTTTTGAAAACCTGACTTTATTATTTTTCTAAGCAGCATAGTAACTGCCGCTAAACAGGAACCAACTATTTTATGTGGATCCAGGGGGGTGTTCAAGGCAAATATGGACTATGGATTTTGTCTGGGAGGAATAATTTTTTTTTAAAAAACAATTTTAAAAACACGATATGATTAATTTTGTAACTGATATGGCCCCCGATTTTTTTTAATATTTCTGTAAGACATAGAAACTATTTTTTGTGGGAGGGGACCCTTGAAAAATGTCATAACACTGAGGAAACGATTATGGGTCTTACTTCCGGCGTCCACCGAAAGTCGCAGTATTTCATTGTAATTTGTAGGGTTTTTGGTTAATCTATATTCATGAGAGAAGTTACATCTCTTTTTTCGGTTATTGTACAATATTTAGTAAAACTTATTTACGGACACACTGTCTGCTATCAGAGAGCTTCTCAGTACAGAGAATCGTAATTATAAGTTTAATCACGGAGAACAACAGGAACACAGCGTTACGTTTTGTAACGGAATGACCGTGAATTAGCAGCGCTGCTAGTTTCTCTGAAAAACTGACAGTAATAAAGAAGAGAAAAGCAGGAACGTTCTGAGCTGCAGATTTGTGCCGACAGTATAAAACAGCAGAACTACATAATATTAGCTTGGTGTGATGTGAATTAGATTTTTCATTTGAATTAAAAAAATTATTAAGTTCACGAAGTGGCTTCAGCAAGCGTGTTTTATCATTATGTTTGGGCCAGTAATGAATTTCTATAAGACAAAATAAAATATCTAGGTTTATTTAGTCCATCAGAACCAGAACCTCGAGGTTCTCCGTTGCTGAGTGACGCTGCAGTCAGCGGAGAAATTACCGCAGCTGCTGCGCTTCAGACCGTAATACGGATAATCTCCCCTCACTGGACTAGAACCGAACCGAATCACACATTAACACCGGAAAGTGTCGTAAGATGCCCTTGTGGAGCTCGGGTAACTGTTGTGCTGTTCGTGGCTGTACTAATCAGACCCAGTTTAATTTGTGGCTGCAGCAACACGTGTGTTTTGAACATCCTCCCGAAACAATAAGGCAGACTTTCTGTGATAAGCGGTAGCTGTCATCACCTAACGACAGATAAGGAAACAAAAAGAATCAGGAGAGAGAAGACACAGAGGACTGAGGAGACACAGAAAATCCTGCTGAAAGTCCATAGAAGTTTCCTGATGCAACAGGAGGGGGACACCTGAGGACACAGAAAAAAGAGACAGAGATCATGTGAAGTAGGTCCTTCAATTACAAACCAAGCATTGCCATAAAATCTTATGCTGAAATTTCACCATTTCATCAGTGAGACATTGAATATTAAACAATTTTAGAAACATTGTAGAGAATCCAGCGTTGGTTTCTGATCCCAGATTCAGATTCTGCAGATCAGTAATGTCTCTGATCATCCCAGGTTGGATCTCCTCAGCCTGTAAACCTCCATCTTCAACACCACCAGTCAGATGAAAATGACTGACAAAGAAAATGTTGTTAGAACGTAGAGAATGGGAATTAACAGATCTACTTAAACTCTCTTTTACATAGATCTGTTAATTCGCATTCTTTACGTTCTAACATTTTTCTTTTGCATGTTCCACGTTTCCGAATTGAAAAAGGGAATCAGCTCCAGTCTGAAATCAAGATGTCAGAATTGATTTCACTGGATTTATTTCGAGCGATTCTTAAAAACAGGCAATGTGATTCTTTTAAACAGTGTCACTGTTTTTTAATTGTTTTATACTGTTTTACACTTGAGCATATGTATTAATTCATTTTATTTTGTAACCAGGTTGCTGGATATTGCAGATTTCTGCCCAGGTCCCTCTTGAAAATGAGATCTGCATCAACGGGGTGGTTAAATGAAGGAAATAAAAAAAAAAATATGGAGGAAGCAAGTAACATCAAGTTTTGGAAAAAAGGGGAAAAAAACAGCAACATATTTTTACAGAAAACATCAAATATAGGCAAAAAGAAAGTAAAAACTTTTTGAGTCCTTCCATCTTAGGGTGTCTTATTTACACCAATCATGTTTGATTAGGCTAACAAGTAGCAGCTGGTTGACTTTTGATACTGTTGAAGAAGACTTTAGGTTATTAGGAATTTTGGAAATCTCTGGCTCTATCTTCTTCTCACGGATCCCAGGTTCTCCCGGCGGGCCGAAGTGAAGCCACACAGAAAACTACGATGAGTGTGGACGTCACAGAATTACAGAGTTTAATCCAATAGAAGACAACGTATGAAATTACAACATAAACTGCAGAACAACAGAGACATACATTAATTTACCTGAGACAAATGGAAAAGAAAAAGAAAGAAAGAAAGAAAGAAAGAAAGAAAGAAAGAAAGAAAGAAAGAAAGAAAGAAACAAAAGCAAAGACGTCTTTGGAGAATTGCAAGAGCAAAATCTAATTTGTTACTCATGTGTAGAAAGTTTTATAGTAAAGGCGTATTCTTGTCTTTAATTTATTCAAATAAGGCGTATCTTTGCTCATCCAACCAGGAGCTGTCTCTGACCCTCTCTAAAGTCAGAAACTCCCTGCAATGTTTCCACAATCAAAAGCCATTTGTCCCCTTTGTCTAAACAGAGTGGAAGCAGAGCTTCTCCTCTTCTAGCCTGGACTCCTGCTGTTTTATGGCTTTTCACAGATCAGTGTAAAAGCTAGAACTTCTCCTGATTGTTTCCCACACAGACAAAGGGCAGATCAGAAGATCTTAGCAAACAATCTGCTGTAACCACAGGTAAAATAAAGGTCAATAGGGAGGAATGTTATTAATTTTAAAACTATAACTAGGCTATTTCAATCAAGACATGTTAAGTTTTAAAACTGGCATATTCTAAATTTATTTTCTTAATAATACCTACCAGAAACTTTTAGGGTCATCCCTTCAAAATGATATTGGCACAAACGTTTGACACAAGTTTAGTTAGTTTTTGGCCAAATGAAATTATGACTAGCTAAATTCTACCAGGTTGCTTTATCTGTGCATCCACGGTTTCATTTCCGTGGAGGGCTTGCGAGCAGAGATTGACAGAAAAGTTAAACTGCACATCATCATTACTCCTGGGTCAGAGCTGGGCTAAGTAGCCTATTGGCTAAACCTGACATCTATTGGCCAAGCCACAGCAGGGTAGGATGTTAAAGTCATTTCGACTCATCAGGCTAAGTGGACACAGTTGACTGAAAGGTCTCGAACCTCCACACGTCTGGCTGCGGGTAGCTTTCATTGCCAACCGTTCTCAATTAGAGCAGAGGATAAGAGGACATCTGGGCGGCGGAGTCAACGTCTGTTTGACTTATGTATATTAATGTCCGCCCACAGGCCTGGTTTCATTTCATAAATAAACCTTACATGGAGCTACAAATGTCAGTCACTCTGTTTACAGCTTGGACTGATGCTGAGACAATATCCAAGCAGAGGGAGAACCTACCGACTTTTACTATGATAACGTGCCTCACTAACTCCTTTACATGAACAGAGTCAAAGTACTTTTGCATAATAAACTAAAACGAAAATACAAAGCCTGCCAAAAAAAGGCAGACGATCCAGTGGTCTCAGGTTTACACACCATCTGTTAGTACTAAATACAATTTTTACAACCTTAACTTTTCAGCCTTTTTATGGTTGAGATCATTTTCTTAATTACTCAAGAATTAAAACCTTGGTTTTTATTCCTATCAGATCATGTAAGCAAAAAAAAAAAAAAAGAATTTTAATATACAAAAAGTTTATTTACAGTGAGCAATGATGAAACACTTTTTTACATACAGTGCAGTAAACTCTCCTCTGTTTTGTTTTTTCTTTGCATTTTGTTTGTTAATCCTTGCTGTGTCATTTGCACATGACTCAAAGCATGTGCAAAAGATGCACAAGCTTTGAGTCATGTGCAAATGTACCTATGTGCAGGTACTATGCACATAGAAAGATGCATAGTACCTGCATCTTTCTATGTGCTTCTATAAAAAAATAGCTTTAGGTTTGTTTGGATTTTAACACATTTATTGGCAGCTTTAGTGCCAAAATAATTGTGAAAATTCTTTTATTTGTCAAATAATCATAATCACATAATAATCACATAATCACATAATGTGATAATCCAAAAGTTCCAAAAAGTTAGAAATTCTGTCTCACTTCGTACATAGTAAACTGATGTAGTATTGAATGATACTGTAAAATATTACTGAACCAATTTTTTATGCTTTACTTTAAGGTTGATCAGCATGTAGAAGCTTTTACTTTGGAAATTCCTATGAAGATTCCAGGCTGCCTGTAGCCCCTTCCTGTGAATATTGAGCCTTTTTTGGGTGAAATTACCTTTTAAAAAAGCCACTGTGAGTATGTTTTTCCCAACTAAGAGAGAAGGAGCAGAAGAAGAAGGAGGAGGAATGAATGCCTGTTACATAACAAGTGAATCGAACACATACAAGTCAAATGTTAATGGCATTTGACTTGTAGCACAGACACGTGTCTCTGAAACCGCTGCAGAAGTGATAAGATCACATGGATGTCACAATTTCTTCTTTTAGCTCATCTTTTGAGACAGATTCAGACGGAGAAGTGGAATCAAGAGCAACAGTGGAAATGGGTTAAACAATGACGGATGAGGAGTCGATCACCCGCCTCACCCCTCCTCCCATCTGACACACGCCAAACACTGAGCCTGTCTCATCGCTATAAAACCTCCTCACCTCCATCACTGTCAGGGACGCAAACATCCTGAAGTGTCTGTGTTTATCTGACTGGCTGAGGTGGATGCAGATACTCTGAGGGTGAGTTCTTGAGATTTAAATAGTTTGATGACGTCTTGTGTGATCGGCGAGTTCTTCTTCAGCTCTCACCCGGTTGTTTATTGTGACATAACAGAGCTCGTGTCAGCGGAGATGTTGGCAGGTGCGTTAGTTCTGGGCACCATCCTCACAGCTATACCAGGTATGAGAGAAATGGCAATATTCTTCTTTAAAGTTTAGTTTTTTCTAAAAACTGGAATCAAACAAGGTGTGTTGAGTGCACAGATTTAAATTTTGGGGGGGGATTGTTCAGTTACAGATTAATTTTTAAATCCAGGATTTATATTTTTTACTTTTAAGTTTTAAAATCAAGTGGTCGATTTTTGAGAGCCATTATGTCCACAATGTCCTGCAGCCAGGTGCCCTTCTCTTTACACTCCGGTTTATTTATAAGTATTGATTGTCTTTTGTGCAAGGTAGTCAGCCAGGCCCACAGTCAGCAGCACAGGTCGACGCCACAGCTGCACATCAAGGAGAACACTTCCTGCTTAACTTTGAAATGCTCACTCTCTGAGATTTCATGTTTGAAATACATTGGAAAAACAATTGGCCATGTACTTGTTGCATGTCACCACCCTGTTTACAGTCAAGAGATGGTAATTCAGGTGAGAACTGGAGAAAAAGTGGTGGAATGGATGCTGATTTTTGTGCATTTTTACCAGTGGCATGCACAGACATTTAGGGAAGAGGTACACAAGTGGACAAGAAGTTCACCTCATGCAACCATGGTTTTTACTGTAACATATGTATTTGTTTGCTTCAAATTGCTACTTGTATTTTTTGTGCTTAGATTCCTAAATTAAGAGCCCTGACAATTGAAAGATTCATAGCGTTTGTGTCACCTAGGTACTCAGAGTGGGTGGAGTGTGTCGTTTTCCAGAAGAGTGATCTGTGTGTGGGCAGGAACTACAGTCACTCTGCCCTGCCGTTATGACTACCCCTCAGGTTGATCATTTGCTCATTTTGCATTTTGAATTTTTTTTCCCACTTCACACTAATAGTATGATGTGTTGGTGTATCTCATTAAGTATCAGTAAAGTATGTTGTTGTTTATGGCTTTAGGATATGTTTAAGTGAACAACAACATTGTGCAAAACTCCCCAGGTCACACTGTGAGGCGCGTTATGTGGTTCCGTGTCTCTGTTGAGGGTCGCAGGGAGTTTGCTCACCACACCGACCCCAACCAGATCAGCCCGTCTTACCGTGGGCGCACGCGGTGAGAACAACTGCGAGTGCTGTGATTGTTACAGTAGAATTACGTTACTGAGCTGCTGCCTGGATTCTAGCTACGCCGGGGGAAGTTATTCCAGCTGCTCGGTTCAGATTCGGGGTGTGAAGCTGGGCGATGCGGGCCAGTATCACTTCAGGTTTGAGACAGACCAGCCGCTGGGGAGATGGACCTCACCTGACACCATTACTCTGGATGTCACAGGTAGGTGAGCAGAAGCTAAAGCTGCTGAGACATTTCAGAAAAATCTCAGTATTTAATGACGTGTGTTTGTCTCTGTGTTTCACAGACCTCCAGGTTCAGGTGCATCCAGCGAGGCCAGGCAACATGTTTGGATTTGGAGAAACTGTCTTTGTAGGTTGCCAAGCCAGAGGATGTGCTGCCCCAGGGAGAAGCCTGGCACTCTACAGGTAAGTCCCATTTTATTATTATGAGCAGCCATCTACTGTGACCAGATAGGGATGGACAGGACACGAAGGAGACGCGAAACACATTACCGAATAGTCACGGGGTCAGAATTACTTTTTAAAAGTAGAGTAAGAAGGCAAATGTAAATTATTAGCAATAGGTCAATCAATGGTTTTATCCAGGAAAGAAGATGGAGCAAAAGCAATAAAACAGAAGTACTTTCTGTGGGAAAAACAAAGAGAATACACACAGTTAATGGCAGCAATAGCTCTGTCAGTGAATGTGTACAGGAAAGAGGCACAACTAAACCCTGGTTAGGTGGATCTTTGGATGCAGAAATAAGAGAGAAAAAGGTGAGAGATCAGAGAAACGACATTTATTTGACATAGCTAAAAGTGGCACCTTTGAGTTAGTTCAGGCCATCCACTACAGCTGTGCTATCTGTCTAACTAGCCCAATGCTAACTGGCTAGCTAGCTGGCTAACTAGCCCAAAGTTGGCATTGTGTCGAGTTTTCTTTCCACCCCCCATCCCTATCTCTTACCAGCTAATGGAAAGAAATCATAGTTCACCATCAGCTCCATTATCATGTGATGTCTTAGGAACGGATTGAACCTCGGCTCGAATGAGAAAAAGATGATTAACCGCTTTGACCAGCAGCACGCAGGTTCATACACCTGCCGACCAATCCCACCGCAGAACGTCCAGTCACCATCCGTCTCTCTGACAATGGGGCGTAAGTAATGTCAGCCAAGAAAAACAGAAACTTTTATGATTTTTGAATGTTTTATACCGTGGACATGCATCTGGAAGTAATGGACAGGGGATAATATTTATTTTGCTCTCATTCTTAGACGAGGACAAATGTCTTACAATTTGAAGAAAGCATGAAGTCGAGATTTTAGGGAAAAATAATCAGACGCTTTACTTCACATAATAGGCTGGAATATTTGAATAAAAAAGCTGTTTATATTTTGTCCTAAAACATGATTTCTCCATTGTTTCTCACCATAGACAGTCCTCGCTCCACTTCCATTGCAGCGTTTCCTGCGGGAGAGTTGTCAGAGGGGGGTTCAGTCACTCTGACCTGCAGCAGCGATGCAGCCCCACCTGTTGAGAGCTTCGCATGGTTTAAAGGTACACAGCAGGGACTACCTGCTGAATGTTGGTCGGTTGTGAGCTTTGAAGATTGTTTTATAATCGCATGCTGTCCTCCTGACTCAACAAGATGTCCAGATCGATATGGTGTCCATCTAATCTAGTGGCCAGTCGCTGAAAGAAATAGGCCGCTGTGTCACATCATATTTATAACCACAAGGAAACTTATTAAGGATATAAAGAAAGAAAGTGCTTCAGTTGCATGTGTTTTGTATAGATAAATAGGAGGGACAACAAATGTACCACCAATAATCTTAAAGTAAAACAATTACTTCTTAGCATGTTATCACAAACAATATTAATTTCACTTTAACTTTAAATATTTTCTTCAGTCATTCTTTTAATAAATTACTTTTAACTTAACAGTGAGTAAATAGGTAAACGAACAATGTTCCAGTTTGTTTACCTACAAAGTGAAAGGGACAGGTGCGCTCGATTCTTTGCAAGTCACACGCCCATTGGGGTGGAGATAGTAAAACCTTTCAAACTGTCAGAATTTCTGGTTTTAAATGATAGTTGTCACTTTTTATGTCGGAGTGTAAATACACATTTTTCTCCTTTCTTTGCAGACATGGAGAGCGGCAGCATTCCAGACAGCTTCCGTCCTCAGCTCCACCTGTCCTACCTGAAGTACACAGACAGAGGAGAGTACTACTGCGTCGCTCGCAACTCACTGGGAACAGACCGCTCCGGATCACTTCTTCTCAACGTCAGCTGTGCGTCTTTTAGCCGTATCGTGGTCCAGATGCATCACAGAGATGCAGCAGGAATATTTATGATAATTAAGTATTCCGCTAACCAGTTATGCAGCAGGACGGCAAAGATTAACATCAGGGTCTTTATTGTTTAACTTTATGTTTTCTGCTCCTGTTCCTCCTGTGCAGACTCTCCCAAAAACACACACGTGTGGACGAGTCCTCAGAGAGACATCAGAGAGGGCTCGTCTGTAAACCTGAGCTGCAGCAGCCACGCCCAGCCTCCTCCCAGCAGGTAAGACATCACCTTGAATCAGACCCATACAACTTTCTTTACTTTCCCCATTTTTTTTTCTAATGATGTTTTTGTTACTTCATCATGTCATGCATTTGTTGTGGCCTTATTATTTTAATAATAATAATAATAATAATAATAATAATAATAATAATAATAATAATAATAATAATAATAAGGCCCTCGTGTCTTCTTGTTGATTTGATGATGTCAAAAATCTCTTGAAATAACTGGGCCCAGTGGTCACCGTCATCATCACTTCCCTGATTTTCTCTGCAGGTATGTTTGGTATCGAATCATAGGTGACCAGGTGGTGCCTAAAGGTCACAATCAGAACCTGACCTTTCCTTCTGTGGGGGCTCAACACGCGGGTCAGTACTACTGCATAGCATCAAACCGACTGGGTTCCCAATCCTCTCTTGTCTCTTCACTAACAGTCCTCTGTAAGTATAAGACGCATCCCTTCACCTTTTTCTTTTTTTATAACCCCCCTTTTTTTCAAACTAATTAACATTGTCCTGCAAACATATTCATACCTGGTGAACTGCTTAAAATCAGACATGTGGAAGAAGACTCCTCGGGTTCTCTGTGACGTTTTGGGTCAGTAATTCATGGAGCGTCCAGCAGGAGCTCTACGCTGGTTGTCCATAAAGTTTCTCTGGGTCAACATGTGGAAGTCCTTACCCACTGAACTAAAACTGAACTCTGACTGGGGTCATTTCAGATCAACCTGAAGAAGGAACTTGAGCTTTTTTTTTTGTAAAAAAAAAACAAAAAGCAAACAGTCTTTAGATGTACAACATGGCAGAGACAAACTAAATATTGATCTTTATATATTTTCAAATGTATCATTTCCATTCTTAGTCCTAAATCTATGTGCTACTTTGTCTTAGCTTTACATAAAATACTCAGCATTTTATGGTTATAACAAGACGAGATGTGACAAAGTTGGAGGGCTGTGATGGTCAAACTGCTGGTCTTTGCTTCACTCTCTGGCTTGACTTGTCTTTGATTTTAAACAGTAACAAGACCAAAATGATTAGAACTGCATGTTGAACTTCAGCTTGTCTTTATGAAAAAATGATTTATTATAACATCAATCTTCTTTTCTTCCCTCCTCTGCGCAGATCCCCCTAAGAACACCTCCATTCTGGCTCGCCCTTCCAGTGTGGTGGACGCGGGCCGACCACTGACCCTGACCTGCAGCAGTCAGGCCTACCCAGCCGTGGACAACTTCACCTGGCACAGACTCGCTCTGGATGGTGGCACTGTTCACTGTTAGCTCTGATTGTTTTTACTTTTTTTCTTTGTGGTGAATGTTTGCAGTCACCGTTTGACTTAAATGAAAACTGTAAAGCTTACCGTTTCCCCTGTTCTTGGTGAAGCAGCATGGGTCACCAAGTCTGGGCCCGTCTTCACCTTCTCAGAGGTCGGACCTGGTGAGAGCGGTCAGTATTACTGCGAGGCCAGGAACCGAATCGGGTCCCACAGCTCTCCAGTCCTGACAGTCAGAGTCAGAGGTACAAATCAGCTCTGATGGATCATCTTGAATGTTGCCATTTTCCTGAACATGTAATTTCGTCTCTTATGATCAGTCCTGTTTTATTTTGTTTAGTTCCTCTTTTTATTTTTTTATAACTATTATGGGCAATCTTTTTGCTTTAAATTACCAACATAATCTACTAAAGTGCAGCCATCTTAGCATTCAGCATTCAAGTGTTTACTTCTGTTAAGTGAGAATGGGAATACTAGGTTTCACTGCAGTGAAACCCACCTGCTGCATATTTACAGCCATGTTTCTGATTATCTCAGACGCTGCAGAAGAAGAAGAAGAAAAAGGAGAAAAAAAAACTGCCTCTGAGTATTTGTCAGTGTTTATACCACCGAAGGTTTTCAGATATGGTTTCTGTTTGTCTGCGGCGATGAGCGATGAAGCCTCCCTGTCACCGTCGCAGCGATCCGTCCGTCCGGCCTCTGGCTTTCATTGTTTTTCTATGATTCACTGTGAGTCATGTAAACCGCTCTCTCTATTAAGAGAGGAGATGATGAGGTGCTGCGGAAAACTGCTACTCGAGTCTAGACGGCTGAAGAAATGGAGCTTTGGAAAGAAGAAGTGGAAATACAAGACTCGAGTCCAGACTGGCGTTTTCTGACGTGCAGATCTTTAGCTCCTCAAATCACTTTCCTTTTCTATTTTTATGACTTCTGTTGGGTTTTAGCCCGCTGAGCTTCCTGCTTTTGCGTTCGGCGACTTCGTGTTTCTGTCGTGCCGGTGACGTTTGCGATGTCTCCGACTGCAGGTCGTTTAAAGGCGATCGCCTTGGCTTCGGCGGTGGGCGTGTCTGCTGGTCTCATCACGCTGACGGTGGCCGTCATGATCAGGTGACTGGAAGTACCTTCGCCTCTGCAGCAGCTGTTTTTTTCCTTCCTGTTTATTCATCACTTTTCTTCATCAAGCTTTGCCACTGACTGTGTCTCTCTCTGCGTTCACAGCAAGAACATGCACAGAGTAGACACGGAGTCCGTAGACGATGTAAACAAGGTACAGCTGTCTTTGTCGTTTTTAATTAGTCTAAGAATATTTCAGCATTTTGTGTTTTACTGAAGCTGACAGTAGGAGAAAACACGGGTTTGAAGAATGAACCAGGTTACCGCAGTAAAGTCTGGAATGGTTTTTCATGATTTGTGATCCTATTTATCTGGTTTATCCTCTGAGGTTTGTGTCTCTTCCGTTTGACCCCAGCGTCCAGCGGCGACACCCGACACCCTGCGCCGTGAGCCGGCCGAACAAACCCTCCCCGTTCGAACAGGCAAGATGTCCGACATCCCGGTGAGCCGCGCTCAACGTCAACTGGCGGAAGGTTCACCGACGAAAGGGAAGAGGAATTAGATGTTTTTCATGTGCACACAGGAGGAGTCGGAGGATTTAAGCGACACCTCCCACCCCTCCATCGTTCCTCTGATGGACGCTCCGCCAATCAAAGAAGTTTCAGGCCGCAGCTCCGCCTCCAACTTCATCACTGTGCACTACTCCAGGATGTCCAGGTGGACACTAACCAAAGCATGCAATGTTTTGTTTTTCCTTTTCCCTTACAAAAAAAGTAACAGCTCCACCGACAGATTATTAAACTTCTAAGTATTATTTCACATTGTGAGTGAAAACAAACTCCTATATTTTGTTGACAAGTTACCAGTTAGTTTTGTCTTATTTCAAAGTGTACTAAAACATTTGCACAAGAAACTAGACCAAAAATACTTAGTAAGGTTTTGTGTTAGGGTTAGAAATGTTTGGGAGTACTACTAACTGTGACACCAGCGATCCAGTTTGTGAAAATGTTTCTTCCCCCACTAGATGAGCCTAATCAGGTTAAAGCTGGGAGTTTACCAAATGGTAGAACATGGCACTGCGATGTGAAAGAATTTCACATCAATCAGTGTAGAGGATTTTTTCTTAACATCGTCTTTTTGTCTGGAAGATTGTGTTTTTGTGAACTTACCAATTTGGTGGACCTCATCTGTTTCCTGCAGCCCGGATCAGGTCCAGGTGCACAACATGAGAGGAGAGAGGAAACCGAGGGATTCTTCCAAAGTTGTTTACACTTTACTGCCCCAGCCGCGGCACTGAGCAGGAGGAAACGCCTCGTTAGGTACGACTCCTCACAGCACACACTGCAGAGGACAGAACCCTCTTCTCTGACGCTTTGAGCTTTGAGATGGTTCCATCAACATTTCACAAATGCAGCAGAAATGGTAACATGTAACAGTGGAACGAGTTTCCTGAACGATTTAAAGTGGCAGAGTTGACCAATGAAAAGAGAAATCAGATTCCAATCTCTCATGTACCTCTGTTAGGTTGTGATCTATTTATTTTTGCCTCTTTTTAGTTTAAATGTACTAAAATAAGGATAAAACTACGTTCCCAACAGTGTGTTGGTTTGCCTTTTGTTTTGGTCTGAATCACTGAGGCCTGGGTTTCACCAGACCCCTGAAGAAACAAGATGTTAGCAGCAAGTGCTGTCAATCCAGTGAGATTTGAAAGGGAGCGTCCATACATAGGTTGAATGTGCAGCACATCCTGCAGATGTTTGATTGAGATCTTGGAGACCAAGTCAACACCTCACATCAGCCACCTCTTACTGGTTCTTCAAAAGAAGATCTGTTCCAGCAGCGCTAGAAATGTTCAACGCTGCTCATATTAAAAGAAAGCTGGTGCTTAAGAACTGGTTTAGAAATGCTGTGTATGGATTTAGTGAACTGTTACTGTAAACACAGCTCTATGTGGTTGGTGTTAGTGCTAATCTGATTATTTACTAATGCCGAAACCGTCTTTACTCTGTTGTCTTGATCCAGAATAAATAAACTCAAGGGATTTAAACATGGCGCCTTCATAGTTCTGATTGGCTGTTGGTCCCCACACTCTCAAATCGTTACACAAAGGACAAATGTCCACCGTCTGCCCTGGGTACCATGAGGAAGAAATATTCACTTTACCCACCATGTTATGTGTGATCAGCGTTCATCCTCCTGATATTCTGTTGCTCTGTTGTCTTTGTCCCACAGAACACCTGGACCGGTCTGGTGTGGACCGGACTCTTTGCTTCCATCACCTGGTGGCGCAGAGCACTTCCTGTATCAGTGAATGGTGTGACACCACTCCAGTTCAGGCAGCTGAGAACCTCTCTGTGAACCCGGCTCCTGAACTCTGCTGCATGTTTTCTCCTCTTTTCTTTCAATGCATCCCGGAGTGGCATGCTGTCCAGTGAGGTGAAAATGCTTTAAAGTTCTTAACGGGTAAAGCACAAATATTAAAAAAAACACCTCACTCTGCCTGGTTTGCACTTCTGTTTTCTTTCTCCAGTGACATTTTGGCACAGAATGTATATTTGCTATGTTATCTTGTGCCTTCTCTGACCATTTAGACTGCTGAATGTTTGTATTCTAACATAATTATCTGTGATAAGACTAATTGTGTGAATTTAGGAATATTAGTATGTCAATCCTTAGAGTACATTTTGACTTTGCAGTGATTGGGATCTGATTGCTTACTCACTGTGTCTTTGTTGAATGCAGATTATTTTAACTAACTGTAACCTAAATGGTGAAAACAAGGATAGTGAGGAAATACTAAACTCAAGTGACTTATCACTTTGTTTTTTCTAGTTTACTACTGATTGTGAATTATAATTTGGCTATAAATATACATTGTTACCCTGCGACAGACTGGCGACCTGTCCAGGGTGACCCCGCCTCTCGCCCGGAACGATAGGTGGAGATGGGCACCAGCATCCCTCCCGACCCCACTAAGGGACAAGGGTGTAAAGAAAATGGATGGATGGATAAACATTATCTGCGTAACGACCGAATTACTAATTATAACTGTCAACTTGACTTTTTTCACAACACATTTGAGAAACTCCTATGACTCTGACCCGCTCAAGAATTTGTTGCCACATGGACGTTTTGTTCTTTCTGTCCGTCTTACAACACAGATATGATGTTACAAAATGTGAGGACATTAGACATGGCAGCTACATTGCTGACGTTTTGCAATGATGTTCTTTGGTTGGTCAAAAATGGAAATGAACAGCAATCATATGCTTACTCAACTTCTGTTTCCTCACATTTTGTCTCAACCTGATCGGTTTCCTCAAATTTCATATGGCTCGACATCAAAAGAAATGTTAATTTCATAAAGTAGAAACAAATATGCATTTTAATCTTTACATTTCCTTTATAATGCAGAGATTCATCTGCAATGTTTAGGACTGAAAAGGAAAAGACAAACATTGTATGCATTACTATATGAATATGCAATTACGTTTTTTTAAATTATTATTACATCAGGATTATCTGAATAGATTTAAACGAGAGCTCAGGTTATATGAGGAATCAAATATGACATAAAACTATGAACAAATAGTATACATCAGACTGTCAATTAGATATCATATTTTTGAATAATGCCTTATAATCCTATGATCAGATTTAATAAATGAAGATCATGAAGGTTAAAACTGAATAAGCCATTGAGTTTAAGAACTCAATGGCTTATTGAGCCATTGAGTTTAAGATGGAACCATCTCAAAGTTCAAATCATTTGACTTAAAAAAAAATCTTCAAGTCAAATGAGTGAGAGTGAAGCTCATCTTAAGCCACGTTTAGGAATCTAAATGGATTTCTATTAGCGGCTGTGTGGATCAGTGTCTCCCTCTAGTGGACACAGAATAGATAAAGCTAACATTGGTCAGCCAGCAGGTCAAAAGGACAGGGAGGGAGACACGTGAGGTCGTGACTTTATTAAATCACAATCTTTACTTTTTTTTAACAGTTCACTGGAGATTTTATTGACCTGTGAGGATGAGAGATGCTCTTCCTCCCTGATCAATTCTTTGTAAGACTTGAAATATATTTAAAGTACAAAAAAAGATGAACATACAAATCATACCAAACAGCCCACATTGTTCATATTTTCCACAGAAGAACTGACGTTGTGATCTTTTTGGTAGTGGCTCTTTGTCCATGTTAAGGAATTTGAAGTCTAGTAGTTAAATCCTGCTGAAGCACACATCCCGCTCTGCAGACGGTGCAGCGGGCAGCTGTGGCCTGTCAGCAGATGAGTAGCTATAACCCTTCTAAAAACATGTCCAGTAGCCACATGTCTTTTACGTATGTTACATAAACATCTCCGCAGAGACATTTCCTAAAAGAAGAAAAACAGTGAAAAACAGTGAAAACCAGTAAACCGTGCATGTCTTACTTTGCATAACCACAGAGTTGCGCTGCTGGATACTGAACATTCTGTACTCTGTCTCAATGCTGTGGTTCAACAAATCAGCTGAATCAGTCTTCTTTCTCCACATCTTAACTCTCCGAGTCTTTTGCCAGTCTATTTTATCGTAAGAAGGTGTTTAGCTGAAAGGTAATTGTAACTCAAAAAGTGTCCCAATATGATAAAAAGGAAGCAGGGGAAGGAAGATGTTCCACTTCTGCTTTCCACTGACCAAAAAAAGAAAGAAAAAAAAACACCCCAGGGATATACAAAGTGAGCTCTTTCTCCTGTCCTCATACTGTACTCTACAATTTCATGATTTACTGGCTGATTTAAACTATGGGAAGGTGGATCATCATTATTCTGGGATTAATTCCAGGTAAGATAATATTTTCTGGATTGTTTTTGCCAATGAGTTAACATTAACTGTATCTTATTTGGTTTTGAAAATGTTTTTTTTTTATATATATATACTGAAGGTGTCTGGAGTGGAACATGGGGGGTGACCTATGAAAACCAGTGCGCTTTAAGAGGGACGTCAGTAGATTTGAAGTGCGAGTACGGCTATACTTTGGGGAATATCGTCACCCGGGTCAGCTGGTTTAAAGCCCAACAGGTCTCTAACGGATTGACTCGGGTTCCCCTCTCACAGCTCCCTTCGCCGCCAAACCATTTTAAATACATCGGTGATTACCGCGGCAACTGCAACCTGAGGATCAATAATGTCCAGCCTTCGGATCAAGGAGCGTATTATTTCAATTTTGCCGCAACACTTGGGAGCTGGGAAAGTGACACATACGCTTTCTTGTCTGTGAGAGGTAATAACACAACAACATATGAACACATTTCCAAGACTTTGAGGTGACTCATGTGTTTCTCTGTATCTGTGACAGAGCTGACCACAGTGGTGGAGCCGAGCGTTGCCAGGGAGGGGGACGCTGTCAGGCTGAAATGCAAGTCGGGCTGTCCTGAAACTAGAAAGATCAACTGGTTCAAAGATGGGCGACTTGTTCAGAGGTCACAGTTCCAGGCCAACAGAGAGGATGCTGGGAGCTATTTCTGCGCCATCCAGGGAGAGGAGACGGTCCGGTCGGCCTCTGTTGATCTGAGTGTTCACTGTGAGTATATGAAGGATGTTAAATATTAAATATTGTCAACCTGAAAGCACGTCTCGCACACCCAGCTCTGCAGTAGGGTGTATGTCCCAATTATTCCTGCTCTTTGTGTGGAAAAAAGTGTTACTGTGCTTCCCCTTTACTTCCTGAGTCACGACTGCCTTCTTGTACAAACACAACTGACTCATTGATGGACATCTTCTTGCTTGCTTACAGATAGAATGGTACTTTAAATTTGCCTGATATTTTAATAAGGTAATTGGAGAGAACACACAACCAACATGTACCAAATATAACAAACCACACATCAACACCAAGATTTGTTCTGTGTTAATTGTTTAATGAACAACAAGTTTATTGCTTAATATTTAGTATTTTATGGAATTCTTAGAACGATATTTTGTCGACTGCAGTTATTAGAGCTAAAATAATTATTGAAAATTAAACCTTAAAAGCAATTCGGGGTTTTTTTTGTTTTGCTTTTTTGCTAAATCTTCCCTTGAAAAATCTAGCTGAAAAATAAGGCTTTAAATTAGATCACCACATTTATTCTTGGTATCCTTTGTAAAGATGTACAAAAAGACACTTTTAACATCACTAGACATACCCCTAAGAATTCTGAGGAAATTAATTTTACTGAAGAATTTCAATGTGTATTTAACCTTTATAAACTTGATAGAGGTCTACAGGAACTTTAAATAAAAAACATGACTTCCTGATAACCCAGAAAATCAATATACATATTTAGACCCATCTCTCTAAGCCCCTTTTCAAAATAAGAACGTTTGGAGAAACTACAGTTCACTAAAAAACCAGCTACTCGTTTAACCTTACGAATCTTACGTAATCAAAGAAAACCTTTCATCATCACCATCTGAAGCCTTTGCACTTGTGAGACTAAACTTCCTGCTCTTCTGTGAACCAGATGCTCCTACGGACGTAACGCTGTCAGTGAGTCCATCTGGAGACGTCGTCAGAGGAAGCCTGGTTACCTTGACCTGCAGTGGCAGGGCCAACCCTCCGGTGGCTCGGAGCGGATATCGTCTCTACAAGGACGCAGCGTATGTGAGTTCGGGGCAGAGCCATGTCATCTCGGACGTCCAGCCCAGACACAGGGGGCGGTACCACTGCCAAGCCTGGAACAACATCAGCAGGAGCGGCAGCGACCTGATCAACTCATCGGCGGTACACCTGGACGTCCGGTGTGAGTAGAAGGACAACTGGAGTGTTTTCAGAGACAGAGTGTTACTGATGAGGATTATTTGGTCTGAATGTGTGATTTTGCTCACAATCATCTCACTCACCACTGGCCTTCAGAACGCTGCCATATCCATTTCTTTTGACATTGACAGATGTTTTTCCTCCCAATAAGTTTCTGCAGGACGTATGGCTAACGTCTTCAATAAACTAACCATCTGACTCTTACAGAGCACATTTTCATGCAGAGGATTTCTGAAGTGAAACATTAGCATGTTTCCTCTCATTGGTATTCAACCAGAACATGTGGTTTCAGTTCATCATGTCCAGGCAAAACTTACAGAAAAAACTTTTCTTTGAGACTGAGGTAGCAGAGCAAGGGGTACGAAACAGAAGAACTGCAGCAGCCAAAACAGTCTCTCTTTCATTGTGAATAGTATTTTAAAGGCACTCAGATTGTGTACAGGCTGGGATCCAGCCTTGTACTAAAACGTATAAGAAGAGCATTTTGCTAATATTTATTTTTAATGACTCTTTTTCTCTCCAGATCAGCCGATGAATGTTTCAGTTTCAGTGAGTCCAGAGCATATTGTTGAGGGCAGCGGTGTCAATCTGACCTGCATTAGCGATGCTAACCCTGCAGCAGAGAACTACACCTGGTACAAAAGGACAGAACCGACCGGCTCCCACTTCCTGGTCCATGTGGGCTCAGAACAGGTGCTGTCCCTTCCCTCCATGGAGGCATCCCACAGCGGCCTCTATGTCTGCTACGTGAGGAACAGCCTCGGAGAGGGCAACTCAACCGAGGTGGTCCTGGCCATGGCAGCAGGGCAGCATGGTTTGTGGCATTCCTCACTCACTGCTGCTAACCATTAACTTTATTAAAACCTAAAATGACTTTGTTTGCTCCGCAGGCAGCCAGTCCCTTCCCATCTTAGCTGGAGTCGGACTACTTCTTATTGCGGCGTTAGTTGCCGTGCTGCTTTTGTTCTGGTGAGTCATCAAACAATTAGGAGTTTGGGCGACTAATTTGAGTCATGCGGTTGTTACTGTTGGCCAACTTGCAACTTGTATGACTTCATTGTCTGGAAATCTCCTCTTCTGCTTGGGACATTGCCTTTCGACAAATTTCAACACAAATCATAACTTACGTAGCATGCATCATTTGAATTTCTATTTTGGACAACCAGTTTGCAGCCACAGCAGGCAAAGAGCGACACAGAGGTCACTCAAAGTGCCTTGCAAAAGTATTGATACATCTTGAACTTCTTGATTTGTGGTGATGTAAAACCCACAGCCATACGTAAGTTGTTCTAAAAATCAGGAAGGGCCATCATTTCAGTCTCTGGATGTGTTAAGCTGTTAGACACATTTCCTGTATCTGGAAAAACACAAATCAGAACTTTAAAAAAAACCAAAAACGTCTGTTTCACTCTCTATGAAAACATAACCTGATAATTCAGATGAATGATAAAAAAATATTTTTAAAAAACTATATTTCTTGTATTTTCCACTAATCTCCTACAAACAGTAAAACAATTGATTGTATGTAATCCGAGTGTCAACTAATAGTTGATGTATTTACCAATATTGCAATATCGGTTAAAAAGATGGCACAAGATAAAGCAAAAGTAAGGAACACGCTGTTCTGTAAGGTTAAAAATTAACGTCCTGTTAACTTCCTTTGTTGTTTTTCCAGGAGGAAACAGAGGTCTGAGGTGGATAAAAAAGTGAGTGCATCTGCAGTAAGCTGTGAAATAACATCCTCGTTTTCCGAATTCAAAGAAGTGAGCTGTGGCTTGCTCTTTTTGCTCGAATAAAATTTTATGTGGCGTTTTGGGGAAAAATTGAATTAGAATTTTAAAAAGGAAAAACAAAGACTTTTCCTCTGGTTTATCCATCAGACTCATTTAGTCTCCAGAATCCATGGAGGAGCATCAAACCCTGAAGAACCAACAGAAACAGTTTATTCCAACATTCACGTGCCTCCAACTTCTCCTCCACCTGCCTTTGACCCCTACAGCTTTCCAGCTTCACGCGGGAAAAATGTAAATATGTTTGCATGAGTATACAAATGAATATCTAATAGTAGTCTGACTGAGACGGTTTCATTCTTTAATCTTTAGACTCCTAAATCTTCTGAGGCAGAGATTATCTACACCACAGTGACAGTCAAACCCAGAGACTGGAGCGCAGCACAACACAAAAACTCCGGGTAGGTTTATATGTACAACAGTATGTTTCCATCATTACACAAATAGTTCACAATAAAATACACCCCTGAAGAAACTCTTATCTGCACTGCAACAGGGGCAATCAGCAGGTCTTAATCAGTGGATTGATGGAGAGTCATAAAGTTTATAGTAATTTACAGTACGATCTTCTCCTCAGGTCTAAAGGCAGAGAAGATGGCGGCTCTGTGATCTACTCCTCGGTCGTCAAATCCAGCAGATGATTTTGTCTCCTGACAACATCTTCGTTTTAAAATACACACTCAACACGTTTCAGGAGAAAGAGACATTAAAAGCTAAAGAATTCAGAATTTTTGTGAAATATAGTTTTTATTTATTTCTTTTAATATTAAATGTTGCGATTACAAAAACAGTTGCTTGTATTAAAACTATATTGTGATTTAAATGTTTTATGTCATTTTTGGACAGCATGAACCACATCATGTCCGTGTTCTGCACAACGGTAAATATTGCATTTGAAAATAAATAATATTTATTATGATTTTGACTAATTTTTTTCATCAGTCTATTTTTGATCAAAAACCATTTATATTTACAACCTGCTCTCAGCAAACACACACTGATAATTCCATTGTTTTTTTGCATATTAGGTTATGTCATTTTTATTTCTGAAAAGTATAAAACATCATATTAATGCATTATTTGGTAAATGTAACACAAAGAGGAACAATATTATTTTGCTAAAAATATTTGTGTTTATGGTTTTGTGGTTCAAGTTTAATATGACAGTTCTGGGAATATCAGTACACATACAAACAAACACATGCCAGTATATTACATTCACAATTCTAAAAAAATCCTCAGTAGAAAAAGGTTTTATGAGATGGGAATTTAATTATTATTGCACACTTGAATGGCAAGATCTGTCGGTATCCTTTTTCCTTTCACCTTGCAATTATTCTCTATTATGTCAGTCACATATAGCTCCATTAAAATACTTTGAAGTTTGTGTTTATAACATGACAAAAGCTGAGAAAGTTCAATAATTTGAACAGAGACAGGAACTGACTAATATTTACAACAACAAAACACTGATTGGGGCGATTGAAGTGGATATAAAGTAAAAGGCACATACTGAATGTTATGTGGAAACGTCATAAAATGTGTTATAAAGGATAAAAGAGAAGGTGCGTATCACATAAGTGAATGTGAAAGCAAAGAAAACTAGCATTTCCACTGTGAGGCAACCTCAGAAAATAATAACCTTTTTTTAATCTTTATGTGTTTGGTTGTTTGCATTGATTTGTTAGCTTATATATAGTGTTGTAGTGGACTTAGCATTCCTACAATATGCACTGTGAACGGTGTGTCCAGCACTGAAGACAGCGATTCACGTTAAGAGTTGATAAAATCTTTTTTTTTAATCAAGTTTACTTCCAGAATAGCTCTGATTGATTGAGCTTCATGGAAGTTCATATGTCCAGTTATCCGTACTTCAAGTCCAAAGTCTACTTCAGATATGAGAGAAAAATAAACTCAACAGGTTTCTCAAAAGCAGAATTCACCTTAGTGACAATATTTACATGTCTTTTGCTTCCATATCTTCATAACTTCTAAGAACAACTGGTTAAACTAGTTTCCTACCAGTACACCTTTAGTGAAGCATAAGGCTCAGGAAGTGGGGAATGTTTCCGTCAGAATAAATGTCTGAAGCCATGATAGGAGGGGAAGGTCACAGTTTTTCACTTCCCTGTCACGGGGTCACAGTATCAGCGACGCAAAAGGTTCGTATTGTCATCCAAAAGATGAGAGATGGATGCAGGAGCCTCATGGTCGAGCCAGTTTGTGAACGCCTGGTGAGTTGTGATAGTTCTGCAGAAAGATGAGAGCAGAAAGGTTCGTCTACAAGCTGAATGACCGTTCTGGTGTGCTGGTGTAAAAAAGCTCAAATGAATCAGTTGCTGGTTTCATTAAAATTAGGATTAAACAGACTAATGTTTTTAGAAATAATGAGAAACATGTAACACTACATAGTTATCAGCATTTCAGATCTGGTGTTTTTTCGTACAGAGGTGTACAGATAAGGCATGACTCTTACCCTCATGGCTGTGGATATCCACGGCAGAAACCTGGAAACTCTGGTGTAGACGCCTGGTTTTTTAGCCATGGCGCAGCCCGTTCCCCAACTCACCACACCGAGCAGGCGATAGCGGCTGCTTTTAGACAGGCAGTCAGCAGCCACAAAAGGACCTCCGCTGTCTCCCTAATGCCACAAACAATTACAGCCAACACAGTAAAATAATCACACAAAATAATCCAAAGTTGTTGACACGTTTAAGTTTATAAACCCATTGATATCCGACCTGGCAGGCATCGATGCCTCCTTTCTCGTAGCCAGCACAGAACATGCTGGTGGTGATCTGGTTGTCATAGTAATCAGGAGCGTTACACACAGCATCACTGATGATGGGGACGTTTGCTTCCTGAAGAACGTCTGCCAGATGACCTGAGGGAGAAAAAAAACAATGAATGGCAAGAAAATGAAAAAAAAAAAAATTTAATGTAACCCTTAACTAAAAAAAAAAAAAAAAATCTCAAAGTATGTTAAGGGTTTAAACCTACTGTAGTATCCAACGTTTCCCCATCCTGTCACTGTTCCCATCTGTCCATCTACCAGCCGTTGTCCATATGCTGGCAGACAGACGGGCTGGATGTACTCTGCAAACATGGACACATAATGCATTGTTGCAGTTTAACTGAACTTTTATGTCATTTTTTATGTTCAATTCTTGTTTTTGCTACATCCCCTTAAAAGTTTTTCTTACTTTAATTCAGAGCATTTACTAAAATTAAAAAATAATTTCACAACAAGTCTATAATTAACAAAGCTAGATGTCATCCTACCCATAGTTTTGTACTGAAACTAAAAACCAAACACAACAGAGTAAAAAGATGGACTGAGATCTCTTTACCTTTCATAAACCTTTTTCATTTACATATTTTGGAATATTCCATTTCAGTTCATTCCAGTTAATCTATGACGCGCCAATTCAAAACAAGGCTTACGAGAAATATCCAGACCATCACTGTCTTATGATTCAAATGTTGATTTTGTAGTTATCCATGTTGAACACTAGGTGTCAGTCATGTCCCACTGGAATAATGGTTGGTTTTCTATCCTGTACTGCAGCAGTGCACACTGTACTCTTAATGTAACCAAACTAATTAGTCAGAAAAGTGGTTGTTTTGACAATCTTTGCAGCGTTGACAGGTTAAAGAAGGTGTTAATCATTACAGACATCAACATGTCAAAAGAATATAGCTTGTTTTTTTTATGACGTCTTACCGTTGAAAGTAAGCGGCTGTGCGAGGGCCAACACGGCGATGTCTCTGCTGTTGTCATCAATATTGGCGTCTACAAAGGGCAGGTAGCTACTGTGGTAAACAATGGTCTTCACCTCAACCACGTTGGCATTGACAGGTTTGTTGTAGATGGAGCCCAGCAGCACGCGCCATCGATTAATAAAACGATTCCGCCTTGGAAAAAAATGGAAAAAGTTTTTTTAAGCTCTTCACAAACAGACACATTAACTAAACACATTTGAAATATCTATATGTAGATCTTGTAAGCTTATAAATAATTGGTGAAACGCTGTTTAACCAGTTCCTAAAACACAAGAAGTAATTGCCTCACTTACTCTGGGAAGCAGTGAGCCGCAGAAACGACCCAGCGATTAGAGATGATGGATCCTCCACACTGGTGAATGCCATCGTACTGTAAGCTGACCTGCCAGGGCCAGCTGTCCTGCCTGGCATCCACACCCCCAACTATACGGTCCGCCGCAAAACTACGCCTGCCACAGTCTGCGAAGAAGAGAGATGGGAGGGATGAAAAGGAAATAAAATTCAGCTTTTTGAGACAAAAAGTTTTCTCAGGAATGAAAATGGAGTCACAACAAAACAAGATCAATAAGAACCAGAATCCACAAAAACATGGTATTCTGGTAGCGGTGTCGGGTGGCAGAGCTTGAATTGTGCCAGTGTGCCACACAGAATGAGTCCAGGCCCAACCTCTCACCTTGGCATAACAGTGTAAGAACTTCCTGGCTCTCACAGGCACTGAAACAAAGACAACCAGAGTTAATGACTGCAGGATACTCAAAAACCTCTAAGCATCTTTCATAAATGTTAAAAGAGGCCAAATTCATAAAAACACACAAGAGAACCACAGAGAGGGCACTGTAGCAGACAGATGAGGAGATAAACCAGCGGTGTGAGTTACCATGGGTACAATGAGTCTTTGATTTTCTTTCCATAGCTGAGCTCTTCCTGTCTGACACAGAAGAACTCTCCAACGTCACCACTGGCTTCAGGCACCGATGCGACCGAGTAGTTCACCACACTGAAACAAACACTAATCATGAGTTATGTCTTCTAAATGACTGGATTACTCAAATTTAAAAATGAAACCATGGGAGTTAACTGAGCCCACCGTATGAGAACATGATGATTTCACCTTGGCCACTTGTCTATTTTCTGAATAAAAAAACTTTTACTAAATTTCATCTGTTCTGGAAATGTTTTATCGTTACAAATACAATTTTCAAAACAAACAGAATGATGTGCAACAGGTTTGTGGTGCTGTTTTGGTTCTGGACGTGTGTGCTTATTCTTATATCTATGCAATCTAAATGCCTCTATGCTAAGTTTTACTCTGAGTAACTCTTGTTCTTTTCATTAAAACAAATTGCTTTGGGAGAAAACTTTTTTTAAAGCAGGATTTTCAACCTTTATTGAAAAACACGCACAGTCGTAAGGCCAGCAAATTAAATTCCCATTATATTCATGAAACCAGTGCATAAATAAAAAACATGACGATAACAATGATCTCACCTGACAAATCCAACTTCCTCACAACTGATGCTAGCAAGAAGCTCATTGGCTGACGAGGAACACACCTGGCGCCACCTCCTCTGAGCGGAGTCAAACACTCTGAGATGCTGGTCAGGTGAATTTACCTGAACTGGAGGGAAACAAAATCACTTCAGATACTTCTTATTGTTCTGTGGTGTTTTCTAAATAAATTAATAACTAGATGCAATAGCTTCACTGTGAACAGTAATACGACATTTGATGGCATGTTTGTGATTTAACAACACTTATAAATGGATTAATTAATTTTGATAAATGTTCGATCAGTCTTACCATCATACAGTCCTGTGTCCTCCTCCATAGTGCAGAATGTAACTACAGCAACACAATAAACAACAGCAGGTCAGTACGTTCTGATTGGAAATCAAGTGAAAGCATCAAGGAATATCAAAAGCAGCTGATAATTGTCGTCACATGCTTGGAGAAATGTGTAATATGATTATGCATGAAAGCAACGTAGTCTGACCTACGGCCCAGACTGCAGCGCCGATGGCTCCAATGGTCATGAGCGTTGCACAGATGCCCATCAACCTCCAGGGGGTCAACACACAGGTCAGAGAGATGCCTCTGTTCCCTACACACACACACACAGGCACATAATGGACATACAACTTAGTTCAGATTTGCCTTGGCAGAATGAAGATTAAATATTGTATGAACTGAGTGACATGGTTAGAGTAGAGGTCACAACAACTTTGACCAAATCCTGGAGAAAGAACTGGAATAAACGAGTCCACCTTGGTCATGCATACGTTTTCTGCTCTTCTCAGACATTTTCTGGAACCATCTCTGAAAAAGAGTCTCTTCATTTTTTTTATCTCCAAATATAAAAATTGTCATTATGGTCAAACAATTCAGTTGTAGTTTCCACAAACCACTGGAATTGTCTCTAAAGATTACAGTCTCTGTTCCTGAAAGCATTTCCAATAAATAACCTTATTGTTTGTGTTTCATTTGAAGCAATGTTTTATTCCTCTACAAATGACCTTCTAGCCCATGTAGATACAGAACTTGTTTTGATTATTAAAATGACACCAATCACACATTTTGCATCCAAACACTGTCAACCAGAACCCGACTCCTTCCTGAATATGATGGCTGAACTGTTCATATGTCTGATATGTTTAGACATCTAGAAATTATACCAAAGGATGAATTATACTAGTGCAGTTTCACATCCTGACATAGTGACAGATTCATTACAGTTTCTTTATGATGTCTCTAAAGGAATCACTGTGTTTGTGTGTGGATGTGTTTGAGGCAACACTTCAATTAAAGGAGATTTTATTTATTCAGAGCCATGACATTGTTCATTAGGATTTCTCTAATCTAATTATTCAGGCATTAGCAAAAATAATAATAACGTCTGTAATCTTAGCATGCTTTTATGTCAATAAATGTTAGTTGCCATATTGGTGGCTAATCTTTACCTGTAATGTTGAATAATACACTTTCGGTGAAGTTGTACACATACTTTATTCTCCTGTTGAAGCAAGTTTAGTCTGAATAGTTTTATTTACTCTATCTAGGTTAAAGTACATTTATTCTGAAACACTGACACCTTTATTTTTTTTTACTTTGTACCTCAGAAAAAATGAACAAAAGGGACGACCAATGTTTAATTTAGACAAAGCAATTTTTGGACTCCAAGCAGCCCAGATGGCTGGCCAGATGTGAAGAGGCAGACAGTTCATGTGCTGGCACAAAGTGAAGAGTACAGATCTGATCAATAGTCTAAAGTCTAGCATTTACCCACAAAGCAAGAACAAACTCCTAAAACTAGGATACAGTGCCATGTCTGCCCCAGGAGTGTGAACCTGTGTACCCACGCTGTTCCCATCAAGCACGTTTTAGCTCCTTTTTAGCAGTGAAAATATTTTCAGCTGAATTTTACATTTCAGTGATCAGGTTTGTCTGTTCATTGACTCTTTAAAAAGGAATTTCAAATTTTTTGTTACAAAGTTGAATATATATCTTATCCCTATTACTCCATTTGGAGCTACATTGAATTTTCTAAATTGAAGTATGCACATACACTTTCCCCACACAAAAGCTTTTGATGTTTCATTTATTCATTTATTTATTATATAACATTTGAGTCTCCGGGACACGCTGTTTGTCTTTCAACACAGGTAAGCTGCTATCACTTTCCCACTTTACACCACATCCCATCTACACAAACCAGTATCATTATCAGGGTTAGAGCAACAGAGCAGACAATAGCCGGGGCCTGAGGCAACACCTCCAAACACAAACGGACATTAAATCATCACACAGCATGAGAGCTTTATTCAGCAGAGTCAAAGCTTTCTCTGCTCTGTCATCATCTGGAAAGGATGAAGGAAAAAAATTTAGCTTATTTGTGTTTCTTTAAACATTTAACAATCATCTTTTTAATCTTCTAATTATTATAATTGGCTCTGAGAATCTCTGGAGACGATGGTGCAAAGAGGTATTCTTAATAAATTAATGAACAACTTCTTCTTTATTAGATGGTCATGCAACTAAAGAGTGTCTTCAGTCAGAGGCTTCTTCAGAACTGCTTTAAGACAGGCTGCTACAGCAGGTCCTTCTTGCCTACAGCAATTAATTATAAAATATGAGTTAAAACAACATTTAGCTTCCATTTAGGATTATTAAAATATTTATACAAATTTAATTCATTGTTTAGCTCTTCTCAGTTGGTTGAAGCTTTAGATGTGGAAATAAAGTCCGCCTTGTGAGAAATTCAGCACACTTACAGTTGATGCTAAGCAAGTTCACTTTTGTTTAACCAAAGCTTCAATTTCCTTGCTTCTTTCTTTTTAAGTCTTCCAATCTTCACACTCTGGATTCTTTCTTTTAGCTCCATCACAAGGAATCCTTTGTAGTAACTTATGCAAAAGTGCTTAATAAAGGGTAATAACAGAATGAAAATATATCCAATTCTGTGCCGTTAGATGTGGTAAAACATGCACAAAAAACAAGATATCTGAAAAGAGATTTAACACTTCCCGATTGTTTTTATGTGACCGAGCAAATGTTGTTACAAGAAAAAGCACAGATTGATTCACATCTAAAAACCAGATACACAAATCAGGGTGAGATGAACACATAAATCGCAAATTACAGTCGATATAACTAATATCCAGATATGAAGAAACTGAAGCTAAAAAGATGAATTAAAATAAGTTACTATATCTTGACAAGTATGAGGAGAGAGATTCACCGAGTTTCAAATGTACATTTTCAAAATGAGAGAACAAAAGCACAAAAACTTTTCGCAGACAGTTTTACATAGCTGGAGGAAAACATATAGATTCTGATTATTTTTTACTTATTTAAAGACCTGCAGCCAGACTAAAAGCCTAAATGCTCTCCTTTTGCAAAAAAAAAAGAATCATAGAAGAATGGCAAAGACAGAATCTATGCAGGAAGATTGTGTCTTATAACAAATGTACTGATATAAATGTGTTATAAAAGTATTACTGATTACACTTTAAAAATGAGGTATCTTTATGTTATTAAAGGTAAAGTTTAAACAGTAATGATTTCTTGGTTAATGTCAAGTTGTCATAACAAAGACATTTTGAATAATGTCAACTTTGTATTAAAAGTGTCATAATTTACCGAATGACACTTTATGACAACAGTCATAAATATTCATGAAGGCTTATTCATGTTCATGACAGGTGTTATGTCATGTTTATGAAAGTGTCATGACAGTCTTATTCACCCCCTTCAAATAAAGTGTTACCGAATATTTTGGTGTTACATGTTCAGAGTGTAAAATCAAAGTCAAATTAGAGAGAAAAATACTTAAAGACTGGATTATATTTTAAAACCCACCACTAGTGTAGATTTAATACATTTTTGCCAGAAGATGTGAACCAGAAAGACAAACAAAAACATTAAATTAACAAATATTACCACCATTTCAACAAGATGTTAAGAAAAGCTGTGAGGTGCAGATATTGACCAACACCAGATCTGAAAAATTATTACTGCAATCTGAACTTCATGCCATGCTGTGCTGATTACGTGGATATGGGAAAAAAAATTCTAAAACCCAGACACGTCTCACACTTCAACTTAAACAATCGACTGAACAAATGATTACAGAAAGTGAAACAGATGCCGGTTTAATATCACATAACCGTCACATCAATAATGATCCACTTTAACAACATTATTCTAACTTATACCAATATGAAACAGAAATCTACTAACTTATCAGCTCTCTGGCTCAGTTATTGTTCGATCAGCCATTGCTACTTAAGGAAATAAGTAACGGCATCAAGCTGTCTGAACAGGCACCAGGTCAGGGATTTCTCTTCACAACTCGTATTTATCCAGAAATTAATCTAGGATGAATTCCTGATATTTACTCAAACCATTATCTCAGGTTTACTTATTAAAAAGCATAAAGTTTCTTATGGCTCTTATTGGCCAATTAGGCTTTTATGTTGCGATTACAAAATCCGAACCAAACACACAGACTTTGTTCCAGGGAACCAAACATTTTTTAATGTAGGAAAAAATGCTTGACTCACACTCAGTAACACAATCTTAAATTATTCTAGGTGTTAAATCATGAAAATCTGGGCAGTATTGTAAATCTGATGCTAAATACAACTCACTGCTCATTATTAACTAGATTAAAACATTCACTCCATCAAACAGATTTTAAAACCAATTTAAAAAGGAAAGAAGGAAATATTTCCATAATAGTTTTTCAAAGAGTTTGCAACTTGAACACTTGTAAATAATCCCAAGGCTTTTAGCAGGAAGTGGAATAGTGGGATCAAGCAAAGACCTACCTCTGACTCCCACAAGGAGATGGAGTGAGAACAGACTCTGAGTCATTCATGCAGTGGTCGTCAAGGAACAACAGTAAAAATAAAAAACAACGAGCGGCACATGTGCTCATGTCTGGGTTTCTGATTGCTCACACCCACGTGATAAATAACTATGTCTCGAAAGATATAAACACAGATTGTCTCTAAAAATAAATAGCAACCCTTTTGATTTTAGCCCAGAACAAACAAAAATAAGCCAGGCAGTGCGTGCCACTCCTCAACGAGGCTGTTTTTCCTCTAATTACACGCAACATGATTCACTCTGGGCTGACGCCCCTCAGTCAAGCAGCTAAGCAAGCTGTTTCAAGGCTGAGACCATTTGCTGGCAAGAAATAGTAGAAGGTGTTTGGGGTGAAGACAACTTCGTTTCAGTCCGGATTAAAAGGTAAGCTAAGTCATGTGCATTTTGTGGTTGCATGTAGCAAAAACAGCTAAAAAGGTGGAAGTATCTCACTTATACAGTCAGCTTTGGTTTTCAGTGCAACAGAAGTTTGATAAACATTTTTCTGTTCAAATCCGTTTAATACTTTCAGTTTATACAAACGTGTACAAATGTGCTTCCTGTACATACAGTGGTCTCACTTTAATAATAGCCATTTATAAGAGTGAACTCGTTTGGAGAAGTAAGACAGGAAAATATGTAAACAGTGCTGCAGCTGGGTAAAACTAAGACAGATCTTTGTTTCCTTCTCTGTCTTCCTTTGGGCTACACTGATGGTAGTAGCACTGGGATAAGGAAGCAAATCCTGTTATTTATTATACAAAATGGACGAAATACATTTTGCCCTTTTATTATTTACATGGAAATCACAAATCTGTCAAGCACAACTGAGATTTAACAAATAAACCAACGTATTTAAAATGTCATTTCAGATTTTTTTAATTGATCTATTATTAAGTTATTATCACTTTGAATATTCAGTACATCCTCGAAGGCGGTCGAAGTCTAGCAACCAGGTCAGACATCTGATATCAACACAAAGCTGGCTTGGCGAACCAGCTGATTGTGAGTCTGTCTGGATAATTTTTAAGATAACGTCATTAATGCCACTAAACAACTGACACAAAATCCAAAAGATAAATATGTTCTTGGTAAAGCCGAGGTGCACATGGGTAGCAGATGATCTGGAGGAACCAAAGCACCTGGCAGCATCAACCACCTTGACTTCACAAAGAAACATGGCGGCTATCTGGCTAGAAACAACAGCATCAATTATAAGAATGGATGGTTGCAAAGTTGTACACTTTTAATATCCACTTTATCTATATCTATGTCTATATCCAGTGTGTGTGTGGGTAATATCCACTTCCAAAGCGCTGTATTCGTCTAATATTAACTATTTCATTTTGAATAGATGGTAAGGTAAATAAATTGCTAAAGTCTGCTAAAACAGGCAGTGTATGCCTGGCAAAAAAGCTTACAGTGATCTGATGTCGATTTGCTTCAGGTAATAATAATAAAAAAGTTAACTAACTCTTTAAGACTTGAAGCACAATCTGTGTCAAACTGTTTAGTCTAACTCAAAAGTTTTTAAATTTAATAGAAAAAAGGGTCACTCGGGTAAAGTGCACAGCTTCTACTTTTGTATACATGTTATTCTTAAGAGTATCATCATTAGTTGTTGTATTAATAGTAGTAAAGTTTTTCTGTCATTTCACACAGTCAGAAATAAACTCTCTCTCCAACACACACAAATTATGCTGGGTGAAAAAATAACAGTCTCATCCAGCATGTGTTTCTATGAGCAGGGTAGACACTGTTAACTGCTTTAGAAACTTGTTTTTATTGTTTTATTGTAAAGTCTTGAAGTTGTTTCTCAGTTCACTGTCTTGAGGTCAGAAGCAGAGGGTCTGCTAACCACTTTAGGTATAAAGCACAAGAAATACTTGTGTTGTTTCCTTCTGAATGTACTAAAGAAACGAAAAAAATCCAGGAAGTCGTCCTTGGACAGCTACATGTTGCTAAATACAGCTACATTGGTTATGTGTGATTGCTAACATACCCATGTTTTACTTTTACTCACTTCTGTTAGCATCTGTGGCAAAACCTCCAAGACCTCCTTCTTTCGATGATCATTCAAAGACCCACAGCAGCCAAATGGATATTTAATATTAACTTAAGAGCAATGGTATAACATAAAGGTTAGCTTAGAAAGTTGGAGACATAAAAGGAAAATTAAACACAGAATGAGCCCAATATCAGGCATGTTCTAGTCTTTCACAATATGTTATCATCATATTTCCCAAAAATGGCCTACAGTCATATGGTCATTTACGGTATATTTAATAAAGCATGTCATTCTCTTCCTAAATATAATAAGTACTTTGTTATGATCATCATTATTATGGATCTATTTGGACTAAAGAGACAGCAAAATTAAACAAATATTACAACTAGTCCAACCATATGCTGACCCAGCTGAAAAACAAACGTCATAAAAAAAATTCAGGGAACAAGAAAAAGACAGCAAAGCAGTTTTGAACAGGCCGGTTAATCATTAACTGTAAGGTGGACTGATGTCTGGACACAAATACAGAAAACAGGCTGCATGGGCAGCAGCATTTTGATCTGTACGTGTGTAGCATTGGGTGTGTGTGTGTGTGTGTGTGTGTGTGTGTGTGTGTGTGTGTGTGTGTGTGTGTGTGTGTGTGTGTGTGTGTGTGTGTGTGTGTGTGTGTGTGTGTGTGTGGGTGCGTGTGCGCGTGTGATGTGTGTGTGTTAGAGGTCTTCTGTTGGGAGAATGGAACAAAAACAAGCGTGTATTTAACCAGGGCACTCACCCATCTTCCCCTCTGTCACAACTTTCTCAGCGTACATCTGAAGCCAGGAGGAAGCACAAGGCAGCAGCAGACAATGATGAGTGTAGCTCCCCCTTCCTCTCCTCTCTCAGTAACTACGCTGGGCAGGTGGTCCGAACTTAGGCAGTTGCCTTTTTGTTTGGAAACGTCACCCCCAGGGTCCTTAGAAAATAGAAGGATAAATCATAAAACATTAAATCCATAAATATTTACTAAATATATACATAAACAGACATAGGATTAAGTGTGAAACTTCATTTTTTGCTACATTGTTTACATTTTTTTAATTCAATGTACATTGAAATTCCATTTCAAAATCTATTTTGATATGTATTTCAAATCCTAAGACATAACTGTGTCCACGTTTCACTCATCTGCCACCTGCAATGATGGTAAATTAGCTCAAATATACAGGAACAATTCAGGAACTATTAAGGCTGTCATAAACAACAAGATGCTGTAACCCAATGTTGCTGCATCATGATGGTAAGAAATATTCTTGCAGGTCCTGAGGTGAGATTTTTAAAACTGTCAAATATTGTGGTGGTAGCATCATGCCAAGGGTCTGTTTTGCTACCAGTGTAACTAGTGGACTGCAAAAAGTAGATAGAAACATCCACCAGATTTATTTTCTTCTAATTCTTCCACTTCATCTTAAATGAACAGGCTGGTGGTTGTAACTTGTAACATATTTGGGTGTTTCAAAAGGTCAATGATCCCAAGCAAATATAAAACACATTTTAGAACAAACAAAGAGAGCAACACTATCCACCTGTATTCGCATCAGCATCACCCCTACTGAATATGTATGAACTAGGACTAAAAGATGGGCCTATGGCTGTAAGGAGTGGTTAAATATGCAGCCAGAGCTATACTTGTTCATGACTTCAGAAACTATACGGCTATTTGTAATTTGCCAATGGGGTTCTATCTAAATATTGTTGGGGATGTGCAAATATTTTACTAAATAATAAAAATATACTAACCACTGAACAGATGTTCATATTAATTTAGCTCCATATTAACCAGCACTAAGGAAATCCAAATACATTGTCAACAGGAAGAGAATATATGTACAGTAGGACGCTGTACATATATTATATACAACTCCAAAGGACGTCCGGAGTTTCATTTGGACGTCGATCAAACGTAATCACCGGACGTTCGGCGGACGTTTAAGACAACGTTCAGCGGACGTGCTCCAAACATTCAATGCTAGCTGGGTACGTATGTACGTACGTACGTACGTACGTATGTACGTATGTACGTATGTATGTATGTACGTATGTATGTATGTACGTACGTACGTACGTATGTATGTATGTATGTATGTATGTATGTATGTATGTATGTATGTATGTATGTATGTATGTATGTATGTGTATATTACGTTATTACATTACATAAGCATGAGTTGCTTCCACTCATTATTTCTGTTTAGTTTGTTTTAATTGGGGATTAGCTTAATTTGACCAGAATTAACTTAGTGACTTAATTAATTAACTTAGTTGTTACTTTGTACTACATACTTTTTAAAAAATCCAGTTGAACGTTTTTCCTCAAGGCGACTCACCTGTATTCCTTAACAGCAGGTGAAATGTTGTTGGGTTTTTTTCTCTTTTGAAGTAAAACAAAATTGTGCTTTGGAAGTCCCGTTTAATAAAAAAACAAACAAAAAGCAACAACAAAAAAAGTTTACAACCCCGACTACTTCTGCTAAAGCCCCACCGCGGGTAAATCCTTATTTTTCAGTAAATCCTCCTTTTTCCTCTCTTCACAGGTTACTGACCCCGGAGAAAAAAGTAGAAAAAACTGAAGCAACGTTTCCTACCAAAGTTTCGCCCGCGTTCATCAACCAAAACCACCAGCGCCCGCTTCTAGCTGTAAGGGGAACAACATTTGAAGGTCTGGGGTCATAAAAACGAGGTTTGCCGGAGGTTTGTTCGTCGCTTCTTCGTGTCTTTGCGGTCTGCTCCTTCTGTGGGCGCTCTGCTGCGCACGAGAGGGGTTCGAGTGACGTCAACGGTCCTGAGTGGACGAAGTGGGCACGAGCTCTCCCTCTGAAGTGACTGAGTGGACTCCCTGTCCCACCTGAAAACATTTTCCCAATTAGACACATTTTAATAGTGACTGTCAACACATATCAGGTAGTTTTCATTTGGTAAACTCAACAGGTGCGCTACCTCATATACACACCAACAGGCGCACTCTGCAAAAAGGAAGAAAACCTGACTTGGATGTGGTCATTTCTTTGTAATGACATGAGAGCACTGACATTAGCCAAGTTCCCCATTATAGAGGAAAAATAGAGGAAGCAGAAGAGACTGGACCTACTGGTTTTGTGACAGAAGTGAACACAGCTGTGAAAAGACACTGACAGAGAGCAGTGGAAAATAAAGGCAAAAACAAACGAAAAAACTGAGGTTAGTAGAGGTGAAGCTAAAGGAGGGTGAACAGAAAACCACATCAAGAGGAGAACATCAAGTGAAGTCATGGCACATCATCACCAAAGCTGCTGCTTTCTCATCATTCTGTGTGTGAGAGGTAAAAACATTGCTAATGTATTCCAGCATTACCACAGGACAAAGTCAGTGAGACCGCTACAGTTCGATGATTAACTCCTGAGTTGTATTTTATAGTAATGTAACACCTACTCTTCCTTCTGCAGGTATTCTGGCTGGTGATTGGTCAGTTCTTCTCACCTCTAGTCCCATTTGTGCTGTGGTTGGTTCTTCAGTGGTCCTCCCCTGTTCCTATGACTACCCACTTAGCTCTGATGAAGTCCAGACAGATGGGCGGCTCTCTGCACAGGTAATAAAGGAGGCATTGTTTCTCGTAGCAGTAGAGATCACTTTCTGTGTAACCTTTCCGTGGTCAGAATAAGTAGATATCACCATGCCATGGTTGCTGACAAACTCTAACGAAATAAACTGTTCTCATAAGCGTCCTGGTAATACTTAGAGGGTATGTAATCTGCTGCTCTTAATTAGACAGGAAGCAGTGAAACAAAAGTTACGTCTGAGATGTGGTGTCTCAGAGACAGTCGCTGCATTACGGAAAGGTAAAACACTCATCAGAGAAAAACAAAAATACATCACAGGGTTTTCTGCAAAAACACACAGTTTCTAAGTTTACGTATGTTTGTGTCAGCTACGTGTTCCACAGCGCCGGTATTTTCCAGGATCCATCTTATCAGAACCGGGTGCAGTACCTGGGACAACCAGGAAGCAAGAACTGCTCTCTGAGGATTTCTAATCTCAAAGAGTCGGACAGTGGAACATACGTGTTTTACCTCATCACCAACCATAAGACGCAGAAGATGCCTCCACAGACTGGCATGCAGCTCTTAGTGGCAGGTGGGCATATTCTCTCTGTTCTGTAAGATACGTGACAAACACAGTTTAATATTATTTCAAGACAGTTTTAACCATCTGTTTATTCCTTTTCCTACTAGAGGACTTTTAATTTATTCTTCCAGTGGCTGTTGTCTAATGTTGGTCTATTGGTGAGTCTCACTGTTAGCGAACAACACAAGGTCCACAGTATGTTTGGTTTGCCACAAAACTGATCACGGTTAAATAAAAATGAAATATTTGTTATAGCTTTATATCTAAAATATATGGAAAGCAGAAAATTAGTGTTTGTATTTTTTGTGTTGACATGTAACCGTTTCCTTTTTGAAAGTTTGTGTTTTTCGCAGGAAGCAGAACTGAAACCTGCCAGTGGCCGTTTGACATAATAATCACTATATATGAACTCATGACATTGCATTACTTCTGTAAAGAAAAAACAGCCAAAAACAAATGTTACAATGCTTGTTTATTCAAATTACTGTAGAAAACCCTCTGAAATCATAGGATTCAGGGTATTAAAAGGTTTTAGAACTGAAATAATCTCCTGACACAAAATGAGTCAGCTCATGTTTTCTGTTTTTGTCTTTTTTAACCACACAGACATTCTTGTCTAACTACATGTAGTAGCAAATACATCTGTAGGTTACAGCTTTGTGTTGTGGCTTCCTTGTTTCTAATGTAGTTTTGTCTCCTCATTTGTAGGATTATAATCCTCAAGCAACATTTTTAGTCTGCATTTCATGAGCGTAAAATAATCTTTGCTTTGCTATGTGTAAAATGCAAGTTATCGCCCAAGCCCCAAACTTTGAATTATAAGCAATTAATTTAGCAAAACTTCTAATTTATTCCAGAGTAGTAACTAATATGTTATAAAAAATACACAAATGCTTCTTAATTGGTTTATTTATTTACAACAACAAAAAAAACAGTAAATAGAACTGATGATAAAAACATCTGAAGTGCTGATATTGCTTTTCAGTGTAAATATTCCAGCATTACAACAGGATTTTTCAGGATTTAATTGTGTTAATTTAATCTCTCATTAAATTAACACAATTCAAAAATAAACTCAACTTTAAAGTAACTATTTAGAGGCTTAAAGAGAAAGTAACTTCACTAATGTTTGCTTTCTACAGTTAGTATTATGATTTTTGATTTGCTTTGTTTACATGAAGGTGAGAGCCTGCAACACCTTTTTAGCTAAGTTGTCTTAACTTTAGCTAAGTTTAAATGTTGAAGGAAGGTGGTAATTATTTTTTCTGTTTGTTCTGTCCACAGAAACTACAGAATTCATTAAATTCAGTCAAGTCTCCCTTCATTGTTCACGATTCTATCAAGTCAAAATTTATTACATTTGCTGGATACTTTTAGAGTTGTATAGGTAAGGCCCTGGAAAATAATGAGGTTCTTCATTCAGGTTCCTTTTCTCTCCCTTTTTGTCGCTGCAGGTTCCTCCACTGCAGTTGCAGTCTCGGCGGGTCCATCCCGCGTCATCCTGGAGGGGACAACGTTAAACCTGGCCTGTTGCAGCCCAGCTGCCACTTCACAAAGCCGCTTCACGTGGTACAGTACCAAAGGAGCCATGTTGGTAGGTGCTGGACCGGTGTGGAGTACCCCCAAAGTTGCATCGGGTCAATCTGGCAGCTACTACTGCCAAATCCAGACTGGAGACAAAACGCAACGCTCAAATGTTCTGGAAATCGATGTGCAATGTAAGTGAAATGTAACTCTGATACCAAACTACATCATCTTCAATTATACTGAAAACATGTTTAAAGATATGGCTGCATCTGTCCACTGCTTGATTCACTTTTCATGTCCTTTAAATCTTGTAATATTTGAATAAATTCTGTAGACCCACCTAGAAACATAATGATCTCCACCTGGGGAGCAGAGAAGGATCATCCTGTGACTCTGACTTGCAGCAGTGAGGCCAACCCACTGGTCCACACCTACGTCTTTTACCAGGGTGCGGCTTGTCTCCCAGCAGCAGACTTAAGCTTTCATCGAGGAAGATCCCCCCAGGCTACAATAACAGGAAGAGCCCCAAAACTCACCAGTGCCAACATCACCACGAAGGACTATGGGCAGCACTGCTGTGTGGCACGCAACAGATACGGCTTTGAGAAAGCCAGCGTGACTCTGATCAGCTCCAGTGGTAGGTCAATGCAGAGACTCAGATCACATTCAAGGGATTGTTTTAAGTTCTGTTATGAGTACAGGATTCAGAGTATAGGATCCTTGAAAATGTGTTTTATCTTTAGATACCAGTCACAGCACTGATGATTCAGGTATTGTTTATATCATTTGCTGCATGTCAAAATGAACCATCTTTACACAGTAATCAACCAAATACAGCCAAATATTGTTGGCAATGAGGCTGGAACATAGTAGTGTTTACAATACATCTCAAAAGTATTTATTATAGTTCAACCACACATTTGAATATATTTTAGTGAGATCTCATGTGGCCGATTAACACAAAGTACAATAATTTGTGACGTGAAAAGAGATTGTGGATGGTTTTGATGCTTTTTTACAAACATAAATCTTAGAAATGATGAAACACTTTGACACCCTGTTCCTACTGGGTTATACAGAGTTAGCAGCATTATGCTATGGAGGTGCTTTTCTTCAGGAAAGATGATCAGAATGGAGTGATCTTAGAAGAAAAGCTGTTATATGCTGTAAAGTACTTCTGACTCAGGCAGAGATTGAGCCTTCAGCAGGACAATGATCATAAACATACAGCCAGAGCTGCAATGGAATAGTTTAGATTGAGTGAGAGTGGCCTAGTCAACATCCAGAGCTAAATAAAAGTGATAAGCTGTGGCAAAATTTGGAAACTCATACAATCCTGTGGGGTTTTAATTTCATTGGAGAGAAGAATAACCTTAAATTTCAGTCTCTAGATGGGGGCTATGGTCTCAAAAGACCAGCAACTATAGCTGCAGTGTAAGATGTTTCTGTAAACTATTGACTTTTGGGGCTGAATAAAAAAAGCTTGTCACTCTTCAGATTTTTATTTGTAAAATAATTGGAAACTATCTATCATTCTTCTTCCACTTCACAGTTATTTGTTGCTATTATTTGTTGATATATCTCTTAAGATTCTCAATAAAACATTTTTTTATAATGTGACAAGATATTAGAGCTTCAGATGGTATGAATATTTCAGTAAGGCTCTGTGTCTGTATGCGTTTAGTTTTCTGTAATCTTCTGCTCTTTGCAGAGACAAATCTGTCCGACTCTTCAGGAAGTACAGTGGTGGTGATTGGAGTAACCATCGGGGTCCTGCTGGCTGTTGCTGCTTTAGCTGCCTTTTTGATGATGAGGTGAGTGAAGCCTTTGCTCCTTTCACGATAAATAATTCATATGAACAAGACCGGGACTGCTGCGTCCAATAAGCATCAGGCATAACACAGTCATATTTATAGGCAGTGTGGTTGTAGTTCTTGTCTGGATGAACAAAACAAATCAACTTTTGTGAAGGCGTGGCGTGTCCAAAGCTATGCGTAGTTGACCAAAAGAGTTGCAGGGTCTGTGTTATGTGCATAAACAATCTATTAGCTAAAAAAAAAGAAAAGTTACACTTCCACTATAAATCTGTGTTTGTTCTGCTTTCAGGAAAAAGAAGACAGCCAGACGACAGTCATATGTCCTCACTGGGACAACTGCGACAGAGTGAAAGAACTGCTTTGATTACGTTTGCCAACACACATGTTGGGTAACACAACAACACAATGTTGAGACCTAATGGATGCATGTGATGTCGGGTCATCCTGCCCTGTAAACCCCCCACAAAGCGCACTGCCTGGCTTGTTTTAGAAATGTCTCTGCTTTAACACACCTGATCCAGATCATTACAGTTCAGCAACAGGACTCTAAATGACGTTCCCTCTACGGGTGACGTTCCCTCTACGGAGGGCTAAAAGTGCCACAATTCCACCCAAAAACCGAAGGAGAAAATACAATTGGGAAATTTAAACAAAGCTTAAAATAGATAATATATTGAACAAATATACATATTTTACCCAGTCCAAGTGTTATTCCTTCCCGGATTTTACATGAAGTAGGTCACTGTAAACAATTGTCAAATTGTCCTTTTAATGATTAAATAAGTTGTCCGGACCTAGATTTAAACTGTATTTTAACGGTCTACATGAGTTATTAGAAGTAATTAGATGTGGAAATCTAATTTCATTTTGAAAATAACTATGCTGCATATTTATTTATATTTTTTTTTTACATATCTGTATATTTAGATTTTCACATGAATAGATATTTTTTTATGATTCTTTTTATGTTTTGCATTGAGGCTGTTTCGGCCTATCATAAAAACATACTTGAAGGTGCAAATGGTTTGTGTTTGGGATGCCTGCTGGTTTGACATGTTGATATTTGAGCTCAACATGCCATGTGCCTGATTTTACTTGTAGCAAATTCATTTATGATGGTTTTTAAGTCTAGTTTCTTGGGAAGTTGACTTTCTGTGGGAAGAAGATAGTTAATTTTACTGATGTACTTCCAGTCGCTGCCAGACGGGTAAAATATACACGTCTCATAACAGTTATTAGCATTACTTCTTCTTTCTCTACTTCCTAGCAATTTCTTGCCCAGGATCAAGTCTAACCATGAACCTTTTATAAAGATATTTGTCGTAGTATCCTCCAAACTTTTACTGTGCACTACATTGAAATGGACCAAGCATTTTAAAGAGTTACTGCATGGCTAAATACATTCAAAGTCTGAAGTTGTCAGTGTGTTGGGAGCGCAGTGCTCTTGATCAGTTCAAAATATATCAAGGAAAACCTAAATATTTCATAAACAGACCTAAATTGAAATGACTTCTTATAAATCGATGTTGGGTTGGACCAGTTGTACATCTGGTTTCGCTATTTTATTTTTTTTTGTCAGTGATTGTACATGGCTTATAAGAAAGCAAATAAACACATTTTGTTGTATTTATTTCTTAATAGAAGCAGTTTTAATCCTGACAGTGATCTGATGTATTGTGAAGGAAGTGCTGCAAAACACAGATGTGAATTTAAATACAGGAAGTCCTCCACAGATCATTACAGATGCAGACCACAAACAACACGACTTGAATAAGAATGCTATGTTCAATTTCCTGAAGAGACTCTTACTGAAAAACTGATGTTTCATGTTTAGTGTAATAAAGATGACAGAAAACATGGTCATCACAACCATGTAAAAAAGAACTACCACGTAAAAAAGAACTACAGATTAATTTCTGTATTTGTAGTAAACTTTAGGTTTCAGATACTGAGCAGGGCCTGAAGAAGAGCGGGGCGAGGATGAACACCAGGAGGACAGGGACTCTGCTTCCTGCTCTATCCGCTACTTGGAGATTTTAGCGTCAGTTTATTTTTAGAAAAGACCTTTTCAACCAAGACTAATTCTGTAAAGTTCTCTCCTTTTTGTGTGAATGAAGTTACATTGACTTTTTTTTTTTTTTTTCCCCACGTTTCACTCTTTCTCATGCAGTATATTCACATTTTAAACTTTGAGGTCCAGTATGCACATTATGGAAAGTACAACATGTCAAATAAATTAAAAATAATAAAAATTAAAGGTGTGAAAGTTATGTGTATTAAAACCACACATTTATGAAGCTAGAAATTTTCAGTTACCATTAAAAACAAACTCCGATAAAAGGTAAACCTTATCGGATCTAATCCAGACCACTGGACTTTCATAAATATTTTCATGGAGAACTCGTAATAATTTTCAAAGTGACAGAACATTTTCATGTTTGATGGGATATGCAGACATTAATTCAAACTCAGGGGGGCAGTGTTGCGTAGCTTAAAATGGAACCGTTTCTACCAATGACTGCAACATAAACCAATATTTGAATTTAGCACACAAATAAATAACCTGTATGAAAAACATCAGTATGGTTTGAAATAACAAATATCCATAATGCATTCAGAATCCATTGAATGTTGCACAGAAAAAGGAAAATGCACATTGACACTGCAGGTCGTCCATGCAGCTTAGCTAAGCGTCAGGAAGCATTTTCTGTCCACATGGCGAGACTTTTCAGTGCAAAGTTACTTTGATTCCTTTCCTTTGGTTCCTTTCTCATGCTAGGGATTTTAGAGCAGTTGTTCTTTCATCCAAAAATCACATTTTCATAGTCATTGCTGGTATTCTGAGGAATAAAGAAGACTAGATTAGGCGTCACATGTATCTGGTATCATTTCCTGTTTTGTTTTTTTCCGAAAACTTGTTCCTCTTCTCACCTCTTCGTTCTTTGCATCAGAATGAGACCGACATTTCCTTTAACAAGAAAACAAGAAGCTTCTATGAACACAGTTTGTTTCCTGGTATCCCAATTCAGCAAAACAACCAGAGCCAACTCAAAGTGATGTTCTGCGTTACCTACCAGACCCAGATGAGAACCGGTGGCAGAACAAGCAGAATAATCACTTTAATTCCAATTCCAAGGACAATTAAAGGATGAACTGGGGGGAAAAAACAAGGAATAAACCATTACAAATAATTCAAAGTACCCCCAGTATCTCGAAGCTCTGAAGTTCAAATTAACATGAATGAATTAAAGCTTTAACAATGCGAGTTCTTCCGTTCCTCCAGGATTCCTACCCGTTTCTTCCACCGTCAGCAGCAGCTCAGCTGAACGGCTCTGGCCCACACGGTTCTCGGCCTGGCAGACATACGTCCCAGTGTGGGTCAGCTCAACGGAGGAAATGCTCAACACCTGCCCTGAGCCCACCTCGGTGCTGGAGTTAGAGCCGTTACTGCTGTGCCACCAGGTGTAAGTAATCGCAGCAGGGCGGGCAGAACCTCTGCAGGTCAAAGTCACGCTGCTACCGACCAGGAGAGGGTCAGAGCGGTTCACCTCAACGGATACGTTCAGAGGAGGATCTGGAGAAAAAAACAACCACGATTCCAGTAAAAATATTTTGTAGTACATACAGTGTCATGCAGGAGTAGTCATGCTATTTGAATTTTTCTTTTGCATTTTATAACATTTCAACTACAAGCCTCATTTTGTTTTATTTTTTATGTGACAGAAGCAGCTCATGTTTGAAGTGAAAGGAAAATGAAAACTTTCATCCCATTTGCAGATCTTTTAAAGCCTCCACTAGGTTTTTATATTTGTTATAATGTTATTATAACAAATATAAAAATATAAAAATATATATTATATATATTATATATATATATATTATATATATTATAATATTTGTTTCACCCGTTTTTCTATCAACTCTTACCAGCTTCCAAAATATCCCCACAGCATGCTGCTGCCACTACCTTGCTGCAGCATGGCTAAAGTGTTCAGGGTTATGTACAGTACAAATATCTTTTTAGTATTCTTCCAGATTTGTGGTGGACAACAAATGATTGTCCTGCAGACTGATTGCCCCACCTGAGGTTAGATGTTTAAAGCTTTGGATATTTTTCAATAATTAATTTTTAAACATTGTTACATCTTTCTCCTTGACCTGTCTGCTGTGTCTCTTGGTCTTCTTGATGGACTTTGTTCACCAACGTTCGCCAATAAACCACTGGAGGCCTTCACAGAAAAGCTGTGTTTACACTGAGGTCAAATGACATAAACGCGAACTTTGTTTACCAACTTAAGGGTATCAGAGAAAAGGGGTCTAAATGAGAATGCACCCCAGTTGTTCCTCAAATTTTCTTTGTAATCAAGTTGAAAAAAAAAAATTCTTTCAATAATGTTCTGCATTGGTCTGTCGCATGAAATCTGAATAAAACGCATAGACGCTTGTGATTATTATGTTGCAACATGCAAAGTCCTCTTATCAATACATTTGATTTCTACTGACCAAATACAATGCTTGTGAGGCTTATTATAAGCAGAATATCAGTGACTAACATCAAATTTATTCATCTTGACTTAGCATCATCATGGTACTTACACCAAACATCCAGAGCCACAGGATCTGATTGCGAGGATTCTATTCCCTCAAAAGCACATGAATAGTTTCCGGTATCTGTAATCTGAGCCTTAAATGTTGGTTCTGCCACCGGACGTCCATCTCTGAACCAGATTATTTTGGTGTTTTGGCACTCTGTCCGACAGTCAAGGGTCACACTGTCTCCGAGTCTCACTCTGTTGGGGCGTACGCTGGCTTCCAGCCCTGGAGATCAAGCAAAGACAAGACTTACACAACAAAAAAACATTCAACCTGAAAAACAGAATCCTGTGAACGTAAAGCTGTTTTACCTGTGACAGAGAGATACACTGACTTCTTACTGCGCCGTCCAAACTTATCTGTGTCAAACCAGAAGAAGTAGTATCCAGTGTCGTTCTCCTGCAGGTCACGTAAAACCAGGCTGCAGTTGTGTGCATGATCACCTTGATACTCATATCGGCCATAATATGACGGAAGGCCTGAAAGCCTGACGCGTTCCAAGACGCCATTTTGAATCATTCCTTTGTCCCATGCAGTCTGTCTGACGGATTCCTCGTCTGGGTAGTTGTACGAACACCTGAACTCCGCCGAAGACCCCCTCAAAGCACAAATATCCGGGTTCTCAAAGGTCACCAACCAGGCAGCACTCACTTTCTCTGCTAGTAAAAACACAAAATAAAACTTGTGAGGACCGTTTTTAAATCATTTATACAGTCACAGGGGAAAAGAAACTTAATTGACTCGAAAAATTAATACGCCCCATGATTTAACAGAACAGCCTTCAATAGCAATAATTTATAAAGTCATAGCTTTTGGTGTGGCTTCATTGGAGTCTTTCATGAACAGTAAATGCATTTAGCAGCAGGTGTTGCTGCTTTCCGTCTTGACCCTCTCATGCATAGTGGTCACTACAGTGGACAGCTATATAAAAACCATTTTCTTGTGCTTCTTTTTATGTGGATTTTTATGTTATAAATGCACACAGACCACTGAAGTGGACACTAGTGCATCATAAAATATACCATCAACTACTGGCCATCAGCTGCAAATGCAAGAAATTCTTTTTGTTAAATCCAATATGGCCGACAGACAAAAAAGCATGCCAACTGACCCAGTTCATCCTTCTGCTGTAGACAACTCTTGCAGGTAGAAAAAAATATTGTGACATCCGATAAACACTTAAGAACAAAAAACAACTTTGTATTTGGAGAAAATTACAAATGAACAGCTAAAAAAATTAAATAATAAAGGAAATGTTTACAATTTTTTCCCTACCTTTTTTATGCTTTAAGAAAATAAAAATAAAAATGGAAAAAAATCCTTACATAAAGGACCATAATTCCTGCATGAAAGGGTTAAACTCTATAAATGCATCGCAGGAAAAACAAACAAACAAAAAAAAACACTTCTGGCCTTATGAGCCCAGCTTTGTGCTTGAAGTTCATTTCACTTGTTTGTTAAATATTTCCTCCCCTCTGAGCCAAAAATCATTATAATGCTAATTTAACATGACATTAATAGCATTGCATGTGGGAACAATTTACACAGGAAGTGCATTTAAATAAAAAATGTCATTTCATCAACATTAATTTTGCAGTGCCAGATATGCGTGATGATACATCTGTAGACAAACAACATTTTTTCAAAGTGTTTCTAAGCCAATAGTGAAACTTTGACAAAAACAACGAAACTGGAGAGCTCCCATCGCCATAGAAACGGTGCACTGTTGCAATGAAAGGAAACAGTTTATGTTGAGGCTCAAACAGAAAACGCAGCTTCTCTTCAGTTTGTGTTTCCTAGCATTGGTGCTTGATTTACAGACCTTATTTAATATATTTAACCTGGAATGAATGTTTTGAGCAAATTCTTGGTCTAAGCTCAGAAATAATCAAACATTAAGACGAGCCTTAAGAGGTTTGCTGCTCTTGCAAATGTAAAAAATGTTCAAATAGAGCAATGCATTTCATATTTAGAATAAAAATACATTTTCTTACCCTGCTGCAGCAGAAGAAGTATCAGCACTTGAATCATGTTCTACAAGAATAAGGAACTGAGTTGATAGTTCATTTGTCAACGCAAACTGTAGTGATCAGGGCCCAACCCATGACTGCTCAGCACTTCTAGAAAAAAAAAAAACAGATTTGAAGAAGTTTTCGGTGGAAGTTTGTCGCAAACATGATCAGTAAGCATTATGTAAATCAACCAGGAGAGGAAGGGAGGAATTTGTTTGTCCCTGATCATGTGATGAATTTGAACCAGAATCTGATGCTTACGATGAAATAAGGAGAATAAAGAATGAAGGTTGGTGAATGTCCTCAGGGATAGCTGAAGAGCTGATAGAGATAAAATGGGCGGTGCTGATGTTTTTAGGGTGGTGGAGTTTCTTAAGCAGGGGTGGGCAACTCCAGGCCTCGAGGGCCGGTTTCCTGCAACTTTTAGATGCATCTCTACTTCAACACACCTGAGTCAAATAATGAGGTCGTTGGCAGGACTCTGGAGAACATGACTGCATTTAGGAGGTGATTCAGCTGTTGGATCCAGGTGTGTTGGACCAGGGAGACATCTAAGAGTTGTAGGACTCCGGCCCTCGAGGACCAGGATTGCCCACCCCTGTTCTTAAGTCTCCGGTTAAAAGAAAATGAAAGAAAAACAACACAGTAAACTTGAGTTTTGTTTCGTTCTTCAGTCCCTAAAACAAATTTTCTTCATTATTTTTCCTCGTGTGGTGTATGGGATGTAATAATCTATCTCAATGTAATAGTCTCTCTCAGTGTAATAATCTCTCTCAGTTACATAGCAGGATCTTGAACACAGGAGGTCTCAGTTTCATCATGGATGACTGGAGCCAAAACCAGCTTTCATCTTTCACTACTGAATCAGAGTATTTTTAGAGTTTTCATTTTTCTCCTTCAACCGTTTTAAAGTGGCTGCCAATATGCCACTTTCCCCTATTTTGTGACATTACAACCTCAAACCTCAGGATGTTTAATTGGGATTTTAGAACAGTCTAACCCCGCCTCTCAGTTTTCCCAGCCATCCCTGAACTCATCGCTTACTGTCTCCATGATTCCCAGACTGATCACACCTGATCTGAGGTATGTTAAATTCACCTGTTTTCTCCTGCCTTCTGCTGGACTTGTGTGCAGCCCAGTCTTAGCACTCCAGAAATTAGCTGAAGTGTCTGGACTTTGACTGGTCCATTCTAACAAGTGAATAATATCTGATCTAAGTGATTCATTTATTTTTTGCAGCTTCTACAAATGTTTCCTCCAGTGTTTCCGTTCATGACAACCATCTGCTCCCTACGGTGAAGCTTTTTTCTCTTCTACTCATGTGAAAAGATGTTTTCACCTGAGTCGTGGCTTTCTGCAGCTCCTCCACGGTTACCACGGTCGTCTTGGCTGCATCTCTGACTAATGCTTCCACGTTCAGTTAGTCGACCATGTCTTGATACGTTTGCAGTTGTGACACACTATTCCTCTTTTTGGATGAGGACGTATAACCTAATCCTGCTTTGACCTCTTTGCTGCCGTCCTTGAGCTTTATTAATCCCAATAAAACACATCAAAGTATAAGTGAGAAATACTAAGAAAAGGTAGAAGGGTTGTAAAAACCTTTAAAAGTCGATTGGGCCACAGATGTTGATAGTTTGTTGTCATCAACAGGCCTCTGAGCTTGGTGTTTAGGCAAATGTCTAGTGATGTTAAATTAATTTATCTTCCCTTCAGGTTGCAACAGGATGATGAACCTGCTGAACAAGTACGCTGGAGGCGTTTAGGTGCAGCATTGTTGATGTTGGAAGCAAATAAAAGTGAAATCTTTTCATGGCAAACATGCATGTGGCCACTAACATAAAGGCTTTTCATGGAAGGTTTTTTTGATTTTCATTCTCAAGAGAGCAAAAGATTTTGTGATTTACTCCTGTCAATGTAGAAAGGAAAATGGAGAGCAGAGAAAACTTAAGCATTTTTTGACTGCATATCTTTTCCTGCTCGACCTGTTTGCTGTTCTCAGAAATCTACCTGGCTCGTCAGGAACTCTTCCACATTCCTTCAGGTGCCTCGGTCGTCTGACGTTCCTGTCTTATTGGGGACAATCGAAGAGATCAAGGAAGTTTAGGTGCAGAAGGAGACGCGAGGCGCGCCGGTTCCCAGGTGTCGGTGCATTTCTGAGGTCAGTTTGAGCAAGAAAAAAAAAGATTATTTTATATCTGTAAATAGGGAAGCTGTCTTCAGATCTAGGAAGGATCTTCCTATTTCTTGTGTAATCAGAGTTCTCTTTCTTTATCTGGTATTTAACTAGAACGTATCTGTGTGTAAATGTAGAAAGAATGATTCCAGGCTGTAGTTTTGCTTTGATTAAGCCTTCAACAAAAGCATCTATGTAACATTATGACTGCCTGAATGTGTTTTTAAATATGGTTCTACCAAGAGTAGCTTTGTGGTTGTTAATTATAGAAAATGAGTTTATGTAATTAATATTGGTTAATGATTTACAGTCTCAGTTTAATAATTTGGAATTTACTGACGTAAAACCCAGTTCATTTAAGTTTATGCCAGGGAGAGTTTGAGTTGACAGAAGTGTCTAAATACACATATGTGTCGTCACAATGTCCAGCTGCTGCATTTTGGCAAACATATGTGAAATTTATTGCTGTATTGGTTATTTAACCTTCACGAAAAGAGCCATGTACATTTTTCTGACTCTCCAGAGATAATCTGCATGGAATAAGAGAAACTAACTGAGTCAAGCAGAAGAAATGGCAGAGAAGAGAAATATTTCTCAGCTCTGCTGGCTGCTCCTGGCGGTGCTTCAAATCTCTGCACCTTCTTCAGGTAAATAACAGCACGAACGTCACAGAAGCGTTTAGCAGCTACCTGAACTGAATGCGTTGCATTGTGTGTGTTGAATTTGAGGCTTAAATCATATCACTGCAGATGTAAAGAGGTGACTTTACATATTTCAGTCTAAAGACTTGTGGTGCCAATCATTCACAGAGAATCTTCATTATTACAGGTTAAAAGTTAGCAGTATGTTACATTTAGTGAATAAAGTGTCAACTAGACTGTAAATAAGAGGTTATTTTATGACAACATATTTTACACAATGAAGCCAAAAATTATTCTTATGCCTTCAATTATTTTTATTATTATTTTTACCAATTATTATGTTACCAACATGTTTCTTAGGACTGGAACTAAATATTTTATTTTTAATTCAGCCAGTCAGAGTCCCAGCTTAAATATGATAAATACCTCAAAAAACTTGAAGCTCTTCAACTCTTTAAAGCACCTTTTGAAAACAGGCTAAATAAATTGTTTGGTGAATATAGGTTTTCATTAACATGCCAATTCACCCCCGCTAACTATTAAGATGGATATCAATCTTCTAAATGTCATTCTTTAAAATAAAATGTAAATAATTTTATTTTTTCAAACCCAATCCCATTCTGTATTTTATTTTTCTTTGTGCCCATCTCGTTTCTCCTCAAAAACAAACTTTTAGTTTAAACAAACATTCAATTATAATGCAAATCTGCAGTTACATTTCAGATGTATAAGTATGTTTCTAGAAAAAGAAAGGAAACAAGCACCCTTTCATCCTTTTTTGATGTGCTTGTTTTGTTTTTAATCTTCATCTGCCTCAGCACAAGACGCCACGACCTCCTCGGCTAACTCTACCAGCACCTCACCTTCAAGAAATATCTCTGGCTATCGGACTCTTCCCATTGATGTGAAAGTGGCCGTGGGCGAGCCTGCAGAGTTCAGGTGTGGAGTGCCTGAAGCCTCCAAAAGCCTCACATTCACCTTTTACAGCAGCCATGGAAACTACACTCTCACCTGCCCCAACGGCAAGGTGGAGGACATTCCCCAGGTGAAATGGTCACGACGTTGACGCTGTTAGTTTACCTCATACTGAAATGTTAATCTCTACAAATGTGAGCTTTTTCTTCTGCGTCTGTCGCCTCAGGCTCTGTATGGGCGCTGTGAAGTGAAGGGAGGTGAACTGGTGGCGATTTGGGCCCTCAAAGGAACCTCGTACTCTGACAACGACACGCTAGTTGTTTGTCATCAGTCAAACGATCCGGAAGACTGCTCTGCTGTCCTGCATGTCTATGGTGAAGTCAGGAAACATTGTGTAAATTACACATTGCATATGCGATGTGAACAGTCGAAATCATTCTGCTTAAACTTCGTCACACCTGCCTGCAGATAAAGGTGAAAGCTATGCTATCCTGGTTGGATGTTTGATCGGAGGATTCTTCATGGTCCTTTTGATTTTCGGTCTCATTTTTCTCCTGTTGCCAAAATCCATGACGATTCAGAACTGTCTTGGTAAGCAGCAACTTAATGTTTATATGGCCAAAAAAAAGAAAAGAAAAGATTAAACTGACAAAATCTTAAGAATTGATGTAATATACAAAATTGTTGTGTTTAGGTGAAGATGACATCAACGATGACCTGGACTCAATCGTAAAAGAGTGAACCAAGAAAAAGAAATGACACAAAACTTCTAATTCCAGTTTAACCAAGTTATACATATGATACTGGCTTTTCTCTACCTGCTGCACATCGTCCTTCCACATTCAGTCATTTGATGATGGCCATCATTACCCAAATATTTAATAATAATATAATATATAATAATGCTGAGCATTGTCACTTGCATGCAGTACCATAGCTTTTCCACTTGAGGGCAGCACTTCTATCTCCCATCAACAGAACGTAAACCACAAACTGCAAAACAAGAAACATGTTTTTCTGCACTAATAGTGGAGATGTGAATAGCGATTACTATATTTTTTATTTGGTTTATGTGTAGAAATGTACAAACTAAAGCCATCTGTTGCATTTATGGTCAACGCCCAATTACTGTCAAACCTTATCTTAGCGTCTTTGTTGAGGACACATTAGTAAGACAGAGGATACTTGTACAATTCTTCAAACTAAACTTTCCTCTCCACTCAGATCTGCGTCTTCTATTACCTTTTTTTTTTTTTTTTTTTTTTTTTTGTTTTACATGCACCCATCTTTCATTTTAAATTTATAATTTTAGATTTTATCCAGTGAATAAAACTATCTTCTCATTGTCATTGTTGCTCCTGTCAATTCACTCTTTTGTGATTTAGGTGGTTTCTGTAACAAAAATAAAGTTGTTTACTGTCACAATATTCATTCAGCTTTTTGTCAAACCTTAAATTGTTGGGCAAAGCAGCAAAATGTGAATTCTGAAATGTCACAAAATTATGTTGTTAAAGACAGCGCTAAAAAAAAAACCCAAACCCTAATAGTTTATCAGTAACAAAGTGAATTATGTTTAATCTGAACTCTATTGCAGTAATAGTTCATCTTTACATAAAAAAGGCACACTGAAAACTGCGTTTGAAAATGTGAAGGGAACAGATGAGTGTTTTTTGCCCACCTAGTGGTGACAGGTGGAGATGTTTAGATTAGACCAGATTTCTTTCAAATGAAAGTCATAATTTATCTGTGATTAATCCCTGTTTTGTTCAGTTTTACCACATCCAGGCATGTACAATCAAGTAGACTGAGATCTTAAAAAACAACCACACTCCTGTTAAAAGATATATATGTATATATATATATATATTCCCTTTATTTTTTTGAGCAGTATATATATATATATATTCTTAGATTTTGATTTTGAGACTTTGCAGTGAGAGTTATTATTTACAAATGGATATAATCTTGAAGTTTCCAGCCTACTATCACAATTATTCCATGAGCACAAAGACCTGTCTCACATATAACAAAAAGCATCTTAATGTTCCACAAGAACTGCTGAGACAAAAGCAAAACTTTTAGGTACAAGTGCGTGAAAAATCTAATACAGTATTTATGAAAAGAATATCACCTACACAAGGTGGTGGTAGCGTGAAGGCCAGGGCCTGTGTTTCCTCTGAGGGATTTAAACAACATGTTGTAAATGATGGTAGCATCAATTTCACTCTCAAGTACAATTCCTGAAGGATATCAACCAACTATCAGTTTGTGTTAAGTTTAAGCCTACTTGGGTTATTTAGCTAAACAATAATCCAAAGTACATCATCAAATGCAAATAAAACTCTCAAATGTAGTTAATGAATAGCCTCATTTCAACTGATCACAAATGTTTGACGGAAGTTGTTGCTGCAAAGGTTTTTAGGTTAAGGGTGCAATTACTTTTTCACTCAGGCCCAGGTTGGTTTAGATAAAAGAAATCCATCCATCCATCCATCCATCCATTTTCTGTACACCCTTATCCCTTAGTGGGGTCGGGAGGGTTGCTGGTGCCTACCTCCAGCTAACGTTCCCTGCGAGAGGCAGAGTACACCCTGGACAAGTCGCCGGTCTGTCGTAGATAAAAGAAATCATAATTTGACAACTGCATTTTGTACTTTCTCGGCTTGTCTTTGAATTGAAATTTGCTTGCCGAGACAGAAAGCAAAAACAAAAGCAACATGTCAGGGGGGCAAAAACGTTCTCAGAGTACCGTACCGTGAGATCTAAAGTGGAGAAGACACACATGCACACGCATGCACGCACGCACGCACGCACACACACACACACACAAACACACACGCGCGTGCACACACACACCTCCACACACACACAGGAGAGAGTCAGCAGGAGAGATTTCTCCCTGGCCTTTTAGCTGATACAACAGAGTTAGTGTGGAGCAATGTGTTGATTCAGCTGCTCATCAACTCCTTGGTTCACTGTGAGCTGGATTCTGTTCCTCAAATCGGATTCTGGTAAAGTCAGAACCACCGAATGGGAAGTCTGTGGTTGTTCCAGGACACGACAAAGTAAAGGCATGTGTGTAGGAGTAAGAGAGGTCATGCTAGCTGTTGGGCTGCTCAAAGTGTTCTGGGTTTGACTGTGAAAAAAAAACAACAAGTTTTTTAAGTTTGTGTAAAAGCAGTACAATATATTGATTTAAAAATGAATAGGAATGGATGAATTCCTGCGTATCTGAACGGGACAGTAATATGAATTCAAGTCAGAATGCAGCTGATGTTTTTCACTAAATAAGTATATAAACCTATTAATGCAGACAGAGTAATGTTTGTGGCAGTTTGTGCTGCCAACACCTCTTCCTTTTCGGGTTAATTTATGTGACCTTTTTTTTTAGTCACTGTGAGTTAACCTGTTCTTAGACCTTTACTAGTGCTGTTTATGGACAAACACACTTAAACACCACCATAACAGAGGTGTGTGTCCGGCCAATGCCTGTGAGATAACCTTCACTGTTTCGTGTGTGTTCACGTTGTGACCTTTCGCTGACAATAAATGACTTTGGGGACATTATGTTCACCAAATATCAGGAAAAAAAGGTTAAAATATTCCAGAGGAAAGTCAAAAACAAACCGAGAAAGGTCAGAGGTGGAGCAGTTAATTAGTTTTTACAACTTTTAGTACAACTGTGACCTTCTACTGACCTCTGTATTTGTTTTGCTTGTCGTTTTAGGTTGCATAATGAAGGCAAAACAGAGATCTGCACGGTTCAGAATATCTTTTTAACCTCAAGATATAGTTTAATGATTAAATGTAAAGGACACATATGTCGATTGTAGCTTGAGTGTGTCTATGCTATTATTAATCTCAGGCAACTCTAAATAAATGAGTTTTTGACCTTGATTTAAAGAAACTCAGCCTTTCTATTTCAGTTTTAACAGCAGTATTCCTGCAATGAGTATCTTCTGTATATTAAAGCAATGATTGTGTAATTTAATCTTTGGCATAATAGATGTCTTAGAGCACAGTGACCATTACCTAATCTCATTAGCAGGAACACAGGAAGCCAGCAAACAGTCAGACAAATGGCCATAGAGCAATCAGATGTTTTCCTTTTCTATCCCACAGAGGCGACACACACTAGACTCGATTTCAGTCTGAACATTTCAGCACTTAAACTCTTAGATATTTGGTTAATAAGGCTGAAAATTGTTAACATTTATGGAATAATGTGATAACAAACAGCAGCAATGACCAAACAATGATAATGTGACACAGACATCTTAGTGGAGGTGATTAACTCTGGGTTGTATCTTCTTTCTTTGCTTTGATGTCACCAGGTATCTGCTGCTAAATGATTCTGATATCACTTACACACAAACCTTGAGGTGTGTGTATTTGTCTTTGTGTCTCCATCAGACATGTCCCAGCAGCTACCACTTGTTAAGACGCTGCTTCTTTCTGCGTGACAGAGGCAGAAACAAGACTCAGAAACACCAACCTGTATATTTTTGCACTTTGTGGAAGTGCAAAAATAAGGAAGGAGAAACACCTGAAAATCAAATTAACTGAGAACAAACCGCTTTTCGCAGTGTTAAAGCCTAATGTGACTCAGACAATTTTTGTAGGAACAAAAAATTAACGCCCTCTCCTGTTCAGGTAGGTAAAGGGAAAATGTCTGCCCCGCACCAGACCAGCAGAGTGAAAGTTAATCTACAGGGTGTAGGGCGCTGGGTGACACCTGGATACCTGACGGAGTATGGATACCCCAGAGACCAAAACGGAAACAATAAAACCTGTGGAGGAAGAGAAAGAAGGAGTGGAAAAACACGTCGTACAACACAAACTCTCTCCCTTGTGTCTTTGTGTTGCTTTTACATGAAACGATCTCTCTGAAGATGAAGCACAAGAATATGACTATAAATTATATTCTTATTCTGATGACTCAATTGTGGTGAACCAAATACTGATGTTGAAACAGGATAACTCCCTAGACAGGTGACTTCATCATCTGAATATGTATCATAGTGAGCCATTAAAACAACGACGAGGATCAGCTGAACCTCCGCAGGTTCAGTGATAGATGAGCCGGATGATGTTTGTCTTGTTTGAACTAGCTGGACAGCAAAAATATAATATTCAAGGATTCGCCAACTATTTACACATCTTGTGCTTTATATTCATGGACAAATTTATTTCAAAAATATGTGTTTGAAGTAAATAAATAAATGAGATTTCAGGGTGTAGTAGAACATAAGATAAGGACAGAGATGATAAAGCCTACCTGTTGGTTTTACGCTTCAGGTTGGCGTAAGTTAAGGGATTTGCAGCTGAGTGTGATGCTGACAGTGTGAAGCAGCACATCTAGATCACCAACACATCCGTTTCATTGTGTTATTTTTTCTTAAAACTTGTCAATGTTGAACACTTGCTGATTGTTTGTGGAATAATACTACAACTGGCCTTCGATACATACTGTGCACACGTCAGGCCAGCAGTCATGACCCACTCACAATGCGGCTGTGCACATACAAATGTTTCTACCCCAAACAAAGAGGAGGAGCTGACAGTACTTATTCAGGTAAAAAGAAAAGACACTTTTAACATTGGACAGTCTTCACAAACGCTCCTCTGCTCCTGAATCGTCACCTCAGGTAAGCCCAAGTAGGGTGGGGTGAATTCGAAGCTAAACATGGAAGGTCATGCTTGTTTTTTAGCAAAGAATGAGTTTTTTGGTCTTCTATCTTTACTTGATCACAAGTAGTAATTTATTTTGTGCAGAGGGAATATGCAAAAAAAATTGTCCGTGTAGTAGACTGTGTCTGTTTGTGAGTACAGATGATAGTCAAGTGCTTTGATGAAAATGTAAAGTTTCCTTCCTGAGTTAAAAAGACAGATATATCCTCTCATATTTATTCATTTTGTACTGATGTACATTTAATCGACGACTGAGTAGATTTCTCTTTGTTCGATTTGGCAAAATCCACTGCTGCTTCAGGTCGGATGATAAATGCTTTCATGTTGTGCAAGGCGTTTTTTTTTTTGGTTTTGGTTTACAGTTTGCATCTAGAAGACAAAAGTCTTTGTCAACCTTGGCTTGTTAAGTGCAACCTGACACTGACATTGAAAAGTCACCTGACGAAGGTCATAATGGAGTGACGGAAATAGAGTCACAAAAGGCCTCTGCTTTATCCTGGCGTCCATTTGATGCCCACCAGGGAAGATGCTGATGCAAACTCTCTTTTCAAAACGTTAGCTAATGAGGATGCAGAGAGCAAAATGTGTTGAGGTTTCAACAAATCTTCCAGTCGAGCAAAAAGAAAAGCATTTCATGAATTTAATTACAGGGTCCTGTAAATTCCAAAATGATAAATGCACTTTAGGCAGAGGGAAAATAGAAGAAACAGAAACCAGAACACATTTGATTTCCCTCTAGCCCAAGGTCAACACCAAGTGACAAGAGAGCCTGGCTGCAGGCGGGGACAGGTTGGCCATCTGGGCGCCAACCCACATAGTTGGTGTACAGGTGGTTATTTATTTAAAAATCTATTTAAATCTTTCAACAAAACTAATGCATAGTGTTTTACTTCATAATGTTAGCACCCACCTTTGCTTTTTGTGGTGTAACAGACGTGATCATTAGCGTCAAAGGCAATATAAACTGACAGAAAATGTATTATTAAGCCCAAGGAAACCTGAAAAACTTTTTCATTTGTACTACTTCCTGTATGTATGCTGGACAGCTTCAGTGCAAAGCAACATTTACCAGTAAATGTTGGTCAAAATCAAACTGTTATTGGTCAATAATTGCCAAAAATCACTTTGGTTCATTGGCAAGTTCAAAAAACATATTACAATAGCTGTGTAGTCAATATTGTTTTTCATTATAACTATCAATTTGACTGATTTCCATAAAATATCAGCCTAATGAGAAGTAATATTCTGTAATGAATCCATACTTATCATGTGATGTTCAAAATCAGATCAAGATCATGAGAGGTTGAACAAAAACTGTTCCGTAAATCACATGACTGACTTGGCTGGACGCTAAAACACTTTCCCCAGTCAAGCCGTAGGAACGTTTTCTATAGACATGCTGGGTTTCGACCCATAACAAAAAGCGATCTGCTGTTTACTCTACAAATATCCAGAATTCACCCCTGCTGACGAGGCACTGACCTCTCTCAGCACAAGGACGTTCTTCCCGAGGAAAGGGCAAAGTACACGGTGTTGCTGGTCTGCACGAGTGTAAGAGAGCGAGCAAAAAAGAAGTGATGAGAAAAATGTGTCACGATGCTGTTATCTCTCTCTCTTTCTCTCTCTGTGCGTTTTCCTTTGTCTCTTTCCAGCTGACTGTTTGTTGTGTTCAGGATGGGGCATCTCAGTCTGGTCACTTTGCTAGCAGGTAACCTTAACCTAGAAAGCATTATATTGTATTTAACACATGTATTACACATGTATTTATAGCAGAAAAAGCACTTTCCTGTGTGTTATTATTAGAACAGATGGATGAAATGAATAATTTTCAATCATTTAATTTTTTTTTAAAATAACGTGCCTTTTCTTTTTCTTTACTTTTTTTCAGTGCTGTTCTCCATTTTTATGGAAACTGAAGCAAGTAAGCCCATAACTTTTCTTTTTTTCCTCATTAGCTTTAGCTGATCTGGGAACCAGTTTGTGAATAAACCAGTTCAAACGAGGCTTGAGACTCACATTAGAGTGGTAGCCTTGAGTGAAAACATCCATCCATCCATCCATCCATCCATCCATCCATCCATCCATCCATCCATCCATCCATCCATCCATCCATCCATCCATCCATCCATCCATCCATCCATCCATCCATCCATCCATCCATCCATCCATCCATCCATCCATCCATCCATCCATCCATCCATCCATCCATTCATTGGATAGGTCTGAGTGAAAACAGATATGATCAAATTGTTTTTATTTGTAATGTAAAAGCAGCATCACTAACAATGTAACATTTATAATGATGTTGTTGCTCAAATTGAATTATTGTTATTTTTTATTTACTTTGACATTAGACAATCTTAACTACAGTTTGTTGTGCAGAATATGGTATTTTTTTGTTCTTCATAGAGTAACATGATAATGGGATTTTAACAGATTAGTTAGTCAGGTTATTTGTTTAACCAGCATTCCAAAGCTTTCAATCCTAAAAGAGAGACTCCTCAACATTAAAGTGTTTGCAACTTTTTTTCTATTCTTATTTTTTTTGCATTTACGACTACTACAAATAACTCCAAGCAGCTTAATTTGTCGTTGATTTAAAGCATGAAGAAAGCAGAGTTGTATTATTTCAGATGGTTGACCTGTTGTGTGCAGCAAAAGATGGGATTGAGACCACAAACGCCACAAATGATGAGAAAACTTCAGGATTTTCTCTTGAATCTTGACGGATTAAAAACTGTAACTAAACGTGTTTCTTTCTTTTCCATGTCTCTCACTATTGTCTTCAGACCCATTTGTTTACAGTAAGTATGAACCCTCGTTTTTCCTTCACACTGAAATATGAAACATAGTTTCACATGATTAAATATTTGATTACAATTTCATTTGCGCACTGCGAAAATATAGAAAAGTGAAACTTATTAACAGCTTTAACTCAAAATATGACATTCAACAAAATTTCCAACTCAAACTCAAATTGTTTTGTTATCTGACAGACTATGAAAGGCTAAGGATTGGAGGCCTCGTCTTTGCCGGCTTGCTGATCATTGGATCAGTCTTCCTTCTTGTCTGTAAGTTATCCAAAAACAAAAAATATACATACATTTTCAGCTTTTCCTCTTGATCCAAACTGTCCAGATATCTGCAAATCATTTAAAGAACAAATTTTCTGTCCTAGATAAAAACTGCCACTTCAGATCCAGGTGAGACATTTCTACAACTCGTGACTTTGTCTGAAATTAAATTTGCTGTCCATGCTGGCTCTTTCTTTGCAAGCTTCCTTGCTAACTGCTGCCACTCCCTTCTCCTTCTTTACCCAGTCAAAAAAGGGATAATGAAGGTGATATCTGATCTTGCTCCTGACAAACCGGTTCACGAAGAGGAGCTGGGAGGAGGCTGGCTGGTGGAGAGACAATGGTGGAACATTAAGAAGAAGAAGCACATCAGCTCAGAAGATTAGGCATAACCTGGACAGGCATAAAAAAACAGCAACCAGAAACCCCAAATTTATATTTTTGAAACACCGTCAATAATTAGCCTTCTGTGATGGTTTAAACTTGTTGAATCTAAATATCCTGTGACATTTTCCCCCCCAACATGAAACTTTATTTTGTCCAAATATGTCCTTACATGTCTATTTAATAACTATTTCCACTGTCTGTAAATATAGATTGATTAGACAGCATTATTTTTTCTTTCATAGACATTACTGCAATGTCGCATTCATGCAGGCTAATTGTAAGCTTTATAAAACGGTGTCAATTGCAAAAGGTGATATCTGATCAGTAATAGATACATGTAGTTATATTGTCTAAGTATTTAAAGAATTTGGGAAATAAATATCACCAACCTAAATGCATATAGAAATTCTAATAAAGATCTCTGTTGTAAAAGTTAGCAGATGTGTCAGTGTGTGTTCAATGCAGATCTGATCATTATGTCTTTATTTTTAAGCATTTAAACGTGAATAGCTAAACTCTGCTCGACTTAGCGCTTCTTATATCCGACGTTTTCCTGTGAGCAGACTCTGGATCAGCTTACCCACCCACTCGTGTCCGGTCGCTCGTTCTGAAGTCAGCGGAAACCGACCCGGGATCAGAAGCTCTTTAACAAAGCTGTAGCAGCGCTTTGAACACGGCTCCCCCACCCCTTTCTCCTCCTTTTTCTTTTTTTTAAACGAAAAGCCAACCTGTTGAGTGTCAGAGGGACGTGTTGAAGGCTGGGTGTGGGCACGCACAGTGGAGCGAGGACGCTGCTTCAGAGTCACGCATAGATATCCGCTCGCTTTCTGCGGCTGAATTTAACGAGTTTCAGGGTAAGTTTTCACCAAAAATGACCCTTTAGTCTCTTTACGTTGTTCGTGTTGTTTCTTTCCTCTGACAAATGGACAATTAAGTCCATTTTTTGGGAAACTTGAAACGAGAAAAGGCGTGTTGCGACTTTTTTTTTTTTTTAGATAACTTGCGTGCGCGAAAATTTCTCCCAAAAACTTGATGAAACACACACAAAAAAAATCACATTAAGTCATTTTGTCGGTTGTTAAAACGGCAACAAAGACTTCAGAGAAAAAAAAATTACCGCTACATTTCGTGCTACAGTCTGTAGACCCATGATTAAAAGTGAAATCTAGTTAAAGCAACATTTTTACCTTCAGTCCTGTTTATAGTTTCTATCGAGGCAGCCAGTACAAGTGACCGCACGCGCGCACTTACCTACGCGAGTGAGCAGTGGCGGTCCATGTATGAATAGCGACCGGGTGACCCCATCTCCTTCTTAATGGTGCCTTTTGTTGCTCAGTTTTCACTAATAAAGTAGAAGTTTCAGAAGTTCAAAACTTGTTGCGAGGAATCTACAGTGGGTTTATATTTTCTATATTTCACAGTTTACATACTTGTCAATGAAAACGAGTTTGAACAGCATAAACTTCTGCAATCGTTTAAAGACAAAGATTCAGGAGTATTCATCGGGGTTGCACCAATTAGTCGACTAGTTGATTCTTTTCTCTGCAATGACTTTTTTCTGGGCCAGTCGTCTAGTCGCAATCACGTGACAAAACTGATTTTTCCAAGGAAATGAAAAAAGATGGACTAGGTGAGTTTGTCAGAAAGCTCAAATTGTATAAAAATGAAACGAAACGAAAAAATCCTTAAAAAAAAAAAAAAAAGACTAGCGCAGTAATGTGCGACAACGCGAAATGATGTCAGGCTTTTTTTATCCCTCAACTACTCCCAACTGATCAGCGTCACCCTGCATATTGAAGCTTCTAACCTGGCAGCGTTACGCTCTTACAAAAATATGGTTTGACAACATCTGGAAACTAAGTCCAAATTTCATCCTGAGGATCTGATAGAGGTGATCTCAGCCGCCGTCTGCATGTCGGTTCAGAGAGCCGCTCGCTGCTGAGTCCACGGAGCTTCCTGCTGCGCATCGGGCGGAAAAGCAGCAGGTTTTTTCGTTGAATTCAACTGTAACCAAACGGGATCCGTTCATAATAAGTTTGGTTTGTGATGTTCCAAAAGCACCATTGTGGTCAGTGTGATAATTTGACTCCTATGCGAGTAGCTATCCAGAGATCATCAGCACCAGCCTGGAAAAAAAAAAGTCAGACCCGACTTTGTGCAACGAACTTTTCTCCGCTGCTCACGAAGAATGATCTGTTTATTGCTCTTTTAATTCTGCATAATAGACTTAGTAAAAGCTATTTTCACGGCAATATTTGCCGTGAAAATAGCTGATAAAGCCTCCAAGTAGTTGTGAAGCATGTTGCGCTTACGTCACTGTGACGTCACCGCGACTAGTCCACATCGACTCGATTATTATCATGATGTAGCCGACCTTAAAAAACATGTAGTCGTTCAACCCCAAAGTTTGTCAAATTCACAAAGACTTTGAGCCAGAGGTTGGCTTTGATTTCCACCTAAAACAGGATGGACGCCTCAAGATAACAAGTCATTGATCGTCTATAACTGGATCCAAATCTTTTTGTCTTCACCACATTTTCCCTCCAGTTTTATTTCATATTCATTCACACTTTGTACACAGTAAAAACAAAAGCCTTTAAATCAAGAATTTGGTTACAATTTTGGTTTTCCTGTAAGTGACAAACTATACTGTACATATCGTTAGTTTGATTTCACAAAAAGTCTAACTAGAAGTGCTAAATGTACACTTATTTCAATCCAAATGTATTAACAACTGTATAAAAATAAAATAAATGTGATTTCAAATGATTAGATCCATTTGGAAACATTTTGTTCCTAAACCTGATGAAGCTCTCCTTGTAGCCAACCTGTAGCTTGGTTTCTCAAGCTTATAGTGGAGTGTGGTGTGTTTGCGAGTGTGTGAGAGAAAGAAGGCCAGCTGATAAGAGCAATGGTGACTCGTGTTTGCCAAGTATCACAAGGACAGCCTGAGAAAAGGACAAGGGGACAGAAACCGTTGGTGAAGCTGTAGTGACGGAAAACTCTTAGCAGTTCCTCTGGCGAATGTTGATGAAGGATTTAGATCAGGGTGTCGTCTGCATATCGACACGTTCCTTCTGAATCAGTGGTAGTCAGAGGGAAATTAGTGTTGCTTATAGTTGTCAGGTGGGATGAAATGATATTTACATTGCCAGTTCCAATCCTTGAGCCATGCTACAAACTTTGCATTTGTAAAGAAAGAATCGCAAAGCAAGTCAGCAAATTTGAGCCAGAAATTAAATTCTTGCTCCTAAACGTGCGTCAGAACAAGTTAGGTTTATAGCTCTTTCCAATAACAGCAGGAAAGAGTTCGGGATCCAGAATGTGGTGATAGAGTTATTTATTCTTTCACAGATGAGACAGACTTAGCTCTCCGTCTTCACCTCGCCTCTCGTGATCACAGCAAAAACGACGGGAGAAAATGAGAGAAACACTTTGGCTTTGGAGGAGAGGAACAGAGAGCGCTCAGAGGCACCCGCTCCCTCCTCACCTCTTCACGCGACATTTTGTGAGCTCACAAACACAAATTTAGAAACCCCGACGAGGAGGCATTGATTTTATATCAGTATCATGGCCGTGACCTTCACTGCTTTCACCGTTTGACCTCAGAGCTGTAAAGCTCTGCTCTGATGAACCACAGCTAATCCTTACAGATTTAGCAGCCATAAACGTTCACGGATAATGCTTTTAATTCTGTAACTATTGATTCAGATCTTAGACCGAGCATGATTTTCAACTGAAGTCTGGTTGAATGAAATTATAGAAATGGACTCCATCCCTTCGTCCTGTGAGTGTGGCGGCAGAGCGAGGCACATAAAGTCTGTTGTTAGCGCATGTGGTTTCCATGTGTGACTCATGGTTGGAGTATGCTGCACTCCCTCGTGCTTTCTGCCTGTGTCCCTCCTCCTTTCCTCGGTTTCTCAACCTCGCTCTCCCTCATCTTCCTGCCTCTCTCCTTCCCTGAGGTCTAAATTCCTCTCTCCTACTATCCTTCTCCTGTTCACTCTTTACTTCCTTTTAAATGAGCTTTTCCTTTTCTTGTTTCACTTTATCCTTTAACGCACCACCTCCACTGAGTCTGGCTTTTTCCTTCCTGTCTCTGTTGCGTTTTTTTTTTTATGTCAGCCATGACAGAAGTTGCTCCATTTGTTGGAGCTCATCCTTGGTCAGTATTCCTTAGCCGGTATCTAGCGGACAAGTTGACAAGACTTTAAGGTTATCCGTTTCCACTTTAAAATCCTTAATTCCTGACTCTTCTCTCTTTCCAACGATTAATGGGAACTTAATCCTCAAAGAAATGGAAGCGGACTCAGCCGTCGTCGGTGTGTTCAGGCTACAACAAAAACCTTCCCCTGCATATGTGCGCTCCCTGAGGATGTGTTGCACACTGGAATGCACTGATGCTAATTTAGGCATAAAAAAACGCCCCTGAAAATAGACAGCTGCCTTTGTAGTGCAGGAACACAAACACACGTGTCTGTGAGTTCAACACGTTGGAAAAGTACTTCCAAGCTGGACACACATGCTGTCAGACGTTTCATTAGCACACCGACTGCGTGTGATGGGGGACGCCAACAGGGAGGTTTTCACCGCTCTGAGTCAGTTTGCCATTTCGCCAATCCGTGCTCCCATTTCACACTCTCGTGTTGACTTTTTTTTTTTAATCTATTCCTTCTCCCATTTCATAACCACTTCGGCCCCCAAGTCACAGCAGCTGTGGACGTCCACAGTCTGTTCTGGCCAGGCTGTTTTATTGCTACCCATTAGTGTGGGTGCAATCCAAGTGATCAGGTCTGTCGTCTACAACTACAAGCAACAACAAGATCAAGATCAATAACAATGTTCCACTTTATTTTCTGCATTATAATATTTACAGAAACTTTGGCGATTTAAAGTATTAGTTAATAACTTTATCCTGACTCTGCTGTTTCAAAAGAATCTGGAAACATTACACCGACTGTGTTTTTAATCCCAGTTCTGAGATGGAAAATGGTGATCGACTTGAGACATTGTGAAACATTTCAATCACTTATTTTGAGTTATTTAACCGCCTACTGATGTAATTCATCAGCTGAATCAACTGTTTTTTCTAAACTAGTTTACAATTATCTTACCCACAATGCACTTAATCCTTATCCTTATTTAAAGCAGTTCTAGAAAATCAATGCAGGACCCGTATGACCAGCGACAGCAGTGAAGATAATCTAGTTAAATGTAATAACACGATCAACTGCAGCCTTAGGAGAAACAACAGCTAAGTAGACTATGCTAGTTAGCAAATCTTCCACAAGTTTCTGCATGTCTGGTCTTCAGGGGCGAGACGGGTTTGTTTATTTTAGCGTAAACATACCAGTTTTGCTTGCAGATTGTATAGGTGAGTTACGCCTGGATGGTTTGTGCAACTTCACTGATGTTGGAGAGGAGAAGAAGAGAGGCTGGACTGCAGAAACTGATTATGGGCTCAAGAGCAGAAACCCTAGAAGCCCTGCCACTGGGACTTAGTAATGTAATGGATAAATGGGTTGAAAAGGCTGAAGAGAGGGAGGGAAGGGGGAAAATGGCAAAAGTGCAGGGATGTGGACAAGTGTCTTTTAAGAACAGGGTACAAGTAAAGAACAAGTTTAAACAGAGTGTAGAGCCAAAGGGAGGGGACAGAAGCTCATCCAAGGAAGAAAAGCAGTGGGTAATAGTGGCTTTAAACAAACAGGCAATTCTTTCAGCTTTTAGATTTGGCAACAAAAAAAGTAGTGAAAGAGATATGTGAAGCAGGAAAGAGAGAAACAGGAAAAAAGGGGGAAAGTACTGCAGTGAGAGCTGAAAACAAAACCCAGTCAGAGATTGGCTTAGTGGCATGACAAAGCCAGAACAGAACAGTCTTTATTGCTGCAACAGGCGCTGCTGGAGTCGTCGCTGCGCAGGGGGAATTCAGGCCTGGGAGTAAAACAATCCTCCCCATCAGCTGTGATTTCACAAGATTCATAAATAAGTCGCAAGATTGGAAGCTAATGGTGCCAGAATGCCTGGCAGGCACACCCTGGACAGAACCGGTACCGGTGACAACATTAATCTCACACAATGTTCCTTCAGTTGTGTACGTTGGAGCAAACATGGTGGTAAGAATTTGCCTCAAGGCTTAAAAGTTCTTTCCTTGGACGGCTGCAGGTTTATGACAAACATGTCATCTGCTTTGGTTTTCAAATAACCATATTGTAGACTTGATTCCAGAAGGTCTTTATCTATGATTTCTCTTGGAAATTTAAATCCTTCCAAGTCTTTATTTGTAATATTGCAATTGTAAAGTACTTCTTGAATGCAATATTTGGTGGAGCAATATTTGACATGCCTTGGATTCAAATTCTACATAAAGGTAGCTTTGTAATGATGGACAAGACGGAAAAAGAGTCTTAGATCAGTTTTGTCATTGCATTGTTTATTATAAGTATCACAGTTATGTCTTCCTGCTGAAGACTGCTTTTAGCACCTTGTGGTCCATTCTTGTGGTGAACCTGTTTGTACAGTCTAAGACATTCATCTGGCGGCTTTAGTTTAAGTACCTTGTGCGACAGCATGGCTCTTTTCTCTTCAAACAGCTGCTTCATGACACGTACTGACTGCACTCTACTTTCCCAGCAAGTTGCTGGACTTTTATCTTTGCTTGAACACAAAGCCTCCAGCACTTTCCTCCCATGCTCCACCTTATACAAACATTTGCTGTAGAATATGATCGTGCTGGTGGAGGTGAGGAGGGAGCGGCTCCTCAGGCTCCTCTCCGCTTTCCCTGCTGCGTGCTCTTCATCGCTCTTCGTCTTTCGTCTCTTGCACGTCTCTCCCTGCTCTGTCTTTCTCTGCTGGTCGCCGGCCAGCTTCCCATCCTCTGCATTCCCCCGGCGTCGCCTGGGGTTGCTGTGGGGAGGCACCAGGAGAGAAGCGCTCATCCTGTTGTTTTTCTTTCTCCCCCTCCCTGCTGTCAAACTCCAACCGGCAGCCAAGCGGGAAGAGATACCACTTTAATAACGGCCTTTATTTTGATCCCATCAGACTCAGCTTTGGTTTGTTTTACACCTACAAACCTTGACAAATTCATTTAGCTAAAGTAATGAGACAGTATCTTGGGGTATCTTGGGGATTATTAGGTTGGTTCTATAGAGCAGACTTTCTGCCGCTGTAAGTGTTGCATTTTCACAGACCTCTCTCACATGTGACTGTGTGTGAATCTGGTCCCGCTCGAGTATGCTCTTCCCTGTGATGCACCCAAAGCGGAAAAGTGCAGTAAGTGGAAAATCACTGTCAGACTGAGGTGTGTCAGCGCACCATTCACATGGTGCATCTTCCCCAACATGGCAACCATCGCAGCAACTAACAACATGGGAGCTGATCCGCTCGGATGACGCGTGGAATCTAAATAAAGCGCCAGGAAATGAGTTAATAAAGGAAGATTTAAAATGCCCTGCAAAAATGTTCAGATCCCTTTTTTTTCTCTTTTTTTCTTACATGGTTTTCAAAGTTTTTGTAGATATAAAATCTGTAAGGCTTGCTGTGCTTTCTTTTTAACCCATTTTCAACCTGATAACCCTAAAAAAAATGATGATGCCGCTTTTCTTCAGCTAACTAGAGTTAATTTCAAGATAGATGAAGCTAAATGTAGGAAAATCGTGGAGGAAAACCTGATGGAGCCTTCAAAAGATTTGACACTGAGGTGGAAGTTCAGCAGCTAGCAGGATAATAACCACCTAGATCAAAACATATCTTTGTGTCATAATGGGTCATTGACATTCAGGCGTAGAAAGTAGCAAAATGAAAACTAGCTCAAGGCGTATTAGTTCTCCACAGCATTTTATTCCTGTTACATTGATTTATTATCGTCAGGAGCTAGATCTGAGAACGTTTGCACAGACTGAGTGCTCTTTTAATAGAATATCAACATTTTTATGCCGATGCTCTGCAGAAAACAGGATTAATACATCACTTCAGAGCAAGAAAAGCTTTAAAAGCCTGAGGGCCGGATAATAGCAATCTGATGGACAGCTGCACTGAAGCAGGAGCAAAGAAGATTACAGTTCTGAAGCTTTAACATGGGAACCTTGTAATGCAGTTACCACGAGATATTTAAGGCCTTCATCCCTTTGTGGCCATGAAAATCACCCCAATTTTCAGCCCATGTGAAATAATTGGATTTCTTTGCTTGCGAGCGAATGTTTATTCCTCAGAGGTTCGGGTCGCCTGGTGTTTCTGACTCGTTCTGCTACTAGGCCCACGGCACAACAAAGAGTTTTTAACGTCACAAACGCGACACATGACATTTAAAATGTAAACATTTTGGCGACCCTGCATTCATGTTTGAAGCAGCAAATTCATGGGAACATGAGCTTCAAGTTGATTTTCTGCCTAGATTGTCAAACAAATCATCATTTCCACTCAGTTTCTCCGGCTTTTATTTATATTTTCTAACAGAACCTGACAGAGATCAAGAGTTTGCGTTGCATCATATTTAACCTATTGTACCTTTTGTCTGTTTCAGATCTAAACAGAATCAAGATGTCAAAGATCCTCACTTTGGTGTATATGACCTGTAAGTAAAACTGAATATCTTGATTTCTGCTGAGTCGTTTAAACTGTCTTTGAAAAATAGATATTTTTTTTAAATGTATTTTTTAAAGCATGAGTTACTACTCCTCGCTGTTTTTATGTTTCCATTTGTGCAACTATGAACATCAAGACGCATCCAATTTACTGAAGTATTTTGAAGAGCAGCAAAGACTTTTCTAATTGTCATATTTACAGCTGGGGAAACGGGATGTCATAGATTCATATAAATAAATGTTTCTTTAGCCTCGGACGAACTCACAAGAAAGATTTAGTTTGATTTACTTTATAGGATTTATAGGACAGTTTTTGTTAGAAACCTTAGAAATATTTAGTAATGTGAATCTTTCTTCTCACTGAAGAAGTCAAATTAATGGTTGGATTTCTCATATTTTTTTAGTGTGACATTAAGAAGCAATATAATGTGATTTACATATGAAACCAGTCTAATTAACCAATCTTATTTACCTTGGCAAAGGTCTAAAAATCAACCACTGTCCTATTTTGCTCCACTGGAGGTTTGACTGACAGACCGGCCCACCAGGTCATGTCTGGACATTTTCAGTTAACAATAGTTACCCAACATTTGTCAACTCAGTGACTTTCTTGCTATATTTAGCAAAATTTCAGTCAAAACAAATTGGTATTGGCCAAAATCTGATTTGCCAGATCAGACGTCTGAAAAATCGGTTATCGGCGATTGGTCAGAAAGCTGCAATCGGTGCAACCCCTAGACCTTACTTTACCTCTTTTCACAGTGGTGCCAGGACTGTACTAAAAACAGCACAAACAGTAATGAGGGCACATCTGTGCTCTCTACTCTGAACCGTAAAGTTTTAATTAAATATTTACTGTTTAAAGAGAACCTAAAATGTACTGCTTGTGATTATGCAGATTATTTTCATTTTGTTATTGAAGAATCTTTGTAAGAACCTGCCTTAATTGAACCATATTTACACCAACATTAAATGTCAGCTGAAGCACTGATCCTGCAGAGGTTTGCATTTCCTGTGCTGTTCTTTTCCTGTTTGTGAAATCGCGTGAGAGGTTTGAGGCTGTGGTTCACTTCACTGATGTGTATCTCTCTCTTCTTTTTTTTTTTTTTACAGTTTTGTCCCTGGTGTCTGTCAACGCAGAGGCCACGAACTACAGTAATGTTTTTAAAACATTTTTTTGCCCTCACGTCAGGTTTTATATTAGTTCAGGACAACAAATGTGTTACTACTGTGACCTTTGAAAGGCTCAGAACGAGGCCACCATGTTTGCTCATCACACTGTTTACATTGGGTCACTTATTAATGTTGCTGTGCATCCTCTCTCTGACCTTTCTTCTTTTCTACTCCAACAGACGGAGAAGAAGCGTTTACATTTGGTAATTCACTGTCCTATCACAACTGCAATAACAAAAGTTAAATTAGTAACATTAGCTCTTAGTATTTGAACCAAGATGTTTGGGGAAATTAGTTTATCCAGTTGGGCTCCTTTGCTAATATTTATTGTAGCTTACTGTTTAATGATGAGCGGCATTTGTTTGTGCAGACTACCACAGGCTGCGGGTTGGAGGCCTCATCTTGGCTGCTGTCCTCTGTCTCATTGGCATCACTATCCTGCTCAGTAAGATACACACTATACACACACACACACACATCGTGGTAAACATGTGATATTGCTCAGAGATACAGCCATCGTAAAAAATGAGCATCTTTTCTCTTTAAGGTGGCCACTGCAGGTGCAAGTTCAACCAGAACAAGAGGTGAAGCTTTTAAAAGCACACATATAGATCTGTGTGAAACTAGAGTGGAAACGCTGAAGCTCTGCTCTCTTTTCAGAAGGAGGACAGGAAGCAATGCTCAGCAGATGCTCAACGACCAAGGTACTCTAATTTACACTAATCTGCAATTAGTTACCTATCAGCCAACAGATTAATATCAATATGTCCAAAAATAAAACCGTAAGTAATCCTCAGAGCTGTAATTCCCCTTATTTACCTCTTTTACATCAATATAACTTTAGACATCTTCTAGACTGTGTATAAAAGACAGGATTTTTGTACTGAATATATTATCCTCCATATTTATTTACTCAATATTTATTGAGCTGGATGGGATCTAATATATTTTCACGCAATGACATGCAAATGAGTTATTATCTTTAATGTAATACAGTTTTGCAAAACTTTTCTTTGGGGATTAAATACTTATTTCCAGTGCAGCATATAGTACAAATAGGCAAGAGAGTCATTAGCTATAGCTCTACTGATTTTATATTTTAAAATATTTAACATAGGATGTTTTTTTTCAATGAAAAAATGTGATTCTTCTACAATCTGCCCTCCAGATTACATCGCAGTTAAATATTATTTATTTAAAAATATTTAACCTTCTGTGTTACGGATGCCGATCATTGTATATGAATTGACTAAAGCTAAAACAAATATTGCAAAGAAAACATATTTTATTTAAAATTGTCTGTCAGATAAAACAGATATTTTTCATGGAATATAATGTATCAGATTTACAAAATTAGGAGGACTATTGATGGATTATTAGCGGATGCAAAAGGCGTAATAGTGTCTTAGATATTCAGAGTTCCGTTTCCATGTTAGTTAAATTTTTCTGGTTAAAAGCTGAATTTATTCCATCCATCTGTTTTGTCGGAAACACACAAACACACACACACAGCCATGCTGTCGGCGCTGGCCCGAGATGCCTCGGATCTCGCTGTTCAACAGGTGGTGGGACGCCGGGCGTCCGTCAGGTGGAGGAGGGGCGCAGGGAGCGGACTGGAGCTGCTGGAGGTCACCACACTTGTGCTGCAGCAGCTATAAAAAGACTCAGCAGTGAACCCGTTGGAGGGCAGTCTGCCTGATTGTGCATAACTCTGTTTTATGCAATGTGTTCACAGATTTTAGATCTTATTTACAAAGGTCATAAAATATCTTCTGTTTCAGTTAAATAAGCGATTTAATAACTAGTTGCACATCTCACCAATTGCAACATTACAGGGATTTTTATTTATTAGTTTTGACAACAAATATTCCAACAGATTTTTAAAAACTTTCACAAGTCTAATAGAGTAAAAAATAAAACTGGCCGGTCGTGATAAATATATTTTCATCATATAAATCTACAATTAAGAATGTATTACGTGATCCAGACATATTCACTGTTTGTTTTCTTCTCAAACATACAGTAAGAGTAAATTGTTTGGGTTTTTTTTAGTGTTAAGTGTTGGATTTCCTTATAATTATGATTTGTAATATTATTGATTTTATCTATGTCTATTAAGGCTCCCTCAAAAAATGAAATGATACATCTTAAGGGGGTTATCCTTGCATTAAATTAACAAAATATAAGTCAGTCGGTAAACATGATGATGACGATGCAATATATTTTAGAAAACCAAAAATATTCTTGAGTGTTGGAAAACTTGTACAGCTAGTTAGACAAACTCCCTCTATCTTAGCATATCTTACCAACAGACTGAAAAAGCGAAATGTTGGTGACCAGTAACACTTTCACATTTATAAATGGGTCAGCTGAGAAAACAGCCACAAAACTTACTGGTTCTTGTAAAAGTGTTGATCTTCAATAGCTGCTAAAATAGCGTCATGTCCCACAACATTTTGTTTTCGATTTGCTTTAAAAAGTTAAAATCTCCTAAACTAGAGGGAAACTATCCCTGATAACAGCTTTACCAACTATCAAGTAGAATGTAGAGTTATAAAAATGGATCTTCCAGATATTTATATATTCATATAACTGTACATGTATTGTAAAACAAAATGCAGATAGCTTATTGCTACCTGTGCTTGATGAGTTTAAGCCGACCCGACCAACAGGCTACACAGCATATCTTATGAAGACAAGTTTGGTAAGCCATGAAATTATTGCAGCTTTGACGTAAACAAAATACAGCACAGACTCACATGGAACGATCTGTAAGCATTTCTTCTCAGCACCTGCAGGGATTCACTGCAACCATGTTTTCCACTTACGTATACCTGCTCTGTCTCTGTCCCCCTCCCTGCCTGTTATCACCAGCTTTGTCTTATTTACATATTTGTTCCTTCTTGTAAATTGTCTCATTTTAGAGTCAATGTTGATGAATTTTTAGGTGAAGATTACAAACGGGGGGGAAAAGTCTCTGGTCTCTGACTTCTCTTTCCGTGTTGTGCTTACAGGTCGTGCCTGCGACTGCTAGACAACAACCTAAACACACCGACTTCTCAAATGTCCGGCCAATAGAAACCACAGAGCAGCAGCAGCGGGATTTATAAGACCAAGCACAGGCTTTTGCTGTTATTTACAGAAATCCACAGAGAGCTGTCGGCATGCACCGGATATTAGGTGTGAGGCCTTCTGCCTGACAACTGAACTACTGACCTGCAGCCTGTTACATTCAGATACATTGTGCATGAAACTACGTCGCTTTCATTTCACTCAGCTGAACTCTTGTGTATTTGGGAACCTGTTGGTCTGGGATTGACTGAGAGACTGCAAAAAAGTTTGTGTAATTTTCCAAAAAGAGAGCAAACATTTCACAATTCAGCTTGTGTTGGCTGACTGAAATGAAAGTGGCATCGATAATAATGCAAACATACCACCAAAAATGATGATAAAGCTCCCTGCAGGCTGTGTCTGTCGTCACGTCTGTCATGTATTCTGTATGTGTGAGGTGAACACTCATGTAGATATTAGTCACCAACCTAACCTGCAGTCTGTGTTTTTGTGTCAAACCTGTGAAGTGAGTGATGTTCCTTCCCCAGGTTTTGTTTCATGGAGGAGTGTAGTGGATTGTACTGTTAAATGAGTCCTGTTTCTATAAAATAACAGTTAAAACACATGTAGGAGTGGACCTTTATTCTGTGAGTGTGCAGTGATGCTTTGTGTGACGGGCAAGAAATGAATTAAACCCTAAAGCTTAATGCAATGTTGGATTCTGCAGATCACATAATGACCACAAGAGGGAGCAAATAAGTTTATAACTTATATGTACCATAACACGCTAAAAATGGTGTGCAACTTAAATGAAATAACTGATTTAATATCAATCTTGTCATTTTGTTTATCATAATTATTACTAGTTTTTATGGGAGAACACATTTAATTACCAAACCCACCTCATTTTATTGCAGAGGGGGCTCAAATCACTGTTTTACTAATCCCAAGAGGTTCTCATGTCTTTCCAAAGAAAGAAAAAGAAAAAAAGAAACTGGATTAATAAAGCAGAATTCATATAAAGACAAAATAAAATGTTTCTTTATTCAGCAAGTCACAGCATACATTATACCAGTGTTTCTTCATGAAATTCTGACTTATAAGGGTGACTTTGATGTTAGCATAGAAACATTACATAGCCATTTTAGCAATATATAAAGGTGGGCAGAGGACCCAAAAGTTGTAAAGATGTAAGCGTAAGAACTTCAACACATTCTTATTAAAGTAAAAATATTCATTCAAAGGCTTAGTTATTTGATAAAAATTTACTCAAGTACTGAGTGACTGATCATAACATGTTATCTAAATGTAATTGAGTAAATGTCTTATTTATGATTACCAGAACATAATAAACCCGCTGCTAAAGCCTGTCTCACTGCACATTATAGTTGGTTTCTTATAATGCACAGATGAAATTAAACTCTTCATCATCAGACTTGCTGAACCAGCGATGGTCTCCTTTTTTCTCCATGGCTCCACTCATGTCACAGTCTTCTTTATATCCATCCCTACCCCAGAGTTTAAACTCTACAACATTATCATCAACCCAGAACCAGAAGTCCAGAGTGCAGGTGTAGCGAAGGCCGATCCATATGAAGGGACTGTTGGCTTTCTCAGCCTCCAGCTCAGCAAAAGCCTGCATCTGTTCATCCAAGATGGAGGCCAGATCTCTGTGTTTATCTCTGCAGTAGTACAGAGCTTCTTCCCAGGTCTTGTTTTGGTCAAACAGTTCAAAGGGGGATTCTAGAAGATCAAATATACAAATAAAAAAAAAATGGCACAACTTAAAATAAAAAGTACACATATGTTGTTCAACCAGAGGAACATTTTTTAGTTTTTCATATGAGTCTACTCTGGTTAGCCGTCACATTTCAGAAAATGACATAAGATGTGAGGATCTTAAGTTGTTTTGATTTTTTATTTGATTTTAGTGTCATTATTCTGTGTTGGTTTCTCATTTTGATTACATGAGTCTTGTTCCTGTTTTTTGCTCTTTTTGTCCTTCATTTTTTTCATTAAATCACAAAAATCTGCTCAACGCCTCTGCCTGCTGCCTCTGGGTCCATCAACACAACCTGCAGCGTGACATGAGAGACTTTAATCTGAATGTGACAAACTCACAGGCTGACTCAAAGGTCTGAACGGGACATTAAGAGTCCCTGAATGCAAAATATCTGATTCACCTTATTGAATTGAAAATAAGACTCATACAAACTTTTCCAGGTTAAATCCAGCCTACACGCAGTCCAGAACATACAACAGCATCACTTTTGATTTGACAAAAGTTGGTAATTTGCTTTAAGTCTCCTCACATTGTTGAGTTTGCCAACATTCAGCTTTCTTTGATATGCTTAAGTTAATGTTCACACTGATGCATGTCGAGGTGTTGGACCTCCATCTTTTCTCATATTTCAGCCAACGAGCCTCATTTATGGAGGGAGATGTTAATTATTACCTATCTTATTTCCTGTGATGTTCACTTCACAGAGGACTAAAGGGTTTTTTGGCATGATGGTGACATAACGCCCCAGCGCTGGACCAAATGAGTAGAGATTGTTTATTCCAACTTCGAAGTTGGTGATGTCATAAACCCTGAAACAAAATGAGGAGAAGTCGAGAATGGTGATGTGAGAATAATCCTGGCTTTAGCTGTGTGCAATTATATTTAGAGTGATGTTGGCATAAACATAAAGCTGAAAATACGAAATAAATCAATTTAAGGTTCTTACAGCTTGTTGTTGACGCTGTTCTGTAGAAAGTTCCCAATGTAGATCTTCACCCCAGCTATATTAGAATGGTTAGCGATTTTGTTGTATATTGAGATGCAGGAAATGTTGTAAACACCCTGCAGATCAACGCTCCACCAGGAATCAGGCAATTCTTTAGTGTTTGAACATGATGACGGATTTCCATCGATGGCTTTGGCAGAGCTGTAGTCGTCAGAAGAGTAAGTTGAAGACTGGGAGGATTTGGAGTTTGTTAGATCTACAATTTGAGTGTTACACTGAGCTACGGAAGAAAAAGAGGTAATTTGATTGTAGAACTTCAAAATGTCTAAAACAGTATAATGTCTAAAAGTGAATACATTTGGTCCTACCTGTCGTCTGCTGGGACACCCTCAGCCTCCCTGTGAAAACATTTATTTTGAAATATCCTCAAACTGCACTTGTCATTCACCCCTTTCATTGTTTAAACTATAACCTTCGAGGAAAGTAATGGAAAATTTTCACATACATGAAAAAAACTAAGAGAAGGACTGCAAAATTGTTTCATCATGATTTTCTTTTTTCCTGGTGCCAGACGGGATCAAAATGAGCCACTTACCAATCAAACCGATGAGCAACAGACACCACAGCATGTCTGAAAGTACAATAACAACAAAAAAATCAAAGTAGGAATGGCGGTTTGTGCAGATTTGTCCTCCTTCTGTAAAAAAAAAAAAGAAGTAAAAAATAAAAGAATAAAATAGCATCTGCCAGAGCAGGTTATATTTGTTTCAGTAACTGTGGCACGAGACTTCTAACTGAATCGTTGTCCACAATAAACCTCGCTTATTGGTCACTTTCTGAACTGCTTCTGCTACATCCGCTTGTATGAAAGCAACTTATTATCACAGTCACAGGTTCACAGTCAGACTTGTAGGTTCAGCAGTTCAACATTTGCATTTTGTCTGCCATGGGATGCAAGCAATTTGTTTATTAGTTATCAGATCAAATTTATAAATCAACATCTAGTGAATTCACTCTTTGTGCGAAATGTCCTACATAGTTCGCACTACTATCTATAGATAGAAGAGATATATATGCAAAACAGACTTTCTATGAAGCTGTTTCCATGAAGCTACGTTCATCGTGACGTAACGCCTGAAAACTTGCATTAAAAGTGTCAACTTTGGATTGTTTGGTAAATAACAGCACTTTTAATGCAACGTTTCATTAAAACTCGTATTAAAGGTCTATTAAAATTGTCAACTTTGCATTAAAAGTGTAATTATTTACAGAATGACACTTGATGAAAACAGACGTAAACATTCATGAACATGACAGGTGTAATGTCACGTTTATGACAGTGTCATGTCAGTCTTACGTACACCCCATCAAATAAAGTGTTACAGAAAATGCGCTCCTCCACCTTCTGTTTGAGGACGTCCCTAAGACGTTCTATTGGGTTTAGGTCTGGAGACATGCTTGCTCAGTCCATCACCTTCACCCTCAGCCTCTTCAGTAAAGCAGTGGTCATCTTAGAGGTATGTTTGTGGTCATTGCCATGTTGGAACTTCAGTATTTCACAGTACATATTGGAGTTCATGAAATGTAACTCCCCAACACCTGCTGCAGTCCTGCAGCCCCAGACCATGACATTCCCACCAACATGCTTTCCCTCACCTGACAGCTGCCACACATGCTTTACACCATCTGAACCAAACAAATTAATCTTGCTCTCATCGGACGACAGGATCTGGTTCCAGTAACCCATGTCCTTTGTTGACATGTCCTCAGCAAACTGTTTGCAGGCTTTCTTGTGTGCAGACTTCAGAAGAGGCATGTCTGTTGGGGTGACAGACATGCAGACCATCTTGATGTAATGAGTGGCGTATGAATTGAGCACTGACAGCCTGACCCCCGACCTCTTCAATCTCTGCAGCAATGCTGACAGAACCCCTGTGCCTGTCTTTCAAAGGCAGCATTTAGTTGTGACGCTGAGCACGCGCACTCAGCTTCTTTGGACGACCAACGTGATGTCTGTTCTGAGTGGACCCTCCTATATGATCTTGGCCACTGAGCTGCAGCTCAGTTCCAGGGTGTCAACAATCCTCCTTGACCATCTTCATGTAGCACAACAATTCATCTTTTAAGATCCTCAGAGAGTTCTTTGCCATGAGGTGCCAGGTTGGAACTTTCAGTGACCAGTATGAGAGAATGTGAGAGATGTACTACAAAATCTAACACACCTGCTGCATATGCACACCTCAGGCCTAGTAACACTAACTAGCCACATGACATTTTGGAGGGGAAATGACAAGCAGTGCTCAATTTGGACATTTAGGGGTCTACTCGCTTTTATTGCCGGTAGTTTATATTAATAGGTGTATATGGAGTTATGTTGAGGAAAGAATAAATTTACAATGCTATTTAAGCTGCACACAGACTACTTTTCTTTGTGTCAAAGTGTCATTTTGTCAGTGTTGTCCCATAAAAAGATGTACTTAAATATCTGCAGAAATGTCAGGGGTGTACTCACTTTTGTGATACACTGTGTATCCTGCTGTGCTTTTTGGTGTGAAAGTCATGACAGGAACCCTGTCATTTCTATTATCTATCTGCCGTCATAAACCTGAAGATAAGGATAATTTCTGACCCGACGCTCACAGACCAGCACCGCAGTTGCAGAGAACCAGGAGGGAACAAAGTTGCAACACTCCTTACAGCTACATCATGGATTACAGCAAGTCGATGGGAACTCCTTCCACCTACCAGCCGTCCGCTCCACCACCTTACCAGGCCAGCTCCTCAGATCCCCCCCCCCGTACTCAGCACAGCCTCAGGTAACCACCAGCATCCAACCACAGTCTGATAATTGGACCCATTTTCTCTCCTCACAATGTAGGTGAACAGATTTGAGACACAGGCAAGCTGGAGAAAAATAACAGTAGAGATGAAGTGAACAACTTTTCTGTTTTCTTGCATTTTGCCAGATTGTTTTTGCTGTAATTTGCTTTGGTTTTCTACAGCTGAATTCATAACAATTAGGTTTAATCGGAAATATGTTTTATTTAATATCTACTTCATATAATATTCCATGATGTAATCTGTATGAACTGTGTTAGCACATAAATTGTCTAATGAAGCAGGCAATTTAAATTCATGCTAAACTTGAACTTTTTTACTTGTTTTCTGCCTTGATAGTTCAGTGAGAACTGAACCAGAACAGAACCTGGACAGGCAACACAAGAAAATAACATTAAGCGTAATTCCATAACCTGAAACACTAAAATCCCGTAAAATTGGATATTTGTTTAGGCCAGAGTTCTCATCAGTTTGTGTTAAGTGATCAACATCCATATGACATTTTTACAGTTTTTAACACAGTTTTTCTCTTGTGTCTGAGCCACAACATTCACTTCCTCTTAACGACAAAGGCAGCCACAGTTCAGATTTTCTCTAAGGGTTTTAGATCTCATTCTTTCAAACACGTCGTTTTTATGGTATTTTGTAAAGTGCTTTTGTCCTAAAGCACTCACTGGTATTTTCTCACAGCTGTAAGTCATTGATCAAAGGATAGAGCGTTACATAAAAGTCTACTTTTATTGAACATAGCTAGCCACACACTGTTATAAGTGTCTGTGTCATTTCATTTATTCATCCATTCAGCTCATAAAAGCTTTATTACACCGAGTATGGAGTCAAACATACTGCTGCTGCAAAAAATATATTTTACAGTTTTTCTGCAGCCCTTCAGTCTAAAACAACATAAACAGCTCACACACCCAACAGTGAGTTAGCCACGTGTTTCCAGTCTCATATATAGGATTAAAATGATTCAGAACAAAGACACTCGTCACATTGACCTGTTATGTAGAAATGTTGAATTCTGATTCTTTACAAAGGTTGTAAAACTACAGACCTTTAAAAAAAATAAAAAAAAACATCCATTCAACTCCCATTGTATGACTTAAAGATCCTCAAATGTGCACCACTTGTCATGAGTTGCAGGTTGTAGAAGGTGAGGACAGATTCGGTGGACCCAGGTTGTTGAGAAATGATGGAATAAAGTCCAGGCAGCACAGGGGAGCAAACAGCAATGACTCTGACACTGATAGAACTGAACAGACAATGACAATAGACGACAAGAACCCAACAAGGAAACACAGACACAGATGGGATTAAATACACAAGGGAGTAATCAAGGAAACAGGGCACGATCAATCAAGGGGGAGACGGGACAACACAGAGACTCAACTGAACACCGAAACTTAAGTTAATACACTGAAAAACCAAATCCTTACACAACTGAGATTAACTCTTACGTTCAACACAAATAAAACCTGAAACGAACTGGCAAAGGTGAATTAGACCACGTGAAAGGTTTAATCTTTCATCCTCTGCTTCTTTGGGGAAGAGTCATCTTAAAGACATTAAGATGTATTTCATGTTGCTTTCCTTCAGGGTTATGGATTTTCACAGCAGTATGTCACAAGTATTGACCAGCAGCTGAATCAGCACCACATCCAGCAGACTGTCTTCATTGGCCAGCGCAACCAAGTGTGGTGTTACTGCAAGAAAGCCCAGTTAGCGACTACTTTGGCTACTCCATCTTCACCATACTCTGCTGCTTCTTCCCACTGGGAATATTTGCCCTTACCCACTCCTTAGCAGTAAGTATATCTTAACTCGTATTTTGTCAACATTCTTATTAGGTGTCAGTAGGGGTGCCACCAGGAATCTTGGACCCAATGACAAAAAAATAAATTGGGCCCCCCTGCTGTTACAATTTCTTGAGTCTATTTGACCCATAAAAGGCATACAATTTTAAAGGCTTGCAACTGCCTTGCTTTCTTTGGGTACTAGCACAATATAGTTAACTTTACATGCAATAGTCCATGTGGTATGCAAATAGGTTGCTTGCATTTTTTTCATTTGTTTTAGCTTACTGAAAGGTCTGTCCCCATGAGCAACAGTCATAGGCAACATGCAAAATATAAATAAAGTAATCCAGGCTTCTCAAAAAAAATATATGTAGCTGCTTTTTATTCAAGCTGCAGTATATAACTTTAATAAAAATAAATTTTCTCTTCATTTGTTAAAGCTGTCACCATGTTGAGACATTTTGTTATGAGACAGATAATCTGTGAAAAGATTAATCTCCTCCACCTCCTCCCTGAGTTGCTATTGCTAGCTAAAGTAGTACAAGGTTCCAGCCAAAAACAACCAATTAGAACTAGGAGGAGGGTCTTAGCGCTGTCAATCAATCTCACTCACTGCTGTGCTAAGGGCAGAGAAACAACTTATTGTTACAGGAAAACTGTCTATCTTCCATCATTGTTAGCTATGCTGGCTAGACTGAGCATTCACAACATGCTATGCTAGCTCCACAGCAAGGGGGAGGAAGGATGAGCAGCCAGTTGAGATCGTGACTGACAGGATTAAACCCGCCTCCCGCTTCTGATTGGTTGTTTCTAGATAACACTGGGAGAAGGCAGAAGAAATAAATTTTTCACATTTTACCTCCCATGCCATACTTTCACAACATAATTACAGTTTTAACGAATATGTAAAAAAATATATTTTTTATAAACGTTACACTGCAGCTTTAATTTCACCCAGGAGAAGACGGGTCAGGAAGGACATGGTAACAGATTTCTGTAATGTAAATGCAAGCTAAGGTTTGGACTGGTTCCAGTCCAGACAAGACTGTTTATTATTATTATTATTATTATTATTATTATTATTATTATTATTATTATTATTATTATTATTATTATATAAAGATTGTTTGAATTTCTGTCAGCAACAAATATATTGTTTTTGTTGTGTAATTATAAAACGAGCAAAGACAGAGAAATTCCTATGGATTCCCTGGAATGATGCTAACTAGGTTGTCATTGGATACAGTGTTGCTCACCTTTTCACTGGGGCGGTGGTAAGGGGTTTATGCTGGTATCAGGGATTAGAACTGCTGCTGACTGACTCACCTGTTAAGTGTGGCAAGAGGTACAGGGACAAGTTAAATATATGAATATCTTGGTATTTCTTTTCCTTAATTTATTAAATTCTATGGAGGCAAACAGTAGTCTGTAGCTAAGCTAACTATGCTAAATGGTTGATAATCTCACACAGTCTACTCACCTCTCTTGGAGAAAAACTGTGTTACAAATACACACTCTTGTCTTTTTCTCTCTATTTATCTATTTTTTAAAACTTGACTTTATTATTTTTCTAGGCAGCATAGTAACTGCCACAGTCGTTCTTGTCTTCTACTGACTGCCGCTGAAAACAGCTTAGCGTCAAGCACGCTAAGCACATCAAGCATTTAATGCAGATACGGGAGTGTTCAGTGCAAATATGGATGTGTGCTTTTTGGTCTGGGAGGGGTAGCATTTAATTTTTACTGCTAAAAACAATTTTTAAAAACACAATAACAGTAATTGGCAGGGCCCCGATTTTCTTTCTATTTCTGTAAAAAAAATAAAAATTCAAAAAAATTGTGGGGGGCCCTTGTGGTCAAGGGCCCTTAGCATTATCATCACTTTTCCCCCCAATACCGCACACCTGTGATTTATTTTTATCACTGCTCCAATGTGCTGTTAACCATGACATAGTTATCACTTGAGTAACATGCTGAAGTTTACCTGCATTATAACTAACTTACTGAAGGCAACACAATAGTTTATTGTAACAGTGTTTGGAGAATCACATTAAGCACAACATTTGCACACAAAGTTAAAATAAATTTTTACTGTAGGAAATGCAGAAATACATCAAGGCCATTAAAATTTAACATTAAACACAAATAAGAACAGAAAAATGCCAATTTATGACAATTTCCATTACAATTTTACTTAAAATTATTTTGGCAAAGTTATGACAAACTCAGATGTGTTGTAAAGTCTAAGATCACTTGGTAGGAATAATTTTCTGTAATCCAGATTGTCAGAGCCATTAAATACCCGGATCCCATGTTGAACAGGGCCCAAGCCTCATCATGTCCATGTCCTCAGGATCAAAAGGTTTTAGAGAGTAGATATAACCATGTCCTGTTTTGTTTTCTTTGTTTTCTCTAACCCTCAGACTCGTGACGCCAATACCAGAGGTGACAGGCAGACAGCAGTACTGAGCAGCAGACGGGCCCTCATGCTGAACCACATCGCTCTGGGAATGGGGATTTCAGTTATTGTCACCTCGATTTCTTTGCTTATCTGGCTGTTTCTTGTAGCCTATTGAACAATTTTTCTCATGCTTTTCTCTGTCTGCATCAGACACCCTGGCTGTAAGTCATCTGGTCATTAAAATCTGACTGGAAGATAAAAGTTATCCAATTAAAGATTTTTCTACTTAATACTTTAATCTGTATCTATCTTCAGTCTCCAAAGTCAATCGCAATCAATCATCTTTTTTTTAAACTAGAATTATGCAAATGTATTATTATTATTACTATTATTTCAGCCATAGTGGAATTTATAAAAAACTTTTTGTGACTTTAATGACTGCTGCTATTGTTCTCACTAAAACCAAGAAGAAATACTGTGCTAATTTTTAAATCAAGAACCAGAACCAAACACGGAGAAGCAGCATTCAGCTTCTATGCACCACAAATCTAGAACAAACTTCCAGTAAACTGAAAAGATGCTGAAACACTGAGTTCCTTAAATCAAGACTAAAATCCCACCTGTTTAGAGTTGCCTTTGATAAATAACTGGAACACTGATTAACATAGTTGATGCATATTTGACTATGATTATTCTTGATTTATATGGAGGCATTTGACAAAGTGCAATTTATAATTGTTTCCTAATTGGTTGATTTTATGGTGTAAAGCACTCAATGCTTTGTTGCTGAAGTGAGCCATAGAAATAAACTAGAGTTGACTTTACTTTAACTGAGCATAATGCATTTTTGATTAAGCATGACTCTCCATAAAATGCTAATCTTTTCAATAATGTGATGTGACCTGCTTAGTTCTGTGTAAATAATGATTATCATTGCTCTTAACGTTTAGCTAAAGTTAATGAAGATGTTTTATTTTTTATGAGTGTTAATTTATATTTGTTCTTAAATGATTAAATGTTTAAAATGTCTGGAAGAAATAAAACAAGTACCCAGATAATTCTGTGTTTTTCTTTGCAAGGATTAATTTGTAGACCAACATGGGAAATTAAAGATGGAGAAATAGGCATTTGCCAATCCATTCATCCATCCATCCATCCATCCATCCATCCATCCATCCATCCATCCATCCATCCATCCATCCATCCATCCATCCATCCATCCATCCATCCATCCATCCATCCATCCATCCATCCATCCATCCATCCAAAATACTTTTTGGTTTTACAAAACCTTTTGGTTTTGCAAAAGTGAGGTGTCTGGTTGACCTTTTGACCTTTAAACTTTCATTAACATCTTCAAAGCAGCACAAACACAGTTGATTTGATTGACACCAATTTTGTCAGATTTTCAGAAGGTGGAGGGCTGGTTTGAGGTCATCATAAGGTGATGACCTCAAACCAGCCCTTTGAGGTCATCAAAGGGCTGGTTGACCTTTGATGACCTCTGGAAACATTTATTAATGTCTTTAAAATGATAGCGGCACAAAGATTTTTGCTGCACAAACGCAGCCCAAATGCAGCACAAACATCTGACACCATTTTTGTCTGATTTGAAGAAGTGGAGGGTCAGCTTCACTCAGGTCACCAGTGACTTTGCACGAATAAGTGGGAAAATGAGTTTCCATGTGAAAATCTGAGGAGCAAAGTCCTTGTTTAAAAAAGAAATAAAAATAAAACAAAGGCTTATTGAGAGGTTCCATTATTAAAAGGATTTAGTGTCGTGTTAAGATTAATAAAAAATTCTAGAAAAACAATCAATTCACATACGATAACAGGAAACACTCTGCCAGCAGGTGTCACCCTCGGGCAAAATAAATGACATTTTCAGCAGTGAACTAATTTTTAACACAATGTTTCTAGTGTTCATAGAATCATAAAGCCTCATCTCTTCATCACTAATAAGGAGTAAAATTGCATTTACCTTTCCTTTGAAACACTGATTACTGATTAGGGACATCAGAGAACCTGGTAAAGCCTTCAGTTATTTAAATCCTGACTGCCAAACTAACCTCGCTACACAGATATGGTGCTGCTTTAAATGCTTTCTAGATTGTTTTAATTTGAACATTCCAACACTTACAGAAGTAGTATGAGATTTAGCATTGTTGCTGCTAAGTAGGAGACAAAGAAAGAGCGTCGTGAGGCTGTGGAGTTTGTAAAAGAGGTGACAGGATCAAGAGTTGGATGCGGAGGGACAGGAGGAAAGTGCCTGGTAAAGGTGCAGTATGCAGGATTGAGTTGGCGTTACGTCTTTAGGATGATATTATCCTCTTTAAGACCAAAGGATTGTGTTCCTAACCTTGGCTTTTTGCCATATGAAAACAATCTAAAAATGATTCATTTCCCCTGATAAAATTCATGAATAGGTCTGGAGGTTGCTTGTCTTATTAAGTCTGTTATGTGATAAATCAGATTAGATTGCTCTGCCTGTGGTGTGAAAGTCACAAGAACCCTGTCATTTCCATTACCAATTGCCATCATAAACCTGTAGATAAAGATAATTTCTGATGCTGATCTTTCTTCACTCCCAGCCTGGCAGCACAGCTGTAAAGAACTAGGGGGGAGGAAGTTGTTTGAATCTTCACAGCTACACCATGGATTACAACAAGCAAATGAGAAATCCTTCTATGAGATGGAACGGCGAGAATCCCTCCATGATGCGGTCTTCTTCTCCACCACCTTACCAGGACAGCGGCATCCCGTCAGCACAGCCACAGGTAACCATCAGCGTCCATCTGTATATCCCAGTATAATAATCCTACCTGTTTTCCCTCCCAGTGATGTAGATGAAAAATTTGAGGCAAAGGTAAGTTAAGTTGGAGAAAAATAACATTAGATTTTTCTGCTTTCTTGAATTTTGCCAGATGTCTAACTATATAAATTATATTAAACCATAAACTTACCATATTAATCATGTGTTAGAGTTAAGTGGTCGATTTAAATTAATATGGGGTTTTGTTTTGTTTTGGGGGGTTTTTTGTGCTTGTTTTCTTCATAATATGGTTTTGATAGTTCAATAAGAATGGAACCAGAATCGAGGCTGTTCAGACTAATTTTATGTAAATACAAGAAACTGTAATGATGATATTTATAAAGTGAGTACATGTGGAAATAAGAGTAGACAGCACAAGAAAACGACTTGAAGCATAATTTTGTAAACTAAAACATTGAAATCCTAAAAGACAGGTTATTTGCCTAAAGTAGTACATTTGCAGAAACAGCTACATTGTAATTTTCTGATTTCATTCTTCATTTATGCTCTGTTTTACCTCATTTTGGAGTTGCTTTAGGATTCTGCTTCTCCCTTTACACATGCTCCCTATCCAGCTTATTATATACATCATCTACAATGTTTCTATTATCCTCCCTCACCGATTTGCTGCTGTGCCTATAGTTCAAATTTTTTTGCCTGTTTCCCATCGACATATTTGTTTGTCCAGTCAGCAGGTTTTCTCTAAGCCATTATATCCTACATTCTTACAAACAAGACAAATTCTTCGTTTTATAACCTGCGTCAGTCCTAGAGCCCTTACCGGTATTATTTTCTTACAGCTGTAAATCACTGATAGCATGATAGATTATCATATGAAGGCCAATTTTTATTGCAATCTCATAAGGTGTATTGAGAAGTCCACACTCTTATCAGTATTTTAGTCCCTTCCATTTGGACTCACATAATCTGTTGTGATATATATATCAATACAGGCAAAAATAGTATAAGCTATCCGTACTATCACTACAGAATATCCTGCTGTGTAAAAATACAGGGTTGTAAAAACTTTGCATTTTTTATTAGAAAGATTTTCTATGACCAAAAAGCTACACCTTTTCAAAACCTCCTCCAGTATCCTTCAGAATGTTTTCCTCTGCCCTGCACGGGACACAAGTTAGAATTTGTTTTTCCCAAAATGAATCTTATTAAGCTTCACTGAAAATAGTTGAAATAGTTTAAGTTTAACCAGTCACCCCTCTTTCAGTGCAACTTAAGGTGTGGGCAGGCTGTCCTGTACCTGTAGAGAGCAAGATGAGGTTTTGAGGCAAGTATTCTGTCTAGAAGCGTTATGAACTGAATCAGTGACAAAGGACAACCTTGGTGGAGTCCAACGCTCACCATTTGCAAACGTGACTTATTGTCGGCAATGAGGGCCAAGCTCTGACATTGGTCATACAGTTACCTACAGCCCATGTCAAAAGACCATGTACCGGATATTCCCATGGGACTCTCCAAGGGACATGGTCAAATGCTTTCTCCAAGTCCACAAAGCACATGTAGACTGGCTGGGCGAACTCCTACGCACCTTCTGGGAAGGTGTACAGCTGGTCAGGCATCCCACGACCAGGATGTAAGCCACACTGCTTTTCCTGAATCTGAGGTTTGACTATCTGACCGATCCTCCTCTTCAGAAACCCTGAATAGACTTTACCAGGGAGGCTTAAGAATGTGATTCCTCTGTAGTTCTGCGGTCTCCTTTTGTGAATAGGAGGACCACCACCCCAGTCTGCCAATCCAGGGGAACTGCCCCCCAATGTCCATGCAAAATTGCAGAGTCATGTAAGCCAGCACAACCCCACAACATCTAGGGGCTTAAGAAACTCTGGGCAAATCTCATCCACCCAGGGAGCCTTACCACCGACCTCAGCGCCAGAGATTGTAGAGCCTGACCCAAAGTCTCTAGGTTTTGCTTTCTAAATGCAAGACATGCTGGTGGAACTGAGGATGTTTTTGAAGTATTCTGCCCTCCGACCCACAACATCCTAAATTGAGGTCAGCAGCACACCATCCCCACTATAAACAGTGTTGGTGGTATACTGCATTCCTCTCCTGTGACACTGGATGGTACAATCACCTCAACGCCGTATGAAACACATTCTGCGGCCATGGTCATGTTCTTCATGGCCTTTCCAAACTAGTCCCACAGTGGTGTCTGAAAACACAATGTATCTTTATGTCTCAGTAACACACCCAAGCTGAAGCCTTGGCGTTATGAGTGATATAGTATCTGGACACACAAAAGGATCTTTTGTAATGATCGGGTCACAAGACAAAAAATATTGAGTTTCAAAAAGATGCTTATCTATGGATTCAGTCTTCCTGAAAGCACAAGAAATATTTCAGAGGGACAAGGAGACAATGCCACCCAGGATCCAAAGAAGACATCAATGTGGAACATGTGAATGTCATAATATGTTTACGTTGAAAAATATGTTTTGTGCTGTGCCCTATAAAGAGGGATGCTGTCCCGAGATCTTGAGGGACTTTATTGGCTTTGTTCTTCTAACTGGTCTCTAATTTTTTGACTAACCCTTTCAATTTTGATTAACATTAATCTCAAAATTTTGGGTTTACAATCTGTGCATGTATTAGTTATTTAAGTCTGTCTTACAGAGTCTTCACTACCTCTGATTCCAGGTGAAGAATTTTCTCAAAAAGAGGTTAAGGTGTATTTCATGTTGGTATATTTCAGGGTTATGGATCTACACAACACTATGGCTCAAGTTTTGACCATCAGCCCAACCAGCAGCCTTATGGGGGACCTTTTCAGTCCCAGCAGCCATTCAGGAAGTCTTTTCAGCAGCCTAACCAGCAGTCTTACGGGATGTCTAACAAGAATCCTTATGGGATGTCTAACAAAAGGCCAAATCAGCAGCCTTATGAGATGTCTAACCAGGAGCCCGACCAGCCGCCTTATGGGGGGCCTTTTCAGTCCCAGCAGCCATTCAGGCAGTCTTTTCAGCAGCCTAACCAGCAGCCTTATGGGATGTCTAACAAGCAGCCAAATCAGCAGTCTTATGAGATGTCTAACCTGAAGTCCAGTCAGAATCCTTATGAGATGTCTATTCAGGAACCCGACCAGCTGCCTTATGGGGGACCTTTTCAGTCCCAGCAGTCATTCAGGCAGTCATTTCAGCAGCCTAACCAGCAGCCTTATGGGATGTTTAACCAGCAACCCAATCAGCAGCCTTTTGGGATGTCTAACCAGCAGCCCAACCAGCAGCCTTATGGGATGTCTAACCAGCAGCCTAGCCAGCAGCCTTATGGGAGGTCCAACCAGCAACCCAATCAGCAGCCTTTTGGGATGTCTAACCAGCAGCCCAACCAGCAGCCTTATGGGATGTCTAACCAGCAGCCTAGCCAGCAGCCTTATGGGAGGTCCAACCAGCAACCCAATCAGCAGCCTTTTGGGATGTCTAACCAGCAGCCCAACCAGCAGCCTTATGGGATGTCTAACCAGCAGCCTAGCCAGCAGCCTTATGGGATGTCTAACCAGCAGCCTAGCCAGCAGCCTTATGGGAGGTCCAATCAGCAACCCAACCAGCAGCCTTATGGGATGTCGAACCAGCAGCCCAACCAACAGCCTTATGGGATGTCGAACCAGCAGCCCAACCAACAGCCTTATGGGATGTCTAACCAGCAGCCCAACCAACAGCCTTATGGGATGTCTAACCAGCAGCCCAACCAACAGCCTTATGGGATGTCTAACCAGCAGCCTAGCCAGCAGCCTTATGGGATGTCGAACCAGCAGCCCAACCAGCAGCCTTACGGGATGTCTAACAAGCAGCCTAATCAGCAGCAGCCTTTATCCAAGGACCAAGAGCAACCAGAAGAGCCAGGCATCTTCACTGTGGAGCCAGCAGGGCAGAATCAAAAATCAGGCCCTGTTAACGACTACTTTGGCTACTCCATCTTCACCATGGTTTGCTGCTGCCTGCCAATGGGAATCGTTGCCCTTATTAACGCAATTGATGTAAGTATATCTATCTCATACTTGGTCTACATTCTTCTTTTACATTAGAGTTTCACCCACAAGTCACAAGTCAGCCAGCTGAAGGACCTGTGGTATATGTGGAACAACTTTCTCAGCAGCAGTTGAGATAGAAACTTGAACACAGTCAGGTTTTCCGACACTTTAATTATCCCAGACACAAATCAGAACTGGTTTTAGAAGTGCTAAAGCAAGATGACAACCTCTGAATTAATAATTCATCCCGAGTGATCGTAAACCTCTTAATCTTAACACATGAACACGAAACGTGAAACACCTTGGTGTAACATTGCAAGTGATAAAAGAGAAGTATCGAAATGTTTTTTATAGCATCATTGAGCATGCTTCTTTTGAGCTTGGCCTTATCTTTTTTTATTGCTTATCTGTAGACTGTGTGAGAGCTGCTGACTGAAAAGTAAATTTTGTCACACAGATAATGACGACTGATCCTTGATCCCCCTTTCTTTACACGTGGTTAACCATTTTGGGCACCAGTTATGCATCTTCAGCTGTTAAAGACAAATATGTTCCTCAACGATTCACAATGATCGATGGGTGACTACAGACTAAATATAGCCTTCTGGTCTGGTTGGTTTGAATTTGTATCGGCATAAATGGCACATTTATTGGGACTTTTAGGTTTTGACCATTATTGGTTTGTCAATTAATCAGTTTGAATTTTCTTAAAGCCAAGGTGGTGTTGAACTTCTGGTTATTACATAACATTCACTTGACTGAGTTGGTCGCTTTTAATTTATTGGTAGTGATTTTCTACAGGGCCAATCAGCGAACAGAGAGAGAAGTCAGACACGACGAGATCAATTTTATTCACTGTTTTAGAATTGTAGTCTGCCTGTAGTTTTAGCAACGGGAGCGGAAGTGGACTAAGCTGATCAGTTTATGTCGGCCACGCTTCCAAGGACTGAATTAACATTTGTTCGGCTCGGCTCGGCTCTTCTCTCTTCGCAGTGAAGGAAATGCTTTTTAGCACCAAACTGGTGCATTGCCTAAGTCATGGACAAGCATTAGATTGGGTAAAACTTCAACACAGTCCATGTCTCCGGGAAGCAATTGTTTCTCAGTGGTCAAGAGCCTAAAGCCTTTGAACGGAGCAAATAGCGTAGGACAAGGGGTTGGTTTTTACAAGACTAATTTAATCTTGGTGAAATAAAAAAGCATGAACTCACAAGTTTATTGTGCATTGAAGAGTAACTGGAAGTTGTAAAGTCACTGAAACGGGGCATTTAATTTGCCTTTGTGGGGTGTTTTTACAAGTCTTCTCTAATGTGCCATAGAACTATGAAATATTTATCACTTGAGTAACATGTTGACGTTTACACCTATAAATTGATCAAACCTTGATCACAGATCTCTAATTTGGTGAAGACCAGACAATAGCTTCATTTACCAGTGGTTTAGATGGTGACAAGTCACTGAGAACATTTGTTCACAAGAAAGTGAAGTTAACTGACGTAATGTAGAACTACATCAAAACAGTCCTGAGGATTAAGAATTAAATAAAAATGATAGGCATTTTTTTTGGCCAAGGTTTTCTAAGATACAAATCCAATTAAGCTCAGAAAACTTGGAAACATTAAAATGAATAAGTAAGTAAAAGACTTTTTGGTGATTGCATTCTATTTGACTATTGTATGATTTCTTAAAGAAAATCTTTGTGCTGAATTTTATTAAGGGATATAAAAGTAAATGTGAAAATTTAAAAAAAACATGCCACACTTCATATTTTCTGAAATCTATTTGTCTTTGTCACACATTTGCCCCTCTGTGTGCTGCTGTAGCACACACAGTCCCAACAAAATACATTGTAGTTAATGGTTTTAATGTTAATTGATGTAGATTCTTTTACAAGACACATACATATTTCTTGGGAAATATTGAAAGCGTCCATATCATTAAGGAACATGTGTTGTACCCTAATGGACGTATGAGATGGGATGTCTGCAGGAAATATGGTTCAATCTTTATTCCTGATCAGAGGACAAAGTTCTGATATTCTGATAAACACAGCTGAGTTGCAAAATCTGAGGAATTGTTTTCCGTAATCCAGATAGCCAGAACCATAAAATACTCGGGTCCTCTGTTGGACAGGGCCCAAGCCTCATCATACCCAGGTCCTCAGCAACAAAAGGTTCTAGAGAGCAGATGTAACCATTTCTTGTTTTGTTTTCTTTGCTTTCTCTGACCCTCAGACTCGTAAAGCCAATGCCAGCGGTGACGGGGAGAAAGCAAAAAAGAGCAGCAGGCGGGCCCGGATAATGAGCCACGGGGCTCTTGGAACTGGGATTGGAATTTATGTCTTAATCGCTATAATTGTTCTTATTGTACAATTTGTGTAGAAAAGAAATCCCTGAAAAGAGAGTTCATCTCACTCTTTTTTCTCTCTTTTGTCAGTCTGAATCAAGTGCTGAGAGAATCGGAAGACATGTAGCTGTGTCATCAAAATCTGTCTGCTGCTAAAAGCTATCCACCTCACTAACTTATTAATTTAATACGTTTGTCTCAACATGTTTTGAATTTTTGTCTCCACAGTCAATCACAATCGTTCCTCTATTTTTATTCTCATCAGAAGTGTGCAGTTTTTTTTTTTTTATCATTATTTTAGCCAAAGTATCATCTATGAAAAACCTTTTGTGACTCAAATTGAATGCAATAATACATACATTTCTCATAAAAAAAAGAAAATTCTTTTAGTCACTTAATAAAAACCTCTTAGTTCTGTGTAAAATTCTTATCAGATAATGAGATCATTTGCATTTCTCTTAATAACCTTTAAGTAAGTGAATGAAGATGTTTTCTTTTTTGAGTGTTAATTTAATATTACCTATTCTATGTACAGTCTTAAATGATTAAATGTTTACAAGTATGAAAAAAATAAATTAAACAAAACAAACTTAATTCTGTGATTGCTTGGTCTGTGTCAGTTTGTAAGTTAAAAACATCCATCCATCCATCCATCCATCCATCCATCCATCCATCCATCCATCCATCCATCCATCCATCCATCCATCCATCCATCCATCCATCCATCCTCAGATTCTCCTTTTTTTTCATAGTTCCATATTTAGGACCTAATCACTGTAGGAACTGTTGCACATCCATTTTCGGACTCTGTACATTTGACGTATCAAAGTTTGCTAATGGAGGTGAAGCATTTATCAGTCGAAGAGGTCATGGCCCCCTCTGGTGGACACATTTGAAAGTGCTCAGCTTTACAAACTAGTGACGACTCACCGGTGAACCAACAAATTAAAATCTTTAAAATACAGTCAAGAGTCATCAAATAAATTAAGCTGAACTACAATAAGTGGACACCTCATCAGTCCCGAAGACTGAGATCTCTCAGAGTGAACAGTAGTGGCTGAAAACCAAAAGGGCCTAAAGTCTCTGTCTAGTGTTGATGGATAACGGCAAGTTTTGTTTTCCTGTCGATGAATGAATGTTGCCAGGTGTCCCACTTTAACTTCACCCAGCCACCTGGTGGTTCCAGAAACAACAATAGAGAAGATAAATCTGTAAAAGCTATGCATTAAAAAGCAGACCCAAACAAGGACTAAATGACTTTAGGGAAATGCAATGAATTCACCTATCCATCCATCTATCCATTATCTAACACACTCATCCTTCCAAGGATGAGTGATAAGTCTTTCTCCATGTCTCCTCCATGCAGAAAAACCTCAAGCTGGGACATTTGCCCACTCTTGTTCAAAACCGACTGTAATCGAACAGAAATCTAAAGCAGTTTCAGAAATAAAAACAGATTTCAACTTCAACTGAGCACAGTTTTGGCGCAGTGCTAATTTGATTTCAGATCAGTAAGTAGGCGGATCCGACTCCTGATTTAACCGGTCCATTTATTTCATTCTTGAGAAACTATTTTTTGGTTCATGTTTAAGATTCTCAAACTGGTATGTGGTGCATAAACACTCACAATCCCTGATCACTGAAGACGAGAGGTGAAACTTTTTGTGCAGTTGGTAGGAATTTTCTTAGCATTTTATGTGCAATTTTGTGTATTTATTCGCAGCATCAAACACCCTTTTCATTAGTTGTGGTGTTTGGTGGCAGAGGGCACGATTAGAAAGCTTTGAGAGTTAGTTTAAAGACTTCTGACTGCTGGATCACTTTTGGTGTATCTGGCAACAATTTTAAACGGAAAAAGTTTCTGGTACTAAACATTCAGGTTCAATGCTCCAATATGCTCAGTGTGGTTAAAGTGGGACACCTGGCAACATTCATTCATCGACAGGAAAACACACAATCTTCTCTCTCAAATATTTTCACACTGCACCTGACATCAAAATCATCATTTCTCAATACTTTCTGGATGTTGACAAGTTTGTAAGAAATGAAAGTCAAAGTCCAGTCACTGGAGAAAAGGAAGAAAAAAAACTCAACCTCAAAATCAATATCAAAATAATGCATATTATTAAGATGATTATTTTGATAGAGACCAAATGAAATGAAGCAACATATCCGCCACTCGTACATACAATCTTAAAGCCGCTCTTATTGACCAATCAGGGAAAACCACTCATTATACTGCTGTGCTTTTGTGAGGCCAGCCATGACAGGAACCCTGTCATCTCTATTGCCCATCATCATCATCATCATCATCATCATCATCATCATCATCATCATCATCATCATCATCATCATCATCATCATCATCATCATCATCATCATCATCATCATATTCCTCATCATCATATTCCTCATCATCGTAAACCTGAAGATAAAGATCATTTTGGATGCCTCCCTTCAACATTCAAAGACTAGTCGCACAGCTGTGTAGATCCAGGAGGGAGAAAGTTGCACAACTCTTTACAGCTGCATCATGGATCACAGCAAGCAGATGAGAAGTCCTTCAGCGAGATGGAGCGCTGGGAATCCCTCCACGAACCAGCCCTCCGTTCCTCCGCCTTCCCAGGACAGATCTTTTCCCTCGTCTTCAACACAGCCACAAGTAACCATCAGCATCCAGCAACACTCCCCAATCTAGTAATACCGTTCTAATTTGTTTCTGTGTCCTGAATCTGGATTTATATTCATTTGATTTAATGGAAAATACGTCTTATTTGACCTCTGCTTAACAAAGTATGTAACAGACACAGTTTTATACACTCTATAAATTATATTAATTTATATTAATTAATTATTAATTATTAATTAATTAATGTAAAAATTAATATATGCAAATATATGCAACAAAAAAAAAAATATATATATATATATAAATATAAATACACACTGTGTAAATAAAAAGTGTAGCGAACATGAAGCTTCAACTTTTTTGCTTTTTTTTTTTTTTTTTTTTTTGCATGACATAGCCTCTATATTTCATTAAGAACTGAACCAGAGCAGAGGAGACTGCACTTTGGACCGGAAAGAGTAAATTTAGCCTCTATCGATAATTACAGGAAGACATGAAGATAGATGTAATATGTTGGACATGTGGGAATAAGGTTAGGAATCACTTTACACATAAAATTATAAACTGAAACACTGAAATCCTAAAAGAATATCTGCTTAATCTAGAAATTCAATAATTTCCTGTCTAGTCAACATCGTGTCAGACTGTCCCAGAGCAGCTGTGGCTACTATGCAGTAGCTTGTGTGAATAAACGGGTGAATGACTGAATGTGGTGTGAAACATTTGGGGTATTCTGGACTTTAAAAGTTTTTGATTCAACGCAGTTTTATCCTCTAATCTCTGAGCCTCAACAACCTGCCAACCTGCTGTCCTCCAGTTCAAACCAATCTCAACAACTCACTGATCAAATTGTGAGTAAAAAAATGCGGGTTCCAGGTGTCATATAGGATTAAAATAATAGAAAACAAAGAAAATTGATACAACACATAGAATAACTGGGGCTCACACATTATGCTGTGAAATTAATTTAAATAAATATCTTTTAAAATGATCTGTGCTCTCCCAGCGGACTGTCGTGTTATGTAATAATGTATACCTCCTCGGTCAGCAAAAATTTTAAAAATTCTCCTTTTTTTCAAATCAGGAAGATTTCACTTGTGTTTGTTGCTTTCGCTTTACAATTTTCAACTTATGTTTTTGCGTGAATTTGATTTTTTTTTTTTGTTGAAAATAATTACACTGTTTGCTCTGCTAATAGAGGCAATGTTGTTTCATAAATATCCAGAAGTCTTGCACTAAAAACCATTAGCATCTCACGTGCAAATTGGATATTTACAAACATCGGATAAAAATACAAATACACATTTTTTTTAATCATTGTCTGAAGTCAAATCAGAAAAAACATTTCTTGTTTTATCTTAGATAGAATTACCAAAATTATTTCTATTTGCTAGACGCAAAAAAAAAAAAAACTTAACAAGGGTGTTTTTTTTTTAGAGATGTATTTATTTTTATTTATTTTTTTACTTTTCTTGCATTCTAACGTTTGCCTAATTCTAAAGTTTGGTCAGTATCAGGGAAATCCAGCTTTTAAACTGTCTGACTTGTGGTCAAACCTTTTTGGGTTTCCTTCCAAAAAGCTTCTCACGGTAGTTTGTAGGAGTTTCTGGCCAGTTCTTCCTGACAGGACCGCTGGAAGAGAGTCCAGTTTGTAGACCGCCTCAGATTTCAGATCATCCGCCATTGACATAACCACTGAAATGAACGAGCAAAGTTAACAGGTCATTTTTTTTGGCCTCTGATTCTTGGTGGTTGACAACTGAGAAAAAGCTTAAGGTGTATTTTATGTTGGTTTTCTTCAGGGTTACGGACTTTCGCAGCCTCACTGGGGGTCTTTACCGGCCCCTAACCGGCAGCCTTTTGGGTCGCCTCTTCAGCATCCCAACCGGCAGCCTTTCTCCACGGGTCAGCCACAGCCAGGACAGCCAGAATCATCAAGCGGGCCCCGTTAACGACTACTTTTGCTACTCCATCTTCACCAGGCTCTTCTGCTGCCTGCCTCTGGGAAATGCTGCCCTTGTCATCTCCATTGCAGTAAGTAAATCCAGCTCATATCTTGTCAATATTGTTGTTATGCATCAGAGTGTTTGACCCACACACAGATCAGCTGAAGCTAATGCGTGGTATCTGTGGTACAAATACGTTTTCAACAATAGTTGAGGTAAAAAATAAATAAATAAATAAACTTTGTGTAATTTGAAGCCAAATATAAATAATACAAAAAAGTTATTGAAATTTTAAAACGCTTTGCATTCATATTTGTTATTTATTTGGACACAATTATTACCTGTAATTGTAATATTATTATACTATAGGTAAATATTAAGGGTTTATATAAACAAGACAGATAAATATAAATTATAATCCTCTTGGAAATAGAACAAATCAGTTTCTATGAGTTTTAAAGTTGCTCTGAAGCCTCCTCTATTCTATTCACAGTGATTATTGTACTTCAAGTATGCTTCGTTTATTGGAATTGGCCATTTCTATTGCTTACCTGAAGATTGTGTGTGGACAGATGGCTGTAAAGTAAATTGCTCAACATGGAGAATGACAACCCATCTTTGATCCACCTTTCTTAGCAAATGATGATGCTGACGCGCTGCCTGTGTTTTACAGGACGTTTGGGAAATGGGCGAGCGAACTAAAAGATGAAAGGGGTTGACCTTTTGAGACACCAACTCTGAACCTTGTAGCTGTTGAAGACAAATATGATCCTCAACAATTTACAAGGCATTTTACAGTGATTGACGGGTGACTACACTCTAAATATACCCTTCTGGTCTGGTTGGTTTGAATTTGTTTCAGCACAGATGGCACATTTATTGGGACTTTTAGGTTTTGACCATTGTTGGTTTGTCAATTAATCAGTTTGATTTTTCCTGAAGCTATGATGGTGTCCAAACTTCTGGCTCAAAGCTAAATAACATTCACTTCACTCTGAGTTGGCTAATTTTTATCTTTATTAATTTGTCGACTCTCTGGTCTTGGTGAACTAAAAAAAAAAACAAGAACACACAGGTTTAATGTGCATTTTTTTTTTGTTCATTGTAGAGTTACTGGTAGTTGTAGACATACTGTAGAAGGGTGTTTTATTTGTCTGTGTGGTTGTTTTTTTATCACTGTAATGTGCTGTAGAACCAAGAAATATTTACCACATGCTGAAGTTTACACCAATATAATGCTCAAACCTGGATTATCTAGCTAACTTGCTGAAGGCCACACAGAAGTTTATTTTAGCAGTTTTCAGACTTGTCACAAATCATTGGGCACAGCATTTGCACACCAGGAAGTTAAATTGGTTAAACTGAGACAGGAAACGTAGAAAAAAGGTCTCCTAATTGGCCTGCTTTATTAAAGCCATTAAGCAAGCATGTTAAGATGCAAGTGTTTGTGCTGGATTTTATTTAGGATCTGTTCTCTTTGTTTTCTCTAACCCTCAGACTCGTAACGCCATTGCCAGACGTGACCGGCAGATGGCAGTGCAGAGCAGCAGTCGGGCCCTCATGCTGAACCACATCGCTCTGGGAATGGAGATTTCAGTCATTGCCATCACCAATGTTGTGATTGCTCTTATGTACATAATATAGTAAACTCACATTTTTGTCATCAGGCATCCCTCTGACTGACTAGAGATTTTTCCTCTTGTTAATTTATTCAGTTTGCCTTGACATGTTTCTGATTTCAGGCTCCACAGTCGATCACAATTTCAGACCTCTTTTATTTTTCATATTCGTCAGAATTAGACACAGTTATTATCTTATCAGTATTGTTTCAGCCAAAGAGCACATATGCATACAAACACCTTTTGTCCATAAAAGACAGTCTTTTCAAAAAAGAGATATGACCTGTTTAGTTCTGTGTAAACTCTTACAAAAAGATCTTAGCATGCTGTTGCCAATAACTTATCAATATGTATTTATTAACAAGTATAATAATTTTCATTTCTCAACTTTTAAGAAGTAAAGTTAATGAAGATGTTTAATTGTTTATGCGTGTCAATTTAACATTACACATTTTAGTCACAGATGTAAATAATTGAATACTTAGGATGAATGGAAAAGTAAAAACAATCAACAAAATTCTCAGCAAATTCTGTGTTTTCTTGGTTTGAATCAGTTTGTAAGTCAAAGACCTGGATTCGTATGATAAAGTGTATTTCCTATTTATTTCAGGAACTTTACCTCCGGCTGGAAAGACGCATACATTACATAATATAATAATGAAAACACAACATTTAAAATCAGAATATTACACCATAACAATGAAAACAGAAATGTTTGTTTAATAAAATAAATATATGTCTAATAAAGGTTATTTTCCAAAAGCACTTTTAGTCTGACAAACGGACCTCATCTGAAGGCATATTCTAATCTATTGAATGACTGTACGTACATCCATAGTAATCTAAATAAAAAAATTAAAAAAAAAGAAGAAGTTAGATCTCCAGATATCAGTATGAAAAGTTTACTCTTGGAGATAAAGGATCTGCCGGTCACAGAGGTCTTGGTTCCCTCTAGCAGGTGCTCCGCTTTTCAAAGAAATGTGGATGAATCCCTGAAGAACCAACCAATTCCAGTCTGTTTTTTAAATACAGTCAAAAAAAATTAAATCAAGCTGAAGTAAAATAAATGAATGGAGACATCAACAGTTCCTTAGAAAGAAATCACTAAATAAAACATTATAATGGCTGTGAACTAAATTACCCCGAACAGGGTTTTGTCTAGTATTACTGGGTCATTTCAAGTTCTTCCTGTAAACGTGTGAATGGAGCAAGATGGCCCACTTTAACCCCACCCACCTGCTGCTCCCTGCACAGACTGGAGATAACTGGAGTCAAATATCAGCGGACTCAAACAATGGCTAAATTAGAACTTGATTGTTTTCTTGCCATTTCTTTTGAGCATATTTTAAACAAAAAAATACAAGAGCATAAAATACAAATTTCACGGGAAAATTTAAATGTAAATGTCAGTAAAGGTGGCCCACTTTCTGGGTGGGGTGAACCTATTTGAAGCTTTAACTTAAAGCCTGGGGCTGGGGAAGGAGTGTTAAGTTTGGAGAACATGTGTTTCCTACGAACACGCATCAAAGGCGCACATCTTTGATTTGAGTTCACTTAATAAATGCTCGGATGCATGTCGAGTGAAAGCCATCCTGCATAAATCTTTCGCTTTTTTTCAGGGAGACTCACCCACTCATATAACGAAATCAAAGCGGTAATCTGAACAGTTTCAAAATAAAAGCAGGTTTTCAACTTCAAATCAGCACGCGGGAGGATTTGACTCCTGATTTAACCGGTTCCTCTATTTCAAGTTTAAATATAATTTGTTGGTTATTTAACAGTTTGAGAAGAAGGCTAGCTTACAAACATCATGGTCATTGTTTTATTTTCAGCGCCACAGAGTGAGAGTAGGGACGCTACACCACATTTTGTTTAGGATTTTATTTTTGAAAGCCGCACCGGAAATGTTTTGAATTCAACAAACTTGATACAGCTTGTAATTATAATTTTTGAGCCCCATGGTTAGATCATTTACTCCAGGTGCCTTTTGTGTGGAGGACAGTTTTGGAAGAAGTGTTTATCAAACTATTCGGGAGGGAAAAGAACATTCCTTTTTGCTTTTTTTTTAAAGTGATATTTCAGACAGGTTAACTCTGTAATTTCATGGATTCTAACAAGTCAGCGACTGCTCCAGGCTGGGACAATGAGAAGTCCTCAATGGTTCAGAACCCACCTCCACCTTACTATGATAACCCGGGAGTCGCTCCGCCGGGCCAGGCTTACCCCCCACAGGTAAGAAAAAATAGTATTTATTAAACTTTACAGTTTTGTGTAGTTTATTTGTATATATAAAAAAAATAACTTGTAAAGTTTAACAAAAATAAAACTTAAATTATCTTTGCTTTAGTCATTAATTCCTCACACTTTCTCAGTTTTTTCTCCTCCTACTTAAGTTTTAAATTGTTTTTTTTCCTTCTACATCTCAATTAGTTGTTTTTTTTATTATTATTTCAAGAAAAAAATTATTTAAAACTAATTATCCAAAGTAAACTTGTTTTATGAGCCACTTTCACTTTATACACACACACACGCACACACACACACACACACACACACACACACACACACACACACACACACACACACACACACACACACACACACATATATATACATATGTATATATATATACACACATATGTATATATATACATATGTGTGTGTGTGTGTAATCGGTTCAAAAAACTTTGCTGAAGCAAGACCCACCCTGAATGAGTGAGGATTTAATCTGGCTTAATCGAGTGGTCTGTGACTAAAAAAAAAAAAACGTTTGGTTTCATTTCACCTGAAAGTTAAACGTTTTCATCTCATCTTTCACTGTGGGCAAACGGCAGCAAGGCGTGGATGTAAATGATGACGCTTTGATGTGATAGACATCCACGAATAAAATAAGTTTCAGATATTCCGTCTATAGAGGTTTTTCTTACTCACAGAAGACAATACTATATGCCAAATATGACATTAATGCAACCTTATATGGGAAAGCATAAAGAAGTTATGAGCATGTATTCTGCTTGTTCTCATCCAGTGATGAAGGTAGCATAAAAAAATTATATATATATATATATATATATATATATATATATATATATATATATATACATAAATTTTTTTTTTTTTAGATCCTTCCTTTTTGTAGGTAAAAAAGGAAGCATTGCACACATTGTGTGTGTGCAATGTTCAGTTACTCGCTCATCATTTAGTTTTATGCCTCTCCCAGCTGGACAAATAAACAACCATGCACACACGCAAGAGCTGTTTTTTGGACCAAGGGAGGATCGAACCCACCCACGCGTGGACGGAGAAGACATAGCAAACTCGATACAGAATGACGCAGAACTTTGTTTTTCCAAGGCAAAGGTTTGAACCATCTGCCTGCTCAGTGGATGGCAAAGTGATGAAATAAATAATAATAAAGATCACAATTTCAATAGGCCTTCGCAGCGCTTACAAGTTTTCTCTCCTCCATAACACCCTACGTTTTAAAAAAAATCTGGATCCTCCTACAGTTAAAGTAACTGGCACTTTCAGATTATTAACACAAAAAATATATTTTATGCCTGCAATGGTAATCTAATCAGATTGAAGTTTTTATCCATTCTGACAATGATTCATTGATTTTTAGTTTAAAATTGAAACTAAAAATCAAGTAAAACTTAGATTTTGGGTTTAATTACTGGTTTCTGATCCAGTTACCCAAACATGCGCAGACTCTACAGACAAACTTCAATGTTATGACAATGTTTCATAGCTGGTGCTAAATTAAACTGTTTTGACTGTTTCAATGTTTTGACTGTTATGCAAAAATACTTAAATTTTTTTTATATTTTTGGGACTTTTGGCAGCACGTAATACGGAAGAGTTTTTGGTCAACTGAAATAGTCAATGCGATGTCCAGGTGTCTCCAAGTCAGTTTATCCAATTGCCGATATGCAACTCTACTTTTGTATTCAGTCTCCACCATTTGCATACTTCCTTCTATTCCCATGTACCTATGCTATTGTGGTATAGGTTAGTTTTTCTTTGTAGGAGGTACCGTGAGTAATGTATGGAAATAACACTGAGTCACAAGTTGACAAAGTGGGAAGGGCCCCCTTTTATATGCAAAATAGTTACAACTGAAATGGCAAAAGACAGAATTTCAAAGAGGCAAACTAACCAGCCCAGTCAAAGTACCTTAGTTTCAAAACGAGCACAAATCATCATCCAACTTGCTGTAGAGTAGATATGAAGAGTTAACGCCCATATGTATATGGTAATCTGTATTACGGCACATCTTCGGTTTTTTCTGAACAACAAAACATTTTGTAGTTTGCATGGAAACATAAGTCTCAACTCTGCTATGTTCCTTAACTTACTAGTCCTGGAAAGATACAGGTTTTACATCTTCTTTTTCTCACTTTTAAATGAGGAATTTCTTATTTTCAGTCCTCCAGCAACACCTCTTTAAGTGTATTGGAATATTCCAGTTAGGTAAAACCACTGCAACTTTCACCTTTTTCAGTCATGTTTGCTTCTGCATTTTTGACTGTAAAATATTACTCTTATCTTACTCATAGGGAGGAAAGAAAATGACATTACAAATTTTCGATGATGCCTTGCATAGGAGCTTCCTTTGGTTTCTACTGTGTGTTCTATTTTTGCATATTTAACATAAGTCCAATTTGCAAACCAAATAAAAGAAAAAAAAAAGAAAGAAAATCAATAGGATTCCAACAAATGATGATGCACGCAAAAAAAACAGATAATCAAATTTACTCAAAATGTTCTAAATGTATAAAAGAACAGTTTAATTTAGCACCAGCTATGAAACATAAAGGCAGCCATCCGCCGTGTCGGACTACATCTTTTTACCACAAACAGTAGCTCCCACTTCTTGTTCTCATGCACACAAGCCACTTGTTTTCTGTTGGTTTACACTAAAGTGCAAGATGCACTTGTTGTTTCCCACCCCTCTGGACTGTGTTGCACTGGTAGTTCCCTGAAACATAACAATGAAGAAATGTCCCCCCTCTCTCCGTCGCCATCCAGAAATATGATTCAATTGCATTTTATTCTTGCTGCCTTCAGGGTTATGGATGCCCCCCGCAGCAAGGCGCCGTGTACAACCAGCAGGTGTATTCACCGGGCCAGCAGTACCCGGGGCAGCCGGCCCCCGTCGTCATGCAGCCCACCGTGTACGTCACCCAAGGTCCTCTGACCAACCCCGTCAACGACTACATGGGCTACTCCATCTTCACCATGCTCTGCTGCTGCCTGCCGCTCGGAATCGCCGCCCTCATCTACTCCATCTCAGTGAGTTTCTTTCACCAGTAATCGTTTGATCCCTGCATCGCCGGTGAACGTATATCTGACTGCTTCACTCCAGGAAGAGATGAAACGCCAGGCTGGCCCCTAGCTGCATGTCAGTACAGGCCTGTTCGTGCAAGCTGATGCTCCTGCACTTGTTCAACCACATTATGGCAACAAAAGCCGGATTAGGAGGAGGATTCATTTTGTCTTGTAGGGTCTTACTTTCAATTCCACTTTTGTCTTCAGCGACAAAAACCGCTGTCTGCTCTAGCAGGTCCAGTTGATTTGTATTTATTCAATTTAGTTCACGTCAGACACCTTTTTAGTGTAAATATTACCAAGCATAGTCAGGTGGAAGATGAGTGTAAAAAATGCTGTTTTGGATGTGGCTTTTAACTCCACTACAACAAAATCGATTTTTGTTTTAACTGCTAACTTAAGTTAATTAAATAGAAACCAAAACGTAAAGACATTCTGAGACTAAATCACTCAATTTGCAATACAAGTGATATCTTAAAGTGTGGGGTTTTACTATAAGGGTGTCAGAATAAAGATCCCTGTACCGCTTTTTAAAGACGTTTTTGAAAACCATGTACCTTGTGGGTTTTTTTACCACGTTATGTTGTTAATTCAGTAAGTCCTGTTTTGGAGAAGTAAGTGGCATTTACTGGAAAAGGACTGTGGAAGTGCCCTGAAGGCAGAAGGTACAGAACGTGCGTGGAGTTATCCATTGTTAAATTAATTGACTTCTCCTTTAGATGACTTTTAAATACGTTCAAATCTATGTACGTCTCTTGCATCTCATGAAGGTTTCGAGAAAGTTGAGGGTATGACAAAACTGTGAGTTGAAATGTGCTTCAGCCTTGTTCAGTTTACTGTACTTGCCTTGCTGTAGCCAGCTGGCCCCCATGTGCGCCAGTCATGCGTGGCAGGAGCTGTGTTGTTGATAGACTGTGGGGCCGTTCCCTCAGCAGCACCAGATGCTGGAAGCTCTTTTATCCACATATAGCACCAGCAAGAATTTATGTCGAGGCTTGGAGCCCCACACTGCAGCATACTGCAGGACGCTCCTCCTGCCCTGGACATTTAAGTGGCTTTAATGTACAAACTGTCCCAGTGGTTTAAAATGCCTGCATGTTGTTGGGAGTATCTGAGGCACTCTGCGGGGTACTGTGACCTACAGCAGTCATTGCCCTCGGGTGGCTTCTCTATCAGCGGTATTTAATGAATCATTAACCTAAAGATAAACATTAACTCGGACACCAAAACATTGTGATAAGTAAGATTTTAACTCGTTTTAACTGGAGACACTCGTGTTAAAAATGGACTCTGAAAATGTCTGCACGTATGTAACTTATAAAAAAAATATGACTTCTCCATATTTGTTAAAATTCTCACCATTTTGTGACGGTTTAATACGAGACAGATGACCTCCCTTGCCTTTTCCTCCTGCTCCTACTGCCATCTGCAGGAATATGTTGATCGGTCAGAAACAACCAATCACAGCCAGGAGGAGGGACTTGGTGCAGTCAATCATTCTTGTGTATGCTGCTCTCAACATGTTAAACATAAAAACTATATCTGATTCAGTAATTGATTGACAAATCAATAACGGCACACATGAGAATAGCTTGTAGCAACATTAATTAGCTTAACATGACTGGGCTATTACTAACAACTAGCATATTAAACAATTCCAAGCGACGCATAAATATTAAGATAAAACCCTACATGAACCATTAACGAACTTTTATACATTTTTTGTACCGTTTCTTTGCTAAGTCAATACTCACTTACTTATGACCCTCACTGACACAACAGCAACGACTGAACCGCACCTCTAAAACAACAGTCAACTCTCGACCAAACTTAACCACAGTAACGCTTGACTGACTAGGAAGGCTGTCAAACAACATAGCTGGAACGGTTCTAACTCTTCATCATCATGTTTTGTGATTCTTGCTCTCTTGTGTTGATTTGGTGATAATGGAGTGATGTTTTCTTTTGGGGGTAGAAAAACAAGGAATAAAACAAAATCCAACATAAGTCTACAAGTTGTGTCTCTGTATTCAGTCAACATCTCGTTACTCGGCGTCGGATGTTTGCTGAGATGCATTGAGAGTAAGCCCCAAGATGTTTATCCCAATCGTTAAGTTGTTTCTCAATTTGAATTCTTCCTTTTCGGGAAAGAATTTGCTAAAGTTACGCAGAGACTCTTAGCTGTTTGTTACATGAGAAGTCTCAACAACCTTAAAGGTTTGTGTTTTCATCCTGAGTGGATGAGGGCTTTTTTGTTTGCTTACTGTCCCGAAGCAGACAAAAAAGGTAACATCACCCATCCCACTCCATGTTGCAAACACAAAAAAGGTTAATCTGAACAGCCCAGTACATATCACTCAGATTAAACTTTTAACCACCAATGAATAGAGTTGAGTTGATGTGATCACATTAATCCAAGATGATGTTGTTGCTGGTGAAAGAACATTACTAAGGGAGCAAATAATGTTTGACACAGAGACACCAGTTCTCCTTTCTTGCATGGCAAAGAAAGAGAATTGATCAATCCTTGTAAAATGACACACTTCCTGTTCCCATGGTTGCCTTTAAAGACCAGAAGCTTTAGTTCTAACAGTTTTGACTCGGGTGACCTGCTTTGTAACTGGACTATATAACATCCTGAAGTTTTTATGCTGCCCTAAAAAATGTACAATAAAAAAAGAAAAATCTTTGTATTGACTTTAGTAGTCAGTTGAGCTTACGTTTCAGAAAACCTTTGGAAATATTGGCTGAAGTAAGAGTAGGAGTTTTGCTACCAGAAAAAAAAAATAAAATAAAATTACTGGTCACATTTCACTGTGAAATCAATTTGATTTCACAGATATAGATAATATTTAGATCAAAATGGCATGTATGGTTTTGATCCATTTAACTGTAAATTGTTGCATAACAAGATAAAGTCTTATCTCCCAAGCGAGCTCCTACCGCTGCTGACATCAAACAAGGCTACTGATTAGACATTCTCTCTTGCTCTTGATGAAGGCGGAAGCTTTTTTCCTCTGCTCCCTCCCTGCTCCATGCCTGCCCTGCTTGCTCTGTTTTTGTCCTGACTTTTTCTATATTTTTGGAGCCTTTCTTTGCACATCATCCAAATCTTCAAATTATGGATCTGGTCAACCAGTCTCTCAATGCAATTGATCAAATTTTCAACGAGAAGTCTGGGCACAGGAGAGCCCTCTTGTCCTGTGGGGACACACCCAGCGGGATTCACCCTGTATTTATTCATGATAACAGGATTTCTGCTGTTTGGAGCTTGCGGATTCCTGGCTTATCGACAAATTTGTGACGGACTTGGCCGAACTAGCGAACACTCGGACTGCTGGAGTGGACAGAGACGAGGACTCTAAAACTCACTAACGGGATGGAATGAATCTTGGAGAAGTTGCTAGTTTCAGTTTAATTGGGAACTGAGATGTATCGGAGAGACTTTAGGGAACATTGAAATTTATAATCTACCCGACCTAAGTTTCTGTTTCTGATATTTAACCCAGAAAATGATTATTTTAGTTTATTAGTAATATTAGAAATTGTGGAGTACGCACTATTTAGATCAATATTATACAGCCCAGAAATGGAATCAGAATTAGAATTAGAATAACTATGGACTTAGAATCCAGAAATACTTAACAGGAACATCACTGCTTAGTTTATATTACTTTTAACCCAGAAAAGGATTTAGCTCTTTTTTTTTTTTGTCTTTCCTGTGGTTATTTCCTTTTAATTAATGTAAAGCACTTTTAATTGCCTTGTTGCTGAAAATGTGCTGTGGTTTCTCTTGCTCTTTTTTCCCGTCTTTATTTGCACGTCTGTGAATTAAGTAATTCATTTCTACGGCATATAGAGACATTAAAACACATGATGGAAGTTCACGTCATGGGCTTTCATTACCAGAGATCCAGGCAGCTCGAAAGTAGAAAGCACTGTTGCCATGCAGTGCACTCCATCAACAAACAATCTGTCCTTTGCAACTCAAACAAAGTGCATCATTTGGTCTCTCTCAGGGTAATGGGGTAATTGGTAATTGCATAGAGATGTTTATTGCATCTCTTCTGGGATTTGCTGTCTTATCATCTTACCAGAAGTGCAGCCAGACAGGAAATGTCTTCCTTTGCAGGAAGAGAGGCTGTTCGAAATGGGAAACACTGGAGTTTGTTCGAAATGAACAGCATTTCAAACAAACTGCGTCTGCTTTTGGTTCCGTAAACAAACTTTATTCTCCTGCATGTTCTACAGAAGAGTTTCCTGTTTTGGTTTATGCGTTCTCCTTTATGCGCTTCGTAGTGGCTGTCCGTGATGAATATGTTGTTTATTGTCGATTATACACTGCCTTGCAAAAGTACTCGGAAACATTTGGAACTTTTCTCCATTTTTGTCACATTACTACCACAAACCTCAGTGTCATTTCATGTCATCTTTTGTGAGAATCTCTACACGGGACGACTAGTTGCAACATGCTACACAAATCTAGCCTGGGAAAGAGTAGCAAGAAGAAAACCATCACAGAAGAAATAAAAAGGCGTCCAGATGTCTTGATTGCCCATTGACGCACTTCATCTAGTGGCCACAGAAAATATGTTGAAGAAACGGCAAAGACCAAAACTGAGCTGTAGATGCATGCAACACCGTGTGTGAGGAAGAAACCAGCGTAACACGTTCGCCTGATGGGAGGATGGACTTGAGACTGAAGCAGAGATTCACCTTTTAGCACAGCGATGAAGCCGAGATGCAGCCAGAGCTGCCATCAGTTGGTTTAAAAGTTTTCAGATTGTTGTGTTTATTACACAGCCACATATTACTGAAAGAGATGGAGGAACCACCAGTGCAGAAAGTTAATCACATGAAGAGCTACTTGTCGGCTAAGAGTTAATCATTTATGATCAGTTTACATTCATTTGTGAAGACGCAGTAAACATAACGTGGTGTGGGATTCGACCATTAGGCTTTTTCCTTATTAGGACTCGCATCAGAGAGCCGAGATAGCAGCGGACGGAGACGGCAGCGAGATGCTGCAAAACAAACCTCTTATTTCCACTGAACACACGGCGATTGGGGAAAAAAGTCCTGAGTGGTTTTCCCTCAAGTTGGCACCTGTTTTTTCCTCACTTTCCTGCAAAGACAATAAAGTTGTTTTCCACCGGAAAAGGGGGAAAAAATGGCAGAAATGTTGGAGGTGGACAAAATCTGCTGCAAAGGAAGTTCAAATTAACTTTATTTTTATTTTTTTTGCTGTTGTTTTGGACAAGTCTGATCTCAGATTTGGGTCAACGCAGTTTGTGTGGAACGTCAAGACAAGCGGCGTTTTGTTGAGAATCTGAGCTTACTGCACGCCGCTCTCCGCCTTTGGGTGCGCTGTGAAAGGGTTGCTTTCTTCCTCCTCAAATCAGCCTTTTATTACTGATGGGAGCTGAGCATCAAACCATTTCGGGTCAATGATCATTGCGTGCAAGAGCGGGGGATGTATTTCACCAGGCGAGAAACTCCAGAATGGGATCATTTCCTCTCGTCAGTCCCAATGTGTGACCCATAGTTTCACTCTTGATAACAAACGTTTGGGAAGGGCAGCCCTCCTTAAACTTCCTGTCAGCAAGTGTTCAAGAATTTCAACATCTGCAGTATGTTTCTCTATCATGAGCGTTTCTCTTTTTTTCTATTTTTTTTACTGTATGCAGATTTAAAGATTGAGTTTTGCAGTCTCGTAAATTGAGGCTCGAATAACCAGTTCACCTGGGGTTTTTTTTAATGAAGTGTTTATTCTCTCTTTCAGTATTTGAATATGTTTGTGAATAAACAAATTCAGTTATTGTACAAGTTTGAACAAGTCTGCTTTTCTCTCTCAGCGCTCCAGGGCGTTACGAACAAATGACCAAAACACACAATGGGAACTTTTATCTACAATCTTGGCACCTTTCAGTTCTCTTTTTCTTTCCCCCCCTTCATAACGCCTAACCTCTACTAGCTTTTCATACAATACTGAACTCATGGGAGAGGGATGAAGCAATTTTCTTTTACAGCCAATATAAATTTAGATGAGCTGTAGACCTTGCTTCCTGATGGTAAGCATCTGTGAGCCTTTATAATGAAAACCTGAGATTAAAGATGACGAGCGAAGGTTTGTCGTCATGTTTTTCATGTTATTAAAGTTTTTCTTTCCTCTCTATTTTGTCATATTGCAATAAAACCTCCATGAGTTATTGGGATATTATGCGACACGGCCAACAAAAGTAGTCCATTATTGTCAAAGTGAGAAAGCGATTTTCAAAGGATTTTACAAACCTAAAAAATGCACTCCTATCAATAAAAACCCAGAATCCCAGCAGACGTTTCAGGTAGGAACTTTAAAACTTTATGACCGGGTTTGATTACACTGTTCAGGCCATCATTTCAACCTGGAAAGAGTGTGGCACAAGAGCAAACCTGACCTGAGGTGTGACTGCCACACCTCTGGTCGACAGGAAAAATATGAGCCGTTTTGGGGAAGGCTTTAAAATCAAAAGTTCTGTTTACATGTAGGGAACAATAGATGCTTGGAAAAAGACTTGTTCAAATAAGACCGCAACTAAATGTTTTACCAAAAGTGGAAACGCTACACACGCCGTTCCTACTGTGAAATATGTTGGCGAGAACTCTGTTTTTGTGGGCTGCGCTTTTTTTTTCAGTGGGTTTTTTTATTCAGTGGGTTGTGTCAGGACTTACTACTGAAACAACCTAGTCAAGATAATTTGTTAGTAAGTGGGAAAAATAATCTTCCTTATATGTATGAAGGTTAAAGGAGACTCTTGGAAATTCCAAATAACGGTCAAAATCAGTAAAATGCTTAATTGATCCGTCTGCTTTTAGAATGCCATGAACCAAGGTGTTTCAGTCTGTGGTTGTGGTTAATCTGTGGTTATAAGGGCAGACTTTACTTGACCAGAGTTATCATGGGTGAAAGGTGTCATGAAATTGTCAAACTTGCATCATTGTGTCGGCGTTGGCGAAATTGAGAAACAAAATCCCATCAAATGTAGCCGTCCAACTGTGAGGTCACCGTGTTTTCTTCAGAGAACAGGACGCTCAAAGCTTATATCTTTCTGCCTTACGCATTTTTTTCCAACCCTCTTAGGTTTTGTTTTTGTTTTTTTTAAACAAGGACGTTGAATGCAGTGAGGCACTTTGCAAAGATATGGATGAGTCGACTTTCCCTCGCCTTGACTCGCATGGCCAAGCCACTTGTGAAATCTGATTTTCGTTGAGCACTCGGTCGTCTTTCATTTGTTTACATTTCTTGTAATGGGCCTTCCAGTCAGACCGGCCTCTCGAGATCGAGAGAACAATGGCAGGAGCAGCATTATCGTGGAAGCGTTTAAAACTCAATTTTATAATGGAGCTGCAATCGGACCCAACGGCTGAGAGAGCGTTTCTTTTTTTTTTTTAACACCACATCCGTTCGGCATGGTTCTGGCAGACTGTGGGAGTGGGTTAGAGTTGAGTGAATAGCTCTGTGGATGTATCCTCATCATCTGATAACATTCCTCCAAATTCAAGGGCAGCAAGGCGTTGGTTTACCTTGGCAGCTTTAAGCGGGGTATTCTTAGAAAGACATTCACCGTGAAGCTAAATGGCATTCATGTTGGCTTTGGTGTGTTAACTTTACGTAAACAGTCTCAGGCTGAAGAATGTATCTAATAGGGTTCTGTGGAAAAACTCCCTCACTCCCCCACACCCACATCCCCCACTCCCTCACAGATTACTTCTGGGGTTTTTTTTTCTTTTTTTTCTTTTTGGTCACACTTAAATGTTTCAAATCATATCAAAGATAACCAGAGTAAATACAAAAAGGAGTTTATTTATAGAGACTGAAATCTGTCCAAACCAACCTGGACCCATGGGAGAAAAGTGAACATAGAGATTGTGAAGTTAAGCAGCTGCGATGACTAGCAATGAGTCACTGACGTCGCTATGGGGGAATTTTGGCAAGTTTGACCACAACTGTTTCAAAACCGTATAAATCCGGATTGATATCAGTGAATTTGTTTCTTAGTTGTTCTTTAGTTTCTGTAGATCGGGCCGTGATCTGTTCCTTTTTTTAAACTCTTGTAGGTGACTTCATGACTCTGGTAGTGATCAGGATTGAATGTTTGGATGTTACTTCTGAAATTAAACTCACATAATAAAAAACTTTGGTTATTTACCTATATTTTTTTACTTTCTCACACTTGGATAGCTCTCCCTCCTCTAAGAAGTGTATTTTGTATTTTTTCAGGTTGTTTTATATCTTAACATTTTTTGACGATTTGATGGAAAATTTGTAGATTTACGCAACTGCACATAAACCTTAATGTGTACTTTTCATATCTAAGCAGGGGCGCTGAATCTCCCACCCTGAGCCAAAGGTTGAACTTTATCATGTCTTTAGATATCAGCTGGGAGAAATTAAATCTATAATTATATTCAATTATTTACTTATTTATATTTATACTATAATCAAGCAGCCTTTATGGTGGCTGTAGAGGGACGTAACTCTGAACGGCTCTGGCCACGTTTACTGTAAACGCGGCGTTACTTCCTGGATTCAATCTTTCTTTGATCAACCTACGTGCATTTTCACATGAATCACAGAGGAAATTCACACTTTGGTGGGTTTTTGAGGTTTTTTTATGCTGTAACATTGTAGCAGTGCAGCTTGTTGTTGCAATTGACTTCATATCGCTTTAAGATGAGATCGGAGTGACTGCGCTGCAAAAACAAAAAAATCTTACCAGGTATTCTTTGTTTAGTCTCCAGTGCAAATATCCTAGCACACTTGAAATAAGACAAAACTAAATTACAGGTAACTTTTCATTAAGATAAAAGAGCTTGATTTAAATCAACAATTCCTTAGTATTGATGAAAAAGTACTAGTTCAATTGGCAGATTATTTCACTTATAACAAGACATTTTTCTTGTTACAAATTATGTGATATTTCATATTTGCACTAAAAACTAAAATTACTTGGTATGCTTTTGTGTTTTTTGCAATGAATTACTGAAGTTGAAATGCCAGAATGCTTTTATTTGTATAGATGGTGACCTTTGAGTCTTGATTTTGAATTTTTTGTGTGTGTTTTGTTCTGTTTTAGTTCGTCTCCACGTAATCATATATTCCTCCCACATTAAGCAGCTGCCTAATCTTGTCCACGGAGGCCCCGTTCTCTGTTAGACAGTGGAGAAGAATGCAGACTCGAACTGAGCAGCTCATTGGAGGAGGGCTTACGGTATTTACAGCACTTGAGCAAACACAGAGGCAGGCTAATCCACGTGAGACGAGTGCAGAGGCAGGAGAGTGACGCGTGTTGCAGAAACATCCCAGGAACGAGGCTTGCAGGAGACAGGAAGTCACACTGAGGCTGGAGCGTAAGCAGACCGCCGAGGAGCACAACGCGATAAAGTCGGCCGGGAACTAAAGCTGATGATCTGTTGTGGGTAACGAGCAAAACCCAAAAAGTCTGCGATGTTTACTTGTTCTCATTGTGGGGCACCATGCCACAACTCCAACCACCGTCTCCACAAGACCAAAAATAACATCTTTCAGTCAAAACGTTCCCAGATGAGAAACACTTGGCTGTAACTGTTTAAAAACATCTTGCCAGAAATCATCAGAGAACATACAGTGAAAGAACAAAAGCTCTGTAGTTTCAGTATCATTATTAAAGACAAAACAACAGTTGGTTTTGAACTTTAAAAATTAATAAATAAATAAAAGAAACCTCTCACACATACACACACACAGTTTAAATTTTTTAATTGATTTCAGGATTAGCTCACTCTAGCCTGAAAAGAAGAAAATTTCAAAATCCATCAATAAAATCAATGGCATCGATGCCCATGGTGTGTGTGTGTGTGTGTAAACTCTTCATGTGACAGAATTACAGTGCGTGTGAAGTGGAACAACGTGCGTGTGTGTGTGTGTGTGTGTGTGTGTGTGTGTGCGTGTGTGTGTGTGTGTGTGTGTGCGTGTGCGTGCGTGTGCGTGCGTGCGTGCAGTGGGAAATTCTGCTTGTTTCTGTTCCCTTTTATACACGCTACTAGAAAGCACACAACAAACTTTTCCTTTTCAGTTCCATAAGGAACAACATGAATCTCTCCGTATTTAAGAAAAACCAACAGACAGTTGGAACAAACACATTTTGTAAAAAATGTGCCTAAAACTGTGTAATGGTTTTACTTACTATTTAAGTTGCTATATTCTTCCCATTAGGAGTATAAGTGCTGCAACGTGTTACCTTTTTTTTTTTTCCACATGAGCATCCATTTAATTATACACCTTTGAGATCATGGAGCCTGAAAATAAAAACATGCGGCTTCGGTGTTTGTTGACTGTTTTGTAGTTGTGTTCGTTTTAAGCCGACTGATGGTAACTGAATTCTAACTGCTGATTAGCATCGTTTACATATCAAACTCTGGGTTTTCCGGTGGTAAACGTTGTCCTCCTTCCTCTTGCACTTCTCCAGATTTGTGTGTAGTTTCAGCGGCTGCAGTACGTAGATGTTGAGCATTTCAGGTGTTTCAAATCCATCACCTATTTGCTGAAAAGCATGAACCAAGGTTGAGTTTCCCCCCCCCGATGGGCTAATCATGCATGTGTCTCCTGTCCAGGCAGCTGAGGCAAACGCTGCAGTGGGTCTGGTTCCCTTGCAGTGTCTGTAAAAAATCGTCTCTACAAAAAAAAAAAAAGGAAGGGTGGGGGGGAAATGAGATGTTCCTCATGTTGCACAATTAAACTCATTGACTGAATGAAGCAGCAGTTTAATATTCTTCCTTTTTATACCGTAGAAATAAGATTTACTTTCAAAACTCCGATTGTACTGCATCTGCATGTGCCTGTTTTATTCATTACTTCCTTCTTGTTGTTTTTTTTTTTTTTTTTTGCCTGTAGGCCCGTGAAGCCAACCACACCGGTAACCGGATGTCTGCAGAGAGGAACAGCAGGACCGCCAAGACGCTGAACCACGTGGCTCTGGGTCTCGGGCTCGGATCCCTCGTCCTTTGCATCATTTACATTGTGGTGGTTGTCGTCATGGCTTCCTCACACTAGTGTCTCCATTTCATACCTTTACTACGCATGCTTCTGTTAAATAATTATGAATTATACTGGCCAGGTTGGATGAGAAGCTGCCCTGCGGTTGCATTATTGAATAATTGTGTTAGAGAATGTAATCAGTGTGATTTTGTTTTCCATCGTTGTTTTGTAATCAAAGTGATTAAGGACCTGCTTCTCTTCTGACAGTTTTATTTTTGTATAAAATGAAATGGTTTTATTATTATTGTTATTATTTCAGACCAAATGGGGCAATCTGCCTCTCACAAAATCTGCATGAATTTCTAAAAAAAAAAGTGGAGCTGCTGTAGCGGACGCAGTTTCCTCCATTGGCTCTGACTCGATCTGATCCCGCTCCGAAGTAAACCGAACCGTTCCGGCTATTTGGCAATGATTTTATTTTCCCTTTTTATACTTTTTCCAAACCATGCTTAAAAGGCTTTGTTTCTCAATAAAGAACATCTTTTTAAATAAAGGCGCAACGTAAATCATTTGTGTCATTTTCTTTCTGTTTTGCTTATCCAACTGCAATAAAAGAAAAGGAAAAATGGTCCATTTAAGACGTGAATTTGATGTAAATTTAAAGTTGAAGCATTTCTGATGCATTCTTGCTTTAAAAGGGAGATTAATGCTTTTTTTTTTGCCTAATACTGCAATAAAAGATGAACATTGATTTTTATTTTCCCTCAAGCAACGTTTAGATGCAGAGAGAACAGGATATGACTCAAGTCTTCAAGTTGTCTGTTCCATTATCGTGTCTCAACAAAGATCCCGCAGAAGCTTGAGATTCATCCATGGACTCCTTTCCACACGCCGAGCCTTTTACAGTAAACGTTTTGTCTCCACTTCCGCGGACCCGCCCTCCTCGCTTCCGCCATTCATTCCATCATATGAGTTCATGTCCAAACTGATGTGCCTGCATTGTTCAGCTGGGGGGGGGTGCTTGCCTTTTTCAATTTTAAGTCATTGTGCAATACAGTAAAACCATTTCTTCACCCCTGCCAGTATTTGGTGCCATTTTCTCAAATTCTTTCCTTTGAGACCATCCGTGAATTCCCGTGGGATTCTGTCTCGTCTTTTTCTCGATTATGGCTCAGGAATAACTTTGCAAAACTTGAGAGAGAAGTGTAAAAATATAGAGACTTGCAAAAGTATTCATTCATAGAAGTTTTTATTTTTATTTATCATATTCTATCTTCAATGAATTTTCTTTTAATTTTATGTGCTACACCCCCTCTGTAGCTCTGGATGCATGTTTAAGTCCTGCTGGAAGGAACATTTATGCCTCGATGTGTCTCAAATCTTTTTGCATGCTGACTTCCCCGTATTTAACTCCGGTTAATCTCTGACTGACCTGCAAAGAGACCGTCCACTTCCTCTGCTGGCTCAGTTTTAACGTGGACATTCTTAACGTGTGGACGTTCAAACCAACCAGTGCAACTTCACTAAATATCCAGGAAAAGTCTTTATAAAATCAGGGAAATCATTAATTGCAAAACGCAGACGTCTGGACCGTATCAGCACAGGATCTCAGAGCAAAGAAGTGCAGTGAAGTGATAGAAATTGGTTTGTGGCCTCCCTATGCTAATTCAAAAATGTCCAGTTCTGAAGAAGAGATGGAGAGATTAAAATAAGGCGATAAAATTGACACTTCAGAAACTCTGTCATCTTAAGGGGCTATTTGAAGATTTTGATTCTGGCTCTTGTCTGTGGCAGTAAGACTTTCCCGTCTTGGTCTCTGAGAAGCTGCTCAAGTCTGTAATCCTCTATATTTCTTAGCAGCTTTATTTGCTACATCCCTTCTCTCATAACGCTGCCAACGTGTCTCATTGTGCTGACAGCGCGTTCTGGGTGATATCCTGTATAGGGTAGATGGGCCTTTATGTCTTTGTAGTTGTGGTTGCAAGAGGTGCAAGCCACACTGTGTAGATTTGCGATAGTAAAACATTTTACTTCCACACCACGTTGGACCATCCACATAGCATCGCATTACAGAAGTTTACGATTTTAATGTGGTCAAATGTGAAGAAAAAAAAGTTAAATAGGTATGAATAATTTTAATATACTTCAGAATAACAGTTGCGTTCAGGTTGAATGTCTGACTAACCTTTTGCCTGAGGAGCTGTGGTTGTGCATGTCTGACACCTCTATAGGTGGCAAGTTTCTGCAAAAATCCTCAAAATGCAAGATCACTGACATGTGTACAGCTGCATTGAGCCTTTTTTTTTCCGGGATGATTGTGGTGCGCCCCACATTTTGGCAGAATGTGAAAGTGGGGCACTAATGTGATAAAAACGGTCTCATACTTCTCACTTTCTCTTTAGAAAATGTTTTTGACATCGTATTCAAGCAGCTATTTTTCTGAAAGTAGACAACTATGTGTGTTAAAAGTATTTTAAAAAATGTACTCTTGATCTTTATTTAACAATTTTACATTCCTTTCCATTTTTTTTGTTGTTTTTTTGCGTAAACAGGTTGTGAGATTAAGAAATCTCCTCAGGGTTACGATATCATGCAGGCATTTACTTCCACTTTTGAATTCCCAGAAACCAGAGCAACTCTAAATGGGTTTAAGATGTGTGTGTGCGTGTCTGCGTGTGCGTGTGTGTGTTAATGGGAGTGTGTTGGCTTAGCTCTGGCGGCTTTGTGACTGCAGTCACAACGGATGCTGTGGGTGGAAAGAGGTGATATTGCCCCACAGGAACCTGCTGGTTTCTTGTCTCACTCGAGAGATTGTGGACTGAAGACACAAAAGCTGAACTCTTTGCGAGGTGTGTGTCCCGTTAGATCTGACGTAAAGGTAACACAGCGTTTCAGAAAAAGATCATACCAACAACCGTGTATAGTGTGATGTTCTGGTTCTGCTCTGCTGCTTCAAGACCTGGAAGACTTAGTGAGATAAATGGAACTATGAATTCTGCTGTCGACCAAAAACATCTTGAAGGAGACCGTCCGGCCATCTCAAGCTGAAACCAATTTGGGTTCTTGAGCAGGACGATGATCCAAAACACACCAGCAATTCCACTGCTGAATGGCTGAACTAAAAAAAAAAAAAGTTTGGACTGGTCTAGTTAAAATCCTGACCTGAATCATATTGAGATGCTGTGGCATGACCTTAAAATGTGAATTATGACAAATGATGGAAAAGATGAGTTGGCCACATTTCCTCCACAGCTGTTAAACATTCATTGCAAGTTATCGTTATTGCTTGATTTCAGCTGTTGTTGGTAAAAGTTGCCCAAGCAGTTATAAGGTTAATTGGGCTGCCTGAGGGATATGGGTGAAGTTAGTGACGGTTTAGCGCCTCCAGCTGGCCTGGTGACCCCAAACAGTCCACTCATATCTCTGGCTCACCTGGTGTTTTGGCTGTGTGGAGCCCCCTGCTGGATAGTCTGAGAAACGTAAACATGCCGCACCTGTAAGGATAAAAATACCCAACCTGGTGTTACGTTTCATTACACACTTTTCAATTTAACTAAAGTAGTTAAGAAAAAAAAAAAACAACTCTAAGGCCTGATAAATTGTTTCAAACATTTTCCATGTGTATTGTGCTAATATAATTCAAATGAAAATCAAACAATTTTGGTAGAGAAAAAAATAAATTTAAAAAAGTTAGGATATACATTGTTGGAAGATCTTTATAGTTAAAGAGACGTAAAACTGTTATTCCGGCATTACCCATTTATAATTCATCGTTTGAAGAGAGGTGACAAAGTAGCCATTCCCCGCCCCCCCAGTCCACCAAAATAAAACTTGCACAGAGCCGCAATTTTTAATTGACATTTTTTGGGGGGAAAAAAGGCAGCATAATTTATTAAATATTTTACAATAGAAAGGAAAAACTCCAAAAAGTTTGATTCCAAAATGTGAGTTTATGAGTAAAAGTCCCAACTTTTCTAAAGATGCTAGTGTGAGCGCTGCTCTTAACACACATATTTTCTTAAATTCTCATTTTAAAATAGCCTGCAAAGAAAAGTATTCACTTCTCCGGCCGCAGCTCTAGCCAGATTTGTGTGAATGTCGCTTTGTTTTTCCACCCCTGCTGGAGAGTTGGATGCCAGACCTCTGGTGAGGAACCGCTGGGAAAACCCTCAGGGATAAATAAGCCTGGTATCAGAAGATAGCGGCTGTCTTGTTAGAAGAAACTAAACAGACACTGGGCGTGTGACATGAGTGATGTTTGAGTTTTAAAAAAAATCTCCAATCTCTGCTTGGTAACTAAGAATGATAGTTGAACTGGGGAATGTCCTTTTTCTTTACATTTGTATTTATTTTTTTCTGTTATTACTCACCGACAATCCAAGGAAATAAAACACCAAACAAAAATGTCTCTGCTGCCCTCTATCGACGAACAAGCAGCATTAAGTTGCATCTGTTGGAAATATGTGTTGCCGTTATTCTTACATGTGTATAGATTATTGTTCTTATATTACTATAGGTTAATATAACCTATAGTAAATGAAAATCACTTCTGATTTTCATTTAGAAGTGTTGGCCTCTCACTGTCTGTGTTAAAACTTTGTGTGTTGAAGACTTTCTCACACTGATAACAGCCCTCCGCCCTGGAGAGAAATCGCTCCCAAGGGAAAAGGCGAGACGGACCTTGTGTGTGTAGAACCTGTAGACAAAGCTCGCCTTCTGTCTCTTCTCTTTATCTCTCCCTTCTCTGAAAATAAAAGACGAGCTCTAACTGGAAGTTATCAGAACGCGCGGTGGGCAGCTCTCTGGTGCAGTTCGTCTTCTTCTTTCATGGAAGCTTGGTAAAAACTCACATAAGTTATCTGTGGTTCTTTCTTTTCCATGTACCGTATTTTCCGCACTATAAGGCACACCTTCAATGAATGGCCTATTTTAAACTTTTTTCATATATAAGGCGCATAGAATAGACACTAGTTACGGTTGCGTGATTTGTTCCGTACTCTACAAATGTGGATGTGTAATAATAAAGAAGTGGTCCCCGCAGTGGCGCAACTACACATTATTCAGGTGGATGCGAAAACATAGATCAGATAAGGCGCACCGGATTATAAGGCGCACTGTCGGCTTTTGAGGAAATTGAAGGTTTTTAGGTGCGCCTTATAGTGCGGAAAATATGGTAGGTTCAGAAAATACCCATCAGTACCCAGCACTTCATTTTTAGTTTGTCGCTTTCAATTCCACAAGGTAAAACAAAGAGCTTTCGATTCTATGCATAGCATAAACTTTATTGAATATATGAAAACAAATACAAATGGGGGAAAAAAATAGAATAAAGTCAAATTTTTTTCCCCCTCAAACAAGAAAATAATTTAAGTCACCCTTTAATCGATTCAAAACATAAAAGAACAATGTGTTTTTCATTTTTTCTGAACCAAGCGTTTCTTCCACCTTCAAATCCATCAAGACTTCTTGGGTTTGCATTGCATCTGTTCAGGCGTCAATTCAACCCAGGACATACGCAGCTTTGTTCTGTCTGCTGAATGGAAGGAGCATTTTTTCCTGCAGCGTTAGTTACTCTGACAGAGGCACTCGCTGACCTTTTCTACAAAATGTCGTCAGAGGAAGACAGCAGAACATATAGAAGAGTCATTGTTCCATCAGCTAAGATGCAAATGTGGTTGAAGATCTTCAAACTGCTACTTTTGATTAACATTTATACCGATACTGATACAGAAAGCTGAAGCTCACTCAGGACTTTTAGCCGATTTATTACTGAACAGAAGCCGCGTGGAGACCACACACTAGTAATACGCAGATGATGCAACTGGTGTGTACAGCTAAGCACATTTATTGTACATTTCTGAAATATTTACACACTTAAAACCTTCCCGCTCTTTCGGCGACGTGTGCGCATCAGATTACATTCGTCCCCCACCGTCTCTTCGCTCAGCAGGGAGAATTTTAAGCGGCAGAGCTGCTTAGAACGACACAAACGCGAGAAAATAGTGTCATGACAGAAAGCAGAGCTTGAAATTTGTTCGTTGTCAGTGTTCAACTTATCAAGCGTTTCTAATATCGACAAGAACCGAGAGATCCACCGGACCTTTGCCGAGATAAGTCGAGGCTAAACAGGCAGGAAGGACAGAAACAGGAATGTGACGTCAAAGTCTGAAACCGGCAGTTTTTATGATCAGCATCACTAAATGATTACAAATGTGCAACATGAACCGTCTTATCTGTTAACAGAAATTATGTTTTTCTCTTAAATAGCAGTTTATGATCTTTCTGTTGTCGGGGGAGAGCTTCTCAGTACGAGCGGATGGCAGGAGGAACGTGGGCGCAGTCCTGCTCGTTCAGAGAGCTGTCGATGACGGGGCGGTACCTCAGCGTCACCTGGGATTGGTCGGAATAAGAGGCGCGTTAAGACAACACTAATGACGGCGAGACGACGACAAACCAGAGCGCACGTGGTACCTTTCCAGTTTTGGGGTCTACGTATGACATGGTGTGCTTCCTCCAGTGCTGCTCGAAGGGCTTCTTCTGCTGACCCTCCAGGGGCTTGGAGTAGTCGTACTCATCGATACGATCCTGAAACACAAAGGGGCCGATCAAATTGCCATGGTGACAGACTAGGGTGAGAATGGAACCACACGTGCAATAAACAAACAAAATTTTCACACGGTTCTGTCATCTAACAGTGTGTGTGTTGGCGTATCTGGAAATACTAGATTCCTGGCTTTAAATATGAAATCAAACATTTTCTGAAACTAGTTGTTTCAAATATGTATGTTAGCTAGGATGGATGCTTGTTTTGACCCCTTGTCCAAGGCGAAGGGGCCATTTCAGCCGTATTTTTTACAGAATTTTTTTGTTTGTTATGGAGCAGATAAGATGAAATGAGGCACAAACAGTTAATCTTAAAAATGTTATGAAAAACAAGCAGCCTAATGCTTTCAACTGAACAACTTTGGCCCTTATGACAAAACTTTTGGACACCACTGGTCCAGAACGTGTTTAATAGGATGAAAGGTGTGAAATTCAAAGTTCTACCAGTTAAAATGGGTTTGATGTGAAGTTAGCCTCATTTTTAACTCCACTTTGACTTTTCATCAGGAGCTGGCAGCTCAGCCCCTGGGCGCCCCCAAGTGGCCAGAAAATGAAGCTACATTTTTCTAACAAATCAGGCTGCTTTGTTTTTCATCATGCTCAACTGATCTTAGTAAGGCGAAAGTATGGAGTCACAATTACTTTGAATGAGTGAAGAAACAGAAATATAAAGATCAGTGATGTAAATTTTTTTTTATAAATCTAAGGACTAACCTTGAAGTCCTCTCTGGCGTGCGCACCCCTGCTCTCCTTTCTTTGCTCAGCACCGTTGATGGTTTGGACGGCGTTCAGCATCAGGTTCTGCAGCTCCAGTGACTCCACCAAGTCTGTGTTCCACACGATGCCTAATACACAAAACAAAACAAACAAAAAAATCCACCTTAATCAGTTCTCCACACAGCCAAAGAGTACAAAGACTCTGTGGCTGTGGAGAATCCTACCTCTGTCAAACGTTTTGATCTTCTCCATGCTCTGGTAGACGTCGGCCATCTTATCGCATCCCTCCTTCAGAACAGAGCCGGTACGGAAGACGGCGGCGTGGTTCTGCATAGTCTGGACGCGGGAAAATAAAACAATTCCAGCTTTTGGAAGAACACGTCCTAGCAAATCCACGGTGGACTGCCGAGTCTGTGTTCAAAGTGTTCACCTTCTGCATGTTCAGCCTGATCTCAGATGTTCTCAGATTTCCATTAGCAAACCTCAGCTTGTCCAGGTTGGCCACAGACTCCTCTCCTGCGCTGGGCTTCAGGGGCGAAAGCTTCTCTCCTAAAGCGACGTAAACGAGTGTTAGCAGTGATTTCACATGGAACACTGCTAATGTAACACATTGACCCATCAATCGTGTTGTCTGCTGCAGAAGCAGAGAAATCTTACCAGGTTTGTGCTCCTCTGCGATGGTCAGCGCGCAGGCTCTCCCGAACACCACCAGGTCCAGCAGCGAGTTAGCGCCCAGCCTGTTAGCGCCGTGAACGCTGGCACAAGCCGCCTCACCGCAGGCGTACAGCCCAGGAATCACTTTGTCCTTGCCGTTAGTGTGATCAATCACCTGATGGTGGGGAAAAATTTTTTAAAATTCATCGTTAACGGTGGTCTGAGGAGACATCTGAGAGCGGCGAACGGGATCGGAGGTGTGGGTGGGGGGGGGGCGAACCTGTCCCTTGTAGTTGGTGGGAATTCCTCCCATGTTGTAGTGAACCGTGGGCAGGACGGGGATGGGCTCCTTAGTCACGTCGACTCCAGCGAAGATCATGGCGGTCTCAGAGATCCCGGGCAGCCTGGTGGCCAGCTGCTGCGGAGGCAGGTGGTGGAGCTGCAGGTACACGTGGTCCTTGTCCGGACCCACACCTCTACAGAGAGTAGGGCGACCATTTTAACGGCCGCTTCATGTCTGCAGCCACGAAGCAGAACAAAAAAAAGAAGAAATCTGTGTGCCGTGACCCTCCCTACCTGCCCTCTCTGATCTCTATGGTCATGGAGCGGGACACCACGTCTCTGGAGGCCAGGTCTTTGGCGTTGGGGGCGTAACGCTCCATGAAGCGCTCGCCCTCGCTGTTGATCAGGATTCCTCCCTCGCCACGGCAACCCTCCGTAATCAGGCAGCCAGCCCCGTAGATCCCTGCAAACATTCACGTGTTAAACTGCTGGGAAAGCATTGTTCATATAACAACTCCAGCAGGGTTGAAATGATTAATGGAATTAATTGTGATTAATCAATTATTGACTAATTTAGTAATAGATTAACTGGAATATGCAGACTCTAAAATTGCCCAATTTGCTGAAAGAACAATCAGAGATCTAATTAAGCAAAAGCTGTACAAAGAAGATATATGTTTTGCATGAGATAAAAAAACATTTGTCTATAAATATATTCTACCCAGAACTCATCAAGTATCATTTTTAGCTTCACTTTTTTCAAATTCTGCAAAATCAATGTCCCATTAGGCACATTTTGTTGTCAATTTACTAATCAACACACTAGACAGTACTTTTTTAGCTGCAGATGCAGTTTTTACTACACATGATCAAGCTTTCATTAAAGGAATAATGAAAGCTTATTCCTTTAATAAGCTTTCATTATTAAAGCTTATTAAAAGAATAAGCTTTAATAATGCTTATTGGGTTTTTTTGCATTGTAAAAAACCTAATTATTTGCATCTTTTAAAATATTTCAAATATCGTGTAAAAAAAGGCTTATGTGGTTAAATTAAAAATGTGCCAATTTTTTTATCCGATTAGTTGTCAAAGTAATCAATAGCATAATCAACAATGAAAATAATCATTAATTGCAGCCCTGCATTCCAGACTCTACTTTCAAAAATTAAACGCCTTTTTATGTCATTTTTAAAATGTGAGACACTAAAGGTTTGGCCTGGCCAGGTTCTCGAAACTGCAAGTCTTACTATACTAGTAGACTGCCACGTCATTGTTAAAGTCTCTAAAAATGCACTCGTTTAGGTTCCATGTAAAAAAAAAATAAAATCAAACAATAAACTTGAATAGTTACGTCATCCTTCGAGTCGAGTTGACACATTCTGCTGCATCGTTCCTACACAAAGCTTTTTATACCCTTCAGTTTTGAGCTAAAATGGCAGCTGTAGCAGTGGCCTCAATTATCTACACTCATCACTGTAAATCCAAACGCAACTATTTTTGACCCACGCAATGTAACTGTGCTTATTTAGCCAACAGGTGAAAAACAGTATGAAGATTAGACTATAAGAAGAAAGACAAACACACACAGCCTTCAATACGGCGCAGCATGATTATGAAACGTCACCGTTGAGGCTGGTGTCAAATGTCTGGCAGAAACAAAAATAAGGACGACCTTCAGTCACACACATCTGTCACTTTAAACGTCTGAACACAGAAACGGTTCGGTCCGTGTCCGAAAGCTGGACCCAGATGATCAAAGCGGCAAAAGTGTAAAACTACAACACACACACACATTTTGAAAGTTGTGTCAGTGAAAACATGCAGGGTTAAGACTTTTGGTCTGTTCTGCAAAACCTGGACCACGTCACTGTTTACTTTTCAGTTTTTCTTAATCTTGTCTAAAAGATCAAGTTAAGGTAGTTGTGGCATTACGTCTGTCCACCTGTACGTCTCTGGCTCCACCTTCTGCTGCAACCTTTGAGCTGAAGGTCTGCAACAATCAGTCAATAACAACATCCAGCATGTAGGGGGAAAAAACATTACCATGAGATTTCACCAATGTTTCTGCATTATTGAAGAATCAAGCAATACAGCTTTCCCTTTCAATTAATCAACAAGATTGTAACTCTGAAGTGCTTTGTTCTTTACTCTCTCTTTACGCCACTGAGTGAGATAGCAGGGGCAAAATTCCACACATGTAAACATTAACGCTTTCTTACAAGATTATGCCAAATTTCCGTGGCACTTCAAAGCAGTTTGCCTCTCACTCTGGCTCTGGTTGTGACTTTTCTCACCGGTGGGATGGAACTGCACAAACTCTAAATCCTGGCACGGCAGGCCGGCTCTGGTCACCATGGCGGTTCCGTCTCCTGTGCTGGTGTGGGCAGACGTGCAGCTGAAATACGTCCTTCCGTAACCACTGAGAAACACACATTTAAAGTCTCATTATAACTGTGAGTCCTGAGCCGACAACACTGAGCTGCAGCCGAGTTCCTGGTGTACCCTGTGGCGATGACGGTGTTCTGGGCTCTGAAGCGGTGGATGGAGCCGTCCTCCATGCAGAGAGCAATAACTCCTTTACACTCTCCGTTTTCCATCAGCAGATCCAGAGCAAAGTACTCCACGAAGTAGCTGGTGTCATAGCGGAGAGACTGAGGGAGAGGCAGGGAGAACGACGAGTGAAACGCAGTTCGACCGAAACGAGCTCCTTGTCTGAGCTGGAGGGAGAAGCTGAAGTCCTCACCCTTCCGTAAAGCGTATGCAGCAGGGAGTGTCCCGTCCGGTCCGCCACACAGCAGCAGCGGTGGGCCTGGCCCCCCTTCCCGTACTTGAGACTCTGACCCCCGAAGGCTCTCTGGTAGATCTTCCCCTCTTCGGTGCGGCTGAATGGCATGCCGAAGTTTTCCAGCTGAGAAAGATGAGCGACACGAGTTTCTTATGGATCACTGTAACTCATACCTACTCGAAGGTTTTCTCATAGAGTTAAAGAAGCTAATACTGTAGCACCATCTTGAATAATCATGGTTTCTTTTGGAAGAGTCAGATATGTGCAAGATTAAAAAAAAGCAAAAACTCGTCAGAGACGGAGCTGACCTCCACTACGGCTGCAGGAGCCTGCTCTGTCATGTAGTGGATGGCGTCCTGGTCTCCCAGCCAATCAGATCCCTTCACAGTGTCGTAGAAATGCCAGCGCCAGTCATCCTGCTCCATGTTACCCAGAGCCGCGTTGATCCCACCCTGGAAACGAGAGGAATACTTTACCAAACAGCACTGCTCCAAAAAGAACGAAAGACACAAGTAGAGTCGAGACGAAACTGCTCTCCAAAATGGCCGACAGTCCTGCTAGCATACACCATCGTGTCGGGGTACCTGTGCAGCGACGGTGTGAGACCTGGTGGGGAACAGCTTGGTGACGCAGGCCGTGTTGAAGCCGGCCTCCGATAGGCCAAAAGCGGCCCGAAGCCCAGCTCCTCCGGCTCCCACCACCACGGCATCAAACTCGTGATCCACAACAGGATACTGGGTGGAGATCTGGAGACGGTCGGATAAAGGCGATATATTTTTAAAACGTCTAATAAAGAGGCAATTTTCAAAGCGGGGAGGAGGCATCCTGATTTTCAACACACAAAAAGAAGAACTCACATCATCTGCTACTTTGGCGCTCTTCTTCTTGCCGTAGATGGAGAAGTGAAAGTTCCTGGAGCCCTGAACTGCAGCAGCGGGGACCTGAGAGAGAACAACAACAACTAGAAACTCACATAGATTACATGAAATCCACTGACGGTCGCGCTCCTGTCAAAACGACTCTAGAAGCAAACGCAACGGTGACCATCTAGTCATTGACAACAGAGGAAGAAATCCAGTTTGTTGGTAAATTATGACACAAAGCAATGTTATGCACTGGTTTAACAAAGCAGAACTGCAGCTCAATTCAATATTTTCCTTCATCAACTTCAGTTCAGGAAACAGACAGTAGGTCTTATTAGGAATTACGTAATCTATATTAATCAAACCATTACAGCTGCTAAAAATATGTTCGTTATTGCCATGGTTACATCAGAAAAGCACTAGCAATTTTTCCAAACTGCCAGATATGTTTTGATCGGATCTGAGATCAGCGACCGGTCAAATCCATAAAGGACTTGACACACTATATTTCCATTTTCTGTCTCTACATTCACTAAACGACAACATGTAATTTAACGTACTGCTTTGAGTTTAGTTTAAAAAGATAAATGTTAAAAAAAACAACACATTTTTAAAGGATAAACAGGGATGACCTCTTATTCCTACTTTTGTTTCAAAACTACCGTCTCCACCATCAGTTGGAGAACCAGTAGTGCATATTTTCCTTCAAATCTCTATAAATCATTAAATCATTTTTTTAAAAAGCGGACAGATATTGTTTCAGACAAAGATGTTGCACTTCAATGTTTAGCGATAAGTAGACAGTAATGAAAGTGTGCCTTAGTGTGCTCCCCATCATCTCTGAAACAGTCATCATAATTCATCACAAATAAACTGACATGGTCATGTCAGGATCATAACATTGTAAATAAGCAATTGCAACAGTATTTCCACTTAAACAACAGCAGCAACAACAAAAAACAAGCAAAACCATTTTCCTATTAATATTTTCACAAAATAGCAAATCAGATCCCTTCTTTGAAATGTGGGCAAACGAAAGCATAACAATGTATAACGTAATGTATGTACAAGTTTGGACCTTTTCATAGCCCATCAGTGAGGATCTTATTGGGTCCAATAGTTTCTGGTAGAAATGCCAACTACTATCATCTTAAACCAAAAGATACCCGTTCTAAACACGATGTACAAGTCCTTCTCAAAAAATTTGCATATTGTGATAAAGTTCATTATTTTCCATAATGTAATGATAAAAATTTAACTGTCATATATTTTAGATTCATTGCACACCAACTGAAATAGTTCAGGTCTTTTATTGTTTTAATACTGATGATTTTGGCATAGAGCTCATGAAAATCCAAAATCCCCGTCTCAAAAAATTAGCATATCATGAAAAGGTTCTCTGAACGAGCAATGAATCTAATCATCTGAATCAATGAAATAACTCTAAACACCTGCAAAAGATTCCTGAGGCTTTTAAAAACTCCCAGCCTGGTTCATTACTCAAAACCGCAATCATGGGTAAGACTGCTGACCTGACTGCTGTCCAGAAGGTCATCATTGACACCCTCAAGCAAGAGGGTGAGACACAGAAAGAAATTTCTGAACGAACAGGCTGTTCCCAGAGTGCTGTATCAAGGCACCTCAGTGGGAAGAAAAAAGTGTGGCAGAAAACGCTGCACCAGTGGTAACGAGAAGAGGTGACCGGACCCTGAAGAAGATTGTGGAGAAGGACTGATTCCAGACCTTGGGGGACCTGCAGAAGCAGTGGACTGAGTCTGGAGTAGAAACATCCAGAGCCACCGTGCACAGGCGTGTGCAGGAAATGGGCTACAGGTGCTGCATTCCCCAGGTCAAAGGTCAAGCCACTTTTGAACCAGAAACAGCGGCAGAAGCGCCTGACCTGGGCTACAGAGAAGCAGCACTGGACTGTTGCTCAGTGGTCCAAAGTACTTTTTTCGGATGAAAGCAAATTTTGCATGTCATTCGGAAATCAAGGTGCCAGAGTCTGGAGGAAGACTGGGGAGAAGGAAATGCCAAAATGCCAGACGTCCAGGGTCAAGTACCCACAGTCAGTAATGGTCTGGGGAGCCATGTCAGCTGCTGGTGTTGGTCCACTGTGTTTTATCAAGGGCAGGGTCAATGCAGCAGCTATCAGGAGATTTTGGAGCCCTTCATGCTCCATCTGAAAAAAAGCTTTATGGAGATGAAGATTTCATTTTTCAGCACAACCTGGCACCTGCCAGGTCATGCCATTTACCAGTGGTATTACTGTCCATGGTATTGACCATGGGACCACTGACCATGGTATTACTGTACTCAATTGGTTTGCCAACTCTCCTGACCTGAACCCCATAGAGAATCTGTGGGATATTGTGAAGAGAAAGTTGAGAGACGCAAGACCCAAAACTCTGGATGAGCTTAAGGCTATCGAAGCATCCTGGGCCTCCATAACACCTCAGCAGTGCCACAGGCTGATTGCCTCCATGCCACACCGCATTGAAGGCTGAAAAAGGATTCCTGACCAAGTATTGAGTGCATAACTGAACATAATTATTTGAAGGTGGACTTTTTTGGTATTAAAACACTTTTCTTTTATTGGTCGGATGAAATATGCTAATTTTTTGAGACAGGGATTTTGGGTTTTTATGAGCTGTATGTCAAAATCATCAGTATCAAAACAATAAAAGGACTGAAATATTTCAGTTGGTGTGCAATGAATCTAAAATATAAGACAGTTTACTTTTTATCACTACATTATGGAAAACAATTAACTTTATCACAATATGATAATTTTTGAGTAGGACCTGTACAACAAAAATAAATCAGAAACAACACAACTAAAGGTAATGTCTATAATGAAGCATGACCCACAACAATGTAGTTTCTTTAAAACAAGAGATGCTGCATAACTCGCATGGAGCCATGGAAATAGACAACTGCATTTTATTAGCTCTTCACAATGACAGAGGAGCAAAAAAAACAAAAAAAACGGCTAAATATGGATTTATAATGCATAACACTGCAAAATTACACAGTAGAATTACTTAAAGATGTTTAAATTTTTTATTTTACGCCAACATTTGTTCTGCTTGATGATAAACCGCTTCTTTTGGTGTGTGCATACATTTACTTATGAAAAATTAGCAACATGCATGTCGTAAGGAGCTGGTTACAAAGTTTTTAAATAAATAATATAAAACAATGACCCATGAGTTTTACAAATATTGCTCTAAATTGATCATTTGCAACACATAAATATGGAATGATTAGACAATAACAATGCTTTTCCTCGGGCTGGCAATAATTAGATTCTTTGAGGTGTCACATTGAGACACCCTATGCTACATAATAGGTTACGCAAGCAACAATTCGGCGATTATGAAAGCAATACTTATTTGCTGCGTATCTAAATATGATGACTCAAATGTACACACATAATTAAAATATATATACATAAAAATATGCCCAATTATTTTTGAATGTCCAGTTGTGGCTACTAACCGCTTTCGTGTTAGCGAGCACCCTCTTGGAGAGGAGACGGGACGCCGCACGTACAGACGCCATATTGTCGGTAAAAAACTGTTGCTCTGGTGTCGGGGGAAGAGATATGCTGTCGGACTAGACGGAACCAGTGTACGAAGAGGGGGGTTATCTACTTTATGCCTAATATATTTTACTTATAAAAAATGTTGCATTGTTTTCAAGCATAAGAAACATTCAACGGTATAAAAAAATTTGAAAGAAAATAAAAAGTTGTTGTTTTGTGATATTTAAATAATGTTTTGTTCAAGTCGGTTTAAATCAACCACCCTATCCAGAGCTGTGTGCACTAGCAAATGATTATTGTATAAGCGGAGTATGCAGGAACAAATGCATAAGTGACCTAGGCATTTCATTCAAGGTGAGAGGCAGCTGCATATACAATGCAGAGAAATGATGGTTTGATGTAATTATGGTGCAGCTATATTTTCCGTTGTTAGTTTGGTGTTAAATACTTTAGCCGCAAAGGCAAAGCTAAAGGTTAGCGAGCATGCTAGCTGATGCTAGCTTTGTTTTTGGTCAGCTCAACTGCCAAACCCCCTCAGGTGTCATCGCTACAGTTTGTAAAAACATGTCTATGTCTACAATATACAAAGACCTGTTTGTGGTAGTTACGGGCATTTCGTTAATGCTAAAATAAATATTTACATTTAATGACGAACATTGAACTTAAGTTTAGGCTTTTAAAGAAAAACTAGTGATATGAGCTTTCAGTAATCTAAGATGTCAGTTTTGCCATTAAAGTCTGAAAACTGCTTTATTTATAGCTGGAGACAAATGTGTAAATCACATTGTTAGCTACAGAAGGAATGAATATAAATTAAAAATTTGTTTTCGTTGGATTATTTTATTTGTTTGTCCTTCCAGCAGCCTCCATGAATAACTTGAATAACCCTCCCAGATGGAACATCCATCCAAACCAGGGAAGCGGGGATGCAGGGGCCCGTGGGGATGGAGGGGCCAGTGGTGGCAACAAGTGGAACTACGCCCTGCTGGTCCCCATGTTGGGACTGGCTGCATTTCGTAAGTTTCACAATTATATTCCTCTGGAAATGTTGGGATTGGGTGTTTTAAATCTAGATTAAAAAGTAGGCAGGGTTATGTGGTTTCCTGACTTTATTTCAAGAAAATTACTATTGATTTCTTTTATGGAACATTTTCATTTTGTTGATAATCTTATTCGCAGATACTAAAAAATATATATATTCTACCTAGGTCTGTGTAATATCGATTTTGTGATATATATCGATATTTTCTTTCCTAGAAAAAAATTGATATTCATCCGCAAGTATCGTAACATCCAACTGTCACCTTGCTCACGCTGGGAGAGTGATTAGGTCATCAGGCTTAGTGTCAAGGTTAAAAAGGTATCAAACTATTCAGAGCAGGGTGCTTGGTGCACTTTATTTACTTTACAAATGCATGTAAGCTACAGTTTGTACTGTTTCAATTAAAAGAAACATGTTTTCTCTCCACTTCTTTGATTCATTTTGTCCAGCTATCGACTTTAAGTCTGTGTCCATGTCCAACCAGAGCCATCGTGTATTGTGTAGTTATAATCACCAACTACACAATAGTAATTGGTGATTACTACTATCACCAACTAGTAGTAATCACCAACTACTAGTTGGTGATTAGTAGTTGGTGAATTAATTTAATTTACTATTACTATTTTCAGTTTAATTCAGTCCAACTCTATAACAGTCACAAAATGTCACCAAAATCACTCTGTCCCTCTAAAATCTTTCAGAAAATTGCAAAAGTGTATTGAATTGTATCTGAATTGTTTGCTGAATGTCGCAATATATATCGTATCGTGAGCAGAATATTGTGTATTGTATAGAGAAAGTATTGTATCACTACAGCCCTAATTCTGCCATTTTATTGCACAGTCAAGTAACTATATTACCTTAAGATGTTGTAAAAATGCTACATACATACCAAATAAGACTTAAAAGAAATTTGACGGTGCCTCGAAATTGGGCCTCTGTCTCTTTAAAAGTTCCGACTCCTTCTAAAATTTCTCCTTCAGACTCCTCTATTAACCCTTTAACAATATTTTTTGCCAGTGCTGCACTGCGAAGTAGCTCAATGAGCTTAGCAGATGTGCAGCTCCACCCTGTGTTTGATAATTGCTGCTGGCTAATCTGAAGGAACTGATGGGTGGATCGCGATGGAATTCTGATCTGTGAGGCTTAATGCTTGAAGTTTGGAAACTGCTGCTTTTACACAGCTGCATAGTTGCCCAGGGAGATTAAGGGATTTCTCAAACATGCATGAAGGCAGTTTAACATAAAACTACCCCTTTAAATAAGTAGTAACTGTTATTATGAGGGTTTATAACAATGTGCTTAATTTCAAGTTCAGTAAGACCAGACAAGTTAGACATAAAGTGCTCCTCTGTGGCCGTATTACTAAAAACTGTTATCTTTAAAGGCTGGATATGGACGAGGAACTCTGAGAATGAGATCCAGAAGATTAAAGTCCAGTACGACAAAGACGTTTCCGTGATAAAAAGCGAGATGGAGGCTCGCTACCGGGACACGCTCACAGAGAGCCGCAGGGCAGTGGCTACGCTCGAGCTGGAGGTGGAGAAGGAGCAACAGAGGGTGAAAGGATACCAGCAGGCCCTGGTCTCTCACAGCCAGCATCTAATCCAGGAACGGAAACGGCTGGAACAGGTACCCCGCCTTCAGCTCAACCCACTTTTACATCATTCTTGTTCATTTCCTGTTGTCTTTAAAGAAAAACATTGTATTTTTTTTTTTTTTCACATAAGGAGCGAGACGCGCTGAACGACGAGAAGCAAAAGCTCGTCAAATCTGGCGCCACCGGTGCTGTGCTGCGTGACGCCTTGGAACGGGAGGCCGAGTGGCACCAGCGCGCCACGGCCACCCTGAGGGAGCTTGAGGGTCTGCTCGTTGAGCGTCAGAACGCCTACTGCTCTCTCATCCAGCCCCGGGATCAGCGGCTGGAGATGGAGAAGAACATGCTGCTTAAGGTGGTCAAAAACCCCATCGCCGCGGAGCTGGGCCTAGAGTCTGACTTGAAGGACATTTTCAAGAGAGACAGGCACTGTGCGGATCTGATGAACATGGACAAGAGGAAGAACGGAAGCCTCATGTGGGTTTACTTGAAGTACTGGCAGCTACAGATCACTCTGCAGAAGCACAAAAGAGCAGAAGAAGCCATATTAGACGGGAGAATCCAAGGTCACAGAAAGTGACCTCCATAAGCTGCTTTTGTTCCCGTTTTTGGCTTCGAAGGATGTTAAGTTAACATGGAGCAGGGATCATCTGATAGGAATGTTATGCAAATACCTAAGAGGTAATCTTATTCAGATGTTTTTCTCCTTAGCATTCATGATCCCTGAGTTAAGGGAACATCATAAAAGTAGGTCTAATTTCTGAGGCCTCAATTAAGACTTGATAGCTTTAATTTAACCACGGGGAAAGTTAGAATGCACTTAGATACGTCAGGTGGTTTCCGTTGGCACTTTAAATCGAAAAAATTGAGACGTTCACTTTATCTTTTTTACCCTTTTATCTCATAGAGAAATCCGGGTTAACATACATCTGATAAAGTAGTTTCATTCTTTGATTTAATTTATAGGAGTGAAGTAAAACACAGAATGTTGTTATGTTGATAAAACACATCATTTTCTGCATATTTTAAGGCTGGGTGGAGGTTTTCAGTAACTTGTTGATGAACTTTTGTGGGAGGCAACAGGGGGACTAAGTTTCAATGTATCACCATTTCCTCAGTTTTTAATCGTTTACAGTGTTTTCCATCGAAATAGAATTAGTCTTACTGGGTTTGAAATGTTTGATTTGTGAGATATCTTGGTGATAGCACTTTATTGAAGCTGCATGTGTAAGTAAAGTAAAACTTCAATAAAAACAAGAATGGTCAAATGGTTCTGCACTGTAATGTTCATGTAAAATGAATTCACGTTTAGCCTTTTTGGGGGGGAAACCAGGCTTTTTTCTTTTTTTTTTTTTTTCTTAACTTTATTTAAAAGTGCTGGATTTCATGTCATGAGTACACATGTATTGACAACAACTATGTGCAGTCATCTGAAATGTATTTTTTCCAAGAAATGAACATGTTTGTGTTGTTTGCTTTTCCCCCTCAAAATAATTGCTGTTGTCCACAAGGGGGCGCTCTCAATTTAATTGTTTGCAAAGCCTTCAATCCAGTGGTGTACAAACTTTTTGCAACATGGGTTAGAATCCCAAAGTAGAAAGTACTCAGGGGGACAAATAGTTTTTTCCAACTTAAAAGATCAGTTCTGTTCTAATTTTGTCAACAATATATTAAACAAACAATGTTTTAATGAAACCAAGAGGTGCTTTTTTTGACTTAATAAAAGGCAGACTGTTTCTTTGGTTTTGGGGTAAGTATTTGAGTCTATTTCCTACAAATGAGAACTTTCTCCAACAAAAAACTCTTAAGTTAAAGTGTAATAGAAGGCTTTGTCTTTTTTTATTCTTTTACGCAAAAAGTCGCTGGATGTTTATAGCCCCACTCCATCCATCCATCCATGGATGGATGGATGGATGGATGGATGGATAGCCCCACTTACTATGAAATTAAAGGAAAAATACTCTATGCCCAACAGTTTCCATTAAAGAATAATGAGATTGGTCATTGAAACTCTTATTCTAAAAAATAAATGACAAAAGTGGCCACTGGAGGATCAAATTTGTACAATTCTTGAACTGCAGTCAGGGGCCACAAAAAATGTTCAGAGGGCCACACTTTAGACACCCCTCCAAGACAGAATATGTTTGGAAGCTCATATTGCACAACTATAATGAACACTAAATTCCAGTTATAATGAATCTAGGTCATCATGTGAGACACATTACACCGTTGCAAACAGATTGTGTTCAGATTTAGAGTTTTATTTCAACAATATTAATTCACCATTGAATAGATATAAATACAAACCATGAGATGAGACCTACTGACATCTTTGTCATTGCTATCATAATACCAGTTTTGTGTAAATAACAACAGCATGTTGCACTGTTTAGACTCCTTATAATCTCATTTCCCTCCTTCACTCCCTCCTCTGCTCTCGGTGAGACACTTCTCTCGGAGAGGACATCAACCTGGAGGCTCTGAAGTTCTCTCTGACCGACTTGCAGAGGTCCCCAGCGGTAGCGGGGGCTTCCTCTCGGTCTGCTGTGAGATTTGCCTTTCCTTCAATGACGGGTTGTTCTGTGCCGGAGGCTCGCTGCGGTGCTTTGCTCCTGCTGGAGAACGGCAGCTGGTACTCTCTCATGACTCCCCCCTCTATGCCCAGCTTCAGGGAGCTGGGGCTCCTCTCGACCATTAGGTGGACCACCTGCTGCTGCTTGTAACTCTCTCTGCGAATGCTGTCGGTCTCTGACAGCGTCATCCTGAAACACAGCACACACACACACGCAGAGTTAAATTTTATGTTGTACTTTAAGACGTAACAAACGATAAAAACAGGAAGATGTTAAGGTTTTCTGAACATTGCACAGCTATAACCTTTTTAGGATGATGAATTCCACATGGGAAAAATTATCAAGTTTCAGACAAATATAGGATCAGCACTGTTGAAGGATGTTATTTTAGCTGTTTTATTTGTACGTAATTTATTGAGTTATATTTGGTTCATGAATGGAAATACAGTTTCATTTTTTCCAACATTCTGACATAACAGAACGCTGATCATTTTAACCAGAAGAAGGCCTTTTGTTAGGTTGTTGTTGATTTTTTGTTTTTTTTAGTTTCTTACCAAAAACTATCTATTTGATGAGAGCGGATTTATAGTTCATCATTAATTATCCGCCGTCAAATATTGCTCTTCATATAAAGGTAAGAGTATTTTGTTTTTCAGCAGTTACATTTTTCTTCAGCCAGTTCTAGATTAAAGTATTGACTGCTGCGTGTTGTCATGTTTATGTTTATGCATGTGGCACATGACAAACGAGAATATAGCGATTCAGTTATTAAAACTAAAGTTAAGCTACTTAGACCAATAATCCAAGTCTGTCAGAGGTGATAAAGGTGTCTGTACGGCATCCAAATTTAATTTCTATGATCTAAAGACATTATTTTTCTTTCAATCTGTAAAAAAAAGTCAATATTTGCAACTGAGCCCAAAATAATCCATACCCTTTCTGTTTTAGATTGAAATTTCAATTCAAATCAAAATTCTTGATTTGCTATAACATATAACAATATTGTATAACAGTATTGTTTTTTTTTATTTTTTTATTTGAATTAGGTTTTCTATAATCTTATTAAAAACAACACGTCAACAATCATTTACATCCATATTCCAATTCAAACTGATGGGTAAAAATGTCGTTGAATCGACATTAAATCTGTCCAATCCTTTCTGACCAGCTTTTAACATTCTTCCATTGGTATTTTAACCCTTCAGCTGGAAGGCCTCCTTACCATCACCCTAATTATTTCCCCCACCCACAGATTCTCCAATACTCACAACTCTGGCTGTTCCTGTACAAAACATTATTTTTATATTGGTTCCAATCTAGGCAGAAGAAACTCATTGATATAGTCAAGCTTAAATTTCCCATGGATATGAATAAACATTCTTCTCTGCGTTTTGTGAATTGGACCAGAAGGCCGTGTCCCTGCAGCATGTTGAACCGCTCACCTGTACTCAGGTCTTGTCTCCAGCACCACGTTTAGCCAGCAGGCGCTGTAGCTCTCCTTCTTGCACAGGTCGTCCTCCTGAAGATCCGAGTAGGACTTCACCATGCAGACCCCTCCTCTGCTCACACAGTGCATAGTGGACGTATGAATACCGACGTTTGTGATTCCCGATCTTTGCTGAAGCCGACGAAAACCTAAGGGAGGAGATCGGACATTGAGGCGTCTGAGATGAGTTTCTCTGTGTTGCAATGTCTTAAATGTCCCGTCTTGTTACTATATTTACTCCTCTGTGTCACATTGTTGTGTATTTGGTGAATGCCCCCCCTCAGGCTTCCTGCAGGTTGGTTTCCATCTGAAAAGGAGCTTCATGAAAGCCTCCATGATGTCAGCCAACTGGATTATCGGAGTCAGTTTGAGTCTTAATATTTGCAACTTTACAGACTTTGGAGCAGTAAACATGTCGAGTTAATGTGGTTTTAGATATCAACTTTGTGTCTGCGTGTAAACAGGTAGAATTGGTATAAAAGTGGAGAGGAAGTTCTAGGTTTACAAACCTATAAATTTATTTGTGCAGACAGAAATATTAAATGGATTAGAGTGTGATCCCATTTGACCTAAGATCAAATGTCTGCTGGCATAGTTGAGGAGAGAAAGAAGCTCTGACTGCTTCTTTAATCGGGCTCATTAACTCAGAGCTGCTTTCCACGCAGCGAGGCGGAGCAAAGCCGTTTTAAACTTCCATGTTAAACTTTTTCACATTTTGTCTCATTGCAACTAAAAAAATTCAACTTACCTTATTGGACTTTTTTTCTTCTTATTGGAATATGATTACGAAGTGGAAGGAAAAAGGCACATTTTCAAAGTGATTTTAAAAATAAAAAACTCTTGGCGTGCATTTGCACTCAACCCACTTTAGAGATCGAGAAACACAGCAGAGATGTCAGGGATTGAGTTGTGAAGTTTAAAGTAGGGTTACAAAACAATATGTGCAGGTGGAAGGATATTCCAAAAGGACAACCTTTGATTATGCTCCACACAAATCTAGTGTTTTTGGAATAGTCTTGACAAAGAAACAATTGTTGAAGAAAGCGAAAGGAATCTCCATCACCAATTGCTTTGCAAGTTTGGTCAAATATAATAATAATAATAATACATTTTATTTCAAAGGCGCCTTTCTGGCACTCAAGGACACCGTACAAGAGTAAAAAATAGTGACAGAAACAAATAAAATATAACAATTAAAAATAGATAGAAATAAATAAAACAAAACAATGTATCTATATATGTCCAAACAATACAACTTTAATTTTTTCAGTCAGTGCAACGAGGAGCCAACGTAAAAATAAATAATAAAGAAACTGAAACTGACAAAAATATTCCACAACAAACCTTCTTTCAAATAGTTGAAGTTCAAGAATCGCAAATGTCATGTAAAATGAATAATAGAGAATGACTTCGCTCAAAGCTCAAAGTATAGAATTAGACTGAATAGATCTGCCCTTATGGCTCAGGCACATTGCCACCGTTATCCAAGCTAGAATTTTGTTGAATATCGGAACCGATACAGATATTAATATCGGATCGGTGGAGGAAGGTTATCTAATCAGATTCTACCAAAATTCAACTTCTTGTCTTTACTGCAAAAGGCTACATGGAGACATCACCGCTTTTTACATCGTCGCCTCTGTGAAACATGTTGGTGGCAGAATCATGTTGATAGGAAATGAAATGAAGCTAAAGAGAGTTAGAGGATAATCCCGTAACGCTGCTAGAGGCTGCTGAAGACTTGAAATTTATTTTTTACCTCATCTAGTGTTTTAAATGACATTCTTCCAGCGGGAGGACCCCCTGGCAACCCGAATCTGATCAGAATGAAACTGAATCAGAAAGAGCGTGAAGCTATGATGCGGCAGGAGGAAGCTGGACTCCAACCAACAACACCCGGCTCTGTGACACCAGAGTCAGCACCGCATGACTCCAGTTCGGGCGCTGGTCCGAACACGTGTTGCTGTGGTGACAAGGATTCGCATTCCCCCAAACAGATTAACCTTTGGTCACGTCAAAGTGGCATTGAATGTCCCGAGAGGGAAGACGTATCACTTCATGCGGTTTCTATAGCTGAGAAGAAAACATGCTTGTGTCTCTAACAATGTTGTCCGCCCTGAACTCGCTCATCCAAAGAGAAATCACTTGAATGTCTGAAGTGGACTTAATTGGATGATTAACAAGAATATCAATTATTTTTTGTAATCAATGAATCTATTCTATTGATTATTATGACGATTAATAGGATTAAGGGATTGGCACATTTTGCAGATTTTCACTAAACCAGTGAAGCTTTTACACAACACTTGAAAATATATTTAAAAATGCAAATCACAGAATTACTTTTTTTGAATGAGAAAACAAAGATGATTTTGCCAAACATCCAATAGCACATTATTCCTCTAATGAAAGCCTGATCATTTGTAGTAAAGGCTGCATCTGCAGTTTAAAAAAAATCTGTTTTTTGTTTTTTTTTTATTAATAAACGGACAGCAAAATGTGATTAATAGAATTAATTTTTTTTCTTTCAAACTTTGAACAAGATTAAGCTAAAAATGCCATTTGAGGACTTCTGGTTAGAACATATTTACAGACAAATGCAATAAATATATATTTTTTGTTAAGCCAGTTTTGGCTTAATTTCTGCTTCGATTGTGTTCTTTCAGCAAATTGGCATTTTTAAGAGTCTGTCTAATTAACAGCTAATTAACTGATTACTAAATTATGTCAATAATTTATTAATTAAATTAATTGTTTCAGTCCTATTGTGAAAGAAGAGACAGTTCATCACTTTTAATCAAAAGATATAAAGAACAGATCCAAACAATGTTTTTTTTTCTCTGACTGAATGACTTTACTTTGTTTATTCACACATTGGGTTCTTCTGACATTTTCATCTCTAAGAACTGGTTAAATCAGTGAAAAGCAGAAACACATGAGAAATGTGTAAATTTCTTAAAACAAATGTATTCATGAAAAACAAAAACAACATACACACTGACACATGCCGGTCATCTCTGCAAAGCGCATATCACCAAGCCTCAGCATCAGTTTCTGAACCAGGCGGGTCTTTTCCTGGGCCGCTCCACTATCCTCTTCCCTCCGTCCTGCTCGCTCGGCGTCTCCCCGTCATACAGGACGACCGTCTCCACGGGCGGGGCCCTCAGGGGGCCGCCTTCCATTTCCTTGATCTGCTGACGGATCAGACCGGTCTCCTTGCAAATCTTGGCGTAGCAGAAGCCGCAGAGGATGTGTTTCTGCTTCAAATGGCCGCACTCTGGACACGGCTCGATGTTTGTCTGGTTGCAGAATAAGTGATAAGCCACATAGAACACAGCATGGTCAACTTTTTTGTACATCTCTTTAAAGGCAATATTAGCTGAAAATGAATAGGTTCATATTTAAATATTTTATGCTTTGGAGAAAAATATTATAAAAGCATATCATTACTTTACCATAACCACTGAATTGAATGCTCTTTTTCAAAGCAAGAGTGGAAAATTTGGTTTTAAATGGCTGGTATTGTCATCCGAGCTGGTTTGACAAAGTGAGCTACATAATTTCTACAGCTGATAAAACAAAACTAACACGCTCACACATCTTTTCTTTTTTCATAAGGTAAATTATTGCTGAAATATGTACAGTTTTACTTTCTGTATCATGCTGTTGTCTCGGGCTATGGGCTCACTAACACTTTTATCTAAACAATCAATAATGATGGGATCAAAGGACAACTTTGCTCAACAATCCAAGAGAAATTTGGTGCTGATCAGTAAGGTGGAGGACAATGCCACAAAGCAGAAGTGACAACTATAGAATCAAAGCATCAAAACCTTGAGATGGTTGGTCCAGGGCCAGGAAACAAAGATCTCATCCCCAATATGAACATATTGAATATTTTATTTATTAAATTTGATGTGCTTCTTTAAATTGTTTAACATCGAAACACTGACTGTACATCTAAAGTGTTACATACCACAAACCGTGTCAATGGTGGAATAAGAGCTCTATAAATACAAACTAAGAAATTGTGGCAGTACCTTAACTTTGATTAGCTTTCTTTCAGCTCTCCTTCTGGTCCTGTTGACCTCTATGGTGCGTCTCTTCTTGGGAGCCGCCATCCACAGGATGCTGTCCTGGAGGCCGGGAGTCTGCTCTGGGCTCTGCTCCTCATCCTGTTGGGGGTCCTGGTCGATCTGGGGCAGAAGGCTGGGACCATTCACTGCCAGAGCTGGGGCTATACACGGACAGAGAAACAGCCGCATGTTTATACGGAGTCAGGCATTAAACAGTTTACAACATGGACGAGCACCAACACGGCGACAAAAGCTCACATTACGCCTTGTTATTACAAGACGAAGTGGAATAACAACTCAATTAAGTTTGTGATTAAAAAAGCTGCAGCCTTCATTTATCCGGCCTAATCTCACCTAGCTGCGAGTCCAGTCCGGATATTTGGAGAAGTCTGCTTTCAATGCGCAACAGAGAACACCTGAGGCTGTGCACCAAGGCGGATAAGTTCATCATTTTTATTTCAGCACGTTTCTTCTCCTTCAGACATTACAAACACCTCACGGTCACCAGGATTTCTTCTTCTCCTTTGTTGATTCGATGCGCGATTGCCATCCAGTGGGGGTTTGTCCAAACTGCATTTATTCCACCCATAGCGTTTTTTTTTGCACGAGTTTTTGCACCAAACGGCTCCTCTTACGTCAAATCAATATCCGGATGTTTTTAAAATGTCTTACTCGGTTAGAAGTATGGAGGACCAAAACTCACATAATAGCCGTAATGAAGGGCATCCTTTATTTTCACATGTAATTTGTGAAGATTCCCCCAGAGAGCGCTATACACCCGCAAGTGTATTTGGAGTTTCCTGTTCACCTTTGGACAGAAGAAGAAGAAGATCAAAATGGCGGAGCGTGGCTATAGTTTCTCTCTCACCACATTTAGGTAAACTTTATGAAAAAAAGCAATAGAATCTTTCTCAGAAATTTAAAGTTGCGATGTTAAAATGTTTTCTTGAATATTAGTATGATTTAGAGTTTCAGTGTGGTTCGTTTAAATACTGAGAGGCGTTCTTGCTAGCGGTTGGAGTTGATGCACTGTCATTGTCCAATGAATCGGCTATTAGCCTAACGGCTAACTCTTAAATATTAACTTTTAAGGTACTTTAGAGTCAAAATCAATCGGTTGATAAAATAATAATTATATAACTAATTTGTGATTGTAAAGAGTTTTGGAAGTTTGCGTTGCCAACATTAACAGAAATTAGTTTCTGATTTTACTTTCAGTTTCGTCTTTGTCAGGTAGTTTATTTTTTAATTCTTTAATGCATCGACAGGTAATAGTTTTGTTTGCACGTGGATGAGCTTAACTTCCTTCCAGCCTTCAGCATAATAACTAAGCGTGATGTTTGTGCTCCTGCAGCCCCTCGGGTAAACTGGTCCAGATTGAATATGCGCTGGCAGCTGTAGCAGCAGGAGCTCCTTCAGTTGGCATTAAAGGTAGGAATCATGGAAATCTGCTGCTCTGATGTAATTTCATTCAGTCGAAGGGGGACATTATTGCTTCCCTTTTGCATAAAGAATAGTAATTTAGCTAAACTTGTGACTTTTTGAGTCGTAGTTTCATGTGGATACTTTGCAACTTTGGATTTGATCACACTGCATATCTTATTACAGCTACTAATGGAGTGGTCCTGGCTACGGAGAAGAAGCAGAAATCCATTCTGTATGATGAACAGAGCGTCCACAAAGTGGAACCTATTACCAAACACATAGGCATGGTGTACAGTGGCATGGGACCTGACTACAGGTGGGGAGACTTTAGGAGATATCTGGATGTGATATCTTAACAACTTGAGGCCTAACATGGATTTAAAAATAAAACTACAGTTAAAATGAATTTCCCGTCCAGGCATTATCATGCTTTTTATAACTGCACACAAAATCAAAAATATTTCTAAAATGTATTTTGTTATGTATTGTTAATTTATAAGGTTAAGGAATTTACTTTATCATAGTTGATGACATCATTGTTTGTTTAACAAAACAGCTCAGTCTTGACCTACACAGACAGACTAATATGCTTCTCATCATGACAGGGTTTTAGTGCGACGAGCCCGGAAGCTGGCCCAGCAGTACTATCTGGTGTACCAGGAGCCAATTCCTACAGGCCAGCTTGTACAGAGGGTGGCCTCTGTAATGCAGGAGTACACACAGTCTGGGTACGTTTTTGTAAACACTCATTATGCATACTAGCTTTATGTGGCAGTACAAGTTGGAAATGTCCTAATTGGCTTTTTCCTAATTATTGTCACCTAAAATGCAAACAGCTTTATTGGTTGTTTCTAAAAGCGCATCTGACTCGACACACTCTGCTATGGCCTTCAATAAACTTGCATCTTGTTTCTGTTTTGTTTTTTTTTCTTCTCATTTTGTGGAGCGGTTTGTTGGAACAGCTGGGCTAACATTAGCATGTTTACTCTGTTTATAATTGATGATTCTGCTGATGGAATATTTCAGTGTGGCTCCAGTTAAGTTACAGAAGAAGTAAAGATTTTTGCTTTAAGCATTTTAAAGTTTAATGATTAGCTTCTGGACAGCTATCTGAACACGGCATTTGGAACAGATCGTATTGCATACTATTTCACTATGAATGTCGCTATAAAGCATGAGGTACTTTTAAATTTGCCTAAAGCATAGTTCATAGTTTGACCTGATGTGTGCCGAAGTATTCACTTTCTTCACTTGTGTCCTGTTTTGGAGAGGATGCAGAATGAATTCTTCACTATCTTCTGAAAATGTTACTTGTTTGTTCATTTGTGGTACTTCACAGACTTGAGACTATTTTTAAATTTTATAATGTGTATTTTTTTCTCTCCTCTAGCGGAGTGCGTCCATTTGGTGTGTCACTCCTGATAGCTGGTTGGGATGAGGATCACCCCTACTTGTTCCAGTCCGATCCTTCTGTGCGTTGATTTATTTTCACATTGTCTGATAAGTTGGTTTAGGCTTTTGCCAGCAACTTATCAGTTTAGAAAAATGAAAGTTGGATAATTGATTATGCTTTTATTTTAAGGCTATATCTGTCAGAAACATGAAAGGCTCCCAAATATCAGTATTCTGTTTTTGTCTTACAGGGAGCATATTTTGCATGGAAGGCCACAGCCATGGGAAAGAACTATGTCAATGGAAAAACATTCCTTGAAAAAAGGTGCAGGTCGAGAATTAAATATGAAAGTTATATCCAATGTATTGTCACTAAATATACATTATGAATTTATGTGTGGAGCGTGACCACACATAAATTTATAGAACTTATCTGCCGTTTTTTGACTCCTTATTGTTTTTCTTTTCAATCCAGACCTAAAGAACAGGTCAATTTAAAGGATTTAAGTCATGATACATTTTTATGTTATTTCCTACGAAGCTCTTTAAAAGTATGAATCTTGGAATAGTGTTTTTAAGTAGATTAATCATAATAATGACTGACTTTATGAGTAAACATAATGTAAACATTTTGTGTGTTTTTTTTTTTCCTTTAGGTATAATAATGACCTGGAGTTAGAAGATGCCATTCACACAGCCATCCTTACATTGAAGGTAGATCACATTTTATCAGCATTGCTGGAAGCATTAAGACATTTTTGTTATTGTGTTTGCTTTCAAACCCATTATTAACATTGGTCTGTCTTTGTGCTTTAGGAGAGTTTTGAGGGTCAGATGACAGAGGAGAACATTGAGGTGGGAATCTGCAACGAGGCCGGGTTCAAAAGGCTCACCCCGGCAGAGGTGAAAGACTACCTGGCAGCCATCGCGTGAACACACCCTCCCTGAAGGGCCACCTGGCTACATTTCAAAACAGATTTAGCAGCACAGTGGCCAATTGACACAAGGAACAGAAGAGTATGTCCACAACAACATAATGAAGGCATACACATCCCTATTGACCATTACTACTCAATATCTACACAAATGTTTATACTTAAGGAGAGAAGAAAATAAAATTAGCTTTAACGTGTACTCTTGATGTCATATGTGACAATTGGCTTTTGTGCACGCTGAAAAGGTTTTGAGCTCTGAGAGGAATCTCAGGTCTTCCATTGAATCTTCAATTCTTACTCGCCAAAGAACTGCGCTGAGTTTTAAGATGCACCTCTCCTGCATAATACATTTAGCTAAAAAAAAACATATTTGCGTAATAATCAGACTTATTAGAGGTTATGACAAATGATGTTTTTTTTTACATTGAACAAAAAGCTATTTTTCATTTAATATAATTGAGTTGGACAAAAAAAAGCAGGTTTTGGAGGATTCAATGGTTAGGCTTGAGATTTTACATTCAAGATCTGGTTGCTGTACTACCGTTTTACATTATGTACTTTTTTTTCAGGCTTGATACAGTTCTTAAATTTGTATTTTCTCCACTGTTATGTGTCACTTATTCAAATAAAGAATGGTGAACTGTTGACTCGTTGCTTCTACTTATTAAACTTTTATTTTGAAAATATCTTAAAATGAGTTTAACAGCAGTTTATTTAAATGAGTGCGCTCAAACATTTACCGGATCACCTTGTGAAAGTATTTATGTATCCCTCCGCTTCTATTTTGTTTCTATGTTTTTATTTGCTGTGAGTTGTACGGAAGTGACTGTAAAGCGTATTCAATCATACAACAGTTTTGTTGTGTTCGAAATTTTAAGTTAAGTTTTCGGTTTAACTTGATGTGAAAAATTAGTCAGAGCTCTGTTTGTGTCGGCGGAGGAGTAAAGCCCCTGTCCACATAACGCCCTGATGACGTTTATGGCGCCAGAAATCAAGGGTTCAGAGAGGAAAGAGTGTGTGTCAACTGGAGAAGACAGCGCGTTATTTGTATTATGTTTACGATATTTTAAACGTAACAATCGTGGACAGATTTCTCCATCATTTGTGGTCGTAATAAAGTCAAGATGGTGGTCCTACGCAGCAGCGGTGGTGTCGGAGCTGAACCGGTGGCCACTATTCCAAAGAGGAGGACGACGGAGCTGGAAATGAGCCCCGACTTTCTGTCGCTGATTCCCGCGTCGCAGAGAAAGTCCGCCCGAGTGACTCGGTCCTCTCGGTCCCTGAATGACAGCTTCAGCAGCCCCGAAACCAACTTAATGAATGTAAGAACATGCGAGAATAGCACTTGTTTGGAGGACAAGTTGTCGTTAATGGTAACTTAGGTGTGCTACTTTAGCTAACGCGCCAAGCTAACTAGCTCAGCCTCTGCAGCTTCTCGCCCAGCTAGAGCGCATTGCTGCGCTGTCCTTCACATTTAATAGAAACTTTCTTTGCGCTCTTGTTGATACGAGATGAATGATGATTGATGAGTCATGCAGTCAACATACACAGCAGCCTAGCGTTTTTAACCTGTTTGTTTCCCGGTACTGTAAAAATCAAACGCATAAATGCTGAACCACTTCCTTCATCACTTTTTCAACCTGGATCTCAGAGCTGAGAAACTGATTATAATCAAGACTTGTACTTTTTATAAAGTTTGAACTTGACTCAGCTCAGGTATGGGAAAAAATAGATATATTTCTCTACTTTATACTTTATATCACAGTTTAAATATTGTATTTATCTAGTTCTTTGCCCATTGTCTAATATTTAACCCACCTGTCCTGTTTGTCACTAATCTATTTTTGAGCTTTCATCAATTGTACAGTCTTACTGTTTGTTTTTTGCATTTGTATTTTTGCAATATTCTCCCACTGTTTTTTCAAAACCATCATCCACTTCTTTAACTTCATCCACTACTAAACTTGATTAAATGCAATGGATCACTTCTTTCCTTGCAATATTCCTTTTACTTTTCTGTCATTTTAATTTACTTTATTCCTACTTCCTGATCTCCTTCCGTATACATAAACACAAACAGAGAAAGTTGTGACTGGAAATGTCTCAATGTTTTACATGGAAAAAATGTGCAGGAACTCTGATTTTCCAGGCTGTGGAAAATAAGGGAATTGTAGGGAGTCTAGATATCGTAAATGTCCTTTATGAGATTAAATCATCTGAGTTTTTGGTTTAAATGTAAACTTAAGCTCTCTATAACGGTCTCAGGGTCACAGGGACATGAAGCAGGACAATGGAAGTGGTCTCGGTCATTCCCTTAGAAGTCGAGGACAAAGAGTTAAACTGGAAGTCTCTTTTGCTGACATGGAGCCTAAGACCAGCTCTCCTGTGGATGAGGACAAAGCAGACGGTTGCTGCACCAGGTGAAACGTTTGTTTATTCTTCGTTTGAATTCCACAAGCACAGTGATCTGACTTTGTGTTTTTTTTTTTTTTGTTTGTTTGTTTGTTTCTGATGACCAGGAAGTCCTCCAGGCTGCAGAGAGAAGCAAAACCCTCTGGTGAGGAGCAGCACCGCACCGCTGACCGTGTGAAAGCGTTCTGTTTACTGGATGGCTAACGCTCGATGTAATCCTTCCTGCCAGATGTTCCAGATGAGGCAGAGGGGTCATCCACTCCCAAGAGGAGTCGTTTTAACCTGCAGAGTCGGGGAGTGGACGAGGAAGAGGAGGAAGAGGAAGAGGAGGATCACTCAGTTCGAAGGAGCTCCAGAATCACGAGATATAAACTGAACTCCCGCAAACAGTCGGCGCTCTACGATCGCCTCATTACCAAGTGAGTCGAGCAACATCCAAACCAGTTCTGTCGATTCAGCTTCACCTTTATTTCCTTAATTTGATCTATAACATTCATATTGACCTGTAATTGTACTGAATGTTAACTTTACAGTGCCATTCAGAAAGCACACGTGACATGTATTTTTTGGCATCATATGTGATTCACATACACAAACAATCATCTAGTTTTTAAATAGATAGTAATGTTGTACAATGTTTTTAAAGTTGTATAATGGTATGTTTATCATTTGTTTTCGAACCCCTGCCCTTTTACTTGGACGCTGCTAAATAAAGTTCAGTGCAACTGACGATGACACCTGTCGAGTGGACTCCAAAAACCTGGATTGTTGTGGAGAAATGGCGTTAAAAGAGGCAAAAGTTGTCTCTTTTGAAATTTGCCAAAAGTAATTTGGAGGATACAAACTAGATCTAGGTCTGTCGTCACTACAAACTTTGCTGGACAAAGAAATTATCGCAAAAAGTGTTAATATTGTCATTTTTGAGACGATTTTCAAGAACCATTTTCAAGGGTAGTGAAGAACAAAGCGTGGCTTCAGCCTACTCATTTTTATTGTAAATTATTGGTTTGCGAAATAGCGTTTTGTCGTGTTTCCTTTCTTTGTAATGTAAATTTACTAAAATACAATTAATCTTGATCTGAAAGAAAAAACAAGTACGCCCTTTGAAAGATTAATAAACTTTAATTTCTAAAGAACAATTAACACTGGAACAGGAAGACATTTCAAATATCCTAAATAAAACAACAACAACAACAAAAAAACGGTAAATAAAAACCAAACGTAACCAAAACCATAAATGTAATGAATTATGAAGTCTCTGTTAACAGAGTTGCACTTAAAAAAAATCAATCATTTTGCTCTGATGGGGAAAACAGGCAAAACTGCCAGTTAGGACCTTTGTGACTATTGAGCTCGTTCTAACTTATCAGACAATTTTTTATTAATTTATTGAGACAGACTTAGCCAGAACTTTGGTTTACATGCAACATGCGGTGCAATTCAACCTGAAAATAGGTGGTGGCAGCATCAGGCTGTGGAGATGCAGTTCTTCAGTGGGATGGACCTAAACGGAGAGCAATACTGGGGGAAAAAAAAAAAAAAAAAACCTGTTAGAAAATGCAGAAGACTTGAGATTGGGACATTAACCTTCCAGCTGGAGAATAACCGTAAACATGCAGCTGGGGCTACGATAAAATGGTTTAGATCAAAGCATAATCATGTGTTAAGATAAAATCAAAGTCTAGATGTGAATCAAATTAAAAATATAAAGAGAGACTTCAGGAGACGTTGTTTTGTTCTCTGAGCGTTAAGAGACATCCCCCCCACCCCAAAAAAAAATCTTTGCTCTGATTTCTTCTCAGCACTGCTGAAGCAGTTCTCCAAAAGATGGACGACATGCAGAAAATGAGACGCCGGCTGAGGAGCAGAGACAGAGAAAGTACAGAAGAGGTGATGGGTTTTCTAATTTAATTTATTTTACATCACTCCTTGAGTTTGAGCTCCTTGCCGTGTCAGTTGTTTCAGGTTTTTTATGTTTGTCCTGACAGGTTGGAGTCTACGGCTCAGGCAGAATGAGGCGCTCCCTGAGGACAAATACCAAGAGTAATAAAACCGAGGAGAAGAACCAAGGTGAGGAGGGGAAACGAGGTGGAAGTGCTTCAGAGACGCGGTCGGGACGTGCCAGGATACGTCTCGGCGTCGGAAAGAACCGATCGGTTTCATTTACTTTAAAAGAACCTCAACTTCCTGAAGAGTTTTATGTCCTCATTTACACGGTCTGTTTGTGTTTTTATTCAAAACTCAAGATGACGAAGAAGATGATAACAGTGAAGATGGAGAAGAGGAGGAGGAGGACGAAGAGGATGAAGATGGCGAAGATGACGAGGAGGAAGAAGAAAACCACCAACGATACGACTTTCGCCAGAGGAAGACTGCCGTTCGCTACCAGGCCCCATTAGACGGTACCGCATCTGTTCAAAGGAATCACTTTAATCAATTATTGATCTCTGAAACGTGGATGAGTGTCTGTATAAAGAGCACGGCTTTTTAATGATCAATCTTAATGTGAGATTGAGCTACTGCTGAAGCTTACCAACAAGCTTTTTGTAATAAATAGTTGTAATGTTCTTCCAGAACCGCGGGAGCCCAGGAAACGCAGCATGTACTTCAAGGAGCACTCGTCTCCTATGAGACGGAGGTTCAGGTTCAGCTCCACGGCCCCCAGGAGCCCCTATAACCAAAGGAGAACCAGCAGGTCGGTTTTCCATTCGTCTGGACTTTTTTTCAGACTTTAGGTTATCAGAATGGCGCGACTGAAAAGTTTAGCGGTTTTTAAACTCCTTTGACTGTGACCTCTGCAAAACTGGAAACAGGTAGCTAACCCATGCCTAGATCTACTTCTCCTTTATTATGAAAAGTTAGCCCAACTCTCCTAAAGATCTCAACCAAAAATCTCCAATTCCTATTTGTTTGTTCTTTATTTTTTCTCATTGGCTTCCCTCCCAACCTCTGGAGTAGTTCTGAGAGGTAAGACCTTTACTGTGTCTTTGTTGGGCTCTCGGTTTGTCTGTGCAGTGCTGGATGTGTTTGTTAGCATTGTAGGTGTTGGTGGTTGGCTCTTAATACTAATGCTATCTTAATACGGCTGAAACGATTGTGAAGAATCCGTTTTTGAAATAACCGTCAACTAATTTAGTAATAATCGATTATTTAACTGTAGTTTACAGACTCAAAAAAAGGCCATTTGCTGAAAGAACGAGCAGTAAATAAGCCAAAGCTGTACATAGTATATCTATATTTTGTATTCAACATAAGATAAAAACGCCTTTGTTTGTAATTATATTTTACCCAAAACTCCTCAAGTGGTATAGTTTTAGCTTTAGGTACAAATTTACTACAGGAATGCTATGTTGTTGCATTTTAGGTAATAAAATGTTTTTCTTATTTAAGAGAAAAATGAACTGAATTACTTGTTCATTAGCATTTTTTAATGCATTTCTAGTGTATAAAAATGTTAATGAAAAATCTGTAAACTGCCATTTTTTAAAATCTGATTAATCATCAGAATAATCGATTTAGTAAAATAATCAGTGCTATATGTTAGTCTGTCACTGAAGTCCAATGCATCATATTTACTGTCACCCAGAGCCGCACAAAACAAGGAAAACCTACATCATGATCATGTTGGTGAATGTTGCGACGCCGATATGTTTAGGCATAAACATACTTGTATTTTGTTAGCTCCATCCAGCAGACAGCAATTGTTGGATCAAGTTTAATGGTCTGTGTGTTGCATCGTTACCGAGTGAGACAGGAAAACTAATTTAACGTCTTTTCTACCCGACAGGAGGCGACATGCCATCCACAGCAGCGACTCCACGTCGTCTTCCTCGGACGACGAGAAATTCCAGAGACGAAGGAGCAACAACCGGAGCAGGTCGGTCAACAGGTGAGAGTAGCAAAAACCGGTGAACCAAATTCTTGATTTCTATTTTAAGCCTCATTCTTGAATTTTTAGCGCTTGACAATGTGCCATCTGTGACTCTGTGATTGCATCAGATAGAATCATTAAGATTTAGCGATTTAATGTTTTTGTTTCTTATTTTTATGAAGATGCCTCCCTATGAACCTCGTGAAAGAAGACCTGCTGGGGATCCAGAAAGACAGGATGAAGATCGGAGCCAGCCTCGCCGACGTCGACCCCATGCACATCGACAAAACGGTGAGCGGCAGGAAGGATGAAGTAATGTATCCAAATGCTAAATTTATCTTTTCAGCATTTTGACTGTATAGTTACAGGGTGGGTTTAGTGTTGAGCATAAATAAATATTCACACTCCTTGAACTTTGTCACATAATGGCCACAAACTTTAATGCATCTCATTGTGATTTTAGTTGACAGACTAACACAAAGTGGTCTACACCAAGGAAATGTAAATGAGATGAATAGTTATTTTCTTCTTCTTACGGAGAAACGTCTGAGCAGCATGGGGATGAAATCCTAACAGAAGCTCGTTTCTCCTGCTCCAGGTTCGCTTTGACGGCATCGGAGGGCTGAGCAGGCACATCTCGGCCCTGAAGGAGATGGTGGTGTTCCCTCTGCTCTACCCAGAGGTGTTTGAGAGGTTCAGAATACAGCCACCGAGGTAAAAGACATGGGTCCTGTGCAAATGGAAAAATAGCTCAGTTTGTTGGCTGAATAAAAATGCATCAAGATGGAAGCAGTGGTGAACACTGAACTACATTTTTGTTGGAAAACTACTCTGAAAAATCAGTCGATATCCATGAATTGTTCCAAAATGGTAAACTCTGCTTTTTATGGTCTCTTCTTGGTATGTTTCATGTGCGTATCAATCGTTTTCCTCATTCGTAAATCGTTTTTCTCCACTTTATTGCCATCCTATCTCGTCCACAAGCATAATTTCTGTGTCCCCTCTCGTTTCCAGGGGCTGCCTGTTCTACGGCCCTCCAGGCACCGGGAAGACTCTGGTAGCCAGAGCGCTGGCCAACGAGTGCAGCCAGGGGGAAAGGAAGGTGGCCTTCTTCATGAGGAAAGGAGCGGACTGCCTCAGCAAGTGGGTGGGAGAATCAGAGAGACAGCTGCGGCTGCTGTTCGACCAGGTAAACCTGAGCTCTTAATTAACAACCAAGTAGAAAAGAAAACACTTATTTTTCATGTACAATCTGACTAAATAAAACCAGTTTGTCTCCTACAGATATGAAGTCACGGTGTGTTGTCAGTGACTGTTCCTGTGTTTGTTTCAGGCCTATCAGATGCGTCCGTCCATCATCTTCTTTGATGAGGTCGACGGTTTGGCTCCGGTCAGATCCAGCCGACAGGACCAGATACACAGGTTTGGGTTCTTCTTTTGATCCAGCCGTAGGTTTTAGCAGAACCAAAACCTCAAACTAGATGCAACTCCATATCCTGCTGCTCTTTCGCTTCTTCATAAGGAGAGGAGTTAGAAACCTGAGGATTTATCGTTTAAAGTTTGCTCCTGGTCTCTGTGTAGTTCCATCGTGTCGACGCTCCTGGCTCTCATGGACGGGTTGGACAGCAGAGGGGAGGTCGTCGTCATCGGAGCTACGAACCGCCTGGACTCCATCGACCCGGCTCTGAGGAGACCCGGACGCTTCGACAGAGAGTTCCTGTTTGGTCTGCCGGACAGAGAGGTGGGGAAGTTTTTTAATCAAGCAAAAAAAAAGCGCTGGGCGATAAATCGGTTTTATCAATTAATCAACGGTTTTATCAATTAATCAAATAAGCTGTTTCTGAAGATTTGCGTTTTGGAAAATTGAGATTTTCATTTTGACTTATCCACTTGTAGCTTTGGCATCCTTGAACCTGGACTACAAAATCTTAGTAAGAAATAAAAATTGTGGAAAAATTTTATTTTTAAGTCATATTGCCCAGCCACTACCAGATGGCGACAGCAGCAATAAAACAAAACATCAACAACAATCCCCCTGTGTCTAAACATCCTGTGAAAACTAGTAGCATTTTCTGCTTTGTAGATCATTTTTGTTTGTAAGGATTTTGTCAAGTTTTTTTTTCTTCTTCTTTCTGCTGTGTAACATTGAGAAACGTAGATCATTTCTGGTTTTGTGGACCAAGGAGCAACGTTTTCTTAGAACGATCCATTTAAACCAAAAACATTTAAAGTTGATTTAAAATTTATGTAAAGACCAAAAAAAAAGTTTTATATTTTGAAAGAAAATTGTTCGTTTTGAAATTGTAATTTTTCTTATTAATGTTCAAAATGTGCTGTAAAAGTTTTGTTTTTGAACACTAAACATCTTGCTTCTGCATAATTCACAGGCAAGGAGGGAGATTCTGAAGATCCACACCAGGCAGTGGACCCCTTCTCCCTCTGAGGCCTTCCTGGAAGAACTGGCAGAGAAATGTGTTGGTATGTTTTTGTGTAGAGGCAGGAAACCTTTGGAGCAGCAACAGAAAGAAACATTCTCACTTTTAAAATGCTGTACTGATTTACAAGCGTCATCCGTTTCCCCGTCTAAGGATACTGTGGAGCAGATATCAAGGCGGTTTGCTCCGAGGCAGCATTGTGCGCTCTGCGGCGCCGCTACCCACAGATCTATTCTTCGTCCCAGAAGCTGGTTCTGGACGTGAACTCCATCGTCATCGCTAGCAAAGACTTTAAGTGCGCCATGTCCAAGATGGTACCAGCCGCCCAAAGGTAGAGCAAAAAAACTTTGGTGTCTTCCATCGGCCCTTGACCCTGCAGACATTTTGTTGAGTTCGTCCTCTTGGTCTTCAGGGCGATGGTGTCACCAGCGAAGGCCTTGATACCTGCCATCCGGCCTCTGCTGAACGCCACCCTGCAGACGGTTCTGCACACGGTGAGGCGAGTCTTCCCGCATGCAGATCAGGGCCTGAAGAGGAAGAGAGAACAAGGTGCCTTGTGTTTTTTTTTCTGCTACAGAGAAGAGCATCAACTTTATTGTCATTCTGTGTGGTTCTTTGTTTGCAGATGTGGCCTGTGGGACATCGGATGAAGATCTGATGTTTAGTGAGGAAGAGGACAGTGACGTCATCTCCAGTGGGCCGACCTCCAAGTCTCGTTTAAAGCTCCCCGCCGCCAGCGGCCTGCTGGACCTCAACGGGTAAATCAGTCACTCTTCCTCAGAAAATAACTTGAAAGTACCGTATTTTCCGCACTATAAGGCGTACCTAAAAACCTTCAATTTCGTCAAAAGCCGACAGTGCGCCTTATATATGGACCAATATTGAGCCACAACAGGTCTAGCAACTATGGTAAGCAGCCGCCGACTTCATTTTCCCCCGTAGAAGAAGTGCGCGGTGCATGCTGGGATAGTTGTCAGAACGCTGGTTTGTTAATAAAGTTTGATAATACATTTAAAGTCAGAGGGGGCGGGGGAAGAGAGACAGAGACTGCAGCGGCAGCGTGTCGGTTGGTCTGTGTTACCCAGAAAGCAGTTGGGCACAATATCGCAACACCAACACAGAGAGTGAAACAATGACTGGGGCAACCTACTATATAAAGTACTCGGGGACCATTTCTTTACAATGTGGATGTGTAATAATAGAGTACATAACAAAATGGCAACCCAAACTGAAGCATCTATTCAATGCGCCTTATAGTGCGGAAAATACGGTATTTATTTTCTTCTGTATTGTGTTGAGTAAAGCACAATACAGATTAACCGGATTAATAATTATGAATTGATTACTGGAAAAATTCAACTAATCTATAGATTAATTATTATTTGGAATCTACACACTAAAAGATAAACTTGCTGAAAAATGACGCACAGATCAGTCATTAAGCCAAAACTGTAGAAAGATTTTTATTTTTTTTTAAACATTTTGTCTGTAAATATGCTTTATTTAGGACTCCTGAAGTGGAAAATAGTTTCAGTTTCGTCCAGTTGAAATTGTGTAAAAAATCATTAATTGTTTAATCCAAAAATTAGTCATTAGATTATTCCAACACTATGTTAATGTAAAGTCAAGCATAAAGCCTGAGCTTTTCACATGTTGATGTTGAAAGTATCTTTTAGCTACAAATGCATCCATTGCTACAAATGATGAAGTGTTCACTAAAGAAATCCTGCATTCTTGCATTTTATGCACTAAAATGTTTATTTTTCTTATTTAAAAAAAGGAATTGAATTATTTGTTTGGCTTCTTCTAGTGTATTTTTAAAATTGTATAAAAAAAAAAGCTTTGTGTCTTTTTTTTTTTTATCAGTGTAATTGTTAGTTGCAGCCATAGAAGTGCATAATTTAAATATAAATCTTTCCTACAAACTGTTATAAAATGGGATACCCTTTAGTGTAGCTGTTAATAATAGGCTTGTAGGATTTTTGGTTAAAAGTTTAAAAGTTGTCTAAAAGTTACTCCGTCCTCCCATGTAGGAGCGTGCTGAGTCAGCCGACGTCGTACCGTCCCAGGCTGCTGCTGGAGGGCCGGCCGGGCTCGGGTCAGAATTCCCACCTGGGCCCCGCTGTGCTCCACGCTCTGGAGAAATTCACGGTGTACACTCTGGACATGGCCGTCCTGTTTGGAGCCAGCGTGACGGCGCCTGAAGAAACATGCGCAAAGGTGAGAGGGAAATTTTCTGAATGCATCCTGATGTCAAATATTGGCATTCAAACATAACAATATAAACAAAGCTCTAAAAGTCGCAGATTCTTTCTTTTTGCAGCCTTGTCAAATTCAGTGTGTCTCTTTGGTAGACCTCACTGGCCAAAATGGCTGCCACATAAACTGTAGTTCATGGGCCCCACTTGCTCTTATAATAGCAAATGGGGACAAATTTGTTCTACAGACAAATTTGTCTTACATTCATCTGAGGGTTGAAAAGGTGAACATGTGAACTTCATGTTTAAACTGTTTATAAAACCCTCCATTAAACTTCCCTCAATCAGCAATAAATCGCTTGAAAAATTGATGCACAAACTCACTGGTTTCCATTTGGATGATTGTATGTTTTTCTCATGTCTCTCATTTCTGACAGAAATGTTCAGTCTGGTTTGTTGGTCTCAATTTGTCTCTTTTTTGAAGGTTAACTCTGTTTACAAAGACTCCAGTTTCCATTTTATATGTTGTTTATTTTGGTTATTTAAAGTGTGTTCCAGCGTTAAATGTTTGTTTGAGACGTTAGGTAAATGTTTCCTACTATTGTTTTCTTGCATTATTATGCCATTAACATTATATTATTTCTTGAAAATGATCTCAAAGCAACAATGACTTTTATACCCAGTCGCAGCTCTCTCATAAAAGCCTTGTTGTATTCATTTTTTTCCTCATAACATGCCGCTCTCCAGAGACCAGCAGTGAAGAATCAGGGTGTAATAATTTCTTATGGAAAAATTCTGTTTAGTATAAACTGAACAATTATGTTTTAATAAACAGACCCAGGTATATATGGATATTTTTAATTTTTTTGTCGTCTTACTTTCTCTGACTGAAAAAAAGACAATTTCTTTTAATAGTTTCTGATTACCTGATCAACCAGTATTTGCTTGGCTTTTTTTCTTTTATGCTTTAATGTCCAGAATCCTTTACAGTCCTACACTAACTATTCATGTCCTGCTTCCAGCTGTGAGTCTTGAGTAGCACAACTAGAAACTGATCCAGTTTGATGCTCCCCAGATCTTTGTTGAGGCCAAGCGAACCTCTCCCAGTATCCTGTACATCCCTCACATCGGCCAGTGGTGGGAGACGGTGGGCTCTGCGTTAAGGGCCACCTTTCTGAGCCTCCTCAGCTCCATTCCTGCCTTCTCTCCCATTCTGCTCTTGGCCACCTGCAGCGTCCATTACGACCAGCTCAGCACGGAGGTACGCTGCCGCTGCGTTTCCAGTGGGGAAACGTTTATTTTATGAAAATGAGACATTAATTTGCCATTATGTTCCTCGTTCCAGGTGCAGGAGCTGTTTCAGGTCGAGTATGGAGAAGTTTTTCATGTTCCAGTCCCCACCAGCCAAGAGAGAAGGGACTTCTTCGAGGGCCTCATCCTCAACCAGGCTGCTAAAGCTCCAGCCTCTAAAAGAAAAGCTGGTAAGAGATTTATCTGAAATCATAGTTTTTGTTTTTTTTGTTTTTTAAAAAAAAGAGAGAAACGGGATTTGTTCAGGTGCTCGAAATCCTTGTATTTCGATTAGGTTTGTAAAGTATAAAATGCTTGATGGGGCTTTATGTTCAAACTGCAGTTTTGTAGTAAAGTGGAATATACTTTTTATTTAAAAAAAGTTACTTACAGCTGAAACCTGATATCTTCATACATCCAAAACATGGATACATTGTTTTTTTCTCAGTCTGAGGTTAAATCAGACTAAACTTTCCTTGTTTAATTTGATTTAACAGTTAGAATCACCGAAATTATTTTTTTTTGCTAAATAAATTTTATATACTTTCTTTGTATATGAGCATTTAGTTTTAGCTGGAAGGTCATTGATCTCAACACAGTTTGTTAGGATTGTTTCAATCTAATATTTCGAACGACTCAATGACTTATTGATCGTCCTATGCTTTTTACATTAAACAAAGTTGTTGTTTTTTTTTTTTTGCTAAATTAGTGTTTTGTTCTTGGACCAGTGAGGGGTGTGTGTGTGAGTGCGTGCGTGTGTGTGTGTGTGTGTGTGTGTGTGAGAGAGAGAGAGAGAGAGAGACTTTTCAAAACTTAAAATTTAAGACCTTGTCAGTGCTGTAGAATATGGAATACAATCACATACATTTTTAACAATAATAAATGATATACAATAGTGAATCAAATGTCCTTTTTTAGTTTTTATCTTCAAAGTGCAGTGCTGGAAAAGTTTGAAATTCACATTTTAGCTTCATCTCATCTCCTGAATCCTCACCTGCCAGTGCTCCGTGCGTTGGAGGTGCTGCCGGTGGCCCCCCCTCCTCCGCCTCGACAGCTGACGGAGGAGGAGAGTCGGCGGCTGGACGAGCAGGAAGAGGACACGCTCAGGGAGCTGCGGCTGTTTCTGCGCGACGTCACGAACCGCCTCTCTCAAGACAAACGCTTCAAGGCTTTCATTAAACCCGTGGATTTGGACGAGGTAGCCGTCCAGGCTTCTCCTCTTGTCGCTCTCGGTGACGTTTTTCTCCCCAGAAGTTCTGCTTGTTCTCTATAAATGACGTCACGTGTGTTGCGCAGGTTCCGGATTATGCCGAAGTAATCAAGAAGCCCATGGACCTGTCCACGGTTCTGTCGAGGATTGACCTCCATCGATACGGCACGGTCAAAGAGTTCCTCCAGGATGTTGACCTCATCTGGCAGAACGCCCTAGAGTACAACCCAGACAGGGACCCTTCAGGTACCAAATATACACAACATGTGCAAACCAACACAGAGTGGAGCATAGGAAAAAGGAACCAGAGTAATTAATCTTTACAACAACAAAAAAGTGTGGCACAGATTTTTATTTAGCGGCAATCCAGTCCAATCAGTTGGCTTCAGGGATGAATGATCCAATTGATAAATGGTCCATCTGTGTGATTTAGACTCTATGAATGCAGCCGTTGTATGAAGGCCTCAGAAGTTTTTTTTGTTTAGTTTTTTTTTAAGAGGACATTAAGGAACAGTTTGATCCATTATGGGAAAAGAGGAAAAAAGTATGACCCAACCTCAAGCATGTCAAGACACGGCTGGCCGCTTAAACTGGCAGAGCAAGCTAAGAGAGTAGCAAAAAGAAACAGATTACTGAAATGCTATCAAACGTTTTTAAACAGAAAATGCTACACTGATTTCTTTTTCTTATAAACGTGGAAGCAGCAGCATGCAAAACTGAATGTGTGGCATAAAAGTCCTGAACACTATCTGGACAGTGAATTTAAAAAAAAAAACTGGTGTAAAGGTTTACCTTCTACCTGGACAAACACCCTAGTCAGAGTGATTTAGATCAATATTTTTTGTGTTGGAGAATCTGTTTAGAAAACTGACGTTCTTCTGTCTCCACTCAGTTTGACTGAGCTGCAGCTTTTTAGGAAAGAAAAATGGATTAAAAAGTGCCCAGATGAACAAAGCTGGTGCACTCACAGCTGTAATTGCAGAAAAAAGTGGTCAAACACATTTTTGCCTCAGGATCTTCTAAACAGAACCGCTTTTCATTTTCCTCCTCTTCTCAATTACGCACTACTTTATGTTGCTTTATCAAAGAAAATTTCCTGCTGAAATACATAAGTTTGCTCTTGTAGAAGTGAAAAGTTTTTCAAGACATGCTTTATAGATTTATTTTTTTATTTTATTTTTTTAATGAGCGCACTCTGATACTCCTGTGTTTCCTGCAGATCGGCAGATCCGTCACAGAGCATGTGCGTTGAAGGACACCGTCCACGCCATCATCCGAGAAGAACTGGACGAAAACTTTGAGAAGATTTGTGAGGAGATTAAAGAGTCTCACAGAACAAGGGGTCAGTATGTGGCTGCTTTTCATCCACAAGTTGTCACTTAACAGCTGCCTTTAGGATCTTTAGAAGTTTCTAAAAATTGCTAAAATATGGAATTATGATTATTAATGTTATTTAAAACGAGGCAAACACATTAGTTTTAGTTACTGGATAAATGTGTAATTAAAGTAAGCTACAGACAAAAAACGCATTAGTTGGATCTACAGTTTAAACCAATTTGCCCATATTATTAAAAAAAAACACGTGAACATCACATTTAATTTTCTTTTATAAATAATTGTATTGTATTTTTATTTGAACCATGTTAGGTTGCTCCACGGCGCGGTTCGCTCCCTCTTTCTACCACGTCCTTCCTAAACATCCCAGATCTGCTGCAGCTCCCAATAATTTCACCCCACAAAGTGAGACGGTTGAACCCACTGTTGCTGCTGCCAGCAATACAACAGCCTCTGCTGTTATGACACCCAAAAACACAGGTAACAATACGCTTGATTAAAGGGGAAACAAACCCTGCAGCTTAAAGGTTTTCCGTGATATTTAAATATTCTTCTGCTGCCTCAGTGCATAAGAAGAAGCGTCGGAAAAGTCGCTGGTCCACTGGGCACATAGCAAAGAAGAAGCCATCCTCGTCCCCCCACGTATCCAAGGACGACGCTTCCGATGAGGACGAAGACGATGGAGATGATGAGGATGAGGCTGGGAAAGAAGGAGCAGCAGAGAATCCCAACGGAGGAATTGATAAGGGTCCGATAGACGTTGAGTCGGAGCCAGGAAGTGCAGCAGATCAGGAAGGTAGTTCTGATCCGAACGGTCAGGAGGAAGAGACGGAGAGGAAACCAGCTGCTGAAGAGCAGCAAAACCGGCATGATGAAGACAGAGCCACCCGGCATCAGTCAGAGCAGCCTGAGCCTTTCACAAGAGGAGACGCAGACCAGGGCGTCTCTGTCCGCACGAAAAGGGACAACTGCGTGGAGGGACAGGGAGACGCTCAGAATGCCATCACAACAAACATGAGTCCTGCCGGTCAGTCAGAGACGCAGGTGGAGAGGAGTTACTCCGCTGACGATCAGAACAGCAAACTTGTCACAGGAGATGAAGCAGAGCTGGACAAACCTGCTGAGCCCATGGAGGTGGACGCAACAGAAGCATCCACCACCGACGCAGTTGCAGCTGCCAGGAGCGAGACGGACACAAGTGCAGGTTGGTTATTCTCCGTCATGTTGCAAACCAATGAATCTTTTACAGGGAACAGTCTGAAAAGTGTGGCATGCATTTGTATTCTGCCCTTTTGCAGCCGATACTTGGTAGAGCCATCTTTTGTGAACTGTTTCAGCTGCAAGTCCTTTAAGGAGAGCGTCTGACAGCTTGGCACAATTTTCTGGACCTCCACAGATTCTCAAATAGATTTTAATCTGGACTTTGACTGGACCAATCTTACACATGAATATGCTTTTATCTAAATATACGGTGTCCAAACGTTTTGGACACCAAATTGAAAGTACTGGGGCCAATATTTTTTTATCAGTTAAAAACAAAAACATTTTGTTTGAAATATTCTTTTTACCTACTGTGTAATAAAAAACATGCAATATTTAATGAAGCCAAATATATATATATATAAAAAACACAGCATAAGACAGACGCGCAGATTCATAACTTTTTGGCTCACATCTTCGGTATTTATTTATTTGTTTATTTTTAGTCTACTCCCAGCGACAAAAATTAGAACTTCTGTATTTAGTCAAGCTTAACGGGTGGGGTGTATCCACTTCTGTTTTTATGCCAAGACTCACTTGATGTTTGTGGCCCCGTTCTACTATAGTAAAAGGAAAGAAAAAACATGGCAAATAAATGATAATAAATAAAAGAGGTCTCGAGACGTTCACAGACTGTCTGAATTTATCCAAATCCATCAGTGTGTGCATCTCTAGACGGCACACACTGGTGATGTTTGTAGGCTGCCTAGTGGTCCACTAACTTCTGTTGTTATATCACATAAAGTCAATGTAAAATACATTGAAATGTGGTTCTTTAGATTGTAAAAAAAAAAAAAAAAATGCTGTAAATGCATTTAGCCCGTTATCAGCCAATCAGATGACCAGATAGAATCAGCGTCCTATTTTCAGCCTCCCTCTGCCCCTTCACACACTCATCTGTTTGCCTTTGGGACTCCCAACACAACTGGCATCCATTGCTTTCAGGTCTTAGAAATAGGATAGTGATGCAAACAATAACATTACTGTGAGATAGCAGAGTCATACAGACTAATTTGGTCTCTGTGCCCGAGTGGTTTTTCTTTCCAACAAAACAGTAAAGAGATGCTGTTCTTATTTCCTGAAAACACCCAAATAAACACTCAACATTACTGCCTCTAGATATTGTTAGAAATCAAGGAGGAGATTAAATGGTGTGTATCAGTCAGTGCGCCTCTTTTGTTTCCTGCCCCAGAGAGAAACGTGAGACGGATGACCCGTGCCCTGAAAAACACGGTGCTGCAGCAGCACATGATCCCGGTGGAAAAAGCTCTGCAGATTCTCAACGAGGAGAATCCTCCTCTGGTCGTGGACCGAGACAAGTTAAAGGTCTGTGATGTCACAAAAAACTGTACTTATTGGGGCTTAACAACATCTGTAATTGCCTTGATTCTTTTTTTTTTCTCCTTCTTTTCTTTTCAATCAGGAGCTACTAGATAAAGTAGTGATGAAGACAGAAGACTATGAAGTCTACAAGCTGGAGAAACTCTACGCTCTTCTCTGCCAGAGCATCTACAGATACAGACAGGACTACAACAAAACAGCACTAATACAGGTTAGTTTGTCCTTTTTATTGATTTAAGAAGAGCATAGCAGGTTAAAATTTCATATTTACAGATATGTTTAAAAGATTTCTCTGATATAAAATTCTGTTTTTGAGTTTTATTTCAAGTCCGACTTCTGAGATGTTGTTCATAAGTTAACATATTTCATGCTAAGTTGTCGTATGTGTGATTTATTTTCTTGCTTATATCAGGAGTTGGAGCAAGAGATTGAAGACTTCTGATTCTTCAGGAAAAACCCCCAGAAAAAAATAATCTTTCTTTCATACATGTAAATATTCAGACAATGGTCCTATTTTTTAGTAGGAAACAATGATTATATTTGTGACTTAGCTCAAACTTTGTATCACTTGTTTATATGTAATTAAATGGTTTTCCACCTGTTATTGTGCGCTTTTCCTTTGTTGCGCGACAAAACGTTTGTTTGAACTGACTGTAATGTCGCTACTGACAATGAAGCTTTTCTCAGTTTCTAGAAAATCCTTTTTTACACTTTACTCAAAGCAAGACTGAATTACAAAGTATTTGTCGAGGATGTGCCACCATTATGTAAAGTTTGATATAAACACGTATTACTGGCATCACTGTTTAAAAACATTTACAGCATTGCAATGAAATACATTTTGCAATACAGAAGCATCTACTTCCACTTCCAGTTTTGAAAAACATAGCCTTTAATTAGAGTACATTTAAATCTTTGTCCTTGACCTTTTTTTGTCATTTATCACATTCAATAATGACCCAATTTCAGTTTCCTGTTGACCTTTGTTAAAGGAACTGACCCAGATATCCTCCTCCGTACTTCAGACGGCATAAAGTGCTTTTCCACATACATATTCCATGCTACGAACACCAGGATGACTGATCAAAGCACATAATTCCAATAAAAGCCAGAGCCAAGTTTAGTAGATGTTTACTTTTGTGATGGTAAAACTGAAAATAACTGAACAATCATCAGCAGCGTCTAATGGTGGCCATGAAGATATAACCCAAAATGTCACTTGAAATTCACCAAAAGTAGCCTTTGATTATTTTTGTTTCAAATCTGTTTTTACTGACCTGAGCATAAAAACATTTTTAGATTCTATTGTGAATTTATCCAACTGCAATAAAATGTGTTTTAAAAGCATCTTTACCAGTAGTGCCTGTACATAAAGTTGGTACTGTAGCACGCATTTCTGATAAAATGGCTAAAAAATAACTAAACGGCTACAAGAGGGGATCTATTATATTGGCTTAAAGTGTAAAAGATCAAATTGAAAACGTCTGTGAGGTGTAGCAAGAGATATTTTCATTTATTTCTGTCAGGAATCCATGGTTGCATCAGGCAGTGACGGTAAGTGATTCTAGGGAAAGTAGGTCAGCCGACTAGTGACCTATCCCTTTCTGGACGTGCTCAACAGAGACGATCTTAATAGAAAACAAATATCCTCTACCTGGTCAGGTCACAGAACAGTTCCTGTTGGCTCCTTGATCTTCCTCACATTTATTTGCTTTAAATAAAGATTGTAGTGTCTTGATTTATTTTATCAAAACGATAATCAAACTGAAACTGAATCGAGTTATTCAGTTACTTAGATGTTTTTTAAGTATCAGTATACTAGTCCTGTATTTATTTGTATTGGGTCAATACCAAAATGTACAGTATTGCAAACTTCTAGCTCCAAAACAGCTTCCCTGTTGAGCTCCAAATTCCCCCACAGAATGGTGCTGCCACCACTATGTTCAGCATAGTTTAGCCAAAAAGTTAAATATCGGTTTCAACAGATCACATCATCCTCAAAGCCTCAGAGAAAAGGAGGCAGAATAGAAATGCACGCCACACTTTTCAGATTTCCATATTTGTAAACGCTTATAAAAGTTTTTTTTTTCTTCCTTCCACTGCACAACTATGTTGTACATTGTGTTTGTGCGTCACGCTAAATATTTCTAAAATACCTAAGGTTCGGTTGCCAAAATGAGAAAAAGTTCAAGGGTTGTGAATACTTTTGCGAAGCACAGTATACTAACTTTAGTGTACACTTTGTTTTTTTTTTAAAAAAAGTCCTATTAAACAGACCGAGGCAGCCAGCCTAATGTAATGAAAAGCAGCAGCCAGGAGGATCACCTTGGCTGAAACTAGCAGCGTGTCCTTAAGTAGCTTCTCATATTCCCCCTCGCAGGTCATTTAAGGACATTTTGGCACCCAGCCGAATCGGAAACGAACGCGTTTACGACCCTTTGCGCTGATTGTCCATCACCCAGCCCCCTCTCCGAGCCCACTGTGACTGCCTTATTCTGAAATACGGTCCGTATTTGCATTAAAGTGGGCATTTTTTCCATTAACTGCTAACATTTTTAAGATCCCCCGAAAGTCGCCGCGGAATGACGTCAAGACGTATTACATTGAATGATGACGCTGTTTGATCATTAAAAAAAAAAAAAATCAGCCGTTAAAATATTTGAGAAATAGGTCATCAAAAAACAAAGCACCGGGCGGCCCTTTTTATGAACAGCTAAGACGAGCCGTCTTGTGGCCGCGTGAACTTTTATGAGGAGCCGCTTTCTGGTGGGAGATAACCTGCTCGGACCAGCAGAGAGATGTCCGGTGTTTCCAGCATCAGCAGAGGAGGGCTGTAGCCGTTAAAGCGGTCCGTCTGTCTCGGCTGGCTGTATTTTTTTTTATTTTTTTTTTGTGGGAGATCCAGCTGCTTTAATAACTCACGTAGACGCCGCAGCCGCCCCGGCCGGGCTGAATGCTTAGCCCGAGGAGAAAGCAACACCGACGGATACCGACAGGGAGCACCTGGAGGCTGCTCTGCCGAGACCCAGGAAATCACTCCTCGCTTCGCCTCTACAGCCTGGTAGCAACACAGTGCACATTACTGTAGTTCTTGTAAGTTTACCGCCAGACCTCATAATGACCGGCCCGGCTAACACGGGCTAGTTGGCCCGCCGCATTAAAACGCTCCTGTGTAGCTGAAAAACAGCCTTTCTTGTTGTCTTTGTAACATATGGTAATGCTTTATTGTTACTTTAATAATAACAAATGAGCTAGCTGACACCTCCACATTTTCGAGGTGCTGGTGTTAAAACCTCACAGTGGTAGCAGAGCAGTGTGAACACGCAGTAGTTATATATTTATAACCAGTGATACATTTTAACGCAATTAAGTGATAAAAATGTGTCCCAAAGCACTTTACTGTGTGTTTATAAAGGTTTTGGTTTTACACATTGGTCATGTGGATGAAGCAGTGAAGGGGGTCTGCAGTATTTCTCCCAACAGCCTCGTAAACAAATATCTTTGGTTATTACTTAAGCTATACCACACTAGCCTGAACTGTAAATATAAAACAATTGAATTTTGTAAAAAAAAAAAAAAAAAGTTGACTATTTTGTTGCCTTTTCATGAAGTGAAAATCGTATATTATAAAGATTTTTTTACACAAGGTTTCAAGACTTTGTGTCTGATGTTTTTTCTCACATGTAGCGAAAAACCAATATTCAGTAGAAATGTGCCGATCAGGTTTTTTCATACCGATACCGATCACATAATTATTTTTTATTTTTTTAAATCATAAACACTACTGGTTACATTATGTGGAAAAAGGAACCATGAATTCACCTTAATTTAGACAAAAACTTGTTTTTAATAACTTTTTCCAAGAAGAAAACTAAACAAAACAGGCATTGTGCAAATTGTACTGCTATCGGTAATACTATCTTTAACAGACTGATAACATATGAAGGCTCTGAAGAGGCTAAATAATGCAAAGAGCCAAAATAAAACCTCCCAACATTGCCAAAAAAATTCAAGTATAAAACTTGACATTCAAAGGCAAATACAGGTTCCATTGCAATAAACAATCCTGAGTTACTGAATGAAAACTTCCTGATAGCATGGCGGCTAGCTGATTACTGCTGATTGGCTGTTTCTGACTGAGCGGAGTAATTATGCAGAGCAGGGAGGAGGCAGAGGAGATCGATTATTTTTTACAGATTATCTGTCTCATGTTGGGACAGTGAAAGTTTTAATAGGTATGTAAAATGTATTTTTTTTAGGTTAGATGCTGCAGCTTTAAACAGAGGTTTGGTGTGAGAGTCACTACCAGGTGGAGCAGAAGCGGCGCTCCGTCTGTGAAATATTACTACCTGTAGCGTGTAGCAGCGGTTCAACAGCGAGAACAGAACCAGCGTCTTACGTCGCAGCTCAAAGACTTAAATAATTTTGTGGGTTATTTGTTTAGCTTTCTGACCGTCATGCTAATCCGGGTGAGTGTTTGTAGCTGTGCGCTGCTTTACCTGCTATCTGATCCTCCATATGTCTTTTTTACTGCAGTGAGTCTCGATGTAGCCAAACTCCGTCAAGTATGGCATTGTTTTTATGTCGTATTAGCTTCGTTGTGTTGATGTATATTGACGTGCTTCAGTTTTCCGCCGCAACACGCAAACTTCCCCATTCACTTAGTGCGTTATAGTTCCACATCGCTTAGGATTTGTTGCTGCGCGTTTGCGCAGTGTGAAGGAAAGAGGAGACCAGCTGCACATGCAGGCTGCGAAATGAGATGCAGGTGATCGGTATCGGCAACAAGAGCCAATGATCGCCGATCACCGATCATGCACTTTTTCACAAAAATCGGCCGATTATGATCGGTGACCGATCGATCGGCACACCTCTAACAGTGTCTCAGAAAATTAGAATATAACATTACAAGATCAATAGAAAATGGTATATTAAAAAGAAAATTCTAAAGTATGTTAATTTCTATTCACTCAGTATTGGGCCTCTTTTTACATAAATTACTGCATCCATGCTGTGTGGAGTGGATGAAATCAGCCCTGTGGATCTCCTGAGGTTTGATGGAAGCCCAGATTACATCCAGCTGCCTTCAGGTCATCTGCATCTCTTGGATCTGGTGTCTCTCTCTTGACAATAACCTTTTAGATTCTTTACGTGGTTCAAGTCAGACCAGTGTGCTGGCCAATCAGTCACAGTGACACCACGCTCATTAAACCGGTTTTTGGTAGCCTGACTGTGGAAACTTCACACTCGACCTCAAGCGACGTGAATTCTGTGCGACTCCAGTCTTCCCACAGACTCTGGCACCTTGATTTCCAAACAAAATGCAAACTTCATTTCCAAATGAAAATAATGCTTTAGATCACAGAGCAACAGTCGAGTTATTTTCTCCTTAGCCCAGGTAAAAGACTGCTGACCCTGTCTCTGGTCCAGAAGTGGCTCTTGCTGTGATGCCAGCCTTAGTTTGCTCCTATGAAGCTACCCTATTTTCTTGAATGGATTTTTTTGACTGTCCTGCAGTTACCCTTCCACTCAACTTTCTGTGAATATGCTTGGATAACAGCACTTTGTGAACAACCAGCTTCTTCTGTTTCTTACCCTCTGTCATTGACGGTCTTCTGGACAGCTTCCAAGTCAGCAGTCGTCCCCATTATTGTGTTTCCTAAAAAATATTGAACTTCATATATTTTTTAGATGTACCTTTAGATGCTACTTAAAGCACAGCTTTGACGCTTTAAACGCAGGCGTGAAAATCAGGTTTTCCGTGCAAAGAAATAACTTAAACCTAATAATATGAAGACGTATTAGTTTTGATGGCCTACTCAGTTTTCCTGTACGCTTTCCAGCATGTCAGAGGCTGAAATGCAAGTTTAGTCAGTGCAGATTTATGGCCAGTTGGCTGGACGCTCTTCATCTTGGCCAATGGTTCATGTCTGCTGCCAACCTGTGCAGTTTATTTATTTGCGATTTCCTTTTTGGTACGTTTCTGTCACGACGCAGTTCTGAAATGTCATTCATAATAGTACTTAGACAGTGTTAAAAAAGAAAATCTTCCATTTGAGTTGGTGAAACCTGCATAAAACCTTGAAACACCTACTATGTTACACTCACATCCACTCCCACACAGTTTCCAAGCCGTTGCAGGAAATTAAGGAATCAAGAATTTGATTACTGAATCCCGGTGAGGGGAGGCGTGTATACGACCTTAAGATGTTCCCTTTATTTGTGTTTTCCATTCAGAGAAACGGGATTCCAAGAATCCAGCTCATCAACTCACTGACCTGCAATATGTGAACCTGGACAGCTCGGCCGCAACACAAGTACGAGTCAGTCTGAATCGAAGATGTCGAGCCGCCGGAAGTCCACCACGCCCTGCATGGTGCTGCCTTCGGACGTGGTGGAGCAGGAAGCCGTAGAGGAGAAGACGGAGAGAACAAAGGAGGACGAGGCAGGGGATGAGGAGGAAGAGGAGAGGAAGGGGAAGGAGGCGACGGAGGAACTTGGTCAGGCGGTGGTAGTTGTTCCCACTCCACCGGACGCAGGTGAGGTCCTCACAGAACTGAGTGGCTGTGGAACTTTGTTACTCAGACTTAGAGAACTAAGATACGAATGTGAACAGGGTAGAACATGTCAAACGTAAGGCCTGCGGGCCAAATCCGGCCCGCCGTAGATATTTTCTGTGGCACTCTAAACCAGGCGCTTTGAACCTGCGGATCCAGAAATACAGTGCTATACAATTAGTGTTAATAAAAACACTAGTTGTTTTCATGTAACAAATCCAAATAATTATCAATAACAACAACAAAGAATATTTTCTTTTTAAAAAAGTAGCTGTTTTTGTATTTTGGTTGCCTAGTATGAGCTTTTTTTCTATTAAAAATTATTGAAAAATTATGTTCATTCCTTTTGTGTGAAAAAAAGTTTGAGAACTTTATTTGTAAACCTAAAAACATGAAAAGTGCTTTTGACTCATTTTATAATCAAGCCATTTTTTTTAGTAACCTAAGCTAAATAGGCCCCAAATGAAAATACGTGCAGAACATTATTATTATTATTCCCCACTGCAGATGAAGCCAGCGTCTCCAGCGCCGACGACCTCAAAGTCGTCGGCTCCACGCTGAAATCCAGACCGAAAGATTCGCCTGAGAACCCGAGTTGTGATCAGACCGCACAGGAGCCGCAGAGCGACTCGGCTGGGGCAGGAGGAGCAGACTCGGCCGCGGCTTCGGCCATCTCCCTGAGCAAGACCCCGATCATGAGGATGAAGACCAAGTCCGAACCCAAGAGGATCGCCGTTTCCCTCAAATCCTCTGACGAAGGTGCGGGGGAGGCCGTGGGGGGAGGAGGAGGTGGAGGACGAGGAGCAGGAGACGGGGAGTTGGGAGGGGAGCAGGAGCCCATCGAAGCCCCGCTCGGACCGATGACGCCAGTGGAGAAGCTGCTGCACGACTCCATGAAGTTCGGAGGAGGGGGCCTGCTGGTCAGCCCACCGTCAGAGCAGCTGAGAAAATCTTCCATTTTAAACCCCACAGTTCTGCCTGCTGGTCTGGCACAGGTAGAGAAAACCTCAAAGATTTACTGCTTCTTTATTTGAACATGAAGTGTTCACACTGCTTCAAATTTATCACTTCACATCCACAGCTTTCTTTTTACTGGGATTTTTTTTTTGTGAGAGACGTTCTAGTAGAAGACAAATGATATGGTGTTTAGGGCTGAAACAATCACATTAATTGGGATTAATCGATTATTGAAATAATTGGCAACTACTTTAGTAATCAACTAATCGTTAGCTGGAGTGTTCAGACTCAAAAATAGGCAATTTTGCTAAAAAAACAGATTTAATATTGTATTAATTAAGCAAAATTTGTTCAAAAATATACACATTTTGCGTTCAAGATAAAAATATACTTATATTTTACCCAAAACTCCTCAAGTGACCTACACAGTTAGCTTTGCCAAGCTCAAATTCTGTAAAACAAATCTAAGCACCGTTTGTTGTCCAGTTATCAATCAGATATTTAAAGATCATCACTGCACTATGTTGTTAAGTCAAGCAGGAAGAGCCGAGCATTTCACATGGTGATCTTAGAAGTAATTTTTTTTTTAGCTGCAGAAGCATCCTTTGCTACAAATGATCAAGTGTACACTAAATTAATACTGCTATTGAATTTTAAGTAACAAAATATTTATTTTCTTATTTAGAAAAGGAATTTAATTATTTAATCTGAAAAATGTGCAGATTTTTAAAATCCAATTAATTGGTTAATGTCAGAATAATCAATAGATTAATTGATTACTAAAATAACCATTAGTAACAGCTCCAAAACTTGGTTACAATTAGAGATGTGCCGATCAGGTTTGTTCCCCGATACTGATACTGATCACATAATTTTTTTTTTTAATCATAAACACTACCGGTTACATTATGTGGAAAAAGGAACCATGAATTCACCTTAATTTAGACAAAAACTTGTTTTTAATAACTTTTTCCAAGAAGAAAACTAAACAAAACAGGCATTGTGCAAATTGTACTGCTATCGGTAATAAAATCTTTAACAGACTGATAACATATGAAGGCTCTGAAGAGGCTAAATAATGCAAAGAGCCAAAATAAAACCTCTCAACATTGCCAAAAAATTCAAGTATAAAACTTAACATTCATAGGCAAATACAGGTTCCATTGCAATAAACAATCCTGAGTTACTGAATGAAAACTTCCTGATAGCATGGCGGCTAACTGATTATTTCTGATTGGCTGTTTCTGACTGAGCGGAGTAATTATGCAGATCAGGGAGGAGATCAATTATTTTTTAGAGATTATCTGTCTCATGTTAGGACAGTGAAAGTTTTAATAGGTATGTAAAATGTATTTTTTTAGGTTAGATGCTGCAGCTTTAAGCAGAGGTTCGGTGTGAGAGTCACTACCAGGTGGAGCAGAAGCGGCGCTCCGTCTGTGAAATATTACTACCTGTAGCGCGTAGCAGCGGTTCAACAGCGAGAGCAGAACCAGCGTCTTACATCGCAGCTCTAAGACTTAAATAATTTTGCGGGTTATTTGTTTAGCTTTCTGACCGTCATGCTAATCCGGGTGAGTGTTTGTAGCTGTGCGCTGCTTTACCTGCTATCTGATCCTCCATATGTCTTTTTTACTGCAGTGAGCCTTGATGTAGCCAAACTCTGTCAAGTATGGCATTGTTTTTATGTCGTATTAGATTCGTCGTGTTGATGCATTTTGACCTGCTTCAATTTTCCGCCGCAACACGCAAACTTCCCCATTCACTCAGTGCGTTATAGTTCCACATCGATTAGGATTTGTTGCTGTGCGTTTGCGCAATATGAAGGAAAGAGGAGACCAGCTGCACAGGCAGGCTGAGAAATGAGATGCAGGTGATCGGTTTGTGCGATCGGCATCAAGAGACCGTGATCGGCGATCACCGATCATACAATTTTTCACGGAAATCGGCCGATCGATTGGCACACCTCTATTAAATACAGTTAGTGTGTGCAGTTTAGTGAGATTTAGTGAGCAGCCAGCCATTCAGGACCAGCCAGCGACTCAGGAACAGCCAGCGACTCAGGACCAGCCAGCCATTCAGGACCAGCCAGCCATTCAGGACCAGCCAGCCATTCAGGACCAGCCATCCATTCAGGACCAGCCAGCCATTCAGGACCAGCCAGCCATTCAGGACCAGCCAGCGACTCAGGAACAGCCAGCGACTCAGGAACAGCCAGCGACTCAGGAACAGCCAGCGACTCAGGACCAGCCAGCCATTCAGGACCAGCCAGCGGCTCAGGACCAGCCAGCGACTCAGGAACAGCCAGCGACTCAGGAACAGCCAGCGACTCAGGACCAGCCAGCCATTCAGGACCAGCCAGCCATTCAGGACCAGCCAGCGACTCAGGAACAGCCAGCGACTCAGGAACAGCCAGCGACTCAGGACCAGCCAGCCGTTCAGGAACAGCCAGCGACTCAGGAACAGCCAGCGACTCAGGAACAGCCATCCATTCCGGACTAGCCAGCCATTCAGGACCAGCCAGCGACTCAGGAACAACCAGCGACTCAGGAACAGCCAGCGACTCAGGAACAGTCAGCGACTCAGGACCAGCCAGCCATTCGAGACCAGCCAGCGGCTCAGGACCAGCCAGCGACTCAGGAACAGCCAGCGACTCAGGAACAGTCAGCGACTCAGGACCAGCCAGCCATTCAGGACCAGCCAGCCATTCAGGACCAGCCAGCGACTCAGGAACAGCCAGCGACTCAGGAACAGTCAGCGACTCAGGACCAGCCAGCCGTTCAGGAACAGCCAGCGACTCAGGAACAGCCAGCGACTCAGGAACAGCCATCCATTCCGGACTAGCCAGCCATTCAGGACCAGCCAGCGACTCAGGAACAACCAGCCATTCAGGACCAGTCAGCCATTCTGGACCAGCTATCCATTCAGGACCAGCCAGTCATTCAGGACTAGCCAGCCTTTCAGGACCAGCCAGCCATTCAGGAACAGCCAGCGACTCAGGACCAGCCAGCCATTCAGGACCAGCCAGCAATTCAGGAACAGCCAGCCACTCGGGAACAGTCAGCGACTCAGGACCAGCCAGCCATTCAAGAACAGCCATCAACTCAGGAACAGCCAGCTACTCAGGAACAGCCAGCGACTCAGGAACAGCCATCCATTCCGGACTAGCCAGCCATTCAGGACCAGTCAGCGACTCAGGAACAGCCAGCCATTCAGGACCAGTCAGCGACTCAGGAACAGCCAGCCATTCAGGACCAGCCAGCCATTCTGGACCAGCTATCCATTCAGGACCAGCCAGTCATTCAGGACCAGCCAGCCATTCAAGACCAGCCAGCCATTCAGGAACAGCCAGCGACTCAGGAACAGCCAGCCATTCAGGACCAGCCATCCATTCCTGACCAGCCAGCCATTCAGGACCAGCCAGCGACTCAGGAACAGCCAGCCATTCAGGACCAGCCAGCGACTCAGGACCAGCCAGCCATTCAGGAACAGCCAGCCATTCAGGAACAGCCAGCCATTCAGGAACAGCCAGCCATTCAGGAACAGCCAGCGACTCAGGACCAGCCAGCAACTCAGGAACAGCCAGCCATTCAAGACCAGCCAGCGACTCAGGAACAGCCAGTGACTCAGCAACAGCCAGCGGCTCAGGACCAGCCAGCGAATCATGAACAGTCAGCGACTCAGGAACAGCCAGCGACTCAGGAACAGCCAACCATTCAGGACCAGCCAGTGACTCAGGACCAGCCAGTGACTCAGGACCAGCCAGTGAATCACGAACAGCCAGCGACTCAGGAACAGCCAGCGACTCAGGAACAGCCAGCGACTCAGGAACAGCCAGCGACTCGGGAACAGCCAGGGACTCAGGAATAGCCAGCCATTCAGGAACAGCCAGCCATTCAGGAACAGCCCGTGACTCAGGAACAGCCAGCCATTCAGGACCAGCCAGCCATTCACTACCAGCCAGCGACTCAGGACCACCCAGCCATTCAGGACCAGCCAGCCATTCAGGAACAGCCGGTCTTTAAAGTGGTATATACCCAGTTACCTAGTTTTCTCAGAGCTGAACCTTGTCCCCGGTTGCCCTCCTCTCCTGGTTCTCTTATCTTTGACTTAAGCAGAGCATTTTTCTGCCACAAAACCATGTTCTGCCTGTTTAATGTCTCAAGACCTGAATGTCCTCAGGAGTCATTCAGGCTCCTGAGGACGTTCAGTCCTTCATGAAGATTTTCCTGCTCTCCAGATTCCTCATCCATGATCCTCTGTGCGGTCTTCAAATCTACCAGAATCTCCTGGAGTTTTCCTCTGAGAGATTGTTGAGCGGTTTCTATAAGACGCCCCTCATCTCTCGTATTTTCGTATTTGCGCTCCATGTCATCAAGTTCTGCACGAACCGACACGTACTCCGCATGGAGTTCTCTGTTTCGACTTGCCGCCATATCGTATTTTGCTTGCAGGTTTGTTTCCCAGCAAGCATTTTCACTCGACTTGGAGCGCTCATCGAAGACATTCCACAATGTTTTAATTCGCAATTTTCCTTCTCCAGTCTGTCCATGCCGTCATCAACAAATGTTTCTTTAAAAATGCTGGCAAGCTCACCCATCACATCTTCGTCTCTACCTTCAGAAATTTTTTTCCGTTGGTTGCTCTAAAGTCCAAGGATGTGAAATTGAGTTTTGGTCCTCTGACATGTAGATCAAATGAGTTGCTCTGTGGAACTTGGTATTAAAGGGTGATGTATCACAGTCATCAGTGATGTCATAGTGCATGAGCGACATCACTGGTTCATCAAAGCCACTAAAAGCCTGTTGTGTGTGGGTGTGTATTCTGTATTTGATGCATTGTGGGAACCATTTTCCTGGCACATACTACATTGTGGGAACTCACTGCTCCTAAAGAAGAAATTCTGTTTTGGGATTAGGGGTAAGGTTTAGGTCCAAGGTGTGAATTAAGTTTTGGTTGGGGTTAGGCTGTAGAAATGAATGGAAGTCAATGGAAAGTCTCCACAAAGACAGCAAAACAAACGTGTGGGTGTGCGTGTGTGTACCAGGTTGTCATATCCTTATGGGAACCTATTTCTGTCTACAATGTGGGGTTATTGCACATTGTGGGGACATTTTCTTGGTCCCCAAGAGGGAAATTGTTGTTTTTGGGTTAGTGGTTAGGTCTGTGATGGTTAGGTTTATGGTAAAGGTTAAGGTAGGGGTTAGGTATGTAATGGTTAGGGATATGATTAGGATTATGGTAAGGGCTAGGCTGTAGTTAATGGAAGTCAATGCGAAGTCCCCACAAGTGATGAAAACACGACTGTGTGTGTGTGCATGTGTGTATCCTGTTGTGAAAGTTGTAGAGATGTTTAAAGCATCTGGAAACACTGTAATGTGACCAAAACATGGCTGGCCACCTAAACTGACTACATATGGGTATGAATACGTTAGGACAGTGGTTCTTAACCTTTTTTGAGGTACCGAACCCCCCCAGTTGCATATGCGCATTCACCGAACCCTTCTTATTCCACTTATTCCACTGCTATCGGTAGTACTATCTTTAACAGACTGAAAACATATGGAGGCTCTGAAGTGGCTAAATAATGCAAAGAGTCCAAATAAAACTTCTCAACATTGCCAAAAAATTCAAGTATAAAATTTAACATTCATAGGCAAATACAGGATCCATTACAATAGACAGTCCTGAGTTACTGAGTGAAAACTTCCTGATAGCATGGCGGCTAACTAAGCTTATTACTGCTAGTTCTGATGAACTGTTTCTGACTGAGCGGAGTAATTATGCAGAACAAATAATCTTACAGATCGATTATTTTTTCAGAGATTATCTGTCATGTTTAGGATAGCGAAAGTTTTAATAGGTATGTAAAATTTATTTTTTTAGGTTAGATGCTGCAGCTTTAAGCAGAGGTTCGGTGTGAGAGTCACTACCAGGTGGAGCAGAAGCAGCACTCCGTCTGTGAAATATTACTACCTGTAGCGCGTAGCAGCGGTTCAACAGCGAGAGCAGAACCAGCGTGGTACATCGCAGCTCGAAGACTTAAATAATTTTGCGGGTTATTTGTTTAGCTTTCTGACCGTCATGCTAATCCGGGTGAGTGTTTGTAGCTGTGCGCTGCTTTACCTGTTATCTGATCCTCCATATGTCTTTTTTACTGCAGTGAGCCTCGATGTAGCCAAACTCCGTCAAGTATGGCATTGTTTTTATGCCATATTAGATTCGTTGTGTTGATGCATTTTGACCTGCTTCACCCCGAGGTAATTTTCCGCCGCAACACGCAAACTTTCCCATTCACTTAGTGCGTTATAGTTCCACATTGCTTAGGATTTGTTGCTGCGTGTTTGCACAGTGTGAAGGAAAGAGGAGACCAGCTGCACATGCAGGCTGTGAAATGAGATGCAGGTGATCGGTTTGTGTGATCGGCAACAAGAGACTGTGATCGCCGATCACCAATCATACACTTTTTCACGGAAATCGGCCGATTATGATCGGTGGACGATCGATCGGCACACCTCTAGTTACAATTAGTATTTGTGTTTTGTTTCATATTGGAAACGTTTCATACAATCCTGATAAAATCCGCTAAAGTTTGTGGTTGTAACATGACAAAATGTGGAAAAACTAGTAAGCTTATGAATATTTGTGCAGTGCTCTGTTGTAGGGAGATGTGTTGCATGCCACCAGTACCCCTTTGCAGAACTAAAAACTCACTTTGAGCCTTGGGAAAAGGACAGATAATTCACAGCTGAGTCGGTGTCCTGTTCAGGGACGACACCTTTAGCTCACACCTTTGATACTGAATAGCAAGCATCTGCAGCAGCTGCTGTGTTTAACGGTGTTCGCTCTCTCTGCCGCCATGCCAGGTGCTTTCAGCGTTCCAGGCCCAGCAGAGTGCAGCAGCAGCCGCAGCAGCGGCCGTCTCTCAGTCCCAGCTGCTGATTCCTCTGAGCAGCATCCCCTCCTACAGTGCAGCTATGGATTCCAACCCTCTTCTGATCAACACTTACAGGAAGTTTCCTTACCCCTCCCTGGCAGAAATAAGCAGTCTGGCATCACAGACACAGTTCACAGAAGAGCAGATCAAGGTAAAAGATCACACTGTTTTTCATAATCAAGTGTTTTTTTTGTTTTTTTTCCTGTCTTGCTTCAACTAGAGACACTCAATGTGTGCGCAGGTGTGGTTCTCGGCCCAGCGTCTGAAGCACGGCGTCAGCTGGACTCCAGAGGAAGTGGAGGAGGCCAGGAGGAAGCAGTTTAACGGGACCGTGCACACAGTGCCTCAAACCATCACCGTCATCCCCGCGCACCAGCTGTCCGCTGCGGCAAACGGCCTGCAGTCCATCCTGCAGACCTGTCAGATTGTGGGCCAACCTGGCCTTGTGTTTACACAGGTAGGCAAAGAAAGAATGTTCCGCATTTCAATGAGGGACTCTGGATTTCAAGCTTGCTGTGTGAACAATGTCTCAGCTGGACTGAGTTTGAGCTTAAAAAGACATACCTGGAGAGTTGCCTGGAAGATAGTGCCATGCATGTTTGAGGAATCCTGACCGCCTCCTTGGAGCTTCACTTTCCCAGTTTCCAAGCTTGCGCCTTTCAGAGTAGCCCTCCCCCACTCAGTTTCTTCAGACTAGCCAGCAGCAATTAGCATTAGCACCAAGTGGAACTGCACATCTCCTTCCTGAGCTTATCACACGAGCTACTTTTCAGTGAAACGCTGGTAAAAACGTTGTTAAAGGTTTAACAGAGGAGACATGTTGTGATGACTTCTTGAAAGTGGAGTTTCAGAAAGAGCAGGAGTTTTTAAAGACACATATACATAGAACATTTTTATAACACAAGGTATTGTAGTTACTTGATTTTGCTATAAAATGGCACTGTGCGATATGGAAACAGATAGTATCTCCCTTTGATACATGCTCCTTTCACAATTATGCACTATTTCTGATGGTGTGTGACATTAAATCCTGCTAAAACATGTTTGATGTTGTAAAGTTGTAAAACATGCATGAGAATCAGACACAGTGATCTCTGTATTTGTTTACCACAGGTTGGTCCAGGTGGGAATCTTCCAGTGACTAGTCCAATCACGCTGACTGTGGCAGGTTTGCCCAGTCAGTCTCAGAGCTCCAGCAGAGTTTCCTGTCAGTCCACGCCGACAAACAGTGAGCTAAAACGGGCTACCACAGTCCAGCCTCCCTCTCTGTCTCCCCAGGTTGGGACACCTTTCACATCTGGATGCGCTTGCTGTTTTAGTAGCAGGTTTAGGATTTTCACCATCTAATTACACTGGTGTTTCTTAAACGTTGCACTAATGCCTTGTTTAGAATTTACATCATTTGCCTTTTTCCTGTTTGCTACCTTATTGTGTGAAATGACGCAACAGGAGCGCTGTGTTGATGGCTAACTTTTTCCCCCTCCCTCTCCAAGGAGAACTCAGCCCTCAGTGCTGACTCGTTCAGTCTGAGACCTAAGAAATCCAAAGAGCAGCTGGCGGAGCTGAAAGCCAGCTACCTGAAGAACCACTTCGCCTCGGACGCAGAGATCGCCCGGCTGATGAAGCTCACCAATCTGACGAAGGGCGAGATCAAAAAGTGGTTCAGCGACACACGCTACAACCAGCGCAACTCCAAGAACAGCCACGTGATTGTTTTCCACGACGGAGGTGGGCGAGGGGGGAGCAGCTCAAGCAGCGCTGCCAACACCCCCATAGTCATCGACTCGAGCGACGAGACCCCCGCGTCCCCTCACCCTCCGAGCACTTCCCCTGTGAAGGAGAAGGAAAAAGAGAAAGAGACCCGAGTCAAGACTTGGAACCCCTTCCCAGACTTCACTTTGCAGAAGTTTAAGGAGAAGACTCCCGAGCAGCTGGTGGTGCTGGAGGAGAGCTTCGAGAAGAGCAGCATGCCGTCGGACGAAGAACTGAGTCGTCTGAGGACAGAAACCAAACTGACTCGGAGGGAGATCGACGCCTGGTTCAACGAGAGGCGGAAAGTCCCCGCCGCGAGTACGCCCTCGCCGGAGTCGTCCGAGGGAGGGAAGATCGAAACGGATAACTCGAAGATAGAGGAAACGGGGGAACTAGGAGGATCAAGCAACTCTCCTCCATCTGCCTCCTCGTCTCGAAAGGGGAGTCAGACTCCTCCAGGTGGCCGCAGCAAGCAGCTGTCCGGTGGCGGCTGCAGCAAGAAAGACCTTAAAGAGAAAAGCAAAAAGACTCCAGAGCAGCTCCACATTCTAAAAAGTGCCTTTGTGCGGACGCAGTGGCCCACGCCGGAGGAGTACGACCAGCTGGCGGAGGAGAGCGGCCTTCCCCGCCATTACATCGTCAGCTGGTTCGGGGACTCTCGGTACTCCTGGAAAAACGGGAACCTGAAGTGGTTCTTCCAGTACCAAAGTGGCAACGTCGAGGGACCAAGCGAAGGAGGCGGCAGCGGCAAAACGGGGGGCGGCGGTCGGAAAAGGCGTGGTCGGAACCGCGGCTGGGGGCGGTCCAAAACCAGGAAGCAGCCAAAGAGGTCCTCCTCCTCTTCCAGCGCAGATGTCAAAATATCCCCGCCGTCGAAGAAATTCAAGACCGGGCGGGAAATCCTGAAGGAGTACTACCTGAAGCACCACTTCCTCAGCGAGCAAGACCTGGATGAGCTGGTCACCAAGACCAACATGAGCTATGAACAGGTGGGCGACGGAGATTTTTAAAGAAAATACCCAGAAACTAAATGCATAAATAGGGTGTCAAAATGGGGTATGGGTTTTTTTTTGTTGTTTTTTGGGGGGTTTTTTCATTATGTCGCTTTAATTATTAGTAATAAATGTTCAAAACTCTATACACACTATATATGTGGTTAAATAATAATAAGCTGAAATAACCCATAGTTGGTTAGAGCACCATTCCCTTCCTGATTCAAATACTGGCCAACAAAAACTTGTTAAACTAGTGCTTAACTACGCAAAAACAGGATACAACACGTTAAAGAGACAATTCTGCTTTTTTCACATTTTGTCATTCACGACAAAATCTGGCTGATTGATACCGCCTTATCACACCTAGCTTTAGCTAACAAGGACTTTGTTCAGCTGACGAAACGGCAACAAATTCGGTAAACTCCCGCAAAGTAGAAAATGTTTGATCTTTTTTGCAGTATTGAGCTGCATCCAGTGAAAATAAACCTGTTCAGGTATTTTAAATGGCTAAATTCTACTTAACATGGACCGCAGTCTGGCTAACTCTTGGCCTTGAGCTGCTCAGGGAGTATCTTCAGTTCTTTATAAACGTATTGTAATTGGACATATTTCTACAACAGACAACTATTATAGATAATAGCCTAGTAGAACCTCTCTTCAATTAGAACTATCTTTAATATTAGTAATGACCTTTTTGCTGTTAGCTAGCAGTGCACGAGCTTGTCTTGGCTCAACTCTAATCGTTTTGGGTAGTTTTCCGTTATATTGAGTAACAGCTGAAGTGGGTGAGGTAATTATGGGGCCCCAAAGTTCAAAAAGTAGTGCGACGTGATCTCTATGTCACATAAACTGAACACAACCCAATAACGGAGAACATTCTACGGTCTGCCATTTTCTTTACAAATGTGCTGTTTTGACTTTTTAAAAATTATGAGCCATAATATTTTAAGGGAGTTGCTCTTGTGACCGTCAGTCTTCTGACGTTGCATTTTCATTCCGGCAGTATGAGATGTCACGCAGCCGGTCTAAATGAAATAAAATATGTTGCACTCGTTCCATGTCTTATTTGACATTTTAAGCTGTGTCTCTGTCTGTGAAAAGGTGAGGGAGTGGTTTGCTGAGGTCCAGCGGCGCTTGGACTTGGGGTTAGATCCCTTCCTGGAACCTGGGGCTGCAGGGAGAACGGGCGGGGACAAAGCAGCACGGGACGACGAGGAGGAGACGCACGGAGGGAGATTGGAGAACACCGAGGAGCCGGCGGGCGCAGGAGCGGGAGACGAGGAGGACGATGAAGACGACGAGGAGGACGACGGCGACGAAACGGACGACAGCGAGGTTTGGGAGCCGTCACGTAGCGTCAGGAAAAGCTTGTCCCTTTCCGAAGACTAAAGACTGACATTGACATTTGGCCTGAAAATTGACTTGAGTTAGGCCGATACCGGTCAGTTAGATAAATTAAGTTTTATTTGTGTCCTTGTTTGTTTGCCACTAACGTGCATGAACAAGAACTATTTCACTGTCAAATCAAGTCCACATGAGACTAATAATACACCAATTATTAGCTTTAGCTCAATCTTTGAAGGAACGGTTTAGATCAAGCTCAAACTTTGACAGATGTCATAAAGCAGCTGCTGCAAAATTAACTTTAGAAGAAAAAAAAAGTGTTAAAACTGAGCTGAGAATGAAAACTCCCACTATATATCATTCAGAAATAACAGATAAAAGCAAAAACTAGCTGGCTAGGAAACCTGGTATGTGTAGTGGAAAGCACATGGAAAAATCTATCTTCTTCAGAATTGTGAAGGTAGTCAATTCATCAGCTACAATTATCTGTGTTTGATCTCTGATAATCAAGTTTAAAGACTGACAGATAACCATGAATTTTTACGTTGAAGCTCACACTTCCTGCTTTCCGAAACTGACAACAATTTCGTCACGCCGACGTTAAAGCGCGTTAGATTTAAAGTTAAGTCTGAGTTGCATCAAAATGCGACATTAGGACTAAATCGTGAGTCTTAAATGCAGGATTCGTTGTGGATATTTATTCTGGCGCCTGAAATTCATTGAAAAAGGCTGTTTGGTTTTGTGCTTCACCAGGAGTTGCGATGACATTTTAGTCCGAGGCTGAGGCTTCACTTGGCAATAAAACGAGTAGCCAGACGCTGCATGAATGCAAATGCTAAAACGCTTTTAAATAGTACGGAATGTTTTCCCTTTATACCGCCTTACCGCTTCATCGATATTATTATTACGAGTTTTTAACTGAACATCTGCAAATTTGAACGTCGGAGACGCCACTGAATGTGTGTGAATTGAACTGCTGATGACGTTTTTTAACTTTTTCCTTTCTTTTTTTCCACTTTTTGATAAAAAAAAATATATATATATATGTCTTGTGCTTTTTTGACCCTTTTTTAAAAAGAGATTCTTAGATTCAAACAGTAAACATGCTGTGCCAAAGCTGAAAGTGGTGCCTCCCATGCAAGACGGCAATTTGTGGCAGGAGATACTGGAGATCAAAGCAAAGCCCACTGTGAGGTTTAAATCTAGTGAAATCAGACAAAGAAAGATCATGTCACTATTCTAATAAGAACGAAGTGACTGACTCGCGATGTGTGGATCTTTGTGTCCTGACCCATACTGTAAGAAGAAACTGTTTAACAGTATTTGAAATTATAATCTGAACCCATTCTGCACTGAACCCCCCCAACCCCCCAACCTAAAGCACTTAAACTCATCTTTAAAAGTTTGCACTTTTTCCACTTGATTAGGCACCTTAAGTCTCACATTATACCATGAAATGGCTCTGCGAGACCAACCCTGTTTTTTATGACTAACCAGTATTTTGCCTTTTATATTCCTTCTGTTTTCACACATGAAGGGATATAATCAGTGTATTGATTTTTCTATTTATATACCACGTGTTTTAAAGAGCTAGACATTTGTAACTGCTCGAAAAGAAAAGAACAATCATTGCACCATTTTTTCTGCACTAAAAATAATGTTGTATCATTAGCCCTACGTTTTGATAACCTGCCGATTTGACGAAGCCTAAAAGTTGTTTTTGTTGACTGTCTCGCTTTAAATGATGGGAGCTTGTTTTGTTATTGCTCCTTTCGCCCCTTGATAACTCCTTATGCCTTTTTATCGAGTCTTTTTTGTCAGACCCATGACTAGACTCATGATGTGCACGTCCCAGCAGCGTTCTGTTGAGTTCCCTGTTGTCGCAGACTGACACGCTGGGGGACCAGAAACCAAAAGACTGAAAAACTGCTCCAGTAAACAAAGAGGACGGTCTCAGTTGTGATGAAGAAGCAGGACGGCCTCCTCTTTTCTGTGGAAAATCTACCAAACGACGCCCCTGTTTACTGCTTTAAAAAGAAACGGTACGACGATCTAAAAAGCTGTCCCAACTACTGTTCTTCGGTGACTCCGATGACTAAACCTTTGTGCCTACATGGCTCCTACACTTGTTTGAACTCGAGTTCATGAACTCTTCAATGTGAAAATTAAAAAAAAAAAAAAAAAACCTTCTTAAACACGTTTTCTTCAGTCTAAATAATGTTCAAACTCTGTTTTTCTCCGACATTAGAAGATGACCGGAACCTGAAACGGATTTCAGAAAGTCCGCTTTTTACGTCTTTTAACGAAGCTACTTGTATTTTGTCGCCAGGCACTTGTCACAGCCAGACATGGAAACGTTCAGTTTCCCTCACGGCGTTTATATGATCACGTTTTTGAACAGACTTTTGACTGTTGGCTGTAATTTATCTTGATTTTAGGAACTGACAGAGAGCTGACTTTATGCATTTTGTCGTTCAGTGACAAGTGCCTGTCCATGAAATGAATAACCTGTAATGTTGAAGTGTACTTTTGTCATATGTTGCATGCGATAGTCAGAACAAACATCTCATGTTGTACATACGAAATGTGAGGTTGGTGGACTTGGGACAGTCTGATCAGGGCTAAGCTGCTTTTGTGTTTTTAATAATGCCTGATACATTTTTCTTATCAGACTTCAACAATGAGTTAATTGTCATGATCATGACTCTAGAGATATTTGTTTAATATTACAGTTAACTCCTTTGATGAAAACATAAAAAGGTACCTTTCCACTGTGTTACCCTGAACCATTTCCTCTAAGTACTTCCAGTATTTTCCAGGAACCTTTTAGATATCCTCTGTCTTTTTCTTGAGTGTGTTTCCAGTGATGAGTTCAAAAGCATTGTGTTGATGTAAATGAAGCCTGTAGCCAGCAAGTGTTAATTTGTTACCATATATAAAGAGGGAATACTTGTTATTGTTTTCAAGCAACATTCAAACTCAATCGCTGACTCAGATTTGTTCATCTGTGGATGCAGATACTCACCCACAGCAGCCGCAGAGGCAAAAATGGAAGAAAGAAATTGTGACATTTAGCTCAATTCGAAAATACTTTATGAATCCAAAAGCGAAATATTGTTTGTTTGTTTGTTTGTTTGTTTTTTAAATAACACAACTATCCAAGTTTTTGCAAAGTCATTACAGATGGTGATGACTGCTGTCAGTAAAGATCTCTTGTAGAGAACTGTATCCTGGAGAACAGAGTCAGGTTGTTTAGCTTTTTAAAGTCCCTGGCTCTGCTGGTGTAGCAACTGATGCTGCTACACCAGCAGACGTTGGCATCAAAGATTGCATTCTTTACAAACCTATAAAGTAAAGTCCTTGAACAGATTCCTGTTTCTCTATAAATCCACAGGCCTCCCCGTGTTTTGTTCACATTTCAAGATGAGATGATTGTTACCACACCAGGCCACAAAGTGGTCCACCAGCTCTCTGTACTCAGCTTCTTGTCCATTTCTGATCCACCTGGTAATGGCAGCATTGTCTAAGTATTTCTGCAGATGACAGGAGTCTGACTTGTACTGGAAAGATTAGCTTACAGAGTAAAAAGAGTGGTGTGAGGACCGTTCCCTGTGGCACTCCTGTGCTGCTGATCAACTGGTCAGACATTTCACTCTTCAGTCTCACACCGATTCCAACCCAGGGGTTTATTCTGCTGCCTTTACTTCTAAGCATTTCTTCCAAAGTTGTTACATTCTGAAACAGAAGTAAAATCAAAGCCAATAGACATTCGTAATATGCTAAAATTATTTCAATTCTAAATAAGCAATGCAAACATGGTGCAGCAGAACTTCCCAGGTTTAATTTTACCTAACATTATGAACTCTGTAAGCCATTTAAACTTTACTAAAACATGTTTTTGAGTTGCTCTCTCTTAACCCAAATATCCACACTTGATTTAATTAATATTCCCTTTAAGCTGATTTTATCAATGCATTTGAATATACGGCTTGGTTTTAATGTTTGCAAGCAAAAATAGAAATTATTCCTCATGTATCAGTTAGTATTACCAGCAAATATTCACTTTCAATTTGAATATACAGACAAAACAGCATTTTCTTTCCCCAGTCCAGATGATATGGATAAAGCAATATCTTCATGAGAACAGAATCAGCTAAGGCGTTAGCGCTCTGCCAGCTGCAGGATCCAGCTGGATTCTCAGATATCGCTATGGAGACGACCAAAATAAAAACACAGCTTTCTCCTTATTTACAGACGTACGCGCTCTGTGCTGGTGTACTTGCTGCTGTGAATCATTTCGTTAGCCAGGGGGCGTAAAGAGGAAGAAGGCAGCCGTTTTCCAGCAGTCTACAACCCGCCGTCCGTCTCCATGCTTGATGCATTATGTGACTGGACTGTAATTGGTTCTGAATACATACAAAAAGAAGCGCTGCCTCTCTACCAGTGTTATGGAGTAGATTTCTACTCTGGTAATGTGATTCCATCCTGGTTCCCTCAGTGCAAACGGCAGAGGTAAAAGGTTCCTGCGGTGAGAATATGCTATGAATTACAGTTTACAGCAGAACAATCTCTGTACTTGGAGCTGCCACGTGTCATGTCAGCAGACGCCTGGTACCGTTTCAGAAGTGTTTGACTCTCTAGACGTTCATGCAGACAGAGAGTGGTTTAGTCTACAGGTTAGGCCTCCTGCTCCCAGGTCTCCAGCCTTCACCTTTTTACTGTGTGCTATTTCCTTTTCATAATAATGTGTCCCGAATGGCCGTGTCCGCTTCTGTAAATACAAAAAAATATTGTCGTCACATCGCTTATAGACATTCAGTGAATAGATGTTGAACAGACTGATTCCTGCAACATTTGGTCTGTCCGGGTGCCATATTTGTTCACCGCGTTGTGATTCTGTCCCCGGCCCTCATCATGTATCCCTGTTAACTTTGTGCTGATGGTCTAAGAGCGAACATTGTGATCTGAACCGTTTACCTGCTGTGTCATATCTGTACCCTTTACTGTACTTCTGCTGTAGTCCTCACCTGTTTTATTTAGACGGCTAGATGGTGGAACGATCCTCACAGCAATCGGTCATCTTTAGACGAACCCCGGGTCCATCCTGTCAGAGGGTCAACAATGTACAAAGTAAAATGTCTTTTTAAAACCATTTTTAGTGCTGCTTTGTTTTTTACTGTTTGCTCTTTAACGTTTTCATAGTTTGCTTTTAAACCTTCACATACCTTTTGTTTCTTTTCAATAATTCAGTTCATTTGTGTTTATTTGTGATTCACCAGTTCACAACAAATGTTATTTCATTTCACTTTGTGTAAAATAATACTATCTATATACAGAAATATATCAAATCAAACAGTGAATCCTAAACTTATTAGTCTAGTTGAGACTCTGGCCGGATCATTACAAAACATTAATATTACTTCAAATCAAAAAACCATATGTTGGTAAGTAAAGATAAATAACTGATCAGTTCTACTAATGCAATTTATTCAGGCTATTGGGGGAAATTAAATGCTATATAAAGAGGCCATTTTGTTTTTATTTAGTCTTTTACTTTGCATAAACTTTCATATTGAATAACCAATCAATATTATAGAGAAAAATATGAGTTGCTGAACTTGTTTTTAGGAGAAAACTCCTTTTGGACATTTTTCTCATGTGTACCATTAGCACAGAAATGATCACTGTATATTTTTAACAGTGATGTTAAAAATAAAACATTTAATTAACAGATGTGGATGGATGGATGAATTAAAATCTTTTGAATACAGTTATGAATACATTTGGACTTAAGTGTAATGTCTTGTTAAATACACAACTTGACCTTAATTGTCACCATTATCATCTGGAAGAAATTCAACAACCTGGAAATCTGATCTAGAATTAGACATGTCCTCCGGCTCCCTCTAGTGGTTGTTTTATCGTTCAGCTCATAACTGGTTTCTGCTTCAAGCTCCACAGATGCGCTTTATAAATTAATATTCTGTATTACAGCCTTCACAATAAAATCTCCTTCTGAGCTTTGATACCCATGAATCCACTTATATTTATATTTAAAAAATGACTGCCATAATGAAGCATTTATAACTTGGGTTCAGTTCTTTAAAGTGCTCTTTGATCAAATTAAATACCATTAACCTGCTGTCACTCATATTTCCCCATATCTGTCTATAAAGTGGATCTGTCTAAATGTGGGGGCTGCACAGTGATGCAGTTTGTAGCAGCAAGAAGGTCCTGGGTTCAATTCCCAGTATCGGGTCTTTCTGCATGGAGTTTGCATGTTCTCCTTGTGCATGCGTGGGTTCTCTCTGGGTACTCCGGCTTCCTCCCACCATCCAAAAACATGACTGTCAGGTTGATTGATTGATTGCGTGCGTTCATCCTGTCCCTCTCTGTATTGCTCTGCGATAGACCTGTCCATGGTGTACCCCGCCTCTTGTGTAAGATCATGTTTAATGTTTAGATTGATCTAAAAGTAATAACTCAGAAACAGGAAGAACAGAGGAGAGAATGAAACCTTTTATTCATGAAACCCCTTCTGCAAAACACAAAGTATTTGCATCTCTTGACACAATAACAAAACGAACACAGTGCCACATTTCTTATTAATTTTGGGAGCTGATGGAAATAAGATGCAAAAGTTTGTATTTGACTGAACTTTGGAACATCTTTACATTTCTATTATGAGCATCAGCTTGGAGCGAAGACCAGGTTGGTGTGGTCATCATTACCCAAACCTGAGTAATTTTTTGTTTTGATGAAGGAGAAGGCATCTGCTATTTTTTTTAAATCTAAGTATATTAGAATATTTTCATAAGCTGAAACATTTAAGTGAGACAAACAAGGTTTCTTGATGCAGCCTTCTGGACTCTGATTTCCTACCTGAAGATCTTTGCTGCTTGTCCTCTCCAATTTCCTCTTTTTCCTGTACAATAAAGGCCAGAATATGCGTGTACAACTGTCCTGTGTGTAAATGTATTTGCTGTATTCCCTATCTCTTGTGTTATTTAATGGATTCTCTTTGCAAGTCCGAATGTTTTTTTTAAAGTAATAGATCATTTATTTTATGATTCTTATTTATTATTGCATTTTAGAGTTGACACGTCTCACTTTGTCCCACACAAGCACTCTCTGTTCCAGTTATACAATCTAATGCAAATTAGATACAAAAACAAACATCAGTAACCATGGACTAGAATATGTTATACAGTTGTGTATTTTGAAACCCTCCATTGTAAAGGAAGAGAAATATATTAAAATTCAGGTGGAAACATGAAACTGGATCTTATCTACATGAGCTTAGAGAGAGAAACATCCTGATAGAGGAGAGAAGCTACATCAACCCAAACTGACTCTTATTTTACTTATTTGTAGAGGAGGAGGAATCAGGGAGCATCCTCTGGTCTGAGCAGTTTAGTCAACTTTAGTTAAGAAAAAGTCATTTTAGCTTGTTTGTTCTCCAAAGATGCTGTGGATTCTGTTCTTCATCTGTCTGAGTGGTAAGCTGCTCGTTTACTTTATAGTTTGATGTTTTACAAATATTAAAAAAGCTCTAAAAGCTTAGTTTTGCTGTCAATGCCCTACTTTATCACACAGCAAAAATAATGTCACACTTCATATGTTCAATGACAGGGTTGAAAGCTGAGTATTAATAACTATTCAATCTGAAAATGGCTCTGACATTTTCCACTATAAAAACTTAATTTTTTTCCCCTCATTCTTCTGCAGGAAGGCTGTGTGCACATGGTGACAAAAGTACCAGTAGGTCAAATGTTTTTTTTCTTTGATATCTGTTTAATGTTTAACTTTTCATGTTACTTTTCTGTAATTTGAAAGTTTCATCCACAGAAAACTGCAACACACCAAACATAAAGCTGACTGACAAGAAAGTATATCAGTCTACAACCTTTAAAGGGTTTCTAACAGAGTACCGTACTGACAGAGTCTTTGATGGGGATCGATCAACATGTTCTTGCACCGAATATCTGACTAACTCCTGGTGGACTGTAGACCTGCAGGGTGTTTACAGCATTACGTGTATCTCTATCTACAATTATGACTATTATTGGACTGACATATCAGGTGCCAAGATCTACATCGGGAACTCTCGTCAGAACAATGGGACCAACAACAAGCTGTAAGAGTCTCATGTTACCTTAAGTTGATTTATTTTACAATTTAGACTTTTTCATGTACTTCATCCAGTGCAATCATTCTTTTTCTGATCTTCAAAATACATATTTAATCATTTGGTTGTTATGCTCCAAATAGCCAGGAGGTGATAATTAGCAATGAGAATAAAGTTGATTAAAAGATTTATTGGTTCCCATTAAATTTATTCGTCTGTTGTCAATCAACTAACATCTCACTTGAATTCAAACACCACTTCAGATGGACAAACCCTAAAATAGTTCATGGAAAACCTGCACGAGGCAGTCAATTCCCTGCAGAATACATGCAATCTAAACCCAAGATAACGCTACTAGCAGGATTGAGTCTCAGATATTTATGACTGAAATATCTGACTGCTTATCTTCAGGAAAGTGACCCGAAAACAAAAACATGGGACCTACAAACAAAAAAAAGAAAAACAGTCCACCTTCACATACTGTATACTAAGGAGAAACAAACACAATCAAATAGCTGGGCAAACTAACAAAAAGAATAAAAAAAACATCTAAGGACAGCAGAGAGCAGTATTTCCACTGTATTTCCGTTACAAATACTGTGTGAAATAAGTCAATACTCAGTCAAGGACAATAATCTGGTGTAGCCATGCAGCGGTGAATAACCATACGCCCTTACATTGAGATAAATGTGAATTTACATCTAATGTCCAGTTTCCATTTCATTGCTATTGAAGAGTTTATTTTGTCATGTCAGCAATGGGTTTCATTTTCTCTCTCTTATCCAGGGTTCAAAACATCACAAACTTTGAAAAAGGCCACATCAATGTCTATGAGTTTTCTCCATCAGTGTCGGGGCGATACGTCACTGTGATCAGACCAGAAACAAATTATATGGCTCTGTGTCACGTGAACATTACTGGAACAAAAATGGGTACGTGATCCATGTTCATTAACTCCCACCATGAAAACTATATAATATGTTGTAATAATTCTAGCTTTCAGAGGAACGGCCAAGCTGTTGACTAATTCAGATATATTGAGTTACTATATCATTTAAATGTTGCTGCATAACAACCTTTTTTGTGTCACCAGTGTTGTGGAATGTTAGGATTCAATGTTGTCTTTTTATCATAAATCACTGGATTTGCTTGACTTTAATTAATTTTCTTTTTTAAGCTTCTCCTTTTCTACTGATTGACCAAAACAAGAACTGGGAAGAAGCTCTGAACTACTGCAGAGATAACCACAGAGACCTGGCCTCCATTTTGGATGAACAGATGCAGACCTTTGCTGAGCTGGAGGCTGAGAAAGCCAACAGTCCCTTCGTATGGATCGGACTTCACTACGCCTTCTCTCTCCAATACTGGTTCTGGGTTGATGACAGTGCTGTAGAGTTTAAACACTGGGGTCAGGACGAACCAAAAGAAAACTGTGACACCAGTGGAGCTATGCAGAAAGACGGAGACCGTTTGTGGTTTAGCAAGTCTGAACATAAGTTTAATTTTATCTGTGCTGTAAACTAAGAGCTGTGACGTCTGAGTTACCATGGCTTTACTTTCAGTGTATCATACAAAAAAAATAACATCTTGTGTTGTTGCACCACTTAGTGTGTTTGTTTTTCTGTATTGTTCTATATTGTAGACCTTTTTCTCTAATCTCTGACATTTTTGCCATCTATGTAAATTTGACTAATAAATTTAGGAAGACCCTGGATAAACTAAATATGTTCTCATCCCTGGTAGATTTATTTACCTTCTGGCTGGAATGAAAAGTATGGGGGTTTTTTTTAGCTTCATATCATGTTAGAAAGTTATTCCCTCATCAGAATCATACCTGGAGTGTTTCTTTGATTCATTCATTTATGTTTGAGGAATGGATGATTATTCCACTGGTCAGCGTGCGTAGGTGTTTGCTCCTGCAATAGACCAACTATTTCCTCATAGGTTCTGGTAGGGCCCCAAATGCTGCTTTGTATATTTGTGAAAGAACAGTGTCGGAATACCTTAATATTATATTAATACTATGTGTCATGTTCAGCAACAAGCCAGAGCCAAAAAACTTTTTAGAATTTTCTTCCAGACAAACTAATTAAGTAAATAATGCTCCTGCATGCAGATAATGTTAGCTATTCAAATCAAAGGCCATTAAGCTGCTTCATCCAAGTATTTTAATACTTAATTTATTTCAAACAGGTTTTTAAAAACAAGCAAACAGTAGTATAGAGAGAACATGTGCATACATAACCAAGAACAAAATCATGTGTTTACTGCTATTTAGGAAGAAGTGAATGCTTTTTTAGTCCTACCCCTTATCTCAATTTAATTAAATATATTTCTTACTGACTCAATAATTATCAAAATTTGTAATTAAAATTATGTTATAATATTCATGTGATTGTTCAATATACAGAGCTAAAAAACCAACAAATAAATCATATTACATAGACAAAATTGCTACAAACTAACTCATAAGACAAAACAATCTGTAGACAATAATAGTGGTAATAATGACAACTGTAAATAACCAGACATACATAATCAGAATAATTAGCAACTCCTTGCCAATGTACATCTATAAATTTTTGTTTTGTTATATAACGAATAAAATAAAAAACAAGGAAAAAAACCTAATAATAATAATAGTAAAATAACAATAATAAGCTATGAATAATGGTAACACATAGAAATTAATATAGAGCAAAGTGAGTCTGAAATTTTGATTGGCCTATTAAGTTATTAATTATTTCTACCTTTAAGCACCATGGGGTTGCAGTTGCTATTTTATATAATCCCCAAATCCTGTGATGCTATTTTGCATAATATATGATGCATAACAGAGAAATCGTGAAAATTTGTATTTTATTACAAAAAAAAACCATGCAAATATCTTTTGGTTCCTGTATAAACTAAAGTTTTCTAACAGTGTTTGCTCCCAACCAGAGCTTTGTTTTATAAAGTCAGGAAGGAAGAAGAATCTCAGTGTGGAACAGGAGACACTAGAGAGGAGAGAACATCTTCTCAAAGATCAGGAGACGAGGAGCTGTCCACATCACACAAACAGATCAGAGACAGAAGCTTTTCTTTCCTCATGAGAGAGAACTGACGGAGTAAATAAAATCTGTTTGCAGTGTTATTTCAGTGCGCAGATGAAACTGAACTTCTCATCACCAGACTTGTTGAACCAGCGATGCTGTTCTTCTGTCTCCAAGGCTCCACTGGTGTCACAATCTTTGACACCAGAACCAACATTACAATCATCCACCCAGAACCAGGACTCTAAACTGCAGTCGTAGCGAAGGCCGAACCACACGAAGGGACTGTTGGCTTTCTCGGCCTCCAGCTCAGCAAAGGTCTGCATCTGTTTATCCAAGATGGAGGCCAGACCTCTGTGGTTACCTCTGCAGTAGGACAGAGCTTCTTCCCAGGTCTTGTTTGTGTCGATCAGCTTAAAGGGAGATTCTGGTAAGGAAAGGGGTGGAGAGGAATTAATATATTTACAATTTTGTCCATATTAGAATAATAAATGGTGCACATTTAAACAATCTGGGACAGGATTCAGTTACATCACTGCATTTAGAGATGCTGCTGTTCCACTAACTTCCATTTTAGCTTGAGTCTTGTTAATTAAAAGAGAAAGTTTGGGTGAGATGGATGAAACTTTGACACAGCTGGTTGTTCCAACAGGACAAAGAAACACACATCAGAATGAAAGCAGCCGACCTTCAAGTCTAATGAAAGTCAGAATATCTGCCAGAAAACCAAGCAGCTTGATAAAATTCTCCTGTTTCTATCAGGAAGAGTAGTGCAATGTCAGCTATAATTATCACAGAAGCTTGTAAACAGAGACTAAATGTCTGTGATCAACATGAAACTCGCAGACGGGACATTTGTCAAAAGTTTAGTAAGAGTGTGTGTGTATATATTTCTGCTTTGTATGAAAAATGTTCATTGAAAATTGACAACGAGGCTTAAATTATATTAGTCTTTCACTCTAAAAGAAACAAAAGAAATCTGTTCCTGCCTATAAAGAGTGTGTTTAAATCTCTGTTAGAATATTATAATTATGAACATGGTTCAGTCAAATAATTGCATTTTACTGGATTACAAAATGCATCAGGATAAAAACATCTTTTCTCTGACAGAACATTTCACACACAGATAAAATATCTATATATATTGTATTTGTACACATGACAAAAACTGAGACCAAAACATTTTTGGTCCTTGTTTAAAAATTAATGGATACATTTAAAAGCGTCAAACCATTTTTAACCTGTAATGAATTTATTTGCCTGAGAATTAAATGAAACATACCGAGCTCTGCGCCAGTGATGTTCAGCTCACAAAGAACCAAGAATTTGTTTTCTGGTTTGATCACAGTGACGTAGCGTCCAAACACCGATGTTGGAAATTCAAAGACATTTCTCTGATCTACTTGGAAGCTTGTGATGTTGAAAACCCTGAACAAGAGAAAAAACAACAACCGATAGCTGAGCTGACACTGAATACAACTGAGTGTTATTGAAAATGGAGATGCAGAAGGTGGAGCCACCAAGGAAAACAGAGAGTTTGTTATGACTCCATGTTGGGAAGAAATCAAAGTAACTCAGAAAGAAACCTTTTGTAAAATGTCAGACCTTCTAGCTTTCTGAAACTGTCAGAATTTGTCAAAGCATTGACACTACTATGACATATACACTCACCGGCCACTTTATTAGCTACCCCTGTCCTACTGCTCATTAACGCAAATGTTGAAATGGAAAACCACATGGCAGAAACTCAATGCATTTAGGCCTGTAGACATGGCCAAGACGATCTGCTGCAGTTCAAACTGACCATCAGAACGGGCAAGAAAGGTGATTTAAGAGACTTTCATCGTGGCATGGTTGTTGGAGCCAGACAGGCTGGTCTGAGTATTTAAAAAACTGCTGATCTACTGGGATTTTCATGCACAACCATCTCTAGGGTTTACAGAGAATGGTCCAAAAAAGAGAAAATATACAGTGAGCAGCAGTTCTGTGGGTGCAATGTGTTGTTGATGCCAGAGGTCAGAGGAGAATGGATAGACTGGTTCCAGCTGATAAACGGCAACAGTAACTCAGATAACCACTCGTTACAACTGAGGTATGCAGAAGAGAATCTCTGAATGCACAACATGTTGAACCTTGAGGTGAATGGGCTACGGCAGCAGAAGACCACACTGAGTGCCACTCCTGTCAGCTAAGAACAGGAATCTAAGGTAATCCACACAGACTCACCAAAACTGGACAATAGAAGATTGGAAAAATGTTTCCTGGTCTGATGAGTCTCGATTTCTGTTGCGACATTCGGATGGTTGGGCCAGAAATTGACGTCAACAACATGAAAGCATGGATTTGCCCTGCCTTGTATCAACAGTTCAGGCTGGTGGTGGTGAAATGGTGTGAGGGATATTTTCCTGGCACACTTTGGGTCCACTAGTACCACTGAGCGTCGCGTCAACGCCACACCCTACCAGAGTATTGTTGCTGACCACGTCCATCCCTTTATGACCACAGTGTACACATCTTCTGATGGCTACTGCCAGCAGGATAATGCACCATGTCATAAAGGGCCAATCATGTCAGACTGGTTTCTTGAACACAACAATGAGTTGACTGAACTCAAATGGCCTCCACAGTCACCAGATCTCAATCCAATAGAGAACCTTTGGGATGTGGTGAAACAGGAGATTTGCATTTTGGATGTGCAGCCATGATGCACATCCAAAATGTGCATCATGTCAATATGGACCAGACTCTCTGAGGAATGTTTCCAGGACCTTGTTGAATCTATGCCACGAAAGATAAAAGCATTTCTGAAGGCAAAAATTGGGTCCAACCCCCTCACTACCAGTGGCTGGTGAGTGCATGTAAAAAAATTTGAGCAAAGCATTGAAATTTAAATTCAAATCCAGGTTTAAAAATAGCTTTGGATAAGAAATCCTTTCTGTAAAACATTTAACAAAGAAAGGAAGCAAAATGTGCATGAAATTTATAATTAAAACTATTATTTTTCAAAGGATGTCAAATAGTATCAAAATGTGACATAAATTTCATTAAGGAATCAGGATGTTCTTACAGTGTGTTCTCGGTGCCGTTGTTCTGCAGAGAGTTCCCAATGTAGATCTGAGCTCCTGACAAGTCAGTATGATTATCATCGCTTGGGTTAAATACAGACATACAGGAAATGTTGTAAACAGCCTTCAGGTCAATTCTCCACCAGGCGTTGTTCTGCTGCAGGGTGTGAGCACATGTGGAGCGATTCCCATTAAAGGCTCTGTCACCAGTGAACGGTATGCCACCATTAGTGAAGGCTGAAGACTGAGATGCTTTCTTGTCAGTCAGATTGATGTTCTGTGTGCTGCAGACATCTGGGAGTGAAAAGAGAAGAACTGATCTTTACTTTTACAATCCATTAATTACATAAGTTCAGTTTCTAGAGTTCAGCAATGTTGATTTAGCCTCACCTGCTGTCTGCTCAGTTTCACAAAGCCTTCCTGTGAAGTGCCAGAGACATATGTTGAATGTCTGATTTTTATTTATTGGCCAAGTTAATTTTGAAATAATCCCAACATTCTCACACTAGTTTTACTCTTAAAGTTGTCATTCAGTTACATGTTGTTGTGTTTTACTGTGAGCTCATTCACTGTAAAACTGGACTTTTTTGATCCCTTAGATTGCAACATTATAATAGTTTGAATCATCAGTACCAGACTAAACTGATGTTTTAGTAAATAAAATGACTTACCAATCAGTAAGATGAATAACAGTGTCCACATCATCTTAAGTAGAAAAATATTTTGTCAGTTTTGTGAAATCACTTACTAACAATTTTCTACAAATACATTCAAATTAGAAAGTACAGTTTTGTACCAATTAATTATTTTGAAAAATAGAATATTTTTCTTTTTAGCTCACATTCCCTCCACTCACCTTGGCAGGATGTTGCTCACTCTCAGCTGATGTACGTCTAATCCTTTGTCAGCCACACCCCAACGTTTATTTAATATTATGAGAAACCCTGATGCAAATGAGAAGTTGTTTCTACAGAAGTCAGTTTTCTGCATCTGATTTGCATCAGTGAAACAAGAAATATATAACAACACTCTTCGTCAGCAGCTCTGATAAAGAGCTCACTGTTTCTTAGGAACTTTATAGTTTTCACGTCACGTGAACTTTGAAAAGGACTGAGAGTGACTCATAAAACTTTTGTAAGAAGCCATTCAATAATAGGAATTTCTTCAATAGAAATATTGAAGAAAAATAAAACTCTCGTGTGCACCGTATGTAGCCAGCTTTTCCCCCCATTCACTTGGATTCCTCCAGTAGAATGTTTTTACTGGGTTAATGTACAGAATGAGAAGTTGTGAACAACAACATGTTTCTGCGCTGGTTTAGATTGCAGTCCTAGCTTTAGCAATGGCAGCAGTAGATGTGAACGAAGCCACTTTCAATCTGTGTACATAATTATATTATTAACTATTTATTGACTGATACTAGTGTAGTTAATAGAACAAAATGTCACCATCTGGCAGAAATATGCAAACCTGGAAATCTGTCCAATATGTTACAACCCCACCCTAAAATCTCTAAAGTAAATTCTGGCACTGGGCTTTAACATAAAACACAAAGTAATCCGTACAGTTGATGAGTAACTAAAATATAATTTATTTTACAATTCTGCCAAAACTACAGGAGGGAAAAAAACACAGGGGAGCTTTAAGCGTCAGGGTCTCCAAGGTCAAAATAATAAACAAAACACCCCCTTATAACTATAAAATAAAACAACCACTTTCTAAAGAAGAACTAAAAGAAAATACAAAACCTAAACTCCCTTACTAACCAAAAAACAGGAGAAAACAGTTCACAACAAAAATGGCAGCAAACCCCTACCAGCTTCCACCTCTGAACAAAAACACATCTTGGACAATTGTTCACACAGATGCTCACAGCAAGCTCAGCTCAGCTCAGCTCAGCTCACACACAGTCAGCTCTCAACAGGATCACAAGTCAAAGCCCAGGACCAACAGAAGGGGATCTGGCATCTCCAGCTTGCTGCTTCTTATAGGATGGCTGACGAGCCCCAATACTCTTCACCTGCAGCAATCAGGTAGAACTGAAACAGGAAACACAGAGCTCTCTCAGGAAGAGAGCCCCTAGAGGTCAGTGACCGTAAGACAATAAAAAAATTAAATTAAATAAAACATGTCCCAGAGGACATGTTTTATTTAATTTAATTTTTGGCTCTCTCTAGTGGTTCCAATACCACAGAGTTCACTGTAAAACTGGAACTTTCCAGCCACGCTGTGTCCAACGCTATAATACAGTAGATTGAACAATAAATAGCAGATTATGTAGATATTTAAGTGAACAAAATGAACCACTTACCAATTAATAAGACGAATAACAGACTCCACAGCATCCGAAGTAAAGAAATATTTTGACATTAGTTTCTTTTACTTATTCATAAATTATATCAAATAATTACATTCAAATTACACCTTTTTCACAAATTCATCATGAAAACAACTTTCTCTTCAGCTCTTATTCCCTCCACTCACCTTGACAGGTTGCTGCTCTCTCTCTGATCCTCTCCATCAGCCACAGCTCAACATTTACTTAATACTCTTCATAGATAAAAAGCTTCAGCAGAATAAAAACTACGGATGCACCCTGATCTATATTTGATGCTCTTTCTGCAGAAATCTATTTCATTCAATAAATGTGTATAACAATATTTTCCATGGAAAAAATTGCAGATATGCAAACATATTGCACTGTTAGTTGGAGTTCATAACAGTTTTAAATCATTTTATTTACCCTATTTATTTATTTTTGTTACCACTGAGGTGTTGGCATGTCAGAAATTAAATGTAGATCGAATATAAATTTCAGTCCAGTTTTTGGGCATTAATTTATCCATTTGTGTTTTTATTCTGATTCCCAGCCTTCAGATCTTCGCTGCATGTCCCCATCCTTTCTCTCTCTCTGCCCATTTCCTCTCTGCTTCCTGTCAAATAAAGGTCAGGATATGTACATGCAAATGTGTGCATTTATTTATTTTATTCCCTTTCACTTGTTTTAATTCATCTTGCACTCACCCTGCAGATCAGAATGATTGATGAAAGTGAGAATTCATTCATTTCAGAGGTGACGTCATGTTTCACCTCCTATCACACAAATCTTCTTCTGTTCCAGATTGTGAAGAATCTGCTCCCAGCAATGCAGATAAGATAAAAAGATAAACATCAGTAACTTGGAACTAGGATATACTATACTGTAGTATATTTTCAAAACCTCCATTATGAAGGAAGATAAATATATTCAAATTCCGGTGGAAACATGAAACTGGATCTTATCTACATGATCTTAGAGCAACATCCTGATAGAGGAGAGAAGCTACATCAACCCAAACTGACTCTTGTTTTACTTATTAGTAGTTTTTTGAGAATAGTTATTTTAATTCTCATCATTAGCGTTTTCTCTCACACAAAGAAAATGTCCTGCTACAGTACGAGACCTACCACACATTTTAAAACAGATGATAAATTATGATTTAATCATTTTAACGTGGGTGTGTTTGTGTTTGTTTGTGTGTGTGGTGTAGGAACGTAACAAAGTTCAGGTGACCACAACTCAGGTTGTTATCTGAACAGATCAAGGAAAAGTCAGCCTTAGTTTGGTTGGATACTGAAACTTCCGTGTCCAAATGCAAATTACCACCAACGGCAAACACACAGAAAGCACCAGATCAATCCCCAAAAATTCTCATCACTGCAGAAATACAAGAGCTCTATTAAGGGTAAAAAAAAGCCTTTTAATAATTCATTTATTTAGTCCAGGTCTTTGACAGAAAGGAGACACCTAAAACATGCTGTTCAGGCCGAGCTGACAACCAGGATTGACTGTTTTAAAGTATTTCATTGACACTTTCATATCGTAGATTTCCAACTGAACACATGCATTTTTCAATAAACTATTACTTAATAAATATAAGTCATTTTTGTTCATTTCTACCTTGTACTATATTTCTATCCAGTGACATTTTTGGTTTGCAGAATTCTGATTCCCAACAACATTAGGAGAGTCTATTATTAAAACTGCAACTTAGCAAACACGGGAAGTTGTAGTTTAGGTTTCAGGTTACTTCAATTTAACATTTAACCCTCTAAGGTGGAGCAGAAGAGGGTTTCCTTATCAAACCTGAACAATTTTAATATGTGTGTATGTGTTTGACACGATGTCTGCTGCAGGGAGGAGGGATGAGCGGCACTCAGCTAGAGCTCAGCTTCAAAATGGCGCTGTCTTTTTCTCCCAGCATAGCTGTGAAGTAACACAATAGAAAACTTTTTTTTTTTCACAGCATCAGACCTGTAAATAATCTGTAACTCAGCTGCACAGTGGTGATGTTGTTAGCAGAAAGAATTGCTGCTATAAAATCAATCCCAGCCCTGTCAGAACCCAAGTTCCTGAATCAGTCATGATGCATCTGGCTTGAGAGGCTTTGAATATCACAACCAGCGTCATTAAAATAAACCATGAGAAGCGCTTCATAGAAATCCTCCTGGACGATTCGACACAGTCGAAACTCTCCCTCTGAATGTCTTCGTTGCTCCAGATTTCTCTTCCATTTTTGCAGAGAACTGTACATAAAAGTTTCAACTGCATCAAAATCATCAAAAGTTTTAGAAATGTCTTGTTTTTACTGTGATTTTTACAGGAAAGTCAACCCTTAATTTTTTTTTTAAATGTCTGCAATTATGGTCCCAAGTTAAAATTTGTTTGGTGGTACATGTTGTAAAAATATGAGAACCTCTGTTGCAGATGGAAAGATATAGTCTACCAAAGAATCATTTATCAAAAAATAACCTCAGAAAAATAAATAAATAACTAACTCACGGAAAGCTCTCTGATTAAAGAGTCTCTTTGTCAACAAACCAGGACACATTTACATCTCTTCATGATAGGAAAACGAAGGTGAGTCATGAACAGCGGTACTGTCATTTGTTTCTTTTTCACCGATGGAAATCAGATGCAAACATTTGGTTTAAACGTACTTCTGAAGTAAAATATCTATATTTGGATCAGGTTGGACATGTAGACAACATTTTGTTCCAACTTAGAAACACTGACAAATAAAAGCCGAGGTGTGACTGAGAGAGAATCATAAATCAGCTGAGAGTGATCAACGTCGTCCCAACGGTGAGTGAGTTTAACATGACTGGATGAGACAGCTGTTGGTTTCATAATGGAAAAGTTATTTGTGCAAAGAACTTTTTTTTCCTCATATCTTATTCAGTCATTTATGAAAAACAATTTCAGAAACCCTCAAAGATGATGTGGAGACTGTTACCCATCTTACTGATTGGTGAGTTGCTCATTTCATCCATAACATTTCTATATTTTTGGAGATTAAGTGTGTAAAAAATACATTTTTACAACAGGACAGAGAAAAACATGTAAACATATAAATGACGTAGCTAAATGTCAGAATTTTGTCGTTATTAACTAAAAGTAGTAAATAATTAAAAAATTAGACTTTTACCACACTTCACAGGAAGGCTGCATGTAACTCAGCAGACAACAGGTGAGACCAAATAAATCACCTTAAGATTTTTTTTTTATAATGTCATGAAATTTGGAAAGAACGTGTCTAATCGTCTCTTTTTATTTACAGATTACTGCAACGAACCGCTGATACATCTGCCTGACAAGAACGCATCTCAGTCTTCGAACTTCTCTAATGAATACAGCCGACTAACCAACGCTGAGAGAGCCTCTGATGGGAATCGCTCCACATGTTCTCTCACCCTGATTAATTCGAGCTCCTGGTGGAGAATTGACCTGCAGGGGGTTCACAACGTTTCCTGTGTCTCTATATACAACAAGAACTGCTCAAGTCTAAACGTAACGCCTGCCGAGATCTACGTAGGAAACTCTCCAAATGACAACGGCACACTGTGAGATCCTCCTGTTTCCTCGATGTGTTACATTTTACATGTTCAGGCTTTAACATGATATAACATGCAGGTTCAGTTCAAAACTATTGTATTTTTCGTCATTTCAGAAAGTGAAACTAATAAAAAAATATCGATTTATTACACCAGTGAAATCTGAAGAGGTTATGTCTTGTAATTTATGTTCATGGCTTGTAGATAGTAAAAATACGTCTCATAAAATTTTAATGTCAAAAAATGTACAGCATATTTATAGACAGTTGAGTGAAAGAAAAAATCAGTTGGGAAAAGGTGTTTTTTTTTTTCTTCCCCAACACTTGAAAAAAGGTTTTGTAGGTTTTTCTGCATCACTGTTCGGGTGTTTCATTGTTTCTCAAATTGTTTTGATGTTGGTCAGCTGATATATTTTGTCTTTTACTCAGAGCCTACAGCATCACAGAGTTCAACACAGGCCAGGTAAACGTCTTCAGGTTCCCCAAATCTGTGTTTGGGCGCTACGTGACGGTGATCAGACCAGGACAAAAAGCCACGGTTCTTTGTGACGTGAACATCACTGGCACAGCTTTGGGTACGTTAACGCTGAAATGTGGTGTCACACATTACTTGATAGTAACACTGCTAGTTAATGATTTTATTTGTATGCATTTCCCATCACTTCTCCAAGTGGATTATATATTTCGTGTTGACTGGATTTACACAAGAAAACATGTTTTTTTTGTGTGTTTTTTTTCAAGAACCTCCATTCTGTTTTGACTGATTGTTGTGAAGAATCCCTGAAAATCTCTGGAGGAAATCAGAAATCGGTTCTGAATCCTGGATGGACAGATGCAGACAGAACGACCCTCTGTTTGAAAAGTTCATTTTTGTTTCTGTCATTTTTTGGGTGGTTGGTTTGATTTTCCTTCTTTGCGCAAAACTTATGTCACGGCCGTTCTAGCCATGGATACATGAGGAGGCAGGCGAAAATGTTAAGGGGGCGTCATTATGTATATACATATTAGAGGTTGATAGACTTCATATATTTTATGGTGGACTATAAAATGATAAAAGTCGAGTAGAAGTTGACTCCTCACAGTGACGTCATAGAAACGTAAGCGAACTTCACATCAACTTACAGGCTGAATTATATTTACAGCAAATATCGACAAAAAAGCCCTTTAAATATATTATTCCGGTAGCCTTTGCAGAAGTTTGCAGTTTCCCTTTGATGAATTATTAACATTTTTACACAATTCCAATTCAGGAACTCACCTAGTTCATCTTCTTTCATTTTTTTTGTAAAAAATTTGTTTGGACACAATGTTTGATTTACACGCATAACAACCGAGTAACAACAAATCCAATAGCTGACAGAGCAGCACTGCGTTAAGTATCAGGATTCAGCGCCAAAAACGCAAACATTTCCCACAAAAAGAACAGAATATTCAATTCGTAACAGTAAACACAGCGGGGTTCATTAGCTACCTTAAAAACCTGCTCGACTGATGCTCTGCCACATAGTTGGTGTGAGAGTCGCCTTTCAAACTGAACCAAAACACACCGAACATGCTAAGGTTGTTGAAGTCAAGGGAACATAAACTGACCTACTTCCAACTCCGTCGATATTTTTTTTAATTAAAACCTTTCACTGACCTGTGAAACTTTGGGGTTTGTTTTGTAGCTGTAGTCTTAGCAAAACACTGTGCTCCTTTCGTGCACATTTAAGATTTAGACAACTTGACAGATAAAGTCGCCATCGTTAGCAAGCAGGTTGGCTAGCAGGGAGCGGGATCTCGCTCGCGTTAGGCTCGTTTGAAAACTGAATGCTGATTGGCTGTTTATTTCAGCTGCAGCCTGACCGCAGACAGACAGGAGAAGACCGCAGCCTGCTGAGCACGGTGCGCAGCAGAACCTCGGATAAAGGAGATGTTCCGTTATTTGTGGCAAGTTTCATTTGAGGGTGCTCTGCCCCCTTTATGTCATGGTAATAATTATTTGTATTTGTATCAAAGAGTTCTGAGTCTGTATAGTGTCATGCTCACTGATATCATTATGAAGTATTTATAATGTTTAATGCTTTAAAGCTTGTTGTAAATGACCGCTAAAGATCCTTTCTTATTAGGCTGTTTTATTGTTTTATCAGAATAAATGGAGAAGTACAGCAAATGTAAAAAAAATTTCATTAAAGTATTAAACATCACAAAATATTTTACACTGAAATAAATGTTCAATTTTTGAAATTCTGTACAACGTCACTGATTTAGAGAACAGATTTATCAGCTTTGAGTGCTTTTCTTAATGGTAATTTTATATGGAGATATGCCCTGTTTGGTGATGAAATAAAACATAAAAGCTATCTTCTCATTAATGTTGATTAAAGACACATTTTTGGATCTTTTTATATTTTCTAATTGATCCTAGCATCAATGGTTGCACATTTCCTTTATCACGGTTATGAATGTTATGTTTTTTTTAAGCTGATAGTCAGATGTCAGTTTTTGGATCTATGGCTGGAAATAGTAAAAAGGTTTGACGTTTTCTATTTTGAGGTCAGATGTTTTTTATGTTGTTTTTTTCCCCCTGGCCATCAAAAATCCAAAAATATTTAACATTATTTCAGTTTGAACTCAGATTTCCACAACAGATTTGCTGAACCTACTGATGGATAGCTAGCTAGCTAGCTGTGTTCACTCGGCTTCGGTCTTGTGAGAAAATCTGTTCCCCCTGTGTCCGGGAGCGCGCATTGCAGCCAGAGAGGTGGATCCGGCGGATCTGACCATTTTTACGGCGCTTCTGATCGATTTTTCGGCTAAAAACTACTCATATAATCATGTCAATGTTGTAACTTTCACTTTAATCGGCAGCTATCAAAAATAAAAATACATACATAAATAAACGAGGTCTTGTGTGGAGGTCTTATTACGCTGTTTTGTGTTATTTTAAACGCGAAGTGAATCGATCTTTCAGCTTTTGTCTCGTAAGCCTGACAAAAGTCAGTCAACAAACACAGGTTTCCAACACGTTGTGTGCATTTATAATTTTTCATTTCTGATAAAAGAGGAGGAGGGAAGCTGGCCGATAGCAGGGCACAAAAATAAAGACTTCCTGAAAAGATCAGAGTGTAAACTTTTTGGTAAATCCCGTTCTAATGTAAAATATGACATTACTGGATTAAGGAAATGTCTAGTATGCTATCACACATAATATTTTTTGAGAATTTGGAAACAAGTGCCTTTTATTTTCCAAAGTTATTGGAGGAGGAGAGAATGGATATTTCAGCTGCCTGAAATAATGTGTTCGCCCTCTATAAAATGGAAACAAATTAATTTACCTGCAAGTCTTTTACTGTTTTCATTCCTCTTATTATCAACAATAATTCCTGTGATTTTCATAACATTTGCTCTTTTTTTGACAAAGCTAGGATGGGGGAAGAAAATATTTTAACCGCCTGATAAAATCTGTCCCCCCTCCCCTTTTTACTGTGTTCATTCATCTTATGATTGTAGCAGGGAGAAGCCTGCCCCAATATTCAAAACACCTGGTCCCTAATCACCTCATAAGGGGTGGAGAGTATAAAGGCAGACTCTCTCACCTGGTTGCTTATGCTGGCATTTGGTCACACGTCATTGGGAAGGTCACTTGGGTAGTGTGAAGGTTTTAAAGCTCTAACATCAGTAAGTAATGTTTCTCCTTTGGCATAAGACCTACAAATTCAGTATTTGACTTGAATTGTTTACATCTAGAAAACCACTGGAAGCTCCTGCTTGGTACTGGGGTGTGGCTGTAATTCACCCTCCCCAGTGCAGTTTGCACATAAAACGGGTATGTATTGTTTTATTGCACCCATACAGCTCCATAACACCAAAAATAACAATTATTTATATATAGCGCATATTGGAAAGCTGATCCTCCCACTGTGGGCTGGAAAGGATCCTCTGGTTTTGGGTGAAGTCACATCAGCTCTGATGGGTGACGATGGTTTCCTCTGCCTTCCATCGTATGTAAATCACCTACTAACCTTTTGATTTAATTCCAGCTCTGACACTGCTGCAGCTCACTGGAGACCCTGTTTTGTCTGTGTTTTCTTTCATTTTTTTTTTCTTTTTAGTTTATCTTGTTTCATTGGTTGACTTCGTTTCATTTTCCCAACTGCTTTGTTTAATCTGTTTTGTTTCTTTAGTTTTGGGTTTTCTTTGGTTTGAATTTGTTACTTTGGAACATTCTATTTTGTGTATAGCCTCCAGCCTCACTGCAGGTAGCAGCCATGGATTGTTTTAAACTATTCTATTAAAACATTGATGATTTTAATTGGTTATGTTGGCGGTAACCTCATTTTAGTCTTTGGCCAAGTTTAAATTGTAATTGTGTTCTTTTTGTATTTGCTTGTTTAACCCCACCCTCTTGTCTCCAGGCTGAGAGCTGACGGTAGTGGGAGGGGCCTCCTGGGAGACTGGAACTGTGTGTTGAGCGAGTGGCCGGTGTTGGGGTTTCTTCATGATTGAATGCCTGTTCACAAGTGTTTGGGGTGATTTATTTTAGGAACCAGTTCCCATTTGGACCGCCCTCCCCCTGCTGGTAGGCCTCAGTACTGTACAATCCCTTCCTGTTGTGATTGTTTATTTATTTTTTTTAAGCGTAAAACGATAAATGTGATCCCTATTTTTGGAAAAGTCTTGTTCTCTCTGGTCACGAACCTCGAGCCTACGAGAAGCACATTTCCTTGGGTGCAATTCCCAAGGTGGTGTTAACTTCTGGTTACCCTGCTGTGAGGAGGAGCAGAGTACCAGACTCCTACCTTAGTGTTGCCACATGATCAACAAGAAATCCTGTGATTTTCATCACATTTGCTCTTTTTTTGAGCAAATTTCCACATAATGTAACCGGTAGTGCTTATGATTAAAAAAAAATAAAAACTGTGATCGGCCCTTATGGGTGATCGGAATTGGCAGGAAAAAACCTGAACGGCACATCTCAAATATATGTGAATGTATTGTATGTTTATTGATTCTTTAATAATCTAAATATATATATATAACTAAGATCATTTGTTTCATACTTTATTTCTTACACACTACATTTTAGCATGGTTATCAAGTCTGACCTCATCCCAGATAAACACTCGCTGTGCCAGCGTCATTTAGGATCTGATTCCCCAAATTAATGCAAATGAGATTCAAAGAGCAGTAAGCAATGGGGTATTCAAACCATCTATTATGAAGGCAACAATGCATATTCAAATCCAGGTGCCACCATGAAACTGGATTTTGTCTACATGAGCTGTCAGAGGGAAGCAACCTAACAAGAGGAGTGAAGCTACATGAACTCAAACTGACTCTTGATTTACCTGTTTGTAGAGGAGAAGGCATCAGTGAACAGCCTCTGTCCGGGACACAGTTTACTTGTCCGTGGCTAAGAACTAATTTTAGAGAACATAGTGTCCTCCAAAAATGTCATGGATTCTGTTCTTCACCTCCATCTTTCTGATGGGTAAGCTTCTCATTTACTTCTATTTTTTTCCCTCAATATTAATTATATTAAAGAAGAGTGCTGTTATACCACAGAACTCATGTTTTGTATACTGAACGGAGTAAGTCAAAGAGACATCATGCTAGTGATACCCCACATGCAACTGGCAGCATTTATAATTATAAAGTTTATCTTTTGATAGGGACAGACACACATCAACATAGACAAACTGAATAAAACAGCAGTCCTATGTTTGCATCATGGTGCAATACCAACAGCTAATTCGCAGCACTTGTCCCTAAGTGGGCTTTTAAAAAATAACTCTAAAAATTGAAGTGATAATCATTTAAAATAGCACAACATAATGTATACAAACAGAAAAATGCAAAACCGATTTATGTTTTCGCATCCACCTGAATAATGTGTCGTTGCGCCCCTACCCATGGCACTTCAACAATATTATTTTACCTTTTATCTGGAAATAGTGTCTGTTTATTCTTGCTATACAGTCCTCTGTATTAATTATTACTCTAAAGGTCTTGCCATACCAGTTTATTCCTCCGTATTTACTTTAGTTTCTTAGTTTATTCTTGCATTTTGTTCTTCATTCATTTCCATTTAGTTTCATTTGATTAGTATTATCCTCTCTTGGTTTATTGCTATGTCCACTTTAGTTTCTTTCCTGTTGCTAGATTTATTTTATCGATTATTGATGCTCACCATCAGTAATCTTCACTCATCACCTGCTGCGCCGCCTAATCATCATGTGTTTCACATCATGTGTTTATTTTTCACTGTTCAGCGTCGGATTCTCTGTTTTTATGCCATAATTCACATCTAGTTCGTTGCTCCGTTTTGCCCGCTTCTCATGTTTCAGAGTTTTGCGCAATGTGCGCGGCGTTGTTTGTTTCTTTTTTTTTTTAGCCCCTAAGGTGCAGGGCGGTCGGGAAACATCGATGGGGAAAAGGCAGACTGACATAAACATTTTAAAACAACGGAAACAATTTCTGCATTCTGATTATTTAAATTTAAAAGTGCTGTGGTACGTTGTTCAATCATGTCGGACCACTTACAGCTCCGGTGTTAACGCTATAAAATGAACGCTCTCTATCGTGGTATCACCCATGGAGGGATTTCTTTATTTAAATGGGTTCATTTTTCAGAGGGATACAAAGTGAGGGCATCGTGATTTTAGTAATTATATGTTTATAAGAGCGATTTTCTGTTGTCCTTCCATGAAAGGGGGCAGCTTTCAAACGGAAATAAAACACTTTTTAATATAAATTGCTGCTTTGACATGATCACAGAACTGCCAAAACATATGTAGCCTACATAAATACCAGACAAAGTGAATCACAGCAGCGTCATCAGCCGGTGTAACGCTGAACTGATGCGGAGCTGAGCTGCGCCATGAAGCTACAAACACTGAATAGAAGAAGAGCTTCCATCGATACAGTTGCAGCCAAGCATGTTTTAATGTTACACAATACAGTTTTACCAAGTTGCTCAAAGTCTAAACTGGCATTGTTGTGCATTTAAGGTGTAAAGTTTACCTTCAACCAAACGCCCCCCAAAGGCATCCCAGCGCCCCCCTTTTGTAAAAATGTCCGCCAGCGCCCCCTGCAGTCCTCTGAACGCCCCCTGGGGGGCGGTACCGCCCACGTTGAGAACCGCTATTCTACACAGTTCTACCACCTTGCAAATTTGCGGGAATCCAGTCCAAGACTTGAGCAGGGACATAAAGTCTGCTGTAATAATAATATTTATTTTGCAGTTTCATGTCAGCTAGTACAGTGATAAGTAGTATTTGTTGTGTGACAGTTCATGCAACATGCGTCTGTCCTGCGTAGTAGGTGGGTGAACACTAGCAGTAAATCATACGTCTCAGTTGATCAGCACAGTAATATTCACAGAGACAGGGAGCATTGTTCCACCTTTATAAGTCTGAACTATTTTTTCAAAATTAGAGGCATCTAACCATCATGATGGAGCCTCTGTCAAATATCCCAACCCCCCTCTGATTGGCTGTGGTCCAGCTGTTATGTGCCTACTTGTGCATTCCAGTTGTAGTTGTAACTATGCAATTCTCACTTTAGTCTGAAGAATCATATGGAGATAAATATTTAATTCCAAACTAGATATTTAGCTGCCTGCCTTTTCATTCTGACTTTTGGGCTTATCCATTATCTCAGACTTCCAGTTTGTCAGCTCCCAACTTTTCAAGTCGCTGTCTAATCCTCTGTCTGAATTGCCTCATAATAAGGGGTGATTTAACTGAAAGTCCTTTTTGCCTGAGGTCTTGGTGTTACAAGTACTAAAACAGTTAGTTTTTATTGTCAATGACCTCTTATTTTAATACACAGCAAAAATAATGCTACACATCATACAATGGGTTTATTTTCAGGTTTGAAAGATGAGGTTTTTAGTCAATTAATGATTTTATTAAAGAAGAAGCTCTAACTGTTTCTCTATAAAATTAACTTTTTAAAATGTATTTACAGGAAGGCTGTGTGCAAATCAAGAACCAGGTAGGTTCCATATATTTTTGGTCTGATCCACTTATTGTGTTTAATCTTTCATGTCATAACTTTACTGTGGATAAGTGTCATTTGAAGTCAAATAAGTCTTAAAATGATTGTCATGTGAAGACCAACACTTTGAAGTTAAATGCTTTGTAATTTGACAGAGTCCTTTTTCTGCAACACACCAAACATAGAGCTGACGGACAAAAGAGCATACCAGTCTACAACCTATAGTGAAGAAACACCGCTCACTGCTGACAGAGCCGTTGATGGAAATCCCTCGACTTGTTCTCACACCAACCAGCAGACGAACTCCTGGTGGTCTGTAGACCTGCAGGGTGTTTACAACATTTCCTGTATCAATATCAGAAATTTTATTCAGAATAATAAGGCGACTGACATATCAGGTGCCAAGATCTACATCGGGAACTCTCGTCAGAACAATGGCACCAACAACAAGCTGTAAGAATCTCCCCTCATGGAGAGAAAAAAAACAAAAATATATATATATATATATGCAATTTTAATCAGCCTAATGATAACTGACAGATCAGGTGTGAAGATCCTTCCTTTTGTAAGGGTCATGTTATCTTAAACTGATTTATTTAACATTTTTAGAATTTTGCATGTGTTTCATCCAATGAAATAATTATTTTACAAACCTTCAAAATGCAAATTCAGTCACTGAAGGATTTAGCTCTTTTTCCCCTTGAGCTACAATATATGTCACAGAATTGTCTATTCCAGGCCTTAAAGGCTCAAAGAATTTGTGGCTATTTTTTTCACATTAAACATTATTAATATACTGATGTCTGAACAAATGTGCAGATGAATGAAAGCAAAATCTTGAACATGACTTTTAAAGGCTTTTCTTCCCTGGATGACATTTATACAATGATGGCAAACTGAAAACACTGCGATAAATGTGAAGTTACTGCAAATTCCCTGTTTTTATTTCAGTGTTATTTATGTCATTCATGTTGAAGAGGTTACTTTGTCATGTCAGTGTTATGTTTAATTTTTATCTCTCTCATCCAGGGTTCAAAACATCACAGCCTTCAAAACAGACCAGACCAATGTCTATAAGTTTCCTTCATCAGTGTCGGGGCGATACGTCACTGTGATCATATCAGAAAACAAACAAATGGTTCTCTGTGACGTGAACATCACTGGAACAAAAATGAGTATGTGATGAACTCCCACCATAAAAAGACACATAAAATAATTTGTAATGATTTTTCAAAGAAACTTAAGTTTTTAATTGTTGCAGATATTATTGCAAATATATTTTAAACTAAGTTTGTTTTTCTTTTCTAAGCTTCACCTCTTCTACTGATTGACCAAAACAAGACCTGGGAAGAAGCTCTGTACTACTGCAGAGATAAACACAGAGATCTGGCCTCCATCTTGGATGAACAGATGCAGGCCTTTGCTGAGCTGGAGGCTGAGAAAGCCAACAGTCCCTTCATATGGATCGGCCTTCGCTACACCTGCACTCTGGACTTCTGGTTCTGGGTTGATGATAATGTTGTAGAGTTTAAACTCTGGGATAGGGATGGATATAAAGAAGACTGTGACATGAGTGGAGCCATGGAGACAGAAGGAGACCATCACTGGTTCAGCAAGTCTGACTATGAAGAGTTTAATTTTATTTGTCAGTTGTAGAGAAATTTAGGACGTCTACTTTATTTCAATTTTAATATTTCTTTGTAGTCATAAAACGGAACTTTTTCTGTGTTTTAAAAAAATCTAAAATAATCATTTTCTCTGTATTTTTGCAATAACTACTTTGAGGGGTTATGTACTTTCCTGTAGTTTTAGACTTGGACTCTTTTATCCAAAGCAGATGCTCTGAAGTAATGGCTTTTTCATCTTTTACATTCTATAGCACTTTCTTTTAATCACAAGAGTTAAATTCTGTTCTAAGCAAAAATCTGGATTACTTTATAGTTTTGTTTTATCTCCAATGTGCTTGGAAATTCAGGTATTGTATTTGATTGTTTTCAGAGGAATTTAATTTGGAATGTGTGTGTGTTTTTTTTAAGTATCGTATAAGTCGGTGATTTCTATGTCTAGCATGAAGTTGCTTGCTTTCAGTAATATTTGAATAAGTAAAAACATCAAAATAAAAGATGAAAATAAGAAAAAAGTAATAAATCAATAAAACAACAGAAATGTTGCTTAATTGTCATAATGTTTAATAATAATAATAATAATAATAATCAGATGAAGAAACAGCAACACAACAAAGGCTTAAAAATTTAATAAAAATAAATAAAAAAAGCATGACTTAAGATTGTCGTGAGGTAATGTGCTCCGGGTACCTTTCGTCCCGGAACTATATATTTAACGAATCTTCCGTCGGAGCAGCTCTTGACGGACCGATTGACTGTGCGTCAAACAAACTGGTGAAACTGAGTATAAGTATTTGGGTCCCCTTTTTTGTAGTAATACCATATTTTATTAGGCTTTTTGCTTCTGGATGGAGATATTCGGCAGCACCTTTGATGACTCTGTGTTTTCAGAGGCCAGGGAGCGGGTGTGTGAGTCTCTGTCGTCTTATAACGCCAAACTGTGTGAACCAGAGGTGAGACTGTCTGCCAGAGGATGATTGTTGACTATGTGCTGCTGTTTGCTAATGTTATTAATGGTAACAATACAGTTTTTTCTCTCTCTCTCTCAAAGATTCTGACACTAAAATACGAAGCGTTGTATTTATTTTGTGAGGGGATAAAAAAGCTTTTTATGGATGATTTAATAAATTAAGCTTTCAGTTTAGTGTTTTGTATGAAGTTTTTGTTCTGTTTTTAAGCGTGCTGTTTGGGTAAACATTCAAGTCTGTAGTTCACTTGATGTTTCATAGTTTATAATTGATCAGTTAATGATGAAGCATCGACCCTTTATATTCTTAAACATAAAATCAACAGGAAAACAGCCGGCCATTTTTATTCCCCTTTGTTCATCATTTGTGCAGCCAAAAGATTTAAGTATTGATACAAATGTTCGCTGTTTATTGTAAAACGTTGCCTTTACGTGTTAAAAGCAGGCTAGATTTCAACCAGGAAAACATAAAATGTCAGCTTTCTCTTTACATAATTTTGACCATTTCTGTTTTCTAAAACATGAGGTTTGCAGTTCACAGTTAATATATCAGTCACGTCCTCCTGTTTCTCCTCGCAGTGGTTTTGTGAGAGCAGCGCTCTGGATACGGACGATTCCTTGGAGAAGCAGAAAGTGTTCAAGTTCAGAGGTGACCTGGCTTTGAGGCATGGGAACTATCAGGTAACTGGAGTTCTTCAGTTTCCTTTCACTCAGTTTGCAAAACTGAACTGCAACTGGAACTTCGCAACAAAATTTGCATGTAATGCGACAGCATTCTGATGAGAAATTTGCCAAAACTCTTATTTTTGGCTTCTAGTTTGAATAGAAGAAGAGACAGACGGAAAGAGGAAAAATACGTATTTCCATAATATTTAAAATAGTTGTTTATGTACAAAAATACAGGATTTATTTATGCACAGGAAAACATTCGGCATCACAAATATATATATATTTTTAATCAGGCCTAGCTGCTTTGCAATCCTTTAATCACACACCTTCAACTCTTATGATTTAAATATGTGAAGTGATGCTTTAGATATTTTATACTTTTACTGCAGTAATACCATCAGACCCAGCAGCTGTTTAAGTTTAAAGCCGAATCTTTGCTCGACTGTCGTTGTGTCTCATGCTGCCTCGTTCAGAGAGCCCTGGATGCTTACAGCAGCTGCCTGCAGTGGATCGCAGACAACAATTTGACCATCAGGCGCGACGTCCTGGAGGGAATGGCTCGATGCTGCACCAAGCTGGGACGAAGGGAGCAGGCGCTGGAGCTAGCTGGATTACTGGTGAAGTTCTTTTCCTGCAGGTTTTTCCTAAGATTACCTGCTATAATTATTCACAAAAAAAAAAAACATCTCTGAATGATCATGGGGTTGGTTTTAATGATTTAAGTCAAGAACTGTCATAAAATACAATACTTTTTTGATAGATTATGAAAAAAACATCTTGTGTAAAATAAGATCAGATGTCTTCTGTAGTAAACAGCGTTCCTCACACCATGTCCATTTCCTGCAGAACAAAGAGGCCTCCAACACCTGCCACCTGACCAGCCTCCTGCTGCTCAAAGTCTGTGTCAAATAAAACCTTTTTGTTCAAAATTCAGATTGGTGTGAGTGCTAACTTTAAATCTGAACACGTCCTGAAGGTCAACATCTACCAGCACTTTGGCTGTGTGGGGCCTCAGATGTCCTGCCTGCAGCAGCTGTGCAGCCTGCTGCCCTTTAACCCCTGGCACTGGTTCAGCCTGGGTCAGACGTGTTTACAGCTGCTGGACTGCCACTCAGACATGGGTAGAGCAACTTTCTCTAGATAAAAATATTTTCATCTACATATATTTAGCTCAATATGTATATATAGACTATGTGCTTCTGTGTACCAGAACGCTCATCAGAGGCTGTGAATGGAGAATCTGAGGCGGACCAGGAGGGGGCAGCAGAGCTCACTGAGGACCGGGTCTGGCTGAGAGCTTGCATGTGTTTCATCAGAACACGGTAACGCTTTCTGATGAAGCTGCTGCTTTGACGCAGGCTAAATCACACCCAGCTAATAAAACATTAACCTAGGGCTGGACGATATGGCTGAAAAACATATCACAATATAAGCATTTCATATCAGTCGATATTGATAATTATTGACTAGTTTTGTGTGTTTTCATTCATTTTTACGCAGTTGTGAGGCACGGTGGGGAAACCTTAAAATTCTGCTGCCCAGTTACTCAACAGGTTGTTGCTAGGTAACCTCAGTAAGTTAGTTAGTTGATGCCACCAATCTTGCTTAGCTGGCAAAGCCTTTGCTCTGCCTACATCCCCCAGAATGCTGTGCGGTTCTGGATTGGAATTCAGCAAAATTCTTGAATATCTATCAGTATTATCTATTGAGCCCTGCGACAGACTGGCGACCTGTCCAGGGTGACCCCGCCTCTTGCCTGGAACGTTAGCTGGAGATGGGCACCGGCACCCCTCCCGACCCCACTGAGGGACAAGGGTGTAAAGAAAATGGATGGATGGATGGATTATCTATTGATATTGATCATGTTTCTATCGCGATATATATCGTTATTGATTTATCTTCCAGCCCTACATTAAACACGTAAAAACAACCTGAAAACAAAGTCATTTATTATGTAGCAGTTAAACATTTCTCCACACAGCAGCAGGTGACATGAAATGACAGATTTCCTTGGTTTTAGTGTTTATGTGTAAATCATACACCTGTTTTATGCATTTTTTTTCTTAAAGGCTCCTGTTGAGAATCCTGCGCCAGCAGCAGTCCTCCTTTGTGTTGCAGCGCAGTGAAAAAACTCTCCGGATCACAGAAGAGGCTCTACAGCGACTAAATCCTAAAGAAGCAACGCTGCAGGCTCTCACCGAGGTGAGCGGGACGAGTTTTCACTTCATTCCCAGAGAGTGTAGACTCTGCTTCTACTAGAACCTTCTGCTGTTGCTTTGATGATCCAGGTGATGTCGGAGGACCTGATCCCAGAGAAGATGAGGGAGGACTACCAGGACGGGGAGAGCCTGACCTTGGTGTGCTTGCAGAGCTTCAGAGAGCGCTGGTGGAGCAGCGTTTTACTGGCCGCAGCGTCACAGACTGATGGATCACAGGCTGAACCTTAATGCTGCTGGAATCCATGTTTGCAGCCAAACTGGCAGAGGATTTCAGATGATGCTGAAGATTCTTCAAATATTTGTTGCAAATATAGCAGTGTTGCAGTATATTTAAGTTTTTTTTTGTTTTTTTTTTTGGGGACGACCAAAGAATAAGTAATGTGTTGCCGGTAAGACTAGCTATAAGTATTACATGTATATTATGTATATCTGTGTAAACAGGTTTGTTTATATTTTATTATCCGTGTCTTTTTATTTCTTCTTCTCTTCAAAATTGTTATATATTCTACAAATTAAATGTTTTTTTTTACAACATATTTTGTCTAAAATACTACATTTAAGTTCTTCATCCTTATAGAAAATGTCATCAAAAATGGTCCAAAAAAGCAGGATTCAGATGTTTTGAGAAAAGTTGACATTTCTCTGCGAGGTACCTTCAGATGACATTTGTAAATTAACTGAACTGGATTGGATTTAATCAAGTTTGTCCTCACAAACACTAAATGAGATGAGAAACTCCAGCCTGGTAAATTATTTAATATTGAAGAGGAAAACTCGACATAAAAGAATCCTTTTAGTAGGAAAACCAAGTCATGTTTATAACGGACCAGAAAGGCCATTCAGAGTCATGAGAACAGAGACGCACTGTCGTGTTGAGTTACTTTTGAAAGACAGAATTAGGTAATCTGTCAATTTTAAAAGATAAAAGCTGAACCAGAAAAGCAGTGCTTTGCAAATTGATTAATTTCCACTGATGTTTTCCCAGTTTTTCTTGCTTTAAAGCTAAAGCTTATAAGCTTTGTGACAAACTGACACAAAGTAAAATGGAAAACTAACAAGTGGAAACTAAACCTTTTTTTTTTCCCCTAATTAAAAAATCTGTTTAGTCTGGCAGACATTTGTACTGCTTCCCTTCAGTCAGTACATTGCATGTCTGGAGATGGACTTTTTTTTTTTGTCAATTGTTCTGTCTAAAAATCTTCCTATCAACTCTAACCAGCATCCTTGTTGCCGTCACAGAAAGCATGATTTTGCCACTACCGTGTTTCACCATGTGAATGGAGAATAACGTGGTGGAAAACTAACGCAATGTGACGTCCAAATACTTTTGGTGGCAGTGGCTACTATCCAGCGGTATCAAAGTAAAGGGGCTAAGAAGAAATGGAACATTTTCTTTTTTTTTTTCCTTATGTTTATTGCATTTTGAAAATTAACGTACAATTTCTCTTTGATTTCAGATTTCTGCATTGCTTTGTTTTTGGTCTGCTTCTTGTTCGATGATTAAATCTCTCAGTCCAGTGGAGCTCTGTTGCTTCATGGGCTTTTCATTGCACTGTGGATGCATTCATATAGGGTGAAGTCCTGCTCCTCTGTATCCTGCTGGGCTTCTCTCCGTCAGGCTCAGGCTCCTTCGCAGCAACGTGCTGCTGCTGCTCTGCAGGGTTCTCCAGCCTACCTGCCCCGTCTCATGTGCACCGCTGAAGGATTTGTAGCGAGCCATCGCTCCGGGTCGCGCAGCCTTCTGTGGGCTCCAGTGCAGTCTGACGGGATGCGGTTGCATCATGGCCCATACGCCTGACAGGAACCGATTGGACTCCGCCTGCTGCTGAGGACCGAGAGCGGTTCCTGCTCCTGTTGGTGATGGTCTAAAGCAGGAGGTCACTGTGTGAGAGGACGAGTTCAGACGACCCTGATGCCATTCCATGAACCCTTCCTGCTTGCTAGTTCCTCTGAAGGCGTTGGGTTGGAGGTTGGGCATGTACTCCCTGGAGCTCCCGAAAGAGACCTGACGGCTGAGGTTCGGTCGTGTTTTCTGTGACAACGGAGGTGAGAGGAGTTGAGGTTCCACCTTAGCGTGAGCAATTCGTGAGGAATCCGGTTGGTCTCTTTGTGCTTGGATGTCTGGTGTGAACCCTGCCGACGTGTTTCTGTTCCTTTGCAGAGTGAAAACTCCTTCGCTGCTCCCATCTAGGAGAGCGAGGCTGTTTTGCTTCTTTAAGCCTGACTGACGGTGAACATTTTGCCGCCCGTGTGTTAGGGACAGATCGTTCAGATTGCGCGGCTCTTGGACCTCTGCATTCTTCTTCACAGTGGTGTTGAGAAGCTGAACATCTGAGAAGGTCTGATCGGGAAGATGAGGGTGACCGTGAATCTGGTTCTGATTCTGCAGCTCCGTCTTGGCTCCTGTTCCACTCTCTGCTGCTGTTTGAACCGAAGGCCACAGAGGCAGATGTGGAGGTATTTTCTCTCTGAGCTGCTTATCGCCTTGAGGAGGATGTAGACTAATCTCTCCACGTGAACATGCTGCTGTCACAGTATTGTGGGATTTCCAGTTACAGCCGTTTGGATGCTCATGAGATAGGGAGTAAAGGCAAAGACACTGTGGCAGAGAGATGAAAGTGACAAATCCAGGGACCGGCTTAGAGCTGGAGTGAAGTCTGAGGAACTCCTGATGGAAATGTGAGACCGAGGCACCTTTGATGAGAACCAGAAGACTCTGATGGACCATACTGGACAGCCATGTGAAACTGAGGGAGACATCAGAAACAGGAATACATCATAGGAAAGAGTTTTACAATCACTGAAGCATTAATAGAGAAACAGACAATGTTTTCTGGAAGCGGCATACTGCAAAGACACCAAATATTACCAAGTATTTTTGACTAGTTTCTAGTGTAAATATCTTAAAGGGACAGTATTTTGTCTTTTCCGGACACATAATGCTATTTTATAGCACAATCAGGTAAATCAAGGGCTGCTCTGTGAAGCGGAAGCTCGGAAACTTGGAAAGTGCAGCTCTGAGGAGGATCTTGGTGTACCCAGGTGTTTTGCACAGCTGAATGGTTCCCACAGGAGATTCAAGGATTCCTCAGAGGTGCACGAAAGAGTCAAGGTAACACTCCAGGTATGTTTTTGATGAGGAATGACATTATAACATGATGTAAGTAAAGCTCACTTATAAGAAAACATTTTTCCCATGTTGTAAGGGAAAAATCTGCCAGATTAGCTCCTACATCATGCTAAAAAGTTACTTGTTAAGTTAGTTTTTGTCTTACTTAAAAGTGTCCTACGATATTTGCACTAGAAACTGGACCACAAATACTTGGTGAAACTTGGTGTGTTTTTGCAGTGTGTGTAGGTGTGTGTGTGTGTGTAGATGTACCTGTATGTACCAGTCAGCACCTCATCCCAGTCAGCGATGATAAAACTCTCCGCTATCTGACCTGTCAGCTTCCTGCCCGTCTTTGCGCTGTAGGTCTGACCTGGGACGCTTCGCACCGACACCTTCTGTACACACCAACACACGCTAACTATCACAAACATGCAGCAGCAAATTTTCTTCTCACTGTCTGAAGCTAAATATGTCCATCTTTTTTTTTTTTTTTTTTTTTTTCTTGTTTTGAAAATACTTACCGGGAAGTTTCTGCTGATGAGTTTGAGTTCCTGCCACATGCTGACAAACCCCTCCATGTTCACATGGTCCAGCAGGAGGTGAACAGACACGTTTCTCTTCCTGCTCGCCTCGAGAAGATCACACAGCAGCTCCGGGTCACTGAAGGCGTCCATCACTACAGCCAAGACCTGAATACAAACACACACACACATACACGCACCCACACTGTCACCCGCATGCCTGCCAACCGTGCGGTACTACAGCAACAGGGATTCAAGTCACACAAACACACCTCCTATCGTACCAGTTTAGCCTTTCTGAGGAACTGTCTGACCAGATCTTTCATGGCAGCTGCAGTCCTGTCAGACTGGAGAAACACCTCGGGGCTGGGATCTAGGGCTGAAACGATTAATCAGATTAATCGAATTCAGTAATGAATCGATTACTGAAATAATTGTCAGCTGATTTAGTTATCAATTAATCGCTAACTGGAGAATACAGACTCAAAAGATGCCATTTGCTGAAAAAACAACTACATATTCAGAGCTGTAATTAAGCCAAAACTCTATAACATACTTTGCATTTAAAATGACAAAAGCTTTAGTCTGCATAGTCTTAGCTTCACCCTATTTAAATTCACTTTGTTGTTGCATTAATGTTTATTTTCTTATTGGAAGTGACATATTTGCTTATAGTTTCATCTTTTAATGTATTTCGAATATTGTATATAAAAGGCTTAAGTGCTTAAATAAAAAATCTGTACAATGTGCTAATTTTTTGTATACGATTAATCGTCAGAACAGTCGATAGATTAATCAATAACTTTGCAGCCCTGCTGGGATCGTCCGACACAGCAGCAAATAATTTCACGTCTGGGGAGACAGAAATTGGAGCCTGAAGAAATTGGCTTTCAGACAGACATGACTGCAGTAAAGTAATTTAATACCTTTATCGATCTTCTGGTCCAAACACTCCACTGCGGAGTCGCTGCTCGTTTGGGACTCACAATGGGCAAACAGGTTGACAAACTCTTTATCCATGTTGTCTATGTCGTCTGCATACTCTGTTAACAACACAAGACAGTAAAAAACTGAAACACACAAAAAAAGAAGAAGAAGAAAAAAAAGAGAAAAACACTCAACCTGTGTTTGCATCTCTCCCGTTTTGTAGGATGTAAAGCTTCTCCAGCTCTGACAGGAAGTCCACCTCCCCCTCTGCCTGCAGCACCTGGCGGTATCCGTCCAGGCCCCGGGACAGCAGGCAGTCGGCCGCTAACCGCGCGCTCTCGTTGTGGCTCAGGTCCGGCTTGGTTCCGCTGGCCGTATGGGCGCAATAATTAGAGGACGACGGGATGCGAAGGTCCTGAACCCGCCGCCTCACCTTCCCCACAGGCTGGAACCTTCTGTATGACAAAACTGAGATGTTGTTGCATCCGTCCATGGTGGAGGAGCTTTGATGAAGGGTTTTCTGGCTGGAGGAACGGTTCTGATTCGAAAAGCTTCAGTCTGGTTCAGCATAATAGAAGAACTGCATTCGGGGTTCTGCTGCAGCTGTGTGGGAGAACTACTTGTGTGGAAAGTCAGGGGAAGGTAGACCCGCCTCTGCTGAGAGCCAGGTGATTTCCTCAACAAGATGAGATGTGACAGGTGAGTTTATCACACAGCACTTTGCAGAACTTTTCAACATCCTCAACTTTTATCTCCGTTTTTGGTATTTTATGTGTTGGATTACTAGTAATCATTACCGTCATTACTATTTGACAGTAAACATAGTAATTATATAGTAACATAGGTAGTAATTATATAGTAAATTAACCAAAGATTCTCAATTAGATTTAGGCCTGGACTTTAACTACACCATTTTGACACAAGTAATTTTTTTTTCTTAGCTGTTCCATTTAGTTCTGTTCTTTATGTTTAGGGTTGATATCATGCTGGAAAGTGAAACTCCCATCAACACTGAACAGCTTTCCTGTCCCTGCAACAACAAAAAAAACAGCTCCCCACAGCATGATACTTCCAACACTTTGTTTCACAGTAGAGACAGAAAACACACATGGCATTTCGGATTTAGGTTTAAAAACTAGATATTGGTCTAATCTGGCCAGAGTATTTGTGTCCAGTATAGCCTGTGGAAAACTTTAAACTGGACTAAAAGTTTTCTGGGTTTTTTTCTTTTTGCCTCCCTAATCTGCAGATTTGCAGCTGCGCCAGACTCTTTCCAATTTTGGGTAATATATTATTATTATATTTTTTTTATGTGAGATGGTTAAAGCTTGGGAAATTGTTTCACAAATCAACTCTGCTTTCAAATTGACTTTCTTCTGGCCTGTCTGCTGTGTTCCTTGGTCTTTGTGATGTGATTCGTTTTCTAAAAAAACATCTATATTCTTCAAAAAAAACAGCTACAGAATGTCATAGTTATGTGCTGCTTTGTGTTGCTCAATCACATCAACAATGAAATGAATTAAAGTTTGTGGCTGAATCCTGACAAACTGTGTTGTTCAAGAAGTATGCGTGCTCTTTCAAGGTTCTAAAACAGTTCAGGATCCTATCATGTGTGTGAAGTTAAAAAAATAGAGAGGGTTGTAAGTCTATGTGTAATTAAATGAAATAAACACAGCACTGCCTGTTTTCTTACAGGCAGTAGGAAAACATTCATGATGTGGTTAATAGTTCAGCACGGCAGACGTAGAGTTTTGTTCCCAGGCCTGAGGCAGCTTGATGAGCGCAGGAACAAATGAGTGACTGGAATGAAGATGGCTGTCACTTCAGCTCCTGTCAAAGAATGGCTGATTGGCTTTTGGTTCAATGGTAGACACACCTAGACAGGGATTAGGAGCAGAGACACAAAACCTCAGCCAAGGCTGTTTCTCACACTGATGATGATACATTTAAGCAGATCTCCAGCTCACATGCATCTGTTTTCGACTCCGTCTTCAATGGAGATTTTTTTTTAACCTTTTTGGAGGTTTTAATGCTTTGGCTTTGCTTTGCATTGATGCCACTTGTCAGCTTTAAGCTAAACACGAGTCTTTGCAACATGTTCAGAAGATAATTGTAGCTTTTCACTGCCCTGCCAAAAGGAGGATGCTTTAGTCACGCAGTGACCGCTTTTGAAAAAATGCTCAGGTGGTGTATTTTAGGTAAAATGTGAGTAAATCATTATAAAATGTATCAAGATGAGATAAATGGGAATCAAAAGTTACCATAAAACAGACAGAATACTGGCGACTTTATCAAAAATGGCTTTAAACGAGACAAATATAAATAAAAAAAACATCTCTGATATAATAAAGATAATAAAAGATCAAATTAAAGCACTGGTGCTCTTACCAAAGAAAATATAAAAATAAGTAAGTAGTAGTTACGGCCACTTATTTGTTTCTATGGTTACAATGGCTGCAAGAGTTCATACTGCAGCAGAAATCTGAAGTCAGAGTGCTCATTGTACCCCTAATTTATACTCCTGTGTTTAAAATTGTTGCTCCTTCCTTATCAGAGGGTTTCAGTCTGTATATTACGCACGCCGAGGTCACAAGTACAGAAAATACCGGAGAAGTTCAGAGTGAGAAGACGCTCTGCTGAGTAGGAAGTGGAAATCAGACATTCAAACGCAGCACCAATCTGACACCGCTCAACTTGATCCATCTGGACTGTTTGTTGAAGCACTTCTTAGTTTTTTTGCTGACTAAGGACTTTTCAGAGAGCAAAGACAGGAAAAGATGCAGGAACGGCGTCAGGTCACATTTGTCTTTTCATCACAAAATGTTTCCCAGAACTGAAATAAATTAAACTTCTAACTGGGTTCAACGATGTTGTTAAAGAATCTTCTCATGCTTGAGTTCATCTGCGCAAAGTAAACCCTCAACCTGTCTCAGATGGAAGAGCGGATGGTTCATAACTACGCAGCAGCCAGTCAACACGCTCCACGGTCTGAGTCACTGTTTGTGTTTTGCTGCAGTGAGCTTAGGTTCAGAATATGTTTCCTTAAACGGGCAGACGACAGAAGGCAGCTGGTGGTCATTAGGACACGGAGGACGGCTTGGGCACAGACGGTGAGGAGGACGAGGTGGACTCTCTGGCTCGCGCTGCCAGCTTCTGTCTCAGCTCCCTGATTTCCTTCAGCAGCTCCCTCTCGCTGTTGTCCAAGAGGGCCCGGCCGCGGTCCAGGGAGACTAACAGGACGCAAACAGAACCCTTAATTACTATTAAATAATCATTACCACACAAAAACACTGAAGAAGTGAACTAAAATGTATTTAATGTAATGAGTTTTTACTGCTTAAACCGACTCACAGTTGGTGGAGGAGCTCCCTGAAGGTGAAGAGCTGTTCAGACACACCATGCTGGCGCCTTCCTGCCTCTGGGTGGCGGCAGAGCTCCTCGCTGTGGCTGTATTTACACCTTTAGCTGCAACAGAAGCAGTAGGTCTGTGAAGAAGTCGCTCTCCTCCTGAGACAATTAAAAAAAAGAGCAGATTAGATCTGTGTAGTACAGGTTTCCTGGACATCATTTATGTTAAAATTCAGAGGTGAGAGTTTTTTTTTTATTGTGGTAAAGAAGACTGGAAGTGATTAAACACATTCTAAATGTTATTTGAATTAATTATTCGGAAATGTTCTCATTTAAAATCCTGCAATGGCAGAAGTGAATGTTTTTTAATCGATTTTGTGCAATGCAGAGCATTTCTGTGGTAGTGACTGGCAAACAACTTGATACGACACTGCCACCTTGTGGTAGGGAGCAGTCTGAGCAGAAACAAGTCAGGAAAATGAAAGAGTGACGCCTAAGTGTAGCACCACCCGCGGAGGTGACGGTGCACACGCGCAGAACGCACGGCTGTTAGGGTTTATGCTATGCGCGTGCACGGGCTGATAACAAAAACAATGGCGGATAGCATTATGCTATGTTGTACTAATAACTGGTTCAGTTTAACAGGTTTCTGATAAGGAATAAAAGTGTTGCATGAGCTCTTCGCTCATAGGATACGGGTTATTGTTTACAATGAGGCGGAAGCTAAAGGTTAAAAGCGCCTGCGCATTCGATGACAATCTGAAAATCACATCGCCATCTAGTCGCCTGACATGATAACTACAGCTGACTCGAGGTGTTTTGAAGATGGGAGTTTTTTTTTCTCCCCGTTAATATCCGACAATACAGGCAGTTTCCGGGCAGCTTTCTCGGATAAATTTAAAAGCTGTTTGACCATCTATTAATATCCACCTCTACCATGGTGTGTGTGTGTGTGTGTGATGTGTTACCCGTGTCTGCTGTGGACCAGGCCAGTCGCTGCTCCTGTAACTCTGCTCTGCTATTCATCACTTCATCCCACTGCAAAATAAACACAGCAATCACTCTCCATGGATAAAAACAGTCAAAAAAAAAATCCTGAACAAATCCCACACTTCTCAGAGATAAAGCTTGTTTTGAAGTCTGAGATAAAATTACACCTGTATCATTTGTTTCTGTTCCACACTAATAAACACACACACACAAAAAAAATCCTATTCTCACTTTTCTTCCTGCCACTTCTCTCATGGTGTGAGCCAGTTTCTCTTCCTCTGCCAGAGATTTTCTTTGAAGCTCTGCCAGCAGATTCCTCTTCCTCTCCTGCTCATATTCAACCTGCTGCAGGCGCCCCAGCACCTCTCTCTGCCAGTCAGACTCCAGGCCCAGCTGGTACGCCTCTGCCAGGGACTCCTCCAGGGCCTGTGTGAGAGTTTATGTCGCATGAACAGACGGTAAATATTGCAGAAACTTGGACCAAAACCCAAGTTATGATGACTGCTTAGTGCTTTCCTCGGACAACTGTTGTGAGGTGCTAAATTTCCAGCGGGGTGTGTCGCTGACCTGTGGGTTGCTCTCTGCGCCGTGCAGCAGCTCTGGGCCAGTCTCATCTGCTCTCTCTGCAGCTCTCATTTTCAGCTGCACCTCCTCTTCAACCTCTCGTCCGACGCGCTCCTGGTTCTTCAGCAGGTCCTAAGCAGCAGCAATTATTTCAGAGTTTGTTCACTATTTTTTTCTAATTCTAAATTAACCTAAAATAAGAAAACTTCAGTCTGATTTAACTCCAGACCTCGAGAAAAAAAAATATGTCTGTCCTTTTTATTATGTGTATGAAAATATCTGGTTTCTCTATAAATAACATTTTCCAAATTTAGGCTTCTAATCAAATGTTAGATTGCAGTTTATTACAAAAATGTGCAGTTTGGAAATCAAACACTCCTTCAAGGATTTTACAGAGAAATCAATCACTTTCCAAATCGTAAAAATACCCAAATGAAATTCAAGCATTTTTAAGGATTTCAAGCACCTGTCCAAACCCCTTTTGGACCATTAAGAACCATTAATCTAAGTGTTTTTGTGACGTAAACGGCCCGTATGTTCCCCAATAGGCCCAGGCGGCTCTCGTCACCTGCTCAAACCGTTTCCTCTGCACCTCCAGCTCCATCTGTCTGACTTCTAGATCCTGAACCGCTGCGGTCGTTTCTTGCTCCCGCTGATCCATCTGGGTTGAGTACCGAGGTTCATCATAAAAAAAAAAAAAAGGAAGCTCAACATCACGGACATTACAGGTTCGACACTCAGACCCAGAGAAGCTTACCTTCCTGCTGATCTCCTGGTCCAGCCTCTGTATCTGAGAGGCTTTGAGATCCTGTTGGTGCTTCAGGAAGCGTCTTCTAGTTGCGTCCAGCAGGTGTAACTCCTTCACCTTCAGCTCTCTCTTCATCGCCGTCAGCCTAAACACCGTGAAAACTTTAATAACTAATGCTACGTTTCTTCTTTTGGTAGAAACAATGAACACGGGAGAGCGTAGTTGGATACTTTGTCCTCTGCTGTGCGAGCTTCTCCTCCTCTTGTGCCAGGATGTTTCTGCGCTGCTCCTCGGCTTTCTGAAGCAACTCCTATATTGAAATCGTTTAAAAAATCTGATTATTTCAGGTGCTTAGCTTTCAAAAACAGGTGATTTGTATTCAAATCTGAACACATTGACACAATACAGTCTTTGCTTGTGAGGAAGTCTAGTAAATAAATCCACCTGCTGGGCGTAGTAGACTTTCTCTTCAGCTTGGCGGCGCACAAAGTCGGCTCGCAGTGCCGACAACTCCTCCCTGAAGACGACAAAAAGTCACTTTAGGTCTGAATAACTTAGGACCAGACTAGAGACGCAAACAATTAATCGACTTATGATTAATTGTCAATTAATGGTTAATTAGTTCCAACAATGGCCTCTCCATGTCCATGTCCAAATGTTTTGCATCAGGGGCCAAAATTAGTTTTTTCCTCCAATCAATGCTACAAAAAATATGTAAATGAATATTTCTCCTTTATCCGTACAACAATAAATTAAAGTTAAAAAAAAAAAAAAACAGTATTAGAATGACATTTGTCTTCATGTTTACAGGTATTTAACTTTTTGGGTCCATTAATTTCTACAAAATGTTTTTTTTATGTTTGTGGCATGACAATAAAATGAAAATGAAAGCAAAAAAAAAAAGAAAAAAAGAATAAAATCTTGTTCGACATTTCTCATTTAAGAAATAAACTTGGAAGATGAGTATCCATCTGCACTGGCTCCATGTGTCAGAGGGCTAAATTTGAACATTTAAGCCCTTCCTGTTATGGAAAGACAATCAAGAGAACTCCAGTTAAAAAAACAACAAAAAAAACTGTCGCTTATTAATCATTCGTCAATCGACTTTAGATTAACTCGTTAATCGTTGATTTGCATCCTTAGCTCAGACAGGATAAAATTGTCCTAAAAATGTAAATATACTAAATGTAACACAGATGAACAAAAACAATCTCCAGGACAGAAGAAGGAAAAGAAAAGAGGTCATTGAAAGGTTGCAGTTGGAAAACATAAAAATACGATTAACTTGCTCTGCTCATAGATGTCATTACATCATCATGCAGCTGTGATGATGCAGTTACATCTCTGCTATTGAGATTAGCTCGCCTTTCTTTGAGGTACTCCATCTCCTGCAGCCGTATTCGCTCCCTCTCCCTGCTTTGGAATTCCACTATGAATTCTGGGTACTGGTCGAAGATGGGGTACTGGCCGCTGGTGAGGGGCGTAAAGTCGGAGAGCAGGGTTCGGGGGTGGATGGCAGCCGGCGTGCTGCCAGTAATCCTGTAGGCCTCCTTTATCATCGCCCCAACGTCCAGGTTGTTACGATGGTGAAAAAAGTACTGAGGAGGAGGAGGAGGAGGAGGAGGAGGAGGAGAAAGGCACATTTGTGACAACAGATCGCAGTGGTGATTAAGATGGAGGGGCAGAAAGTGTACCTCAAAGTCCTTCTTCTGGGAGCACAGCAGCAGAGGCTCCCGGCAGGAGATGATGTAGGCCACACAGGCCATCAGCAGGAAGGACGGGTGGTTGGAGAAGACGTTATCGAACAGCCGGAGCCACTCGTCGCGCGTCAGAACCTCGGAGAACATGGTCTCCAACAGTGGCCACACGTACAGCTGGGACAGACAGAGAGACGCAGGACAGGGTTCTTAGAAATGAGGATAAACCCGTTACTGAAATGTGCAGCTTCTAGTGTCTGACAAGTCTCCTGACATTCAGCATGTGAAGATTACAAACTTTACCAGAAGGAAAATTCAGAGTCGCTTGTGGCACATTTTGACAGAATGAATTAAGAAGATGAACAGATTAACAAACGGTGGATTATGGACCAATCAGACGGATGGATGGATATTGTGACATTAATTAAAGTCTAGAAACAGTGGGAACTATTTTAAGTTCCTGAAACAGTACAAGTCAGACTCCAGACTGTCTCTGAGTGTTGGCCTGTTGTCGCTGCCGCCGCCATTACCTGCGAGGTGATGCCGCAGTCCATCAGGTGCTGCAGCAGCTCCTTGTCGTGATGACCCAGAATGTTCTCCGCCATGCTCAGGATGTTCAGAGGAGGGTTGGGGAAATACTCGAACCAGTGCTGGCACCAGTTCACTAAAGCAGGTCGCAGTGAGTCAGCAGACATTACAGAGGAAACCTGCTTTAATCGAATCTTTTAAACGGCGTCACAGTAAAGACGTACCAATAACGGTGGCCACCACCTCAAAGCAGAGCATGGGGTTGTTCTGGAAAAGCTTGACAAAGGGAAACGAGAGCAGAGGAAGATATTCCACCTCTGCAAAAATGGCTGCCCAGTGAGCTAAGGCAGATAGAAGCCTGCAGACGAGACAAAAACAAAAAAAAAAAGATTTACACAATTAAACCAGACAAAAATTGCTGTTATTTCAGATTTTAGTGACATTTGTAGGAGAAACAGACCTTTGCAATCCTCTCTGCAGTTTGTGGCTCTTGATTGGGTACTTGTCTTGCAGAGTGAGGAAGGCTGAATGCAGGCCTTTGTCAGTCAGGCTGCTGTACGCTGCGTGGTTCTCTGGGAGACACAGCAGAGACTTCCACACAAACATCCTGCACAAACCACGCAGAAAATGATTGTAAAGTATCAAAATGCCGCCAAATATGGAAACACCTTTAACAGAAAGAGGTTTGCACCTGTATTTAGTTGGAAATTCCCCAAAAGCTTTCAGCAGAGCTACAAGTCTCTTCTTGTTCAGACCAGCAGGTAGTTCGTTCTTCATCACAAAACGAGAGAAAACCAAATGATCAGTGGATCCGACTTCTTTGATTGAGGAAATATATTGGATGATAGACGTTCAGCCATGTTATAATCAAACTGTGGTATGTTTATCATGTGTTAGACCAATAGAAACTATTTCATAACTGTGAAAATAAGGAATAATACAACTAATGCATACATTTTTCATTAATTTTTAATGGAACCAGATTTTCTACGTATTTTTTTTCCAACAATTGCAACTTTTATTGGTTTTCCACATTAAATAGGATTAAAAATTAGGGATGCACCAATCTGTTTTATTCAAGTTCAACACCAATACCTGAGGTTTTGGTATCGGCTGGTACCGATAACGATCCGATGCAGAAGAACAGTGCTGAACTGATCTAAATCGTTTGCTTTATTAAACTGTACTGAATTTATTTGATAGCTCTGCACCAGTACAGCACACCTAAACTCAATAACAGCTTCACACGCTTGGTCAAACATTTATAAACAACTTTCATTTGTTCAGTCATTTCGGAGTCGAACATCCACAGTAAAGGTAAAAAAAGAAGAAACTGAAACTGACAAAAACAATTGGTTCACTACTTTGGTCAAACATGTAAAAATAAACTGCAACAAACCTTTGAAATTGTTCAGAAAGTGTAATTAGAAATTCTAACTTTAATGTAAAATAAATAATAAAGCAAGACGTCGCTCAGAGCACAAATCATAGAATTAGACTAAATAGATCTTGTGAATCAGACATCGATACCAGATCTAGAATTTATTTTTTTAAATATTGAGACCGATACAGATATTAATATCGGACCGTTGAGTGTCTAGTGAAAATGATGATAGAATTCTCTGTATTATAATAAAATTAATAAACCAAATGTGCAACAAGTATAAATAAAAATGATTAGTTCTGTGTTTGTCCTACCTCTTTGTCCTCAGCTGAAGACCCTGCAGGGGGTCTCAGTATCTTCACCTGTGTTTCTCCACCTGATCGCCTGGCTGGCCGGACCGCCTCTGACCTAACCTTCATCTTTATGTTGGAAAAGTCGTGACCAGCTCCGCCGCCAGAGACCACGGCTACCCGAGACGGAAGAGGCTGTGGAGAGGAAGCACAGATACAAAACAAAACAGCCTTTAGTGACCCAGTGAGAACACGTGTCCTGCAGCAACGTGTTTTACCGTCACCTTGTTCAATTCCTGCGTCAGGCTCTGGGCGCTGTAGATGTTGATGCTTCCGTTGTCCATGATGGCTGCGATGTGTCGGCCGTTGGGGCCGACGGCGACGGCGGTGATGGCTTCGTCCACGGATCCCATGTGGAAGAGAAGTTTGCATGTGTGAATGTTGATGAAACGCATCACACCGTCCTGGCTCAGCACCCCTAAAGTCTGTGGAGACAAAAACAAAAAACATGAAAACAAACGAGGACAGCAGAAGAGAAACAACAAGACGGTGAACAGAAGTACAAAAGGAGGAAGCGATTCTCTCTGAATGATTCTGGAAACATCAGACGGCCGTTCCAAACATGGAGCCAGAATTATTTAGTTTTTCTCCATTTGGATTATTAACTCTATTCTAGTACATTTCTGCTTTTTTGTGAATCTGTTCGCCTTCAGCACACGATCATATCAGGACATCCAGCTCATCAGCGTCTGGCACCAGCGAGAAAATATGGCGGAACATTCTTTTTGTCACCAATTAAAATATTTCTTGAAGTGAACATTTTGGTTTCCTGTCTAGAAAAATAGAAACTGGAAAAGAAACAAAGCTGTTTTCCTCAGAGAGGTCAACGGGAAAAGGAAAACAAAGGAAATCCCACAGGAGGTGAAGCAATATGAACAATGAAAATAAATTTGTCCTTTTCTATGTGTGTGTGTGTGTGTGTGTGTGTGTGCGTGTGTGTGTTTGTAATGAGTAACTGGTCAAAAATGTGGAAGTTTGCCATGGAATAATTTCATTATGCTGTGAGTTTCTGTCCCTCTTTTCATTTTTGTCTTGAGATATTCTGACGTTTATGACTCCGAACAATATGAATTTTTTTTTAATAGAAACAATACTGAAATATATCAATCAAATTGAGTTCACATTTTATTCACTGCTGAATAGCTTCAAAATAAATCTAAAATCTACAACATTAGTGGAAATTTATGTAAAATGCTTAAGTTGTTCATTTTCTGGGATGTTTTTTTTTTTTTTTATTTCTTCATTTTAAACCCAGAATCTAACCTGGTTTCTAAATGTGGAGGCAAAGTGAAGGACATCGGCTGTGATGGAGGATGACTTTCATGTCAAACTCAGCAAAGTCAAAAGAAAAAAAAAGTCCTGCTGCTGGTGTACCTGGCTGGCTCCTCCATCAAAGCTGTCAGGCAGGAATTCCAGCTGCCTGACAGTTCGGACCTGAGACGGCATCTGGATCACCCTGACCAGCTGCTGGCTCTCCAGGCACCACAGGTGCAGCAGGTTGGAGCGGCCGCCGGCAGCAAGGCTTTTACCGTCTCTGTCGACACGACACCCACGTTAAAGCCTTCTGACCCCTGCAGAGTTTTACTGGCAGTCACAAGCAACACTAGAGAGGAGCTCATCGAATGGACTGGAGACCCACCGTGTGACAGCAAAGGCCTTGTAAAAGATCCTGGGTCCGGAGTCGGGAACGGGGAGCTGGTACCTGCAGAACAGGGTGTCGCTCTCCCACGCAAAGATGGAGTCGTCGCTGAAGCAGCTGAGGATGGTGTTGCTGAGGGGGAGGAAGAAAACCTGAAACGCAGGAAACAGTGCGTCGCTGCAGAGCTGTCAACCTCACAGAGTGACTCTAAGTCCCACCTTAACGCAAAAAATTACAGTTTAGTTAGTCAGAGACAACGGACCACTGTCTTAAACTGCTGACTCCTTTAAATCAGCGCTGAAAATTAATTGCTTTATAATTTATTTATAGTCTCGGCTTAGTGTTTCAAAAAAATACCCGATTATGTCTAATGTCTTTATGCTTTTATGTGATTTTGTATGAGATGTTGTTTCCTCCTGCGAAGCACTTTGTATTGCAAAGTGTGTGAATGGTGCCACACAAATAAGCTTCTTTGGTAAGACTTTATTTGAAGGGATGTCCATGAGACTAACATGACACAGTCATAAACAGGAAGGAGTCTTCATGAATGTTTATGACTGTTGTCGTGAAGTGTGATTCGGTAAATAATGACACTTTTAATGGACTTTTAGAGTTTCAAAACATTTACGGACAAGTTTAAGACAATTACTGAAACCTTGTTTTGGAGTAAATCACCAAAATTGTTGATCATTAATTTTTTTTTATCATGGAAAAAAGAAACAGACTTTAGATTTAAATCTAAATGTGCCAGAGATATGAGTGAACTTGGGTTTAACTATGTGGCGCTGCATCTGTTTGTTTACCTTCTGTATGCCGACAGACTGTCTGATGTTCAGCTTCCTCTTCCTCTGGAAGGTGTCCAGGTCCCAGAGCTGAGCGGTGTCTGATGATGTCGTGATGGCATATCGGCCTGAGCTGTGGACGGATATGGACGTGACGGCTCCCTCGTGACCTCTCATCCAGCTGACCAGCTGCTTCGTGTCTGTGGAAGTAAACACACGGCACGGCAGGGGAAAAAAAACATTGAGTGGTGAGTAGATGCTTACGACATGTTTCGGTCTGTCTGTCTTTGCTTCCACATAGTTTTGATGTTGAAAGGTAAGATTCAGAAGAGTTCCTCTCACCTTTGTCAAAGCATTTGATGGTGTGGTCAACCAGAGCTACAAGAAACTCAGTTGTCCTGCGGAGGCTGAATGCCAGAGCAGTACAGGCTTGTCCTGTTTTCTGCACCAAGCGGAACCTGCCCAGGAGAGAGGAGGGCATGTTTAGACATCGAGTATCTAGGCTCTAAGAACTTAGCATTATTGTCCTATGCATAAAAAAAAAAGAAACTTTCATAGTTCCCTCCAGTGCAAAGCATCTATCCAGTTGTGCTGAAAGACATCCAGCACAACTCTGCGTGTCTTTCAGTGGGAATGATGCATTCAGGGTAATGTTCATTTGCATGCAAACCAAAAGATTTTATTTTGATCTCCTCTGACCAAAACACCTTCTTGCTGCTTGTGGCCACCTGCAAATGGCACTGACAAATCTAGCGTGTTCCTTGCACACATAAATCCCAACTAATTACTCCTAATGCTGCGGTTGTGATGTAACAAAATGCAAAGCAGTTCAACTGGAAGGACTGATTTTGTGAGACGCTTTAAATGCTCATTTGTTTACATTTTACTCTGCAGCATCCCCTCACACACCCAGCAGGACCCACAGATAGTCACCTGTTTCTACTGATGTCAAAGAAGTAAATGTTGCCATGGTGATCTCCGGCCAGAAAAGAGTCCCCTGTGGTGTCGAAGGCCACATGGAGGAAACGCACCGTCTTGTTCTGCTGAGCAGTGCGGACCACCGTCGCCAACACACTGAGGAGGGGAAACCCACAGACAGGATGCAACGAATGGAAAAATGACATATTTATAGAAATCGAAACCTTGCCACGTTAAACCGTTATCACGTCTGCTTTAATAACTCCCTGTAAGCCCAGCAGCACTTGATCACTGCTAATGAGACAGGTGTTTTAAAGAGGCATCCCGGGTATTTTCAAACCTACCTTTTGCCGGGTGTTGGTTTACGATGCCATACTTTCCCTTCCTCTTTGTTTCCAATGTCCGTCACCTCCATTTAAAAAAAAAATGTTTCTGCCGATTAAACAATCATAGGAATAAAATCCACTCTCACTTCTTTACGTTCCTGACCTGACCGAAGCAACCAACCTCCATAACGCAGAGGCAAGATGAACAGAGGCGGAGCAAACAGCGCGAAATTTAAAACCAAAATCTACAGTCGGAACTTTATTCTGTAAAAATGTCGACAAAAAACGTTGTAAATATCAACATCAAAATCTAAAGCTAACAGAAACTCGACTGAGCTTTAACAAATGAGCAGAAGTACAGCTAAGCAGCTGCTTGTTAGACAGCTTACATGTTTGTTTTGAAGACGGTTATTCGTCGCTTAAAGATGACGTCATTGGCGTTGAATCGTGGGAGTTGAAGTTCAATGGTTCTTTGTGGCGATTGGCATAGACTTTTTACTACCACTTTCTAGATTGAAACCTGGAACAAAATGGTTTCAAAAATATCTGTATTATTATTGAGATTTAATAAATATCTGGACACTTTAATTAGTTGAACTATACTAACATAAAATGTTGAGTTTCAATTTTATTAATTATAATTGTATTGGTTTGTTACAAAAACACTGCTTTCAAGCTGTTTCCCGTGTTATCACATATGTTCTGGCGTATTTAAAGACGTGTTAAGGAGGTCTAAACAAAAGTGGGATTTTATAAATGTGTGAAGGATTTGAGTTGGTTTTGAAGCTCTCGTTCTGAGGTGATGCGAAATTAAAAGTGTTGGCCAAAATAATGACCAGGAAGCGTTCTTGTCAGTAACATCACAATTTTTTTTGTGTTTTGTTTTTTTACATGTTAAGGCAAGGATGTTAAATTCATTTTCATTTAGGACCACATCGGTCTGGTTAGGACAAGTTGAGAAGTGACGATAAGTTACCCAAAATACTGAATTAATGAATATTGCATTGGATGAGTACCTCTTGAAATTGAGTAATGTTAAACATCTTTTCACACTGATGTAATTTGGCAATAGATAAATAAAACAGATTAAAACAAAAATAAAAGAACAAATGAAACTAAACTAAGGTTGCATTTTACATAATGGAAAGCAAGTCTGGTGTTATAACACATTTCTACAGATATTTTCTTAGCCATCTAGATCTTGTCCATCTTTATCACCTTCTTTCAGTTTAAAATACTTCTCAGTTGCTGAGTCAACTGGCACCGACACGCCTCTTTCTTTTGCTGGCTTCCTCTGAATGGTCGAAGGGGCGCTGTGCAAATTTTACAGGAAATAGAACATAAACAAAAATCTGGTATTATATATTCAAAATGCATCCGGTTGTACTAGCCTCTTTACATCCAAATTAAGAGTGGCATTAGGTCTATTTTGCAGATCGAAAAATAATTATACTAATTAGTATTGATTTTTATAGAAAGTATATATTATATTATATTATATTATATTATATTATATTATATTATATTATCTATGATCATGCATACAACTAACTGAAGTAAAGCACTAATGTAGAACCTTTTAGAAGCCTGTAATCTGTCACTTCAAAGCAATCACAATACAGCAATGTATCTTCTGACAATGTCTCAAGAATAATATAAAAACAACAATGTATATCCGTAGTTTCTGTAAAATCAGCTTGTACTTTCATGCTTTCACATATTACTAAATTATCCTTCTGACAATAAAGGTTAGAAAATTTCACAATTTATTATTTTCGCGAAGTCTGAATATAATTTGCTCTAATTTTGTTGGCGGATATTATTGGTAGAGGTTGTTGCCTTTTATTATGGAAATCTGAACCGGAAGCTACCTCTCGGAGCTTTGTGACGTCAACAAATGCAAAACTAGCTCATAGTGATTAGCCACGTCATGTTAACTTGGCTGTGGAGTAGCTGTCAAACAAACCCAAGAAGGCTTGTACTTTAAAGCGAGTTTGAGTTATTTTTAAAGAACAGACTTTGTTTCGCCTTTATTAGTTGGCGGGACTCCTATGGAAAGATGTCAGACATCGGGGACTGGTTCCGAAGCATCCCTTTGATCACCCGGTATTGGTTTGCTGCTTCGATTGCTGTTCCCTTTATCGGTAAACTAGGATTGATTGATTTTAGGAACCTTATGCTGTTTCCAGAGCTGGTCTTTAGCAGATTTCAGGTGAGTATATTATGGTTGTCACTTTGAGCCAAAGCGTTGGTTGTTGTTGAGGTTCTATTTATGTGTTCGGGTTGTTAGCAGCTGGCTAACCCTAATAGGCCTTCTGCTGCAGCCAATCAGAGGTCGAGACGTAGGTTGGAACTTCCGGAAGCCTTGAAAGTGTACCCTAACGTGCTCACCCGAAAATACTCAGTGAACCGTGTCATTCTAAAATGTTATCAGTGATGAATTTAATGTTTTAATTTTTCAAGGAATGTGATAAAATTTCTGTTTTAGAGGGTTTGTAAATATGTGTTTATTTTTAGGGTGTTGTTCTGATGTAGTCCACAAGGCGGCGACTGTACGACAGTAATCACGAAAGGCGTTCCGCTTGAATTTGTGTCCGAGGGCAGTGTAATTCAGACAGAAAATGATTTTTAAATGCACCATTAAAAAACAATTAATATCGTTCTTTATATTTATTTTTGTTCCGTAGAAAAAAATATCTAGTAATAATAATTGTATTCACGTGTTTTTTTAAATGATGGAGTTTAACAGTAAACTTCCATCTACAAGAAACTATATCATAAAATATGCTAAAAAATGAAGTATTTTGCAAGTAAAGAATAAACTAGAATCATAACTCAGACACTCTGTTTGCCTCATGAATGTGTGGTTGTATGAATGAGTATAATAAAACATTTCAAAAAGGCATGAATACTTAAAGAATAATACAATCAACGTCCATCAATCCATCGAAAATACACCCAGTGTGCCTATGTTTGTGTGGATGCGTGTATATTTTTAATTTGAATCTCAATCTTGACAGACACACGAGGTGCAGTTTGGTGTGTATTATAGGTTGGAGTTACCAAAAGGACCCACACACACAACACAAAGATCGGACTAACGTATATTTCTTTGAGATCTCACCAGATTTCTATTTTTTTTTACATCAGCTCATTCACCTGTTTGTATTCCACTATCAATAAAATAATAATAAAAAAAACACTCCTTAGTTTTATGTAAGGAGATGGTTGTAACATGTTTATGACAGATGTTACAATCCACTCCAATACTGTCAGCCATGGCTCAGCTAAAGAATAGTTTGAAACTGGCTTGGGGGAAAATGCATTAAATCTTGCCCGTTAAGCTACAATTTGATTCCATTTTTATTGATTTTTATCAGTCGTATTAGTACCAAACAAAAGTTGGTGCTGGCCAAAAAATATACGTATTTCTATCTCATAATTTGGTTTTCGTCCTTTGAGATCAAGTAAGAAATCAGTAAATCCTAAAATGACCAAAGGGCTGCTGCTGCCTCATCCCAGATTAATGGAATTGTTGGTGCGACAAAGAGAAATCATTTTTACAGGTTAATAGCTAAACCGATTAGCGACAATTGTTCCTGGATCGTTCACAGAGCTCTGTCCCTTCAGCACATTTTAAACGCCGTGTTGTTCACATCGTTGCCGCGAAAGATCTGTTAACACGGATAGAGATGGCTGAAAATGTCTGATTTGTGATCCGCCTCGAGTCCGCATCCCGTTTGTTTGTTTTGTTTCAGCTCTGGAGGCCGGTGACAGCCACCCTTTACTTCCCCATCACCCCAAACACTGGCTTCCTCTACATGGTCAATCTTTATTTCCTCTACCATTACTCCACTCGGCTGGAAACAGGTGAGGCCGTCGGGCCGCTTACGCTTTCTGTCACCCTTTCTTTTTTTTTTTTAAATGTCGCCTTTCTTCCCAATCCTTAGGAGCGTTTGATGGCCGGCCTGCAGACTATGTTTTCATGCTCCTTTTCAACTGGATCTGCATTGTTGTATCCTTTCAGCACCGTCGCCAACAGAAGGAAATTCAAACCTTAAAGGACAGAATGAACGCTGAAAGTTGCAGCCCTTTGTAGGCCTGTTTTCCACAGACCCACTGATGCTTTTGTTCCTCCTCTGTACCCCATCTCTCTCTCCCTCTCTCTCTCTGTCTATCTCTCTCTCTCTGCAGCAGAAGCATGCCATGTCAGGGTGGCTCTGCGCCAGTGGCCCAGTGTCAGTCTACCCTCTGCAGAGCAGAGAGAAACTTAATCTAGGTCACATGCAGCACCAAGCGGCTTCACAGTCCGGCTCGGTTTGTTTTGTCAGGAGTTCAGTGATGATTAATAGACACCTCAGACTGAGTCACAAACCAAATCAGGAATATGAATTTTCCAGTTTTGATAATAACCTCAGGTAAAAACAGCAGGAAGGCGTGATCCGTCAAGGTCGGCTCCTTTGCTCCAGTGTGAGTGCCAGGTGCTTTTAGAGCTGAAATGGGGATTTAAGTGAGGGATTTTTTTATTTATTTTTCCCCCCTCCATGAGTACCCTCTCCCAAATCCTGAGGCTGCAAATGAAACCGCCTAGAGCTTGTTGTCCTTGACTTGGCGTCTCTAGATAACCGGGCTGCTGATGGACATGCGGGTAAGAATTCTCTCTGTATCTACGCCACAATACAGGTTTGACTGTGCCGAGTTGTTGAAGCATGCAGTGCTTGTTTCCAGGTGACACTGAAAACCCAGGATGCGATAAACAGCGCAGTATCTTGCAAAACTATTCACACCTCATGAATTTTTAAAAAATGTGTTTGCAACAATGCAGCCACAATCTTCATTGGGTCTGTTTGCAATTGGATTTTATGTGATAAAAATCTGAAAAGTGTGGCATGCCTGTTTATTTAATCTCCTTTGACTGAATGCTTAGAAGAACCAGATTTGGCTCTTTTTATAGCCGCATATCAGACTGTTGGATACATTTTGTATGTTTCTCAGCCCGTAACCAACTGTTATTTTAGTAATTAATTATTTTTTACGATTAATCGATTAATCAGATAAAAGAATGGGCTCATTCTGCACATTTTTCATTTAACCACCGAAGGCTTTTTATGCAATATTTGAATTGCATTAAAAGATGCAAATAAACAAATCATTTGATTCCTTTTTTAAATAAGAAAATCAACATTTTATTGCCTAAAATTCACTAACAGAATTCCTTTACTGTACATTTGATGTCAAGAAGCTCAAAAGCTTCAGGCATTTCTGCCCAAATTAACATCAACACACCGTAGTGCTAATCTGTCGGGTTGTATAGGATTTTTTTTTTTCTTCAGAATTTGATCAATGCCACTTGTGGGTCCCTGGGTTGAACACATTTACAGATGTTTTTTTTATTTTTTTTATCTTGCATACAAAATATATACATTTTATACAATTTTGGCTTAATTACTCCTCTGGGCAGCAAATAGCCTATTTTTAAAATCTGCATACAAAGTTTACTTTGCGAGCGTCTGACTTGGCGTCTCCTTTTGTTGACGTTTTCAGCTGCTGATGATCCCACTGATCATGTCGGTGCTGTACGTCTGGGCTCAGTTCAACAGCGAGATGATCGTGTCTTTCTGGTTTGGAACTCGCTTCAAGGTACGTGCCTCAAACCTCGTTCACGTCGGACACGAAGCTGATTGTTGGAGGGACTTCTGGCGGTTTTGCTGCTTGCATGCATGTAAACGTCCAGTTAAAGATGTCTGCCGCTCTATTTGTAGGCACATTACCTACCTTGGGTCATCCTGGTCTTCAACTTTATCATCGGAGGATCGTAAGTACCAACTTACCCGTTTTATCGGATCCCATAGGGACGAGCCGCAGCGTCGCAGCGGATCGGTGGTGTGAGGTTTCTTTAGTCTTCCTCTCTTTGCTTCTGTGCAGATTTGTGAATGAGCTGACGGGCAATCTGGTCGGCCACCTCTACTTTTTCCTCATGTTCAAATACCCCATGGACCTGGGCGGACGCTCCTTCCTCTCCACGCCCGAGTTCTTGTGAGTGTTCAAGTAAAAGATGAAGGCAGAAATGCACTGATCCGTAACTTTGCGGTTCATTTCTAGTTTTTGTAAATTCTTCGTCTAATTTCTGCATTAAATAAAACTGGGTGGTACAAATTTCACGGTTGAAAACCTGCTAATACAGTGAAATCCTCCAGGTTGAGGGTCAGCGGTGTCTGGACGACTGAACTCAACTTTAAAGGATTACAGTGTATTTGTAGCAGCTGCCTCAAAATATGCATCTTACACTGCAAAAACACAAAATCTTACCAAGTCTAGTTTCTAGTGAAGATATGTTAGTGCAGTTAAAATAAGACAAAACTAACTTATAAATAACTTTTCAGCAATATGTAGAAGTTTGTTTTAAGTCAAGAATTCCTTAATATTGAAGGGAAAAATGCTAGTTATAAGTGAAGTCTGCAGGTAGAACAAGTGGAACAATATGGCAGATTTTTTCACTTTCATCTTGTACTTTTCCATCAATTGTTTCTTGCTGAAAAGTTACTTCTAAGTTAGTTTTGTCTTATTTCAAGAAAAGTAAGATACTTGCACTAGAATTAGACCTGGTAGGATGTTGTGTTTTTGCAGTGTATAGTAACATGAGTCATATTTACATCCTTTCAAAAATAAACATCTTTATCTAAAGCTGTAATTTATAATGTGTCAGATTCTTGAATCACTCAGTAACGTTTCGCCTTTGTGATGATGTATCATTCATGTTCTGAGGCATCTCTGAACAAAAACCGTTCGTCTTCGTCTTAAAGCCACAACGAACCAAATAAAGTCGGGAATCTTTTTCTGACCTCCAGCTGGTTGCGGTTGTTCGTAGCATTCGATGTTCAATAAATCGCCTCCCTGTTTTCCTCCTCCAGGTATCGGTTCTTCCCTAACACGCGAGGAGGAGTGTCGGGGTTTGGAGTTCCTCCGACCAGGAGGCCGGTTCCCCAGGAGCCGCCAGCGGCAGGCAGGGGAGGAGGCCGTCACAACTGGGGACAAGGCTTTCGCCTCGGAGGAGAATGAGATCCTCCTTCAGCTCCCTCTTAACAAACAACTGAGCAGTTGACTTTTTTTTTTTTTTTTCTGCCTGAGATTTTTGCTTCCTCACAATTTTCTGTTTTGAGAAAGAAAGAGAGAGAGTGAGAGAGAAAGAAAAACTTTACCTCAAGTTTGATTCACGTGTATGTGTGTTGGGTTTTCAAAGATGCTGCAGGATGAAACCGGAGAAAGTGTGTGTATGTGCTTTAACCGGAACTGCTCCGCTCCGCACTACAGGACTCGGACTCTGACCGTAGGCTCGGTTCAGCCGTTTCTACTGCTGCACGCGTCCAGCAGATGGAACTAATAAAAATAAATGTCTTTTTTCCGTGGCGACCCCGAACGCCTCCCGCTCATTTCCGTCTTTCCTGTCCTCTTCCGCCGTTTTCCTCCATGACTCGACTGTCGACACGAGAGATGTTGCAGCTGCACGCTGTTGATTCGGACTCCTCCCTGCTTGTGATGCCATATCAGATTACATTGTAATTATCACTGCCGAGTGCGCCGTCAGCCTCCCCCCAGCAGACGAGAAGGGAAGCTATAGCGCATAAAAAAAAAAAAGTATTCACCTCCTTGGATGTTTTGCCCTCTTTATTGCTTTTACAAATCAGTCATGATCAACAAAAGTTGGCTTCACTAAAAAAAATATCAATCTGACTTCTACAAAATGACAAACACTTTAAATATTCACCCCCATTTAACCTAATTTAACAGAGGTCCAGTCAATTAGTGCCAGCAATCTCACAATGAGAAGAATGAAGTGACTAAAGTAGCATAAAGACACCAGTAGCTGGAAGGTAGGATTAGAAAAGAACACTCCAAGCAAATCGGAGTAAACGTTGCTTAAGGTAAAAGTCAGGGGATGGATATAAAAAAGTTTCAGCAGCTGAAATGGTAGAGACTGCCTGTTGCCTGTGCTTTTCATCATTTAAAAAGCACAGGCAAGTGACGAGAGAGCCACTTAAAGAAAATTCATATCTAGGCTAAAACAGTTTGCCAAATGGTAGAAAAGAAACTCCATAGTCAAGTGAAACAGGGTTCTTTAGAGTGATGAGTGAAAATAGAGCTATTCAGCCATCAAACAAGACACTGTGTTTGGCAGATCTCAACAATGCACATCAGCACCAAGACGTTATTCCCAGTGTGAAGCACGGTGGTGGCGGCATGCTGCTTGGCAGGAAGGCTAGTGAAGGCAGAAGGTAAAATGAATGCAGCAATATATCGAGAAATGCCAGAGAATAATTTGTTTTCATCTGCAAGAGAACTAAGGAGCTAAAGTGACACAGAAATGGTTAAAGACAAGTCAATCTGATAGAGAATTTGTTTCAGGACTTGACACAGAAACCTGACGGAAGATTGAAAAGTTTTGAAAAGAAGAAGTGCAGCAAAAATCACATCTTCTAAACGATGACTTCAAGTGGTGAATATTTATGCAGTCACTTGTTTTCTTTTGTAAAAAGCAGTTTTCCACAACTGATTTTTTGGTTTTACTAAAAAAAATTTTTTTTGTCAAAAAAGTCAAATTCGTAAAACATCCACAGGGGTGAATACTTTGTTTTTTTATACATAGAAACTGTATTTAACTTGTGTATCTCCCAGGTCTGAGCTTGAGTACGTGTAACATATTTGTATTTTCGAGCCTTTGGTGCAAAGAGCCGGAACTTTTTCTGACGTGAGACGATTTAAATGAGGTAAAACAAAAATGAGCTCTTGCTCTTTTTTTTGTAAATACAGCACATTATTGAAAAGATGAGTCTGGGTGTGTTGATTATTTTTATTGTTGCCTTAATGCAATACTTTGTTAAAATAAATTATTAGAATATGTACAGAAGGACCAGTTGAGAATTGTTTTATTACTATTTGTTTCTCGTTTTCTCCTCTAAAAGAGCAAACACATTTATTGCCCTCAGTTATTTTACATTGTTGCATTGATGTGGGTTGATTATCAGTTTTGTATCAACACATCAAGTAGAAGAGATGTCCATCTGCTGGGTCATGTTGGTAAGTGGTGCTGGAAGAAAACAAATATTCTTAAAGAACCCTCAAGCTAAGAGTCGATATAAGTTTTTCATTTTGCCAAACACGGCTCTCTGTCTAGGGCGGCATGTTTATGGGGGGCGGCACAAGAGGTTCTAGAAAAGCAAAAGGAATTGCACACATTTAAGTTGTACATTTTAGTTTCGTCTCAACATTGTGAGGCATCAGTCAGGTGAGCTTGATTCACATCAGAATTTCACACCAAGGCAAGAAATTAGATGAAATTTGACCCATTTATAATTAAATTTACATTTATTTCATACATTCCATATAATTTAATTTTTCTTTTAGCCTAATGTTTTCCTTTGGTGTGCATGTTCAGTTTTGATTGGAACTGGTTCTCTGAGCCCAATCACCTGCATGGTTTACCCCCAGTTACGACTTGTAAGACCGACTTCACGTTTCAACATGGCCGCTCCACAGTAGGAAGATTAGGTGGAAACATTTTACAAGACACACATGTGAAAGTGCATCTAGAATCAGTCTTGTATGTAGCGGCCCCGGTCCCCACTACTGATTGGGCCACTAGGTATAAGATTAAATGGATCATATTTTAAGTGCTTATTATAAGTGAAGCTTAAGATGTTTCTAAGAATTACCACGAACAACGCCTACGTTCATCGCTACGTTGAAATTCAGGCTTTTTAACTAGAAGCAGTTACCTCAGCTCCGACGTCAAATCTAGCTCAGAATTCCCAATTCATATCTGAAAAGTGTGGCAAGCATTTTCAATCACTCTAATTAGGTTAGTGAAAAAATGTAAAGACTGTTTAAATACTTGTCCAAAGCACTGTATTGATGCTGGCAGAAAATAATCGCAACAAATTCAAATATCAAGGAATCTCATATTCTCCATTTTATTCAGACTACCACGGCATTTTGCAGTCAACTGTGTTTTTATTGAATTGCATCAGACTTAAAAGGGAGAAAATGAAAATGCAAGCAGTAATCCTGTACACGTCAAAAACAAGATGTTGAGTTATTCGAGACCGTGAACCCAATGCAGCAGGAACCAACATGCAGTCAAGCATACAGCCATCCACCTGCTGACGCTAAATTATAGCTCCCCTCCCTCCTTCTGTGACTGAAAGCAAAAAACCCACCGATTTCATTCATGTGGAAATAAAGAGGTCAACTTGAACGACACTTTCCAAGATGAGTTAAAAAGAGAGAAACGCTTGAAACTTTGTGACAGCTTTTGACTGCAGTGACATTCCAACCGCCTTTTAACAGCTCCGTTTTTGTATCTCCGACGTTCGTCCACCTCCGTTTTGAGCATGTGCAGAAATGAAGAGGGGGAATTAATCCCACCTTGACTCTTAAGCGAAGAAGCCTAGATAGAAGACAAGACGTATTTACAGCTAAACGAATGGATATATATGAGAAGGCTCAGATAAAGGTGCTCAGGTTATTTAGAGTGCATGTAGCATTTTCATAAAAAAAAAAAAGAAAAGAAAAAAGAAAATGAAGGGCTTTTGGCAGGTTCCGCCGAGAAGATTTACAACACAGAACTGTGAAGCTGCTCCACTCTGCTCCCTTTTTTTTTTTTTTTTTTTTTTACAAAGTAGACAGGAAACAACAGGTATGAGCTGGAAAGGCAGCATGGTGTCGGACAGACCCTGCATTCTCCGGGATTTATCAGTTCTCTGTAGAAATGTGCACATCATGTTCTGCATCAGCTTCAAGAACACGTCTGAAAAAAAAATAAAAAAACTGCTTAAACAAGCTGCGGATATTTTTTTTTGTTAAAGTATTTGCACCACTGCTGCTAATCAGTGTGAGTGTGTGTGTGTGCTCGCTGCAGTTTGTTTCCTCAGCTGCACACTCCTCCTACTCGCCTGTTTTGCACATCTGAGTCAGCATTGTATCACCGTAAAGGCATTTGAAAAGCAGCCTGGTACGGGAACATCTACCACTACGACAAGAAAAATATGCAAGTGCCATCAAAATCTACTCATAATGAGCAAAATGCAGCTAGTTGCTTTTTTTTTTTTTTTTTTTTACAAAAAAGGAGATTTCCAGCAAATAGACTATAATGCATTTTTGTTCTTATTACAGCAACCAAAAACATTCCAGGTTTTGGGGCGACATTCATTCATCATGAAAATAAAAATTAAAAGAAAAGTTTTGTCGCTCTGCACCTGAACAGACCGCTTACTCTGTATGACAAGAATATTTACAAACATGTTACAAAACCAAAAAACGAAAACTAAACTAAACTAAACGTAGTAGTGAGAGTTCTGCATCAAGTCCAGCTTTGGCACTCCTCTTCACGTCGGCGTCCGTTCTTCACCTCAGTGCTGTAATCGTCCCTGGCGCTTTGTGATGACATCACAGACACATTGTGTCTCTGATTGGTCGTCTTCACTTGCCCCATGATGGCTGGAGAATCAGCATTTAAAGATTTGCCTTTCCTAGAACAGGAAGAGAGATTTATAATACTAGCCAATATTTTCCTGCTAACAGTTAAAAATCTCTTTTTGGAGATAATTCTTTTTTCTTTTATCCATCTTATTTACATAAACAAACCTTCTCTTTGCCCTTACGTGACCATAATTATCTGCTTTTGTCTGCACGTTTGATGCTAATGGCGGTGCATGCCTTATTTCTGAAGGACCAATCAGACATAATTACACACCAGCAACTTCCTAGATGGCTGCAGAAGCGCAGCTGTGCCCTCTTAAAGGAACAGTTCACCATTTAATTTCAGCCAAGTCACAGTCTGTTCCTGCCACCCATTTATTCTCTATAGTTCGTCCTGTCAGGAGTCACGGAGGGCTGGAACGTCTCCCAGCATCCACAGAGGAAAAAACTTGGCAACGCAGCAGCAGCGGCATCAGCATCAGCATCAGCAATAACTGATTCTGAGGGCTGCAGACTAAAGCAGAAAAGTAAAAGTTTGGTTTAAAAAGTGAATCAAACTTAAATCAACCACATCACTTCCTCTATATTCCCACAGGTGTATAGATGATGGATTTTACTTGTCAATTAGATCTATTATGTTAAAATTTCTAGACATTTAAGGGGCAGTGTTGTATGTTTTTTATGTAGTCCCATTTTATAGCCCTATCTAGTAACTATGTTACCCTCAGTTTTCAGAAAAAAAATCATATATCAAATATGACTTAAAAGAAATTTGATTTTGTAGTTTAAAAACTTGAAATTGATCCTCTGTCTGTTTAAAAACTCAGAAAGTCATCACAACATGGCTCCTCCTTTAACAATGTTCCTATCAGCATGGCACTGAGAAGTAGCTCCTATAATGAGCTCAGCAGATGTGCAGCTCTGCCAGGTGTTTGCTAATTGCTGCTGGCTAGTCTGAAGGAGCTGAGTGGGGGGGAGAGCTGCTCTGTGATGCAGAAGGTCTGAGGAGGAGTTTCATCCTCAAAACTGCTACAGGACATCCTTCCTGCCCAAAGCCATCACCATCCACAATAACTCTTTGAAAAATCTTATTTGATTTAAAGCAAACATTTAGTTTGCCTTTGGCATCAATAAAGTATTTCTGAATTGAATAAATAAAACTCATGTGCAACCAGTTGCATACAAGTTAACAAAGCAGATTCGGATGTAATTTAATCCCACTGTTAATCCAGTTATTCCGTGCAGGGGTTAGGATGGCATACAAATGCATGCCACACTTATAATTATGCAGTTCATAATTATGCACCTTTTTTTTGTTTTTGTCTAATAAAATAAGATACAGCTCGAGACCGTTATGTGACAAAAGCCAAAAGGGGTGTGAATACTTTTAGAAGACGCTTTAAGAACAAACAGATCTAAACCTACCGTCACCCAGTCACTCTTCCTGGTTGCTCCATACTCATAACACCAGTGTCGGTGGCCAGTCTCTGTCTCTCCGCTCCTTCTGTCTCGTCTCCAGCAGTGACCTTTACCCACCTAGCAAGAAAAAATATTTAAAAAAACCAACAACTTAATTTAAGCTGTGCATTATTAGATTTTATTGACATAAAGAATAAATTCAGATTGAAGAAATGATGGTTCACAATGTCTATGAAGAATTACCTGATCCGCCTGTTTTTTATGCAAACAAATGTGAGTCAAAATGTTTTTCTCCAGTATGAAGCCAATGTTTTTCTTACCTTCCTTTGTCAGATGCACTGCAGCTGTTCTGGTCCTGCCCGGTTCGGCTCAGATCGTTCACGCCCTGCGCTAGTCGCCCGGCCAGCCGGCGTCCTTTGTCTTGGCCGGACAGTTTGGAGTCCTCCCCAGCTGCTACGTTCCCACCAGACTCCTCCGCTAGGATCAACAAGTTTCAATTTTTAGAGCCTCAGTCCGGTGGAATAATAATGAATCAAACAGAGAACAGAGTGTCCTCCGGCGGGACTCACCATTCAGAGCCTTGACTTCCAAGGAAACGGCCTGGTTGTCATCAGAGATCTGGCCGTTCTGGTGCTGGCCCGTGTTCTGTTCCTCGGCGAGGCTTTGCTTCTGGACTGCGTCCATCCAGTCCAGGGTCTCGCCGTTCTTGAGGGCCGAGCGGTGGTCCTTGAACCAGCGGACGATGTCGGTGCGGCCCAGTTTCGTCTGGAGCTCCAGCTGGCTGTACTCCTCGGGGGAGGGCCACTGGGTCCGACAGAACATCTGTGGGTAAAAGCACAGCATGTTCATCACTAATTAAGCAACGCATCTTTAAACATCAACAACAAGTGGATCCGTGGGCGTCAGTAGCTGCGTTTTCATCGACCACATAATTGGGAGTTAAGCGGCATGATTTTTAACGACTTACTGCGTCGGCAAGCTTATTCACGTAAAATGTTATTTTTTATTTAATGATAACACAGACATTTCGAAAACACTTTCGATAAGACGTTTTTTGAGCTAGGACCAGGTGGTTGTTCAGCCGTATTGAAATGCGATCAACAACCGAATGCATCCACTAGCGGAAACAACAAAGACGACAACAGGAAGTGGTAGGAGGATGATGACGTGGCATGTTTTTTAACGACTTACCGCAATAATTTAATGGAAATATCACAATTGTGGAGGTGGGGGAGGGCTGACATTAGCAGAACATCGACAAAGTTTTGTGCACATTTGTAAGGGAAATGCAGTTAATGTTTCATTGTTTTGACTAAAACAACAATGAAACACCACGAGCCATGTGATCATGTTTCTACTGGCGGAAAAGATGAAGGAGGCAGCAGGAAGTGGTAGGATGATGATGGTGTAGCATGTTTTTTAACAACTTATAGCATGAACAAACATATTCACATGTGATTTTAAATGCCTTATTTAATGGGAACACTGCAATTCCAAAATGTTATGTTTTAACTAAAAAATAAATACAATCCATTAAAGACAGGCTTTCATCGCTTCTCACCTCCCTGAGAAGGGCTAGCGTGCGACTGGAGATGGGCGCTGGGCTTGAGGAGACTGACAGGAGGGGAGGATGAGGAGAAGACGAGTTGAGTATGGGAGGAGATCTTGAAGAGGAATGGGTGGGAGGTTGAGGAGAGGACGCTGCGAGCACAGGGGGGGAGGTAGAAGATGAAGAAGAAGAGGAGGAGGAAGGAGGAGGGTGAGGAGAGGAACGAAGAGCCTTCCCGTCCTGCTCCCGGTGAGAAGCCCCATTCAGCAGCGCCCCTCCCGCCCGCTCCGGCCTGTCCTCAGAGTTCCTGGAGGCCATGGTGAGCAGAACCTTCTCCATGTTGTCTCTCAGGGCGCGGCGCTCCGAAAACCAGCAGTCCACCTCCGTCTTGGACAGCCTTGTCTCCTGAGCCAGCTGGTCTGCGGCAGAAACAAGACGATTAGAAAAAAAAAAAAAAAAAAGAGAGAAAAGATGGTCGTTCCCCTTTTCGACAAACCGCAGGATTCAGTCACGCTTCGGGGGGGACTTGAAAACGGGGCCTCATTAAAAACGTCGCCACTATTCCCGTCATGGCTGCAGCCACGAGAGAGGAGCGCCAGCTCCTCCGGGGTGAAAAAAAAAAACCGAGTCACATGCTGTGGACTTGTGTAAGTGAAAGAAAACAACCTGATTTTTTTGTGATTTAAAAGTCTAATTCATTGGCAGAAATGCCAGAGACGGCGGGAACATTACAAGTTGCTAATTAGCCCGACTGGTATGCAGGAGACCAGAAATGGAGATGAATATGTTTGTGACTGGCTACATGTCTTTGATTAGTCAGTAAAACTTAACACGGTTTCAACCAATTACCTGATTTATCCTGTCAGGATTTCCCAGGAGGATGAAATCATGTAAAACTAAGAGGTCTGAGTTGGACATGTGAAGACGCTTTAATGCAGTACACAGCAAAACTCTGATTTGCTTAGCACAAAAGTATTTACACCTTTTAAATAATTTCATATTTTGTAATGCCATAACAACAAAATTGAGATTTTCGGTTGTACGTTCTGTGTGTGTCTATCGCCCAGTGATGGACTGGCAACCTGTTCAAGATGTACCCTCCATGTTTAAGAGGGAATAGACAATGGATGGATGGATTACAATTTTTAGTTTTGCAAAGGTTCCCAATTGGATTTAGATCTGAACTTTGACTAGGCCAGTCTACCAGTTGAATATAATATCATTTACACATTTCCCCTGCAGTTCTGGCTGCATATTTAGGGTTACCGTCATGCTGGTAGGGAATCTCCTACCTGAGTTATAGATCTCTGCTGCTCCTCCAGAGCATTTCTAGTCTCTTACAACGCCTTCTAATTATTATTATTTTAAAAAAATGTCACCTTCTTTTCCATTTCACAATAATCCACTATGTTTGTTGGTCTTTTGTATGAAATCTTAACGCATTATGTTTGAGCTTGCAACGTAACTACATGCTGAGAAGTTTAACAAGTATGATTACCGAGAAGTGGAAGTAAGAAGATAAAAGTTTGCGCGCCTGTTTGGACTCCTTACCGAGCTCCTTTTCCGTTGGGGAGCTGCTTCTCTGGAAACTTTCCTCCAGCGCCTTGAGCTGCTCCGATGTCTTCCCCTTCACTCTCTCCAGCAGGGGAAACTTACTCGGGACAGCTTTCTTAACGGGGCCGTCCAGAACGGCAGGGGCCGCCTCTGCTTTCACCAGCACAGGTGGAGAAGCCACGCCTCCAAGAAGACGCACACAGATAGACATAAACGGCACTTAGTTTTCCATCACGTAGGACAAGAAAACGCAGATAAGGCATCGTTTAGAGTGAATTTTCTCTTCTTACATACTTTTGAGATTGAGCAGCCTCTGTTCACTGAACCACTTCTTTATCTCTCCCCTGGACAGTCCAGTGGTCTCTATCAGCCTGTAGATCTGCCACAGTAAACAGCGTTAAAGTAAACAGCAACTGTGGTTTACTGCTGCTGATAGGTGTGGATTTAAGAGGAAAAACACTAAACTGGGAATCCAACCATTGGAGAAACAATTATGTTTATTACTGCACAAAAAGATGTCATTCCACTCACTTCTTACCTCATCTTCCTCGGGGAAAGGACACTGTGTGTAGCTGGAGCGCAGCACTGACAGCTGCTCGGCCGTTTTGTTCGGGTCCGCTGTGAAAGTCAACATTTTGGGCGACGCCAGCTTCGTCGTGGCCGTCGACGCATGGATGGTCTGAATGATGGACGGCCGCTTACTCTCGGTTGCGATCACCGGAGTGACCAGCGGTCGCTTGAGCGACTGTGCCACCTGCAGGAGTCAAAACGGTTTCTCTCACTGATCAAGTTGTGATAAGGTACTTCTAACGGGTCCAATCAGAATCTGCTGTAAGCAACATTCACTTTAAAGTTTTAATGTTTAAAACGTCATTTCCTCTGTTGGTTGTCTACCTGGCTGGCCACTGTGAGCGCCAGTGGTGCGCATGTGACACTGGAACCGTTGGCCACAGGAGTCAGCACCAGGCTGTTCTGGCCCAGGATCTGACAGGGGAGAGACTGCAGGACAGTGGCAGCTGACGGCAGAGGCTTGGAGGAGCTGCTGTTGGTGGATGAGCTGGAGCCCAGCTGTGAAGCCACCACTGTCAGAGTCTGAGGCACTGATGAGATGGTGCCGTTGAACATTTTCTTCCTCGCTTCTTCTACCTGAGACATCAAGAATGAGATCATTTGGAACGTTTTAGGTCAAACTGAGCATGGTTAGCAGGGCCGGATTTACAAGAACCGGGGTCCCGGGCCTGGAGCCAGATTTGGTGTCCTATCCACTACAGTAAAAAAATTTCTACTAATGCAAATTACAAAACATCAATAGAACAGAAAGGGGGAAATTATGGTATAACAACAGCAACAGATATAAATGTTCACACAAAAAGTTCCTAAAGTGTTAAAAATAATGTATAAAAAATAAGCTTAATAGTATAAAAGGTTATCTTTAACATAAATTGATGCAAGGTAGGTTTAATGCATCTCCTGAGAAGTGGCTCCATGTTGTTCCCAAAGAAATTACTATAGCTTCTTAACTTTTAAATACTTGAGAATGTTTTATGTTCATAAAACCCCCAAAATATTAATAGAACTAATCAGATATGGGACTATGAATTTTATATAATGTACAACACAAAACATGCATTCATTGAAAGCCCCCCAAAAATTGGGCGCTGGGCTACGGCCCCAGTAAGCCTTTTCTAAAGTCTGGCCCAGGTTGTTAGGTTTTCAAAATTAGGTACAATTCTGTTTACTGTTGTTTATCTACCAACAGCTCACAGTAGCAACACACACAGCAAAGAGAAATTAAGATAAGAAATTATCATTGCACCTCTTCAGGGGACCAGCTGATGCCCTGCTTGAGCCGCTGAGTGGTGAACCAGACTTTGATTTGCTCCTCCGGGTGTTTGGAGGCCGCGGTGAGCCAGGAGAGCTCGGCCTGCGTCGGGTAGGGGAACTTGTTGAAGGAGGAGATGAGCGTCAGGTTGTCGTCCAGGGACGGGTTGTATTTGGTTGTGTTCAGGGGCACGGCGATCTTCGGCACCTGAAACAAAAACCGAGTCAAAATGGCAACCGGAAGGATTTTTCTTTTTTTTTTTGTAAATTCTCAATATTATCAGTTAAAGGAATAATGACTAATAAAGTACTATTACCTGATTCTGGATCAGCTATAAAAAATACCCCCCATCACATCAAATATAGTTTTATTTGATTGAATGACTTTCTGTGTTGGGTGGTGAATTGCAAAGTTTACGCCGTTCTGAAATTTCCCCAAATAATTGCCAACATTAGTAGGCAATATTTTCACAAAATAACTTCACAGGGATTCTAAACCAATGCACTGCCAAGTAAAATCATTCACCCACTATAAACTTTTTAATATCTGATCACGTTACAACCTCAAACTTAATAGCACTTTGCTTGGATTCAAAGTGATACACAAAGTAGAGTATGAGGGGAAATGGAAGGGAAGCACAAGAATTTGAGAAGTGAAATGTGTATATGTATTCACCTCCCTTTACTCTGATACCCCAAAATTAAAACAAGAGTCTAATACACTAATTGGGACAACTGCAAATTCTGCAAGACAGGGCCATCTACCTGGATGGAAATGCGGGGCAAGGAGAGCATCAGCTCTAGATCAGCAGCAGGTAGAAGCTGTTCACAGGACGACTATCGGCTGGGCACTGCACAAGTCTGGGCTTAGCAGAAGCACGGCAAAAAAAAACCCAACACTGTTCCAGATACACAAGTCCTTTTTAATGTACCCATTTATGGGACACAGTTAATATTTCACATAAGCTGCTCTGGTCAAATGAGACCAAATTGAAGCATTTCTTGGCATATTTTGACTATTATTTTATACAATAATCCCCCCTGGAGCCTTCACTTACTCTAGCCATCTGTTTTGGGGTCACAAATTGAACCAGTGACGCCATGAGGCAACTCCTACCAATGCAGGAGAGTCAACGAGGACAACTGAATGTGGGAGAGCGACTTCCTAACAACAATGATTTTCAGCAATAAAGCCATAACCAATGATTCTATCACAGCGACTACACTTCACAACTAAAAACTCATTGGAAATTGTTAATTTGTGGCAATTTGATGCGCTCCGTTCATTCTGACTGAAACTGAGCTTCTTTGTAAAGAAGAAGAAAAAAGAAGTACAGTCTCTAGGTGTACAAAGATGGTAGAGACATTCATATCCAAAAACACTTGCAACTGTAAAGGTTGTAAAGGTTAGTCCTACAAAGTACTGACTTAAGGAAGTTTCATAAATGCAGAAAAGGCAGAAAAACCTATCTGGAGAAAATATTTTCCGTTGGGACAATAATAAAATCCCAATAACATATATTGAGGTTTGTACATCCAACGTGATAAAACAGCAGAGGTTTTCCCTTTGTCCTACCTGGGTATAATTTATAGGCTGCTGTAAAGAAGGCATGATGTGAGAAAGGCTGTCTGCTTTGAGCAGAGTCGACTCTGGGATAATAACGGTCCCGTTCACATTGAGCGCCGTTATTGGTTTCTTGGCGAGCTCTGGGGTCAGTTTACTCATCTGCAATTCTGTCCGTTTGGTGTCTGTAGACAAAGTTTTTGGTTTAGCAGTTTTTACTGTGTTGGTTTTGATAAGCGAGGAGCTTCCCAGTCTGTCCCCTTTGCCAGGAAGCGAACCCAACGTGTTATAAATGACTGCGCTGTTGCTGCAGCCTTCTATCGTCTGTTCCAGGATTGTCTGGTTGTTCATTTTGATGCGTTTGAATTTGAAGTTGCTCTCCCCGGGGTGACATCTCTCGTTGTGCTCCGTTAGGGTGTCGAACTTCTTAGTGTTGAAGTTGCAGACAGCGCACAGGTACAGTGGGTTGAGGATGACATTTGGATGGTTGGAGTCCACGTGTTCCTTGAAAGTGTTAAGATTCTGTGTGGAAAAGGTGCAGTATTTGCACTCGTAGCCCCCCTGCTGTCTGCGCTGAGGTTTGGAGGGGTCTGGCGGCTCCTTTTGTGGCTTGTCAGGACCTGTGGGAGCGTCCGAGGCTTTGCCTGTCCCGTCTGAGTCTGTCGGTGGCTCTGCTTGCACTGGATGGTCTGTATTCATAGGCACCTCATCCTGAACATGGTTTTCTGTTACCTAGCAGAAAGAGAAGGCAAAAGTCATTAGATTAGATTTTTAACTTGTATATAAATGTTTAGTTAAACCTTTTGCTATGTAAATGAATGTAATTAGGATCTTCTTCACATAAAAAATCCCACCAGGGCCTCCAAATGTTACAATAAACAAAAAAACAAACATTAAAAAAAAAAAACAATGCTCCTGCCTCCATATTGTGCGATTCATCCTCATCATCATCCACCTCCAACTGTGTCTGCTCTGGTCGGATCATGCAGGGAGTGGAAGCTTTGCGTCGACTTGACATGATGATTTCAGGTTGCGGGTCAGGAATGTGCTTAGAGTTGCTTTTGTCTTGGCTCGGGATTCCAAGATGGAGGACCACTGATTAAATACAGAATGACTGTCTAAAGCGGAGCCAGACGGATCAAACGCAGACCAGAACGGGACTTTCTGGGACTGTCACAGAGAGACGTCAAAGAAATATTTTGGTATTTGTAGAGAGACCAAATACGATAATGGGAGATGAAGGACTGTTTGCAGAGCAGCGTGGGCTGGACTCGTTGACGGTGTCAGCTCCAGCAATGGCAGCTCTTCTGGATCTTCATGACAGGATGCTGCCTGGATGGGAGACAAAAAAAGTCAGCAAATGAGAACTGATCATTCCCAACAGTAGAAAAATGTTTTCACGTTCATCTACAGTTCTTCGACCTCTGTGCGGATAGCATGAAAACTTCTGCAGAGCATAATCAATGACAATGCAATCATTCAAAAGCAAAAGTCAAGATTAAGTGTTTGAATGTTGTCTGGTGTAACAGATTACCACAGTTTTCAAGTTTCAAGCTGAATGTCGATGGGTATAAAACAGTAGCTGGCAAATGAACGGCACAGCAAACAGGCGGTCTACAGGTGGACTGCTTCAGAAAAGTCTTTGAACAATAGAACAAAACTGCAACAATGCTTTTTCTTTTGCACAAACTACTGTGCAGGCAACAATCTTAAGGAATACCTGCGGCGAACCACTGGAAGATTAAACGAAAGGTAGTGTGCTGCTTAATGAGCATTTGTTGTTTCATGCTGGGAGACTGGTGGAAAAGAATGTGACAAAAAAACGAACAAAAATAGAAACCTTTTGACAATATTGTGAGTCAAAACTCCACAACTTCAGGCAAAGCACAAGCCAGCTATAATACTGGCTGTAAAGTGTGAGGAGCAACTGTCAAAAAACGTAATGTGCTAATTGAATGAAAAATTATTAAGTACAAGGCTGGGAAAGGAAAATACAAATTAAGGGTATCAACAACTTGAACATTGTAAATATTATTATTTGTAAGTCAGATGATAAGGATGATCTTTTGTTAGGTTTTGGTCTGCAAACCTGCAGATCCACATAATAACTCTGTTGCGTCAGATTCACTGTGGCGATACTGTAGCTGGGATGCAAATATATTCAGATCTGCTGCTGTCAGGAACAAGAGGACTGTCCAGAGTAATGCTGAATACTTATTCAGCTGATTGGACCACAAAGTGTGGATAGAATGACAAATCAGAGATAAATTAGATTCACATTCGCATCTTGAAGAGCCAAGAACAGCTTTATTGTGGAAAATGACACCCTATCAAGAAGGAACATTCAGAAATATCAGAAGAAGTGTGAGCTGGGGAAAGTTTTCTTGCAGGCTAATGAGAGAGAAGCTTATCTGACTGAAAAGGCCCATTGATATTCTGGAGGCCTCTCGCACAAGCTTTACTCTCATATTCACATGAGTAAAAATCAAATGAGTTCATGCAGCTGCGGTGCTCTTCTATCGGGACTTAATGAGGTTCCATAAAACATGGCACAGAAGAACGAGTCCTCATTCCAAATTAAAATCTCACTTACACAACAGCGCTTTATTGCTCCAGTAATAAAGTAAAAATAAACAGAGGAAGTCTGACGCTTCCAAGCACAGACGACCCAAGGCAGTTTCATCAGCTCTGGATTTACTTTGTAATCACCTCCGAGAGTCACGATCTCGATGCGAACCTCTACAACATCTCCTCCATTTAGAAAAGCACCGAAGCCTTTGAGGCCTGCATGCTGACATCCCAGCCACTGTCCCAACGGGTCTCGAATCTTCCAACGTCCCACTGAAGCATCGTCAGGAAACAGCTGCACTGCCATGGTGTTGCTATGACAACAGCGAACGTAAAGTACCACAAGCTGTACATACATCGTCCAACTGCATTCAGGTTTGTTTGCCGTCTCTTAAGAGGCAGAGGAGGAGTTAGAATAAACTAATGCACCTGTTATGAGGATGGGTGGTTTGTGAAATCGGGATGGTAAATTTAGCACCAAAAAAAAACTTCCATAAATGATCATTAACAAATTAAGCAGTACACACAGTAGCAACTTTATGATGTGCTTTCAACCCAAACCGAGTAACAGTATATTTTTGAAAGGAAGTCAACTTTTCATTTCTGGAGGCAGAAAGGTTGGAAGTCTTAATCCATGTTTGTGTACCTACAGTCTCCTTCCTGTTCAATTCTACTTCTGATGATGTTCCTGCTGTGTAGCAGGTAGATTTTCTATGCAGCAACACCTACCGTTTAAGAAAAGAGGTGCGACAATTGTAGCAACCAACAAGTTGCTTGCACCATTGCCGATATGTGGTTCTGGTGTCAATCTGTATATTTTACAGACCAAAACCCAGATTTGTAATTGGCTCATTACAGTTGGAAAGTTTGCAGCATGCTGATTTGAAAGCTTAGATCTGCTGTGGGCAATATGCTGACAGTTTTTTTAAAACTTATTTTTATATATTTTTTAATGACAAATTAGAGTGAAATGCCCGTTTTGAAATATTGTCAAACTTTCTCTGCGCAGTCGCTGTACAAAACGGGGCGGTAATGAGATCTTGTGCCACAAGATATTTTTGCTTCACTTTTATTAGCCACATCCAGGTTTGGCTATTGCCAAATAATTTAATCAGAACCTGCATAAAAACATGAAGTAGGCAAAAAGATCTTAAAAAGCTACACATCCGAAGAAACACAGAAGAAAATCATTGATAGCTTTCATTCTAGGAAGGGTTATGGTGCCATTTTTAACATCTTGGGACATCAGCATGGTGGTGATTCTATGTAGCGAGTTACTACCGCTGACTGACCCCTGACTCAGATGATAAAATTTTAACCACAACCACCGTTGACCAAAAAAACAAAAAACAAAAGCTGATCTAACATTTGCCACAAAACATACGAAGATCCCCAAGATATTTGGAAAATGCTTTGTGGACTGCAGAGACAACAGCGAAACTTTCTGGAAGATTTGTGTCCTGTAACATGTGGTGTATAAATTAACAGCATTTCAGCATAAGTCAAACAAGGTGGAGGTACTTCCTGCTTCACCACCTTGATGACTTGTCATAAAATCCTGAAGGAGAATGTCCATCCATCAGTTTTTTACTTCAGCGTTAATATTCAGCATGACAAAGCACAGCAACCCTGATATGCTCCAAAGAAACCAACTGAAGGACTAGGTTTAGCGGCCTAATCAAAGTCCAGGCTCAACTTTAATTAAGATGCTGTGGAAAGGCGTTAAACAGGCTGTTCATACTGCAAACCTCTATTGTACATAACTTAACACAATTCTGTGTTTGCAGCATGCTGATTTGAAAGTGGCGATGGGAAGTAATTTCCTGTTGCCACTGGTTACAGTATATAGTACACCATCTAACTCCAGCATAGAACTGCATACAGTGCACCATACACCATATGCCCCTTGAAAAGTTTGATTCGTCTCTGCTGAAATCCAGTTAACATCGGATAAGGAGGAATGGAGGGATGCATCTGTCAGCTGCGACTGAAGTGCCACTTCACATGACCTCCTGAACTTCAGCTGCCACACTGCTGACACAGCATGAACCCTCCTCAAAAGCGATGATGGGAAAGACAGATCAGAAGCAAAGAGAAAAGCCATTGTGCTGCAGCTGAATTTTTATCTCCTACAGTGGATCTATGCAAGCTGAGAGGGAAGATGAGCCATCCCCTTATGCAACACCATTTAGTCACAGGAACTTATATGACAAGCACTTAGTGTCGTCAACAGGATGCACGGAGAACATCAGATACTGCTTTATGTAATAAAAAAGTTGCTACCGTGCCACTTGAGTAAAAAAAGAACAGTGTTCAAAACATGTCAGATTTTGAGCAGAAGTCAGAAAGGCAGACATTATCGTACACAATGTAAATACAAACAACTCAGCCAGTTTGAATTGTGGCAGTCAAACATGTGTGCCCACCATCTCAAACAGAGAGAAACGCCTGAGCAAACAGATGAACACTGGAGATAGACCAACACTCTTCTTCCTCTCTCAACATTTTTCACTGGAGGAGGGGCGGCTCTCCTGCTGCTTCACCGAATGCCATCACAAAGAATCCATGTTGTTAATCATATCATATCTGCAGCCTTTATCTAATTTAGTCATCTTTGTAATACACTAACAGACTTTCAGTCTCAAGGTAAAATAATATTAAGTGTTTTTTTTGTCTGATGTCCTTGAAAAAAGATATATTTTTTTGGACTCTGCAATCTGTTGCCTGAGTTTTAAACAATAAAAAAGTATCTGTTCTTCAAGATAGAAAATGTTTATTAACTGTGATCTTTGCTCTAAAACTTGAGCTGCGTTCACAAGTTAGGTCAGACCGTCGGCCTCCCACCTGTTCCATTAGTGTGTCTAACCCAGTCAGCCAATGTGTGCAGAGTGAGCTCCGTGCCAGAGCCACAAACTCCCTACTGTCTGGATGCTCATTAAACTTGTATGAATACTGAGCCTGGCTGCCTCTAGCCTGGCCGTCTGTCAGTTTGTGTTGTCCTGTTGTTTGGCTGCCTGGTTGGCATCATAATAGTGCAGCCATCTACCTGAAAATGTTAAGTAATGCGATGAAGAAGGACAGACAGTAACAAGGTTACGCTACAGACAGTAAGACAACAGGAATCAAAACAATGCCATCCGGAGCCGCTGCTCTGACGTATGAAGACAGACAGACGATTCGATATGTCAGAAACACAATAGGGCCATAGGAAGGATGTGCTATCAAACAGCACGGAGAGGCAAATGACACAGAACAGATGAGTCACAGCAGTACGCTCAACTCAGTCCCTATTTCTGTGTGCCATTAAGGTAATCTCACACTGAGGAAGGGCAGATGCTTCTCACTTGCCGCATACAAGATCTGGAGTTTCAAAGAGACTGTTTAGCTGAACCTGTCATCATAAAAATACCCATCATAGCTTCTCTGTGAATAAAAAACCCCAGCTAGACTTGTAATGAAAGATCTTTATGTTGTTCTTTATGTCTTAAGACATTTTTACTTGGGGATCACTATAGTAACTGCTGCCAATGTGACTAAGACGTTCTAGGAAAAAGTTGTTAGACATTATTATCTTGTCAACTTGTGCTACAAGGCCTCAAAATGTTACAAACACCCACATTTCCAGTCAAACTCAAGTCATCTGGCTGTTCTCTTAATGCGACTGTCTGGTGAAGTAAGTGTCAGCCACTATGAGCCACAGATATGGAGATGTTTCAAAGTGCATGCTTTAGGCTTGTATTTGTTGAAGTAAAAAGGTTGTACTTCTCGAAAGGCCTAGGTGTGTTGAAAGAGGTTACGTGTGAAGACTACTAGTTAGATTGTCTAAAAACACTCAGTTGAATTAGAATCAAAGAAGTCTCCCGCATGTGGAAATGATCAATCCATCTATCCATCGACATGGCACCACGGGGGTGAAAGGTCCAGAAAAGAAACCCAGACATCCTCCTGACATTCTCCAATGCAATCTGGAGGATCGCAAAGCGTTTATAGGTCAAAAGAGATAAATAGTGCCTCCAGCATGTTCTAGGTCTGTTGAAAGCACCTCTTAAGGGAGATGCCCAGGAAGCATCCTGATCAGATGCCTGAACCATCTCAAACTTTTTACACTCCTTACCCCATCTCTAAGACTTGACCCAGCCACCCAGCAGAGGAATCTTTTTTTCTGCCACTTGCACCCAGTATCTTGTTCCTTTGGTCACGATCCCCATCTTATGACCAATAAGGAAATGTTAGAACATAGTCAGACCAGCAAATGAAGGAATGCACTTTTTGGGTCAGCTTATTGTTCATCACGACAGACTGGAGGAAAGTCTGAACTACTACAGATGAGGACCAAATCTCCTTATTAATCTCATCATCACCCCTTCAACTCCTGGGCAACCAAAAACCCAAACAGATCCATGACCCAAAGGAAGCAATCCACCGTTTCCCAGTTAAGAACCAGTTGTTTGGCAATAGGTACTTCACAGACAATTTGTGAGCACTCTGACTGAGGAACCGTGGCAAAAATTTTTAAGTTGCCATTTTCGTTGGACATTATCTACTGGTGCAAAAATAAAGGGGCAGTCATAACTTTTTTAATAATTTCTAATTCAAACTCTAAAACACAGAAAGAAGCATTTTGTGTATATTTGACATTAGGGTCAACTTAGAATTAGACAAGCACAATAATATATGGAAACCAAATGGCATTCTTGGTATTCCAATGAAATATGACCAATTTCATCCTCATGAACAGAATACATTTCTACACCTCTTGTGAACAACCAGCCAGCTGAAAGTTTGGTTGGGTTGTAAGAATCTCGATGGTGAAATCAAGGTGGAGAATTAACAGTAAAGAAAGGATTAGTGGGTCAAGAGAAACAAAAACAAAGGCATTCAAGTGAAGCCTCTCCGACTCCTGTGCATGAAGAACAAACCAGCAGGACACACTAGAGCGCAGAGTGAGAAAGCAGTCAAAATCCTGAAATGACTCCTCTGTTTTTTACCAAACAAAAAAATCTCAAAAACCTGATAAGATTTGACATATCAGAAGCCATTTTTCTTTTTTACTACAAACAGAGGGCGTGCCCTCCCTGCTCTGGTAGCTGGGCTCGGTGGGGCGTGCCCACCCCCCAACCCCCATCTCTTGTTCTTTTTTTTGGAGCGCTTTTCCCTTCATGATCCACAAGTGAGCCACTGCAGCGCGGAAGTACAATGAGTGTGTGTCGGCAAGACTTGTGTGGGTGAGGAGAAGCTCCGGCACAAACGCAACGCGTCCCAGAAGGAGGGAGATGGAGGCTGAATTTCGGACTGTCGCAGAATTAATTTAAATCTCATCACGCGGCTCCTCTGGAGCAAAGCGAAGTGCTGCACTGTGTTTGAGTGCTCGCTATGTTCTGCATAGCAACAGAGCAGTGCTACTTTTTGCAGGCCTGCTATGAAGACTACTGTAAATGTGGTTCAGTAGCAAAAAAAAAAAAAAAAAAAAAAATATATATATATATTCCTAAGCAGAATCTAGTCTGCAGCTGGTATTTACTCCATTAATATCTGAAATGACAAGTCAGAAAATATGAAAAATAAGAAGAACATACTGTACCAAGGGGCATGGTTTTACAGTACAGTGGTCTCACTAAGTCGAGATGTCAATACACAAAATAATCTTCAGCCAGATAAGTTTGTCTGGTGTTCATATGGATTATTCTTTGATACACAACATCTAGTAATTACTGCTGCAGATCAAACACACATCAATGGTTTTCTCCAGCAGCTAAGTTCTAAATACTGTCAAAAAACAAAACAAAACAAAAAAACCTCAATCTTTTGAAATACTCATTAAATGCGATAAAGAATCCTGGTGCCTCAGACCAAGACAGTAGATGTGTTTAAGATGCAGGACATGGGGAATACATAAAGATTTTTGTTATATTGTTCTGCTTTCCCCTTATTTAAAAAGTTGTTTAAATTTGATTCAAAACTTCAGGGGAAAAAAAACCTGATTATTACTGCTTAACCTTCACTAAACGAACCTATATTTAGTGTAAAGGAAGCATTTTCCAAAAAGCTGCTCTGAATTGGATCTGAAACGTTCATCTCTGCTTAATCTGGCTTATAAAAAATAAAAATAATTTATAAAACACACTAAAAAGGGACTACTTCTCCCTCTTTTCCCTTCACTACCTGTCTCCTTACAGAACGCACAGCTACACTGGGACGCATATACAGGGCAGGCTATAAAAATATCCAAGTGCGGATGGTTGGGTTACTATGGCAACGCTGTAACCAACAGAGAGCGTGGTGTGCGAATGTGTGCTTCCATCCTGGAGCAGAAACCCCGCAGAGGTCAGAAACCGTCACGACAGCTGCGATGCTTGAAATCCAGTTCAGCTACACCTTTCAGCGGGAGAAACTCGCAGCTTGCACACTGACAACACTGACAACTTTATACAAATCTGCCTAAATAACTTGATCGCAGGTAAAGAACATCGTGTTCAACAAATCAAGGCCACAGGTATAAGGGAGTCTTGGTTTTCTCTGTTGCCCCGTTTACCAGGGTTTTTATGTTTTTCTGCAGCGTCTTCAATATCCCTTCGATATGTTCAGCATTTTGCTGTTTTACAGCCACAAACATCAGTGATTTCCAGTGGGATTAAAGGTAGCATAATTATGAAGTGGAAGGAAATGGTTCCACTTCATAATGGTTCTGATTTTTTCCTCATACAAATCTGAAAAGTGTGGCATGCACTTGTATTTTGCCTCACTGAGTCAAAACTTTAACACAGGATAGTAATATTGCACTTCAGCTCCAGTTTGAAGCTGGAAGAAAAACCTCCATCCCGGTTTGAAATTTTCAGCAGTACTGCCCCGAAATTAGTCAAGACCAAAAATATTTACACCCTTTTAAAAATTCTTGATCATATTTTTGTATGTTTTCAATTATTTTTATTAAAACTCATCTTTTGAGGATCTCCTTGCCATAACCCTAATCTTGAGTTCTCTGCAAAATGTCCCCATAGGAATCAAATCAGAACTCTGGCTGGCCTTCTCAAAAACAATATTACTTCCAATCAGAAGAAATGTTGATCAAATAAAACTTTCAACAAAAGTGTGTGAAGAATATTGGGCTTAACCTCCATATTCCTGTCGAATGACCCAGCTTAGCTTTTCCTGCTGAAGTAAAATATCCCCACAGCATTTTACTTCCACCACCATGTCACATTGAAGGCGTTGTGTTTAACTCCAGAGTTCGTTTTCAACCACACATTTTGTTTTGCATTTCAATCCGTTATAACTTCACCTTATTTTGCTTTATGTTGGTTTAATCACACAAAATAAAATAAAGTTTAAACAAAGAATTACAGCTAGAATTAACCTTTGCTTCGATTACTGAAAATGACCCTGACGAACAAGGTCAGCATAAGAAAACAAGACTGTAAAGAAGAAAAGACTTTGTTGTTGCTTTGACATAGTTCTGCTACAACAAATCCAGACATACTGGATGAAAGCATTCTTGATTTTTTTTCTAGGAAAAAAAATGGGGCCTCCAATATAAAGAGCCCCCCCTTGACAAGGCTCTGCAATCTTATTTCCACCTCCTGTTGTTTAGTCGAGCCACTCCTCCATTCTTCTTTTTCTCTCTCCCACAGCCTTGTTCAAGACCAGCCAGCCACAGCAACACTGCGTTACTCTCACTTGATGGTCTCAAAGCAGTAATTTAACTGCATAAACCATCCGAGAATGGTCCACAGTGTCTTTTTCCAAAGAGAATCTGACTGTTCAAGTTTGTAGAAACATTATCTAGCTCTTGACTGTACCCCCAAATGAGAGTTTTATAGAACTTCACTTACACGTTTCCAATAGTTTAATCCCTGACATTCAGTCCTTTTTCACTGCAACACGATCCAGTGTTTTTGGATTCCAGGTAAGCCTTTGTGTTTTCCATGAACCTCAAACACCCGGCGTCCCTGGGGGACCGAATTTCCCACCTGTCAGTTTATGCCTTGGCTGCAGTAGGTGGGGCGTGTGAGCGAAGGTTCCTAGCAATTTCTTATTGGCCTCAAACGGACAAAAGGGGAACCTAAGCTCTTCCAGTGGCAGACACAGTGAAAAGCTCTACGGCTTGGACCCTCCATTTTCTCATTTGACCCCACAAACATGAGATTCAGAGGACGCAGGAGGCTATGCCACACGTTTATGCATGAACCTCTTCGTGACATACAGTGCCGCAAAAATTATTCACAACCCAGAAACGTTTTCACATTTTCTCATGCTACAACCACAAACTTCAACGTGCTTTACTGAAACTTTATGTATAAAACTAACAAAAAGTAGAGTATATATAAAGTTGAAGGAATATTGATTAGTTGTAAGTTTTTTATTTTTCCACACAGTCCACTTATTTACTAATTAGGTAACTTCTAAAGACAATTTGATGCTATGTTTTTTTAATTATTTAGTGTTAGAGTAAAAGTATATGAAAGGCTATTTTGTTATTTAATTAATAAGATTTGGATTTAAAGGCTTGAAATATTGTTTTGTGATACAATTGTGATAAAAATAAAAATTGAGATTAAGAACTATTTGTTACTTATTTTTTAAGTAACTGAACGGCTGTGAATGCATGACATCAATTATAGCTCCCCCCCAAAAAAGAACAAAAACATATCCATTCGTGATGCCAGTCACATAAAGACTGCACGTGTAATTTGATCATATCTTCAAATGTACTGATATTTGTTGATATTCTCAATGGAGAAAATAGTAAAAACAACAATTCAGACAATAAGCAGTTAATTTAACATTGAATTGGATTCATTGCGACAACAATAAATCGAGGTTTTTATGACAAAACGTTTTCCATATAAATAGCAAATAATGCGATCAATGTTTGCCCCAGTTACATTCCAAAGATCATACATTGCAGTTTGTGGTTGAAACGTATCAGAACGTGGACAGTACATGGCGTATGCTTCAGTAAGGTAATGAAACATGGATTGCTGTGATGCTAATGAATGATCTGCTGGTTCTGAGCAGACAGCACAGCAGAACGTCCATAACACTGCAGTGAATATGGTGGAAAAAAAGAAAAGCTGCTGGGTCATGTACAGCGGGGAAGTTTAATACATGACTACACACGCTTATTGCTGTGCAAACTCCTCTGCACTCTTATGCTCAAATACAACCCAATCCCACAGCGAAGCTGGAAGGATTTTTAATGAATTAAGATGCTCCGGTGCTGATGAAGAACCCGGCTCCAAACACTGAACCCGAGTGGGCAACCGTTCTCTCACAACAACAGTCTCAGTCGACTCTCGTATCTCCTTCATGCTGCTCAGACATTCTGACTCCGGTGTGTTTCTTTGTCCCTCCGTGGCTAACTCGGAGTCACCTTTAGCTCGGTTTAAGGTTTTAGAATACGAGATCTGGACTGCGTTCACGGACATAAACTGATGTGACCTTATGTGCCTTTTACCTGGAAATGTTGATGTGACGGAGCACTTCCAGGAAGTCTGGAGCCAGCATATCTAAGCCATTTACACTGAAAATTGACACCAACATGAAGAACTGTGTTTAAAGGTGAAAGGACATGAATCTACTTTTAATGTCTCCCCGTTTACCAAAACTCTTACGAACAGCGCTGTAATTGTCTCGTCCTCATTTCTCTCTCTCAAATATCACACCTACTCCCAGTCGCAGCCTCCACCGTTTGACCCCCCCCACCTACAGGTGATGAGCTCATCTCTGCGGTTGCCTTAGTCACCTAACAACACGTCTGAGAAGCTGGCAGAGAAGAAGACCTGAACCAAAAAAACGCAGGAACAAAGCTCCGTGTTAGACGCCAGTGATGTCACCCACGAGGCCCGGGTGAGCACGGCAGGCCATGATGACAACAGCCTCCATCCTCCGAAACCGTGATGACTCACTCCGGCGTTCCACAGAGAGAAGGGGCAGCCATTATACGGCTCGGGATGAGATGTGGAAATCTAATGTGTGGTTATGAAACAATGGATGGTTCTAATCAGTATGCAAAACAAGAAAACATGTTCAACACCCCACCGCCCCCCATTAGTTAGACAGCAGATTATACAAGCACACAATATTTCCATCAGTGACATCTAAAACAGAAGGAGAAAAAAAAAAAAGCTCTGTTATAACAGTCTCTGGACGCGCTCCGTAGCTGTGTAGGATCAGAGTTCTGGATAAACGGTTTGAAGTTGGAGACGCTCAACATTTTACCCCAATCTACAGAAATAGAAGCTGGCCTTTCAAACTATGTACTGTTTATGTCAAACAGAGTTCAAAAATGAACACACCACGCTCCAACATAAGGATGTGCAAGAACAGATGAGAAACAAAGTCACTGACATTTATCTGTTCTGAAAGAGCTACAAAACCAATTCTAAGGCTTTGAGTTGCCAGAAAATGACAACGGTCACAAAATAACCAAGAAAGACATCTAACACACTGCCAGGGTTTCTGCAGGTTTCACCAGCTCAAATTTAATTCATAATGATCCTAAAAGGGTCATAACTTTAAGATCTGCATCATGACAGAAATGTACGAATGAAATTGCATATTTTATAAAGTAGTGTCAACCTTTTTTGCACAGAATGCCCGTAGCGTCATATCAGTTGATAACAGAAGTGAGACAGTGGCAAAGACAAACGTCGTCCGGCCAACTGGCAGTAATTCACACTTACCGATGATAGATGCACAAAAGCTATGTGGCTAGCAAGGATTTATTAGCAGCTAGTTAGTGGGAGCCTAAACTGCCTCAAATCACAGAACGTAATGAAGAGTTTGAGTCTGCATGCGACTGAAATGTTTGCCTGATGGACAAGTCTCACGAGAAAATAAACTACACACATATAGAATATACAAGCAAAGAATCCTGAAACAGCCAAATTCAAAACCTGTGGTCAGCATATTTAAGGCCAACTTAAATTTCTGAATGAATTTAAGACATTTTAAGGATTCATGAATTTAGGACTTTGTAAGGATGCATGGACACCCCGACTGTGTGCTTTCACAGTTAATGCAGGACTCAGCAACAAGCTCCCCAAGACTAAGGAAACTATTCTGTGGGCTGACAAGACAGACGCAGGATTTACAGTCCAACAGGGTGGTAGCATAATGCTCTGGGCCTCCTTTGCTGCTTCAGGACCTGGATGACCTAAATGATGGAGTCATCAATTCTGTTCTCCATCTGAAAAATCCTAAAAGAAAATGTTAAGTCAGCTTGGTCAGGCTTGGGTTTTGCAGCAGAAAACTAGTACGAAACATGCATTTCACCTTTGAATGATTCAAAAATACAAAACGTTGATTTTGGAGTGGCCTAGTCAAGACAAGCCCCAAGTCTGAAACAGATCTTGTGGAATGACTTTAAACAAGCAGCTTATGCTTGAAAGACTTTTAGAGTTTATATTATAAAACAATTCAGCAAAGACGAGTGACTGCCTTTTACCGAATCACGGCTTTAAAAAGTGCTTCTCACATTTGCTCATTATCTTTGATATTAAAATGTATTTAATAATTTGAAACATCTAAGTATGATCCAAAGAAAACAAGAAATCTGACAGGAGGCAAACATTTTTTCACTGCTTATTTCACACAATATTCAAAACTGGGCAAACAGACAGGAACTGTTTACTGTACATAAACATGGTTCTGTTTCAGGTTTTAATCTATACCAGGATAAATAAAAAAAAATCCGTTATGAAAACTTATCATTTTGACTCATTAAATTCTGAAGTCAAAAGAAAACAGCTTTTCATTTAAATTACTTGAGTCACACTGATTGTACGGATGCCACACTATTCTTTGCTGCCCTTTTGGCATTCACACAAATACACACATTGCAGTGTTGGTTCTCAAGAGGGATTTCCCCTCTCATTCTCAACTTCTCTGTTTAAAAATATGTCTAGTAGTGAAAGAAACAGCTCGACCGCCAGATGGGAACTGCTGACTCTTTAAGACAACAATGCTATGAAAACGAACAAATCTGCTACAGTGTCTGTCCGTAAAATAAACAGCTCACTGCAGGGCTGCTAGTGGCAGCTTAAAAGTTCAACTAATTTCCTTTACTGAACCTCCTGATAAAGCTAACAAATTTCAGAACATCAGAATAAAAAAAAATAAATAAATAAAAAATTTAAAAAAAAAATCTGAAAAATCTGAGTTTCCTGAGAAATAATAAAAAGTGACGAAGGAACATTTTGTGCTGAACATCTCTAAATCTGTACGTAAATAGGAAATTTAATTTTGATGAAGTAAATGAAAACCCAGACTAGTGGAAGCTAACGAGCTAGTCACATGTATGCTGTATGAATGTGCCTCATTATTCAAACTAACTACATTTGGTGCTTACAAGTACAAGATGCTAAAGCGGGTTTAAAATTGTTGAAATTGTTGTGACATCACCTCTGCTCCTGATACAAAAATTGTGTGACTTGTCAGTGGATTGAAGACTAGAAGAAAATTCACCTTCATACATCAACTAAAGTTTTAAAGCAATAACTCAGGACAAAGCATTGCTACAACTAGTGGTACTGTAAGAAATCGGCAATAAAACTGATCTGATCTTTTATCAAACATGGTCAATGTGTTGCATTATACAGTTATGTAATTTACACTTGTAATATAGGTGATCAAAGTCCTTCAAGGGTTCTGGACCTTGAAGGTTGTATGCATCACAACTACAGAAAAAAATGAAAGAGTTTGCATGTTCTGCATTTAGAATACATTTCACAGTCGTAAAATAAAAGCAGAGCCATGAAAGGAATTTATATGACACAGTTTGCAAAATAAGAAGAGTTTTGGGAAGCAATACATTTTAAAAAGCTGGGCTCAACCAGAAGGCACACATTCAAATCTCTTAACTCTTTCGCTTGTCCTCTACTTCATAAACTTATTTTAAATCTCCCTCAAAAACCAGGCCTGATGCCTTATCGACCTCCACATAAGTTTCAGCAGGTAAACTTCCTCAAATGATCGACACGCGAGACATCAGGCTGCACGGCAACCATCAGTCATCTCCTCTGCAAATCACACTGGACTGGACCGGACCTAATCTTCTAGCAGGAGACGCAAAAAAGTCTTAAACAATAAAAACAAAGTAGTTCTGATCACTGCGGGGGTTTTACGAAACAAGATCCCTCTAATCTACTGCTGTCAAACACAATTCCAACTTTGATTTAACAGCTTGCCTTTGGACTGCCTGAATAAATATGCCTAAACAGAACAATCTCTGTGTTTTCCCCTTTCCTTCCGCTGCTCAAGTCTGACACGAGTTTTTGAAGCCGTTTGATCTAAACAAATGTGACAGAGCGAGTCTTGTTCATTTTCCACCATCTGACTATGGTAAACGGATAAACGCCTCTAGGAACAAATAAAGTAGATAGCTTCACAGCTGGATGTTTTGACTGTGACATTCTGAAAGAGCACAACGTGTTGAGAAAGACCACATGGTTGGGTACAACTGGGGAAAAAAAAAAACCCAAAACATTACTATAAAACAACAGGAAGATTTATTTTTACACCGCTTCAAAAGGAAGCAACCTTTATGTAAATAAAGCCGGCGATTTTAGGATGCATAAGGCATTTATAATCCCTGCATGTAATGAATACTGACTAAAAGGGTCCAAACAATACAGAAAAAAATAAAAATTAAAATAAATAAATCATACATACAAAATACTTAGCATTTCTGTCTCATGTACAGAACTTGACACTGAACAGATGGTTCTCTAAATTCTGCACAAAAAAAACTGACACATATTTTTGGGCAATTTAAATGGAGCCATCTGATTTTTAATCAACCGAAGCAGGTACATGCTTTTATCGTTTTGCCACCCCTTAAAAAAACTTAAGCTGTCGTTCCAAATTACATAACATCATCTCTGATGTGGAAGATCAAGCAGAAACCATGTGAAGAACAAACACGACCCAAATTTCTCCTCACAATTGAGAAAAAAAAAAAAAAAAAAAACGGGAGTTCAAACCTAAGCGAGCGCAGCCAAGTTTATCCTCAAGGGAGCAGCTGGTAACGGGCCTGACGGGAGGGTTAACTGCGCTGTGATCAAAATCACTTTACATCTTCTAGAGGGACGTGGAGGAGGGCTGTTGATCAGAGAACGTAAAAAAAAACAAAAAAACATGCAAAATACAGAACACCAGGTCATCCAAGAGATGGGAGGAAAAAAGACATTGGATGAACAACAGATTTCGCATGACGCACTGGATGAGAGCTTAGAGAATCAGAACTATTTTCTCCCCCCTCTGTCCAAGTGCAATGAATCATCTTAACCATCACGTTTAAAAACGCTCCTTTAATTTTACTCCCACAGGCTGATTGAAGTAGCATTAAAGGCCATAGCTGAAGTCCTTGAACGCCTCGATTACTGTTTTGTTTTCATTTTGAAAAGACTTTATATAATTTTTACATAAATAGACAAATTCAAAGTGCTAGACGAAATATCGATTTCAATAACAGGATGTCACAAAATGTGTTTAGTAAAAAATAAAAAAGTGTTTTAAAAAGTGCACTGATAACGTAGTGTGTGTATTAACACTACACACCACAGGAAGTTTGATGGATTCTACAGTAAAGTCTGCTCAGTGGCTTTATATAAAAAAGCTGTCACATCCTCCTTATTGGAGGATGAACGATGACAAACCTGTGACCTAAAGCTGTTCCAGTTGTTATGGAAAACACTTGCAGGAGGTGATGAGTGGCAGGTGTGGTGGCTGTTTATGTCACCTCTGTGACCTTACCTAAATAATCCTGATGGATGCAGCGGTGCCAAATGTGTCATTGGGCACATTGGGGACACCTTCCCTCTCGAGGAGGCTGGTGTGACACCGCCAGCTTATAATGTGGGACACCGAGTTCACCACCAAAGTTGATACAATGACAGGAAAATACGGAATTAGGGAGTTTTCGGGCTGTTCCTAGCTCACTGCAGTGAGAGGACCCACACTAGCGGCGCCGTGTGTGTCGGTGGGGAGGAGGCATCACCAGGGGTAACGTTCCGCCTACATCACAGAGCCTCCCAAATCAAAGTCGAGAAACAACCTCGGAGTCTAAAAGTTGCGGTGAAACCTCAGCACCTCCAGCAGAGAGCTGCTGCACCCGCCGCTTTGCGGACTTTGCCGGGTCCTTTCCGCCGGGCCCAGGCGAGACGTGAGAGTGGGGCGCAGAGAAACACATTCTCTCCCCCCTCTCTCAAATGTTCCCCCTCTCGCCACCGACGTAACAACATGTCGGCAGAGACGGCCATGTTTTGCTGGTTATGTCGACACGGGGGAGGAGGAAAAGTAGACACGATGTTTCTCCTCTCTGCCTGCCGACGCCACAGTCGCCGCTTATCAGACTGAAACTCTCACACGGTGCTTGAAAATGTCCACCTAACTTCAGGAGGGGACACGTTGTGTCCCCCCGTACGCAGGTGTAAACGGCAGAGCCACGCAAAGTTCATGCGGCGAGACAACTTAAAATGTTTACACGGCGGCGTGTGGACGTCACGAAGCACCGAGAGGGACACAAACAAACAACAACACGCAGCTTCAACTTGGGGGGACTTTTTGATAAACAGCCGCGGCGAGACGACAGAGAACCAGAGGAAGAGTTTAGCCGTTTCTTACCTGCCCACCCCCTTCTTGACGCGACGTTCAGGTAGCGCGGTACAATCCCAACGCGACCGCTGGAGCAGCAAGCACGCCGAATGGGTTTGAAAGAGTCTCGCGGCGGCCCAATAGCCGACGAGACAACAGGCGACAGGGAAGGGAAAAAATTGGCGATCACAAGGAGGATCTACGCCAAAAGCCACATGATCGCCGACGTCAGAGTACGTATTTGCATGTCGTACCGGAGCGCCGGTGTCCGTCCACAGCGGCTCCATAGCGATATGGCCGTGAAAAGTTTGGCCGCCGGAGGAGAAAAGTGGGGCAAGTCTGCATCCCGATATCAGGAGGGAACCTGAAGTGTCCACCAGGCATGTCCGCGGCGCTGAAAATGAATGAACTGCGTGTTGTTGCTGTCAAGTTGCCCCTTGATGATGTCCTCTGCTCGGAGCTCATTGAATATTACATCCAGCGATGGGGCGTTTGCTACCACCCAAAGTCCAACCCTCCATCCACGGCCACGCCCACCAGCCCCATCCCTCAGAAGCAGAGCTGCTGCAGTGCTTTTTCAGCTGGAGGCGGTCTCTTCCAGCATGCAGCAGGGGAAACCCGCATTCAGCTCTGCCTCTCCTTCATTCAAAGTTAAAAAAAACTCCCTCCCTGCTGAATCTGTAGAGGTTAGTGTGAGGTCAGGGAAAGTGACTTGAGGTCACAAGCAGACATGCAACACTGACCTCCTCTGGATGCATGCAAAAACTGCTGACCTGGGCTCAGGCATAGTCTATTTGATGATACATTCAAGCAAAACCTGTGTAAGACAAACACAGAACCAAAACAGCGAGGTGTAATATTACAGTAAAGTTTGAAACCTGTTATTTTCGTTGCAGAGTAATGGCCAGAGTGTTACCTTTTCTCCAGACAGGTTTGCAGTAATAGCGTGTGTCTGAAAGTATAGTCTTTAAGAAATGTAAAACACGTTTTCCCCTACAGGTTTTCAAGTTAAAAATGTTGAAATGTCAAATAAGATATTCTTTATCAAGGGTGGAAGTTCACTCAAAACCATTATAGGTAAAAACTTAGGGCTAATAAAATAGTAATGTGCAGTTATGAAACAAAGGGATGGATTGTAAAAGGTGTAAAATGACCCCAGCTAGCCCAGTTGGGTGAGGGTTAGCTTCCCCTTCACCACTCTGTGTTGTGTCTATTTATTGAGTATATTTGTATCTCAGTGGCTCTCAAAAGTGTATAGAGTGCTAAGGAAAATTCTGGAAAACCTAAATTGGAAAGCCACATTTTTCTGTCAGGTGAATCAGATTTAATATTACTGTTGCAGCTTGTTAACACTTGCATGAAGTGAATCATAGCCAAAAGTTGGTATGTACCCAGTTTATTGCACCCTTGTTGTTTTATTTAATTCTAACAGATTTGTTTTGTTTTCCAGTAGAATGGCACGTGGAAGAGGCATTTTTTTTCCTGGGCTAATTTTGTCTATGTAGACTAGACTTTATTGTCCCCAAAGGGGAAATTCTTTTCCACAAACCAGCCCCCGCACTCCCATCACCGCATAGACAATAACAACCAACGGCTAGGTAGACAATAACATGCAGCATGAGACAAAACATAACGAACAAGATTCAACATAAAATTATATCCTTAGCGTGTGCTATTGTTTAGGTTGGCCTTCATCAAAATGAAGTCCTCCATCTTTGCCCCAAGGGCAGTAAGGTGAAGTGTTCCTGTACTGGATGAGTTGAGTCCCATTGATAATACAATGTCACTTAGTTCAGTCATTTCAGCATTTTTGTGATTTTTGTCTCCAAACTTCATCATAATTTATTGAGAAAAATAACCCTAGGGTAAAATACTTGCATACATTTTTCCCTGGATAGCTAATGACTATGAAGAAACAAGTGAATGGTTGAACTGACCCACATCAGACAGAAGCATGTTTATGCTCAAGGAAGACAAACGTATTATTTTTAAATAACCATTGTTCTGAAAAGCAATAACCATATTCAGTTTAAAATTTCCTTAATACTGATGCTTTTAAATTAAAATCAGGAAAGCTTGGTATAAATACGTACAAACGCAACAAGAGATGTAGGATGGCTTTTATTTATTTTGTGTTAACAATCCAAATGAGGTTAATTATGGTTGCATGCATCGATGACAGAAAAATCTTATTTCGAGGTGGAGTACCTCTGACTCAAAAAGTAATTGTGCCACATCCTTTTTGTGAATTGAACATAAATAGGGCCTAGTTTCAATTATTAGTTTCAGAAAATGTTCTCTGTCAGATTTCTAATGGAAACTAAATGTTTCATACATCCTGCAGTTAAAAAAAATTTTATTTACTTCTTGCATTTACACGTGGTGAGACTAAAACGTTTGCTCTGATCTGTGAGTTAAATAAAAGGTCACTAGATGGTGCCAAGTGGCTGCATTGATACACACTGAGTGCGCTGAACTCCACCTATGTTTTCTCCATGGATTTGGATCAACAAACATAAGTATGAATGACAAGTCTAAGGTAACTTAGACTTTTAAATTAACCAATGCAGATGTCTTGTTTGCTACTTTGACCACAAGCTGACTTCTAAATACAAGTGATTCCATGTCACGCGGACAATAAAACCATGACAGAGACAACATCAAATGTTGTTTTAATTACAAAATGTCCTGCTGCCGTAGTTCGCTTCGAGCTGAAGTGACAGTGTCAGCATGTGGTCAGATAGAAGCCTGCAGGCAGGACATTTTCCTCTCCACTTTTCTCCTGTTAAGTGACCTATTAAAGTTTGTTTGCTATTTCAGATGTCACTTGGCTGCTGACATTTTTAAAGGCTTTGGATTTCCAGGAAACATTCGACTGGACTCTGGGTGAATGTAAGCATTTGTGCGCTTTTTTGTTTAATTTACGCAGGAAACATGCCACCAGCTGAATTTCATTAAGTTTTTGTTCTAAAACTATCAATAATGAGGCACGTGACTTCCTCTCGTGTTTATTCAAACACACAGTTTTCAGTTCTCAGTATATAAACTGCCTTTACAGAAAGCAGCTACAGCGAAGGCCAGATTTATTCATACCATTGGCAGATGTAGATAAACAGTAACATTTTATTTTAACTGGCAAGTTTTAAAGTCTGGGAGTCCCAGTCGCTTTATGACTGATAATCTATACAGGGACCTATATCAACCTTAAAACGTTTATGTCATTACCAGTGATTCAGTTTTATAATAGTATTAGAAACATGTGGAAATGTTGTCAACAGTTATAAACAGTATTTATTGCTGTAATGTAAGTGATTTTTTAAAATATATGCCTACATAACCTATGAGAAGCAAACTTTTTTGACTGAATGGACATCATTTAAATCTAACTCTGCCGAGTGTATGAATAGTTTTGGATTCACTCGCTATAGTGTTGCCCTGCGATAGATGTGATAGCCAGGCTGTACTTGAAAACCTGAATAATGAGTATCTGAGGATTTTAATTTTGGTTGCTTGGAAACAACAACTCAAGAGAGTTCACAAAATCACCCATATTGGTTCTGATGAATGGCTTGGGGTCATTTAGGTCCTTTGCTAATTTGTTACCCCATTTAGTATAAATGCATTGCTCTTTTGTTCCTTTTTACTTCCTTTGAAATCTGAAAACACACCATTTCAAAAACGATAACCATTGTGAATCAGTTTATTGATCTGAAAAAAGGACTCAAACTGGTCAGATCGCTGTTTGACAGTATACTAGTTTTTGTTTTTTTAAAGATTTTAATTAAACCCATTTCTATTGACTGACAACTGCATCCCTGAAAATACTTTGCTGTTTATTCAAAGAAGAGTTCATATTGGGCAGGCAGAGAATAAATCAGAAGAGCAGAAGTTGTGTGTCAAACCTGGCCTTGCAAAAAAAAAAGAAAGAAAACAGGTTATTGTTAAAAAAAAAAAAAGCTATGTCTCGTTTGTAATTTCCCACAAGCTAAATAAGAGATAGCAAAAATGTGCAAGAGATATTCAGGTCAGATGAAACCAAAATTGAACTTACTTGCATACCTGCAAAATGCTATGTGTGCCAGAAAGCTGACATTACACAAAGCCCCCTAAACACACCATCCTGTAGTAAAACATGGCAGTCACACCATGCTGTGATGTTAAGCATACAGACAGAGCTACTATATGTTAATGTAGATTAATGCATGTTTATTTGTTTGAATTGCCCAACGTTCAGATCAAAATCAAATTAAGAATTTCAATTTCGATTGAAAAATTGCTTTTCCCAGACACTTTCCACCCAGAACGTGTGTGCTTGAACTATTATCTACTATTATCACAATTATCTGCTTAATGTGCAGAAACATGTTAAAAAGTCAATGGATGTGGTTGCTTTTGCAGTGCAGCGTGGTTGGTAATATAGCTTAATATTCCTATTAGTAAATCTTTTTACCAGTTCAGACACTTCCTCCTGGATGTGTGCTTTTGCACCAGCTCTTGGAGCTCTGATGAAAGCAATTGTGCATTATGAAATGTGTATGATTGTGTCTTCCGTATTTTCTTCCCTGGTGAGCAGTGCTGGACCTGTCAGACAGCAGACAGTTGGAACAAGATCAACAGACTGTTTTGGTAACATTTCATTGAGAGAGCACTGGGAGCTATCAGTCCTGTTATCGCTGTAGCCTCAGCCTGACTTCTCTTCCCACGTTCAGGTTCAGCCTCAGCCTCAGCCATGACACAGCTGTCGGTTGGGGCCATGATAGTGCAAACAGAGCGGCATAGAAACAAGCATCACAGGCGTATGAGAACAAGATGACGTTTTAGATAAATAAATTATCATGTCACTATTCGGTGACACTTTATTTGAAGGGGTGTGCATAAGACTGACATTACACTGTCATAAACATGACATAACACCTGTCATGAACATAAAGAAGTCTTTATGAATGTTTATGACAGTTGTCATGAAGTGTCATTCGGTAAATAATAATTTTAATACAAAGTTGCTCTAGAAGTTGTATTGAAAGTTCATTAAAAATGCCAACTCTGCATGATTTTGTAAATTATGATAATTTAATGCAAAGGCCCAACTAGTTTAAATTTATAAAAAATGAAGATGCTAACACCGATACCTACTGTAGGTGAAATACAAACTGCGTATTATCTTGATTATTTTTTTAACCCTGTGCCAGCAAATTCCACTGTCAGATTATGTTTTTCATCCATTGCTTCGAAAGTAAAGGAGCTCCCCCATCCCCGACCCCATCAAACTCCTTTGTACAACACTCTAGAAAGTACTGTACAAAAACCTATAGGTCCCAATATACACATTAGATTTGATAAATTCCTGAAATTCAGCAAGACATGATTGTAAAAAAAAAACAAACAAAACAAAACAAAACATTTCAGTGTTGCTTCTTATTAGCCTCTCATCTTTCTTTGATTAAAAATGTACATTATTCCTTTGTTTTGGAGGACAAAACCAGCATCCTTTTGAACTTTCAAGGCAACAACACAAAACACAAAGCTTGGCATCGTCATGATTTCCCAAGGCACACAAAAAGAGTGGAAGAGCGAGCCTTCTTTCACAAGCAAACCCTTTGCTCATTTCCATTTCTCTGAAATACTTATCCTTTGCGGTTCAGGGTACTGTCACTTCGCGAAAACCATGATATGAAAATATTCACCACAGCAATATTAACCGGGAGGAGATATGAGACTACTTCCACTCCGTGTTTCAGATTGTGCGTCTTTAGTCTGCAGGAGGCCCCAGACCGGCTACACGTGTGTGTGTGTGTGTGTGTGTGCGTGTGCGTGTGCGTGCGTGTGTGTAGGTGTGTGGGTGTGTGCGTGTGTGTAGGGGTGTGTGTGTGTGTGTGTTTATGTGTGTTTGCATGCGCGCATGTGCACGTCAATGGGTGCCACCTCCGTGCGCTACAGTAAAGATTCTCAGAGTCTGACAGAGCTGCCACTGTAATGATCAAACAAACACATGGTTGCAATTAGCCCATATGGCTTCCAGTGTCTAAGGGAGAGAGGGGGAAAAAATGGAAAGCAGAGATTGGAGAGGCAAAATAAGTGAAATTACAGTAATGCATCCAAGAAAGAGTGAGAAAGAGGAGAACAAAGGGATGGGAAGAAGATGAAGGAGTAGAGATGAAGAGGCTGGAGTTGGAGAGAAGATAACAAAAAGCAAGAGTAGAAGGGCAGGGAAGGCAAGGGAAAGTTGCAATGAGAAATGGGTGGTTGCAGCCAAATTTTCATTCAGATTTACTTTTGAGAAGAGGCTAATTAAAACGTCGAGAATTTGCTGATCTAAGACGGCTTGGTTGTGTTGACCTCAGAGGGGTCGAGAGCTAGACCGTCTAAACAGAAGAACCACGCTCTCGGGAGCTTTGTTGCACCATTCACTTCGACTTAATCTCTTCCATGGGGACATAATCTGTTCCAGGGGTCTGAATGCAGTTGTAAGACAGGGGTCAATGACGCAAATCCATCTTCTGAATAAACCATAACTTTGCAACTTTTGGGAAAAGACCGCACATGGAAGAAGTCTGTCCTCAGGGCTTTCTGGCCTCTTTGGGGTTTTAATTTTTCATTTCTTTTTCTTTCCATTTTTTAACAATTGTGAAGTTGTGAAATGGTCTGGATCTTTTCTAAACCCATCACCTTACACAGCTCACAAGCCCATTACTGTCACTTGGCAATAGCAGTAATAATCGCCATTGTAGATTGCAAGTTAAAAATAAGTTAACAGTAATTGGACAGTTTATAATCTCATTGTGTTTGATAGCAGAGCAAGACCGGTTTGTCTTTGTTACTCTCTATGCGGCATAATTGTTTACGGAATATCCTTTTCTACATTTTTTACATTATAAACAGAGTTTATGGTTTATATTTGTTAATCAGTTTTCTTTGACCATACAGAGCAGAGAAAGCCAGTACTGCTGGCCAGTCCCTGCAGTTTTTTTCAAATCTGTGATAAAGGAAACTTATGCGAAATCAACAAATCCTCACATTTTTGTGAGCTATTGCCTAATTATGAGTTTATTGCAAATTTTCCACAAGAATAGTTAAAAACATTACCAACTCCCACCTGCATGTGGAGGTATATCTGACTTATACTGCCTCATCCTTCCTAGATGCCAATTATAATCAGTGATCAACATGACGACTAAAAAAATTCACATTTACTGTCATATATAAGTGTAAATATAACAAAATTCATTTAGAATATTTATAAAGTAGCACCACAAAATCAGCAAAAATAAAAAATCACCATAAAATCCTGGTTTAACTGCTTGGCTTAAGTGAAGAAATGTACCTTTCTTCACTTAGAAGAAAGGCAAATTTGGCTGTTTGACATTATTATCAGTCAGAAAAAATACAGAGAGTCATGTGGGAACTAAAGGAGCTCTACCTGTTTTTCCTTTGAAGGTATAATTAAGATTATCTTCTGTATTTTATATTTTGTTGCTCTAGTCGCCTTTATTCGTAGTAGTCAGACAGGAAATGTCTGACTAATAAAGTAATTCTGGTCTTCACGGTATCGTAAATAAATCACACTGATGGTTGCCAAAAATTATTGCACTTAGGATAAATGTTCCATATTGTGGTGAATATACTGCAACAAAACAAAACAAAAAAAAAACTGGCTTGGACTAGCAAGAATCTGTATGAAGATAAATTATAATGCAGCAGTTTTACTTTTCAGCGTGCCACTGATGCTTTCACTTACTTCGGTTTTAGTGTGTATACACTGGGTTTACACATGCATGATGCAACTGGGTTGTTGGTCTGTAATCAGAGTATACAAGGACAACTTTATGTTCTCCGCTGCAATGTACTCGCGGTTTATGGGGGATGGTTCCCCCTTTGATTTTGTTGTGTATAGGATTTCAGAGAGAGTCCCTCGGTGATCTGGACAGAACCCAACATACATCCTGCAGTAAAAGTTCGACAGCCATAAACAGAGCCATGCTAGTATTTAGTAAATATGGACCTCAATAGTTCTTTGAAGTTTTATTGCAGGCCTTAAGAATCAGGGTATAATCTCCCGAAGAGCAGTACATCATCACAGCATTTATCTTGGTAGTTTCTGACTGTTTTTGTACACAGTTCTCATTGAGTCATTTAACCGTTTCCTGCTTTCGCAATTCTCCTTTGTTATTATCATACCTCCACATTTTTCAGTAATTCTGTGTATTATTTTTTTTTTTTGGTGTTGTAATCTTATGCTACAATAACAGATGCTTTGATTCTTTGTCACAGTTTCAGCAGAAACCAGTGATGATATTCTGCAATGAAGCGTCACAAAAAATACTAAAAACAACCCTTTCAATTCACTGAATAAGCCTTGATTTTATTTATTTCTTTTTTAGAAATCCTCCACTATGGTGAAAAATAAAAAATACAAAAGAAAAAACAAAAAAAAAAAAACAATCAAAATATGAGATGTGTTACTCCCGTTCTCTCTCTCAGCATTGTCCTTCCTTTGTCGTCACATTTCTTTTTCATCTATCCCACAGCATCAATTGTGGTAACTTCTGCAACAAAGAAATGACATCTTGGTCTTTAATTAGTAAGCAAACACCACACAATAATAGACTTTGCGAGATGAAAAGACGTAAATGGTCAAATGTTTCTGAAATCCTTCCACATCTTGTTCCCCTCATCCCCTTTTCCTTCTCTTTGACTCTTTGTCAGAACCCAAACATGAGCCTTCCAGCTGAGCGTCTTGCGTGTCAAGGAAAACTAATGGGGCTAAAGTGGCTTAATGAGCCTGTGGGCTAATGGTGTCCATTTACGGCCGAGAGAACCAAACCCAGCAAACGGGCGAACGGAGGCACTGCTGCGACCACAGCCTGAGCCGGTCAACTTGAATTGGGCTCAGTGCTGAAGCGGGATGGATTCCAGCTACACTGACTCAGATTTGATGATTTAATTGAATGTGTGAGCAATGGTCAAGGAAGGTAGGTTAAACAGCTCGTTTGAAGCGCAGACAGGAAAGGGACTGAGCAGATTTGTGGTCACTGAGGGGGAAAATTGTTTGAACCCTGTGAACACTGTTTGATGTCCAGTATGGGATCTGGAGTGTTACCTGGTCTCATGCTGTTTCCTTTTGGTGTTTTGTGGAAAGTTCAGCTTCTGGCTGGTTGTTAAAAAGATGGCAAGAAAGTTTAGAGGGAAGCACGGGTAGCACTGTATGTTTACAAGTGCAATGCTAATTGTTTCAGAGCACACTAAAGACACACAGACCGGTGTCCATAATAAGTGATGTCTTTGCTCTGACTTCACGTAACTTCCAACATGAATGGTCATCAAAGTCCTATATAAAAACTATATGCACAAATGCTTTTAGGAAGGTTGGTAGTGCATTATTTTGTTGACGTGTCATGCACGACAACAAAGTTTGGCTCCCTTCCAAGTGAAAATACCTTCACTTTTGGGATTATATTGTTATGTTTTACGCATCACAAACTACTCTGTGAAAGTAAGGTAATGGCTAAGCAACCCTCACAGTGTTTCATATCCTAGCATCTACACTCACCAGTTTCTTTATCTGGTACATTGTGCTAGTGCCAGGTTGGACCTCCTTCTACCTTCATCACTGCCTTAATTCTTCACATGAAAGACTTCAGGGTTGTTTCTTAATGTTACCCCTTTTATTTAAATAAAACTAAAAGCAAATACTACTGAATTAAACTCATTAAAAGTTAGCTTTCTAGAATACATGTCAAACTCAGGTCTCTTGTGACCTTTCCACTCTTCCTCTTGCTGCTTATTCATAAATAAACACATGCAGGCTGGAGCTTTGTTAAAGAGGCTCTGATTGACTTCCTGAGAATGACAAGAGTTTGCCAAAACCAAATTTTATCATCTACTGTGCGGAAATCATAAATCTTTATGTAACTGCGGTTGCTCCATTATGTTTTACTGTCACTCACATGAGCTTGCATTTGTTTTTTGACAGGAAGCAGAAGCCGGAGGTTTACTTTTGCCCGACTTCATGTCATCTCGGACGACAAACCAGGGACTTTTTGAGATTAAAATTTTTGTCCGGTTTAAGGCTTGATTTTGAGGTGAGTCATTACAGCTAGACCTGAGGTAGGAGTCAGTGTTTCAGACATGGTGATAAAGGTAAGTGTAATGGACTGGGGAATGTACGCTGTGTCTGCGTGTGGGTTAGAAAAAAATGTACTTCAGAGAGATTCTGGTTTCCTTTCCCCTGCTCTATAAAAGTTGCGAGACCATTTGTTAACTGTCAGTCGGTTAGCCTCCATTCCCACTCTAACCCCAATATAAAAACCATTGAAATCTACACCAGCTTTTGAGGAAGTGAACTACCCCGATGTACCCTTGCCATCTGGAGCCTGGAGCATTTTATCCCACAAGGTGATTTCTTTGATCCTAAGTGCTTCCTTAGCAAAGAGTAAATGTTCCGCTCCTCTTTCAGAGATTACAATGCTAAACCAGAGGCAGAGCATTGCAGTGAAGCGTGAGTCATGTCCTTGTTTGGTATTTAAAATACATTTTTTGGATGTGCCTGGTGTCCAAGCATTCAGATTACCAAGAAAACATATTTCAGAGAAAGCCAAAAATGTCTCTAGACAGCCAAATGACTCAAGTATGCAGTAGTAGCGGCTTCAGGCAAGTGGTTTTATAGTTTATTATGACCGTTGGAGGCTTGTATGCTGCAGGTTCTGCTTTCCCTCTGCTGACTCTTTGAAAACAGACTGTGCTTGAAGATACACCTCAGTAAATTGGGATATTTGTTCCAACGAGGCTCGTCAGCCTGATTAAAAAGTATTATTTTAAAATAAAAACTTTTAAGCATAACTTTAAGCCCACATGTCTACTTCAAAAATGTATTTTGTCAGTCTGGTGTAACATTCTGTACTAACAAAATGTTGTCTCGTATTTAACTCTATCTACCTTCCTATACAGCTTCTCCGTGCCGACTAAAGAGGAATGTTCACACAGCATGATGCTGCCACCATCATGTTTCATCATGTCTGTTCAGTGTTACTTTTTCAATACAACAACAAAAAAAGCCAGTGTGGGATGTCTGGTGAGGAGAGCAATAAGCATTAGAAAATATGTTGATAAGCAATAATTTTATGGCAAACGCTAGATCATTTATAGCTCAAATAATCGTTGTGAATACATTCTGAACAGGCCTCTGGCCTTCAAGCCACATTAAGAATATAATTTACTGACACTTTTGCAAAAAATGTTTATAAAGCTTTTAAAGTTCAGACCTGGCGCTTAAATACATCCTGCCTGATCAAGTAACTTGACATGATTTAATACAGAAACAGGAAGGCACACATAGTGGAAATATTCAGATTCAGATAGCCAAAGTATATTTAGAGGTGCTATGGAGAAATTGCGACAACATTTATTACAAAAGTCTCAATGAAAACGTGTCCTCGGACACCATGAAGTACTTTTGTTTTACCCCTCGTCTTTTAATGGGCCTTGGCTCAGAAATTCGGAATTTATTTGTGCATATTTCTGGTTTTCACAAACGAGCCGTGCTTTCTCATTTCCGAAAAATCCCACATTTAATCATTTCAGACAGAAACACTGATTCCATGAAGAGGCCTGACATTTTTGACTGAGGGCTCGACTGATGCGAAATAAAAAAAAAAAAGATGGTGAAATACCTGACAGAAAGTTAAGTGAATCCATCCTAAAGTTAATCAGTATACCAAAGTAACATGTGACAACTATTTCAGAGTTCAAAAATATGTCATATTGTCTTTTTTTTATTTTTTAACACAATTCTGATGTTATTCATTTTGGCATCTATTGCCAACAAAATGCAGAAATGCATCCCTTTTACAACACAACTATAAACGTAGAATAACTAATTTACTGCATTAAACCATAGTACAGAACATAGTCGGTAATAATTGCACTTTCTTTTCTTACACAGTACTTTGACCTAAATTTACATTTTTTAAATGTGTTACAGATGTTCAGTGCTGCAGAGTTTTTATTTCTCATATTGTGTTGGTGAGCATGCAGCATCGGGTGCAGCAGATGTGAGCACAGAGGTTTGAAATGAATGCAATACGCCGGACCCAAGGAGTGACTTGTTGTTTTGACCAAAGATGCCGCAAGAAGTTTGCAGTAAATCTGAAACTGAATCCCATTTGTTTGTCGTTCTGGTCAGCTCTGCGTCGCCTTGATGTGCTGGCACACCAGCAGGGATTGAACTGCAGTACGAAGATCTGAAGTGCTGAGGTTTTATTAAGCAACACTCCGTCTGCATAACTTCTCTAAACTCTCTATGGTTCTAATAACACAAAGAGACGTTTTCCCTTGATGACAAATTTTTCACAAGCTCTTATCTTCTTGCGTGCAGTCCTCTTTGATGTTATGTCTGTGACAGCCTTTGTTTAAACAAATGACTGCATGACAAAGCGATACAGCAGATAGAAAGGGTGGGATGCTCATCCCAAATGTATGGTGTTGAAGCCTATAATGAACATTGGGGTGGTCCGGTGGTGTGGAAACTTTAAATGACTCAATAATTAGTCATCCCCAGGCGAACCTTGGCCAATCAGAGCGAGGGGAAACACCAGTGACCAGGAAGAGAACCTGAGTTCAATTAACGATTCATAAATGTGTACATGTAGGTTCCCTGTGATGTCACCGCGATGCGAGCGGTCACGGTACAGCAGTAAAAACAACCAATTAATGGACATCACAAAGTCAGGTGGGGGAGACGAAAACACATGCTCATCTGCTCACGGTGAAAGAAATATCAGCCAAGACAATCACGTCATTAAGGATCCAAGCCTTTCAAAACCATATGGGATAAAATACAATTTGTAACACGAGGTTCTCCAGTTGTTTTGCGTCACGAAAAACTCTTTACTCACATTAAAATGATTGGTAAGGATTTTGAAGTGAATTACATACATATATACTCATATTTATATATCTTTGTACTGTTTGATGAAAATTGTTAGTTATTTTATTGATTGTTATGCTGATTAGGTAGTTACTGTAAGAAGAGTTTCATATGTTCTGAGTATGTGTTTCCCACAGGTGGATTGTTGTAGCAGCACCACTTCCACCTTACATTTTACAGTCCTTCCTTGTAAACACGCACCCAATACCAGCGTGACAATAGCTTTAAGCATAAAAAGTAAAAAAAAAAAAAGAAAAAAAAAAAGAATCATAAACCCATATAACAGAGAGACTGGAGTTTTTGTTTTAAAATTCTACAAGTGCAATCTTGTGTTAGCCTCCACTGGACTAGCAGTTAGCTTTAGCCTCCATTACCAGCTAATCTAGATTTATGCTAAATGAAGACACACAAATTGACTTCAGGTGAGATATTAACTGCTTATGACATTTAAATTGATCATCCCTGTGAAAATGATAAACTATCCCTCTAAAATGAATCACCAACGAGGCAACTATAGATCTAGCATTCATTCTGCTTTGTGCTCATTACACCCATTCAGTAATTTACAAAACCCCAAATCCCATGTGCTCCAGTGGACTTTCTGAGTAACTATAGGTGCTTTGTTCAGTGTATACGTCTGAAAACACATGGGGAACTACTACCTTGGAGGTGGCATATTATAGACAAGGGCAGTGGGAGGCTAGGTACACACACACACACACACACACACACACACACACACACACACACACACACGCACACACACACACACACACACACACACACACACACACACACACACACACACACACACACACACACACACACACGCACACATGCACGCACAGATGCACGCATGCACATATAGTCCAAACAGAAAGGTTACAGGAGGTAATTGTGTCAGCAGTGTTTGGTGTTAGGAAGCTGGGTGAAGAGGGGAGCGGTGAAGGGAGAACAGAGGAGGCGGGGAAGGAGGGAGGTAGATAAAGAGGAAGCCAGAGCCGGAGGGGGTTGCATGCTAATTGGAGCCATATGGGCAACAGATGAACTAAAGTGGTGTGCAGTGTCGACTCGACACACTCTCGATCTCCCCCATTATTACTCTGTCCTTTGAAATGTCTTTCTGCAAAATTAATTTGCTCTTTTCATTACCAGCCTTGGTGAAAATTACACATTGCGAGGACATTCGAACGGGCAAACTCATTCAAATGAACCGCAAATAAAAAACTCAGTGGGTTTGTGGCCACGTGATAAGTGGAAGTGGCCTAGCATGATTTTAAACCCATTTTTGTTTCCCAGTGGTTCAATAATTCTATAGCTACACAATGATCCACTGTTTTGCATGTAGCTGTTTTATTTTTATTTTTTTGTTTAAGTTAAGATGGAAATTAGGTTTACTGGGGAACTGTTAGGTTTGTTGCACTTGCAGGGTTAATGCTCAATATTACCACGACCGCTCATACATATCTAAAATGTAAGCTCCATCAAACCCAGTCAAGTGTTGGTAATGCAGTCTAATGGCTCTGGGTAGGAAGCCTCCACAATGCAGGCCGGGCTTCACACAGACACTGTGCACATTGTGCGACCCTATAATGTTGGTGCAATTTATACAGGAGGAAATGAATCTATTGCTAATATCTGTAGAGGGATTTTAGCCACAACTTACTGTCGCTTTTACTTCCCATTGCTGCCAATCAAATAAGAAGAACACCTGCCCGGTAGAAAATGACCTAATGAGTCCATGAATGTAAGACTAGTCTCATTCTTATTTGTATTTTGTGCCCTCTAGGAGCAGAACAACCAAATTGTTATTTTGTTTTATGAGTAATTAATGTGTGTAGACTTGCTAAGTGTAAAAGTAACCCGAGCTGACTTCGTTTTGCTCACAGTTAATTTTAATTTCCATAATCTGCTCCTTTTATTTGTTGGTGATTCTTTTTATTGTATCGTTTCCCTCTTTTCATTCTTGCGTGACTTTATGGAGGAAGAACATTTTAAAGGTCTGTGGTTGTTTTAAGCTGTCAGTATGTTTGGGAGAGATTATCACCATGTTAATGTCTGTCTAATAATAATAATATATGGTGCATTTATTACCAAATGACATGCATGTCGGATCATTTCCTCTGCTGCATTTGACATTTAATTTACTCAAAAATCTAATTACTGTTTGTCCTATCTGCTTCTAAACAATGGTAGTCTTGCAGAATGGAAGAATGTGGGAGTACCTGGCACACAAGTCAAACCCGAGGTGACATTTGAACCAGCAAGCCTTTGAAGCTGCAGGAAACAGTTTTAACAATAATGCCACCACGCAACCAGGTTCTAAAATAAATTGATGGAAGCAGTTTAAGAAATATTCATAATATAGGTAAAATTAAGTGAAATATTCAGGAATAATTTGTGATTTCCAAATCAGGATGTGTTTTTCAATAACGAGTTGATATGTTAAGGATAAGGATAAGGATTTGGTAAGGATTAAGAATTAAGGATTCAGGTAAGGATTTGTATTGAGGCCTTGAATATGGATGGCAGCCTGGTAGCTCTGAAATGAAGTCAAACCCTACATTTCATCGGTATTACACTGACTTAGAGATACAGTTTTCTCAACAATATCAACTGGATTAAGAAAATTCCTTACAGATACCGTCTTTGTCATGTCTGACTCCTGACCATACTTGTGGAGTATTTGCCTGAAGTTGCTAGGCTAATGTTAGCATGTATCGCCTCTGTTTTGATATGACTCTTTGATTGTTCGGCTCGTAGCATATTTCAGTACTTCTGTCCATCCATCAGTTAATAACTATATCGAACAGTTACTGACCAAAAGGTGGAATTCACCCTCCAAGATAAAACTTGGACAGAAAGCTTTTCCCTAAATGTGTGATGGAGATTGAGTGCTACATATTTTGGCAAATGTTTCACAGCCTGCAGAACAGACCACATGGTAGACATGGAGTCACAGCAACCAGTTCTTTCTCTCTTTCAGTTTAAGAGTTAAAAGGTTGTACAGGGCGAAAAATACTGGATTTATTTGCTCAGCAAAATAATATACACAACCCATAATAAAGCTTTGGAAGTTCAACAAACGAAAATAAGCAATTATCTTTAAGGAGCTGTGAAAAATCTATTCACATACAGTAGGTTCTGGGTGATAAAAATCACAGACAGCTATTTAACTATTGGAATTATGATAAGTTTCATCAGGGACTCCTGTCATTTGAAACATACTTCAGTAGAGAACCCCTTGTTACCTGACATAATATTTTTATTTCTTCTTCTGTGGCTCCTCTTTTTGCAATCAACTGTCGTAAATCTTAAGTGAGCATGTAAATAAGGGTAAAAATAATTTCCTGCAATGCACGTAATTTTTTTCGAGTTCTAAATCCTTGATACTTTACGGAGAAAATTATATACATTAAAGATGAACTTAGAAAATAAGGTTTGGTCAGCAATACTGGAATGAAATTTTAGCTGGAGAACAAGAAACATTTCTATATGTGCTGATTATTGCATCACATAAACGCTATAAGCACATGCAGTTTTAAATGTCTATATGTCTGCTAACATAGATTTTTAATAAATAATACTGCAAATGAATTCAAAGGAGCAAACCTTTGACTTTAATAAGAATGTGACTAATTGTGTTGATCCAATTAGGGCCCGGCTTGCAGTGTCAGAGCCAATCAGGACACAGAGCACCATGGGATCATTAGGAAAAAGCAAAGGCCAAACAATAATTAGCCTGTTAGCATTTAAATCCATCAGTCTCTGTTTGATGAGGAAACATGGAGAGCAGAGCAGCCACACAAGCATGAGATGTGCTTCCTTTGCCTACAACACAGACGCACTCGCCTCAGTGAGAGCGCACACACACAAACCGCATTCACCTGTGTGATTTCTGAGAAGCGCGCATAATCTGCCCATTAACGCTTGACTTAATAGTCGGGGTAAGCCACGGAGGGCAGCCACCAAAATCAAACCAAATATTCACACAGAATATCACACTGAGTTTCAATGAAACGTGTCAAAATTATGAGCAAAGAAAACGCTGCTAGAGGGTGTTAGCAAACATTTAAGTCTTTGTTGTTCCAGCAGATGCCACAATGGACTGCAGTGCAAGCCGCTGACATCCAGCAAACTGAAGCTGCTGTCACGCTGTCTCTTGTTTTGCCATTCGTGTTGGCATGTCTCAGAAAAGATGTGACATGTGTCTAAGCACAGACACAGGAATCAGATTTTTGTTAGACATCTATGAAGTGTGATGCATTTTTTTATGCATTTGTATCAGGATGACTGTGACATTGCTACTTTGTCTTTATTTTCAAATCTAGTGACTCATTGACCATGTTAGGTTAAAGGTTTAATGCTCTATACATTCTCTATGTTGATCAAATTCTGTATGCTAGTATCAAATGCGCAGAAAGTATGGACTGATATTTCTAGTGTAACAAAAATACGATATTTGATAAATTTGAAACAAAGCAGCAGATGGTGCCTGTATGTATCTTTGATAACCATTTCTGTCTGAAATTTCACAGTAAATTATTTACAATTAAACTACTGCAACAGATGCTTTAGACGCAGCATAAAGGGAAGCAGTAAAACAAATTTTTCCTTCCAAAAGTTGCTCCTGCATCAATAAAGCAGCAACTAGAGCCCATTAAGTTCACTTAAAACAATTCTTACAAGTAGTTGTCACTTTGCAACACAAACGTAACTAAAACAGCTCAGTGTTCACTCACTGCTTTCAAGCTGCCTTGGTCTGGAAGTGAATTTATTGCAGGGCCTGCAGTAACCAGCTCAGTGCTCTTTCAGTGCGGTGTGTTAATCTCACATAGGTAAACTCTGCGTGAAATATTCCTAATCTCCAACGCTGGGTTTGCTTGTCTTCTCAAGCGGGGGAAGTCTCCGCTCACACGTTTCTTTTGTGTTTATTTGTGTGTGGGAGTGTGTGTGGTCCTGTCTTTCCGTCTCACTGTGGCACTTCCAGGGCACAGAGGTCATCGGCGGTCAGACTAAGACAAATGATCTATAGGCTGGTTATTTACATTGATGGCTCCGTGAATGACAGTGTAAATGTTTTTCTTTGTTCTTTTTTTCTTTGATTGAGACACTAATTTTAGATTAGATGTATATACTGTTAAAGCTGTTGCTATTTAGGAACAAAAAAAGGGGCAAATAATCATAAAACAAAATAGATTTTTTTCTATTAAAACATGTTTTCTTATTAAATATCTTATGTAAAACAGAAAAATAGATATAAACTGCTAACATTAGTCATGACATCATATAAAATAACTGAGGCTGGAGTTCAAACAAAACTCAGTGATTAATAGACTTCACAGAGAAAGCTTTGTAAAGCAGATGTACATGAATACATGTGCAACATGAACAAGCCTCTTGGCAGCCAGCATCCACGCTTTGTTGCTCTCTGTTTATGCTTATCCACAAACGTGTGTGTGTGCAGTGTAACAGCGCTCACCATTAAGAAGATCTGGATGGAAGCCTAGTCTGCAGCTGTGTGTGTGTGTGTGTGTGTGTGTGTGTATGTGTGTGTGCGTGCGTGTGTGTGTGTGTGTGTGTGTGTGAGACAGAGAGAGAAAAGGCCAAATAATGGGAGGGGTTATATAAGGGATTACAGACAAAGTATTGGGACAGTGAGGTAACATTTGGCTTCCTAGCAACGTTTGGGTGAACAGCTCTATTACTTTGCTACAATCAGGGCACTGCTGTTCTGCAAGAGAATGAGACCAAGATGATTGTGCAATATTATGTGTAATTTAAAGAGCCACTGCTTTTCCTTCACAATTTGTGACTCGGTTTCAAATAGCCTAAAGCTGAAGTGTAAACACCTTTAATGTTCGCTCAAAGGAGCAGTTTCACGTTTTGCATATGGAAAACAACACAGGTTTTTCATGTGTTCTGTGCTGCTGTAGATTTGCATTATGTCAATCACATTCAACTCTACTTAAAAGTCTAAAACGGATATCAAAATATCAGATGTCACATCCATTAACGTATCTGCTAATGAATTAGGCTTTGCTTTAGTTTTGCTCTATTTTTATACTTTGCTCCAGTTCAATTCTCAGCCCTTGCTGTGTTGAGCTCTTATGTTCTCCTCAAACATGAAAAAATGTTTTCTTTTAATAGTTCTTTCCCACAGTACAAAAACATGCATGCTGAGTCAGTTGCAGATTTTTATTTTTGACAATAGAAGTACATTTTTGCTGTGTGAGTGCATTGTTAGCTTGTTTTCTTTTTTTTCCTTCTTTTTGTCAGATCTGTAAAGGACAAGCTGTCGTTGAGGATATATACTGTGTGTCAGCAAAAAAAAAAAAAAATGGATAAACAAACATTTTAAAAATCTTTCTTCTGTAAAACCAAATGATTCCAGTTTCTTGTTTGTCTTTTGAAAAACGAGGTCCATTTCTCAGAGAGCCAAACCCAAACGACCTTAGCAAGTTATGGCAGGAAAGTGATTTCAGGCCAAGAACAGAATTATTGAAAAATTACTGCTGCTTCTACATAAAACATAATCCTTAAGTACCTTTGTTGCACGGACAACGCAACAATGAAAGCACACCTACACGTTTTTCAAAAATTCATCATTCCAATCTAAAAGCACACATTTGTTATTTTTTTTATCTTTTTTGCAATTACAACTTTTATATTGGAACTGAAAATGTTAGTGTGTGTTAGCAATTTTTTATGCGAGTAAGTTTGTCCTAAAGCTAGTAAGCCTAGTTGTCCTACATATACTGTCCTACCAGGTTATTACCTGGCTAGTTCTAGTTAACTAGTACAAGTTAACTAGTACTAGCTTACTTTTACTAGCTTACTAGTAGTAGCTTACTAAGCTAGTAAACTAGCTTATTAGTAAGATAACCTAGCTTACTAGTAAGCTAGGTTTACTAGCTTACTAGCAAGTATACCTAGTAAGCTAGGTTTTCTTGCTTTAGGACTTCTGTGGTTTATTTAGAGATGGTAATTCTTTGAAGAGTTCATATTAGTTTTTCATTTTCATATTTTGTTTTAGTACATAAAAAGTCCTGGTTCTTTGCTTTACTGTAACTGCTTCCATCAGCCAAGTATTTTGTCACTTCATGGAACAGAGACGTCTCATTTTATTATTTTATTGAAGTCACACTCTGTCAACTGGTAGTTTAATCAAATTTGCGTTAATGGTTGTCGTCCTGGGGAGTCTGTTTTTGGTTATCGATAGCAAAACCTGTTTTGTAATTTTAAATCCACCTAAGTAAGTGTTTTACTGTATTTACTATACAGGACCTATGTGAGTTCCAAGCAGAAAATTGTAATTTTTTCTTCTTCATGGTGTGGTTTGAGCACATAGTGTGCATGTGTTTTGATCTCTTTACTTCACTTTCTACTTCAGAGGATTCTTCATGCCATGGCAAGTCCCACAATATTAACACAACAGCTAACAATCACCGCGCACAGATAGGGTAGAACGGACCGACATAAACAGTTTAGGAAGTATACCCTTTCTGCCTTTCAGATCCTCTGAGTGTGAATTTAAACCATGATGAATTGTTTGGCTGTGATTGCCCAAGGGTGATGAATTTGTGCAATCACACACAACAAGGCCCCTCAGCCGCCTGGCCCTCATGACGACAAATGTACTGACCCAAAGTGTTTCTATACTGTTTCACTGCTTGTGGGCTGAGAAGACTGTAATCACATCGCATATACAACCCACTCAGAGAGGCGGTGCAGCGCAGAAGTGTGATGTAAAGGAGAGAGTGAGAGCAACAGGCAAAAACAATGAGAGCAAAAACAGATACAATGATTTTACAACAAATTTCAATACTTTACTTACTATGTCCCTTATGCTAGTAAGGTTAAAGTGTTTTTAGATTATTTACTTCACAGAAGTTTTTATTTTTACTGTCCTACTGGGACTACTTGTATTGTTCCTGGTGGGTAACACTTCGCCGCAAAGTGTTTGCTATTAGGTGCTATGTAAATGAAGCTGACACCGACATTAACAATTCAACGTTCTCATAAACTGCTGTAGCACTTTGAGACTTGAAATGTTTCAGGATTAAAGAAACGTGCTCCAGTGCTGCTTAACACGCTTTTGGCTGCTGTTTGCTAAGCAGCCAATCCAGAAGTGCCATTTATTTTCCTTGGCACTGATTGGCTGTTCTCCCGAGAGTAGAGATAAGGAAGACTGTAGACATTAGCTTATGTGGTACTGCTAAGACGGTTTCCACTGTTAATGCATATTAAGGTATATTTGGAGTTTGAACTATTAAACAGTGCAGTTATAAGAAATTTAAAGGTGTCTAAAGTATGTGCAGATTTTCCCTATTTGCAAGCGGTTGTGGTCCTTTATGCCCTCCAAGAATCTACTGTATTTCAGTGTCTGCATCAACACTGATCAAGTTGTCAACACTCCCTTAAATGTACTTATGCTACAGATGTTAAAGGGGCAATATTATGTTTTCCAGCCACATAGTATCATTGTGTAGAGCAATCAAGTAACTGTGTTACCATCAGTTGTGATAAAAAGGCTGCATGTATCACTTATGGCTTAAAAGAAATTTGACTTAAAAATTTAACGCACAGAAATTAGGTCTCTGTCTCTTTAAAAACTCCTGCTCTTTCTGAAACTCCGCCTTCAGGAAGTCATCACAATATCGCTCTTCTATCAACCCTTTAGCAACATTTTTACCAGCTTTGCACTGAGCAGAAGCTCATATGATGAGCTCAGCAAATGTCCAGTTCTACCAGGTGTTTGCTAATTGCTGCTGGCTAGTCTGAAGGAGCTGAGAGGGAGAGTCGTAGGGGAGGTGGGTGATCTGTGAGGCGGAAGCTCGGAAACTGCAGCTCCGAGGAGGAGCTTCATCTCGAAGGCAGCACTGGGTCCACCCAGGGTTTTTTTGCACATCTGACTGGTTGCCACTGGAGATTAAAGGATTCCTCAAAGCAACACTACAGGATGTTTTCTGATGAGGGAATAACATCATAACATGGTGTAAAGCTCAAAAAAGTCGACTCTGCATAATACTGGAATCCACCTCAGTCCACATCATGATTCTGAACTGGATTAAACAGGTTTAAATATTGGGAGGATGGATTGAAGTGATACCTCCCCAACATGTGATGTCACTTTAATTAGTGAAGCTGCAGACAAAAACTGCTACCATCTAAAGTTGGACATGCCTCATAAAGGTCTTGGCGATTTGACTTCATTGCAATCCAAAAAGACTAAAATGTGATCTCAATTTGTTTAACTTATAACCCCATAACTAAGCCCGATTAAATATTAAGATAATCACATGCCAAGGATTATTAATCATCAGAATCATCCATGTCCGCATGGTGACGCTCTGAAAGGCTGGTTTTCTTAAACACAACTTAACATCTAGCAAAAATGTGGAAACACTGAGTGACCCATTAATTGGCGCCGTGCCAGCTTTGATTTGCTCCTCAGGAATTTAAGAAGCAGAAATATTCAGCAGAAAGCAACAGGCCAGACTAATTTGTCTCCGGCAGTCTGTGCTCCTCACCACCATCTGCATCGGTGAGACATGACTGTGCCGAGGCAGTTATGGGAATCGCTTCTGACGCTTGATGAGTTTTACCACAACAGCAGGACATGAAGTAACGTGAGTGAATTTGCAGTTGCCAAGACGCTTTGCGGGAATGATGTGCATCTGAGCCTCCTGTGAATTAGCCCACACACCGACACATGTAAGGACCAGCGGGAGAAGTCTATTCAAACAATTTGTTTTTTTGTTTTCCCATTCGGCTAATCCTCGTCACGGAAAGTAGCACACAAAAGCAACACGAAGCCTGCAGGAAAATAAAAACCTGGAATAAGCGAGGACAAAGAGAGATCTGTGCATGCAGATATAACCAAGTGAAACGGTTTAAAGTCGAATGCCTCGGGCCGTGTAATTATTTTAATGCTTTTAATTTGTGACTTAAGTTTTACTAAGCGTGCACTCCTGAAAACTCCCATATGCTAATAGTAGACCAATGTCTTGGCACAATGGTTTGTGGCCAGGCTCGTTACTTTCTCCTGATGTTGTGCAACATAAACACCTACAGAGCACACAGCAGTTCCATATGTGCCTTCTGCAGCTTCGGACTTGTCGCAGATGGGAACCGAGCGACGGAGGAGGCTAATAAAATTACTGCTGTCTGTGCGTTTGTCGAGTTTGGTTTGTGGTTTAACAATCTGTGCACAACATTTTGGTTCCCTCTTCGGTTTTCATTTGTAAGCATTGTACGAAGCTTTTTTTTTTTCTGAACATAAAACTAAAATCTTGCCTTCTTGTGTATGCCGAAAAGTTATTTTAAAAAAGACATGTTTCACGTAATCTTATTATCAAATGTAAAACATTGCATGAAACAATTTTTTTTTTCTTATCCAAATGTTCCAAATAAAAATTACTCTGGTCTAGTTGGGTGGCACATTGCACAGTCAATGTTTTCTCCTCTGGATGTTTCTTGTTCTAAAAATTGGTGAAATTGGTTCAAAAACTGAAAGAAAAACCAATCTAACTTTGACTTATGTGTATTTTCCCAGGATAAATCATTATTTACGCTGACTAATCTGACTCCTATCTGTATAAACCGTGCATCCATGACCAGACTCCTTATCCCAGAGCTTCCTGTGGGCCAGCCTCAAGGATCACTAACAACGCTGTGTTATTAATTTGGCTGAGATGAATAAGATCCATGAGATGCGTCTGAGAATTTAGTGACGTATCACCATTGCAGTAAATTTCACCTTATCAGATGACAGCTCGGCCTGCGTTTCCATAGATCCAGCGTACTGTTTTTATGTGTTCAACATTCGATCAAGATAATCGGACAGCTTCCTGTGACTCAAATGTTTATGCGAAGATCAGCCAGGATGCAAAAGAAACTGATAATGTGTTCATGCTGGAAAGTTCTGGCCTTTAAAGAGCACTGAAGAGACCTCTTGTAGAAAATTGTAAATGTTTATATTATAAAACATGCGCAAGTATGTAATGAAGGTTTAGGTATTATTTCTAGTTCAAAGAAAATGTGACGTCCACGTCTGATTCCAGGTGTTGGATGAAATGTCTGAGCAAAGGCTGACAGAGTTCCTTGTTTTTGCTTTCATGAAGCCAATTTTTATATCAGACAAAGAAAACAAATAAGTCCCAAATGCCATTTACAAGTGATGACTAATTTACTAAAGTAAACAAAACAAACTGTAAAATGTAAAGAAAAATGTTACATTCTTTTTGGTTTGTATCGATAATAATAGAAATATTTGATGTTGTCTCACTGTAAAGCAAGCCCCCCTAGTAGTACTTATTTATTTTAAATGTCATGTTGATGCCTGGAGTTTGTGTTCTTTTCACTCCCGCAGAATGTTGCTGATGTTTGGGATGGTTTGGACGATAAACCCGAGAGTTGGTGTTTGTGAAATATCCGACGGTGGTTTGGCCCAAACTTCGCTTTCACAATACCAACCCTAAATGCTGTAAAGTATCAGCAAATCAAACACCCTGAAGCACAACACAATCCAAGGGGGGTGCTGAAAAAGCACGAGTATCTTTTGCTTTGAGACTGAGCTCACTCGGCTGAAAATAAGGAACATGTACCGTATTGATTCGTTCCAAGTGCTCACCGAGGTCAAGAGATTCTAATGGTACAAGTGTTTGTGGTCAGCTTGAATCCAGATCATCGCTGCTCGCAGCGTTGTTTCACTTTGAGGACTCCAGAGGAAGACGATTTTCTGCCCAGCCTCTTATTTGAGCACATCATTCAGCAACATAATGAAGACTGACATACTGCACAACGCTTATCCACTGGACTCAACGGTGGATGATGTCACCCGCCAAGCGTTTCTTAGATGATGGGAAACACCTGTACCTTAAAGCTGCAGTATGTAACTTTTCTAAAAATATATATATTTTTACATATTTGTTAAAGCTGTCACTATGTGATGACAGATAATCTGTTAAAAAAAAAAAACAAGCTCCTCTGTCTTGTCCCAGGACTAAGTAGAAACAACCAATCACAGCCGGGAGGAGGGTCTTGGCACTGTCAATCACAATCTTGTGTGGCGCTGCTCATCTCTCTTCCCGTCTTGCAGCTTCATTCTGACAATGTCATGAATGCTACGCTAGTTAGCATGACCACCAATGACGGAGGATAAACGGTTTTCCTGTAATGCCAAGTTGTTTTTCCACCATTACCACAGTGAGTTAGTATATGATGCTGATTGGCAGCGCCAAGATCCGCCTCCTGGCTCTGATAGGTTGTTTTTGGTCTGGAGCGGTGCATTTCTTCAGAAGCCAATAGCAGCTTAGGGTGGACGTAGAGGAGACCGATCTTTTCACTTATTATCTGTCTCACATCACACAGTCAGGACATGGTGGCGGTTTGAACAAATGTAAAAAAAAACATATTTGGTCAGCAGTGAGTGTGTTTGTCCTTTCAACAAATATCGTAACAGATTAGTTTCTATAAGACTCAGAAAACTGCAAGTGAGGAAGTAAGGAATTTATAACGCATTACTATTGGTAAGCAAAAACTCATTAGTGCTGCAGTGTGATCTTCTGTGCTTAACTTTTTTTTTTCCTGAATTCTCAGTTTGATGTGGACAAACAACATAAGGACAAATCACCTGTCATTTTACATTCTGTCAGGTCCGCAGCCTGACGTACATTTGGCTCAGAGCGCTGTTGCTGCATAGGGCTGAAGTGTTGCTCAAGCAGTTTCTAGAAAGAGAAAGAAAGAAACAGAGGGAGGGAGGGAGGGAGGGAGGGGGGACAAGATATTTTCCAGGCTTGTTCTGTTTACTTGCACTTTTTTTCTCCTTTTTAGTTTTTTTTTTTGCTTCACAACGAGCACATGATCCCTGGCAGCGCTGGGACTCTCTAGCTTCTTTAGGGCGGCCTTTCATTAAGCTCTGTGACTCAGGCAGATACAGAGTGCTAACAGATATCCAGGGTCAGAGTTCATTTCACGCAACTTTTTTTATGCAGCCGTTCAGAATCACTCATGGGCTGGATGAAGGGACTCCCAAGCATGCTGCTCGTAAATTAGTTTGAGGTACTGAAAAAGGTTGCGGTCTTGGAAATGCTCATAATTACATGAACAAGAAATGTTATATTATCTCAGAGTTTTTTTAATTTAATTTTTAGAATCTTTGCCATTTCTTGAGGAGGTTCAGGTAAGTTTCAATCATGCGGGATTAGCTTGGTTTAAGTTTCACATCTTAGTTAGCTTGTCATCATCCTTGGCCTCACGCCTGAAATATTAGTTGTTTGCAAACACAAACAGAAAATCAATTAGTTACATGGCAGACCTCCAATGCATGGAGGCATGAAGACATAGAGAACGTCAGTTGCTGAAGTTCAAACAGAGCATGGGAATGAAAGAGAAAATCACACTCAATTCATGATTTTGTGACTCGGATGATTACTTTCTCATACTGGGTGGTTTGATTAACCTTTGCCATTAGAAGATAAAATAACTAGTTGAAAACTTTTTGTCTGATATCATGGTTAATGTGATGATCTGAAATACTTAGGTTTCTCAGTTTCAGCACAGTCTCATTCTACACTATGCAGACTCTCTGTCTACACCGACAAATATTCACTCATTTTTCGATGTTGAGACATTTAAGTGACTCCAGCTGACAGCAGTCTAGCCTGCTTTTTGATTAATTTAGCTAATAATCACGTTGCCCGTTTGGAGGACTCAGAAACTGTGCATGAAGCAATGACCTTTCAGCCCAAAATTATCAGGAAATTGTAAATTGAAGCAATAGCAAAGTGTATGTCTTACACCTGAGTGCATCATAATCAACAGACGTATCTTAAGGATGCGACAAGGCATAGAAAACGCACCAAGCGTGTCCACATTTAGGTCCATGTAAAAACCATTTTTACAGATAAACATAACAGTCTTAGAGACGCTCAACCAAAAATCTTTCAACTTTGATATTTTATTCCCAATCTTCCACGTACATGTGTGGAACAATTTGAAGCCGAACCTTTTATTTGTCAAATCATGAATTTGAATATCATTCAAATATGGACAAATGGACCAACGCTCTTTAAGGCAAGTGAGCTGCTGCTGTGTATTTCTGTCAACCCAACGTTTTCCAGCTTTCCAGACACATACATTTACTCACACTAAGCGAACAGCTGTCTGCCTACGATATTTCCCTCCTCTATTCTTGAGGGTTTTCTTATGCTATGTCCAAAAGTCACATAAATAACAATAGGATCTTAAAACACTCAGCTCACACAAGTGATTTGTGATCATGAGTGAGATCAGACCTCTGGGTGGGTTATAATGTAAGAGCCATGAGGGAAAGAAGTGCTGCAAACAAATTAATCACAGAACCTCGCGGAGCTCAACTACTTTAGACTTTCAAGTTCAAGTTTATTTGCATAGCACATTTCAGCAGCGAGGTGCTGTACGTCATGAAAACACAAAGTCATAGAACGCACAGTCAACAACTGAAGCATTACATTTCACATTTTGTCAAGTGCCATTGTTACACATCAGAACGTTTAAACATTTGTTTAAATGATCAGAATGTGGGTTGTTGTGGTACCTTTCGAACTAAAACAAGGTCACTTTGATTTCAAATCACACTTTTTTGAGGCTTCAACACCTCATGCATCACAACAGTAAAACAAAAGCTACTCACGTTCAGTTTAATGATATTCAGAAGGCTTACAGTGTGGTTGGATTTGGACTGACGTCGCAATAAGGTGTTCTTTGATGTCAGAGAGTTATTCGGTTTAACATGTGCATGACTCGATGATTTCTATACCAAATGTGCCAAGGAAGAGGTGAGAGCAGACACTGAAATGAAAAAAAGTACATTTAATTGTTTAATGCTTAAAACAAGTCAAGGTGATGATTTTTTTAAGGGTGTCTTCACACCTGATAGCAACCTATTCCCCTGCTCACCTGTGGTGGCGCTTCACCAAGAACCACTGAAGGAAATGACACAATAACCTATGAGAGACTATATATACCACCTTCTGTCAAATTTTAATCCGAGTTTGATGGATTAAACGTTATCAAAGCCCGCCCCCTTTAATAACCCCCTCCCCCTCCCCCCATAGGACGTTTGTGACCTCCTCACCTTCCCCCATGGAAAGTTTGTGACCTCGTGACCTTCTCCTATGGAAACTTTGTAACCTAACGGTGCGTTATTTGGTGTTGTTGAAAAACAGACTTATAGTCTGGTAAGAGGGACTGACCTCTGTCCAGCACAGCAAAGTATTTGTGTGTGTGCGAGTGTGTGTGTGCGTGTGTGTGTGTGTGTGTGTGTCTGCATAAGAGTGGGTAGGAACTTCTGAATGAAAACAACAGTTTAACTGTTTTACTGTAAATATTTAAGGTAGCACGACTAGTCAGTACTGACTGAGTTTGTAATTTCCTTCATCCGTTCCGAAAACAGTCACTTAAATTTTAAACTCTATAGATACCTTTCTGTAACACCTGCTAGTGTGATACATTTCAGTAAAAGTTCTTCATCTGTAATTGCATTTCTTAAAGATATGTGGCAAGTAGTAAACAGGCCTACATGAGGCTACTCAAATATAAATTTTAGTTTTCTGCAGTGAAAGTGAAAGACAAACTCTAACATCACTGCCTTTCCAGGATTTGTCCTCGCATCATTGTGAATTCTACTTTGCTTCAGTCTTTTTCCAGCTGTTGAATCAACACTGATCTTTTCAGTGCTTCATGCTTTCTCCAAAAGAGTAAAGGTTGGTTGAAACTTATAGATTTTTTTTCTTCAACACTTGCTAGTGTGATACATTTCAGTAAAAGTTCCTCATCTGTAAATTTATTTTTTAAGAATATGTGACATGGACTAAACAGGCCCACTGCTACTGCTCATATTTATCTTTCAGTTCTCCCCAAAGTTTAAAGTTTTTACACTGCACCACCACGCTCCGAGAGTTGCTCCAACATTTTGTTACCTTTAAAATTACGTACAGCTTTTGTCTCTGACTTATACGTTGTTTGTTTTTTGATACTAATGATTCGTTCCTTCCATCTGTTATCTTACATGCTTAAGTGTGTTCACTAACAAAATATAGTACACATGTAGTTGTTAAGGTTTCACTACTAAAAACTTATAAATGATCAGTGTCAACCATCAGTCTGTATTAAAATATTTAGTACAAGTTCTATTTATTTAGATTTGATGTTTTGATGTGAGCACTTAGATTTCTATCGATTTATTGAATGATGCTCTATGTAAATATTTATCAAACTGAATGATCATTCAGGTTTTATATAGTTTTTGCTTTCCTTTCAATGTTTGTTGCACAAATTCAAATATATGCTGGCTATCGACCAACAATTCAATCAGTGAATCTTAGTTTTTTTTCTCAAGTAACCCCTCTCACAGAGACTTACTTACATCTTCTGACACTTGGTCCTACTTATAATAACATTGACTTGCTATTGCTACACTTTACCTAATAATAAAACATGCTCACTACACAACCAGGCTCCGAGAGTTGGTCACAATGTGGTAAATTGTTTTGTTACCTTTAAAAGTATCTACAGCTTTTGATGCTGTCTGTTCACTAATGATCACTAACAGACAGTAACTGATAAGTAACTGTAACTAATAAGCTTATAAATGATCAATGTGAAGCATCAGTATGTGTTCAAGAAGATCATATCAGTCAGACTTCGTAAAATATGATACTCAAAGGAATCAAAATTATAGTTCACAGAAAGGTAATGTATCCTTTTTAGGGAGCTTCGACTGTATGAAAGGAATGATTGAAATATACTATGAAAATATTGTATTTGGGGAATCCTGATAATAAAACTTCAATTGTGAACTGAATAATTAGATTGCAATTAGACACAAAAGAATCAACTGTTAATTAGTAATCATACTATGGAAATGACGAGCAAGATCTGAACAAGCAAGAAACTTGACTACCTCAAGAGATTTCACTCATAATGAACCGTATGACTTTCTTTAGCCGACTAAATTTAATCTTACCAAATTTTTGCCGTAGAGCAAACAGGTACTGAGTTTGAAGCGGGTCAGATGCCTCCAGCCGTCTGCTAAAGCTAGACTCCGGCCTTCCTCACTGTAAAATAAAACATTCTGCTTAATAAAAGAGTTCAAGTGAACATCACTTAATTCTCATCAACTTGTTGTTTGTACTCATCTTAAACAAGCGGCAGGAACTTTTGGATTTAAAAAAAAAAAAAAAGATGCTTTACAAGTTTGTCTATTTAAGTTGAGTCTGCAACAACTAGAATAAAATAAAAAGTGAACTATTTGAAAGTGGTGAGAATTTTGGGTGGTAAATGTTTAACATTTTAACATACACAGACATTACTCCATTTCTACTCAAGCAAACCGAGAGGTTTTGAACAGTACAACTATGTCATGTAATGACATGTAGTAAATATATTGCTGCTGCTGTAAGCAGAAAGTAAAATAAATTTTGCATTGAATAATATTTTGGATGAGTTTAAGAATATTGTTTGCCAAAATCACACAATGTAACTACACTTGTCTTTTACATGTTGCAGTAATTGAATCTTTTGAGACAACTGGTTTGCATAAATTTAAGTAACTACAACCTATTTTCCTGCTCCACATACTTGGCTAGCAATGTTCCAGTTTGCTTCCCAGTCTGAACTTCTGGACAATGTCTTGATTCAGTCAAATCTTCTAGCCTGTATCTCCTGTACTCTGATATTCTACAGAATTCTTTCTGTGAAAGCTTTGCTTGCTGGTCTTCTTCATGCTTTGAATGCAGTATCTGGTTTCTCTTACTTTAAACCGCCCAACTTGCACCTGATTGGCATGTTAGCCTTTCGATTCCTTCCCAGTGAGGCGGTGCTTCACAAAGCAAGCTGTTTGTCAAACTGTTGATCTCCCTCAGAAGACATGGTGCCTGAGTTTTAGACACTAGTTGACAGCTCATCCAGCTTTTTACTAAACGGCAGTCCTAAAAGTATGTATCTTTAAACTATGAATAAATACATACAATTTTATAATTATTTGATCCAGCGGTTATAGAAATTTGATAATGCAATTCAGGGATTGTTGTTTCTTAATGTCAGTGTTTCTGCTCCTGGAGTGAGATAGTGAGAAAACAAGGGATGGGGTTAAACGAGGATTTAGAAATACAAAGATGATAGTTGTATTTACTGGGAGAAAGACTATGACTAGTTATCAGGACAGAATGAGACCCATAAAACTGTGGGGTCCATACAGTCATCTGCAGTCACCTGCTCCAACAATTTATTACCCTTTAGGAAATGTTTGGACACAAGGAGCAGGAACATCACAACATCAGATGTATTTTTCATCCTTATACTGTATAAGTGATTTAAAACTATTTTTAATTTTTGATACCATACGACAGAAAGCAAAGTTGTGCTTGAATGTAAAAGTCAATTATTTTCTTCATCGATAGAAAAGTGTAACATGTTTATTATGAGTAGAATTAACTGAGCTGAAGGAAAACAAAGGAGAAATAAATATTCATTGATACAGAACCGAATCAGTAAATATGAACTTATGAAACTATTGAAACCTTCAAGAATCTTATGCTGTGTACGATATTTAAGAAAATAATACTGAAACCGCACTCATGAATTTCTTTATTTGACTGTTACATCTAAAATATGTTACTTTTTTATGTTGAACACCAGACACATCTCACCTCTTTCCCACAGTTTTTCACTCAGTTCCACGACTGCAGTGGATGTTATAGTCAGTGTTTAAAGCAGCACTGAGTCTGAAGCGATGGAGGAAATTTACGTCAACATGGAGCCTGTTAGACAATCTGCATCTAATCACACAGGTAAGAAAAACGTTACAGATAAATCTAGCATGTACTGCATTACATTTTGCTAAGGTTCAGGTTTTTCTTAAGGTTCAAGCAGCTCCAAAGAGAGGCTCTGCCTCGGTGTGGCTTTGGGAATCCTGAATGTTTTACTTTTGGCCAAACTCATCGCCATCAGTGTACGCAGTGAGTCTTGTTCTAGTCATCTTAAAGATGAGTAATTTTTATGTTTCTGTAATAAAAAATGTCATCGGCTCTTCTGAAATCAAACTGACCAAATAGCAAGGGTTTGAAAAGCATAAAGCTTGGTGACTCAAAATGTTTCAGAGGTGAATCATTACACTGTTACATGAGTTTGATTCATTTTTAACAATGGATGCATTTTCAGCCATTTATGTCTTTAATATCTCCTCTTTTTCACACTATCTACCCAACGATTTATTATTTAGTGTTACCTCAGTTTAAATTCTACAACCATAACCAAAATCATGAAACTATTTTATAAGTCTTAAGTGAAACTACGATGTGACTTCTATTTTTGCAAACATGCTTGTTGATTTTTTTTTTCCAGCTCATGACATGACAGCAGATTTTTCTGACATTAGTAACTTTCTGACTGAGCAGAACAGCGACAGCAAGTTTTCCCCCATGAACGCTAACTTCACTGAAACGACTCCAGGAGACGAAGAGACTTTAAGGTGTGTCAAAACGTTGAAAAAAATTTGGATCTCATTAACATGTCTAGAACCTTTTCCCCTCTGAATTGTAGAGTATAACGAATAACTTTCCTTTTGTGGCTAAATGAATATAATGAACAACTTTTATTTTAATTTATTAAGTACTGTATCATTTGTGTGCTCTAAAAACAACAATGTAAAAGAAACAAAACTTTGGGTTTTTTTCTTACAGAACGGACAAACGTCAGTTGTTCCTGTTAATTCAGGGGCTGCAGAAGAAGAAGAAAGGAGCAGATACAGTAGAGATTATTGATTAGGATTTGTGTTCAGTGTGATATTATTTACCAACTATCTTGTAGCTTATTAGCATGGTGTTACATAAAACATAAAGATAAAATGTACACTTGTGACTTATAAAGTAACAATTTCACTGGTTGTTCTCTGTGTTTTTCTTTCTTGTTAAAACTCTGACATGTTAAACAAAAGTTGGAGGATGGTTGTGGGGAGGATCGGTTCAGCATGAGGCGTTCTGATTGCTTCTTAATGTGACTTTTACTACGAGACTTTATGGAACTCCAGTTGTGTCCATTAATAAAGATACAAAAAAAAGAAGGCAGCAAATGTACATGTTGGTTCCACAGGGTCCCCCTGAAAATATAGATCAAATCAGACTTTACAGGGTAAAAGTAATTTGAACAGGGGGAAGCATATAAACAAGTCAAGTCAATAACAAGTCAATGACATGATACAATCTGCATTTTTAACTCAGATAACTTAACTTTTTTTTTTTTTACTGACTTAATACATTTTAATTTCTGCACTGTTAAGTAGAACGGAAATGACTTTTTTGTAAATTGTCTCGAGATTACCTATTGTAAATTAGTGTTATATAAATCAACTGAATTGTTTTAAGAAAGGTTACAATTTGCCCAACGGACTGGACCATTGGTATGGACATACCATAGCCTGGTGTCTTGAGCAGGTATAGGTCACCCCTTGCGATAATAAGAAGCTGTTGTCAGAAACCGTGATGTTAAGTTTGACTTGTGAAGCAATTTTCTAAGACACTAGTCATAATATCCTGTTCAACATAATTCTCAGTAAACAGCATATTAAAAGTCTAAAAACTTGCCTCCGTCCGCCGCAGTCCATCCGCCGCAGTCCATCCGCCGTAGTCTTCTCGCCTCCTGCCGCCGCAGTCTTCTCGCCTCCGTCCGCCGCAGTCTTCTCGCCTCCGTCCGCCGCAGTCTTCTCGCCTCCGTCCGCCGCAGTCTTCTCGCCTCCATCCGCCGCAGTCTTCTCGCCCCAATCCGCCGCAGTCTTCTCGCCTCCTGCTGCCGCAATCTTCTCGCCTCCGTCCGCCGCAGTTTTCTCGCCTCCATCCGCCGCAGTCTTCTCGCCTCCGTCCGCCGCAGTCTTCTCGCCTCCGTCCACCGCCTCCGGTCGCTGTTCACCTGTGCTGCCTGGACTTGGTGTTTTTGTCATGGGTCCACTCTGTCAACCTCATGACCTACAAACCGCAATTTATGACGATCTGTCCAAGTCATTCTCCATGGGCTCTGGGAACTTCCTCTACACCCGAGTTTCTCCCTTAGCGACCACCCGAGCTGCATGCTAGTTGGACTGCCAGTATCCATCAGCTGCTTCCAGGGTGTCAGTCCAAAAAGACCTGATAGTTCTCTATCTTTGGTTTGAGAGCATACCTCCCTTCTGGTGCCTACGAGCTGATTTTAGGGTTGTCCCCAAAACAGGCACAGAAAATCTTGTGGCCACATCTCCGATAAGCCGCATTGACAATGGGGCGATGTTCTATCCACTTTCTCCAAAATGTGTTCAAGTTCTTCCAGAGGTAAAATTTGAAGCTCTGTTTCACAGATGACTCTGCCAGGATCCTCACAACACTTTTGGGCCTCTCTGGTTTGACTGGCATCCTCCCCCATCATCAGTCAACTTACAACCAGGGAGTGGTCAGTGGACAGCTCTGCCCGTCTTCACCCAAGAGTCCAAGACATACAGCCACAGATCAGATGGGAAACAACAAAGTCTACCATAGAACTGTGGCCATGGTGTCCTTGTGCTATGAGCACATATGGACACCCGTATGCTTGAACAAGGTGTACATTATGGACAGTCCATGATGAGCACAGAAGTCACATAACAGTACACTACTCAGGTTTAGATCAGGGTGGCCGATCCTCTCAACCACAAGCCTCCAGGTCTCACTGAGTGGCCATGTGAGTGTTGAAATCCCCCAGCAGAACAAGAAGTCTCTTGGAGGGACACTCTCCAGCACCCCTCCAACAACTCCAAAAAAGGTGCCCAATGTGAACTTCTACTTGTTGGCTTTTCTCCTTGGTAGGAGATTAGCCAACCTACTGCCCTGCTGGCGAAGCCACTTGGAAACTCGTGACCTTAAATTTCCGGCATTTCTGCTTTCAGAAGGGACGTCCTCAAAAGAAACATCCACTTCTTCAACATCATTGCTTTCATGATGTTGTGGCTCAATTTGAACATGTTCTGAGTTTCCATCAACAGAAGAAGCCTCTTCTACCAATGGATCCTCATAGACAGGTTCTAAATTTATCGCATCTTCCTGGCCGTCACAGCTCGTTTCAACGGCCAGGTCCATTTTGTCAAGGGGAACATCAGCACTTGTACAAACATCAGTGTCTGCGTCCCCTGGACAAGTTTCCAAATGGAGTCCACAGATGTTTTCCAAAGTCACAGGATCTTCATCAGTAAAAGTTGCCAAACTTGTCAAGACACCTGAAGTGCCACTGACAAGGTTGGCAGAAGCGTCCATGTCACTTTGGTCTTCATCTGCGTCCCCAGGGCATGTTTCCAAGTCCAGTTCACATCTGCTTTCAAAAGCCACGCTATCTTCAGGGGTAAAATCGTTTAGAGGTGTCAATACCCCTGAAGCGGCACTGACAAGGTTGGTGGAAGCGTCCATGTCATTTTTTTCTTCATCTGTGTCCTCAGAGCAAGTTTCCCAATTCATTGCACAGATGGTCTCCAAAGCCACAGCATCTTCAGGGGTGAAACTTGTTAATCTCGTCACAACACCTGAAATGCCACTGGCGATGTTGGCGGAAACGTCCGTGTGGCTTTGGTCCTCTGGAATTAACTCCTCAAACCCAAAATATCTCCACCTGATATTTTCTTCGCAGTCTTCGACAACATCTTCCTTATGTTGTCCTAGAAGTTTTTCCACTCCTTTAGAGGCTAAGTAGCCCAGGCCCCAACCGATCGATAGCATCATTTTTAAGTTGAAAGGGTGTGAAATTTTCTGAAAGTGGATTCTAAGGCAGCTGTAGAGCAAACTGAAAATTCTTGTATTCCAAATGATAATACTAATCTTTTGAACCTTTATGACATCATAGATGAGAACATTGGTGGCATGATGATGTCAAACAACCTGTGTCAGGTTCTTGTTTGTTTTAGTTGCTATGGAAACACAAGGAGCTATGTGTAAGGTGGGACTACTGTCAATAAAAAATGCATGGTAGACATTTAAATCCGTGAATGCAAGTCAATAAATGTGCATAAATTTAAGTTTTGTATTTGTCCTGGTTTTCAACTCATACATACGTGTAAAAATCAAAGATTTTACCTATGACAATACCCATAAACAAACAAATTAGTACAAGTGTTTTATAGAATATTTTTCTAGAAGTTAAACACATCAGTCACATTTAGAAACTGTCTCTAAGCCTCTGCTGGATCTATTTTGAACCGTCAGTGAGGAGGATCCCCTTAAACATATCATATCTTGCCTTAATTGCTTGTTTTGTTCATAAGGAAAATATTTAACATCTAAGAATTAGATTTTTTTAACATTTGAATAAGTGATAAGGATGATGTACCAAGCAGATCAGCCAAATAATTTTATGTTTAATCTGACCTTCTTTATTTATTTTTGTACCTTTTCTCATTCTCTAACATCTCAGCCTCTTCACTGTGTTTATGAATCGCCCCTTTGTGAGATCTCCTGTTGACTCTTAGCACCGCAGCATAAAGTGACAGTCTACCCAAAACATTTTGCTTCTCTGATTGCATTGCAGAACCAGTTAATGTTGTTCTGTCAGTTTAGTTGAGTTTTGTTGCCCTCTCCTCGCCATTTTTGAGTAAATGAGTTTTTTTCCCCTGTTGCGTTATTAAGCATGTTGCGATAAAAAAAAAAAAAACACAATAAAAGTAGCAGGGAGAACCTGATACCACAGTTATGAATATATCCCCATTCATTTCCATGAAGCCATCTCATTTGAAACAAACAGCAAATACCTGCAGCGATACTACAGCTGGGTTGATGTAAATATCCATACAGGTCAGCGTGTGTCCAGTTTGAGTGAAAAGAGGCGCGTGGGATCTGTGCTGAGGTAAACTCAATCCAGCTACGGCAAAACGCAGAGGCAACGCGCAGAGGCAACGCACAGAGGCAACACGCAGAGGAAACACGCCGCAGATTCAGTTTAATAAATATTTACATAGAGCATCATTCAATAAATCGATAGAAATCTAAGTGCTCACATCAAAACATCAAATTTAAATAAATAAAACTTGTACTAAATATTTTAATACAGACTGAAGGTTGACACTGATCATTCATAAGTTTTTAGTAGTGAAACCTTAACAACTACATGTGTACTATATTTTGTTAGTGAACACAAAATATAAGATAACAGATGGAAGGAAAGAATCATTAGTATAAAAAAACAAACAACGTATAAGTCAGAGACAAAAGCTGTACGTAATTTTAAAGGTAACAAAATGTTGGAGCAACTCTCGGAGCGTGTTGGTGCAGTGTAAAAACTTTAAACTTTGGGGAGAACTGAAAGATAAATATGAGCAGTAGCCTCACATGGGCCTGTTTAGTCCATGTCACATATTCTTAAAAAATAAATTTACAGATGAGGAACTATTACTGAAATGTATCACACTAGCAAGTGTTGAAGAAAAAAATCTATAAGTTTCAACCAACCTTTACTATTTTGGAGAAAGCATGAAGCACTGAAAAGATCAGTGTTGATTCAACAGCTGGAAAAAGACTGAAGCAAAGTAGAATTCACAATGATGCGAGGACAAATCCTGGAAAGGCAGTGATGTTAGAGTTTGTCTTTCACTTTCACTGCAGAAAACTAAAATTTACATTTGAGTAGCCTCATGTAGGCCTGTTTACTACTTGCCACATATCTTTAAGAAATGCAATTACAGATGAAGAACTTTTACTGAAATGTATCACACTAGCAGGTGTTACAGAAAGGTATCTATAGAGTTTAAAATTTAAGTGACTGTTTTCGGAACGGATGAAGGAAATTACAAACTCAGTCAGTACTGACTAGTCGTGCTACCTTAAATATTTACAGTAAAACAGTTAAACTGTTGTTTTCATTCAGAAGTTCCTACCCACTCTTATGCACACACACCCCCCCCCCCCACACACACACACACACACGCCCACGCACGCACACACACACACACGCACACGCACACACACACACACACACGCACGCACACACACACACACACGCACACGCACACACACACACACACACCCGCAGCAAGACTCCCCGGCCCCATTCTTTAATGACAGATACACACGCACGCACACGCAGCATGACAATCTGTTTAAAACCTGAGATAGTTACATTATTCCTCATCTAGTTCAACATGGTTTAGAACAGGGGTCACCAACTCCAGTCCTCGAGGGCTACCGTCCTGCAACTTTTAGATGTGTCTTTGCTTAAACACACCTGGATCCAATAAACTGCTCATTTCCAGCCTATTGCAGAGAGGAATGAATGCTGGTGAGGAAATTCAGACATTTTGGATCACAGGTGAATCTAAAAGTTGCAGGATGATAGCCCTTGAGGACTGGAGTTGGTGACCCCTGGTTTAGAATATAGTATATTTATTTATTCACTTACAAGTAAATGATTCCTATTGGTTAATTCAAAGAGTTCGGGAGGAGTTAACAGCGAGCAGATGGTCACAGAGGGAGGTCAGGAGGTTACAAAGTTCCCGTATGATTAAAGTCTTTGTTCGTGGGGGAATTTCCGGTCACAGGAAGGGGGGAGGGGTTTAATATCAATTAATCCTTCAAACTCCGATTAAAATTTGACTGAAGGGTATCGGAGGTCACAGGGTCACAAACGTCCTATGGGGGGAGGGGAGGAGGTCAGAAAGTTTCCATAGGGGAAGGTCAGGAGGTCACAAACGTCCTATGGGGGGAGGTGGAGGGGGGAGGGGGTAATTAAAGGGGGCGGGCTTTGATAACGTTTAATCCATCAAACTCGGATTAAAATTTGACAGAAGGTGGTATATATAGTCTCTCTCCTATGAACAAGACATTGAATGTAACTTCCTTCTTTATGAAATGGCATCAGATTTTAGCGGTTGTAGGATTTCTCTCGTCTTCTGTAAAAGAAAAAATTATTTTGCTCGTCAGCACGAGACATGCATGTTTGTTTTGGTTGCATTTACCCAGAATGCCCTGTACTGTAGTCCGCTTCCTGCTTCTGGAGAAGTCTCCGATCCGCTTGGCGTCCTCTTGTGAATTCGAACCGCACCAGAGTTCACCAAACCGAGACATAGGTTTGTAGGAAGAAAAAGAATGAGTTTGATTCACACCTCCCCAAATGAACTGAACCTTTTAGGGAAAAAAAACTAGAATTTGATTAAAGTGGACTAAACAGGACTGGTGTAAATGCACCCTAAGATGCAACGCTATGAAACAAGGTTGATGCATATATTTTTTCAAGGATGAAAAACCTAGTCATACTGTTTCCTGGCAGTACTGTTTACTCTGCCTATCGCTTCCATGTGTCATTAATTAGAACTAAGTGATTGGGAAAATACAGATATAAACAGCCAATCACGTTCTGATTTGCAGCCTCGGATTGCTGTAGGATATTCTACTCGTCTCTCATGAACATTGTAACAGCAGACAGAGCAAGAACAGATCAGATCAGACCAGACGCGGCTGACGACAGCGACACAAAGTTTTTCCACCCAACATCTGGACCTCAATCAACCCAGAATTAGTTGTTAGCTGCTGGAAACACCCTTCAACAAAATACTTTGAGGATAGAATAGTGACATATTTTCTTCACAGGGACCCTTGTTTGCACAAATCATTTAATTGATGCTTTAAGCCCGTTGCAATCTTGCGGGCTTAAAATTTTTGACTTTGAGTGAAATATTTAAAAGATATTCAAAGTTAATTTTCTTTCAGGAAGACAAATAGAAAAAGCTAATTTGATTTTAGGGTTCACTAACTATTTACTTCCTACTGTATGGTATATATTACAAAGTGCAGCTTCGGTTCATTTGCATTATTCCAGTAGAAAAGCACATGTTGCAAAGGTCTTTCATTCACACTCTTTTGGACTAACTTTCTGTCTTTTTGGGACACATTACATCATGATTCAGTGACGCAGGTTTGAAAACAATAAAGGTCTGGCAGCTCATAAGGTTTGGCCAACTTTTCTGAGGAAACTAAAACATCTCAACATCAGATCTGAACCGACTAAAGCGAGTTGTTTGTTCTGTGCTGACCCAGTTTCTCAGAGGAAAAACAGATCAAAATCAAAACTTGTGATTCGGGTTTTGAAAAGCTCTTTCCACCCTGCTTAGTATTTATTCTCCTATTGTACTCGGTGTAGTAAAGTTCTGTCAGTCCAAAGGATTAAACAGGACTAACGTCTGCAAGGGTAGTCCACAATCAGTGAAAATTTTCAAAATTGCTCCGTTGCGCTTTCTCTTGCTCCGTTGCGCTTTCTCTTGATTCAACCTGGAGCACCATATTTGGTCTTCATCTGCGTTTCATATGCATCATGCAAAAAAAAAAAAAAATTCTTTAGAAAGATGAGGTCATTCAGGTTTTCTAAAGTGGAAAAAGAGAGAATATGGTTAGTCAGTGAAAAATATCCTCCATCTTTGGTGTGAGAGACCAGGGCGAAATAAGTAAAAAGCTGCTTTACTAATTCAAGGAACCACAATCCATCTCACTCAGTGTGTTGTAGCTTTTTTTACTTTTTACATTTTGTCCCAAAGAACACTCAAAAATCTCCGGTTCAGGTGAGCCAGCAGATTTTCTATCAGATTTTCTATTTTTTTAAGGTTGTCACATCTTCAGAAACTCAAGCTTCAAGAGTGCAACAATAAAACACTGGAAATGTGATTAAATGTTACAATTTCTACAGTATATTGCCAGAGTTGGTTAGAAATCTAAACAGAAGCAACAGATTTACTTTTGAGAAGTTTTGACTTTAAACCTGGAGACTGCACCATTGAATGATCCTTACTGTGGTGCTTTGCCTATTAAAAGTTGTTCAGCTTGTTTCACATTTCAACCACAAACACCTAAAGATTTGATTTACAAAATCTTTTCAAGGCAGTCATCATTTCTCTTTCGTCCAACAAATGTGCACTATTTTGTGTCTATTTATTGACTAAATTTCCCGAATGATATTTATCTTTATATTTTTTAGCCCGTCTTTTGTGGCTGGAAATACAGTGGAGATGGAGATTGAGACAGAGTATGGCGGAAGCAACAAGATTTTTCTTTTTTGTACAGAAAAAGTTTTGCGTACAAAAGTTTCTAAAAGTTTGACAAAACTTGATGGACAATACACGACCGGTCCACCCTTCGGACAGAAACAAAAATCTCTTCTCTAACGACAAAATGGCCACTTTACATGGCTTCAGCTGTTTAAGGACCAAACCAAATTACATCACCCATCTAAATACATAGCATACATTTTAATAAATACAAATGTACACATTTTACCATAAATTTTTTTTATAAGCATTTAATATTTTAACCTTACACCTCGGCAACCTTATGAAAATACACTGACAAAAGAGGCATATATAGAAATTCCTCACACAATTGTCATCCTCACAGGCAACCATCACTTTAATGAGGAGCAGCTGTAAATGGTCTGTAGCAAGAGGCTACATGCTAAATGTTAAAATACTCACATAAATATTTATGAACTTCTACTTGAAGAGCAATGCTAAATAAAGAGCTAGTTAAAGTGTTTTTAATAAAGTAGAAAAGTTACTCTTAAAGTGTTGTGCAGCTTATCACAAAAAAAACAACAAAAAAACAACGGCACCAATAATAAAAACCTCTTCATTACAGTTAGTTCATGATAAAATACATTTTATTTATTTTCAGTGTGGCTCCAATTATTTGGTTCTCATTATCACTCTGGATTATTTGTAAGTTGATTTATCACCTTTTGGCCTTTGACATCTCTTAGTTTGATATAAAATTGTTGAAAAAACTTGTCAAGAGATCCTAAGTGTATTTTTTTTTTCCGTTCTGTGTTTTCTCCTACGTCAAGCCATGGGAATGGAAAAAAAAAAAAAGATTAAATGCCTTCGCATGACATTGATCTAATCAAATCCAGTTTAAGAAAGCAGGCTGGAGTCACTTCAGTAAGCACAAACGTAAACTACAAGTGATTTTCTTATTGAAGCATTAGTTTGATAGTGTGCCAAATAGTGTCTTTCTTAGAATTAGTTTTCACAAAGGTAATCACAATGGTGCAAAATGTATTAGAGAATAGGAATAAAAATACCTCCTCCCTTTGTTTTGCATATCAGTGTATTGTTTTTAATCTTTTCTTTTATACCTCTGTCAAATTATTTTGTAGCTGCCTTTTACTTCAGAGGTGTAGGAAGAAATGTTGGGACGTATTGGCTTGGTATGAACTGTAGTAACAGTTTTGTTACCAGTCTGTCACAGATTTATATCATCTGTACCATGTATATAACACAAAATGCATCAATTCTGACTCAAATATTGTAGTGATAATCCAAAATAACATTTAACTCAAGTTAAAGTAAGCAGACAATTAAATCCTTGGAATGGTAGGTGATTAAAACTGAAAGTTAATAGAATAGCATGGGGGCATTAATGAGCGGATCTTCAACATAAAAATTAAAAAGTGGAAAAAATACAGTGAAAAGTGACATACTTAAGCTTCACATAGCAGAACACTGAATTTCATACTCGGAATACATGGTAAAATAGGAAACCTTAACTCATGTGTCTCTAATCAAATGTTCTTCCTTCTCTTCAAATACCCCAATCAGACCTTCTCCCATTATTGTCCCAAAGAAAGAAAAGGCAGGAAGTTTGGATGGAAACCAAAGTGAGATATACGCTACATTTTTAGGTGAAGTCCTAAAAAGATTTTACACGTATTGATAAGGGCATGAGTACATAAATGTCTGTTTTCATGTTATCTGATTGTAAGTATTTGTTGCAGCAGCTTCAAACAAGATGTTTTCTCTGTAAAAACGTAATTTGGGAGACATCTGTCCAAAGAAAACGTCTCGGAAACCCTTTTAAACATTCTTCCCTGACATCAGAATGACACAACTAGTATTACAAAGCATAATGGAAGAAAGAAAGGAAGAAAGATAAGGAAAACATTTATTTGATCAGCTATTCTTCCATAGTGGTTGCTAGTGTTTCATGTTGAAACAGTTTTACGCCTGGTTGTTTGAGTAAAATAAGCTGTGGCACCGCATAAACATTGCGTCATGGCATGGCCCCTTTAGTGCAAAAACAGTTGACTAAATAGCTTTTCCACAAAGACATTCGCAGGTGTGTAACATACACTGTGATCGCTGTGTATATGTTTGACCAAAAACCCTGTGCTGAGGTCCACGTTGGCTAAAACAAGAAAACGCATGGTTTATTTAATCACGTCAACTTGGAAAAAACTCATTTTTTCAGAGAAAAAGGGTAACTGGACATGTTAGAGTTGAGTCTCAAACCACAGTCTCAATTAGGATTGGAGGATTTTGTGATCTTACAACTGCCTTAGCCATCAGCCAATTGAGTCAAACAGGAATGTAGCCAACAGAAGGTTACCAGAAGCTTAGCCACAGTAAAGAGTCCACTTTGCCCACCTTGGTCTGTGATTCAGAAATGACCAAGAAGAATTCATTGTCTGAGCCAAGAGCAGGAGGCAGGCTGGAATGCGTTTATACGTTACTATTAACTTCAACTATTACCGATGCATATGCCAGTGTGAAGCTGATGAGTCATACTGACTGTAGGATTTAGATTAGAGCTCATAGGAGGCCAGCTCAGACTAGCAAATTTTTTATTCTTGACCTTTTTCGGGCGCTTTTATTTATGTGTTTTGGGTCATTATCCTGCAAAGGACACTAGGCTGTCACCTCTCTCTCCAGAATACCTTGATAGTCTTGCACACATACCCTGCACCGATTTGAGACAGCCTGTGCCAGATGCAGCAAAGCAGCCCTAGGACGTGATCGAGTCTCCTCTATGTGTGAACTGGGATCTTGTCTTGGTATTTCCTGAGAGCAGGTGCCTTGTCAGAAAGCTGCAGCTTCATCTCATCTGTTGAAACGTCATTCTCCTTGAAGCTTTGTGATTTGTCAATAAGAGTGGGGGCAAATTCAAGTTTTGCTTTATTATGATTTTCTTTCAGCAGAAAACCTCCTTGGTCATCTTCCATGAGGTTCCCTTTGGCTCAAACAACACAGACGGCACGATCTGACGCTGATAAACCTTGACCTTGGAGTTGACCTTTGACTTCTTTGGAGGTTATTTGGGGCTCTTTGTTTATCACTCTAACAGTAAACTAAGTTCAATCAGGTTTGGAAAAACTAATTTGGAAGAAAAAAAGACAGAGAAGTGGCATCTGGAAGCAAGGAAATAATGGTAGGATAATCAAACTGCAATATCTGTGCATGTGTGTTCAGTTTGTGGTTAAATACATGTATTTTGTTATAAATAGATAATGGATAACCAAAGGTTTTTAAGAAAACAATGGAGAAAAAAATGCTTACAAATTCACAAGCCATTTATTTTTCAGCTAAGGTTAAAATAGAAGGCTCTGAATCATGCTACATTGAAATATAATAGTTTTTTATTTAAGTACATAATGTATTCTCTTATCAGTGTGGAAATGAAGGCATTATTCATCCACCATCAAAACTGCAGCATGGCCTTTTACTGGTGAGTGATCTGAGCAGACATTTGCATCTGTCTTGTTTCAGTTGCTAATACTTTTACCAAGTTCCTCATGGCTTATCCTTTTGATTTTTCAACCGGTGCAGGCTAACGAGAACATGGTGTTGGCTCTCTAACCCTTTAATATTAATCAGTTGTTTGGTAAACTGACAGCAAAAGCAGGTGGGACTGAGGAGACGGAGGGATAATTGACCCATCTTCGGGGTCAGTGGGTCAATCCCTTGATTCTCCCAGAAGGTCAGACTATTTGAGGTCAACGGAAAAAACTCTGTGAGAAACAGCAATGAAACATGATAGACAAAAAAATAGTGATAATATTTCTCTGTTAAAAGTAAAATAGGGTAGAAAGCTTAAGACAGCAGGAGGGTAAACCACCTTTTAAGCAGCTTTTCTGTTTGAGGAAAAGATTTCAGATCCAAAAGCTGATTTTATATTCACAAAATAATAATAGCATGACTCTATTCCATGTTACCCTATGCAAATGCTTTGTCTGCGCTGATGCAGATTCACTGTTAGATCATGTAAAGGGCAAATGACTCGTGTACGTATGGTGCTTTATCTAGTCCAGAGGACTCCAAAGCACTTTACTCTACATTAAGTCATTCACACCCCCCTCCCCCACACACACGCACACACACACTCACACACTGATGGTGACAGGCTACAACATTGTAGCCACAGCTGCCCCAAGGCAGTCTGACAAAGTGAGGTTGATGTAGCAGACACAAGTACATGCTATAGAAAACATTGGATCATCATTTAGTGTCTACATTAGCATACTTGGCTGTGTGCATGGCGTTATGCTGAATTGAAGCTTTCGTCTGTTTTTAATCAGAAATGCTAACGGTTTGTTGAACTTGTAATTACTGCTGTGTATTCCTTGACTTGATCAGCCTCTTTAGAGGACACAAGTGCCTTCGGGCAGCTCTCATTAATGTGCCACGAGACAATGAGTAAGTTCAAAAGAAAGAGACAGGAAGGACCAGAGAGGGTCACAGGTGGGTGGACACTCAGCCAACCAGCCCGCTGTGCAATTATCAATCCAGACTGCCAGACAGACAACATACCCTGATACTGATCTTTCTCAAGGTGAAAAGGGTCAGCGGCTTGTGAACGTGAACTCAAGTGGAACACTTAATTATTGCTGGTGCCTGAGAAGCACACAGCACAGTGTTGTGATGAATATCCCCACTGTCTGTCTGGAAAACTCATCCTTCACTTTCGCTGAAAAAGATTGCTTTGAGTGGCTGCAGTCGGTTCATTTTGTTCAGTTTCTTAAACCAACTGCAATCTTTGCTCCTGAGCCACATCGTTACATTTGATATGTTCATCGTCGTCTCTCTTCCTTTCTTCTCACATTTCCCATCAGTCAGCAGGGCGTACCTAGTGATTGCATTGAGCAGTAAATATCAGCTTAAATTTTTCTTCAAAACCACCAAAAATATACTTCAAAGCTAGGATGAAGAAGAAAATAACCCTCGAGTGTCACAAATCAGCAGAAAGTTAAGTACTCTGACCAAGACAGACAGACAGGCCTTTCCACCAAATAACACAACAGACAAGTCTTCCTCTGTTTGTGCTGCCATTTCTGCTCACTGTAAAACATTTGAAGGTGGTTAAACTTGAAGATAAAAGTCCACCTGCTGCCTTGAAAATGCAATTTAACTCAACAAGAAACTTGTATTGGTTTTAATACAGAAATTAAAATTCATTAAGTTGGTTTAATAAGAGTAGACAATTTGTCTAAACATTGTTTTTTAAGTTCTTTATTCGTAAATTATGAGCTTTAACGTAATGCTGCAATTTAAACCAAATAATTATTTAACAATATGCAAGAAAAAGCTCCCCTCACCTGGTTCAAGAGCACACATTTCTCTGTTATTTTTATTCACAATATCAAGTTAAAAGAAGTTTAGAATAATTTAAATTCTTGTTTCAAATTCCATGAACAAAATTTCTGATCTGATAGTGAATTTCACAAAACACCACAATGAACTCTGCTCAAAAACCATTTAGCTTAGCATTTTGATGCAACCAATCACTTGTCTTTTTCTTTTGTTTTTTTTAAAGTGCTAACCTAGAAACTCCAGTTTATTCAACTCTTTGTTAAGGTTTGACAAAATTAATAAAAACGTTAACATAACTTACCACTGTGAGTTTATCTTTCATAAACTCATACATCTAGGTTCAAAACCTAAATCTGGCTAAATTTATTTGACTTAAAGAGTAGAAGAGGGCAGACACATCTAAATGTGGCTCAAATGTTTTACAGTGCATAACCCTGACCAGTCAAGGTATCAGTCAGTGAGTGAACTATTAGGCAGCAAAGTAGATCTGCAGCATTTTATTCTCAATATAATATTACAGGACTCAAATAAGAGGTATGATAAAAGAAAAAGCGTGCTTTTACCGATCCTAAACGAGGTGGCTGTAAATGTAGACAGTTTCTTTCAGCCTTTCCTTTTAAGACGCTAGCTTCCATTTACGGTAGTATGTGGAAAACAATAAGTACCCAGCTGCACAATGCTGTCAAAACGTGACGCCTCTCTTTAAGCTGCACAGTTGTTGGCAGGGCGTACTTAAACATGAAAAAACAAAAATGAATGCGAGCAATTGTTCTGCGTTGTCCCGGTGGACTTCTCCTCAAGATAGAGAGAGAGGAAAAAAAAAAAGTCACGTTCCCCACGCCCAACCTATCAGGCTTTCTGGGAACTTAAAGGAGCTGCATTCCATGTAACTGTCTCTTCTGCAAATCATTTGGCTACTGCCGACGCCAAATGTGATCTGGTGGTTGGTTGCCATCTTGTGATTCAACCTTTAAGGAGGGAAGTCAGGAAAGCAGCTGGGATCTGTAGAAGCTTTGTACGAGATTTTTCCATGAGTTCACCAGCCTGCGGAGGATGAAAGTCTTCTGTGAACCTTGTTCAATGCTGTCACTTCACTCTGGGTATTCTTTTTTGTTGTTGTTGTCCAAATGTTGGGATCTATAAACGATCAGTGTGATCAGGCAGTCATGTCTATAAGTTAATTTGTGCTTAGACTTACATTAAAGTGTGACTTTTTTCAGAACTGAACAGCTCAATCCAGACAATGCTTCATTATTTCAGGGTGTTTCACAACTGCAGAAGTAAAATCCTCATCAAATAAAACTTTTAAATGTCTCTCCGTGATGACAGGAATCTGTTAAAGGACATTTCACCTCTATCCAGTTTTTCAATACCTTAAATGATTTCCATTCATGTCTTAGATTGTGTATGTGTACTCCAATTGTATGATCAAAAGATCGTCTCAACCACATCGGAGACGTGGTCAGTACATAATTATCAATTGACCTATGGAATAAAGAATAAATTCATAACCTGATTGGCAACATGAATTTGGCTAAAACATGTCACAAACAAGACAAAATGGCCCGATGTAAAGAAATTCAAAAACATTTGAGAAACAAAGTCATCGGCATCATTCATGGCCATCTTACTAAAACTACTCAATTGTTGACTCATTCAGGAGCTCATCAAAGAATCCATCCAAAATAATATTAAAACTATAGACCTCCTTCGTCTCACTTAAGGTCAGTGTTCACTATTAAACTATAGGTTGCAAGGCCTCAACCACTTTTTTCTTCTTCTTACAAAAAAACCCATCTTTTGGGAAAATATACTGTGTAGACAGAAGGGACCAATTGCTGCTTCCAAAAGTGGAATTAATAAAAGAAAAAAAAAGGGGGCACAAAAGTAAATGTTTCACTCCAGTTGTCGTTTCAACTGAGACAATGAGAACGGCTCCAGTCCCTCCTGTGGCCGTCCAGATGTCTGCTGTCTGCAAAAAGAACTGGAGCTGGTGATGAGATAATGACGCTGCCATTTAGAGGCAGGATTTGGCAGTAGAGTAATCAGCTCCCGCCTGCACGAAGGCTGATGTTGCATCTGCTTTATGTCCTTACAAACTGCGGTGACCACACTGAATTGTTCCATTTACGCCTCTAAATTGTCCCGTCGTCCCCTGAGCCAAGGCATTCGGGCTTTGCCTCGTCTTCTTGGTCCGTCTTCGTTAACAGCACCATCATCTCCTTTGCCGTTTGTTGGCGATCACTAATTGTGTGGTCGTAAGTCAAATTTTGACAATTCAACATGTTCACTTTAAGAGCCAAATAAAAGGCCAACAGGACATTACATCAACGCTTTTACTGGTCTGTTCTAAGTAATTCTGTCATTACTTTCAGTAGGAGAGTAATGACAGACTCTCATTACAGACCGGACTATCATTACTCTAAGATGCTCTGTCCTGGGTGACAGATTGTCCATGTTAATCCACAGAGGAGGGAGACTTGCAGAGTGGCTCATCCTACTAATAGAGTCATGCAAATTGAAACAAGGCTGCCTTATTGTCCCACTGCACTCTACTACACATTGTGTAATTGTGAGACAACTTGTGCATATTTTTCAACTCTATTTTTATTTAGATGGGACTCAAAGTTGCAACTGTGGTCATACAGTTTTTTTCTTTTCCCTTTGTCTCCTGTGACGAACTGGGCAGCGATAGATATTTAATCAAATTGATGCTGACAAACCAGAAATATGACTTGGGTTATGTTATCTGCACGAGAACCCAACATGGCAGCCAAATACTCCAACATTTGTCTAGTCTATCATCGTTCGTAGCCTTTTTCAACGCTGGTTCTCAAGGTGCGCTGCCTGTTTTAGATGTTTCCCTGCTTCAACAAACCTGGTTACGACTGATTTCTGATTAACAGGCTTTTGCTGAACTGCAGTTATCTGAATCAGGCGTGCTAAAGCAGGGAAACAGATGAAACATGCAGTTTCCTTAAAGCACAGGATAATAATGGATAGCTAGTCTAATCTTCTAATATACACATTTAGATGTGTGTATTTTGTTTGTAATACCTGTCATTATTAAAGAACTGCTGCTACTACATTTACACATGTATATCAATGATTTAACCACTCTCTGTATCTGGTCATTGTTCAGGGTTATGGGGCAGAAATATGTTAGTCTTTGCATTATCATTCATAAAGTTTCTGTCTTTCCAAAGCCTCAGTAAAAGTTTTCTAGCTGTACCAGTGTTGTGTATGGATGGAGTACGTCTACACGTCTACACAATCATTAGTCGAAAGGTGGGACAAACTCTGGACAGGTAAACAGACCATCGAAGAGTTAACTCAAGACAACTCACAATGCACACACAAATCTCACCTCGTCCATTTGCAGCGCTAATTAACCTAACATGGATGTTTAATAGACTATAGGGACGAACTGCAGTACCTGGAGAAAACCTAGCTGTTTCAAATTAGCACTAACAATGTGCGTCCCAACCCATAAAACTTTTTTAAAAAACAGCTTTACTCAAACCTCCTTGAAGACTGTTAAATCATCTCGGTTTTCTGCTCTGGCCATCCAACTCTTTGTTCCACCGGACAGAGTAATCTGCCAAATGGCCAAAGATTTTGGCAGCTGCAGTCCTGACTTCCTCTCGTGATCCCTCAGCATTAAGTATGTGATGAAAAAAGGCACAACAGTGACTTTCTCTTCTGAGGTATCTGAGAGTCATGGCAGGCTCATGAAGCCCATCACAGACATCTACCGGTCCGCAGTGGAAGCCGTCCTCACTGGACACATATACTTTCTGGCAGCGTCGCAGCATCAGACCACAAATTACCGAGAAGGACTGGGAAACGGTGCTTCTAGGATTTATTTTACCACAGTAACAAGACATAGCAGGCTTTAGACCGACAGCAGAGTTTCAAAAGATTTGTGCAACTCAGAAAGCAGAGTGCCATGGAAAACTATTCAAATATACTGAACTTCTTTTTTCACGTTTTGTCATGTTAAAAAAACTAATTTTGTCTTTTGACGGAATTTTAAGTGATCAGCCAACAAATCTAGTCATAACTGACAAGATTTTAAAAAACCAAATCATAGATTTTAAAAATGTTTTGAGGTGAAATGACTATGTATACATTCCCTTCACTCTGATACCACAAAATAAAATGAAGGGCAACCAGTTTCCTTAAGAAGTCTAGTTATTAATAAATGGAGGTAATTTAGTCTATTTGCTAAAGCATTTGCTCTTCTGCAAACACCTCAGATTGTTGTCAGAAAAATAAGTAGAGAATAAGCAAACAAACACAGCAGGATTAGGCTATAAAACAATCACCATAGCTTCAAACATCCCAATTAAATGATCTGGTCAGACACATTATTACACTAATGAAATTGAATAGAATAGAAATAAGCCTTACTCTCCCACAGTGTGGAAATTCAGGTGTACCAGCAGCATGCATATTCATACAAAGGTAAAAAAAATAAAAAATAAAATAAAAATAAGAGTAAGAGACTCTAAAGGGAAGGCAGATAAGAAAAATAGTGCTGTGCTGTTAAATTACAAAATTAGCAACTGAGTAATCTAAAAAAAAAAATAAGGTAAGCATTCGTCTTTGTGCATATAGATGCAGGAATGTCATTTGAAATGAGAAAACTACAGATAACGGGAAGGAGATTGTTGGGAGCAGTGATGGTTGTGAACTCTTTCAGCATGCTATGCTGAGGGGAAGGATCTGTCGTAACGTCCCTTTGTGCACATAGGATGCAGCAGTTTGAAGGAGCAGATCCAAGACTTTCAGATTGCAACACACTATTTCTATTAAGGGACAGTTTATTCATTCACTCCTCAAATCTGACCTTTAATAAAAGGACCAAATGATTGTTTAAAGAAACCCACAAGATGGTGCACTTTCAGTTTACCACACAGCAAACATCTGAAAGAACGTGCTCTGTACAGATGACACCAAGAGTAAACATTTTGACTTATTGAAAAAATTTTAATTTAATTTTAATTTAACTGTCCAGCACATCATCCCTCACAGTGGTGGCAGCATCATGATGTACGGTTTCCTTTCTGAAGCAGTCCTTAGTGCTGTATTTGGAGCCAAATGCAGCAGAATCACAGATGAAAATTTATTGAGGCAACATAAGACGTCTGCATCTGTGACTATGTGATTTTGGGTCAACGGCGATTCCAAAGTAATCTGTGTGAGAATGCGGCGAAATGTCATCCATCAAATTGTGGTTTTAAATAAATACAGTTGTTGTGGATTGTTTGATGGCTTTTTTTTTTGTTATGCCTCTACTTTAGAGACGTTTTTCTACTGCATCACTGGATTATTTATTGTGATTTTAATGTTGCTCGACTTTCTGAGAAAGACCAGAGTAAAACATATTTTGTGTAGATTCCATTTAATCCATGTGACGAGCGAAAACTAATAACAGTTTGGCCTTATCAGGCTATTACCTTTTATTGCATCCTCCATGGCTGCAGTAATCTTGTTGGCCTGAGCTTTGTTTTCTCCCCATTTCCATGGCAAAGCTGGGGGCTCCAGAATATGAGGCCACCTTTAACCATTTAACCCGACCACACCTTAGTCCCTCAGCATCGCCGGCTCCCTTTAGAGTCATCACACAATGAGATTACCTTAAAAATTAGGTGTTAATCAAGTGATAAATGATAAATCCAAACACATGCGGCCTAAACTGAAAATTGTGCTGGCTTGCCTCAAAGCATGCTCGTCTTTTACACTCTGGCACACAGAGACGCAATCACACAGTAACAAACCACACCTACACACAGAGAAATCTGAAAAGTCGTCTTTATTTTATTAATTTTTTTTTGATTCAGGTGGTGTCATGGAGAAAGAAACAGGTGAGGTCATCTTCAGGAGGGGACAACCCAAACAAAAAGTTGGAAAACAATCTATTTGGGGGTTATGAAAAATTTAGGAAGCCAAAATCATTCATTTTAAAATAAGAAACTCGAGACGACTTTTTAACAACAAAAGAATCACTTGTGATTAAGCAAGACATATTGCTCAGGGATTTAAAAAAAAAAAAAACACTTTCTCAGAAGTGATGCACTGTTGCCTTTTTCTTGGAAGGTGGAAGTGCAACCATGGAAACATTTTATATTTGTTGTGTCAAGCCTAAACCGTCAGAAAAAAAAACTATATTGAAAAAAAAAGAGAGGGAGGAGGAAAAATAAAAACAAGAGGAAGATGAAAACGAAAGCCAGAGAGATAGCGTACAGCGGGTGGGAGTCAGCGGAGCTTCAGACACCTATGACACGCTGCTGTTTGCCTCCAGATGGACTTCTCGCCCTCGCCATACTCATATTGTGTTTTAATTTGTTTTTGCAACAATTTTCAGAATATGTAACAGAAAATGAGAGCTGTAAATGATGTAACACGCAGCAGATGTGTGAACTGGACGTTCATGTTCACTGCAATTTCAATAAGCTTTAAACGTATCAACCTAAGGGGCATTCTATAATGAAAAAATGACTTTATTTTCCTCTTTACGTTTTACCCAGTGGTTCGCTTGAGATCTGGAGATTTCAGAAGGTTTGTGGATTCAACCACACAATTATCAGGGGATCTTCTCTGCAAGCTGAACCAAAATTTGCTGAACAGAACATTTTCTGGACTGTGTCCATCCAAAAACACAGTGCCTACAAAATTAGCATGTCGTTAGTGTCCCATACTTTACAATCAGTAGCAGAACTTGAGGATCCATGTTGTTGTCTTGGAGTTTGAGATGATTTAGAAATCTGCCCATGGACACTTGCTTCTGTCTAGTCTAGTACTGAACTATCATGTACAACTTTCTTATTGCAGCCCAATGCAGCTGCCTCTCTCATGGCTACTCTTTTCTCTTGTTGATCTCGGCGGATTCTCATGTTACAATAATACTCTGGGTGCCGTTATGAAACGTGGAAGCTAAAAGAGACTGACGTGACTTTCTAAATGTGTTACGATTGGTTTTTCCCACATATGTCCAGATTGGTTTTGGATAGCCTTTTTCCCTGAATAAATGAAAGAAACATTAGAAGAATTATAGATTGTTACCATGGCAGTGAACTAAGACATGCCCATCAAGGTATTCTCGTTTGACCCAGCTCAGTTGCTGTGTGTGCTCTGATTTATGTGTCCAGGTTAGAGCACACATAGCATGACCATGTGCACACAAAAATGCTACAAGGATCCAGATGTGAGGATTTTCTTGCGGGGAACACCCACTGTAAATCAAAGAGGCTTGAACAAATGAAAAGAAAAACAAAAGGAATCTAATCAACAGAATTCAGGGTACAAGGAAAAAAAAACAAACACACAACTTTCGCAATTTTTGTAAATCACAGCTAAAGTATTCAAACTTTTCACTTTCTGTCCTTTTGGGGGGTTTTAAGTGATGGACCAAGACAAAATCGTGTAGAGATGGGAATTTCAGGGAAGATTTTTTCAAATATTTTCAAAGTCACATGAATTTCAGGGTATGTCTCTGCCAAACTGAACATTTTGAACATTTCCTTAAGGCTCAGTAAGACTGACTAGCAGAATCTTCTGTTCTTTCCACAGATCCTGAATTTGATCTGTAGCATTTATGGAGTTTCACCTGTTTAGAGTTGCTTTTGAACCATAACCAATGAAACACTCACCAACATATTTGATGTGTATTGATGATTTTGATGATGGCGCTCATCAAAATGTGATGTTTGCTTCTGGTTTGCCCAATTCTTGACCTTATGGTGTCTTTTATGACTGCATTTCTTGTGTTTTCATGATGTAAAGCACTTTGAACTGCCTTACTGCTGGATTGATTGACTGATTGAATTGGCCTCTCTAAATTACCCTTAGGTGAGTGTATGTGTTGTTTGCCCTGCTTTCTTTCAGCTTGTTTCATGTCTGTTGCCCTGTGATGGACCGGTGACCCGTCTCGGTGCATCCTGCCCCAATGACTGCCAGCAATAGACACAACCCTGCAAGGATAAGCAGGTACAGCCAGTTGGTGCAAGTATGCTTGTACATCATGTAAATTGTAGATGTTTCATGTAAAAAAAATAATAATTTGATAGAAGACAGGAGCTCTTCTCCATTCAAACGAAAGCTGAGTTTCTCTCACACTGTCAGTGTGGCTTCCTGGTGATTTTACCAAGTGCGATTCTGAAACTTTTTCCTGTTAGTCTATGGAAACTTTGCAGTTCAGAAAAAGTATACAATCGAATCCACACAGGGGAAATTACATGGTGCGCAATATAAATCAGAAACTATTAGGAAGCTGTCGTTGAGCTTCTTTCATGTACCTACTTTGGCACAGAACTACAGAAACATGAGTCCATTATTGTTCTACAGTACACGGGGAATTGTTCTGGGCCTTAACCTAGATTCCTGCTAAGAATTACCACACACTACTGAATTGGATTGTTCTTATCTGACAGGCAGGATGTTGACCCTTTTTTCTAACAAATGAATCTGATTACCTTTAAGAAGGTCCTTCAACAGTCGTCTGTGTACAGCCCACTGTTTGCTGCAGTCTTCCACATGTTTCTAATGCATTGATTTTCATGCTCTGAGTCCATTTCAGAGGCTTGCTAGGACTCTAAACCAAGCAGGAGTTACGGGACAGTACAGTGGATTATCTCACGGACGATGGTCATGCTGTTCTGTGTTACATGTTAGCATGGGGATCATCCCAAGTTGAAGAACGACTTCTCTTTTTTAATGCAGCACATCGTAAATTCAGCTTATATAACTTCAGCTGGAAATACATGGATATCATTCCAACATGTTACACGTGGTTGGTTCTTGGAATCGAATTTGCAACACAAAAAAGCCCAGAAGAGGCCTCAACCTTTTAAACAAAACCAAACTGGGTCAAAAATTTTCATATAAAAGACAATATGAATTCGATTCTGGTCCAATGCTAATGCTGTACATCTTGACGAACTGAGTAGTCCAAGTGGCTCTGTGATAAAGTTCAAATTTAGTGGCAGCCCTTCTAAAAGTATTTACTTCAGTCGCTGTTTTCCGGCACAGCATTCACACTCAACATTTGATCAAATTACAACCATAGACATTGTATTTTTTTTGGGTGATTTTGTATGACATGCCAACACATTTCAATTGTGAAATGAAAGGAATTTAATAGATTTTGTTGATGTCGTGTATTTCTATGTATCAATACTTCACAGAACCGCCCTCTTTTAAAGCGGCACATTTCCACCGGCTTCCTCATCTCTGCCCAGTCTTCTTTGCAGAATAGCGGAAACTCAATCACGTTTGATGGATGTGCGCGTCGCTGGTTCCACTGTAAGACGAACCTCCAGCTCGGCCTCAAACAGCTTTTCTTCCTGGACCGCCCTGTACTTTTTGCTCCATCCATCTCCATCCCCGTCCGTGCCGATGACAAGCATCCTCACAGCACGTTCACCACAAAGGAAAGGCTACAATCAGGATGATGCATGGTGCATTTTCTCCACAGTTAGCATTTCGAGTTATGGTCAGAATGCAGAGCTTAGATGTCAGCTGAGCTCAACACCTTCTTCCAAATGTTTAATGTCTTGTGTCCATGGTAAACGCCAAACCAAACAAAAAATTAGATGCCTTGTACTAAACAGCAGAGAATTGTAAATAACTAACATTTTTAGAATTAGTAAAGGCAAACTAAGACATGACAGGCGATGGTTTACATTTTTAGATTGTGTGACAAACTATGTGACATAACTTTGAACATAAAAAACAGAATATTGAGTCCTTTGCTACGCTCGGAATCCTGACACTTTACTACAAGTTACAGAGTAATCTGTGTACGTCTGCATGAATGTGTGCTCGGGTAAGTGTGGCTCTAGTGTAAAAGTGTAAAAAGTTCAATGCATAGAACATTTCAGTGCAACAAAACAGCATTAAAAGATGAAGGGAAAGGTGAAGAGCCCCATTATGGTGTTTTGCCTCGGGCCTTGAAATAATTAAATCCAACTATGACAGAAGGCCCAGCGCTGTCATCACCACCGGCGGCAAGACTCGTCACACTGATAACCAAGTTCATGCGGAGGGGAAAAGAAAAAAAAGTTGCTTCTATCCATTGTGCCAGCATGAAATTTTTACACATTTTCTGCCTCCGCGGCATGAGGTCATGATTTGTGAAGGATCTTTTGCATTGTGCTATATATTAAAGTTAACAAAAACCAATTGTTCCTCCTAGAACAAAAAAAACTAACCTTCCATAAAAACAAAAACAAAATGAGTGCGTCATGTTTATTCTATTAAGTGGTGCCCATGGCACTGATGGATTAGGGTGATATTACGACAAGATTCATCGCCAAATGTTTTGTTCCTGGACATGATGCTGTGACAATGTGGAAGCAATAATGGCAAAGTAAAGAGGAAGTATTACTGTTTCCCCTTGCAGCATATAAATAATACTCCTCCCTGCATTTGAAAATCCTGTCTGGCATTACAGGAGTCAGTCTTTGCGCTACGGAATGTGAAAAATTAACTTTAGGTTGAATTAATAGGTCTCTCTATTCATCTATATCTGTGATTGCTGTTCAAGTATGTTCATTACGAGAGTCTTCAAGCATCATTTCATCCATTCAGTGACCCGGAAATGAAAGTGTTGGTGTGCAGAAGACTTCATCTACAGTAAAACAAGTTCATTACCAACTCTGTTTGGAAGGCAACTCAGAAAAAAAACAAAGCATTTTTTCCGAAAGCAATATAAAAATCAGGATTACCGCGGTGACGCTCAGTACTTCGTTTTTGCACAAATTGACCGTTGTTAGATTTAGAGGAAAAACAGAGAAGTCGAAGGTCTGAGGACACCATCCCAGCGGCAGAGTAAGGGAGTGGTAGCATCATGTTGTATGGGAGCTTTGGTGCTTTTCATAAAACATATTGCATCATGGTGAATAAATATTATGTGGAAATACTGAAGCAACATCTGAAGACGTCAGCTACGAAGTTAAAACTTGGACACAAAGGGGCCATTTAGGTGGACAGTGAGCTGAAGCTCGCAGTCGAATTAGTCAGGTTAAGGACGACAATATTATTGTTTTATAGTGGCCGTTACAAAGCCCTGATCTCAGTCCTCTGGGAAGTTTGTTGGGAAGACCTGATGAAGTGTGTGTGTGTGTGTGTGTGTGTGTGTGTGTGTGTGTGTGTGTGTGTGTGTGTGTGTGTGTGTGTGTGTGTGTGCATGCGTGTGGGTGTGTGTGTTTGTGCGTGTGTGTGTGTGCATGCGTGTGGGTGTGTGTGTTTGTGCGTGTGTGTGTGTGCATGAGGCAGTCTACAAACCCCACTCAGAGGAACGGGGCAAACTATTGCATAAAGATTGTGGAACAATAAAACGTTTGACCAAAGTCATGAAGATTTACATAAACGTTTGTATTCAAGAAAATTTTAAATATGTATACAAATCTCTGAAAGATTTTAAGAAATATTTTGGCAATTCTAACTGACTGAATACAGAAAAGGTTTAGTCAGATTGAATTTTGGACAGTAAGGGGAGAAAAAAAAAATCTCTTTGCAACATACATGCAAATATAAATATGAATATGTGATCGTCCACTGAATAGCTTTTCTTTGTGGCTTGCTGGGAGAATGTTAACTAGTTTTATAGACCACAGGAACACTGTAACAACCAGAGGCTTCAGTTTCTTTTGCTGATTTTTATTTTTTTTAATTTATTTTTTGACTCACCTTTTCATATCCAGTTTAAGTACGGATATCAGAATAACTCCCACGTTAAAGATTTTACAAATCAAATTTGCAGGTAATTTACAAGAAAGCAAGCTAAAATTTTTATTAACACAATGACTGTTTGGTAAGAGTGATGGATGACTTTCTTTAATCTGTTTAATTGTGTAAATTGGGAAAAGAAAGAAACGCATGTCAAAGATCTGCTATTTGATTTTGGAGTCCCAGAGTATTTTGCCAGAAAAAAAAAACATTTATTCAAATGAAAATAAATGCGATATGCACAAATATACTGAAACAAAAACATATATACAAAAGCAAAGATGAGGAACCGACGAATAAAGTGATCAGATTATAGAAATATTTTAGCTAAAAGTCAAAGAAACAAGGGTTTTTGCAAAAATATTTTATTTTCACAGTTGGAACCAAATAATTAATTATTGCTTGGATTTGTTTTGTTTCTTTGGGCAAAAATCAGTTATATATTAGTGACTTAATATAAAAGTTGGTGTTGAAGGCAAGTCAGCTTCATCTGAGGTTGAAGTGTTTTGATTGAGCATATCGTTCATGTAGAATTGAAGGATCAAATGTTACTCATTATTGAGTGTTTTCGAATGTGAACACTTAATAAATTTGTAAGATTTATTTATTTATTTTCTGATTGGCTTAGTTGGCTTGGGAATCAGATCCAGGATTCAGCTTGGATCTGATTCCTTCACTCTCATTAGAGTGAAGGAACACAACCCAATTTTAACTCATTGTGCTTTTAAGCAGCTATGCAAGACTGTTCCCATTTTGTGAGTTAATTTTACATGTGATCCAACAATTGAACTTTTAGCATTTTGATATGAATGGCAATATGATAAAATGATGTGAATTGGAAAATTGAAAATTACTCACCAACCTTAAAATCCAATATGACATCCACAGTGTTAGCTGCTCTTCAAGGGACAATCTCTTTATAACCATGTTCGTTGAACATATAAATGCATAAAATTACACATTTTTACTACACTTTTCGCTAATAGTAGTTAGCACATAACAATGAGAAAATATCACTCGTTTTCAAACTTGGAACAAAATTAAGCCAGGTAAGTTCTAGATCCTAATTTCTGAAGTAAAAGAGATGCAGCATTTCTTTTACGCTGACGTTGTCTTTGAGGCCACCTGCTGGCCTGGGGGACGTAGTACATTTACACCTCAGGCAGCTCTGGTTGATCATGATCACAAAGAGGATATAGAAAAAACAAACCTGATGAATTGAGAAATTAGCAATCACTGCTGAAAAAAAAAACGGTACATTATCAGGACAATACAAAACTGTGTTGATATTATTGATATACTAAATGAAAAGAAGAGCGTCTCTCAGGTTGTTCCACTTGAGCTGAAATCACTTTCTTTTTTCTGGAAAAGCCCTTCGACCCCACAGACACTCAGACAAGCACTGTCACACAGACGCACAGATAAAACATCCTGAGGCTCTGCTTTATCTGCTCTGTGGGTGTTCCGGTCACTCTGACTCAATAAGAAGCAGAATCACCCAGGGCTCATGACGAGCGCTGACGTGTGCGTAAGAGTGAGCCGGTGGGAACTTGCTCCAGCTGCTATCATGTCATGGTAAACAAGGGTGAATTCAAATTGCCACTGATCCCCTGAACTTGGTTGTTAATCCTGTGTGCTCTTCAGAAGGGACACGCCTTCCCAGCCAAGCCTCACAAGCATCCTCTGGAGAGGGAACAGAGAACTTATCCAACTCAAGTAAAGCTCAAAGTTTTAATCAAACATGAGACACATATGAGCAGTTAAGGTAATCATCAGCAGCTCTGCAATGCAAATCACCCACAATCCAGGATATTTGGTTCATAAAAATGAAACAAGATTTTATGAATAGTTTTAGAAAACAATATTCTCCAAGAACCCGTAGTTGTTTTCAAAACTCATTATTTATTACCACATTTGTGCCTGTCTAATTTTAAAGATGATTTTGCCAAATATAATCAAACGTTATAAAATAGATCTTCATTTAAAGAATCAGATTAGTGCGATTATCCAGTTCAGGAATGTTCAGTCTAACAATTTTAGATTTTGAAATAGAAATGCAGTCCAGACTCATTAAATAAAATTGTATCTGCAGATTTTACAACAGCCTCTTGGGGGTTGCTGTTTTATACTCAAACTACATGGAGGAGAACAAAGAAAACAAATGAAAAGAATAAAGAGATTTATGAAGTTATTGTGTTTGTATTGTCCCAGAGAGGCTCTAAAAAGGAATCACTTTTGTTTTTTATCCGTCCGCTCCTAATCTGTCCTGTTGCTTTCTTAATTTGATGTGTGTTTGGTGCCGTCCTTTAACTGGGACATCTTCTTGTTTCTGTTTTATATCCACAAAATCCACACTAACAATTTCAAAGTGAACATTTTGTGGTTTTGCGACAGAAATTTGTCAAGCGATTGGCAACTTTTATCAGCTAACAAAATGCACAGACGTGTAACTGAAGGAAATTGACAAATTGACAGCAGGAAATTTATTCATTTTTTTCCCTTTCAAATAAAAAATGTTGAGAAAACTCTAAAAAGTCAAGAGGCTTGAGTTGAAGGAGCAGGCGGTGACATTTGAAGCCTCGTATCACGTGACTGATTTAAGAACCGGTTCTTCAGTTTGCTTGTTAATTGAAATAAATGGCAAAGCGCCGCTGTTTCACCTGTCACATTTTCTTATTTCAGGATTTTATTGCGTGTGCGTTTGTGATTAATTTGAGCGCTTTTTTGTGACGCACCCTCTTAAGTTACTGTGTGGAATCCTGGTTTCAAGCAAACATCAGGCCTCCAAAGATGATACAAAACCAAGCAATTAAAATTTTGGAGCGAAACCTGTTAGATTTCAACATGTTCTAAAAAAAACTGAACATGATGAACTTTGATTACTTTGTTAAAAGTTGTAATGCATCATTCATTTTGAAATGTTTGAAAGGTCAGCGACCTCAGTGACCTTCTGGTTCCTCTTGGATCAGGAGGTTTAGTATCTTGTGGTGCATCCAGCAGCAACTGTAAGGTGCCTTTTTGCAAAACCTCTTCTGGGCTTAACCGCAACTCCATGATGGCTCTTGCTTCACTGTGGTCTGTTTCAAATTCATTTTAGGATTATTTTATGTATGACATTTCATTTTGTTATGTTTTATTTTAAGTTGTTTTAAGCTGTTGAAGTTGGACATGCATTGCAAATTAACTGAGGCTATAAACATCATAGTGTTCTGTTTTTTTTTTCATACGTCACACTTTTCTCCCATGCAACTAAACATAGACAGATTAACAAAGTTTTTCCATTGCAAAATGAGTTTTCCGTCGTTGCGGCATCATCCGAGTTCCCGCATCTGCTAATCAGCGGCGGACTACGACTTCGCCTATCTCCATCTGTCTGTCTGAGTGTTATCTGCTTCCATTTCCAGTTTAATTTTGGAAGCAGCTACAGGTCTTTCCCCATTTTTGTCTACATAGAGACTCAACAAACACATATCTGTCCTTTTTCTATCTGTTTAAAAACTGATTTTCTTAAATTGATAAAATATTGACATATTTAGTATCTATTTTCTTTTTAATCAGAGTTGCCACACAATGTGGACTAAAATTAACCTTTTATAAATGAAACAAATAACACATATGGGGTCTTAAATTCTGGTTTAGCTAAACCATATGGACACATTGGGGAAGACAACATGGCTGCCATGTAACAAGCAACACAAAATGCAATAAACCACCCAAAATTCTCTCTGTTTTTTCCGTGTAAACGTTATAATCTTTGTTTTTTCCAACATAAAATTTAAACCCCCACTGAAATACCTATTTCTCTATTTTAGCAATAGCATTCCGGATCTTTTTTTTCAATGATCTCGTTGTATTAATGAGTGATAGATTTATATCCACCTCATAGGTTCCTCTGCTGTACGCTAACAGTTTAGGTGCTACAGTAACATTTCTGACAGGAGCGTTAAAGCAAAGTGCAGCACAAAGAACGTCCTTGTTATCATATGAGTGATGTGCGGCCTGAAATTTCATTGAGAGACTAGACATAATGCTTCTTTGTGTTCAAATTGACGGTGGCGAAAAACGGTAACGCTTGAAAATATATTAATCCGGGAATGATGAAACATCTAATCAGGTTATGATCACCTTCTGCTGACAGAGAACTCAGCAGAGTATTTACTCTTCAACATCCCAGAGAAGGATACGCCATTTCTGACTTTGTGCCAGGTGTTAGCTAAAAAGTAGGACAAACTCAGGGTTTGTTCGACCAACCCTGCTACCGAGCCGAGGTTGTTCACAGAGTAAGTTGCTGTGGAAAGTTGACTCAGGATGACGGCTCACTGGCTTTCCCAGGATATTCACATGGTTACCCCAGAACCTACCCAGGTTTTTCATTTATCCCGCTTTCTGAAACGGGGCCCTGGTCTTTTAAATACGTGGCTTAGAGACAAGATGGCTTACCCACACAGGAGGACCAATCCCTATCCTCATGGAAGATGAGCAGCACAGGAACAGGAGGAGGAGGAAGTATGCCACCCCCTCAAGATCACAATGATCAATGACAATGGAAAACAGATTCACAAATCCTAAGTGCTTAGAAACAACCAGACATAAAGTAAATAAAGCAAGAACAAAACACGTCAAAATGGCTAAACCACAAACATAAAACAATGACAGATGGAAGAAGTAGTTGTTAATAAAAAAGAGTCAATCTTGACACTGTCAGAGAAAAAGCAAAGTCAAGGCTCTTGTTGAGGACATTTACATTCACATTTCATTAGTTATGTTTTCTGACGTCCTCTACTACATATTGGGAGCCCCAACAACAGAACCCCACGTCCCGAAGCCAAGATCCTCATCTCCCACATGGCTGGTGTGTGTTTCAGTGAAACTGTGTGAGGCGCAGAAACAAAAAGTGAGATGTGATGTGAGGCTGGGAACTTACGTGGAGGCCAGAGGATAACTGTACAGAATAGTGAGCTGATTATTCTCCAGTTTTAAGGCCAAACTAGCTGTACTGGGTGTGTGTGTGGGTGTTTTCTGCTCAAAATGTTTTCCAGTCATACAAAATTCAGATGCTAACATCCTAAATGTTTCCCAGCTCACCAGCTGACAAAATGCTCACATACTTCTGTGGACACAAAAGCTTGTTTTCACTTAACACTGCAGGACAGCTTGCTTTGAGACAATTAGACATAGACACCAGTTAAAGGCTAAACGAATCAGATGAGTTGTTTAACATTAAAGACCAAGAAACCGAAGGCAGGTTTTGCCAAACTATAACTGCCTCCAGAAGAGAAAGCTGTTAGAAAACTAACAGCTTTTGTGTGACTAGCATGACTTCACTGTGAGTTGTAAACCTGCTTTTAGCTCGACAGCCAAAACAAGGCTCATGTCCCATTCGCTGAAATCCCACAGACCAGTCATAAATGAGTGGACATTACTATGGAACGTTGCTGACAGATGGATTGATGTTGTCGAAGCGACTGTGATTACACTTAAATCAAGCTAAGCCTCGGCGACAGTAGGCAACACAAACGTGTTTGCGTTATAAAACTCGCCCAACGAGGATTAAATGTCAGTCTGACCGGAAAACCACGCGTCGAGGACTTAGCTGAACAGCGAACACATCGTAAACCACGCTCATGATGTCATCTCAAACCACGATTTGCAATCTCTTTCAACTGCCATGACACTAGTGTGAGTGTGTTTGTGTGAGTCTTCCTGCAGAGAAGATCTCTGCTGGAGGGTGCGCCTGACTCCTCACCCTCGTCAGGCAGCTGGGGACTCAAAGAGCAGCAGGACGACCTGCTCTGAGCCCAACGGTCAACCCTGTTGGTACCGGCAACCCTCCCTGTGACGCTTGTTGTTTCTGAGAGGTTTTAGTAGCGATGGCGAGATGAAGCTTCATGAAGCACCGAGGCATCTCATGAGCCGACGCGCCGTGGCGCTTCGTTTGCGCTACTGCGACATCAAGTGAACAATATGTGTCAAATAGGCAACGAGAAAACATGTGTGAAGACTTAAACTGAACAAACAAGAATAATACCTAAGTTATGATTATAGTCTTAAGGAATCATGAAACTTGAAACTGTTTGCAGCTTGAAATGGAAGAAAATCTCTAATTATTCTGAACGTACATTGGTTTGCTTTCACAAGTCCGCCATATTTTTTCTTTTCTTTTTTTTTTTACATATTTTTTAAAACTTCAGATAAGAATCCAGAACAACACTTTGGAAACCTGCTCAATGTGTTGACCATTAATTTGAGAATTTAAATTAGAGCTACTGATCACAGACTTTCCAGCCACTCCAAGACAGATTTCAGCCAATCATTTATATACACACCAAACAGCAGAGGACCAAGGACTGTGTTACACCAGTTTTAACATTAATAAAGGCTGATTTCTCACCACCAGTGTCAACACACTGTAAAATACATGTTGGCCTGTAATCACTTGCTAGATCAGCTGCTCAAAATGTCAAAATAGGCAAAACCCTCGCTTGCTTCCAACTATTAGGGAAGATTGCATTACTACCTCCTTTAGCTGCTGCAACGGGAGGATAAATTATTAATCCAAAAATGCACAAAGACTGAGTGCAATTAGATGCTCCACAGACCAGTTTTTATCCCTCTTGGTGTAGTTTTGCCACTCCTGGATTTCAAGCTGCACATTTTTTGGAAGACTCGCTGATGTTATTGCAGAAACTGAACACTTTCAGTATGTTTTAAGGCTGAAAGAGTGCGAACCACACAACCAGCAGCGTTCACTGTGAGCCTACAGATCTGGTCTCAGACCTGCCATCTCATCTCCCATCAGAACTCAGACAGTGCTGAAATGGTGCACCACTGATTGTCCAGTGAAAAAATAACAAAAAAAAAAACTTTTTTCATCCCTTTATGACTTTTCATTGATCAGAGTGAAAGTTTAGAATGGACTGGTCAACTGGGAATTTGCGTGTCTCAGGGCTCATAACAGACGAGTATTGAGATTCTTGGTTTGTGTTCATCCATTCATTCTTAGAGGTGCTCAGAGTGACAGTAGTCATCTGGGTCTTGTGTCGTTCAAAAAGACAAAAGACCAGATCGATTCACTCTGATACAGTGAAAATAAGTGATGCGGGTGTTTTGCATTTGGAAAAGAAATCTCTGCTTCACAAACACACGACATACATCATCGTCTTGTTCCTCAAGCATCTGGGCTCAATTTCACACTTCAAAAACACGAGGGAAAGTGCAGTTGGCGTTGGTCAGAGATGTGTACGTGCATTTGTTGGACAAACGTTACTCTGTTGGAGAGAGATTTCACTGTTGAGGTTTTTCTACGTTTCATGCACAGAGACCATCGTCGGTGATGCCAGGGATGGAGGACGGCACTGGGGCTCGGAGCAGGCGGAGCGTAGAGGTGGACTCTTTATCATTATTATCAGTGTTATTACCTTTAGTCACTTCTAGTTTGTTGCTTGTAGTTATTGGTTGCAGTAACTCCTAATAAATGAATCATAAGGCCCTTCCAGTCCACTCTTCTGTTATGCCTTGAAATCACCTGAGAGGTCCAGACACAGACTGGAGGGTTGAAGTCAACCCACTAGTGTTGTGCCTCTGATCCAGTTTAAGACGTAGTAACAAACATGTGACCACAATTAAAGGAAAAGTCCAATTTATACCATGTAGTCCACTCTATAGTCATTTGTACACCCACTTTCATCCTCTAGGGGATTTCGCTGACATTCACTTGCGACCTGAAGGCAGAAACTTACTTTCTTTCTTTCCTTCCTTCCTTCAAATTAATCCCAATTAATAGAAATGTTGTGCTTTTCACTTTTAGCCAAGTACTGTTATTTGAGGAGACAAGGTTATGTTTTAAGAGTCAGTTCAATTAAACCCATGCAAGTCTTGATGCTAGATATGACTCAACGAGAGTCATGCCATTCTCTTTTTGCTACTTAATTACTTTATTTACGCATTAAAATATTTCTATTCTACACTATATGACTGTTGAATGCCAGACTGCACTTGTGAGGTCCAGAAAGAGTATTGTTGCTTCCTGACATGTTACTTTAGAGGTGTGATAAAATAAACAGCTACTGGTTTTCTAGCTGTCCTTGTTGTAATGGACACTGACAGAGTGGGACAGACCCAACGTGGGGTTGGGGGAAGCACTGCTTATCTTCTGCTGGACACAAGTAGATGCGGCAGTGTTTCAGAGTGCGCTTGTGTTTTGCTCCCATAGTCGTTATCAGCTGCAGGAGGTGGGAGGAACACCCATACTGACCTTCAGCTGATACACCTTTAAATTCAAGGAGGACAAATTAGGACTTTGTGCTTAATGTGTATTTCAGTGCATGTGGTCTGCGTGTGTGTTTCCGTTTAAGGGATATTGGTGATATGGGTATTTTTGTTGGCACACAGTAGTTAGCTCCAGGAATAGTTTCAGCATGCCCCTGGAAGCTTTCTGGGAGTTTTGCAACATTGACTCCTCCCCCGTGTCTCGACTCAACTCTGTGGTCGGCGTAATGGCTGTTGGATGCTTGTGGATTTGCTACATGCATTTTTAACAATGAGATATGGAGCTAAATTGTTAGGTGAGCTATTATTACTTTGCTCAGCTCAATATCCTCTCCATGCACTCCTGATCAGCGGGGTGTGAACGCCATAGTGTGTGTTCAGCACTTTGAGCTGCTTTATAAATAAATTTGATTGATTGGTTGGTTGATTGGCATGTTCTTCTTAAAATGTTGCTGCTGAAATAGATAAACTGGCAGTAACACTATTGTTTTCTTAGTGTTACTGGTGAAACTCTTAGCTTTACAAAGTAGTTTTGGGACAAGTCACTGGCATTTGTCTGTTTACTGCCAAACATGCAGTATGCTTATGGAGGATAGAAAGCACTGAGTCACAACTCTCACAGGACCCTGAAAGCAACATGGCAGAGGAGAGTCTTCTTTCTTCTATTTGAGACTGTCACTCATAATCCTGTTCAGCTGAAACAACGACCTATGTGCAAAATCAGGGACAAAAGTCTGAAACTAAAAAAAAACTGATCTGAAAGTAAAAAGTTTATCTGAAAGTGGGGAAAAAAAATGTAAGCTGTAAAAAACATAAAAAAACATAAAGAACTGAAAAAAGTGCTTGGATATCAGAATATAGAAACAGGAGAAGAATGAAAATGAATTCAATCAAAATACACCTAGAAAAATAATCTATATTTTATTTAGACTGAAAAGAACTGATACTTAGTTTTAGTTTAGATAAAAGCTGGAGTTTAAATTTAAAGTTATTTTCTATTACAATTAAACACTTGGTTCTAAATTAGCTCCATACAGAGGCCTGTTGATCATCAATTTGTTAAAGTGAGGCATGTGGCAGCAGGGAAACTCTTAAAAACCTTTCAAAATGTTTCAACTTAATCACTTCTGACCATTGCACTTTCTTCCACATTCTCACTGGGTCTCATTTGTATCAAACTGGATTCATCTCAACAGTGGCTTCCTAACTACCGGTCTTGGGGTCTGTATTAGGACATTTGGTGAAGAGTCCTACCAGTGGTTGTCAATACTTTTTAAGGCACTGCTTTCTTAGGCAATTGTGCAATTATCGCCATCTGCTATTGAGAAATCAACCTGTACGCTCAAACCAGACAATGCAGAAGAGTCAAATTTATGTTTTTCATGATGTCATACGACACAAGTTAAGAACAGGGCAACAACTTTCCATTGAGGTCTTTCATTGAGTCATCTGAACATCTGGAGGAACTGGCATTAAAGTTTTCTGTGGGAAGGCTCACAAGGGTCCATTTGAGGTGATGACCAATAGCCAGAGCATCAAACCTCACTGCATCAGAAAGCAACATGTTTTTACACATCAAAAACACAGAAAGACATAAAAGAGAAATTGAGTTTTGACAACACTGTTTGCAGGCGCAGGAGTCAGACAGATCAGGATATCTCCGAGATGTCGGGGAATATTTCCATCAACCCCCTCAAAGTCAGTTCAGAGAAATCCCCGGTGCTTCTTCTGCTCTGTTGTTGGGAAACCTTTGTCCCTGGCAAATGATGATGTATCTTTATTTTTAGCATAAATCTCCATTTTGGGAGCAAAAGTGGGCCCAAAAACATGATTTCACAAACTTGAGTGGGAACATTTACCGACTTGAGGGTTCCTGACCCTTACATACGCCCACAACAAAACAACTGAATCTCATCTCATTATTCACAAGACTTTGCTGTTGACAGTGTTGAAAGATAACCGATTGTTGGATCTTTCCAAAAAAATGATGAATAGAATTTGATGATAAAATCAGTGCGGTACGTCCCCATGAATGTTCAGAGGCAAATGTTCACACGGTTCTTCAGAAGCTCCGATTCCCCTTTTAATTTAGAGACCAAACTGCAAAACACAACATAAAGCTCTGTGGTAATTACAACCAGCGCTACCGTAGCCATGTGTTCATGATCTGTCTGCAAGACTGTCTCTGGTTCACAAGCCAAGTATTAAAGACACTAATGTCTCCAGTGATGGGATGTTTAGATCTCATTCTCGCAGCTGCTGAAGTAATCAGCACAGCATCAACTTGATGACAGACTCAGTAACCAAGAGGAAACATGAGTTTAGCTTTCCAAAAGCTGTGATTTTTTTTTAACCTCAAGATAACCACAATGGAGTTTTTCTCCCCCAACAACGGCTGCATTTTATGTGGATTTCAAAGATATACGCTATAAAGATTTACTCTAATTTACCAATCATGATGCCAATGAGGTTACTCAGCGTGGGTGTAATGAAGGTGTGACCCTACGAATGGTCATCCATCCATACATTCATCGTCTCTACACGGTTATCGTTACAGGGTTATGGAGGGCCGTTGCCTATTTCTAGCAGACACTGAGCCGAGGGACAGCCTGGACAGGTCGCCTACCTGTCACACGACAACAGAGACAAAAGAAATTTGAACTTTCAAATGAAACGGAGACCCAGCGGACAACCAGGGAGCCAGAGGGAAGGCAACGGAGTGTCATGGAAGCAACCAGCAGGAAGTAAACGATCCGAGAGGAAAATATACAGAGGAGGAAGTGGAGATAACAAAACAACTAATCGCAAGTAACTGATTGCGGCCGGGGAAGAGAGACTACTGAGGAGATGACTAGCAGGGAGAAAGGGAGCAAATGGTGAATTAAAACGAGATGACAAAAACAAAGATGGAACCAGAAGGAAAGCTAAACAATAACAGAAACACAAAATATTAATTTAACATCTAAATTAAGAAATAACAAGGAAATAACAGAAGTGAAACTCCAAAATAATAAGGAAACCTATGTTTTTACAGTATTTACAACACAATTTTGTATAAAACAGCACATCCCATAATATAATTCCTTTTTAAACAGAGAACACATTGATTATAAAAGTTTGTTTAGACACAATCTTTAGCAACCCTGTGTAATAAACACACATTTTTATGTGCTTATTATCCTAGTAGTATTACAAGATGATCTTAGCTGATTAGTCTCTGCTTTACAAAGTCGCAGACACTTTATTTGGTATCTCAGTTAAGCAACTTTATGCCATAGAAACATAGTTCACACAGTAGGTTCTTGACGGAGGACAGCAACTGCAGCTAACTCCAAATGACTATAAAAAATAAAAATCACCAGCTCTTCTATTCACACAATTTCTATTTGGGTAAATTAGGAAGATTAAAAAAATGGTGGTAAATATTATGCAGACAAGACAATCAAGACGGCTACTACTGAGGACGGCAGCGCACGCGAGACACACGCAGCCTCAAAACTGCAGTCAAAGCAACCGATAAATCCATTTAATCCTCTACTGCCAGGCGTAAGATTAAGTGAATGACCGGTAGGTGTAGGGCTTTAACAAGTGTTTGAATTACTCAAATGAATGGATGAATACATAATCCTTGTGCAAAATGGGTAGCAGTGTCCAAGAGCGGCACAGAACAACCTCAGAGGAAATTAAGACGTGATAAGTTCTTATGGGGCAATCGAGAATTAGCTGATTGACTTTTCCAGCTCGGTTGATTGATTTAGTGCTAAAGAAATATTCAATAAAGTACAAGGAGCACAGTGTTTTACTCAGGCAAGTTTTTAGGCTACTGTTTCTCTAAAAACTTCTTTGAATTCCTGAAAGTCTTTAATTTGGGATTGCACATCTCCTCCAACTCACTCCTGGGCTAAAACATGCATCACTGTTTGCTTTTTTTTAATATAAATTTTTTTATTGAAATAAAATGCTCTAGAAACTCTAATATCCATCCATCCATTTTCTTTACACCCTTGTCCCTTAGTGGGGTCGGGAGGGTTGCTGGTGCCTATCTCCAGCTAACGTTCCGGCGAGAGGTGGGGTACAAACTCCAATATAGGAATTATAAATTACAATTATTGCCAAGATGTAACGTTTTTATGCAGTGGACACCATAGCTGTTTGAGAGAGAGAGATAAAAAACTGTTTAGGCGTGTCTGGTGAAAAACATGCAAATTGGAACATTTTAATCATATAGAAATTATTCAGTAGCTTATTAAAGCATCAGTACTCCTGTTAGCTGCAGCATTCGTTAGGAGTTTGCAAAACCGCCAAAAAAATCAGCTAATAAATTTGTAAAATACACACAAAATCTACGAGCCTTAAAGTTTTTTTTGCACCGTAAATCATCATAAAACAAAATATATCTGTACACCCCTAATAAAATAAAACAGTTTTAAAACTCTGACATCACAGTAAATCCTGTTAAAATCGACAGTTTTATCTTGTTAAAATGTTTTTAATGTGCGTCTGCAGTCTGCTTTCACTACGTGTGAAATCTGTTAAAAGCATGAAGCTGGGTCTGAAAAAGCAATCTGTCAATCTGCCCCAGGCATCTGTACCAAGCTAACGAGGCAAGAAATAATATGTATCCAGTGTCCCGTAAAGGGGTCCAGATAAATCTAGCCCCTGGACTGCAGCTCTGCAGGTGGACAGGAGGACGTGAGGGTTAGTGATGACGGGAAGCTGCATGGTAAGAGAAGAGGATGTAAGAGTTATGGTCTCCTCTGCTGAGCTGCTGACTTGGTTTGAATCCAGGCGACAAAGAATCTGTGCGGCAAGTTTTTCAGCGCCTCTGTTTTCATTACAGCAGTGGGAATCAGGTTTGTTTCGTTACAAGGAAGCACAACAAAGGTAACGATTCAACATCTTACATCCATAGTAATCAAACTCTGCAAGGTGAGTGCAGTGGTACACGGATAAACGTTGGTCTCAATAAGCCAATTGGTGTTCATGAGACAATTGTTATTTTGAGTTAATAAGCAGAATGAGGGATTCAAACACAAATCCGAGTGTCATGGAGCGCATTTCTGCTGTGTGGTGAGAGTTTACGGTCCTAATGTCCGTCAAAACAGACAAATCTTTAACCTTCTGTGTCTGTAAGATTTTCTCTTTGACATAAATGCAAAGAGACAGAAGTAAAGGTTAAAATTATGGATATTAACAATCAGTTTGTATTCTGAGGAAAGCAGTAGCCTTAACCACAGTAAACAATGTTTCAGAAGAAGGTGTGTGACAGGGCTTTGTGTGACCTGGTTCATGGTTGCTGTGGGCTCTGGGTAGACGGCAGTGGAGAAGAGAGACAAGTGTTCAAGTACAGGTTCTAGGTTTGAGGATTTCTATGCCGGAGGCTCAAGGTAAGGTTTCTGTAACCACAAAGAAAACATGAACAAAGAGACAATAAAACATTAGAAAGCATCCCAGAGAGCTTGGTTACCACTGCTGTAATGAAAACGTAGGTGCTGACAGATTGTGGTGTCACACTGCAATAGAAAGAAAACTTGTGTGGGCTGATCGCCCTTACCGCCCGCTGACACGATGGTGCCCTGGGCTGTAAGTCGTACAGGCCATACGTATCAAAATATCTGCTGAACATGAAGGTTTAGAACCAACGCTGTGTGCTGTTATGTCGTTTCAGTGACTCTTTTAGGGGCTTTTGTCGACTGGAACAATTATGCCCGTATTCTCTGGTTGTCATCAGTCAGTTAGTTCTTTGGTGAATAACAGAATTTCTTCAGAATGATGTTTTATAGACTGTTTCATTTGACACAACATATAATTCAATGGCTTCCATATTAGTGCCACAAATCAACTGTCTTACTCATTCTTGCATCATTGCAAACAATTCAACTTGTACCTAAGTGAACACAATCACCGCTGTTGTGCCAAAAAACAAACCCTGCCCTCAATTACAATCAACACGATTTCCCGAAAGCCGAGTTAGTGCAACCGCAGCCCCGGTGCCGCAGCAGCATGACCACTGATTTTTTTTTAAATCCCTCGCTACTTTGTAATCCTCCGTCCAGACTGTTTGGTTGGGCGAGCTGCCATTCAGAGAGAGCCGTTTTCGGGCTTCCCACAGGAGACCGGTGGGAAGCCGAACTCTGCTTATCAGCAGTTTCAGTTCGAAGTAAAACGATCGAGTCGGGGTTGGCAAAAATTTCATTTGTTTTTATTTCCGCTTGATTAGATTAGTTGCTTTCTATACGTTGAACTGTAAAACCACAAGGAAAATATTCCAAGACTGGATTCAGTGAAACTATATAGTTGTGCGTTTAATAATGAAAAGAAGGCCAAGAAGCTCCCGAGATCCGACTCCCATGTGTCACCTCTGTCTAGCATCGGTCTCTCTTTCTCACATTTATTTATCTTCCCAGCTCTCTTCTCTTAACCCCGTTACAGCAGCCAGCGCAGAATGAAGAGGCCAGAGCAGACGAGGCCAAATGCAACTCTTTAAGCCTCGGTATCTCCTCCTCCCCTCCTTATCTTCACAGCTAACTGTTTGCTCTCACAGCTGGCTCTTCTGATAAAAGCTGTTTTTCCAGCTGGCGACCTTTTGGAGGTGCATGTAATAGTTTTTAGCCCCCTCACCCCCTTTTTTTGTTTTGACAAACAGGTTTTCAATATCTAATGTGCAAGGTTAAATTCTTTTTTTTTTTTTGTGCATGCAAAATAGTTAACATATTACGTTGTTATTGTGTAGGAAAGTTTAAAGATGCAAACATATTTCTAGCCATGAGGTCAAACAGTGTGGACTTAAACAAGCTCCCTTGTGAGATTTCCCAGTAGTTTAGAGATTTTTCTGGTGGTGGGGGGGGGGGACCCAACCCGCCCTGCCGGTCCTTAACCTTAGAGAGATGTTTGACAATCTGCTAAAGGCTTTCCTAATTGACATCTGCTGCTCTTACAGATAACAGCAAAAGATGGGATCGTCATTATCCCAAACATGCATCATAAGATCTGAGGGACTCTTACACAACAATCAGGTTGGCTGTGTTTGAAGAACGGGATCCATTTGTGCAGAGCAACATAAAAAAAATTAAAAAACGGGGTCTGGCAAACGCACCAATTAGCTGGCCGTCTGGCAGGGAGTGGTGGATTTGCTTCCACATGTACTTGTGTGTGTACATGTGCGCTTGGCCAACGTGTGTGGAGTTCTGGCAGAAAGATACTCAACAGGGTGTTCCTTCACGGACAACCGTGAGAAAAATCCCAGAATCTGCAGACTGTCAGAGATTATTAAATGGTGGATCAGGTCAGAGTCTGTCAGGTTTTTACCCTTATCCGGGCTTTGATTTACATCGGACTTGCACTCAAGGACACTCCAGCTGGGTGGACGTTTATAATGCTGATGAGGAAAAACCTCCAGTCGACGTCATGAACGTTTTCTGATAATCTTTTTGGAAGTGGTGTACGTATTTTTAGGCAACATTTTGCTGTTGCTCAGACAACCGAGTTGTGAATATGTTTTGTTTTTTTCCCCCCCCTCTTCACCATTTTGTATTCCTCATCAAATAAAAACACAAATTCTTGCTCTGTACTTTTTTGTCTGGTTCTGGTCTTCCACATGTTACCGTGTTGCAGGACTACTTATCCCGTACTCGTTCAAATAATGATTTAAAGAGTTCCCCTTAGGATGCTGTTTTATGACCTAACCCTGCTTTAGTCTTCGCTACAACATTCTCTTTGACCTTTCTGCTGTCTTTATGATGCTCCTTGTTCACTGCCATTAACAAACCACTGAGGCCTTGACAAAGAGCTGGATTTATACTGACGTTACTGTAGACACAAGTGGAATCTATTTACTAATTACGTGACTCCTATGAGTCCTACATGTACTCTGATACGAACACATAAAGACAACCAAACTCTCTCACAAACACCATTATACCACCAAACCCTCTGTCTCACTTTATTACAAGGCGTCCAATCAGAAACTGAGAATTTAAATTCACTTCCGTTTCAGCCAAACTTTGCTCTTCTCATTCACACACGGACCATCATTCATTCTCAGGGTCACTATCATGTCAAAATTACGGAGCTACATAAATGGGGAAAACTGCTGTATATTTATCTGAAGAAGTTCAAACTACAATCAAATCAACTTAGAAGTACTATAAATTCAAAAGTCAAACCAGATGTTTTAAAAACAAAGATGCTGATTGAATGAATACATTTTCAAATTATTTTATTCTTCAGAGAGATGAATTCATCTCTTTATGCTTTTTTTCAAAAATGGGAAATGTATGTTAGATTTTGAATTTTATAAGTTTATTTAAAAATTTTAATTTTGCATTTTTTCTTTAACCTTTTAGCTGTTTTTTTGTTTGGTAATTCTATACGTAAGAGTTTAATCCTAAATGTACGAGAGCTTAATGGTATATGTAAGAGTATAGCAGCGTTTGTATGAGACATCAAGGTCATAGTCGTGTTTGTGAGAGAGATTGTTTTGCTTTATGGTTATGTTTGCACATATGTAGGCATGTGCTGTAAGTTTTGTCCCGTGTGGCTTGATTTTATTGTGGGGTATCGCAGTGAACGGAGCTGGATGTGATGAGGCTCACCACACATTTCAGCCCATATTTGAAAACAAAAAAATAAAAAAATCTTTAAACTTTATCACTATGCCCTGCTTTGTGTTGACATAAAATCATAATCCCTGCTTGTAATGCAGCAAAAACAAGAATATGTTCAAGGGGTACGAATCCTTCTGCACGGCACTTTGCTTCGGATGTGCTACGTCGAAAACAATAACCTATTTAACTTGATGAAAAGAGACGCAAGGGTCATTTATGACCATAACTTTTATTAAACAGTCACGGTGCTGGTAAGATGTCCCAACTTAAAGAAGACTTAATTTGGCCGACGCAGGAGGAATGACTAAAGGAGCTGTCAGAGTCCATCTAGGCAAGGCCGGACATGAGGAATACTTTGGAAGAGCGTCAAAGCAGCGTTTTGGGTTTGAAACAGCAGATCCCAACCAGAGATGGTAAACAACGGACTGGAAAAATCAGGAGGAAAAAAAAAAAGAAGTCATCTGTTCTTCTGATGTGAAGCTGATGCCTTTAAAGTTCAACAGAGCTGCTTCTCAGTAAGTTTTGGCTCTAGGAGCGTACAGACAATGCACAGGAAACGCTCCTGCTGAGGTTTTAAATCAGGATTGTCTTCTGAATCAACTTTTCTCGCACAGGGATTTTAGAGCCATTGTTTCTCTGTCTATTCAGTTATACGCTCCTATTTGTTTTTCTTGATGTTTGTTCCTAATTATATAGTTGTGTGTTGTTGTTGTTGTTTTTTTTTAATCTGCTTGTATTTATGAACCAGTACCACCAACTAAATATCTTCAACAACAACAGAGCTCAGTGTAAGGGGGCTAAGTGAACAGTGTGAGGAAATTGTAACAAAAATAATTAATCCCACTGCATTTTTTTTTCAAAGTTGTTCACATTAAAATGAAGACAATGTACTTTAGAGGCTTTAAAACCTCCAAAAAAAGCTGAATATCAGAAGACATGGAGCCACTGCAGAGGTCCACATGTCAGGCAGAGGAAACTGTTAGTGGTACAAAAAGTACTGAACAATGCAAACAGGACAGCAAAAAGAAAACTAGTGAAGGTGCCGGGGTCAAAGGTGAGCAAAACTGAACATGGTAGTGGGATGCTTTTCTTCAGCAGAGACTGTACGGCTGATCAGAGTGGAGCTAAAAATATGAAAATATTAGAAGAAATCCTATGATGGCCACACCACCTGCCTATTTTACATGTGTCCTTGTTCCAACACACTTGAGACAAATGGATAATCTTCTCAGCATGTCATTAAAGGGCCCAGGATGGTCCAATCAAAGCACACAGAAATAGTAAAAAGTCCTTCATTTGATTTTGGAGTGTTGAAACAGAAGAAGATCTAAACATGCAGGGAAACTTGGGCCCCGTCCACAGGGAGGTGATTTTAGGGGGACACTAGAAACGATCATTTTTGAAACCAGGTTCCAGAGTGGATGCATTTCAGTATGCTGTTTTCATGTTTCTGTGCGGCTCCATCTCACTCTCTACAAACATAGTGAATCTGGCAGGGTTGCCAGATTCAACAGTTTCCAGCCCAAACAGGATGTAAAACAATAAATCTCCCACCCAACTCCAAAAAAGACAACGCAAATCTCAACCCGCCCACACTCATATTTATAGGTATACATATCCCTCTTGATCTGGTACTTAAAAAATGAAGAAATGTGAGGAAACATATCCAGGTCATAAACTCATATCCAGGATGTCCCTTATTTTTTATTTTATCCATATTCTTTTTATTATTTAACAGAACATTGAGTTTGTGTACAATCACATGTCGGTATTTTTATTTTTTGGGTGCAACAGTTTCAGTAAAATAAAAAAAATAAAATAAAATCATTGGGCAACATCTAAAACTATAATCCAGAGCAGGCTCCTCAGCAGCTTTGTGCATGTGTAACTCCACTGCAGTGTGTAAACTGAACCGAGTGTTTCTCCTCACTGCTCTGCTGCACAACGAGTCTGCTGTCAGTTAGGCTGACGGCCTGCAAGTGCTTCAGAGGTGGGAGGGGCTCACGGCAGCTCTCACTATAACGGCAGCACTATAGGTGCTTCCCTGTTTTACTGCCGAAGCCGGCAATAAACCAAAGACAGTCACTAGATTTGCCGCTGGTCGCTTTTTTGAAAAGACGACCCTGGAGGGGTTTGCCGATGTCTTTAAGTTGCCAACGGTTCTCCCGCTTCAAGCTGCTGCCGTGTTCTGTTTCAAGGCGTCACAGTATAATCTGGGACAAACTTCCTGAAAACTGCAAAGCAGCTGAAACACCGAGTTCCTTTAAAGTCAAGGCTGAAAAACCACCTGTTTCGAGTCGCCTTCGATTAGCAGTAAGCCGAACATCGATCGACGTATTTGATTTGCGTGATGATTTTGATGATGACATTTGACAAACTGTAACGTCTATTGCTTAATTTCGTAACTAACAACTGTAACAAACATCATGTTTTTAAGATGTTTGAACTGCCTTGTTGCTGAAATGTGCCATGCAAATAAACTTGACTTGACTTGAGTTATAAAACTAAATATTATTTGGCTCTCCCAGACTTATTGTTGCTCCTAAAACAGTCTTAGGAGTCTTTTATATTCTTAGTCCTCAGGGAAGCGTCTGATCATTACCAGCAAATAGCTTTACAGCTAAATCTCCTTTTTCTCTCAGGATCCATTATGCACTGAGAAATGTTTCTACCAGGATTATGGAGACTCTTTGAAAATGCATGAAAAGACAAAACTGTAGTAATTCTAGCTGCTCTGTTGGATCAAACTACAATGGGTTAGTTGGAGAGATCTGGTGGATTTTTCTGCTTTCCGTCTTCTGCACATCAGGCATCATCATTGATCCCATAAATATAGATGCACAATTTGCATCTTACACTAATTTCAATAAATCATTTCACTGTCACCACGGTGACCGCTATGCATCCCGCAGGATTAACCTTAGTTATGAAAGTCTCGCGAAGAATATACATAAAACGACCTTGACTGTTTTTCTGAAACGTTGAAACTAACAAAGCAGAAGCAGAAGCTTTTTCTGGTTTCACTTATCAGCCTCTTTCAGAGAAACAGTTCAGTTTCTGTCTGTTTTTCTGAAAGAGGCTGAACGCCTATGAGCTGCCTCAGGTTGTACAAAAGTCACAATTAGTGCCAGCTACTTCCCACACAGATGGGATTTTTTTTTTCCCTTTTCTTTTTTTCCGCAAAGCTGAATCAGGCGAATCACTGGAGACGTCAGTGTGTAAAATGTCTCAAAATATATGACTAATTATTACAAAAAGCACGAGGAGCCTTTTGGTTGCTGACCGCTAGCTAGCACTACTGCAATCCAGTGGTTTGTTGTATTTATGCACTTTTCCTTCTCCATCAACCAGGAGTGTTTTAAAGCTAGAATCAGCACGACACTCTGCACTGCGTCCAGGTGCAGTTCTTCTCCTCGTTCTACGGCTGACTGATCTCATGCACCGTCTCGACCTGCATATTGGTCTTACTTTCACATGAGTCAGCTATTATGGGGCTTTAAAACCTTCACACATGGCGTTTTTCCACTGGCACAGTGGGGCTCGACTCGGCTCAGCTCTTCTCTGAACAGTTTGGGTGGTTCTTCGTTACGACTGAGTAGCTGCTGCAGTGGGTGGTGCCGTCACAAACCGGGTGACCCTACAGTCCAAGAAGTGCTGCTAAGAGCCAAAAGAGCGAATAAGCAAATTCGTAATGTGACAGGTGAGCATGCAGCTTTGCCACTTGGGTGGAGGGTATGTTCATGTGGTCACAAGGTATGAATGCCGCGCTTACTGGTGCTCTAGCCCACATGGTCTCATGCTCTGTTGACCGTGTCATTATGCTGCCAAGCCATGCAGGTATTAACTGTTTGGATCTGAGCAGCCTGTGTCTCTGTCATCTTGTGAGAGATTCAGGATGTCGATTCAGGACATCCTGAAATCGACATTCAGGATGTCGATTTCAGCATCGGAAAACAAGCGCTGCCATAGCGACGCGCCGCGACGTCCACGGTTTGGTTCGCCTTTTCTGCCGTTGAAATCCAACCAGGAAGTATCAGCTCAAGTGGCCGTGCTTTACCCAGCTTCACTGACTGGAACCAACAATTGACATGTCAACACATGCAAATCGGCTAAGCGTTTCCTCTCCCCGGCCCGGCTGTGTGCTTCTGGCTTAAATGACTTCACTGAACAAGCTGAAATCAAACACAAAGGTTAACTATTTGAAAACCTCTGAAATGGCTATTTAAAGCATGTGTGGTTTCTTGCGTGGCGCGTTACAAATTTTAACACTAACTCCTGAAGATGTCAACATGGAAAACAATGTGGAGTTTCACAATTTCCCCAGACCTCCTTGGTTCCACGATCCCAGCTGCATGCATTGAAAGCGCCGTATCGCCATCTCACGGGTTCGACTTTAATGTCGATTGGTAACATAAAGGAGCGCTAGTGGTTAAGCCAGTCGTTTTCGTCTAACCAAATATTCCTCATGTCTGGGTGCTTCGGTGCGGCAGCAGAACTCGTTTACAGGCCTTTCAACCTGCTCCGCTGCTCAAGCAAGAATCTGTTTTTGGTCTGCCGCAACAAAGCTGCCAGCATCTGTTCTTCTGGCTTTGTTTCCGTGGCGCTGGAGCATCATTTTTTGCGTAATTTCTACATAACCGTGGCACCGCATTTTGACGCTATTAAAGAATCTTTTAGCAAGAGTGGAGAAAGAAATTTTTGAAAAGAAATGCATAAACACTTTTCTGGCTAAACCTTCTCAGACCAGCCACACAAAGTTGAACGTGGAGCCATCCGCTGCGTTGTTCACAATATTCTTGAGTCAGCATAAATTTCTTTGTTGTTGTTGTACCAACAGTGTGTGTTAAGTGGAACCATGCTGTGAAACATGGGTTTCCTTCCATCTCGTCCCCCTCAATAACCCTCAGAAGTTTCAGTTAGTATAAACCACTCTATAAATCTGGGACTCTGAGCTGTTATTGTATCAAATTATTTAACCAACAGAGAGCAGAGGCAGAGCGAGAGAAAAGAGAAGCTGGCAGAGCCACAGACTAGAAAATGAAAATGATTCCCTAGTTGCTTCGGACTCTTTTACATATCCGGAGATTTGGGGAAGCTGCGGCTCTCGTCGCTGTGCAAACATGTTCAGGTGCTCATGTGCATAATTGCCTCTGTAAACACCAAACTAAACAAGAAGATATGCAAATGAACTTTTTTTACTTTTTTGTTTCATTCAAACACAGAGCCCCAGGCACAAAGGGAAAGCTTTGTGAGTGTTGGCTGCTGCTGTCTGCTGTGCTGAGAGGGGACATTGGAGCGCTGCCTGCGTTGTAGATAGCAGAAAATACTCAAACTCATTTAACCTGCACAGCTGCTAGTGTGCGCTGATAAGGGAATTGTGTTTGAGTGCAACTCTTGCACACAAAGCTGTATTATTACGTCTTTTTCGATTTTGGCAAAGCCGAGGTTAGAAAACACAGAGTTTGAAGTTAAACCGTATCAACAAAACCGGCTTCTTTTGCGTTCATTTACACCAGTTACCTTAAACACTAACATATTGCTTTTCTTCTACCATAAGATTAGACAGTGAATAACAGAATACTTAAACAAAAAAAATAAAAAATAAAAATACAGTCCAAAAACATGACTGTCAGGTTAATTGGTCTGTCTAAATTCTCCCTAGGTGTGAGTGTGTGTGTGTGTGCATGGTTGTTTGTCCTGTGTGTCTCTGTGTTGCCCTGTGACAGACTGGCGACCTGTCCAGAGTGACCCCGCCTCTCGCCCTGTATACTAGCTGGAGATAGGCACCAGCAACCCTCCCGACCCCACTTAGGGACAAGGGTTCATGTACAGAAAATGGATGGATATATATATATATATATATATATATATATAGTCATGTTTTTGACTATATATATGCTGATACTTCTAATACCAGCTGTTAGGTTTAAATCAGGGTTAAGGTGGTGTTGTGTGAGGTTTCTTGGTTTTTTCAGTCTAACAGGCACCTTTTGACCATCGATAGCTATTTCATACAAAGATCCTAAGATCATAAGTTCGTCAGTGATGCAGTGGGTAGCATTGGCACTGAATGTTAAATGAGACAATACTCAGACAAGCAATGCTGAGTTTTCTATTGTTTAAGATTGGGTAAGTTTTTCTATAACTAGCTTTGTGCTTCATTTATCCTCAGTTTGCTGGTTTTGCTTCAGAATGCCTCTAGACTTTGTACTTCATCTTGCTCTCACCTGCACAGTTCACAGCCTAATTTATATTAAAAAATAACTCTCTATGCTTTTGGAAGCTTTCCCTTCTGCTCCTCTTTAACTTTTCTTCATGACGTCGTTAATTCTTTGCTTGACCTTTGCTAGATTTAATAAAAATAGAGTCTTGTCAGGTTTTATTGGCTGTTTGTGCTCTTCCCTGAATGCAAATACAGCGGGCCTGGTTTGCAAAGATGTTTGTGAATTGCGTTCTAAAGCAAAGTGTACACTTTAATCGAATAAGTTGTGTTTGCAGAGACAAGTCCAGATGTGTAAATCTGTATGCAAATACTGTTAGGTTGGCAAGGGGTCACACACTGTTTGGTGGACGGATAATTTTCAATAAATATGAACGTTTGCTTGTACCACATGTAATCAAGACTTGGTGTCCATTACACAGTCAATCATACCAGGATATGGGTCTAATTCAACAATTAATATGTAGCAGTGAGATAAATGTTTATTAGAAAAATGTCACCAGCTTGTTTGATAAAGATTTAGTGCATTCAGGTCAGAAAATATCTCTCTGGATCCCTTAATAAAGCTGAAAACTTTAACATTTAGAGAAAAAATTTTGTCTTCACCTAATGAAAAATAACAAAACAAACATCTTTCATCACGTGTCTCAGGAACCATGACTTCATGTCCAACACGATCGCATTGCGTCAGATTCGAAAAGGAGAAGCACATGTTGCATCTGGTCTTTATGGGTTAAAAGATGTTCTGGCACAAACAGAATGTTTGCAACACAAGCTTCTACTCTTCTCATTAATTACACAGTAACCATGGGAAACTGCTTTCAGACACCCTAACTACCCATTCTGGTTGTAAACAGTCAAGGGGGGGTTTGTCAGAAGTAACTACATTTTAGAGAAGTAGCTACCTTGCAAAAAGGGATCTGTGACTAAGGGTGGGCGGTGTCTGTCAAATGTTTTGATGTCTTTGAAGGGTAACCAGGGGTGACAGTTCTCAAACTAACTAATTACCAGACTGGTTGACTGACACTTTAAAAAAAGGGCGAAACCTTCCCCCAAAAAACTTTTATCTCCAGCATAAAAGTAAGGATCTGAATCTTCACCATAAAAAAACACAGATTCTGACACATAAACTCAGTCGCACAAAGAGCAAACAAACAGAACAAACTCTCAGAAAGTCTTAAACTTTCCACTGACCTGAAGGATTTTTCTCACAATTATGGAAAAACAGTAGCATTTGCTTTAAGAAATAAAAACTGTAATCTTATCATTAGCGATTACAGAGCAAAAATGTGACAATTGTTTTTAATTTTATCACTATGTACAGTGAATATATTGACAGGGACTTTCCAATGTATGTTTTTATGATATTGGGCTGTTTTTATGAACTCATCTGCTCAGAAACTACAGATGGAAACTCGCTTAAGCGAAACCTGGTGCAAAGCGTCTTTTATTAATGTGTTTTTGCAACTTGTGCTTGTTATAAAACCAATAAACCAAGCAGATTACCGCCTTGCCTTGCCTTTCCTTTCCTCTCCAGTGCAAAGAGGCTGAATGATGTGAACAAGCTAATCAATACAAGATATCTTCTGCCCTGCGTGTTGGTTTGATCTGCCGCCGATCCCACACACTCCACTTCAGCGAATTGAGATATGTGTGAGTATCGGGGTGATTTATTGCCTGCAATGTGCTCCACATTTACTGCCACCCATTTTGTTTTATGGTGACACATCAAAGCTGACAAGTTCGTCCTGCTGACCATTATTGTTTGTGATTATTTATCTTTTATTGATGTAAGTAAATTGGTGCTCAATTAGTGCAGCTTTGAGCAAACGCATAACTCACATCTATATTTATGCAAATATTCACCTATTGATTTACAAAAAAATAAGCACACACACACACACACACACACAGTGACATCCATAACATCCCGTTGCCTTCACATACAAACATGAACGCCCAAACAGATAGCTTGTTTAAACTATACACAGTGCGGTGATTAATGATCCACAGATTTATGATCTTGGCCTTTGAAAACGTTACACACTTTGACGGGTTTATTTTTACTGGTGTAAACAAATGCACATGCCGTTTTCATAAATGCAACTAGGCGAAACAACGCGCTCTAACAGATGTGTTTTATTGCGCAAATGTTGAAGTTGGCTTCGCGAGCAGCATCCGAGCTAAAACCCCGCGCTCGTGTCGGAGCAATAATTGCGCCGTTTCACGTTTAAGAGGCGCAGCAGACTCTTTGTTCTTAATGCGTCAGATAATACGGACTGATTAGGTGTAATGCAATCTACGTTTGATGGATGTGTGTTTACATCAGAGCGAGCAAAGCTATTCCCGCGAAATTAACTGCTCACAAAAAAACCCCGACTCTCTCTTTTTATTGCTGCGAGCCCAGATGAAACTGTAACTGATTAAAAGAATTGGAAAGCATAACAGCACAATTTTATAGCTTTTAACTGCGTTGCTCTGTTCAAGAAAACCTGACATCTTAACTCGTGCTCTTTAACTCTGTCCAAACTTCTCCAAGCTGTGAAATAATCATAAGGGTTTAACATAAAAACAACAAAAAAAGAGAGACTTCCACTTTCAGTCGGACCACCTGCACTTCTCCTTGTAAAACCTTTTTCTAAGGGAAATCTAAAGTTAAAATAAACGATCTACCAAACACTTGTAGACCAACTCTAAGTGAAAGTTATTAAGATCATGTTCATATAGATTAGGAAGAATTAGTGAAACTACCACTTTAACTCTCTGTGTCTAAAGCTCCTCAGTAAGGCAAAGACAGTTTATTCCACCTAAAAAGCTGAATGCTGGGAAAGAGGGACCAGAAGAGATCCAAGAGGAGATCAGAACAGCTGAGATGCCGCTAATGGCTTGCTTGTTTACACATTGTAGCCTCCCGTTCAAAGCCCATAGCAACAACAGGATGGCATTGGCTACATCCTGTCATTCACACATCAACGAACACGATGACGGTGGCAAGATGCTGGACACGGTGGGTGAAGTGTTTTGCTCAAGGACACAATCAGTCATGCAGAGTAACACCATGATTATTGAACCAGCTTTTGTTATTTTTTAGGAGTATGGGCAGGAGTCAAGTCCTGCTGGAAAATTAATTCAGAATATCCATAAAGTTTGTCAGTAGAAGGAAGCATGAAGTCCTCTAAAAACCCTGGCAGACTTTAGAAAATACAGTCGACCAACTCAGAGAAAACAGCATTACCAACTTGGGATTTAAAAATGAAAGCATTTCTGTTAAAGATCATTATACTGATAGTCAAACATGGTGGTGCCAGCGTTGCTGCTTTGTTATTGGATGACCTGTTGTAATCGATGGAGCCATGAATCCTGCTGACAACCCCGGACGGAGAACGTCCAGCTCTCAGTTTGTGACCTCAGCATCAGCACAATGCTCATGCAGAAAAAGCAAAACTAAGGTTTTGGAGTGGTCTAGTCAAAGTTCAAATATACATTCAATTGCAATACTGTGGCATGTTGGAAATAGTCTCTGTGTAATAAAAAATAAATAAAATCACATTCTTAATGGGGTAAAAAAGAAAACGACTGACAGGGACAAACTTGTTCAACCTTCTTCGCATCACAATATGCAAACTGTGATGCGAAGGAGAGCGAAGACAATATGGCTTTGAGTCCAGCTGTAAAACATCAAAAATAATATATTTTTCAAGATGTATACCATAAGTAAAATGGGGCTGAAATAAAGAGATGAGCAGATATGAGTTGTCGTTGACCAAAACACTGTGCAGCATCACGTTACTTACAGGACTGCACTGGAGACAATCGATCATTTAAAGTAACATCTTGATTCCATTTGCCAGCTTTAGATGAACAACATGTTTGCGCGAGTCACTTTAAAACCTGATGCATTTCTCTACCATTATCTGTACATCTTCGACACATGATCGCTTCGCTTTCGAGTCAAAACTGTATACTGAAGAGAAACATTACAGCACCTGGGGGCAAAAAATAAAACATAAAATCAATGCAGGCTAAAGGAGAACATGCAGCTCAGCAAAGAACCTCGAGACCAGCTTACTCTGGAGCAACGTCTCAGCAGCAAACCTCAACACGGCCGCATAATGTCACCAATCCTAAATCATTGATGATCTATTACTGATTCCTAAATCCTTTCTGTCATAGCCACACCCCTCGTCAGCCTTCGCACTGGGCTGATTCGCCGGACGCTAAAATGTGGAGGTCAGGAACCGAGCAGCGTAATGGAAAACAGGACAAAGTGACAATCAGCAGAATATTTAGCTACATTATTAAATCACGTTGGAGGAAATTATTATACGAGCCAAGCAGCTGGTTGCTTAGCACTTCATGATTTTATGAGCTGATTTTACTCTTTAGGTTGTTACAATGACTCACATACAGCCACTGGATTTAATGTTGTTGCCTGATGCTCTGCGCTAGGATTCTTCCCTGTTCTGCTGATGCAGTCTGTGTATGCTTTCTAATGTGTAAAAGTACATAAATTAAAGGAATAATCACAAACATATGTCCAGAATATCTACATCTTTCATTGAAGCATGTATAACATGTTTTAGTCTAAAATCCCAAATAGTATTTGACATATCCTAAAAAAATATATAACTGGATCAGGTTGCCAACTACTAATGTCTTTAGGAGGTTAAACCAAGAGCAAAACCAATATACTGCCTTGTTTGTGTTGTCAAATTACAAAGGGAATGTACTTTTTACAGTAAGTGCACACAAGCCAGAGGTCTTCTGGTTTTGTAATGAATAGTAATTATTAAGTACAGTAGCAGATGCTTGATCGACTTAGTCTTAATGTTGCACAGAGCAACGTAATGCAAGTAGGGTCCATTACGACCGCAGCCATGTCGTGTTGAAACATGGCAAACACTGATCAGTTATTCCCCATGTTGACTCCGATTAATCCATGCTGAGGACTTTAGCAGGTTCACCTAAATTTGCAGGAAGGCAGTGATTTGCGGAGGCTTCCTGGCCTGACTCAGCGCTGCGAGACCAGCCCAAAATTAAAATAAATGTACCGCATGTAATGGTACAGACCCACCCCCTCCTGACTCTCAACTCTACCGTTGTGGAGGTCTAGTGTTTTCTGTATCTTACCAATGGGATTAAATAAATACATTGTAATAGAAAAATTAATATAACACATAAAACCTGGACTTATACATTTAATTAGGGTTATGGGCAAGCAAGCTGTTTCTCAATAGGGCAATGGGTGGCAGTTCAGACGCCCCAGAGAGTTTTTGATGGAATAATGCTAAACTAAAACCAGCAAATTGTGCCCTGAAGTTAAGTTTGACTAGACCAGGGGTCCCCAAACATTTTCCTGTGAGGGCCACATAACTTTTCCCTTCTCTGGTGGGGGGCCGGAGTCAGTTTGTAACAGAAAAAGTGTGACAATTGCAGGAGTGCCTAAATATAAAAATATATTGTTTCCAGAAAGCTCAATCAAATAACATTCTCTGGGTTCTTCACAGAACAAGTCAGGAAATCAATAATAACACTATTAATGAATAAATAATAACCAAATAACCCTCTCTGGGTTCTTCACAGAATAAATCCAGGAAGGATTATAGTCCGAATTTTCCGAACTATGAGCCGCACCGGACTATAAGCCACAAACCCAAAGTTTTTTTTTAAAAAAAACCCAGTAAACATACACATATAAGCCGCAAATATCTCTGTGGCTCCAGCAGCAGCAGAGGGGGGCGGACACCCAAAATTTGAGTAATAACAAGTCAATTGAATATCACATTTATTACGGTTGAAAAAGAAAAAGTTGCCAAGTTTAGATTTAACTGAACTGATTATGGTAGTTTCCGAACAGTAACTGTAACAGTAAAAGTGCTGATCCTTCGTGTTGCTACTAGCATGTGCTAAATGAAAATAGGCGCCTTCTTCTTCTTTAGATTTCAACAGCAGCTTGCGTCCATTATTGTTGCACTACTGCCATCTACTGGATCCTAATATCTATACCTCAAATTCTCATAATGATCCCAGTATTATTTAAAAAAGACGAAAAATATTTTTCCCCTCAATGCTATTTAACTGATCAACATTCTCAAATTTCAATTCCCTATTAAAACCTAATCCCGTTTTAATGGGCGCTTTCTTCTTTTATTTCCAATTTTGACTTCCACTGATTCACTTCCTGCTAAAGAGCCTCCTGGTGGTTGAAGAAAAATCCACATATAAGCGGCTTATAGTCTGGAAATACGGTATATGAAAAGAAATCTGAATGCGTTCTGGTATTGTTCAGGGGGCCGGACCAAATGTGGAGGCGGGCCGGATCCGGCCCGTGGGCCGTAGTTTGGGGACCACTGGTCTAGACCAACAATGTCAATTCCCAGTCCTGGATAGACTTTGTATTTTAGATATTTATATTTTATAATATTTAAATATAATATTTTATATCTAAAATGTCTAAAACATCTAAATATAATAACAAATCTTACTCTACTGGACGAGTCCTGAACTTGATGGCATGCTAACAAGAGACATGTCAGGCATTTGAATGAACAGTGCTGGACACAGTCACACGATTTTGATCAAGTCTTTTGGGGGAATTTGTCTGTTGGCTTCTATTATTGCAAATGATTCTTGGTGAATAAGTATCAAAATTCAAGCCATATTTGAAGTGGCCGATGTATTTAAAGAAACACAATGTAAAAGGTCTTGCCAGAGCAGTGAAAAAAAAAAAAAAAACTAAACAAAAAATTTGACTAGATTTCAAACACCAGTACAAACAAATGGTCCAACGGTTATAGAGAGGCAAACAACCTTAATTATAATCCTAAGTACCATGCAAACATTGGAATTTATTTCTTTCCCAAACTGTTTTCCTTTATGCTGCACGGGAAATATTCCAGATTGAACGCATTGAAAGCTCCAAGTGCCTTCTTTGTTTTCTTTTCTATTGTTTTTTTGGGTTTCTTTTCGTTTCTCAAACAGGAATATTGTCTGGGCCATATGTCTGGCTCTCGTTGCTGCAGCTTTCCATTCTGAGTGGAGTCCAAGGTCGAAAACGCAAATAAACAACGAAGTTAAGCAGGAATATACTTAACAATGAGCTCATGCTTTCTTATAGGATGGACATTAATTTCAATCTACGTAGATTAAACAAAATGTGCAAATAGAAGATTGAGGTACAATTTATAACAACTGAGGTTCACCTTCTTGAAGTACAAACACTGATGTAAACTGTAGGTACAAAAGCATCTTTGGTGTCCTGTTTGCTGACCAACTTGTAAGACCCATAAAAGCATCACTAGAAAAGGTTAAGGGGTCATTTATTTGTGTAATACCTGAAGGCAAATGAAAGATAATAAACACAGCCATGTCCATGTGCCCTAGTTCTGTATAACCTCTGACTGAAATAATTTCTTAAGACTTCCTTTATGGACGCAAAAGAGGTGATAAATCATGAAGAGGATTTGGAGAGCCAAAAGGTTTCTCACAATGTTTTTTGCAGATTTTGGAGAGTGGGAAGGTAGTGAGAGAATAAGAGAGAGTCTGTCTAGACAGCGTAGTGAAAAAGCAGCTGCAGAACTGGAGGATTTTTACTGACTAAAGCCATTTGCTTCCCCTCTCCTGGCTCCGGCGTGAGTTGAGTTTAGTTTAGGAGTGGACCTGCTGTTATAGTAAGTGTGTGCAAATGATGTCTTCCTGACACGGTGGGTGGCTTGGGGGTTTTCGCACCCTGGATTGTTGTAAACAGGATTCCCACCTTTACCCCATCAGCACTCTTAAGTTAAAACCTACCGTTTGCACCACGAAACGTTTGTTTTAAACTGAACTTTGTTGAAGCCATTTAAACAAATATATTTTGCATAATAACAACGCCAAGTGCTTCAGTTTAATACAAAATGTGCAAACATTTAACATCTTTTTGGATCTATTCTTCTATAACATCTGCTTACTCACGCTTCCTGATGCTATTGAGCCAAAAACATCTGGCTACTGTACAGTAAGCCCTCAAAGTCTCCGGTTTTACTTTGGAGTTGAATGACTCTGCAGGTAGACCGTCTGATAACGTGAAAGAGAAACAACTGTTTCATAGGAATTGAGTGGCGATACAGGTGCTTAGTTAAGAACAAAGCATAGCAAAGTGTGACAGGAATGGCCATTTGGCTGGCTTGTCTATCTGAAGATGTGCGAGTGTGTGTGTGTGTGTGTGTGTGTGTGTGCGTGTGTGTGTGTGCGTACTCAGATGTGAGGAAGGAAAAGTTAGAGGCAGGACGTTTATCCTGATTGTGAGAACCAAAAGGTGCTGTCTGGTTTGAAAAGAAAGTATGTGACATTGTCTCTGGGAGACTGACTGACTAAATTATCGGCCACCTGAAAGATGATTGGATAATTGTGACACATACATGAAGGTTGACCAATGATGTTTTAAAACTGTCACTCTGCAGGTGAACAGGGGGGTTTGATAAGGAAGCTGGGGTCTGATAATATGTTGCCAGCAGGTTTAAGACAACATGATTACTTAGTTTTCTCTCCTTACCCAATTAAAATATTGTCCTAAATAATAAGAAGCCTAAAACAGCTGAAATGCTAAGATCCTTTAAGTCAAGACTAAAAGTCACACTTGTTTAGTGTTGCCTTTGATTCATAATAACTGGAACACCGACTGATAGATTTGATGTTGATTAGTCTTGATGATTTTGCTGATGGCATTTGGATTTTTTTTATGTTTTTGCTTATTTTTAAATTAGTTATTGTGTTACGTTTTCATCATGTGTAGCACTTTGACCTGCCTTGTTGTTGAAATGCCATACAAATAAACTTGACTTCACCAAACCCTTCCGCTGTCTTAGCGCGACACTCAGGAGGAGTGTGGCGGATGTCACGGTCAGACAACGGGGAGGAGGGAGTGGGGGGAGTTGTTCCATCAGACCGTCAGTTCCTGAAACCACACACAAAAAAAATACACATGTGGGGTCAGTACAAACCCACCAGACCATGCATGGGTTAAAGAGGTCGTGGTGTCCAGATGACCTTGTCTCATCAGATTGCTGGAGGGTTAATCGTCCCAATCCTTGTTGCAAAGAGTTTGTAAAAAGATATTGTGTTCTGAGTATTTACATGTTCGCAAAAAATGTTATTATTTGATGCGTTTTGACACATCTAGACCAGAGATGCTAATCATTGGGAGAATAAGTCCCACCAGCTGTTGATGAGTTGGGCCCAAATGCAGACAGGATGCATTCATATCAAGAAAATTTGATATTTAATTAAAACCAGCACCTAAAAACCAGTAGGGGGCACAAATGGAGCAAATGAGGACCAACAAGACACAGGGAGGCGGAACCAAACGGATGTAACAATGACTCAAGTCTCAGAAGTTTTTTTTAATTTATATATTTTTTTAATTTATTTTATTCATTCATTTCATTTAGTACAAAAAAAAAACAACCTAACACGTTTTTTGATATACTAAAAAATACATCTCAATCCATATGTATTACAAAATTTTAAAACAAAATAAAATGAAACTGGTTCTGAATTTGGGTTTCTTAAAAATCTGTATCCCCTTAAGATTATAACAGCTCTCTCTCTTTGCAAAGAGTTTTTGGATATTTGAGGGTAATGTGTTTAGGTGTGCCTTATACATAACTAACAAAATATTATAATCAACTAAATCATAGAATTTCAATAACCTCAATTTACAAAACAATATATTGGATGGATATTTGCCATGTTTTCGGGTGATAACTCTTATAGCCCTTTTTTGCAAAACAAAAACAGATTTTGTACTGGTATTACATGCCTTTCCCCATACCTCAACACAATAGACCAAGTGTGGAACAATTAGTACATTATACAACATATACATTGCATGATCATTCAGAAAATCCCTTACTTTGTAAAGCAATGCAATTGATTTGGCTATTTCTGTTCTTAAATAACTCAAATAGGATTTCCATGTTAATCCCTCGTCAATAATCACAAGTTTAAGTATAGTGATGCCGTGGCAAGGATCAGGTGAATCTGATCCTTCCTAAGTCTGACAAAATTGACACAGGAAATATGGGAAGTTTTTTTTTCCTGCAAGCAGTACTAACATTTAGTCATCCAATGTTGCAACCTATGGATGTAACGTATTCAGCAGATCAGCGTTTCCCTAGTGACGGGGAGAAGGGACGAATAGCACCTGCATGCTCGCTGTGCTGGCGTAGCTCTACGAGGCGAGTCTGTCTCTGCTGCATGGGAGGAGTTTGTTTACTTGAGGATTTTGGAGCAAAATGTGTTTCTTGATTTGGAAATAAGTTGCCTGAATCACCCGTCTCAGTAATAAAGATAAACTTGAGTGTGTCCTTGCTTGGCGCAGTGCAGAAGTTGTGAACCCACTGAGAGGAAAGGAGAGAAGGAGATTCAGGAACAAACTGTCTTTATATTTCTGAGAAAGCGCTGCACTGAACTCTGTCTCTAGATGTGTAGTCAACATAGAAAGTGACACTGGTTCCTGTGTCTTTGATGCAAATGGAAAATACTGCTATTATTTATCGACAGGGTAGGTTTGTAAGATATAACACTGGTTTAATATCTTCTCAGAAAATCCCATAGAGACACAAAGTTTTAATCCCCAGGCAGGACTGTGATACACAAACTGTAAAATGCACATATATTGAAATACAGAAGGCATTCTGTGGGTGATGCTGAGTTATTGTGCAAGTATAAATAGATGTGAAATATAAAAGTGAAAACATATTAATGTAATATCAGTGCTGATAAGCCAATATTGACAGCAATTTTAAAAATCCAAGCAATAAACTCAAAACATTGACTCGTCTATAGTGGTTTCTTGGCATTTTCATTAACTTTATGCATCCTAAGCATTAGATATTTAACTGTATTTCTGTTTTTAGGAATGCGTACAACCCACTTTATTACAGATGGACAGAATGACAATGTGAATAATTTTAGAGACGAGAAATAACAAAACAAAAAAAAAACAGGAGACTTAGACAACCACTGCATCGATCAATCCTAGTTTTCTTGACTTTTTTTTCTTTAAAATTAAATTAAACTTGTTTTCATCCATCAGCCTGGAAATGTTTGTTTCACTAAAGTGGGTCTTGGCCTTAAAAGTTTGAGAACCACAGCTCAGAGTAAACACCAAAAAGCTCTAAAAGAAAATCCTCAGAGCTAAATAAAACATAACTCAAAACATAGGGACGAGAACAAACGAAACTTAGACAAAGCTGAAGTCAAACTCCTACAGGTCATGTGCTGTACGTAACGTAAGTGTGTTCTTTCTGATGAGATGTGTATAATGCTATCATATGCTAATTAACTTTTATTCCCCATGTCCCAATGCAATTAAAACACTGTCTTGCTTCGGATGCTATAGGAGTGACAGCAAATGTTATTTTTCAGTTATTTCTTTTACATTTGAAAACAAAAACTCAAGCTATTCTGTAATTTAGTCTACTAAGCAGTTTACTGCTGAAGCAGACAGTCAAACATGCTAATTGGCTAATATCAGCTTTCCAGGCTCCTGGCAGGGCGTCGTGAGGGACAGGAACAGGAACAGATTACTGAAATGCAAGACCCAACACAGTGGCGTAAATTCAGCAATCCTTTAATACAAGGTCAGCACATAAACCTCCAAACCAAGCGGAGGTGTCTGAAACAGAGACAAGTCAAAACAGTTCAAGCTGAGTCAAAATCCCTAGAAGACAGAAATAGGATTAAGGCTGAAATGCTTGACACATGAGACAAAGACGAACCAGCAAGAGAAAGTTGCACCAAGTGAGCTGTAAATAGACAAAGGAAGACAGTGAGACACAGGTGGACCAGGCTGGCTACAGGTGAAATCTGGAAGAGAAGCTGTCTGAAACGAGGCAGAAAGTTACTGCACAATAGCAACTGATACACAAAGCTCTTAGCAATGGTAGAGCATGAGCTTGGAAAAATAAATAATATTGTAAATATTCACTGATAAACTGACTGTAAAATGTACATATAATTAGTTTTAAGTGTTCACTTAAGCAATTTCTTTTACCTTGTAAATTGTTAAAAATAAAATCACTACATACTGTATTCTATTCAACAGCGTTCAGGATTTTGTCACTTCCTGTTTATGTATCAGTGCATCAAAGTGTGAGGACGTGGATTTCTGTGTTTTTGGTTAATTTATTCCCCCGGTCTGCACGTGTTGGCCTTCGTTGATCCCAGCTGTGTCTCATTCCCCTGATTATCTGCTCTTGTATTTATACTCACCTGTGTCTGTGTTTCCCCGTCGGATCCTCGTCTCCGCTGTCGTGTGTCCTGTCGTTGTCTTGTAAAGTTTTCCAGTAGCTACCAGTGTTTGAGCTCTTAGCCTTTTGCTCACCTGTGCTGCCTAGACTTTTGTTCTCACTTTAGATCTTCATTAAATCTTCAAACTCAGTTTCTGCCTCACCTCTTTGCGTTTGGGTCCACAGCACAAACGCACCCTAACCCTAACCCTAACACAAATCATGACACAAAGTTAAAGCAGTTCTACAAATAGCATTTGATTCAGTTAAAAAATACTTTATTGACTCCAATGGGGAATTAAATGTTGATATTTAATGTATTCACACAATTACTAACAGTTGCTATTTTCTTTATTAATCAAAACCATTTATATCATGTAGTAGATTTTTTTTTTACTTGCTCCATTACTGTACAGCCAAAAAACTTTAATATTGTAGCTATAAGTTATAATTTTTTTGATCCATACCAGTTCATGCTTCATATAATAAAAATGACTCTCCATGTATAAAATATGTATATATTTTTTTCACATCGAACATTTGCGCCTCGATTTGGTCCATAACCACAAATGTATACCCCTATCAACACAGGAGACTTATGAGTTAAATTTGTAAATGATAGTCAAATAACGAGGCCAATAGATAAGGGTTGGAACAAGATTGTTGTGTTTAGTGTTGAAGCAGGAAACCTGCCAGTGCAATCAGTAGATGTTTGATGTCATGTTTCAACTGCGACAGACAAACACAAAAAGCCAACAAAGCATCAACAGTGCAAATGGTACAAAAAAAGAAGAAAGCAAAATGAATCTCCCAATAACAAACAAATGTGCTTTTAATTTGATGCTTTTGAATGACCACAATAATCATGTTCAGTAACATGAAGACCACAAACGAACATATGCTGTGATCCGTTTCCCCAGAATACCATAAAAAGCATTTCTAATATTACTTTATTCTGAATTGACACAGCATTTTTTTTCTCCTGAACTGTATTTTTTTTTCTTCTTTTTTTCCTTTTTTTTCATTCCTTTTCTGAATTGGCCTCCATCTGGCCTGGAGGGAGAAACACAAACTGAACATTATTGAAATTTCCCACTGCCCGTTTTATTTGAATAGCAACAGATCTAATTTCTCACCCCGGACAAGCTCACAGTGCCCTGACAAAAGGAAAATTGTTCCAATTTGTCTGTGTCTTTACTTTTCAGAGTAGCCGCCAGTCATAACACGGTCCTTAATGAAAGAAGAGAGCAGCCAACTCCCTGAACAGACGAAGCGGCCCCGGCTGAATTGGGTGATGTCTTGCTGTGTGGGCCTATTGTGGTTTGAATGTGAAACTCTGATTGCAGTCCTTATCATTCCAATCGCTTAGCGGTGAAGCACAAGTGCAACCTCAAACTAAGTGGTGTGATGATGGCTGTACAGTGATCTCAGCAAGTAGCACTCAGTTCTTATCATGATCCTGAAAATGATAATCACAATTTCAATAAAACTGTGGTAGTCTCTTAATTTTGACATTTTTTTCTTATGTATTCTCCCGTCTACACAGTCGGATGACACATTCATGTACACAGAAATGATAAACGGATTTCAATGTACGCAGGCTAAATGGAAATATGCTGAAACGTACTGAACGCTCATGTATTCCTGTTCTGAAAAAGTTAAGACACGACGACATTTCCTGTTTCTTGATAGCAGAAGGTGTGATGGGGGTTTAAACAGAAGCCGGGCCAGACATCCAACACATTTAAACCGTCTCTCCCTGCACAGATAAGATTGCTGAGTCAGGCTCCTGGGATGTGTCTGCTACTCTGTGTATTCACAGCTCTTGTCCGTTCACTCCCCTACTGACTCTGTATTCATATTTGATATATAAAAAAATATATAGTTCAAAACAGTTAACTTTGACAAATTTACATCTAAAGATCTCCCCCTTCAGTGGAGCCTTTCAACTCTTCTTAGTCTGTCAGTTCAGCAAAAACTATGCAAATTAAGGCAGATTAAACATTGTCAACATGTGTATCATCAATCGCATCTGTAGTGTGGGTGATATTGCAATAACATTTTATGAGACTAAAATAGGTGAGCATTGATTTGCAGCTTCTTTGTATTACATATAATTGAAGTGAACTGGTTTTTGCTATTTAACAAAAGTTTAGATTATTCAGAACTGTAAATTTAAAAAAAATCTTTGAAAGACTGCTATTGTTAGAAGTTAGACCATTCAATTAACATTAAAGATCTAGTCCTGATTTGGATGCTTAGGCTTCTGAATCATCCTCAGTTGCTCAAACTGGTGCTCCACAGGGTTTTGTTCTTGACACCATCGTTGCGCTTTGGTTGCTTTCCTTTGTTACCATCTTCTTTGACTGTTTACCTCTGATCATTATCAGAGGTGGTGATATTCAGCTCTTTTCTTATTCTAAAGCTCTAGGCGATGCTAAGTTTGGCTCCTACAACAACGTTTTCAATGTGGAAATCTGTGGGTTGGCTGACAACTTTCATTGCCTGAATCAAGACAAAGTTGAGATTTTTATCCCCCTTCCTAACGACTTGGTTGAAATTGTTAGAACTTGGGACGTCAGAAAACATTATACCTACAGTTTAAAAACAGTCAGGTGAAACTGGAAGCATGTATAAACTAAACCCTTTAATAATTGCTTCTGATATCTTGGGTTATATTTTAGTCGTGATTCTACTTCATCCCATCTCATGGCCACCACTCCCTGCTCCCCTCACTGTAATCCTCACCTTGATACCAAAAATAAAACTTTGCGAATTAATAGTTTCTTTTATGTAAATACAACTCTTTGTGTCCAAAAGCTAAAAATTACCCTTGTTTTACACTTTTGTTCAGATTTCTGATTTCTCAAAACGTATCCCTTTTTCTGTTAACATGCTTCCTGAAGTCATTTTCTTTGATTCAGCCTTAAAACTTTAATATTCATCATGGAAGATGATTTTCATGTCTTCAGTAGCACTCTTCCTCCGAGAAGCAAACTTTGACTTAAAACAACAACAAAAAAAAAGACTTGGTAGTCTCTTAAATTATGTTGAAGCCTCTATTGAATGACTTGAGATCTTCCACAAACTTTGATTCTGAACGCTGCATCAGCTTGTTGTTCTATGTACACGTAACCCATCCATTTATTTCCTTTTGCCTCCTGGGTTGCAGGAGGCTGGTGCCTATCCCCTCTGTTGAGTAAATGTGAGGCAATTATGGTCGCTTGTCCATCACAGTGTACGTTTTGCCTGTTTTTCTCAGGTATACATCAGCTGCCCATATGTCTTCTACAGAAAAGATGGATATTCTGCCATGATCTGCACACTATTTAAATTCTATCATTGCCTGAAAATGCGTTCAAATGAAATTCTAGCTACAGTTTTATTCTCAGCGTGTTACATCTCTACATGTATACGTAGGTTCTGTATAACACTGTAATCTGTCACTGGGATCCACACAGAGGACCAGCTGAAGGCTGCAACATGCTGGAGCAATCAGCAGCAAGTATCATATAGTACCTTGAATCAAAGATGATATTATTCACACAAGGGATTCACAAATCCATAGAGATACAAAAGACTGAGAAACTTTACACCAGTCAGGTGCTTTCGATGTTCTCTTCACACAAGGAAACATTTTGTAACTATTCAATTTGACCACCACGAGTCTTTGAGTATACGTGTCCACGTGACATAAAGGTTTTTTGTCATCATGTCGCCAAACAAATTATTGAACAAAAACTGTTTCCGATTTAAATCTGTACAAGAAGGCAACAAAAACAAAAAGAAAAACAATATTGTTTTATGGGAAAGGCAAATATGTAGCAGTAAGTGGTCGGAGTTTAACCACACATTCAGCTCACATGACGAGATGATGACGCTAAACGTTTGTTTCAGCTATGACTTTATATTCTTTATTTAGCATGTTTAGCATTGTTCTACAGCCAAGTTAAGGTCCCATTTTTGTGTTTTTACATTTAAAATGCAGACTTTGTGAATCTCAAACAACACAAAGTCAATCAAGATACATTAAAGAAACAATGCAACAGCCTTTTAGTTTTAGCTTCGCACCCACTGAACTAAAATAAAGTTCAGAAGCAGTAAATGTTTTTAGTATCATCAGCAACTTTTCATGAAACCTTGAAGAGACTTTGTGTTATTACTAATGTTAAACTGGGTTGAGACAAATACCTGTGTTTGTGGTTATATGTGACTGGTCTTAGTTGTTAAATAGCAGGTCATAGATTTTGGTGAATTTCACTCCATCATTGCCAAACAACCCAAAGAGAGGCAAAGACTCAGCCCTGATCTGCCAGGACTGTGGGAAAAACCAAGTGGGTGGCTGAAATGATTTACCAAGGTCATGGAGTTCCCTCGTCAAGACCAACTAATAATGCTGATAAAATTTCATTCCAATAATCTTTTTTTTTTCTTTTTTTTTTTTTACTGTATTACCAGGCATTTGACATAGCTTGCGAAAATAACACTTTAGTCCATCAGCAGCAAGAGCCCTATTTAACAACACGCAACAACTCAGAAACAACTCTGTTCATCTGACAACATTTTGTCATCTGGCCTGAAATCTGCTGCAAGTTTCTCAGATTCAAAACTGGGGAAATATGCATGTAGTGGTGATGTAGTCTTCTAAAAATAATTATGCAAACGTGCTAAACTATTTAACTACACTGTTTAATAAATAAACATTTCATTTTTAATAATGCAGTCAATACGACAAAACCTTATGCGTGTACATAAGACATTATGTGTGGCCTTCAGATTACCCAACCGCAGGCTGATTTCCTCCATGCAACACTAGGTTTTTAATGTTCATGCAAAAACCTAGTGGTGGTTTCACATTTCTGTCTAAAATGCCCTTTTCTAATCAATTCCATGCAATATTAACATTTTCTCAGACACTGATTTCTGTTATCTGCAGGGATAAATCACTATTTGTAATGAATCTATGATGTGTAACATTTCACTTCATGTTACACATGAGTGACAAAAAATATATAATCTTTTCACAATATTCAAATTACAGCTAAACTAAGACACATCTTTAACTACCAGCAATGGATACCAGGTGGTTTAAGTTTTGTCCCCATCTTCGTTTAGTAATCATATGTAATTTAGCAAGAAAAGCCGACATAAGAGCCAATGAATCTGACGCAGCTCAGCCTACTAGAGCAATTCGGACTGCAAGTTGTGGTCTTATTATTCCTGATGTCAATTACTTTGGATTGGTTGTGACATGGTTACTAAGGTTATTTCACAATAATTAGATTCAGAAATTGCCCATAACTTGATCCCAGTTCATAGTCAACTGTTTGCCCATTTAGAGTCTTTAAGAGATTCGTTTAAACATTATTGGTCCGTGAGGAATGGGGGGGTTGCCATTACAGAAAACCCCGTGTTTCCCCTCCCGTATTCCCCAGAGGACACTGTAAGTGTCTGTGTAAAGAAAGGAGTGAACTACTATGTTTCTTGGCAAAAACAAATTTCTGTCTAAATCTCGAAAGCAAACATTTGGCCGGAGTCCCAGAAACATATGTAACATATGGCGAATGTGACGACGGCGCCGCAGAGCAGAGCAACGCTCCCGGAGAAGGCAGGATGGCGTCACAGGAAGAAACGGTGAGAAATCTGAAAGGCACGACGAGGTCCGCATCCATAAATTTGCATCCTTAAATCTGATCTCTGCTGTATGAGAAAGCCTTGTGAACCCCCGTCGTGAACATGACAGCCTGCTTATTTTGCACTATTTTAAGAGGTGGCTTGTTAAACTGGACACACAGTCTCTCAGCATCATTAGTCAGCATGTGGAAATTCTTCTCTTTAAATGCGCCATAACAACACGCCAAGTCAGCATTTTGGGAACTTTGTGTTTTTGAAATTTAACGCTATTGCAGCTGTTTTGCATTGCGTCTTTTCTGATGAAATGACATTCACATGCCTTGTTGCTGACTGTTTGCGTATAAAGAGTGTTGTATTGTAAAGTTGTTGAAAGTTCATTGACCCGTAGCACAAAGATGTCATAACTCAAAGCTGGAAGGGGAATCCGTCATGGATTGAGGAAATGTGTCCTTCTCTCTCTGCTTTCTACTAAATTTTCTTCTCATAGGCATTCATCAAAATGGATAGAGAAATATTTTTGCAGAAAGATGATTAACATAAAAAGATCATTGCTGAAGGTGCTGTCCTGCCAACAACTTAGCAAAATTATCAAATGAAAATCAACATATTGGGGAAAAAAATGATCCAAACAGCTTTGAGTTATAATTTCTGTCTACTCTTAAAAATTATGATCAACGTTTCACGGAATAAAACCAAAATGAGTCAGCTGAGCTTGTTGTTGACGGTGGTTAATATGAAGACGACTATTGAACAAGAACAGTTAAAAAAAGCCCATTCATGAGTCATTTTCTCAGAGGACACAGAGTCAAAGATAGACTCTGAAACAGTTGGTTTCCCTGAGCTTCTTAGACCTCCACAGCAGCAAATGACTCAGAAAAACTGTACAAAAGACAACTCTGTATAGCCAAAGGTGAGGATGGTTGGGCAATGTTTGCAGTTTGACAATGTTTGTCCCGGAGCTTTCCGACCAAACCAGATGGGAGACATAAAGAGCAGAGTCAGGGATGAACACAAACAAATGGCCAAACTGGGTTTGGGGTTAAACAGGGAAAGAAGAAAGTGACAGGAAGACACAAAGAGTGTTAGACGGTTTTCGGAGGAACAGATAGCAGGGAGGTGGGGGGGCGGTGACTCAGGCAATGAGTGTGCCTGTGTGTGTAGTTCATTGGTGGGAGGCCACAAATGTCAATGCAGGGGGTAGAAGCGTTATACAAATTAGGTAGCCCCCAGGGCAGATTAGTTACTTGCATACCTAGGAGGACCTGATGTGGGAGGGAAGTGGAGAAAAGTAGCTGAAAAAGGAGACGGAGTCAATCTGAGAGCAGGGAGTTCAATGTATCGGGGAGAGATGGGAACAACTGATGGGGAAGAAAGAGAGAATGACAACAAGGAAGGTTTTGACATGATACTAAGCTGAGAGAAATAAAACTCAAAATCACTTAAGAGATGAGATTATGCGAACATACGTTATTTATAAGTAAGCAAAGTTAAAAGTTGGCTATAAAGCTAAATGTTCAAATAATCATCTGAAAATATAATTTAGTTACTGGTAGCCTGATGTTAAAATTTAATGATCTGAAAAACGTATGTGACAAAAAAAGCAAAATTACATAAAAAGGAATCTGTAAATACTAGCTTCCTCCACATTTCTGGTACTTTGTGAACGATCACTCAGATGCATCATAAAGACAAACGCAACATTGCAAATGTCTGAATAGTGCTGTAAAATCCTTTAACTCTTTTGACGACATTTCAGTCTTTTTGAATATTAATTACATTGCGAAGAGCTAAAAAAGTCAGTACTGTACAGTTGGAGTGAGAAGTTCGTCCGATGCCAAAAGGAAAACTAATATTTGCTGTGTTGATTTGAAGACTTGTTTCTGAACAAGAGGTATGCACTAAAGAATGTGAAAGTACAGGACATTTTTTTGTTTCTCGTGTTCTCCTGGAGGGAGAACGGAACATTATGAATATAATGAAATGACGGACCAGCTGTTGTCTCTAATGGATGCTGATGGTGGTTTTATTACCACAATGTCAACCGGTTATAAAATCTGGTTTGTATCAGGACAGAGCAGGCTGGAAATGCCTGAAAGTGACTTGCAAGCTAACGTGAAGCAAAATGATAAATGATCTGCATGTTTACAGTGCTATTTAACATTAACCAGAGGTATACAAAGTGATGTTTTCTGCAAACATCTGGCAACTGAGTGGAAGGAGAAAGTGTTCAACTGGCACACAGTCCTATTTCTAATGGTGCTGTTAACACGGGTGTTCATCAGCTCTCGTAACAGGTTGCATTGATTGGAAACACGACACATGGGTTGGACGAACAAATCGTCCATCAGGGTTGAAACGCTTGGCAGCAGCAGTGTACTGCTCTTTTTCTTTACACAAGCACATTTATTTGGCTTGCTGGTTGGTTTCTTGAGACGTACCGATAGGCAGTGAAGGAAGTTAGCATCTGCCACTGACTAATTCAGATAATTATATGAAGCAGGGGGTAGATTTTGTGATTTTCTATCTGTTTTGACAAGCAAGTAACATTCTGGTGGAGTAAGGACTCCAGCAGCACTCGCAGTGATGAGGAACCAACTTTAATGACAGACCAGTGCATTTCAGCTTGTGGCCCTCAACCTCTAAAGCGTAAACTCTTGAAACAAACGTGTTTATTTGCAACACATTTTCTACATTATCAAGGACACGCATCTTATGTTGTTTTCTACATTTTATGTGTTGTTTTAATTTGAACAACTTGACACACAGGACATGTTAAACCAATCACGTGACCAATCACGGCTACCTCCAGTTCTCATCGGGCGAGAGAGGTGGGGTACAACTTATTGGGACAGGTTGCCAGTCCACTGCAGGGCAACACAGAGACAATAACATGCACACACACACACACACACACACACACACACACACACACACACACACACACACACACACACCTAAGGACAACTTTAGAGAAACCAATTAACTCAAGATTTATGTAGGAGAAAGCCAGATTACCCAGACAAATAACAGCTGCGGTCGCCTCAGTTGACTGTTTTTCCTGTGGATCGTTCTAGAGCTGCAGACCTCAGGGAGGTGACGTGATTGGTCGATGGCTTAACTCATGTCCTGTGTCACGTTAACGACACATAAATTGTAGAAATCAACACAAGATGTGTTGGAAATCAGCACGTTTTTTTAAGGGTGCAGTTGGTCACAACCTCATGCAGATGAGAAATACGAGGTACAACTTGGACTTTGTCTGGTCCAGACGGCATCTCTAGTTAAAATGTAACTTCAGTGAATTTAAATGACAAGATTTGTTGAGACCCATTAGATGTAGTCCACCTTTTTTGCTGAAGCACAGACATTTAAATTCAGGTTTGGTAGGCACATTAAATGTGGTGAAAAAAATAACGACATTGGAGAGTCGAGTTTTCTTTAACTCATCGCTACAAACATGTTAGAAATCTTTGGGCTTTGTTCTCCCAAAGGACATATAACTAATGTTTAATAGTGATGTTAGATGACTACTGTTGGCATCCCTCTTATTTTAGGTTTTCGGTACGGTAACACAGATGACTAACAGATTTAGAAAGGTTTGCAGCAGGCAGATGGATCCGTCAGAAAACGCTTTGACAGAAAAGCTCTGCTGGAGTGTGTCAATCTGCCTTAAGCACATACACACATGGTTACCAAGCAAACCGGCCATAATCTCTGCTAGCACATCCTTCTGGCAAACCAAAACTGTCAAACCGCACGGTCCCATCAGAGCATTCCTCGAAGCCTGGTGAAATAAAACATTCTCAGAATCCATCAGTATTCTCGTAAAAGTTTCTCGTTGCTTTTCTAAATGTCAGGACAGCAAAGAGCATAAAACCATGCTTTCTTCCAAAGTAATTTTGCGGTCTTAAAAACCAGTGACTCGTGAGGGGTTTTTATTACGATTTTTTTCTTTCTTTTAGCAGCTCACCTGTAATGTGGCAGTAAGCACATCTCTTTACAGTAACCACAAAACCTTTCATTCCCTCCACAGCTGAATTGAATATCTCATCAAAGGCTGAGTCAAAGTGTCAAAATGTGTTAATGACTCTTTGAGACAATCTGAAAAACTAACACTCTTTGTTTCGGCATGTTAGTGACACATCTGCTTTGTCTGAGTGGCCTTCCAAAAGAAATACACTGATCTAAGTAGAGATTTCTAAGCCTGCTTGACTCTTTTTGAAACGAGGTTGTGCCTGACATTGATATTTCTGACTTTAACAGGCTTTATGCCTTTAAAGTAAAAATGTTAAGAGTGAATGTGTGCAACACAGGACTCTTGAGATGAGGACTGTCATGATCCGTGTTTCTGTGCTTATTTTTGAGTTTTTTCTGTGATCCTGTTCCCTGTGAGTCTCTGTCTCTGCGTCTTCCCCATTGATTGATCCCAGCTGTGTCTTGTTCCTGTGATTACCCTCTCAGTGTATTTAGTCCCACCTGTTGTCTGTGTTCCTCGTCAGGTCCTTGTCTAACCTTGTCTAACGTAGGTCTATGTCGTCTCTGATAGATGGTCTGCCGGCACAGTAGAACTGTGAAGTCCTGTGTTGGCATCAGCTCGTTTTGTCAGTCTGGTTTATTCAGTTGCTATCGGTATTAGCTGTGTGCTGCTCTCCGCCGTGCTGCCTGTCCTGGATTGTTGAGCTTATTCATTAAATTATTTCCTTTCATCTACATCCTGGGTCTACTTGCGTCTCTCCTCACCACCAACCACCACACCACATGACAAGGACAAGGTAAATTTATTGCTGGCAGAGTCCCGGTTAGAAGTTGGTCATTATGGTTCATATTCATTTTAGAGTTTTAAAGAACAGTCATTAGTAATTTTTTTTTCTTTTTCTTTCCCTTAGCAATTTTTTACTTGCTCGAAATAAAGATTTCAAATAGTGATGTCATTTCAAAGCAACTAAAATGGACTAATTTCAGGGTTTCTCTCAGTGTATCATAAGCCTGGTGGGCCACCAGGCTTTACTTGTGCCCCCACCAGGCTAAGCACTGTTTATTTATTTGTTTTTTTAATGACTGCCTTTTTTTTAAGACTTTAGAGTTGTTTAGGTATTAATCTTCCAGTCTTTCAATAACACATAATTACCAAGTGATAATTTCCTCTCAACTTTAAACATTTTTTTAAATTCAAAAACACAGTGAACCGCTGGATGGATGACTGCCTGAGCACCCAACCATGAGGCTTAGCAGGTTTTCTGGGGAAAACTTTACTTTTACTTAAGCACTTCATTTTTTCAGCCCTCATCTCACATCAGATCCCATGGAAACACATAATTACGCTTTGAAATATACAAGATTAAAAAAACACATTTAAAATTTTGACCACACTTGAGCAGATTTTAAATATAGAAAGCTAATGCAAAACACACACAAAAAATCTTCTGTAGGAGTCTCTTCAGGTAACACTTGAACTGCACAACTTTGTGCTAAATTTAGCAACAAAATTACCTTTTTTCTTAAGGTTATGTACAACAAATCAAGTAACTTGGGGCATCCCACTTCTGGTGCCTCCAAGCAGCAGTCAGAGCAGATATCCAAATCTTTGCATCACAAATACACAAAGCTACTGCTGGCTGAACTGCTGAAGTTACTGAAGTCTCCAAACTGGACCATATGGCTATAAAATAAAGCCACTCCGATAAAACCACAAAGGATAAAAAGAAAAATAAAGTCTGTTTTGTCAGTCAGGAGTGATGGAAATGTGATATACAGAAAACAAAACAAGAATAGTAGAGACATATTTGGATTCACTCAGCTTTTGTCTTTCCCACACAATGTGATTCCTTTTTCAAATGATTTTTTTTTCACATAACAATGCATAACCTGTGATCCCATATTTTTTGCTTTCAAAACCGTTTTTATTTGACTGAATGAAACTGAACAAAGTCACTTCACCCATGGTGAGCTGAAATCTACATCTCATAAACAACTGTAGATGAATAAAAACCAAAATAAACCACTTTATCCTTTAGTTCTGTAGTGTCCCAGATGTTGGATTTCAAAATATCTCCTCCTGCCCCTTCACCTACTTTGCATTCAGTTAACTGTAGGAGTCTTAACAATCGTTTGATTTTGCAACCATGTATTATGGTGTCCTCTGCCAGTAGTTGTGTAATAAGAGAAGATGTTGCATAAAATTTGGAAGCAAAGTGCTGTCTTGCTTTTGAATTCATAGGAGTTAAATAAAAAATAATAATTGATTCAAAACAGACTGCTCACTTTTCTGGCCCTCTGTCCTTTTTTCTTTTTTCTTTCCTCTGGCTTCCCAAGCTGTACCGTCTCTCAAACTCATGCTCATGAAATGAAACGCATCAGAGCTTTGATTACCAGAGTAAAATAAGTGAGATTAATGATGAAACATAATCTGGTCTAAAGCTCATATTGGGTTCAGGTTTGGATTTTAATTCAAACTGTCTGATTAGACATATGACTTGAAATGTGCGGGTTTGATTCCAGCTGCAATTAGTTTGCTAATAATTCTCAAAAAAATATGTAAAGCAAGCTTTCTTGTATAAGCATGGTAAAAACCCTAATTCATATATTTTTTATTATATTAAAGCTGTAGTATGTAACTTTTATAAATATGTCCTGGCTCTGATTGGTTGTCTCTGGTTAGAAACAGGAGAAGGCATGGGAACTTAATTTTTTCACAGATTACCTGCTTCATACCGTACTGTCATGACATGACAGTTTTTACAAATATGTAAAAAATATATATATTTGCCAAAGCAATGCAAAATAAAAATCCAACTTGAATGCATCTTTATGAATTAGCTCAGCGTGCTCTGTAAGAGCTTACAGTCAAGTCTCAAGTCTTTCTGCTGTCATTAAACCTGTTTCATCTCCACCTATTAAAGATATCCCATAGCCCAATATGGCTGCCTAAGAAAAAACAAAACAAATGCCCAAGCCTCAGGTTTGATTATATTTTCTTGGTCGCAGCTCGAGGTTTTCTTCCAAGTACTGACTTGAGCGCTCTTATTTTTCTGCTTGGCCAATTTCGGAGCAAAGCTCAATCCAAACAAGGCCCTTGCCAGTGTAAAACAGGGTGCACTTCATAAAAAGGTGATGTCAGCCGGCTGCACAGACAGATGACGCTCTGTGGTGCGGGTGTGTGAACGCGTCCATGCATGCATGCATGGACGTGTGAAGGTTGTGTGTGTGTGTGCCGCTCTGACCCGGTCTCCATCAGCAGACTGTTTTCAGGAGGTTTCAGCTGGCTTTGAAGTGAGCTCATGGGAGATATTAGCCAAAGCACAAGGCTCACTTGAAGCAGGATGGCATCATGGAATAGAAGAGGGGTGACAGCATTCGACGCGGATGACAGCTGCAGCCAATGGCGGCTTTAAAGTACGACTGGAGCCAGCAGAGAACCTGAGAAATTGCACCATGTCGCAGAGTTTTAAAACGATCGTGAAACTAATTTGTTTCGTGACTTAAAATATATTGCAGAAAATATTTTGAATGATAGGTTTTTCTGACACCTTTGTAAAAACCTAACTTTTAATTGCTTTTGGCACGTATTAATAGGGAAATTATAGAAATATAAAAGGAAAGGCAAATTAAAAAAATAATTTAGCCTCTTACAAAAACATGTTCTGATTGAGATTTCTTTCTACAAACCAAATAATGTACGATGAAAAGGATATATTAGATCTTTCTGATGTGCTTCCCACGGATTTGAACATTTTAAACTGAGCTGTTTGACGAGCTGTTCGTCTTAAATGATCACCAAGCCAATGAAGGTCTTCAGTCAAGCTCAATATCCACAACATCTTCACTTACCCAGATGCAGTTTGGCACCCCGTTTTTAATTTGTGAGGAATCTACCCTGTATGCCATGAAGCTAAGCAAGAAACACCTGAGCTGCCAGTTTTGGCCCAGGTGATTTTACTGTTTTCCTTGTTTTGTTTTTAATGTGGTTCTAAATTGCTGCCATCTTTGCAACAGTGGGACTCACATAAAACCTCGAGAACAGGTGTCTTCACACAGTTAGTTGCTTCAGTGCCAAATGATTGCTCAATCAATTTCTCCATGCCTCGAGTTTATTTTTATTTTTTTTGTAAAATGCCTTTAGGTGACATATGTAGTGAATTAGCACCCTATAAATAAATTTAATTTAATTCAATTGAATTATTGAAAAAAACGAAGCTGAAACTTGGAGTCGGATCAGGGCATACTTGTAAAGAACAGAGTTTATTTTACTAACCGTAAATGAAAGGAGCTACTTCTTGGAAATTTAGCAGTTTATCCTGGGTCTGGATTGAATAACAGCTTAAATCAGTTGGATGCAGGTAGGAGAAGACGACACAGTTAGGATGACTCTTTCTTGGTGTGACAACATTTTTGCTTACTTAGTTACTACAAAATCTTTTGATATCATTTCACTGTGCTTGATTTCTTTTTGTTGTATTTCCTCCAAGTCTTCCTCCCTTCCCACTTTGTCTTCCTTTCTCGCCTGCTTCAAATTTCTCGTCCACCTTGTCATCAACTCGTCAGCTCTCTTCCGTTCCACCAAGTGCTCTCAGATTGAGACAGACTTTTTCTCTCGCACGTCAAAAAATTAAAACATGGGATTAAGGTACTACGCCACACCTCGACTCATTACGAGGCAGTGCGGTGTTTGCTCTGTCTCATGTTCCAGTAGACACAGTTGGCAAACCTTCATTTTTTTTCCTCATTGGGTGATCCTGATGAAGGCAATTTGGCATTTACAGTCCGACCAACACCCTCACATGGATAAACTTAGGAGCGATCTGGATGTACTGACAGTTGAGTCATGAAGCATCAGTTATTTAGAGGCTAATAAGATCTCTTTGTTGTTTGTGTATTTTACTTGGCTCGGTCGTGACGCTACATTTCCTCATCATTTTCTCGCAATCTCCGAAGAATAAATCTTCATTTGCATCACTTTCGGGAAGTGAATCATATGAGGAACGGCTTGTCTATTCAGTGTTAAGTTTGCCGCTTCAAAGGAGGAGGTATTACGCTGTTAATTATGTTATTTCACAATAATTTCAAGTCGTTCCAGGGATCCCACACAGTCTGGAAAAACATGTGGGAATGTATGGGTTTGAATTGGAGTAGAAAAGAAAACGACAAGAGCGTGTAAAAATGTTTGTATGAGTTTATTCACTCTTCCTTCCATCCATCCAATCTACTAATTTCTTGGTTTCCTAATCATCCAAGTTCCTGGATGAATGGTTAGGTTCACGTGTAATCACTATATAAACATTAGATAGTGAGCATTATTTTTATTATTTCATACAAGTTTGTTAAAAATGGACTGTTAACTCTGGAAATTTAAGTCTGGGTGACGTGAAAAATGTGTCACTGTGGGGCTTCCTTGAATGAAGTACAACTGAAAAATGAATGAAATAAACTGTTTCTGCTTTGTTTTTCATCAAAGTGAATAATTACTGTTATTAACACTAAGAATATAAAACATAATGCTGTAGAACAGACCTAGTGTATGTGGTTGCATTTGTGTTTAAACTATCAACGGCACTAAGAGTTTGCACTTTCTAAGAAACGGGACACTTTCACTGTCTTCGTTCCCAGCTGTTGGATGTGTGCATGTTTATGTGTGTGTGTGTGTGTGTGTGTGTGCGCGCGTGTGTGTATCCCTGCTAACATCCACAGCAAACATGTATTTATTTACATGGCAGTCTGATAATGTAATCAGATATTTGTGAACTACTTTCAGTAGCGCCTTTACGCTAATGTTCATCAAGTCTTGGTGCATGTGTGTGTCTGGATGTCCTCGTTCACCCATTTCCACTAGTTTCCCTCCTCCAAACACACCTTGTTTCCTAGAAGGAGAGCTTCTCGGAGTGCACAGCGCTGGTCTGGCTCCTTGGGACTCAGAGCAGGGGATTTTCCCCAGCTGGATAATTAAACCCAGAAATGATGTCATGAGCCAACCCTGGGTGACTGTTGTCAAGACGACAGGTACAATGTAAACCCAGATGCTTTCAGACAAACTTCGGCGGAGCGGTTTACAGACGCTTTTGTTAACACACCACTCCGTGGTGGGTTAATAAAAACTGCAGAGGTGGCCCGCGTTTTAAAACTGTTTGATTTTTGGCTCATCAAACTGGGTCACACATTCAGCCTCGCGGACCCCCACATTTATGGAGATTAGTGGAAGCCATCCAGGATTTCTTCACCGTCCCACTGCAGTGGTCCCATATCGGGAGTGATATACATGTGTAATTATGCATACACTTGCACTAACCTGCACGCATGGATGGTTGCGAGTAAATCACACAAACATCCACACACACGCGCACATGCTCCCCATTCGGATGTTTGTGTGTGTGTCACGGTAATTGCCTTACAACAATACTGTCTTTCTCTGTGGTAAGGGAGCATTAAACTGTGGATCCAGATGTTGCCAGTTTTCTACCAGCACACATATCTATGCACACCGTTTGCAGCCAACATGTTCCTCATTTGATCAGGCAACGTGACACACCGCAAGCCCCCCTATCTGCGTGTAACAGTTCATGCTACATCCACAAAGTGAATAGGTCCTCTGTTCAGATTTACTGGAAAGGTGAACAATTCACACTCCTACACAAATACACATCCTGTCCATATTTAGCATAAGGCATTGTGTGTGTATGTGCCTGTGAGGATTGATTTGAACGTACCGATGACGCAGTCTAACCATCTTTTTGCCTATTACAGTAACGATCAGTGCGTGAAACCATGCGCTTTTCACAAAAAAGTTGATTAGCCTGGATATTTCCTCTCTCAGCTCAGCTTGATTTTCATCAACCTTTAGTGCTGCAGCTGGGATTTCTCCCATTGAGGTTGATACCTGGGCTAATCAGTGAACGGATGGAGCGGGTGTGAGCGATGGCGTTGAGTTTCTGCAGTGTTTTTGAATTGCCGTCTGCTTGTGGTTGTAGTTTGGCTGTGGAGGAAGTGAAGGAACCCACTCAGTCCATGATGGTCTCGCTTCCAGATATTTGGCACTTAAAGTCGGAGCAAGAGGATTGTTCAAGATATTTAATGTTGACAAAGATGCCATTCGGTTTGTTTTTTACAAGGCACTGTGACTTGTCTGAGTCCCAGAGTCAAAGAAATGTCTTTGTAACCCTTTCCAAATTAATAGATGTCATTGTTTTTCTTCTTCATCTGCCTGGTATTTCCTCGGATCTACACACGATGTGATGCTTTTCCAGATCCTCTCTCATACTTCATGTTGTCAGATATTTTCTCTTTAAGGGTTTCTTGATCCTACTGGTCTAGCAGTAGTTGCATTTGGATGTAACTCATGACACTCAACCCAGCTTCCCAAACTACTACCTAGTCTTCGTCACTATCTGTCAAGCCTTGGCACAAGTCCTCATATTTTTCTGAATTATTGTTCCACTAGGAGTTTTGCTCACTATCTTGATATCCCTCATTATGTTGATTTCTCCTCTGGGCCAGTGTCAGACACAGCAGTGTTTTTTGTTTGCTTTCTGTTTCACAGCAAAACTGGTGAAATAACTGCAACTCCAAGCACTCTATCCATTGGCCCAAACAAAATCATATTTTGTACATTGGTGGAATTTGGGATTTTGGTTAAATTAATTGTACAACAGTGAAACATGTTTAACCCTTCCAGACCAAAAGGAGCGCTGACGATCCAGCCAATAAATTTGGCTGGAACCGTAATTCAGCAACACTCTGAAAAGTTCTAACACTTTCTGAAGGGGTTTCTCTTTCCAGCCAATGTCGGGTTATTACGGTAATTTCACCCCGACCAAAGCAGGGAGTGAAATTGACTGGAGGGCCGTGCTTTTAATAGAGTACATTGCGAAAATAACTTGCTAGATATTGAAAGTTTCAGTTGTTATGGATAAATGAGCAAATTTAGTTACATTTAAAGAACTGCGTACAGTTAAAATAAGCAAAAAAAAAATATCCAGGTGAACATTTGAAACTTAAGTCATAAAGGGTTAAAAGGTCATTTGTTGGCTACTTGTCCACAAAAGATCAAAATAAAAGCAGATTCTACGAAGTACAAAGACGCTCAAAGAATAGAAAACAAACGACAAAAGTCACATCTAACACTAAGAAGAAACATATGAGAAAGATCTCCCATTTTGAGAAACCCTGAAAAATTGATTAATGGCTCATTTGAGGAGCACAAACAGGCTCAAACTAAATGGGATTCTGGGAATATGGGGAAAAATAGGAGACGGCGCTGCTTATCACCCAAATATAGACCTGGCCAGGGAGCTGGAAACAAGCTGGTAGTGATTTTACAAGACAAAAGGTAGTCTGTCCCATCATTACACAATTCGAGCTCCGCTGTCGGACAATGCGAAACGTTCTGTATACATTATCCTGATATAATGGTGTTGTCGGCAAGCAGAGGGGAGCTGGCAGCGGGCGAGAAGGGAGGGATATGGAAGCTCTGCAGGAGGTGAAGAGGGACTGGAGGGAGACAGAAGTGGAAGAGAGAGAAGAGAAATATCAGCACACTGAAAACAAAAGAAGTGAAATAAAAGATGCTCCAGGGAGTGAAATGTAGGTACAGCTGTGAGACCTAATGAGCAAATAAAAAAAAGACAGTTCAGTTCTTGGGAGAGAACCAACATTTGTTTTAAGCTTGAACTGTCCATCTGATTCAGGTGTTGGAAGTGAAAACATCTTTCAGTTCCATAAATCATGTTAGGATAAACTAATGAAAGCATGTGGAAAGTCAACAATATTAAAGTAGTGAATGTAGGTCACTTATACAAGCAATAGTTTCATTAATAATGAGCAAGCAGACAAAAAGTCTCATTTGTTTAGGTGTAATCCTCAGAAAGTTTATATTATAAATCCCTGGGGTTGTTTAAGACAATTTATACAGTTTTAGCTTAAAAGCTAAATAACTGAGATTATGTGTTGCTTCATTAAGTTTCAAGTTTTCCTGTTGGCATATTTTTTATACAGGAAAACCGGTATTGTCTTTAAACCCTTTTTTTGCCCAAATTAGATAAATAAACATACAGCGGATCCCAAAAGACTGAAAGTTATGGATGAAAACTGACTGGTACTGAAGCCAAGACACTCAAAGCATAGAAAACTCTCCTATATGAGACTAATAAAGACCCATCAAACGAACATCGAGGTTCCAGAGGGATGTATATAATTCAAAGGTATAGAATAAAACTTTCAAAGTGGTTATTGCGAGAATACAGAAACAATATTCTAAGAGTGTCACATTATTTACAGCAATGAAAAAGAGTTGTTTATATGACAACAAAGAAATACTGAAATAATTACACAGGAGACAGAGGATTCTATTGAACCGAACAGATGAAATTTAACTCTTCATCCCCAGATTTGTTGAACCAGCGATGCTGCCCTCCTGTCTGCATGGCTCCACTAACGTCACACTCATTATATTGAACATTACAATAATCCACCCAGAACCATAATTTCAGGCTGCAGTTGAAGCGAAGTCCGATCCACACAAAGGGACTGTTGGCTTTCTCAGCCTCCAGCTCAGCAAAGGTTTGCATCTGTTCATTCAAGATGGAGGCCAGACCTCTGTGGTTATCTCTGCAGTAGTTCAGAGCTTCTTCCCAGGTCTTGTTTTGGTCAATCAGTAGAAAAGGTGAAACTTAAAAAAAAAAAGTTAACATATTTTACATGACAGGAAGTCAAGATATCCAGTGATTTATGACAGAACAACATTGATTCCTAACATTCCACAACACAGGTGATACCAATAAGGTGTTTTTATGCAGCATCATGGCTGCACATGGCTGCACAGTTGGTAGAGCTGTTCCCTTGCAGCAAGAAGGTTCTGGGTTCGATTCCTGGCCCGGGGTCTTTCTGCATGGAGTTTACATGTTCTCCCTGTGCGTGCTTGGGTTCTCTCGGGGTACTCCGGCTTCCTCCCACAGTCCAAAAACATGACTGTCAGGTTAATTGGTTTATCTAAATTGTCCCTAGATGTGAGTGTGTGATTGGTTGTGTGCTCTATGTGTCTCTGTGTTGCCCTGCGACAGACTGGCGACCTGTCCAGGGTGACCCCACCTCTCACCCGGAATGTTATCTGGAGATCAGGACCAGCAACCCTCCCGTCTCCACTAGGTACAAGAGTGTATAGAAAATGGATGGATGCAGCAACATGTAAATCTTACAGCAATCCAATATATTTGAATTAATCAAATTCAGCTTTGCAGTTCTTCTGAAAGCTGAAATTATCACATCATATTATATAGGTTTTTGATGGTGAGAGTTAATGAACATGGATCACATACCAATTTTTGTTCCAGTGATTTTCACGTCACACAGAACCATATATTTTTCTTCTGGTATGATCACAGTGACGTATCGTCCCGACACTGAAGTGGGAAACTCGTAGACATTGATCTGGCCCATTTTGAAGACTGAGATGTTTTGAACCCTGGGTAAGAGAGAGAGAATTAAAGGTACCCCTAACATAACAGCCCAGATTTTCAACAGCAATGTAAGATGCAACTTCACATTTTTCCCCATGTGCAGGTTGCCAAGGAGATAAGGATGTTAACTTTATACAAATGTTTAAAACACAGATGCAAGATTGCGTAGACTTGCACAGACTACAGTTACCAAATATGTATTTTATAGTTCGGTAAATCAGTGATTGCATTGGATGAAACACATGTCAAATCCTGAAAATAGATCAGTTTAAGGTAACATGAGACTTACAGCTTGTTGTTGGTGCCGTTGTTCTGACGAGAGTTCCCGATGTAGATGTTGGCACCTGATATGTTAGTCACGCCATTAAAATGATGAATGTTGTAGATAGAGATACAGGAAATGTTGTAAACACCCTGCAGGTCTACAGACCACCAGGGGTTAGTCTGCTGGTTGGTGTGAGAACATGTTGATTGAACCCCATCAAAGGCTCTGTCAGCAGTATAGTGGATTCCATCAACACCATAATAGGTTGTAGACTGGTTTGCTCTCTTGTCCGTCAGCTGTATGTTTGGTGTGTTGCAGTAATCTGTGGATACGTCTTTCAAATTACAGAGAATTTAACTTCAATTTATTGATCTTCATATTACAATCATTTTAAAACTTATTTGTCTTCACATGAGAATTATCTACAACAAAGTTATGATGTGAAAAGTTAAACATTAAATGGTTCAAAGGAAAAACGACGTTGGACCTACTTGCTCCGTGACTTTCACACAGCCTTCCTGCAGAGAAAAACAAACAAAATAAATTATGTTTTTTATAGTGGACAATGTCAGAGCCATTTTAAGGTTTAATACAGTTATTAATACTCATAAACTTCAGCTCCAGATCCTGAAATTAAACCCTTATTATGAAGTGTGGCATTAATTTTGCTGTGGGATAAAGTAGGAGGTCACTGACAGTAAAACTAAACTCTTAGAGCTTTTTTTTTATATTTGTAACATTAAAACATCAAACTATAAAGTAAACAAGCAGCTTACCACTCAAAAAGATGAAGAACAGAATCCACAACATCTTTGAGGACAAACACACTAAAACGACTTGACTAAACTGTGTTCAGAGCAGAGGATGCTCCCTGATGCCTCCTCCTCTACTAATAAGTAAAATAAGAGTCAGGTTGGGTTGATGCAGCTTCTCTCTATCAGGATGTTTCCCTCTCCAAACTGATGTAGATAAGATCCAGTTTCCACTTGCATTTGAATATATTTCTCTTCCTTCATAAGGGAGGGTTTGTAAATGCACTATTATATTTTACATTGCTGGTTCAAAATTGCGGCTATTTTTCTTTTTATAGTATTTGCATTGCAGTGGGAGAAAATCCCACATAACTGAGCACAGAGTTGGATTGTGTTGAGACCAGGTATCGGTCTCACACAATCAGTCTCTGAAATGTAATTTTATTTACTTAATGCACAAACTAATCACTTGTTAGTCAAGAAGCTTTTTATAGCCTTCACATTAAATATTAATTCATCAAAAATATCAGAAATGTAAATGAAAAAACTTATTGCAACCCTTTGTCAAACACCATTTGATTTCTGCCCTGCTGGTGTTGATGCAATCCTTGTTTTTTGGTCGTCACTATGTCACTGTTATTTTAAAAACTGGCAGGTAAACATAAAATATAACTGAACTTTTTTGACCCCATCAGTCAAAATGACAAAGAAACAGTTCAGCACAACACCTGGTGTGAACAGAAGTTGGTGAAGCTCTATTAAAGAATGAACTCTAGGTTAGAGATATTTTATCTTTTATTGAAACTGGAGTGTACACGTTTTAATTTTTTAAATATTGACTGGTACAATCAGTGTGTGAAAACGAACAACAAACTACACAACTACTTTGGAGAAAAAATGAAGCTCCAATGTACATCAGACAGCAATCTTTGAACAAAGGCAGAGCTAAATTAACTAGCTCTTCTTTTCTCTATGCTGATGTTCATTTCTGACTTGTTAATTTTTCTAAAAATAAAATCACCATGTAATTCACTAGAGAGGAACCATGATATTGTCAGTCATACAACACACATGGCCATACAGCCATGAACAGCTGACACTTGTTTGATAACCAAAGTAGAAAAACATGCCCCTGTCCTATTTCTTCTGTATTGAACACAAAATACATTTTCAGGTTTGGTTACAATTATGTTTCACCCGTACAAATAGTTGACTCAATAAACATTTATCTTGCTGTGAAATGAACTTGAGGAAATGTAACAGATAATCTAAATAAAGAAAGCTGCATTTGAAAGACTTACATGTGAAAAGTATTGCATCCTTTTCCCTCAGAGTCTAGTAACCCACCTGATGGAAGCCATGGGCAGGATAAGCCATGCAATCAGTTTATGAAAGGAAACGCTTTGTTGTTTATGCAGTAGCATGCTCAGACGATTAAATGTACAATTAAAAAAATAAATTTCAATAAAAAAAGCAGTGTCAAAATGTTTTGAAAAATATAATCTTACTGTTAAAATAGGGCATACAAACAATTGTGAAAGCAACATGTGGCCACAGTAGATAATTATTAAGAACTGTTGAGTGAACAAAAATATTTTGCTGATGTAGATAAATTGCCTGTAGGACAACTTTAAGAACCTTTCACAGGTCCTATTGTGGTCTCTGAGCTGGGACAATGGAAATTCCTCTCCACAAAATAGGCATGGAGTTAATGGTCCCAGGTCAGATGGTCTGCTAATTGTTTCCTGTAAGTACAAAGAAATTAAACTTAGCTTTACTTTTCTGTAAGTCCATCTATAGGTTTCGGAAAAATTATCAAACGAATATGCAAAGCATACGCTACAGCACCAACAACTGAAAAGGCAACAGGACACTGGATTTATAACAAGGTTATAATAAAGTCATAACAAAGTGGAGAAATCATACAATACCTGTTCAATGCTGAGGTTACACTGAACAGGGCGGATGTATAATGTGGCATAGTTAATAAACGAAGCAGAATCTTTAAGATATTGAGCTGTGTAGCCCTCATTTGGGCATGGCAGAACTGACAGCTGTCGAGTCCTGGTGCTGCCACAAGCCCTCATTAACTCAAAACCACCTGCTTGTGTGAACTTTGGATAACTGGGATATATAAATTCAGTGAAGTTTTAGGGGCTATGTCCATTACCTGAAAAACAAACATGTTGGAAAAACAAAAGTCTTAGGAGCAAACATTTACAAACAATTGACATACATATGTCATATATACTGACATTTTATATATATATACCTAGAATGCATAAGTGTCTCTCCCCCAGCCCTTGCCCTTTGTAGGCGTGCCGTCTCTGTCCTTGTGGGAGTCACTGAACTGTTTTTGTGGGTAAGGGCACAAAATGTGTGTCTGTATATGACAGAGGCTGTGAGTCTGTGCACTGGCAGAACTGGTGGTTGGCTGATTGCTGACACGCCTTGGTTGCCTTGACCAGCCCATAGCACCACCTGACTGCCTAGTGTGAGGTGCGAAGAGCCTTCAAACTTCAGCTGTTAAAAAGGAATAGCATAGTACCTAAATGCTAGCAACACAACACCGCATATTGTATTTTAATCCATTCGTCCAGCTTTCACTGTAACAAGATTAAGTAATACATATTTGGTTGTCAGCAAAATTAACTTACCATCAACTGGATGTCGGCACATAGAAGTGTGACTGGCTGTTCCTGGTCTTGGTTCCTGTTCTGCTGTTCATGTTTGCATAACTGGATTAGGATATAAAGCTTTGGAAATGGATTCACCATAGTATAGCAGTGGTGAAGTGCAGCACTCTTTTGCTTTGTGTGACTCTCTGTACATGAACTTGCAAACCCAAACATTATCATCATTCAATTGAAAGGGTAGAACTATCTTTATTCAACATCTGGAGAAAATACATATCCAAAAATATGCATTAGAGCTGCACTGATTTATCGGCCAGCCGATATGTCACAACAGATTTCCTCAGTTTTGGAAGCTCTGTGATCTGCCGATACTAAATCAACTGCTGTTCTCTTCTACTCTCCTGTTGGAGGTTTTACTGTCAGCCTTTCCCAACAAGCCATGTCTGCATGTTTGTAGTTAATAATAGTCACTACACTGTTGCCTACTCAATGACTTTCTTGCTATATGTACAGACATTTCAGAAAAAAAACAAAACTGGTATCGGATGAAATCAGAATCGACAGGTCAGGATTTTTACAAGATCTGTAATTTTTGGTCGGCCATAGAACTGCAATCAATGCACATCACATGCTATATGTCTTTTTATTACTGATCCCGAGCTGGGGTTCAATGCTGACATTTGTGAAAATGACATTTCTATTGATCACTGTCAAGTGTTATAAATAGACTACATAAAGAAGCCTCAACAGTGACAAGTTTGCCACCACAATAAAATGTGGGGGAAAAATACTTCTACTAGTTTTACCTAATAATGCTTATCTTAATCAAGATTAACCTTGAACAACTACCCTAATAACTTTGACGCATCAAACACCATCTATCCATTCTCATCAAATATTAAAACATTACATTACAAACAGCGACGCTTACAGTGCTGAAATTACTATGCTGGTAACTTATGCCAGCACAGTAATGGCACAAATCGATCAAGAACTGATAAATTAGCTTAAACTTGGATAATGGACCTTACCACAGAGTCGGCCTTTCATTGGCTAATGCCTATTTTACGTCACAGCGCAGCTATCACGTGGGTTACCAGCTCACAAACTCATGCTAATGTACATTGTGGACTACCAGACCGACAGAAAGTTTTTGCGTCAGGACTCGAAAAAAATGGTTTTCCGTCAGTGGGGTATCTGTACAGGCGATGTCAGGTATCCTGATCGTGTTTGTGGAACTAAAATTCACAGATTTCCAAAATCTGAAACGGAATGTCTTGCTTGGATTAAGGCTTGTGCACGACCGCATTTTCAGCTCGACCGTCATAGGATCAATAAGAACAAAGTGTCTGCTGGCATAAGTATTATTGCTTTGCTTTCTTTGTGTTTAGTGAATGAAAAAAATAAAGTAAATAATAAACACATCCATTATGAAAACCTTTTAGCCAAGTACAGCATACAGTACCGATACAACTTCTACATCCTGAAGCCTGCCTGTTACACAGCCTTACGTTAGCTGAACAGATCAATATGCAATGTGTGCCGTATCTGACATACATTAAAGATTTTATTTCGCCTGAAAAGGCTTTTTACTAAACTAATCGTGTTAGCCACGCTAGCTTTTACTAAACTGTAATCGTGTTAGCCACGCTAGCACAGAGTACCGTGTAAAAGTCCTAGACCAGGGGTGTCAAACTCCAGTCCTGAAGGGCCGCTGTCCTGCAGTTTTTAGATGTGCCACAGGTACAAAACACCTGAATCAAATGGCTTAATTACCTCCTCAGTTCTCCAGAGCCTTGCTAATGACTTAATTATTCTATTCAGGTGTGGTGCAGCAGAGGCACTTCTAAAAGTTGCAGGACACCGGCCCTCGAGGACTGGAGTTTGACACCCCTGTCCTAGACACATTCGAACCCTCAAAACCATGAATGTCCGACTCACCCAGCCTTGCAATAACAACAGGCATCAGTGATCTTGTCCACGGTTATATTTATGCTGAGGGTCTGAGAATCTGCTGTTTTCCTCATCGACTGGTAGCATTTAGCTGCAACTCGCACAATGTTAGAGGCATCACGTGGCTAAAACATCTTGATGTCGTCCAAAAAAAATTACATGAACTTGTTGGTTCCCTTGTCCATTGTCGTGGCTGATATTTTGTGAAAATCCGGCAGAAATGCTAAACTAATCGACTCAGAAATACTCTGCAGAGTCAGTCGAAACGAAAAATCCCATAAAAGCTAAACTCTGCCAGGAGGTTAATGTGAGACATGAAGTCACGTGGGACTTTCGAGGGGCGTTTCTGGGCAGAGCTTGGTGTAAGGTCCAGGCTCAAGCCATTTGAGATTACCTTCGTTAACCTAAATTACACAAACATGTATAAAGCTTGATGTATAAAGCTTGATAACTTACGGGTAGCGGTACTCCTCTGGTTTTTTGTGACTTTGAGTGACTGCTGATTAGCAGTCGAAGTTGAAGCAGGATATATATCATAAATAAAAGTTAAACAAAACTCAAAGGACCTTAAGACATTTGGGATATCAAACTTACAGCATTCTAATACGTCTGTTCGATCGGCAGCTTCCCTAAGAAGAACCAATACAGAACGTACTGCTCCCTCTGCGTTCGCCATTGCTAGACTGTTTTTCGGAGGTAAAGTCCAGAGGAGCTCAGCGCTGCCGTTGCATCTAACCAATCAATTGGCTGCCATTGTAGCCTGAAGACACCGCCCCTCATTGTCATATTAAATCAGAAACAAAGAGGGGAAAATAGAATGTGATGAATAAAACAATAAGGAAATACTAAATAAATAAGAGACATTGGAAAATGGGAAAATTATAATTTTTTCAAAAAATATTTAATTGAAAAATAAATAAATGAAAAATGGGTAAGTTGCTAAAGGATAAATGGAAAATGGATAAATAAAAAATAGATAAATGAAAAGGGGAAATTGAAAAATGGATAATATGAAAAATAGATAAATTAAAATTGGGTTAATGAAAAAAGGAAATTGAAAAGTGGTTAAATAAAAAATAGATAAATGAAAAATGGTTAAATAAATCTGTGAATAAATAAATGTATAAATGAATAAATATAAATGGGAATAACAATGCCAATTACTGATTTTATTTATTTTACTCATTTATTTCTCATTTATTGATTTATTTTACTCATTTATTTACCCATTTATTTATTTTATTTAACTAATTTATTTAATTTTGGCTGAAATGGCTCTTCATACTTTTGCATAAATTACAGCTCAGCCACCTCAAATGTGAGTTGAAGGTGAGGCCATAGAGCAGGGGCTGGGAACCTATGGCTCGCGAGCCAGGTGTAGCTCTTTTGATGATTGCATCTGGCTCGCAGATTTCAGCTTTTCAGATAAAATATAAAATGTTATCATTTGTTTTAATCCATCCATCGATTTTCCATTGCTCGTGCCCTGTTCAGGGCTGCAGTTGGCTGCAGTAGCAATTGTCCATTATTTTAATTGGATGATAATAGCCTATGGTGGCCGTTGCTGGGTAAACATCTAAACACCCCCTTTTGAATCAGCCTGCCCAGTCATTAGCTCAAAGCTAACCATTCGACGAAGAAGATGGCAAAAAGAAAAAAAGATAAGGATAAGGAGTGGCCTTATGTATCGTACATTTCAGGACGAATGGACTGAAGAATTTGCCTTTGTGGAGAGAGCAGATTCTGAGGTATGCCTAATTTGCAATGACAAAATTGCGTCGATGAAACGGTCGAATGTAAAGTGGCACTTCGACACACGCCATGCTACCTTTCCATCAAAATACCCTGCAGGAAGAAAGCATGCCAAGAGCACGATGCAAGCTAGCCAGCAGCAACTCTGCATATGGACCCGGCAAGGTGACTATAATTCTGCTAGTTTTGCTCCATCTTTAGCAATAGTGAGGAATGCGGAATACAAAGCCATCAGCAAATCCATGCAGCACCAGAAGTTGCATTACTGGTGAGTATTATTAAATTATTTAAATAAATAAATTCAGAGGCTTATTATACTCACATTTAGTTAAATTCAGTCTTAAAATATATTATATGGCTCTCACTGAAATAAATTTCCAAATATTTTGCTTTCATGGCTCTCTGACTTAAAAAGGTTCCCGACCCCTGCCATAGAGTCGTTCTCATGTACAGCAGGCGTTACCATCACAACCACCCATCTCATCTGTCCACTAAGACACTAGTAGGACAAAAACTGGTCCGCTTTTTTTTTTAACCAATTTAAAGCTGCATTTTTCCACCTAGCATATAGGAATGTGTTTATAATTTTATTGTGTGTTGATAGAACAAAATAATCACAAACACATCCAACAGAAGCAACAAAAGCCTTTAACAAAATGAGGTGGAGAAAAATAGAAATATTTGTCTTGGGAATGTAGTGGAGTGAAAGTGAAGTTTTCAACAACAAAAATACTACTCGATTAAAATACAAATGAAGGGCACTACTTTGTCCAGAAGATAAGGCATATTTTTTATAAAGGAAAATCAATTTCCTTTATTATTATTGTCAATTATTGTCTTTTAACTCTGCTTTGCCTTTTTGGATTAACAAGTAAACACACAATGTAATATTTCATGCAAAACTGAAAATTTTGCATGAAAACTGACTGGCACTGAAGCCAAGATACTCACAGGATAAAAAACTCACAAATGTGAGACTGAAATAAAAACCCATCAGAAATTTAAAAAATATACATAGAAATACAGAGAAAAATAGTCAAAAAGTTTTATATTACTTACAACAATGAAAAAGAGCTGTTTTTATGACAACAAAGAAATACTAAAATAATTACACAGAAGACCCAGATTCTATTGAACCGAACAGATGAAATTGAACTCTTCATCATTAGACTTGTTGAACCAGCGATGCTGCCCTCCTGTCTGCATGGCCCCACTAACTTCACACTCATTATATTCAACATTACAATAATCCACCCAGAACCAGAAGTTCAGGCTGCAGTTGAAGCGAAGTCCGATCCACACGAAGGGACTGTTGGCTTTCTCAGCCTCCAGCTCAGCAAAGGTCTGCATCTGTTCATTCAAGATGGAGGCCAGACCTCTGTGGTTATCTCTGCAGTAGTTCAGAGCTTCTTCCCAGGTCTTGTTTTGGTCAGTCAGTAGAAAAGGTGAAGCTTAAATAAAATATGAAAAAACAAACGGAAAAGAACTCAGCTTAAAATATAGTGTTAGAATGTAAAATTGTATATATATTTTTAAAACTATTTATTTTATTGAGGGTCAAGTTAGCCCTACGAAGGATCAAGAAAAGGAAGAAAATATTTCAGCTTGATTAGAGGAAAGTGTTTTCTCAGATGAAATTTTCTCTAGCACTCTCATCTGCTACATTTCTGAATATGACAGACATGCAGCCCACAATGTGAATAACTGAACACAATAAGCTGCCGTGTTGCAGCAGGATATTCAAATGTTATGGTAGTCCAGCATGTTTGCAGGTTTGACAGTTTCCCTAAAAATTGAAAAAATAACTTATTTTATGTAGCTTTTCATGGTAGAATTTAAAATTGCTCAAATTATGTTTAAGGAATCAGATAAACTGCTACCTGAGCAGATACAGAGCATGTTTTATGAAAGACAAGGGGGATATAACTTAACTGTTTACTCAAACTTAAGGATTCGTACTTTACTCACAACAAGAAAGAGCTTTTGTATTTAAGTTCATGGGATAAAGTTATGGAACAAGTTAAATGAGTTAAAACAAAGTCCAAATGTTATACTACTTAAAAGAAAATATAAGGAGGTCATTTTCACAGGACATAGAAATATGGGTGAGAGAAAGCACTGATGTGTATATCTAAATTGAGGCTAACGCTAAGTGTGTGGGTATGGATGTATGGATGCATATGTATGGACATATGTAAACCCAAATAAAATGGAATAATGAATTAACCTATGTTTATTTATTTTTTTAAATTTTGTTTCATATTGGGCAGCACAGTGACACAGTTGGTAGAGCTGTTGCCTTGCAGCAAGAAGGTTCTGGGTTTGATTCCCGGCCCGGGTCTTTCTGCATGGAGTTTACATGTTCTCCCTGTGCATGCGTGAGTTTTCTCCTGGTACTCCGGTTTCCTCCCACAGTCCAAAAACATGACTGTCAGGTTAATTGGTCTTGTCTAAATTGTCCCTAGGTGAGTGTGTGTGCATGGTTGTTTGTCCTGTGTGTCTCTGTGTTGCCCTGCAACAGACTGGCGACCTGTCCAGGGTGACCCCGCCTCTCGCCCGGAACGTTAGCTGGAGATGGGCACCAGCAACCCTCCTGACCCCACTAAGGGACAAGGGTGTAAAGAAAATGGATGGATGATTTCATATTGAAGGTCCATCTTAAAATATGATATGAGTTCATGGGGTTCCTAAGTCTCTTACTTCTTTCTACTCCTTTCCGAACCTGTTAAGATTATTGTACAAAAATATGTCTTTTGCATTCCTAGTTCATTTGAGTGACATTATACTATCATGTTTGAAATAAATAATAAAATAAAAATAAAAATGGTGGAAGTTTAATGATCATGGGTCACATACCCATTTTTATGCCAGTGATGTTCACTTCACAGAGAACCATAAATGTATTTCCTGGTCTGATCACAGTGACGTATCGCCCCGACACTGATGAAGGAAACTCATAGACATTGGTCTGGTTTGTTTGCAAAGCTGTGATGTTTTGGACTCTGGATAAGAGAGAGAAAATGAAACCTACTGCTAACATGACAGACAATTCTTCAACAGCAGTGAGATAAAAACAGAAAATAAGATGTAAATTCACATTTATCCCAGTGTGTGCAGGTTGCCAAGGAGATAAAGATGTTAACTATGGTAAACAAATGTTTAAAATGCATATGCAACACTGTGGAAAAACAACACTGTGACATATATTGAAAATCCTGCAGTTACCAAATATGTATTTTAAAGCTCAGAAAATGAATGACTACTTTGGTATAAATGTAAAGGCCTGAAAATATTAAATTTTCAGGCCTTTCACTTTAAGTTAACACAAGATTCTTACAGCTTGTTGTTGGTCCCATTGTTCTGACGAGAGTTCCCGATGTAGATCTTGGCACCTGATATATCAGTCACACCATTATTCCAATGAACGTTGTAGATAGAGATACAGGAAATGTTGTAAACACCCTGCAGGTCTACAGACCACCAGGGGTTAGTCTGCTGGTTGGTGTGAGAACATGTTGATTGAACCCCATCAAAGGCTCTGTCAGCAGTATAGTGGATTGCATCAACACCATAATAGGTTGTAGACTGGTTTGCTCTCTTGTCCGTCAGCTGTATGTTTGGTGTGTTGCAGTTTTCTGTGGGTGAAACTTTCAAACCACAGAGAATTTCAGAGTGTTGATCTTCACATGGCAATCATTTTATGGCTTATTTGTCTTCTAACATATCCACAATAAATTCTTGACATGAATAGTTAAACATTAAATGGATCAAAACAAAATACACAATAGACCTAATTAGTTCACATCGGTAGTCAGAGACACTTTCATCTTTAATACAATCATTAATATTTATAAACTTCAGCTTCCAACACTAAACTTAAACCTATTTTATGACGTATGATTTAATTTTGCAGTGTACTAAAGTAGGAAGTCATTAACACTGAACTCTTAGAGCTGTTTTAATATTTGTAACATCAGATTATAAAGTAAATGAGCAGCTTACCACTCAGACAGATGAAGAACAGAATCCACAGCATCTTTGAGGACAAACACACTAAAATGTGTTTTTCTTCACTAAAGTTGACTATAGATTCAGAACAAAGGCTGTTCCCTGCTGTGTCTTCCTTTACAAATAAATTTGAGCTGATATAACTTCCCTCCTCTTGTCACGATGTTTCTCTCTTCAAGTGCATGCAAATAAAAATCCAGCTTCATGTTTTCACCTGGATTTGAATATGTTCAGCTTCCTTCCACTGTATTTTATACTTGTGGTTCAAAATTAATCTTTTCTTTGTATATTATTTGCATTGGTGTAGGAGCAGATCTCACATACACTCTAAAAATGTTTTTGGCTGTAGTTCATTTGATGGACTTATAATCCATCAGGTTTAATCAATCAATCAATCAATCAAATTTTATTTGTATAGCACATTTCAGCAGCAAGGCATTTCAAAGTGCTTTACATAATTAAAATAAAAACAGAAATAAACAGTGAGAAAGAGAGAAATTTAAAAAATAAATAAAAATTAAAAAAAACAAACTCCCGTTGTCCTTTGCGGAATTTAACTAACTATAGAGGACTCCGCCGTCCTTTGCGGAATTTAACTAACTATAGAGGACTCCGCCGTCCTTTGCGGAATTTAACTAACTATAGAGGACTCCGCCGTCCTTTGCGGAATTTAACTATTTCATAGAGGACTCCGCCGTCCTTTAGCAGGGGACGCCGCCGTCCCACACAGAATTTAACTAACTTAGAGTTAGGGGAGTCTGCCCTCCCGCGGACTTTAACTGCTTTTATTGTACCTGACAGTGCCTAGGATTCTCAGGGTTTAACTTCCTTTGCGGAATTTAACTAACAATAGAGGACTCCGCCGTCCTTTGCGGAATTTAACTATTTCATAGAGGACTCCGCCGTCCTTTAGCAGGGGACGCCGCCGTTTAGTGATGACAGCTCACTATTTTGCCTTCAACTAGCCTGAACAGAGGAAAGAGTTGTCCCCAGTCGGGCAAATAAAACTTTCTCTAAAACGCATCTGCTACATTTCTGAATATGACAGACATGCAACCCACAATGTGAATATCTGAAAAAACAATAAGTTGCCGTGTTGCAGCAGGATATTCAAATCTCATGGTAGTGCAGTATGTTTGCATTAAAGGTTTGTCAGTTTCCAGTGTTGTGTTCAAGACCACCTAACCCGAGACCAGACCAAGACTTTTAGGGTCCGAGACCAAGTCAAGACCAAGACCGAGGGAAGTCTAAACCGAGTCAAGACCAAGACCAGCGCCGCACTCTACATGATATGATGAAATGTGAAATATGATCAAAATTACTTCTCAAATTGATCTCAAAGATCCATATTCCCATAAAAACACATAGATATTAAATACTTAATAAATTTAACCAATGTTAAATTTAACAAACTCTTTGTTCTGCTTTGCTTCCATCTCTGTGCTACGATCTGTGGTGGTCTCGTGCCATCCCTAAAAAGATAACACCCTGGGTGTTTACCCATGTTGCTCATGTCAGAAACCACCACCGTCTGCACCATTGAACATAGCAATTGAGGCAAAGCCCTGACGCTCAACTATGAACACCGACCAAGGAGCAACAAGCAAGAAGTAGATACATGTATGCCAGTGGTTCCCAAACGTTTTGTCCTGCGCCCCCCCAGTGGTTTCCAAACATTTTCTGCCCCCCCACTCCCTACAAATAGCTGTGTGGTTGAACGATGTGTTTTTGAGGGGGGGATCGTCATATTTGGTTTCATCAAACTAAACAGTTTCTCCCGCAGGGCTTTGGGATTCTTTTTTCTTTTTTTTTTCCATCTTTCTGGAAACCTTGATTTCCTTGCTCCTTAATAATGCTGGCTAAATTGATCAAGAACCTATTAATGTTTTTAAACAAAGACACAATATAAATGTAGTTTTTTAGCAGTTTTTTAAAGTTTTCATAGAATATTTGCGTTAATTTCCACAACAGAGTAGAACTGAAAGTACAACTCTTTTTAGATCAATGTTTCTTTATTATTAGGTTGGAAACTTTGTACTTCTTTCACGTCATTCCCCTTACATCAGTGGTTCCCAAACTTTTCCTCCTGGGCGCCCCCAGTGGTTTCCAAACTGTTTCTGGCCCCCCATGGCTTACAAATAGCTATCTGGTTGAACGATGTGTGAGTGAAGGGGGTGGGGGGTGGATTCTTAGAGGCTCCCTGTTACACTCAGCCCGGCTCCAGACGAACAGGGGGTGGGGGGATCAACTTTTGGGGGGGCAAAATGAATCTATGTAGCTGAACATAGACAACTTAGCCTATAAGCTACTTGTTAACAAGCTTAAGGTGATGTATTGATATTAGCTAGCTAGTCATCTTTTAGCTAATTTTACCTGCATCAGATAGCTTTACTAAACAGTCTGTTAGTTTGGGGGGAAAACTGTGAAAAGTTCTTTGCGTTTTGCTGGTTTGCTGCCATGATTCTAACACACCTGTGCAGCTCCGCACAGCAGGAGGTCTCCTTCACTGCTGCACCAGCGTCGTAGCGCTCATGTTGCGTTTAAAGGCGGCTCGGAAAAACAGATTACCACATGTTAACAACGGATTAAACAGTTTTAACTGCTGATAAAAGTGACAGAGGACGCAGATAAGGGAAGTGTGGAAGCCCCTACTGTATCAAATTGACAGGAATAACAGAGACTTGGCCGTTCTAAGGTAAAAACCTAGCGCATACAGCGTTCATGTTTTTTGTTTTTCTTTTTCATCCAGACGGCTTCCCGTGCCCCCCCTGCAATGGCACTGATGTATGCTATTCTGACAGCGTATGGTAATCTGATAGGCTCTCAGTGACACTCCAGTCCTATCTAATAAGTAAAGAGCCGTGTAGAAGAATCGTACTGCTCCTGAATGTCTCATCACTACATTGCAGACTTTTGGACACAGCGTTGTCTCATATGTGCGACAAGTCAGTCAACACCTCCGCACAATAATTCAGAGCAGTGAGTGACAACTTTTTTTCATTACAATGCTTATGTGTTTCTATACAGCTAGCTTTACTAACATCACGTCAACGGAGCATACCTTTCTTTGAGCTACTTTTTTAAGTGACAAAAAAAGTTAGACGTAGTCCCCACCGTCTGTGAAAGCGAAGCGCTGCTGAGTTAGCTGTGGCCATCGGATTTCTTTATAATTTATGCAGCGCTATTCTATTACTGACGATTAGACAGATCTTCTGCCGCTGAGAGAAAACCACTGCGCATGTCTTGGAGCGCCGCGTGCGAGTGAAAGGTGGGGGGGGGAAGGGGATGGGAGAGGAGAAACATAAACACGTAATTGGCAAGTCACCTTATTGGTTGGATTTTTATCGGTGCGTTTTGCATCCACTGAAAACAAAGATGTTAACAAATAAACTGGATAGTATGCTGCATGTTCAGTGATATTTTCACAGTTGCGGTCTCGACCGGTCTTGAAATAAAATATCGAGTCCTCAGCACCCGAGACCGAGACGAGACCAAATGCGGTCGAGATCGAGACCATGGTCTCGAGACCAAGACCGATCTGGAGTACTACAACACTGTCAGTTTCCCTGAAAACTGAAATAATGATCAATTTTGTTATGTATCTTTTCATGGTGAGTGCTAATAATCATGGGTCACATACCCATTTTTGTTCCAGTGATTTTCAATTCACAGAGAACCATAAATGTATTTCCTGGTCTGATCACAGTGACGTATCGCCCCGACACTGATGAAGGAAACTCATAGACATCGGTCTGGTTTGTTAGGAAAGCTGTGATGTTTTGGACCCTGGATAAGCAAGAGAAAATGAAACCTACTGCTAACATGACAAAGACAATTCTTCAACAGCAATAAAAACTAAAAACTGAAAACAAAAAATGTAACTTAACATTTATCCCCATGTTCAGGTTGCCAAGAAGATAAAGATGTGACGAGAGTTCCCAATGTAGATCTTGGCACCTGATATGTTAGTAGATTTAGTTCCATAGTCCAACTTACTGACAGATACAGGTAATGTTGTAAACACCCTGCAGGTCTACAGACCTCCAGGAGTTAGTCTGCTGGTTGGTGTGAGAACATGTTGATTAATAAAAGGCTCTGTCAGCAGTGTATGGTGTTATTTTATCATAAATGTAGGTTGTAGACTGGTTTGCTCTGGTTCATCAGATTTGTATTTGGTGTGTTGCAGTTTTCTGTGGGTGAAGCTTTCAAATTACTGAAATTACTGAGAATTTAACTTCATAGTGTTGATCTTCACATGATTTTGTTTTCTAACATATCAACAATAAATTAATTTCATGAATAAACATTAAATGGATCATAACAAAGAAAAATGGGAAACATCCAGTTTTTTGTAGTTCACTTTGTCGGTAGTCAGAGCCACTTTCATCTTTAATACAATCATTAATATCTATAAACTTCAGCTTCCAGCCCTAAAATTAAATCCATTTTATGAAGTATGATTTAATTTTGCTGTGTACTAAAGTAGGAAGTCATTAACACTGAACTCTTGGAGCTGTTTTAATATTTGTAACATCAAAATTATAAAGTAAATAAGCAGCTTACCACTCAGACAGATGAAGAACAGAATCCACAGCATATTTGAGAACAAATACACTAAAATGACTTTTTCTTCACTCAACTGTGTTCAGACCAGAGGATGTTGCCTGATGCCTCCTCCTCTGCTAAGTAAAATAAGAGTCAGTTTGGGTTGATGTAGCTTCTCTCCTCTATCAGGATGTTTCTCTCTCTAAGATCATGTAGATAAGATCCATTTTCATGTTTCCACCTGAATTTGAATATATTTCTCTTCCTTTACAATGGAGGGTTTCAAATTACACAACTACAATTTACATAGTGGTTCAAAATTATGTCTGTTTTCCGTTGTATCTGATTTGCATTGCAGTGGGAGCAGATTCCACATAACTCTAGTGTAATTGTGTTGTACAATTTGAAACATGATGATGTTGTCTCTAAAATGTAATTTTGTCCTTTTGATCATACAGACTAATCACTTGCTCATCTAGTAGCTTCTTTTAGCCTTTACATTAAATATTAATTTATCAAAAATCTATAAATGTAAATATAATCTTAGGTCCCTAAAAAAACTTAGTCACAACTCTGTGTCAAACATCATCTGCTTCCTGCTCTGCCGGTTTTGATGCAATCATTGTTTTTTGGTCGTCACTATGTCACTATTATTATTTTAAAAACTGACGGGTAATAATAAAATATGATTGAATTATTTGACCCCGTCAGTGAAAATATCAGGCAAAGAAAAAAGTCCAGTGCAAACCTCTGGTGTGAACAGAGATTGGAGAAGCTCTATCAAAGAATGAAGGTTAGAGACACTTTATCTTTTATTGAAACTGTGGTGTTCATTTTACATTTTTTGGAATAATGATTTGAACCATCAGTGTGTCACAATCAACAACAGACTCCACAAACCCTGGTAAAAAATAAATATACTAAGTATGTAAAATTTTAGAATACTTAAGCATACTTTAAGTCAGACTAATCATGAGTATACTTCAAGTTCACTTCCGATTATCGTATTTTCGGACTCCAAGCCGCTACTTTTTCCCCACGCTTTGAACCATGTGGCTTATAGCCCGGTGCAACTTTTCTGTGGATTTTTCTTCAACCACCAGGGGGCTCTTTAGCAGGAAGCGAATCATTGGAAGTCGGAATTGGAAATCAAAGAAGAAAGCGCTAATTTTTATTTAGGACAAGCACATGCTAGCAGCAGGCATGACGGAGAAATGTTTTCAAACTCATACCCCCTCATCATGAAAACCACATGAAGGAAAAGATGATGCTTTTAAGTTGAAGGCCATTGATCTGGCAGTACAGCAGGGAAATATAGCTACTGCATTTAAGCTCAGCGTGAACGAATCCAAAATGTACATGCCTCAAACTTTTTTCCAATCAGTGAGGAACTGTTCCCTCCATGAGGCTTTAGCAAAAGAAATCATAAGATGCTCATCATATACAGTAAATACCATAATGTTTGCAATGTTTTGTTTTTCTATTGGACAGATCCTCTCTGTAAGCTTGCATCTATAAACTATGTGCATATGTTTCTACATATATTAATATGGACATAACTATTATTTTACACTTTTCTCCAACGCTTGATTCAGCATATCAAATGAAAACAGGGACATCGTGTCCCAACTTTTTATTCACCACTTAATACTTTAGTGGTCATCAGTTATGTGTGAAAAGGAAACATTTGCGTAACCACGGCAACCGCTCAGTCGTTTCACCCTCCGAACGCCAGAATGAGTAAGTTAACAGTATCCGGGGACTCCTGGATCATTAACGCGCGTTGAAACCTTCTTCACATGTTTGGCTTTAGCACACCCATGTGCAAATGCACCATTGTTCTACTTTCCTCTCCAATGCAATAAACCTGAGTGCATGTGTGCCAACACGTTCAGCACACCTCCAGGCATCTACAATCAGTCACCTTCTCAGAAATCAATCGGAAAAAAACTCCATCCCCCCGCCCCCTGGGATAACGCTGTGGGCTAAAGTCAAGATTTGTGCAAGCTGAGATGGTCTTGTTGTCTAGAGCCACACGTTTAATATTTTTGAATAAATTTAGATGTGTGTTAAGGAGAAGCTTAGGTTATTATAATTTAACAAGTATAACGTGACCTGCAGTGTACATGCAGAGGTGGTCTGGTCTTCCTAAAAATAAATAAAAGGCAGAAGAATTTATTTTAATTGTGGCTTTGTAGAAAGCACCAAGATGGTGGGGGAAAAAGAGAGGAAGCAAGAAAACGGGAAAAAATGGATTATTTTCATTGTGGCCGTTGTGGGTTTGTTTGATTGGTCTGTTTGGAGCTGCGGATATAAAGCCACTTTACAAGCTAAAGGGTGATGGACAGAAATGGGAGGTGACCAGTTTGCCACAGTGATTGCTGAGCAAAAAAGAACGCAACAAAATTCATAGAAATGAGCTGACAAACAAAAAGAGAGAAAGATTTGACCTAAAAAGCTCAAGGTAAATGATTTTGTTTAAGATTTTGATACAAAAATGTAAACAATGTCCAGGGAGTGAATCCCTGGATGAGCAGCGTTTGTCACCCATCAAGGAATTCAGTCACGGTTCCCCAAATACACGCTCAGACCAACTGGTGAAAGCCACTTTTACTACAAAACTAAAAGAAACATGCAATTATTTCAGTGCGGAGATTAAAACATCTAAAATACTGCATAAAGTAACAAATCAACAGAATGTAATAGATGCGAGCTTTGTGTAATCCCTGGTGAGTTTGATGTTTGTGCATGTTTAAACCACTCTCATGTGTTACCTCAGGATTTATATTGCTGGTGACCACTTTGCTTTTCGCTGCAGAGGAAAGCCCCTCCCACGCCGCCGTCTCGTTACCAGTTCTTCCTCAGTGAGCTGCTGGTTGACAAAAACATGTTTTTGTTTTTCGCTACGGCAAACACTGAGGCGTTTCTCAGCACTTCACGCATGCAAACGCAGCTACAGGAAGGCACATGTTCACAGATTGTACAGCGTCAATAAAATCATAATCGCTTATTTATTTATTAACACTGAAACTGTCAGACGTGCAAGTTAAATCGATTATCATGACAACAGCAGCCAACCAGCAAAGCTCTCTCCAAAGACCTAATGCATTTGAAAAGTCTTTTTTTCTTATTAATTTAATAATTATCAACAACAAAATGACATAGTTATATTTTATCTGGATTTAAGTAATCTGTCATCTAGGACAGTTTGGAGACACCAATGACCTAACAATCATGGTTCTGGACTGTGGGAGGAAGTCAGAGTACCTGGAGAAAATCACACACGCACAGGAAGAACATGAGAACTCTGTACAGAGAGATGCCAAGCCGGGATCTGAACCCAGGACCGTCTTGCTGCAAAACAAGTAAGACTGTTGTTGTTGGTTTTGCAGAAAGGACTTAAGTAATTTCTACTAAAATTTACAAATTGCTTTGTAAATGATAGAACTTAAAGATCAGAGGATTAACTGCAAACTTTACATAATTCTCATTGTCTATTTTTATTCTTGTATTTTTGGAGTTGCACACAAAAGGAGATGGTCAGGGGACCTTGGTCACTGAGTCAAAGTTAGCTGCTGTTGCTGCTGAGTCATATTGGACTTTGAAGCCGGTTTGTTGGTGAAGAACCGTAGGGAGCATTCCAGTCGATTTCTCTGAATTGGAACACCAACATTCTGCTTTCCAAGCACAAACAGAAAGCAACCTGAATGATGGATTTGTTTTCTTTCCTTTTATATAGATTTTATATATTTTTAGCATTTCTTTTATGCTAATAATACACAATATCAGTCAATAACAAAAGGCAAAAGACAAAGCAGATGGACAAATAGACACTGTGTACACCACACAATGTAAAACCTCCATGACCAATACATCGTAAAAAACAAAAAACAACAACAACAACAAAAACTAAATCAAATGTTGACCTGATGACAAACTCTCAAGTTTGTCATCAGGTCAACTTGGTTGTTTTATATTTCTTATGAATATAAAACAACCAAGTTTCAACATAATTAGGATCAGTCATATAGCATGACATCACTTTATCAACTGGTTTATCATGCTTTTTAAACATCATTGTTTTGGATGCTGAATTCACGGCAAATCCTTCTAAGATTATTAGGCAGTGTGCTTTTTCATTAGAGCTTTCCACTTGAGTGAAAACAGGCCTGCATTCAAGGCTTCATCTGCAGCACCTGAGATCCCAGCAACGCCCCTGAAACATTTGTCTTGGCTCCATTTCTACCAAGCTCTGGCTGATTGTCCATCCTGCTTTCTGTCGGTCTCTGACAGATTTTACTGTCCAGGATGTGCTGAAACTGTTTTTTTTTTTTTCAACCGCAATTGCTGGACTAACTAAGACTATAAAACTATCATCTGTACAGCACCTTTTAGGATCTCCATGTTCTTTACATGTGTATGTTGGGTAATAACAGGAGATTTTATTTTCACCTTTCATTTCCTTGAATTAAGTGTTAAATTGAGTCAATTAAGTACTTGTGGCGAGACTTGGAGAATGGTATCCATGGCTGCTATTTATCCAGTCTGACTGAGCCTGAGTTTTATTTATTATTAAAGAAAACCTTTAATCTCTAGATGTCCGAAGCTAGAGCAGAGACATACAATTCCATATGGTTGGCTGGAATCATAGCGGGGAAAAAATGACAGTGTGACTCACTTCAGTTTCACATTACTCTGATCCGGTGCATCGCATAAACTTGGAATGAAATACATTATGGTCTGTGGTTGTGATGTGACTAAGTGTGAAAAAGTTCAAGGGGTATGAATAATTTTGCAAGGCTCTGCAAACGGTCTCTCCATCTCTGACAGTCTGTCTCTTTCACCCTCCTGTCAGGTTTGCATTTCTGTTTTGTGAGTTGTGTGCTTTGTTCTTTGTAAGGAATATTTTTGAGTGTGAACCTATCAACTCCTGGGGGCCGCCTTCTATTTTGTGCCACTAAGTAAATCGACATCTGATATCACTTCCTCACTCCATCTGCAAACAAGCATTTTGTTTACGGAGACCCCGGGTGATGTTGTTTTTGTTTTTTGTTTCTTTTACAGATGGGAGGCAGCAGAGCAAACGAAATCTTAATCAGCTCGGATTTGAAAGGGGAAGAGGAGAAAATCAAAACACGGTTAATGAGGCTGGACTGCAATAGGACACCAGATGGGTTCAAACGAAATGTGTGCTCAGCACCGACTGACATCACACGAGGTGGCTCCTCGGCGTCATTTGACACATGAGAAAACACGTCAAACTTTGCGGCTTTATGCAGTGCCGACCACCCCGGTGTATTTCTCTAAGTGATCGGGTTACGTTGCGGATTAGCCCATTTGCTTCTTGATGGATTCCATTAGTGTTTTTTTTTTCTTTTTTCTTTTTGTCCAATACGTTTTTACTAATGGACAAAGACGATGTGAATAAATACAAAACGACGTTTTCATTTCAAATCGTGATTTTGTTTAACAGAAGAAAAAGAAAATGATCCAAACTTGGCACCATGTGAATACCTCATTTGTTAAAGGCATGAATTAGCTGTGACTAAACTACTAGCCACGTCTCGTCTTCATAAGGAAAAGATCGTAAACATTCAGAAATCACCTAAATGGAATCTGATTAACAAAATGAAGTGGGATGCAAAGTCTCAAAGAGCTAACACATGACTATGTAAAAAGTAAAAAAAAATAAGATTAGATAGTGATTTCTAAGGCTTCAAGGTTCCAGTGAACCACAGTGAGAGCCATCATCCACACTGATAAACGCAGGATATTCTCCAACCTACCATAATTAGTCCAAGAGTGCAATTTATCCAGAAGTTCATAATTTAGGACATTATCTAAAGAAGTATTTCTCAACCAATGAGTCCAATGTCCTTTGAGCTTTAGACATGCCTCTGACTCAGATGTTTGAATCACTTCCTCAGTATGCCAGCAGAAGCTTGTTGATCAGCCCTGATCGGTGGAGGTGTGTGTGACAGGACCTAAAATATGCAGGCCAATTGGTCCTGAGGCGTCACTTGCATTAGTCAAGGTCATTTGTTCATTATGCAACTCCAGGATAGTGTGGGCATAACTGGTCTCAAGAGTTTCAACACAAAAACCACTACTACCAAAAAAAAAAAAACCCAAAAAGGACCAGACCTGGCTCATAACTGCTGATAAACATCTGGATGATCAAAGACTTTCAAAAAACTTTCTGTAGCCTGAGAAGACAAAAGTCCAACAATTTGGAGGTTGTTGGAACATGGTGGTGGTCTGGTTGTGCCTCAGGACCTGAACAAATTGTCGTTATAAATAAAACTAGGACTAGTTCTCCTTTCAACCAGAAAAATTATAAAGGAAAATTTTATTGCATCTGTTTGTGACTTTAATTCTTAAGCACACTTGGATAAATCAGCAGGACGATCCACACCAGGAGATTCACCTTCAAATTGCTCTCTAAAAGAGAGACCAAAATCAAGGTTGTGGAGCTGCATAGTCAAAGTCTGGTTGGGATGCTGCGACGTGACACTAAACGGGACGTTCATTAAAATAATTCCGCAGAAAGGAATGTGAAATTTAAAACACAGTCGTGTAAAGGACTCATTTCCAGTTATTTCTAAAGGCAGCTGTATTTGCCTTTTAGGGAAGACTTTTATGTTTTTAATTATGACTGGACTCTATCTAAATCCATGCCTTAAGCTACCATTTCAACAAACACTATTCACTCAGAATAACAATAGATTTGGTAGGATTTTAAAGGGATTTTCTGCAATTTTATGGTGGTAATTTTGACTTGGGAACAAATTAACAACAATACAACAGACAACAGGAAAGAGGACTGCAACATAAATAGAACAGGGCGACAACAGGAACATGACATGCCAAGGTTTAAACAGGAGGATCCGACAAAGATTAGCACAGAGATTAAAGGAGCGGAAGCACTTGGAAAGAGTGATTGATGAATAAGTGGCAATTTGTGTTGATAAGTTGCAGCTTTGGTGTCCTGAAAACTTGGGGACAGCTAAGCGAATCAAATGAGAGGTTAGAACAGGACAGTCCGAATGAAACCACTAAAAAAAACAGCAGCAGCATTAAACCCTAATAGTTGACATCATGAAAGTCTGACCTCACACTGGCCTCTAAACACTTGGTTTTCTTGGACATCTTTTCGTAGCCGTTTCAGATCGGTCAGTTCTTGTCCTTGTGTGGCCCAGAAAAATATGTGGGATACATTTATTTATTTATTTATTTATTTATTTATTTATTTATTTATATTTATTCAGTATTTGAAAACCTCATAGACTCAGTTTCATTCTTCGCTCTTGTGGAAGAATGAAGACAAAACAGCAGCAAACCACAGGGGGAAGTCGGACACACAGAAAGTAGGGAAAGAAAGACTTAAGCCTTCAGATCAGAAAGAGTTAGTGTGAGAGATCAGTTGACTGTGAATGAGAGGGATCCTGGAAACCACTGAGGAAGAAACCAGCAGCTCAGGCAGTAAGGTTAGTGTGGGGGTTGGGACTGACGACTGCGGCTGCATCAGTTCATCTCCTCCTGGACAGCCGCTTTTTGTCCACTCCGACCTTTGGATGAATTATACGCGCACCCCAACTGCATTGTTCAGATTCTTCTTTACGTTATCGCTCGACCAGGCCTGCTGGTATAGAGGTAGAAAAGAAATAGAGATGTACCTTTTTTTTTTTCTTTTGTTCTTGTTTTACAAGGCGCTAAAGCTTTGGCTTTAACATGAAGGCTGGAGAAAACATCATTCAAACACCTTTTCTACATCCTTTTTGTAAGACAGCGACTGTCACGCAGTGGAGGCCGTTTAGGTTCTTATCATGTACTTAACAGGCTCCCTTGAAGGCTGCGTGTTTGAAACTGCGGCACTAAAACACATGGGATTCCCTTTGTAGTGCAAAAGGAGGAAGTGGGGTTTACCATTTAGTGAGAGTGATTAAGCTCCGACATGTTGGAGCAGAAAGTTGCTGTGGGACGTACACATTGGTCCTTTGAGCAGAAAAAAAATCAGCAGTCTGCCATCAGGCCACTGCGAAATGTTTTGATAATAATACCTAATCCTAAAAAGAAATTCCTAAGAGCAAACCCAAGTGCTTAGAGAAGTCCAAACTCTTCAAGGCTAAAAGAACGATGGTAGAGGATGGTCTTTTCAGACCTTCACGTTTTGGCTCTTGAGGTTATCCAGGGTCCAGACCCCTTAATTTGGCAGCTCTTTCACACACAACTTCCAAACTGGTTCTGTGATCATAGGCCTGAAGGGTCAATTGTGGCCTGACACTATGCACTCTGACCCCTGAGGCTAGGGGCCACGCAGGCGATTATGTCTGTCCGCTGACTATGTCGGAATCAAAGGAAGAGCTGCGCTTTGGTTTACGTATGAATCGTGTTACGGTAATAACTGTGCTTGCCCAAGAAAGAGCATCGACTGTCAACTCGAGATGAAATGACGCATTCTGGTGGCTCCCATGTTTGTTTTATGGCATGTGTGTTCTGCATTAGGAAGTATTTGCCTCCGGATAAACATGGAGGTTGTTTAACATGCAGAAGTTAGTGGAGGTTTGGCCTCATACTGATGTAGATACAGTTTGGTCAAATGTTCATCTGGATTTCAAAATAAAACTAAATTAAAAGCAAAAAAAAAAACTTGACATAGTTGCTTGTTTAAGAAGAAATTATATTAATTGTGGGTTCTCTCCAGGTATTCTAGCTTGGTTATTCTAAATTTCCCTTAGATGGTAGTGTAAAGGCATATGGTTGTGTGTCTCTGCCCTTTGATAGACCAGCCTTCTGTCCAGGGTGCAGCCCGCCTGTCAAAAAAAATAAAAATAAAGACTTCTGGAGACAGGTATCAACTCCACCTGAAGCTACAAGGAGAAGTGGGTTTAGGTAATGATGGACAATTCCAACCAGTGTTCGTGAGAATGCAAAAGTTAAACCAAAATAGCCATAAGAAACCCTGAAAGTAACAGCAATAAAGTCTTAAATGTCTTAAATGTGTAAATACAACAATACAAGCATAAAGCCCTTTTATGCTTTGAGTCTGCACAATAGAAAGGTCTGTTCTCTAATACACAATGCTGCACTCTATCCATTCATAAAATTAATGATTGTTTGACTAACTAAATCAATATTTGCTTTTTAAAAGGAAGAAGATGTTGGTCGAACCAAACTGTACTTTCTCCCTAGAAAAATCATCTCATGTCTGAGCCAACAAGTCACTTTGTGACCAGATGTTAGAATCGCTTCAGATGCCTCTGCCAAAGACGATTGTGGCAAGTTTTTAAGTTGTTTTCCTTCCAGACAGGAGATCCCTTTCATTACTTATTGGCGTAACAAACGATTAAAGAAAGTGTGTTAAAATGTCCATTGAATCTTTTGAATGTCAGAAAGCGCAAGGAAGGAGTTCAGATTTTTATTTTTTATTTTTTTTTTGCATCAGATGCGTTGCTATAAAACTGAGTGAAATTCAATTGAAAGAAAATTCCTGTATGATTTAGCCTCATGTATGGAAAATAAATCAACAGAAAGTGCATGCATTTAGTGTAATAACCTCACTCTGGATTTTTTTCTGAGTGAGGCTCGAAAAAAAACATAAATTTTTTGAACGTGGTTTAAAAAATTATAATACTAAAATGTAGCAAATGATGCATGATGTTCACTTTAATGGAAGTAATTATTTTAACATTAAATCAGTACCTTTTAAAAAAAAATACTTCTGTCCTCACATCCGTAGTCTGACTAATTAATGGATACCCATTTTTTTGTGTGTCGTCCATTAGAGGAAGCAGCACTCACGGAGGCCTGTTTCCTTTTAATATCAGCTTCCAGTGGCGCTGCCGTTAGTGGAAACTGCTGCCAGGTTCATTTGACAAGCAGTGATTTGCTTTCCAAAGCGGAGTCTGGAAGTCGTTTCCAGCTGAAGACTTGATACTGAACTCAAGGCCAGGACCTGACCCCCAGAGTAACGTATGGAAAGAGAACTAAGATCGTACACGCCGTTTCTGTTTTAAATCATCTATTTATGAAGTTACTGTTTGTTCATTTTGTACCAAATTTTCAGAAAAAGTGCTTAAGTCATTTAAATCCCCGAAAAATTTCTTTGTTGGTGACCGATGTCTCCACAGCCGGTCATCTGATACCAGCCGCTTTCGAGGCACGCTAAACACACAGGTAGATTAGCCTATTATTAACTTCCAGCCTTCATCAAGATTTCAGATAAAGGCCCCTGAGTGCCACAAGCAGAGCCATTTCTTTAGTGACAGGCGCTCTTTGAAGCACCGGAGCAGACATCAGTTGCAGTAAAAGTTGCGATCATTTAGACCTGTGCAGCTATGTCAGTGTTGAACCAAAAGGCATTCTTGTAATGACCAACAAATGTTGCTTTGACACAAACCACCCACCTCCAGAGTCAAATCCACCCCCACATCTGTCAACAGGCACCAAATCCCCGGTCTTCCTGCCTAAGAGGACTTCCAAACGGCTGGGTTGAGATCGGCTTCACATGCAGCACAACCATTCATCCTTTTCAAGCCTGAAAGCTAGTGGGAAGCGTTTCAAACTGTACATGCAACCAACAGCGTAAATACAAGTTGCACAGAGGTGCAAAACTGTTATTCATCCCTCAGTGTTCACCATTTAGTCACAAGGCAGCCGTGCCGGATCGCACCATTGTTAAATTACACCATATTGGATTTTATATATTTTAACACGTTTACCAAATACTTTGGACATTTTAGGCAGGGAATGTGACTTTAGGGGCATTTGAGCTGACTTTTTTTTTTTAATTTTAACTCAAAACTTCCAATTCGGGTTGATATGAAATGCTACGAAGCCCCTTAGAGGACATGGGGAAGCAATTATTTTGCGTTACCTTGAAAAACTTTTGTTTTACCTTGTAAAAGTATTGCATTCCCTAGCAGTAAGCACATACACCTTAGTCTATTTTGTATACAGTCACAAATGTCAATTTAAAATTGCAAATATATACACGGTGAAAATATGTTAACTCTTTGATGCAAAAACCTGATTGAAAATCAATTTCATCACTGAATGTTTATGTAAGGTTAAGAAGGGACTGCACATTAAAATGGCTCTTTATTGACCACTCACACTACCGACACAAAAAAGACACAATGAAAAACTGTCAGACTTTTTTAGCCCGAGAAAATAAGTCACAGGGTAATAAACAAAAAATCTCTTACAGACAGTTTCTGTTTATATCTTATCCCATGTTTAACCTGCTTTGCGTTTGCATTTTGCACATATTTTTGTGGTGCATTTCTATTCTAAAGAAAAAGACAAAACTTCAGATACCTCACAAATGAGATATATGAGATATGTATGGAAAAACCTCACGAAAACCTTACATTATAGCAAAACGTACAGTAGCTGCCGTAAGAAATACTTTCAGAATTCAATTATGCCGCAATAACAGATTGGCACATTGTTGCGAGAGAACGCTAAACCTATTACAAAGTTTTGTCAGGTATCACAAAAGAAAAAAGAAAATCCCCCATGTTCCGTAGAGGGCTCCTTAAATGCTAATTAAATGATAATACCTAAGATATTCCTGATGGCATGATTATAACCCCATTTGTTATACCATAAAATGTCTCAAATATTGTCAAATACAGTACTTTATTTACTGCAGCTTCTCTGGATAGCATTTCATTTTAAAAGCCCAAGCTGGATTTACTGATCTGAGTCATCTAGTCAATACTGAGGTTCCATCCAATAATCAGTTACAATCAAACCCATGTAAATGCAGTAGAATGACACTGGTTCATCATTATTCTACACAATCAGAGGCTATCGGTCCTTGGCTCAGCCTTCCAAGATTTAATCCCCAACCTTGGGACCTTTGCCTCATGTTTCCCACCCCCTGCTCTCCCTGCCCCATTTCCTGTCTGAATACTACCTCACACACACAAATCACAGCACTCTGAGATCTTATCTGGGCCCTTCAAATCAGAGACAACCTGGGACACGACCACAGAGAGCAAGGTGAAGAACCAGCCAGAGGTTTCTGTTTTAGAAAGATATCAATCAAGGACAGACCTGCAAAAAGTCAGCTTAATGAGCAATAGGAACAATATGTAGGTTTTATTTTACAAAAACTGTTCACTACTACCCAACCTGATCCTAACCTTGTGGGGTGTGTGGGCAGAATGCCTGGTGCTCATTGGGTGAGAGGCAGGATTCATCCTGGACAAGTCACCGGTCTATCAAAAGGACAACCCAGAGGCTCACAACCGATCTCCTCATTAACATATACAAACCATTTGTGCGCCGTCCTCATTTGCTCTTTTCTCCTGCTCTGGGCTCCATCCCCCACGGCAGGCAGGAGCAGCACATGCTCCTTTCTTAGGGCAGACGTAGAAAAAAAGACTGTTGCAGGTTAACCTGCTTAAATACTGACTGGAGAATTTCAAAAATAACTAAAAAACTTAAGCCAAAAATACTGATAACATTGTTTGGAGGCAGATGATTAAATACAGACAGATGATTCACTGTGGCAACCCTCAGAGGAAAAAGCTGAATAAGAAGTTTGTTTTCTCTATTTTGAGTTCAGTAGCTGAAACCTTTATAAGAACCTCTGTTTTTACTTAAGATCCCCCAATTATTTAAGAGCTAATGATGCCTCTTTTCCCAATTTAGTGATAAAAGTGACTGAAAGTCTCCTGTGGGCAGCTGTTTATAAGGCTGCCTCCCTTCAACAGGACTTCATCTGTTTACTTTCACACCACTACGCTAAACTAATAATGGGATTTAAATAATGTTGCTGGTTCCGTGTCACATATCGGCACAATAAAATCTTTATTTTTTTCTATTTTAAGGACTGAGAGGTTTCTGTATTTATGTACAGTGAAAATGTTAAGTATTAATAAGTGGCTTAAATTCCAGCATTTACAGCTGGAGTTAATTTTACAAAGTCTGCCCCCAGATGGACGTTTGCTTTGGTTTCCTGTACCAACCTCATTTTATCCCTTCCTCGGTGGTTTGATTGTTGCAGGTGCTTTTTATAACCAAGTAGCTACACGGGAACTTAAATTGTCAAAAAAAATGTCTGAAACATTGGTGGCATGGAATGGTAGCTGTAGTCTAATAACGATTCTGAATGTTTGCTCAGCTCTGCTTATCATCTTGACACACGTTTACAGTTTTAAACGAGAATCCAACCTCATCCCGCAAATTTACATCTGATTCTGGATCAATAAGTCATCCGGTCATCTTTAGATTTGAATAATTGGCGTCGATGACTTATACCAGCAACTCTGACAGATGTAGGGAGCAATGCTCTTATCAGCTGCTTTTACAGTAGACCTGTGTCATCGACAGACATCTGAAAACACAAACATGGCAGATTTTTAATAAACTTAAAAGAAAGGTGGGCCAAGAGCTGAGTCTTGGAGGGCACCTTCATTGATTTTTCCTCATAGTTCACAGTTTTCTGAATATTTTCAGAACCGATGTGAACTTCCATCCACCCATCCATCTGTCGTCCATAAACACAGATGCCTCTTATCTCACCTTCATATAAAAACATAATCTAAAGATTACCGTTACTGAACATTATGGCCATCCGAGAGAGTTATTGCTCTCACTGCGGTGCTATGAAACTTTGTGGAAGAAAGATTTGATCACTAAGATGTTGTTTATTCGTTGTCTAAACAACAACGAATAACCTCGTCATTTCTGGAAACGCTTGTTCAAGGTTCTCCGGTTGCTTTCAAAACGTCTTTAGAAGCGGCTTTAAAATGTTAGTCGAAGAAGACTGCAGCGTCTTGACATCAGAGTTGTGAAGTAGCGCGGTCGACAAACAGACGGATGGCCCACAGAGGACCAGACCGGGAGACCGTAATGACATAATGATGCAGCGCTTCGCTGCAGTAATCCATCAATCTCGATTCGTAACGCCGGGTTGTACTGAAAACCCAGAGGATGGTCACTAACTTCATTTATTTGGCTCGCTCTTTGAGTTGTGTCATAAAGCGTCAAATCTCCCCAGCAATACGACCCCCGCGCAAGGAATATTTGTCTGCTACAAATAATTTTGGCCTCTAACTGAGAAACTACATGTAATAGACAGTAGCAAGCCATTAATCCTGTGTTATAGCTTTTGGTTCCGAATAAATAGATGGATGACCTTGTAATAGTCAATGTGTAGCATGGGATGTGAAATACAACGGCAGGCCTTCTAATTTACAACAGCGTTCATGAGAAATTATGTAAATAATCCCTAAACGGATATGAAAACACTCTAGAAGGGATTTATTAGAGCAGGTTACGTGCACAGGGAACCCTGAGGTGAAGGAAGTGTCACATTTTACCCAAATGACAACACACAGAAACATCCAAGTGTGATGAGAAAGCTGCAGCGCCTTCTGCCTTCCAACAGGAGAACGTAAAAACAGAGAGTGTTTGCACAAGGTAGCAGGGGGCGCATGAAACCAAAACTAAACTAATAAATTCTCCCAGCAAATTGAGGCGAAGTTGCTTTTTAAGATTCATTTCCAGGTTTTGTGTTTCTAAGCACCGACACATGCCATGACGCATACACTGTGTTTTTCAGACGTATTCAGGCCACTTGAGGTTTTTTTTTTTCTCTTTTTTTTTTTCAATTTTGTCGCAGTGTATTTTATCAGGATTTTATCTTACATCCCAATGCAAAATAATGCAAAGTAATGCACGTTTGTGAGGACAAGACCAATTATTAATCTTCACCCATTTTTACTCCAAGGCTACTGACTGCTAACAGCAGCCAATTTCTCACAAAAGTCACCCAATTAGTGCATCGAAACCACATGTGTGACATTTACTCACACCATAGACATTTCAGCCGCTCTATGAATGCCTCAAAGGTTTGTTAGAGTGAACTAGAGAACAAGATATCAAGTAAGTCAGGGGTAAAATTGTGGAGAACTTAAAGCAGTATATAAGCTTTGAACATCTCACATTTTACCTAAAAATAATGAAAAAGACTACGACAAACAGCCAAGAAACTCTAAAGGAGCTGCAGAGATAAGCAGCTCAGGTGGGAGAATCTGTTAATACAACCGTCAGTCACGCTCTCCGTTAATCTGGTCTGTATGGAGGAGTGACAAAAAGAAAGTTATTGTCGAAGGAAAGCTGTTTGAAGACCAAAAGAATTGCAAAACCCTATGTGGTGGAAACTAACACCCATGTTGTTATAACATCCATCCAGTCTGGATGGATGTATGTAAAAGCACATCTAGAGGCTTTTAGATTTTAGATGTGCAAAACTCAAAGAGACGTACCACAAATTTACAAAACAGTAATTTCTCTTCGACTTCACAATTTCACACCACGTTGTGTTGGCCTAAACTCCCAGTGAAATCTGTTCCCGTAACATCAAAACCCTGACGAAATGTGAAACAAGTTGAAACGGAACGATGCTTTCGCAAGCCACCGCGTTTCATGTCTATCGGTATTAATCGAGGTTCACATTTGCATTTAGCAGAAACTCTGCTCTCAGCCTCAAAGCACAGGCCAAACTTGACATAAAAATTGGGGTACTTGGAGTGCTTTTCTTACATGAAATATTATATTCTCCCTTTGTTGCCATGTTGCGAACATATGGAGCTGTTGGTAAATGCAGCTCATTGTATTGTGAGGTGGGGGGGGGATGATTGAGTGCATGTCAACTGTAATTCTCCCAGGTTGTGGCCCTGAGGTCTGTGTGACCTCAAATAACACGCAGCACTGCCCTGAGACGTCAGGCTGACGGGAGCAGAGGCCGATACAGGAGAGGGGAACAGAAAGAAATGTACAGAACGGAGGGAAGGGTGGAAGAAGAGAGCAGACGGAGGCAAGAGTTATCCTCTAAAGCTCGAAAACTGCTCCTCTAATTCAAAATGATCTGCTCTGGTTTTGAAAATCGCCATGGCAACCTCAGCAAAAACAACCAAATGGGTGGGGTATTCCCCATCCAGTCCCCATTTCCCCTCTCTCTCTCTCTCTCTCTCTCCCCTTTTTGCCTCTCAAAACAACATCTTTGACACACTCATCTAGCTCGGCCCCTTTAATGAACATGCCGTCACAGAGCACACCAGCACCAGCGCCACCGGCGCTGATTGCGCCAATCTCCTGCTCTCTGTGTCCTTTCTCTCCTAGGCGGTCACAGTGACACGCACATATGGGTGTGTGTGTGTCCCACCGCAGGTTCTGTCCGCAGATGATAGCAGCTCAGTGGGTTATCATGGCGTTAGTGAAAACTCTGAGCCTTTACCCAGAGTGAGGAGGAGAAGGAAGGTTAGGAAGATGCTTTCCTCTTGGGATCAAAGGTTACCTCTATCCATTACCACCACTGTTCCACCTCAACTTACTGTGTGGTGGGAGAGATTAATGTGCCTGTTAGTGGGTTCAGGGGGATGAAGAGGATTCACTGCTGAAGGATCAATCAGGGATGTGGAAAGCAGCACAGATGGAGAGACGTCGAGCTGCGGCACATGGAGTCTGGAACGCCTAAATGCAGGGACTTCTGTATATGCGTTTCATTAGCAAGAGAATTGTGCGAATTGAAATCACAGAAGTAAATTTGCTTAATGGAAACACGCCAATTTAAAAAAAAAAAAAAAAAAAGTTTTTTGATAACAGTTGTTGCTCTAGCATGAGATGGTTTTTCAGCTGCATCAAAATAGATGTATGTCATGAAACTGCAATGGAAACACGTTTCCCACATCACTTGAGTCATATGATCAACAACCAGATGGGACTACTGGTGAAAACCACCAAGAGGACAACAGGAAGTAGAATTCTTTGTGGTTTGTAGTTTGTTTCTGTTTAGTTTTTTTTTTTTTTAACAATATGCAGATAATGATAGATACTGATGATAGAGCAACACAAAGTAATGCACACCTGTCAAAGGAAAAAGATACATGGGTTGCAGTGTACGAGTACAAATCTGAAAGGTACGGTGCACATTTGTATTCTTGACTCCGAAACAACTAAATAAAATCTAGTACAGCCAAGTAATTTTACAGATTTTCATCCAGGAGTGTCCTGCTATTAGCTCTGTCCATCCTGATTATTTCATTCATGTTTGATAATCTCCCATGGCAACCACACAAAGGTGCCTAAATGCCCCTCTGAAGTGCCGCCTATTTCCACGAACTCCTACTCGGAGCTGCAGTCTCCAGCCGAGCACCTCTCCTCCTCGCCTTCCCCACTCGCCTCCTTCAGACTAGTGGCAGCAGCAGTTGGCAAACACGTGGTGGAACTGAGAGTCTGCTGAGATTATCACATGACATACTTCTCAGTCTAACGCTCCTAAAGAATGTTTGTAAACACGGTAATAGTTGCTTGATTGTGCTTTAAAATGGCACTATGTGCCTTGAAAATACATACGGTAATACGACCCTGTTAAAAATATCTGACGCCCTCAGGTCCAGTTGGATTCATAGTGATATTAAATTACACACAGGTTGTATTGACTAATCCAGTTACTCTTCATGTCATTTGGTTGCATTGGGTTTTATTGAGAGCAATCTGAGTCAAGGGGGCTAAACACAAACACCTAGAATACTTTTCAGGTTTCCATTTCTAAAATGAAACATTTGAAAATCATGAATCATTTTCCTTCAATTTCACAATTATGCACTATTTTGTGTTTGTCTATCAAATAAAATCCAATAAAACACTTTGTGGTTTGTAGCTGTCGAACTGGAAAATGTGCAGTTGCCCCCCAAATAGAATTCAGTGCAACCAATTGCATTTAGACGTAATCCAATAGATACAGTCCTCCCTGAAGTTTGTGTTCATAACATTGTAAAATACAGTGGGGAGAATTCAAGGGGTAGAAACACAAGCTTAGCAGGTTTAGTAAAACTACATTCGTGACATGACAGCAGCGCTGGTTTATTTATTGTGTTGAAACCCAGTTTGAATTGCGCTGCAAATGAAATGGGCGGCTGTATAACTTACAGACTCTGGGCTCGTAAACATAAGGAATGTGATCTAGTTCCATTTAAAACAAATACATTTCCATTAAAAAAAAAAAAACACACACACACACGCACTTGCTCCTCGTCAACTATTGCATCATCCTTCAGTCCCCAGTAAACTTCTGATGAGGTAAAGAAAACAATAAGTAGGGGTGGGATTTACCACATAGGAGAGACCAACAGTGGGGGAAGGGTCTGACAATCCAAAGCACACATTAAAGACTACACACAACCCACATGCTCTTAAATAAAGGAGTCTGGAGGGGGTCTGGAGTCTATTCTGGTTGTCACTATAGGCAGGAGGTTGGGATATACCCTGGACAGGTCAGCAGTCCATTATAATGCTAACATATGCATTATGTTAGCATTATTACTATATACATTACCTCAGGTGAGGTAATGTATATAGACATACTCACATGTAAGGTCAGTGTATAATCACCAATTAACCCAACATGCCTGTTGTTGGACTCTGAGAGGAAACTGGAGCACCTGGAGAGAATCAACAGTAGGCACTGGGAAAATATACAAGCGTCAGTCCATAGCAGAGCTTGTACACGTAAATCTTCTTCTTGCTAAAAATGAGCCGAGTCTGTTGCTTTATTAACTTTTTAAATGTGCAACAAGTAATATCATTGTTCTCTTGTATGATACGGTCTCATACGGTGCACATATGCCACACTGCAACAGAAATGAAGCTAGTACGACTCAAATATCGTGGAAATAACCTGATAATACTCCCATTCCAAACTATGCAGATGCTCTGTCAGCACCAGTGAAAACACTCGGCCATCGATTGTTTGGAGAATCTCCTGCTGATGGCGGCCCAAACTTTTTTATGAATAATTCGACAAATAATTATTTGTGTACTTATAATGTGTTGAACTTTCGTGCTCAGGTGGTCAGTCGATCCTTTAACCAATTAATGATTCTTTTAATTTTGGGAACAGCTCTGTGGGATACTTTAATGATCCTCAGAGGCTTCCTGATGCCTGGAGGCACCAAGTTGGTGACCTAAACCATTCACCATTATATCCTTACTTTTGAAGACAAAGAAAATGTGCCTAATTTTTTCATGCTTACAGCTGTGTAACATACATTTTTACACAGTTATCATTCCGGAATGATAATTTTGGAACTCATCATGGACTTACATGAACAAGAAGGGAAATGGGGCAGCAGCAGCAGCTTGAGGAAACATTCATCACAGAGGTGAAATAGGCTTAATTTTAACTCTTAAAATGACTTAGTTTAACTCAATACCATGTACAACGAAAAAAAGAAGCAATAAATGGCAATAAAACCTCAACAACAACCTTTCTGAATTAGTCAAAACTGTTCCAAATGCAGAGACAGGACTGAGAGAGAAAAAAAAGGCTAAAGAGGAGAAAAGGCAGCTGTTCAACTGGTGATAGGAGACTGGGGATTTGGCAAAGGCCACCCACTGTGGTACAAGAGCCTGAGAGCAGACTTGGAAGCCAAAGCGCTGAATGAGGCTGGTGTCAAGAAACCTTGTACATTCACTGCAGAATCATCTCCATTAAGAACGTCTCCACAGGCACGTTTGAGTCTTTTTGTATACAGACACATACCGTCGGATCGTACCAGTTGTTTTAGAGTCCTGATTTGCATGAAAATTGTGGTTTTACAGCTATGCCCTTTCATTTATTTAGATATGGAAATGTCCTGTTAAACTGCCCTCAGGCATTTTCAGTGGGGAAGCTTGCCTTTCAGAATTTCCTACACATCTTGATCTTTTTCTATTACTTAACAGCTTTAGGTCTTGTCTGGACTTGACAATTCAACATAAAGTATTTGCCGGCTTATGTGATGACCGTATATGTACAAGTTCATTTTAATGACTATTTGGGTTTGTTATGTTCTTGAACATAAAGTAACCCCTTCCTTCTACTCCTTCCCCCCTGCACACACACACACACGCACACCCCCACACACACGCGCGCGCACACACACACACACCAAGTAAATGAGGCAGCTGCACACCATTATTGAGTCTCTTCCTGATAAAAGAGTCTTTCTTCTCCAGTGTCACCATGGGCTATGGTCAGAATTGAGAATCAAGTCCAAGTCCAAGTAATTACTTTCTCAAGATTTTTAAGAAGTGACACAATATAAATATTGCCACACAAGACTGAAGCATAATAATAAGATTTGGATTATGATTTCCATGAACTCTAGCATAATTGGTTCCGTCTCTGTTCTCCCACAGCTCATAGAAATTCAGTTCTGGTCCATCGTTTACATCTACTCGCTGTTGGTGTGAATGTCACACTGAATCTGGTTAGTTAAACCAGGAGAGAAATCACTGTGTGCATAAGTTAGGGAATCATCGTGGTTCTTCTTGAACTCGCACGGGTTATACATGCAGGCACAAAAATATGCACCCATTTTTATATGGTTAAATATCCATTAAAAAGTTACACCCCAACCACAAGGTTTTGGTAGTCATTAGCGAAGTCCTGGCTTCATTTTGGCAGGATGTTGGCACATTTATCTTGGCAAAGTCACTGGATATTATTTAAATTGGTTTGTTTTCCTGCTACCTGGCTTTTAAGCATAGTCCATAAAACTCCAATTGGGTTGAGGTCAGAGCACTAAGGAGGCCTTTCAGGAAGTTTAACTTCCAACCAAAGCTTTGATGAGTAGGTGGGATTATTTTCTTGTTGGAAAACCAAGTTGTGTTCAAGTTTCAACAATCTCTCACCCTCGCATAAAAATAAATTTTGTTTTGTTTTTTTCTTTGGTAAAAGGTTTTACACTCAACGATGAAGCTTTTTGGCCACAATAACAATAGCGTAAAGGTTTTGGAAGTCTAGCTTGAGATTCGTCAACTTTATTTTCGACCGTCACGCGTCTAAAATGGCCTGACCTTCTCCATGTTGCAAAATTTATGGGCTGAGCATCACCGTCCCAGGAAACCACTCAAATACGATGAGCGTCAACAGATTTGAACGGGGGAGAGAAGGTTTGAATGTCCAGCCAGAATGATGCCAGCGCCTTTTTGGTGGCTGGCAAAAGCCTGAGCAACTTTCCCAAAAAACATTTGATCAAATATTAGTGAGGGTGTATGTGTTATGCTTGCTAGTTTAAGGTGGAACCAAAGTGCAGACATGACCTCAGGGTAACCATAAAACCTATCTTTTATAAACAGCTGGTGAAACTAACTGTTCTTGCGACAGGGCACATGAGTCAGAACACCGAAGGAGCTCAGTGAAGAGCAATCAAACCGGAGAATTATACGTACTCAGAGGGAGAGGTGGAAAATGACCTGGGCAAACGCTGAGGCAACCAGGTGAAAAGTCACACCTGTTCCTGGTGGGTTGAAGGGAACAGAGGAGGTTCAGACAAATGAAATCAAGTGAAGGGGATTCCTGAAACTAAAATTAGCAGAAAGGAAAGCACTGATCTGAGGAAACTGGATCCAAATAACAAAAATAAGAATAAACTATTAAATTAAGCACACAGAGGAGTGAACAATAAGGCAAGCTCTTAACACATCAAACACACACAGATCCTAACAGTAATTAATTTTAGAGTCTGTATGGAATTAAAAATAAATTCAAATTCGCGTCAATTCTTGCTTAAGAAATACATCAATCTTGTCGGTGGTATAATAGCTCCACCCTGAAAAAACTGCTCAAATGAATCACCAAAAAACCCAAATTATTATGATTCATTCCCATGGTGAGAGTAAGTATACAATTTCAACCAGAACATACATTTGTAATCGGCTGCATTTGTCAGCACGGATGATTTAGTTTCTCTCTGTTAGTCCATCAGCTTAAATTGGCTCTATTCAGTTTGGAACTGCAGGATTTATACGCATGTTTAAATAATAATTGGATTTGAAAGTATCACATCTACTTTATTGTTCTGCGTCTGATTGCATCCATCAATGAGTGAAATAACATAATTGCTGTTTAATGAGACAAACTCAGCTGAAGATCTCTGCTTTCCCTAAATATTATTCCATCCTGACGAATGATTGCGTTTCCAAGGGAGGAGGGCAAGCGAGATTTTCCCAATTTCCCTAAATTTGGTCAAATGACAGTTTGACAAACAACACCCCAGAGACATGTAAAGACATCACTGATAGAAGGTTGTGATGAATTTAAGAAAAGGAACACATGGTACCAATTCAACCTGACCTCCTTCGAGTAACATTCTTTAAACCCAGGGAAGAGCCTGCAGATCTACTGTGTGTGTAGATCTGTAGATCTGCAGATCTTCGTTTGTGTGTGTGTGTGTGTCGGATGTCTCTGTATCCCACCCAGCCTAGTCCTTTGTGTGTATGTGTGCGTCTAAAATCCGATGTCTCTAACATAACCCCTGCATCCACAAGTCCTAATGTCGACATCCAGTCAGAGGCCAAGCTTTGGTGGCTTTCTGACTGAGATTTGCACACCCTGAAACCCACACCTCGAAACGCCCATTACTTCACATGCTAAATTAACTAGACGGAACCCTGATTTCTCCCTGCCAACCCCACAACTCATAAAAATGTTAACATTCTTAGTCAAAACCAACCAAGGGATATATTTGCGTTCTGCTATAAATTATTTAATGTAATACGGACACTACACACAGCAGTGAAAGTGTTTACATGAAGTAAAAATAACATCCAGTCTTTCAGATAGGCATTTAGCCAAAATGGTAAGGTGCCATGTTTAATGGCTCCGTTGGTAAAAGATGTGTCGAATGACTGAAATTAAATGGATTGTTTATTACAACAGCATGTCTGCTATAAAATGTTTCAATGAAAATCCACCTTTGATCCTAGTATTTTTATTCAACAAGTAAAAAAAAAAAAAAACTGTGGTAAGAAATGTTTGTTTTCAATAAAATCACCAGTGGCCCATTTTGCTGACATAAACCCAATTAATTACCAATGATAGTCAGATCGATATGCCAAAATCGGCTTTCATTGCAGTTACGTAACAAAAATTCTGTCATTCTCCTCTCAACCTCATGTCGTCCGGCGCTTCTTGTCACAACCCTCCCTGAAGAACTTTTTGCTCCCCGCTACATGCTACGCTATTTTGCGATTGGTCATAATTTCGTGGGCGTGTTTGTTTATGTGGAAAATCGCTTGGACATCGATGTTGTCAAAAGTACACGAAGTGCATCTCACTATCCATCTGCTGTAACTGTTGGACCAAAACACTGAACTCCCCCGTGCAACGGGCAAATGTCCCACCGACGCCTTCAGTTCTTTTTTTTTGGCTTCTAATAACATGGAAAATAAGATGAGATTTTTCATCTCGGCAATCATTAACTCCTCAAAACTTGTGAACAAGTAATGGTTGTTCCTCATGATTGCTGCTGTGTTTACTGTACTGTTGTAAACCAAAACACCATGGCATATACTGCGGTGTTAGGGGTTTCACAGGAAACCACACAGGGTGTCTTGTAGACCTTGAAGGGTGTGTGTGAAAGCGAACGTGCCGCAACCACGTGACCACACGTAGACTATTCCGACTTTGGCTAGGCCAAAGTAAGTCTTCCTCTTTAACAGAGCTTCAGATGCAGCGATCTTTGTCCTCTCCTAACTACCCATTCCCTCTAGGTCACCTAGAATCTTTTGTCCTCCTCTCTTTCCTTCAGATCACATCACAGGTTTTCTATGCGCTTTAGATCAGGGATATTGTAAGCAAAATGGCGAACCAAATCCCACCAGATATAACCTCCTTGTATCTCAAAGAGATCAGTTCAAAGTGTTTCAAAGAAACGTCACAAACACACCTTATAGTCAACAGTTGTGAACTCCAATAGCAGCCTTTACATTTTGTCAAGAGCCATTGTCAAAACCATCAACACACATCAAGTATGTTGATCTATGTTCCAACAGGTTGGCATGCATCCTGCATCAAATGCCTGTTATGGAGACTTGGACGCCCTAAACAGTTACCAGGCAACCATTGTTACAGCTTGATTTTTGTTTTGCCCATAACATCCAGATGTTAAATGGTCCCTTCAGTCATTACACTAATTGACAGGTCATTCCTTTTGCTTGGAGAGTTTTCCCAGTTAGAGAAGTTCACATAATCAACTCAAACCAAGCATGTTTTTTTCTTCTTCTTCTCTTACCTTGGAGCCCTTCTGTATTGCCCGGTGTTGGACTGGCAGCCTGTTCAGGGTGTAACCCGGTTCTCAGCCAGTGGCCACTGGAGAGCGACACCAGCCAAACCACGACCCAGTGAGGATAAGCAAGTACCGGCAATAGATGATGGATGGATAGATGGTAGTCAAACCAAAGCAATTCCCAGACAAGGCTACGTTTACAAATTAATTTCTGTCAGCAAAGAACTTGAATTCAATATTTTTCTTGCAGTTTGGGTGCAAGCATTAAAGCCATTTTGCTAAAGTGTTACTTATTCATGGCCCCATTGCTTACATTGTCACTATTTTCTCAAATTAACAGCCTTCATGTTGCTGCATGGAAGTGCATGCTCATTGAATTGCTAGTTGTTCCGTCTCCTAAATCTCACTTTCATATCCAACGCTCATCCAAGAAAAAAAGCAACGAAAGCTGTGCTGTGCAGCAGAAGCTGCCCTTCCACTACAAATGTGCACAAAACTTTGTAAATATTCTGCTAATGTCACTAATTAATATTTAATTGCAGGGTTTCCATTAATTAAGAAAAGATTAGTTAAAATCACGCGTGAATAATAAACATGCCTCGCCATCATCCTCCCACCATTCCCGTCGTTTTCTTCGTCTTTTCCACCAGCAGTGACGTCCAGATGTTGATACAACTGAAAAACTGCCTCATTGTAGCGCAAAAACGTTTCATAGGAAAATGTATTTGTCAAAATTGAGGTGTTTCCATTCAGCAAATTTATTTTCGTTATTCCAATTTGTGCCATTAATGGAAACGCAGCTACCGATGAGACATAAAGGAATTTATCTGAGTGTTTTACTCCGACTCTATCTTCTGCAGATAAGGTACCGACATCACATAGTTGCTCCACAAAACCACATCAAAAATCCAAAAATAAAAAATGTCAAACTACCCCCTTCGAACTTAAACTGCACAAAAATGCTGCTCAAATGGACAAGGCACAATAAATGAAATAAATCATTATCTGCCAGCATGAAAGATTTGTGAACAAAGGCACAAACAGTAAACGTTACCCTCCTTGATGATTGCTCAATATAGTCACCAGCACTCTGCTTCTCCTTGCCTTCATAGCAGCTGACAGCGGAGCATTTGTATGCATCCAAGGGGATCTTGTCCTGATTTTCTATGGAAATGCTGTGGTTGGACTTTTGTTGAAACCGACAGCACTTTTGCTTTCAACCTAAGAAGCAGCGAGGAATGTACTTACATGAGCACGAACGTTAAAACAGGGACCATCAGAACAACCATGCTGCAGTGTTAAACATGTTCAGATGCTGCAGCTGGCTTCCAGGAGCCTCTGCAGTTTTCTGACAGAGATGGTCATCAGAATCAATAAAGACAACGTTCTGGAATAAATGTTGCTGTAAATGTATTTAGAAAAACTGCAATTACACTGCACAAATAATTCAACCAGAAAGGTTTGGGAAGAATAATTTGCAAAAAAAAGAAAAAGTATTCCTACTCCTCTTATACGTTTTTTGTTGTTGTTGTTGTTGTTGGTTTGTATGTGACAGACAAGGCAAGGCAAAGTAGGGCATAACTGTGAAGGAAAAGAATACAAGGATTTCAGCATTTTTTCTTTCTTTTTTTTTATAATTAATAATATGAAAAATGTAGTCCGCTCTCATATTTTGTCTCTTTTACCCCAACAACCCTAGTAGAAGGGTTCCTTCAGAACAACGACCTCAAAAAAGAGCAAAGAAGCTACAATGGAAAGCTTTAGATCAAAGCATGATTGTTAGTTGGAATGAATGGCCCAGTCAAAGTCCAGACCAGAGTCTATTTGAGAATTTATTCTGGTTCAAACTTATACCTTATTAGTGTGATTTTTCTGATTACATCTTATAGAAAAACCTGTTGCTCCATAGTGGATGGGATGTGAAACATCCTCAAGAACCAAGAGAAGTTCAGTTGGCTTTTACTTAAATGTGCACTTTAATTATCATGCTGCTGAGTACTTGGAATCTAGACGTATAAGTTTTACTTCACTGGAGATCTGCAAAGTAATTGCTTAAATTAGAAGTCAAGTGTTTTCTGGTGTATAAAGTGAAATTCAAAAGCTAACTTTTTGATTTTGCAGCGTGTGCATGTACATTGGGGTGTTCCCTTGCTCTGATCCACTTCATATCCGTCACCTTAGAAATCCATGTTATCACTGGGATGATGGAGTGAAACTAAAGAGAACGGGAAAGTGTTATTTTTTGTCTGGTTTTACAAAATCAGACTTATTTATATGTGAAACTTCTACATGTTCTATGTACAATAAAAGAGTTCACCGTATTGTTCTTCAGCGATAACCTCTCAGACTGAGAAACAGACAGCGCTACTGTAGTACAGACAGGCTCTCCTGCGCTGCGTTCTGTATAGAACAGCGCCCCGTGCTGGTGAAACGTGTGAACTGCATACAGAGAATCAATGAGATGACTGAGATTCCAACATTCCACGTGCGTTATTTCTATACAACTCAGTTGTGATCTGGTTCTTCTTCCAGAGCCTCCTACTTTATAAACTAGTTTTATGTACTTCAGACTCCTCCACTGCCTCTTTGCCAATCATCCGCTATTTGTTTTAAGCATTGTAATTAAAAATGTTGAAAGGTGTGTGTGTGTGTGTGTGTGTGTGGAGGGGGGCTGAATGGGTTGCATGCATCTATTGTGTCGCCACCTATGGGAATCTGAGTGCGTTTCGAAGGGTCCTCTTTCTTATTCTGCCGCCTTTTTATTCAACCCATGCTCCTCCTTACCCCCCCCACCCCCCACAAAAAAAACCTTCCCCCCCTCACATTAAAACAACACGCCAATCTGTTTCAGCCCGGTAAAAAAAAAAAAGAAGTTTTCGAGCCACAGCAGTCATAAAGGAGGCTCCACACACAGACACACATACACACGCATCCCGTCTGGAAGGAATTAGACAGCTGAAACAGCGGCTGAGAGAGACTTTGGCCACTCTGTGTAACCTGGATGCTTGAGGAGACTAAAATACTTACCTTGATGCTCCCCAAGAGAGCTGAAGCTGGCTGCAGAGATTTAATTACCAAAAAGTTACTTCTTCTTCTTTTTTTTTCTTTTTTTTATGAAGTTTTCTTACTTTTTTCTCTTTCTTGGTGAACTTTTATAAACTTTTCTTGAAATATGACTGAACCTATCCAAACCTGATGAAGATTATTTATGTATATATATTTTTTTTACAGCTTTGATTTGACTTAAACTTTTTTTTTACATATAAACAATGCCAAAGCTGACTGACAAGATGTTTGAATTCGTACACACCAAAGATGCATGTGGCTCCCGACTGATTAGTTAAAAGACAAGCAGTGTCTCCTTTTCCCGAGGACAAGGATTGCTTTTGATTTTTTTTTAAATTAATAATAATAATAATAATACGATTATTATTATTTATGAGGACAATATTGAGCGGATTCATGAGAATCACTGCCGCTCAAACTTTTTTGCCACTTTCTTCCCTGGTGGACCTCGACCAGAGCTGACGGAGGTGACCGCATCCCCTCTGCTCACCAACTAGCGGACAGCAGCTGCGACAAGGTAGGCGGTCACTGCGGTGGAGAGACCCTGATGCCGAATGACTGATAAATGTCAAACAGAAAACGACCAAAAAAAAAAGAGAGAAGTTTTTATCAGCTTAATTAGTTGTGTGAACATACCAGCTTCCCTGATATCTTGTCTGTTTAAATAATTTAAAGGTTAGTTCGTGTCTGATATAAAGGTTTGTCAAATACATGGTCTCTGAACGCTTAGTGAGCTGGTTCGAGTTTATCCACCGCTACCTGTTATAATATATTGATTGAAGTTTGAGAACTAATATCATTCATTCATTGTAATTATTATACTCATTTAAATTTTTATTTAAAAAAAAATGTTTTTCACCTGGCTCGAAAAGTATTTCTACGTCTTCAGAAAAAAAAACCGGCTAAGAGTAAATACAATTTATGGGGAGTGCTGCGTCATTCCTTAGTATATTTTCTCAGCCAATGGGAAGGTTCCATCAAGGAATTAAACGTAGAAGCGCGTAATTTGATGTCCCGCGTGGGTTATAAACACTCACAGAGACTGCGGCATGGTCTTAAAGGGATACCGTCAAGCTTTTTGTGAGGTTAAAAATGGGGGTGTGGCAATACGTCCAGTTCACAAAATAGTCGCGTTCATGACAAGGAGATGAGATTTTACTGATATTTTAGGGGAAACCCGGTATTTTTGTTTCAGAAATCTCTATCTGTGTTTTAGAAAATATTTGCTAAATCAAGAAGCAGCAGGTTTGGGATTTTTTTATTTTGAACTAGAGCTGAAGAGTTTGCCAGCTGCTGTCTACCTTCAGGGCTTACAAACTCACTGCCTTCTCTGTGGTTATTAAAAGTTTGGAGGCGACTTTTAATGCTTTTGTAACCGAATGTTGTCAGCCAGCTCAAGCAGCCCTTATTAGTTGAGCAAAATGTATACACTTCAAATGCACTATTTGCACTATTGACTTTGAAATGCAAAAACATGAGCTATGGATTAAAAACAAATCTACTGGCAAACTGTTAGCTTAAACTGCTACATTACATTTGCATGCTACGCTTATGTTTACTTTTTAAATCAGACAGCTTAGTGGAAAATGGAAAGGTCTGTTCTCACTGTGCTTCAGGCAGGAAGATTATTGGTTGTGTATTATCTCCTACATTCATTTTATATGTAAATAATCTCCCAATGCTAATCTGACAACAGTTTAAAGGTTAAAACAATAGCATTAAAATAATGTCATGAATTAGGACCAGTCGTTTTTGGGTTTTTTTAAACGTCAGAGTCCAACTAATCTGCATTTACACTAAATGAAGATGTCAAGAAAGTCATCTACTGCAGGGAATGCATTTACTGTTTATAAATTATAAACAGAACCTAATGTCATCAATACAGATGACATAATTTTATTGTTATTGTGGGTCTGTATTTGTTCTTGACACCAGGGGAGTTCCCAGCTTACGACAACCACACCGGTATAATTATGAACATCTGTGCTCATCTAAATGGACATCTGTCACACTTTGACCTATTCGCTTCCTCTCTCCACCTACTGGGATCTCTCAGCGTCCAGATAGCCTACCACTTTTGGCTCCTGTACTGTATAACCCACACGAGGAATGCCCATCTGTTTGTTGGATGCCTGAGCATTCCTGACATTTATTCATGATGCACAAAAAAAGAAAAGAAATCCATCCCACACATAGAATTCGCTTCTTACTGACCAGGGATATTGTTTCTTGATGCTGTTTAATTCCTCAAATATGCACCGTCAGCACTAAATGATGCCGGATTTGTAATGAGGAATTCACTTTTTTTACCCAGTTTTAATAACAATTCCTATCACTTTTTTGAGATGCACATGCCAAAAGCAGAGGAATAACAAATACTCTCTTCTTTACTTTTCTCGATTTGTGAGTGGACACAAACAGAAATATGCAGAGATCCTAATCTCGCCCCCTCCCCCGGAGGCAGTTCCCATGCAGAGTGCAGTCAGGAGGTGCTATCCCACTCCGGTGCTTTCCTGTGGCATAATTTAGCCTAAATTAGACATGTAGGTTGTCTGGTGAAGGTAACATCAAAAAACAAACATAGAAAAGTAACAGTTTTGTGCTTGGTATAGAGTCATGCAAAAGCGCAGACTCATCAGTTTTCAGGCGCTCGCAGCACTCAGCACTTTACTGCCTAACACAGGAAGGCATTCCATGGCTGCCCTCCATTAGGGCTTACAACAAGCCTCACGCGACATTTCTGCTCTCAGCAAGGGTCCTTCAGCGCTCATAAGCCTCTGGGCTTTCGACTGCCAGGGTATGACTACTGAAGTTGGAGGACAGAAATGCTTATATGTATAGCCCCCCCCTCCCTTCTACCAGCAGCACCTCATGTGTCCTCCTGCCATGTTTTTTTTGTTTCCAGGTTCTCATCGGCAAAAAGTCCGCCAGCCAGTAAAAGTGAAAATTTGGACGTGAGCGAGTGTTGGATTTAAATTCCCACTACGTCACACTGAGCCATGCAGAGTATCATGGGGAGGGTTAATGCCAGTGCACATTTAAAGCTGGAAATGTTAGTTCATTGCTAGACATCAAAATTTGTTGGTCTCTTTTAGCACTTGCAATTTTCAAGGTTTTACGCCGTATTTCTTATTTGCATAAGAAATATATATATAAAATGAAGGCAATCCAGAAACAACTTCCTACATTTTTATTTTTTTTTAAATCCTAATTTTGCCTGCATGGCCAAAAACGTTTCTCGACTTTACCCTTTCAACTTTACAATTACAACTCTTAGATTGCTGTGAATAGGAATTGGATAATACATTTCAAAGATAATGAAATCAACATAAGCACAAAAGCCTCGTTAACTTGTGTGTTTTTTTTTTCTTCTTTTTTTTGGTGAAGCCACATGCAGCTTTTAAACCATCCTGTCAGTGAAAGCGTTGATGAGCACAACACAGCTGATCAAGCCGTCACTATGATTGAATTAAAGAGATCAGCCATTAGCTTAAAAGGGAAGGGTGCACAAACAAATGCACAAGAGAGAGAAGGCAGACTAAGGGCGTCCAGGAAGATACAGCATCTTCAAGGTCATCACAAGAAGATGATTTCACTGCTTCCAACAGTGAAATCAGCTTCCAACAGTGCAGAGCTTGTTGGAAGCTCTGCACTGTTGCTGCCTAATGGCAGCAGGCAGGTAGAAGAGTTTCTGTCAAGAAGAGCAGCAAAGAAGCCTTTGTCTTTCAGAACAAGATCAAGACAAACTGGAGTTTTTCGGGGAAGCGCCAGGATCGGACTGCAGAAGACAGGCGTTAGTGTGTTTTCTCAGAAGAAGCCCACTTCTGATTGCTCTTAACAGAGGGAGAGGTTGAAACTACCAAGAGTCATCCGTCATGTTTCAAGAGACACATCCTGAGACCCTTCCTGCATTGGACTGGCTCTTGTCGAAAGGCGGTGGGCTCGCTTACAGTTTTGGATAAAAACAATGCGACGACTCAGGAGTGGGATCACAGCATCTTGGAGGAGCAACCAAACCCAACGAGCCATGAGCAAATTGGTGAAAAACAAAGCTTCGTCGTGCACAATGAAGCACTGCCCCATACGGTACAGTAAAAGATTTTTAGTACGCGATGGACTTAGTTCACAAAAAGGTCTCGGAAAGCGGACATTTGTGGAAAAGCAACAGTTTCTGTCAGTCTTCAAACCTCCCCAACTGTCTTTCTGCTCGTCCCCTCACAGGTTTTAATTTCGTCCATTATCTGTTTGCCTGAATTAGCCGTTGTTATTTGAGTTGCCATGACAGGAGTCTCCCAGTCTATGGTGGTGGGGTTAATCTATTTTAGAGCACCATTGATAGCAGACTGGTGTCTTTGTTTGACCTCTGAAGACACTTAAATTGTAAATTTTTTTGGAGACTTTTTGTGGGAAACTTTTCATTGGCTTCAGACGCAAGAGGAGCAGAGCTCACTGGAGTCATATTACTAGGACTTTTAAGAATTAAAACACTTAGTCCCATATCAGATGTACAGTAGGAATGAATAGCAAACAGCTGTCCGGACAAAGATCTCGCTATAGTAGAAAAGATTCTTGGCTGCACCACATCTGAACATCTGGCTTCTCAGAATCTGCCACAGCGGTGGAACTACGTTGCCACAGCTGGCAGAGAACAAAGTTAGGTATGCTAACAAGGACTTAAAAGTATTTTTGAGCCAAAAAAAAAAGAACTAAAAGTCAACTTCTTATATTTTTTTGTCCACAGGCACGGAGGCTCAGAGAACAACTCTGGAATGAGGAGGGCAGTGATTAGCATAAAGCAGGGGGATTTTTTATGATGAGCTTTCTACATCTCATCTCCATCATGCAGTGGCATTGCCACTCAGTGGGAGGTGGTAACATTTAGTTCTGGCTCTTGTAATGACAAAGATTCCACCAACAGACGCAAACTGTGACCACAGAGGGGGTTTATGAATGGGGCAGGAGAAGAAGAATGGGATGGATGATGTAGTGTGGGGGGTCTGCTTCTGTCTGGCTCTGTCTTTGAAAACCCACTTGACCTTTTAGTTCATTCGGAGATGTCCATTCACAGTTGAACAATCTACATAGTAATGCAGAACTTTCATTGTAGCACCGATGAAGTACCAATTTTAAGCTGGGTCTTTGGGCGCGTTGGCACCCATAGTGTGAGTCTTCTTACAAGCAGGTTGTAGGGTCAGTATCAATGCAAAAGCATGTTGTACAGCAGCTCTTTAGAACAGTAGCCATTTCTTAGACAGAAACAGTTTTCCAACAAGGCAAAGCAATTGATTTGTTTGGGACATTTTAAGCAACAGGAAAATAAAACGAAGTGACAAAAACTGGCAAAGTAAAGGAAAACAAAACAGATTACAGTTTATAATGTTCCAGTGATTATAAATCGAAGACAACTCTAAACAAATGGGGTTTAAGTCTTAATTTAAATTAACTCAGTGTTTCAGCTTTTTGCAGTTTTCTGGAAGATTGCTCCAGATATGTGGTGCATAGAAGCTGAATGCTGCTTCTTTGTTTTTGGTTCTGGTTCTGGGGATGCAGAGCAGAAATAGAACCAGAAGACCTGAGAGGTCTGAAAGGTTGATACAACAGCAGCTTTAATGTATTTTGTTGCAAAGCCAATCAACGATTTAAAAACTAACAACAGCAAAGTTATTCTCTGAGCTAATGGGAGCCAGTGTAAGAACATAAGAACTGGGCTGATGTGCTCCGTCTTCCTGGTTTTAGTGAGCAGCATTCTGGGTCTGATGCAGTTGTCTGATCAACGTTTCAGGCAGACCTCTGACAAAAACTGAACAGTAATCTGTTCAACTAAAGAAAAAAGCATGGATGAATTTGTCAAGATCTTGTTGGGACATTAGACCTTTAATCCTGGAAATATTTTTCAGGTGGTAGGAGGCCGACTTTGTAATCGTCTTTATGTGTCTCTGAAGATTCAGGTCCATCATCTGACCCAGATTTTGGGTCTGGTTAGTCATTTGTAGCTGTAGAAGCTGAAGCTGTGTGTTGACTCTTGATCATTTGTCTTTCGTTCCAAAAATAATTACTCCATTTTTTTTCTGTTCAGCTGAAGTTGTGGCACATTCATACATTGATTGCTCTATGCATCTATTCAGCACTTTGAATAGGTTCATAGTCAACTTAGTGACTCTGTAATGTAGAGCTGTGTATCATCAGCATATATAGTAATACATCCCTTACATCAAACTAACCTGAGTGACTTTAACATTTCTTTCATTTTAAAACACAATACCTTTAGGGATTTTCTACAGCCTAACTGATGCTTGTAAAACTAAATCTGATTGGAATTAGGTAGGAATTACATTGCATCTTTTGCCTGTATCTTACATACATATTTCTGTATAAACATGTCTATTACTTTATGTCAACGTTGTTGGAAAAAGGGGATTTGAGTCGATACAAGTGTCCCTTTGCAACAACTCTGCGAATAAGCTGGATGCAGGAATGCTGCAGAGGTTTTTTTTTGGTGATGATTTCAGGGTTAATACTGACAAATTTGCTCAATTTGACCATTTTTGGGACCAACTGTAAACTGTGGTTCACTTGAACCATTGCACTTGGTCCGGTTTCAGGTCGCCGTTCTCGTTTGACTATTATTTCTTTCGTGATTTTTACTGTGACTATTGCTGATTTTTGATCTTGTAAACAAAGAGAAGCAAACCACTCCGCAGCGTGTGATCCAGACAACGCTCCTGATAATTGCGCTCCGTCTTGCGTTTTTGCTCAAGGACTTCTCAGCCTTTCATGCACCACAACAGTCATGGGGACCGTATCCATGCTCAGTCCTCTTTAACTACACCCTGGTCTTTTGCAGTCCAGGCCAGACACATTCATTCTGACAACTTAGTGCTCACATCAAAACATCCAGACGTCTTTGCACACATGGTTTTTGTATTGGCAAAAACAGCGATACGCTTGAGGTTTCAAACATGTATGAGCTCATCTGGTTGCCTCTGCTAACATGATAAAGAGCGTAATATGAAATTGTACAATATTTTGTTTGTTGATCAAAACATTTGATACAACCAATCGAATAAATCTTTTTATTCGTTTATAGCTATTTTTGACTTACACGTCAGCCTGTGTCTGATCACTTTAAGACAATTAAATTACTTTCTCCACCCCGTGGCTAAAAATGTAACCTGGCAAAAGTTATATTTGTAAAAAGTTCTGAGCTGTTGATTTGAGAACCTTTTTTGAAGAAAAAAAAAAATCTGAGTTTGAAGCTGTTTCAGCTTCCCTGAGACCAGCGACGTGTCTCTGTTGACTCAAGGTGCCTCAGATTTATACCCTGACCAGACCGTACAGAAATGACACATACACTCCGATGCGTGTGCAGCAGGACCCGCATGGAGAAACATGCAGAAACTCTGGTGAGCCTTGTTATGTTTTACGTTCCGTCACAGGCCTTGACCTGGAACCCTGCTGAAAGAAACTGCACTGCTCTCCTGTGAGTTCAGCTGAACCGTCTCCTCCTTTCTACAGCAGCAGACACATCTCTTCGTGTGTTCATGTAACATATTGTACAGATCTTGCTTCGATAACATTTGTTATTGAAACCCTCAGCCAGCAAAGATGTGATGGCTTTCTGTGCGTACACAGCAGTCTCCTTTTTGTAGCATAATGGTGTTTGAGCATATGGTGAACGTGTTAGCTTTGATGAATCACTCAGAGTTCCATCCAAATGTTTTCACGCCCCAATTTTTAAAAAATTAGTCACATCACAACCACAGGCTTAAACAATGGTTTAGAGATTTTATGTGATAGACCAACACATTGGTGCATAATTTCTGGGATTGAAAAAAAAAAAAACTATAAAGTGTGTCTTGCATATGTATTTAGCAATTGTGTGTTAGCGACCTGCATGTAGGCCACAAATTTCAAAAAACTTACTTTTGCTTTTGGTTGCAAAAGCAACCAAAAGCAACAGGTTCAACCTGTTGAACCTGATGTTCAACAGGTTGAACATCAGGTTCAACCTGTTGAACCTGATGTTCAACAGGTTGTGTAATCTAGTCCCACTTTAAACCTGCTCAGTGTCCACTACATACCTGGGGTCCATTTTCTAATTTTGTGCCTTTTAAAGACAATTTGATCCACTAGATTTTATTTAGGAAGATTATTTGTAAAAAGAAGAAAAAACTAAACTTTAAAGCCTTCTTTGACTTCATTGCTGTTCTGTGTTGGTAAATTATATCAAATTCATTCAAACTTGACATAACAAACATTCCAGGGGTTATGAATACTTTTGTACCTCCAACCAAGTAGACAAACAGATGTTATCTGAAATGATGAGTTAATGTCACCTACAGCTCAGCGAAAAGAATTTGAGTTTGAATTTTTGTGGCTGTATCTTAGCACACTGAATATGAAAAGACTCCAGTAGAACTCAAAGAATATATTTATCAATGTTAGTGCAAAGACATTTTTAGGATATGTCAATTTTGGCAACTGTGATATTTAAGAAAAAAATTTTGTTGATCCAACAATTTGCATTTCATTTGCTATGTGATCATTGGGGGTTTCTGAGTAGCTGTGCCAACCAAAATTGCCTGTGAAACATGGTATTCCTATTCTGTGTCCTACAAGCTGACCACTCCAACTTCTACGATTGTTAGAATTGGCAGGAAAATGATATGTTACGATATTGCTGCTGAGTTAACGTTCAATTTACTTTTTAGCCAAGCAGAAAATTCAAAATACTCAACTTTATTATTACAATTTAATCACATTTTCTTTCCCAACACTATCTTCTAAAAATGTCAAAACCACTTTGAATTAAGTTCTGCACTAGCCTACCAACATATATATATTTTTTAAATCAGGTGCAATAAACTAGAAGAAACATCTAAAACCTCCAGGATACCTGCTTCAAAGGACAGCGTCTTCCTATATTTAATTCAAAACAATATCTCTGTGCTGTTTGTTATATAAAGAGGGAGCAATGATTAACAAATGACAGTAGGGGGCTGTTATGAGGACAGATGATAGCTGTTAAGTGAGGAGTTGTGGACAAGGTCAACTGCGGACATTAAAAGGCAGTGACAACAGGGAGCGGCTAACCCGAGCTGCCCTTTACCAACAACTAAACTTTACACCAAAAAGAACACTAACACACAAATAAAGAACCAAAACCTTTAATTAAAGCAGTGTAGACCAATAGTAAATAGCAAATAGACTCCCAAAATATCAAATTTTTTTGTATATTCACGGTTGAATTTGTCACGCGAACCACTTTTCACAGAGAAATGAGACAGTGTGTTGGGGACCTTCGGTGATTCTCCCATGTCTGGAGACACAAAAACAAACAAAAAGCTTGGGTTGATATCATCCCGTGACAACGACACCCACAGCTTGAACAGATAAACGTCACGTTGTCTGACACGCAAAGATGTGTCCCGAAGAGACAGCATCATCGCCATGCCGATGACAACCTCCGCGGTCACGGACAGCGCTCCATCGGACGTTTTATCTCTCAGGGACTCCCTGCAGTCTGCAGTTAATCTTTCGGCTCTGAGCTAATTGTTAGTTTGACCTTTGCGAGATAACACACACCCAGGGCAGCAGATGTAACGTCAGGAAGATCAAGGCTTTCTGATGTTCATTTTGTTGGTTGCAAAGATGCAGCACAACTCCTGTCCTTATACTTTAAACATATATGCATACCAAGGATTTATAATGTGTATCTTCAACTATACACATCGAGACAAATTTTCTCCTGAGTTTTTTCGAAGCTGATTCACGGAGACGAGGTCACAGGGTTCACTCCACTCTCCCCGATGTTGCTGTAAACCAGTACATGCGCTCGCCCACATCCAAAAGCGGGAGCTGAAAATGTAGATTCTCACAGACAGACTGACTGACTTTCTTCCTTCTTTTGGTGTAACGGCCTCTTTAAAATGACCGTTTTGTGTTTTGCATGGGTGAGTATCGGGGGCCTCGTAAAAGAGTGGTTGACGTTAAGAGCCTCGCCACGTGCCAGAGCAGCCGCGCTGCGCTTTATGTAGGGGTGCGTGTCAGTCTGAACTAGAGTTATCTCCCTGTTGTTACACTTCTCTGTTTATCTACTTCTGTTACCTACTTTCTTCTGTGTCTTTCGCTTTTGTTCTCCTTCCCCTCCCGCCATCTGTCTTGCGAGCTTAGGCGCGGTTTGTGATTCTTGCCAAAACACAAACAGCACTTGACTTTGTGCATCGTTGATTTGATGATCGTGTTTTGCCACATTTAAGGTGCTTCACAAAGTAATCACAACTTGAACACTTTTATAGTCTTTTTTTTAACTCCTCCAATTGTGAATTCAATGAGCCTGATGCAAAATACATTACATTAAATCATAAAGGCAATTTAAGCATGGCACAGAACCTCAAAAGACATTCGCACCTCTGGGATTTTCTCATGTAAAAACACAATCTTTGACTTTATTTGGATTTCAAAATAAAAAGATAAAAAGGGGAATGTTCTTCTTCAGCTGGGGCAGATAAGCTGAAGATAGAGTTAAATGCAGGGCAATCCTAGAAGAAAGACTTCAGACTGAATTGGATTCTATCGTGGGATAGTCGGAGTGTCGGGCTTGTCAGCTGTAGCCAGAGTATTTATACTGAAGATATTTAATGGTGAGATCATTCTGTCTACACTTTATGAACCTGATACTCCTGCCCTTCTTTTTAAGCAGTCAGGATAACAATAAACAAAAAAATCTACGCATGTGCTGCAGTCAAGGTTGACCTTCCAGCAGAACAATGATCCTAAACATACAACCTGAGCCAGAGCGAGGTTCAGAGTTAGCTTTTAAAGGATTACGCATGTTTTAGATGTCACCTTGATTCAACACTCCTAAACAAGGACCGGAGTTGTACACCAAAGGTTTAGATCGACTCACATCCGTGCCTGTGTGGCTTCTGACACATGAAAAAAAAAAGCTTCGGGAACATGAATGCTTTTTGCTAAGCGCTGTACATGTCCTTACACGGGAGCTGCCAGTATGATTTCACTTCATGTTTTTTCTATTAGACTCGCTGTATGCACATATGGAAAAGCGCCTTCATCTAGCGCACCTAAAGAGGCACCCTACTGAGTCACTGACTCGGTAGCATTAGACCTAAAGGTTACCGAAGGAACTAATTTTCCTATAATAATGTTTATAAGGAATCACAGAAGGGAAGAGGCACTAACGGAGCATTAGGAAATTTAAGACATCTTGTCTCCTTCTTCCCACGGAGATACAAACAGATGACATCAGAGGGTGGTCCGCTCTGCCTTGAGCCGAGCCGAGGCCACGCAGAGTGGGTCTCCGTTGGTCTGCCAAACAGATGTTGGTAGCAACGTAATGAGGGCTTCAAGCAGACCTCAGGAGTTTGAGCTGAAGATTGTTTTCTTTGTTTTGTTTTGAGTTTTTTTGTTTGTTTTTTTTTCTTCTGCAAAAGGATTGGACAGGGGGAAAAAAAGCAGGACAAACATTCATAAAAACAAACAGTTATCCTGCATACTGCTTTGAGCCCTTTCTGTATTCAAAGTCTAACTCGACAATTTTCTCTTTAAACGTTACAGATGCAGCATCCAGTTTGCTGGTCAATTAGGTCAAGAAAACTTGTAATGTGCACCCACCCACATTAAAACAGACATGGAACAATTACCCACTCTCGACTGTGTGACATTTAGGCAAGGATTGTGGGGAGGGGCAGCAAGCCGGAGAGAGTAGAGGGAAAAAGAAAAACGACTCCCCCCTTTACCTGAGTTTGTATGTTTTATAGAAAGGTGGAGGGCATATGGAGTTACAGATAGTCTGAAATATTTGAGCATAAATCAACAAAACAACCAGGTATTAGCTGCTTGTTCTTGTCAAAACCTTAAAAAGCGACCACACAAGTGAACTAACCTGCAACAAACCGTTTATGGTGAGCATTATGAATTGTATTTACTGAATTCTTGTGTTTTATCCAGTGTGTAGCTGTGCTTGTTCTCCCTTAACAAGAACCAGTTCTAACTTCCACTCGCCCAGGTTAAAATGAACTAACTCGTTTTCATTCTTCACCATCTAAACATTCTGACCCACATTCACAGCTTCAACATTTTTATTCGCTTACATAGGATGTATTTTACTGAAAAAGCAGCTGTTGTAATTTTAACGTTGATTTTTTTTGTCCTCTTTTCATTCATCATCCCTCCCGTCACCCTAAATAAACACCTTCCTGTCTTCTTGCCCGCAGATGAAGTGTCAGAGAGTCCTGAGCTACCTGAGGATATTTGGGACCACCATGTTCGGCGTGTCCCTCCTGGTGGGAATCTCCACAGCCTACATCATGGGCTATCAGTTCTTCACCACAGCCCACAACTATTTGTCCTTTGGCTTGTATGGTGCTATTTTGGTCATCCACCTGATCATCCAGAGCCTCTTTGCACTCCTGGAGCACAGGAACATGCGGCGCTCCTTGGAGACACCGATCAAACTGAGCAAGTCCTTGGCGTTGTGCATTGCTGCTTATCAGGAGGATCCAAACTACCTTAGAAAGTGCCTGGTGTCTGTGAAGAGGCTGACGTACCCGGGGATCAAAGTTATCATGGTGATCGATGGGAACTCTGACGACGACATGTACATGATGGAGATCTTCAAGGAAGTCATGGGATGGGACAAGTCAGTGTCGTATGTGTGGCGGAGCAATTACCACGTCAAAGGTCCGGAGGAGACTGACGAGAGCTACGCCGAGAGCCTCCAGCAAGTCTCCAGGACTGTGCTTGGCAATAAATGTGTCTGCATCATGCAGAAGTGGGGAGGCAAAAGAGAGGTCATGTACACAGCCTTCAAGGCACTGGGAAGGAGCGTGGACTACGTACAGGTAATGCTTAGCCATTTAAGCAGGATAACAGGTAGCAGTTCAGCAGATTAACTCCACTATACCAAACATTAGGTGGCAAATGAAGAGGGGAGAGGTGTAAATTAGACCAGGGATATGCAGTTGACAGAAGCATACATTGAGCACGAGGAGGAAAGAGAGCAGAAAGACATGTGGCAGGAGAAGGGAGAAAAGGGGGGGGGCTGCAAAAAGCCAAACACGAGCTCCACAAAGAGCCTTTTGTGTTTCTTTTAGCCAGACTGTGACTGGATGCATCGTGTTGTGAAGTGAGGCATAAAAAAGGGCAGCAGCAGCTGATGCTTAAGTGTAATACCAGATCGGTTTCATGGGGTTCAGGGTTACATCACATCGCCGATGTTCTAAATCACACCCTGAACCTGGGTAAGACAAGTGATTGGCATGGCTATTCTGTGACTCACTAGCAAGTTTAGCTTGATTAAAACTTAATTATTATAAAAGAAACACATTTGTAAATCTTGTAGTGAGTCTCAGCTGAGTGTTTTCACATCTGTCAATATTGTGAGTAGAAATTGAGGTAAAATACATATGCAAATCAATTACTAGATACAAAAAAAATGTGGCATTTGGAAGTAAACAAACCCGACACCTGCAACAGACTTGTGCCTTACAAACAACACTTGTTAAACAGAGATCTTAAAGGATCATGTCGGTACTCTCCAGCGTTTAGGAATTAGTAAGAAATCCCTGCACTCCCACTACCATCAAGATCGGTCTGTAACAGATTCCTTTGTTAATGGGGATTTGGCGGCAGGTTTCTTTCCTCTTTTTTTCCCCCATCAACTGATTTTCTTTATCAGGAAAGCAACCTTTTATAGAAGAAAATGGAGTGAGCATCTGTAAAAGACTGAACAGGAGAGGCAATTATAGTTGAAAGCAGATCTCTGGTGGTCGTTGTAAAACCTTTGGCTGTACTATTTCTCTTAAGTAAGGTAATGAAGATGGTGTCTTATCTTTGATGTATAAACACAGCTGACCCACTTTGTTTTTTTTCTCAGGTGTGCGACTCGGACACCATGCTGGACCCAGCGTCGTCAGTGGAGATGGTGAAGGTTTTAGAGGAGGACCCAATGGTCGGAGGTGTTGGAGGAGACGTACAGGTAGGGTAACAAAACTATGTTCTCTTGAACTTCAGTGTTTGACACCAACAAAACTAAGCAAATGCTATGTTTAAGCTTAATATCTCTCCCTCTGCCCTCTAATCTTTTCTGTAGATCTTGAATAAATACGAATCGTGGATCTCCTTCCTGAGCAGCGTTCGCTACTGGATGGCCTTCAACATTGAGCGGGCTTGCCAGTCATACTTCGGCTGTGTTCAGTGCATCAGCGGACCTCTGGGGATGTACAGGAATTCTTTGCTGCATGAGTTTCTTGAAGATTGGTACAATCAGACCTTCATGGGATCCCACTGCAGCTTTGGGGATGATCGCCACCTTACGAACCGAGTACTCAGCCTTGGGTATGCGACCAAATACACTGCACGGTCGAAGTGCCTTACGGAGACACCCATTACGTATTTGCGCTGGCTAAATCAACAGACTCGATGGAGTAAGTCTTACTTTAGGGAATGGCTTTACAACTCCATGTGGTTCCACAAGCATCACCTGTGGATGACGTACGAGGCGGTGATCACAGGATTCTTCCCGTTTTTCCTCATCGCCACTGCAATCCAGCTCTTCTTCCAAGGACGACTCTGGAATATTTTGTTGTTCCTGCTCATCGTGCAGGCGGTGGCATTGATCAAGTCATCATTCGCGAGCTGCCTCAGAGGCAACATTGTCATGGTGTTCATGTCTTTTTATTCAGTACTGTATATGTCAAGCCTGTTGCCAGCCAAAATGTTTGCAATCGCTACTATTAACAAGTCAGGCTGGGGGACCTCTGGGAGGAAAACAATAGTGGTGAACTTTATTGGTCTAGTTCCAATAACTATCTGGTTCACCATCCTTTTTATTGGGCTTATTTACACAATAGTCCAACAGACCAAAAAACCCTTCCCTCAATCTGAGGAGATTGTGCTCATCGTCGGGGCAGTAGTCTATGCCAGCTACTGGGTGATACTGCTCACACTATACACCGTTCTTATAAACAAATGTGGAAAGAGGAAGAAGGAAACTCATTATGACATGGTGCTGGACGTATGACCCAAAGACAAAAACACACCACTAATCACTGAAATATCTTCAGTTTTTTTTTTATATCCCTGTTTACAAAGATTGTCTATGCAGAACAACTCCGGTGGCAAAATTGAGTTCTACCACAATGGACAAAAAAAAAGGGGGGGGATTATCTGTAACCATTAAATCCCTAACCTTGGAGTAGTGAAGGCTAACTGGGCATCTTCGAGAACCAAGAGTGGCAAAGTTTGCCGTTGTTATCAAAGTTGGCTTAAAAGAGTGCTAGGCTTTGTAATATTAGCTACCTCTTACTTTTGTCGTATCCACTGGGCATCTGTCTAATGTAAGTAACTTAGCCAGAGAAACTGTGGATTCGTAGCTTTTCTCTTGGGGTTTAAACTTGACCAGGAAGAAGACTTTTCTCCCAGAGAGTCACTGTCACCAAGAAATATCTGCACCCCACAAATTGAGAATGTTCCGTGTGTTTCTGTGTTGAAAGGGAGCCATGCAACTGCCAGTTTGCCTCCACTATCAAGCGACTGCACAAAGACTATTGCAAGAGGCACCACCTCTGAGAAACTAGTGTTACTAATGCACTCAAGTCGTTGTTCTTGTTTTTTTCTCTCTTTCTTTTTACCACATCAACACGCAGTGGGGGAATAGGCATTTAACATGAAAATGTTTTTCTCACCAAATATATATTTTACTGGGGCCTATTGAAATGACACAGGGAAGCAATTAACTAATTTACTGAAATGCATTCAGTATTTATTAGGCGGTTCTGTTTCAATTGGATTCAAGTCAAGAGATTAACTGGACCATTAAAGCATTTTTATCGTCTTTCTTGGGAAGCAGATGAGAGTTTCCTTGGCTGTGTGAATGCTGGTCTTCATGAGAAATCCATCCTTTCATCATCATCTTTAGATTCTTATCAGGAACTCCAGTGCCACCTGCACTGGATCTCCTACCGTGATGATCCTACCTCCAAACCTCGCTGCTAGTATACACTCCCAGTGTTTTATTGACACGTCCAAGTGTTCTGCTGCAGAGTCATAAATCTCAACAGGCTTTTTCCTTCAGCAGTGGAGTCTTGTGCAGTGGTTGGGCGTAGAAATCTGAAAAGTGAAAACTGATTGGTTACTTTTTCTCTCATTTTTTTTCTTTTGCAGCTTCTGTTCTCATGTTTTTAATTGCCGTCTTACAGAGAATTTGTTTCTATGTTGCATACCTATTTCCCCCCAACCTGTACACACAAAATGAATTAGTTTTCCTAAAACGAACCACTGCACTGGTTCGGTTTTGTTTCAGTGTATTGGTTGCTTTCAGGGTGATGTACTGGTGTGCCTTCTCAGTGTTTTTTTTAACAGTTACAGTACCAGTTTACAGAGCACAAAGGGCTTTAAAATGGAGAGCTGCTTTTCAGCTGCACTCATGTCATATGGGACGCATCCAGAGCCAAACCTGTGAACTGCACCTGCTTTTAAGGGGTCAGGGACTGTCTGAAGTGCATTAAACTCTGAGAGGTACCAGCCAACCTGCAAGGATCAATCCACAACTATCGTACTGTGAAGTATCAATGCTGCTCATAGCACTGTGCTGCAGGAATAGTGGAGGGATTCCGTGTATCATGCAGCGGCCCATGAAACACTCTTCACTTGCTAATTTTAGCAGACACCATAAACATCAGAAAGCGACAACAGACTAAGGTAACGTGCCTTTATTTTGGTGCCAAGAGAAACAGAGTACTTGCTGTTTTTGCATTTGAATGTACTCTGAAGTAAGACATATCATCCATCACAGTTACTGCAAACATCCCTCTTTCATCAGTACGCCTAAATTTAGCAATGACCGATGACTCGTTTTTAGTGACTTTAGAATTAGCATGGATGTTGAATGTAAATCGGTGTACTGAGTAATGTTTGGAAATGATCCCATATGACATGACTGCAGGACTTCTCAGTGTTTACAAGATGAATCATTGTATGATATATTTTTAACTTGATCAGATGAACATATGACCACAAGCGAAAAACTTTGTATTGCTGCTGCTGTGACTTTTTTTTTTTTTTTTTTGCTAAAACAATGTCTGTTGTTTGCAAATGTTCTTTAAAAGTATAAATTAGGACTGTGCGTTACAAAAAGAAAATGGTTCGTAGCAGTCCTACTGATAATATATTTATTACAACCTAGTTGACTGATGACCACCAAGATGATGAGAGGACCGGTTCCAATCCGAGGACTGTGATTTTTTTTTTTTTTTGCTTTCCACCGACTTTTGCTCCCTTTCCATGTTGAGCTAAACAGAACGTGGCCACGCCTGCTTGCGCCGCTGGACTCTGTGCAAGAAATGGAGTGTAGGTGAAAGAAGAAGTTGTTAATGTCGGGGAAAGAACTACCTGATCATAGGAATGTAAATAAGGGCACTTGATGGAAGGGAACATCGTTTCGGGACGAAACAAGTCCACTGTTTGCTGTGGATTAGGAGCTGATAGGAGTTTAAATTTTATGCACTTTTTTTTGCGTCTCTCCTGTCCTCCAGTGTGATGCTTGACATAACCAAGATAAAAAAAGAAAATACCTCTCTGCGTTGCGTCAAGGTGTCACGATGCTGTCCAAAAACTGATGCAATAGGATGGATTCTAGGAATTTATGTTTGTGATAATAAGTATAAAACTGTCCATGTTTTTCTACAGAGTTCCACATAAAGAACTCAAGAGAACTGGAAGAGCTGGATTTTAATTTTTTTTTTCTGCCGTGTGTCATTTCTTTGCTGTAGCAGTATTTTTACTTTGTATTTCAATGCCTTTTTGTATGTAGACATTTTTGCCCTATTTTATTTTTTTTTTTTTGCTTACATACCAAAGAATTTAGTTTTTGTTTTCATTCATATTTTTGTAAGAAAAGGAAAGTATTTGCTGTACTTTGAACTGTTTCCACAGATACTTGTATATCTGACCAAACAATGTGAAATTTTTGAGCTGGGAGAGTGAGTTTTTTTCTGCAATAACAACGGTAAAAATGCAATTTGTTGGAATAAGTTATTGTTTTTTATTATTATTATTTGTATTTGAATAGACAAGCATCATATTTATTTAAGATGATCCTGTGCTTTATTACAAAACAAATCTCTAAAATATTGTCAAGTACATATCAAATCATCAGATTACATTTCTACACTGCAAAACTAAAATGGAGATGTTCAGTTTTGTTACATTTATCACACAGCAAAATAATTCTTGGTCTTTCTACGTCAATAAATAAAAATCAATGGAGCCTACAATAATTAATAAAGGTGAAACAGACTGATCAGTTTCGTCTTCATTTTTTCTGCTAAATACTTTATTCTTTGTCTGAAAATGCCTTATGGAGAAATTATATATTAAACAAACGAGGTTTGGTATTATTTAAAGGTGTAATAAAAGATATTGACATTTAAAAAACATGTTTCTGTCTTGCATAACTAATCATGGTATACTAAAATGAAAGTTTTGCTAACTTTCATTTTGTGCAGGATTTTTTTTTTGCAGTGTTCCCATCTCCTATTGTGAACCCCTGTGTCTTTTTAAAGTGTTGAAATAAATTTAATTACTAATATACTCCTGCACTGAAAAACCCAAACTTTTTGCTCAATGTTTGTGTTAGCTGTAATGATCGAATGGGATCATTACGGCTAACAGCAAAGGTGATTTAGAAAGCAGGGGCAGAAAGAGGACAAAAAACTGGAATCAGTTACAGAATTAGAGAAATGGCAAGAGTCAAATGGAAAATTGGATAATCTCTAAAGAGTTAACTGTTCACAGCAGTTTTGCATTGTTTGTCCTCGATGGTCGAGTGTGTTTCTCGGAAATAACTGTTTGTCATGCATGCAACAAAGAGTACCAAATCGTTGCTGAGCTGCAACCCGACAGAAACGACCAGACTTTCTTCTTGGTGCGTCAGCATTCGGCCCCATCGCTGGGCCGACTCTGCCAAACGCATTACGGCATTGCTCAGCGTTGCTGCTAGCAGGCTAATGACTCCCTACAGGCAAACTGTCTCCAGCAGCTGAGTAACTCTTACCATGCTGCTGCCTCTCAGCTGGATGCCACTTTTTCTTTTCTTTTTCCCCCCCAGAGATTACAGAAGCTGCACCTAAAGCATCCACCTATAACTCAAACCTAAAAAATTACAATTTCGAAGAAGAACTCAGTCCTGATGTTTGCACAAGTTGGATGACATACAGTTCAGTTCGCTTCACAGTTCTCCACCAGGGACAAATCTTTTTTCATGAGATGGAACACAAGCACTGGAAAGTTTTAGCTCTGAAGATAAAACGTTAATTTTGGACATTTATTTTCTCAGAATTTTTTTTTTTTTCACTCAAATGTAATCACTTTAAGTCTGCACTTTAAAAGCAGCGATAGTTCGTGTTCTATTGGAGATCTATGTGATGTAAGGTAATTAAAAAGTAGATCAATAAGTAAATAACACAAAAAAGTACAAAACAAAATGTTTCCCATCTCTAAATATTGCGCAAAATGCAACGAATAAGTAATAAGCAGCAATCACAGGAGGCAATTTTCTGAACAAACTCATTATGGCGAAACAGAGAGAAAGTCTCAACAATGAGTCATGCTAACCGTTGGAGAGGTGCAATCGTAAAGCAAAGTGGAGAAACAAAACAGATTTTCACAATGGTGGTATATGACACTAAAAAAAATACAACTTGATTTTAATTATAACAACAAATACTGTCTGTTTTCTTTCTGCTTCTCAATAGAAGAGGTTGGGCAATGTGTCTGGTGAAAATCTGCCCAGAAAGTTCAGAGACATGTGTTGTTTAAGGACATACAGTTTTTTAAAAATATTTATGGAGAAATTTGATTGGAGGCTATATTTACATACATAAAGAAATTATTTACTACTTTAAATTGTGAACGTTTTAAACTACTTTTGCATTTGAAAGTCACTCTTCCTGGATATGCTCACGCAGTTAGTTTGGCTGTTTTGACATAAGGTTTTGTGAAATTATTTTCGTAGCAATTCACTAAGCTGTGGAAGCAAAAAAAAAAGGTGCAATCTTTTGTTTTTTTATTCAAACTGTGTTTACACGGGTTCTCATTTAAATGCTATCCAGGTCAATGTTATAAATGACATTTTCTAAAAAAGATCAAATAAGCTTGGCGTGTTTGGAAGTTTATAGCGAGTCAGATGTGTTTTGTAGCTGACTTGCCTCGATTTAAAGCAAGTCGTTATCCTGAGAGACGTAACCACCAGAAGACGGGTACGCTGTGGTTATAAAGGGGTTGATGTGGTCAGTAGCTGGTAGTTAAGCAGACTTTGGTGTTTAAGCAGCAATGTTTAATTGCTTAAACACCAATTGCCATTTCACTGCCGATAACAGCTCCAAAAACCCATTGCTTTAATATAATCCAAATGATCCATTTAAGGTTTCCTTGCCCTGAACAGTCCCAGAGAGACGTAATGATGTTAAATGACTATGTAGAAGCAGGCTTAGCAAAAGTGGTTCTGTCTTGTAGGATTAAAAGATGAAGTTGTGTGTAATACATGTCTTTGTACAATGGGGACATGAAACTCATCTCTTGGCTAACAGCATAAACATGTTGTGATTCTAAATAACGACTCATAAAACTTTTTCTTGTGATGATTTGATGTAAAAAGTTGGTCTACTTGGAAAGGCTCCTGTTTAACAGCTAATCAAACTTTGATTATTTTCAGCTTCTGGCGAGCCAAAGGTCTTATTTTGGGGAGCAACCCTACATCCAGCTCAACAGACAGACAGTACGGACACGCCGTGTGATCGTCTGAAGGTTTATCGAAGAAATGTATTGTTCTTCTCGGTCTGCTGGGACAACTGCATGAAATTGTTTACTGGCATGCTGATTGAGAAGGCTGAGTTTTTAGACCGATTGCCAAAAACAGAGTTGCACAACGGAGATTTGCCAAAAGAAAATTGTGGAACATAAGCTGCAGGAGAGAGGATTATTTGATATACGCACAGTGCAAATAACTGGTAAAATTTGCAAAAAAAGCATTTTTAGTTTTACGTTTGCATCATCTGTTTTGGACTGAAGACCTGCCCAGTGTGCTCTTCTTCTCTGTCGAGATGAGCTCCAGAGTCGTTGTGAATTTAGACAAAGTGTGTCTGGAAACATGGATGAATCCTTGAATGTTTTGTATTGTGTTTGTTGTCTCAATGGCGCAACCAATATAAGCAGAGGGAGAGCTATAAATGATGCCACGGACATGTGGAAAGACTTAACCCAGAATCGCTAGAAAGACTTCTCAGTTGAGCCAAACTAATGATGATCTGTGGGAAAAAAAATCCAGCTATAGCCTTGTGGTTTTTGCAGTAATGCATAAACAAAAAGCTGTAAATGGTGAAAGATGCATCATGTGCACTGAAATGCTGCATCTTTGAAGCATCAAGGCCTGCATCGTATCCTAGCAGTATCAGGCCCTGGTTCACTTTTCTTTGTCCACAAGTGTTGTTGCGGGCTAAGAGAGGAGAGAGATAGAGGTCTCTTCTTTCTGCTCTTTCTACTGCAGCCCTTACAGCTCTTCTAACTGACCCACTAAGGCCTAAGAAGGTGTAGGCCAGGGGTGGGCAACTCCAGGCCTCGAGAGCCAGTCTCCTGCAACTTTTAGATGTGTCTCAACTTGAACACACCTGAGTCAAATAATGAGGTCGTTAGCAGGACTCTGGAGAACTCCACTGCACTTAGGAGGTGATTCAGCTGTTACATTCAAACGTGTTGGACCAGGGAGACATCTAAGAGTTGCAGGACACTGGCCCTCGAGGACCAGGATTGCCCACCCCTGGTGTAGGCTCTGTAGACAGGAGTGGCCACTGAAACCCAATAGTACCTACATGGTACCGGCGTGATTCCCTGGTTTGCTTGGCAACAACACCTTGGTACTTGTCAAGCTTTATCTTGAATGCCTCCTCTAAGTAGTCATTTTGTTAGGTCAAGCTTTTATTATGCCTTTGATAGAATGACAATATTGATAGGCAAATATTTTAAAGAGATGTGTACCTTAAGAAGGTCTGAGGCATTTCCACATTGATGTTTTAGTCTCTCTCTCTTCAGCAATGCCTTTTGATGGACTGGCAACCAGTCCAGGGTGTACCCAGTCCTATCTCTCAACCAATGTTCACTGGACAAAAACCCCAGTTACAATGAGACAACCCAGCAAGGACAACTGAGTATGGACTGTAGATGGATGGATGCTTCTTAAGGGGCCAGTGGGCCTTTCTTGCTGTTATGGTTGCAAAGACACTCCCAGCAACCACTTTCATTACCTAATGATGGCACCATCATTATTTGACTTTCCCCTTTTTTTGAGCAGGAGTTGAAAATCTTGTTTGAGAGTCCCTCACCCAGTGGGTGGTGAAATAGTCTTACCCCACAAATGTGTGGTTGAAAGGGTTACTAAGGTACCAGATACTCCATGGACAAAGACCTTAGTGCATTGGGACTCTGCTTACCAGATGTTACTCCATTTGGGCCACCTTTGTACTCTCTCACCTCATCCCTGCTGCATGTTTCTTTATGTTGGTCGTCTCCTCATCCACTGTTTCCTTCACGTCATGCTGGACAAGCCGTCAACTCTTCTTATCCTGGGACTTTCTATTTTGAGGCACCAGACGGCTTGCCAGAGATCCCTTTTGCCACTGTTTCCACAACAGCGCTGTGGCTTAGTGACAACTTCTGCTGTCTCCAGCTCCCTCGAAGCACTCCACTTCCTATTGGAGCCGAGCTTGAATCAGCTGCGAATACACTGGGATCAGTGGAAATCTCCAGAGAAGACTTGATTTTGGTTAACCTTAAACTCTCATGTGAGGCCATTAAACTCTGAACTAACAAGTATGTATCTTGCAGCTTAAGAAGACAGATGTTGCTGGAGAGCACATGAAAATACCTCGATAGCTTATATCAGATTATTGCTTTCTAGAGATCAGGATTATGGGAGGGCACATGCTGTACAGCATTCAGCAACATTCACTTGAGAATAAGCATAAGGCATTTCCTGTAGATTTCCCTCATATTTCCTCACACAGACTGTCCAAATGCACTTAGTGTGTCTGTTTAATCCTTTGGACTGTGCTGCTGTTGCTGCTGTCTTTACTTTAGTAGTATGATGTCAAAGTCGTTCTGCAATCCTTTCCTAACCTCGCAGGTAATAACTGGCACAGGTTTATGGCCACCTCTAAAGGTGGATCAGAGGCAAACCATCATGACTTCAGATGGTGGCAGGGCTAAATAATCCTTGTTGATTAAAAGCATGATCTGATAGGTTCTCAAGGCTTTGCTAGATCTCCAGGTGAGGAAGGTGATGAAATCCTGCTGCAGCTGCAACGGGTGCCGCTTGATTCACGCCTTCCTCAGTTTGATCATTAGTGCTCAGATTTGGGACTTTTTACATCCCCTTTGTAAATTTTATGACCATTGACATGTGTCGCTTTTATATTTTACACAGTTTACTGTAAGTAAATCAGGTGTACACCTAGACGAGGTATTATCTACTAGGAGGAAGTTGCTAAAAACAATTTTTAAAAAACAGTAGTAAGATGTTTTTTTTTTCTTCATTTCCACATGTTCTATGACAGCGCTGATGGGCTCCCCTGCCAGGACACTTCTTTTCAAATTGAGGCGATTCCTGTCTTGAATCAGCTGACTTTTGACAGCGTAAATTAGCGGTTCTCAACATGGGCGATACCTTCCCCAGGGGGCGTTGGCGGACATTTTTACAAAAGGGGGGCGCTGGGATGCCTTTGGGAGGCGTTTGGTCGAAGGTAAACTTTACACCTCATATGCACAACAATACCAGTTTAGACTTTGAGCAACTTGGTAAAACTGTATTGTGTAACATTAAATCATGTTTGGCTGCAACTGTATCGATGGCAGCTCTTCTTCTATTCAGTGTTTGTTAGCTTCTGTTAGCTTCTTGGCGCAGCTCCGTTCTCCTGCTACTGGTAGCTAAAATCACGATACCCTCACTGTGTATCCCTCTGAAAAATGAACCTATTTAAATAAAGAAATCCCTCCATGGGTGATACCACGATAGAGAGCGTTCATTTTATAGCGTTAACACCGGAGCTGCAAGTGGTCTGGTATGAAACGGGTGTGATAGAACAACACAGCACTTTTAAATTTCAATAATCAGAATGCAGAAATTGTTTCCGTTGTTTTAAAAGGTTTATGTCAGTCTGCCTTTTCCCCATTGATACGATTCCCGACCGCCCTGCACCTTAGGGGCTTAAAAAAACGACGAGCACATTGCGCAAAACTCTGAAACAGGAGAAGCGGGACATAAAACGGAGCGAAGAACTAGATGTGAATTATGGCATAAAAACAGAGAATCCGACGCTGAACAGTGAAAAAATCAACACATGATGTGAAACACATGACGATTAGGAGGTGCAGCAGGTGATGAGTGAAGATTACTGATGGTCAATAAACGATAAAATAAATCTAGCAACAGGAAAGAAACTAAAGTGGACATAGCAATAAACCAAGAGAGGATAATACTAATCAAATGAAATTTGAATGGAAATGGAAATGAATGAAGAACAAAATGCAAGAATAAACTAAGAAACTAAAGTAAATACAGAGGAATAAACTGGTATGGCAAGAACAGACACTATTCCCAGATAAAAGGTAAAATAATATTGTTGAAGTGCCATGGGTTTGCTGAGACCACATCTAGTACTGAGAATAAATATATATTACAGACCATAACAGTAAATAACTTGTCACTTATTTGTTTTTAATTAGATTTGGTATATTTATTTCTTCAATATTATGTTTCATGTCAATATTAATGTCATGAGGCTGATGACTCCATGACACTTTCAATTTGACTCATTAGAATTTGATTAAGAACCAGATTTGTTCTTTGTAATTTCTGTCCAGTAAAACTATTAATCTATAATCAATATACAGGTCTATATAAAGATATAATCCATGTTTCTGTCTCATATTTGTATGGCATTAAAAGGATCTAGAACTTTAGTTTTTCCACTGAAAGCTCTGGTTTGCACATTAAATGCCATGTGGGTGAAATTTTATGGATGATACTCTGATGTCCCATTCTCCTGAAGGCAGCACAGAGCTGCACCACCAGAAACCGACAGAAACACTGAAGAGAAGAGGAGCTATGATTAATGTAGTTACAGTTCTATCCATGTTTTAATGTTGCAGAGCTCAGTCATTTGCAAATAGCTCAAAGTTTAAACTGGTATGTTGTTCATCATTTATTTGGTCATTTGGTGCAAGATTTAACAACTAGAAAATGGCACAGAATAAGAATATTTTTTCCACTCTGATTGGATGCTGTTAGGCCGACTGATTTTAACTTGAATGTTCATTAAATTTTTCGTAGACGCCTGTGAAAATAATTTTTATTCCCATTACTTTTTTGTTCTCTGGGAATTTATTTTTGATAAATACAGAAACAAGCATAAAAATCAAAACATCTCCAATAGTGATATTAATATTAATGATAAAATAATGGTCAGTGCAAAGTAGCCTGCAAATTCTTTGGTGGGGGGCAGTGAGGGACCTGGATAAAGGCTAGGGGGGCGCTGGGCTGAAAAAGGTTGAGAAACACTGGTTTAAATAGTGAACAACTCGAGTGGGTTATGTACCAATTATAGATGTCCAGTGCACCCAGCTGGCTGGGGATGTAAGGCAAGAAGACACAGAGTACCTCTGTGCAGTACATATTTAATTCACATCATTTCTTGTCATGAGCACACTGAGTTTTGCAAAAAAAATCAACGAGAAAGCTCAACAGACTTCATGGTTGGATAGTTCAAGCATACTGAAGAAACTGCTTCAGAAAATGCCCTTAAACCTTTAGGGGTTTTCTGACACTTTTTTCATGATTAACATGCTATAGTGACCCTGTTGAGTTTCATTTTATGCCTCCCCTGGTCCTGTGATGCCAGTTTGATTTTCAAAAGTTCATGTCTGCAATATATTAGTGATGTGATTTACGGATCACCAGAGGCTCATCTTTGTCAATTTATGGCCTAACTGCTTTGTGGAAGAGACTTTGGTTAGTTTTGCTTTGATCTGTCATATTTCCCAAGACTCGATTGGCTCTAACATGGACCTACATGAAAATAAATGGAAATATGGTGTAACACAACAGTTATTACAAAACAATATGCAATTAGATTTTAAACATTATTCACTTTTCATCTCTGTTATTACTCGAGATGCTTGGCAATAAATATCTGCGACGCAAACGGAAGAAAAGCAGCAGCTCTTTGGTTTTAAATGGGGGGTGCGTATCGGCAAAGACTACTTCCTGGTTTTCGTTATTTACAAATGGTGCACATTCATTAATGTTATTTGTTGTAAAATCCTTATCTGTTTGGGATCTTTAAAACACAATTCTCTCAGTGGGTTTGAGATCTGCGTTTGATATCTGATGCTGGGGGTCAAGGGGTCTGGGCAAACTCACATATCAGGGTGGAGCATTTCTCCCAGCGTGATGTGTCCCAGACATGGCTGCCCCATGGGGTTTCTCACCGTGTTTAGAGGTTAAAGGAACTATAATTTACAAAACCTAAGTGGACCCTCTACTTCCTATCCCAGTCCCAACACTCCTGCTTTTCCTGCAACATGACCCCCTCTTTGGCCCTGTTTTCTCACCCACATCTTTCACCAAACACCTCCCCCCCCCTTCCTTTCTGCCACCCTTTCCAGCCCACTCCGTCTTACCTTTCTCTTCCTTTTCCTCTCTTCTGAACTCTCTAACCACATAATGGCCTGCATTCAAAAGGGTTAATTGTTATTTTTAAAAAACCCATCTGTTCTCATGCAAACAGCAAAAAGTTAGCCCCTCCACCCCCCAAATTCTCCTCTTTTGGGGAAAACAAAACAAACTTAAATGCTTATATCCAATCCTAAAAGTTCCCAGTTTTATTGATTCCCATTAAAATTAGTTTTTTTTGTGAGAAACTTGAATGAGTGACATTGGTAGAGTCCCGACGTCTGCTGCCTGAAGGGTAGCTCATGGGCCACCCAGGCTTGAGGAAGCCTACTAATTTAACATGGCGTGCTTTTGTTGCAACATCCAGCGTCTTTAACTCATCATTTTAGACGGAAAGAGTCTCTGAACTTATGCGGTAGATTTAAGTTGCAGAACCACAACGTCCACCTGAGTATTTTTGAACAAACTGTTGGCAAACCTTCATGTTCCCATCAGCGGCGTCAGGAGTGAAATCAGAAGAAGCTAACCGGTGCCAGATGGAGCCGTGAGTATGTTTCTTTTATTCCTCCAAAATCCAACATAAACAAAGCAGGTCACATGCGTGTATAAATATAAAATGTATTGTTTATTTTTTCTATGTGAGAATGCACATGGTCATAAAGTCCATATGTGAGTGGCATGAAAAGACAATTATGTTTGTTAGCCAAGCTGGATGTTGATGTCATGCTTTTTTGTTTTGAGATTATCAGCGTACCATATGGGTTCAGTCATCCTGATGCTCATTGGCAAAACTAAACCAACTATAGTATATATATATATATATATATATATATATATATATATATATATACCGTATATATATTTTTCTTCTGTTCATGAGCTGACCCATCACTGTCACCATCTCTATGTATGTTCAGACCACAGTAGATATTTTTTAAAAATTTGCTTTAGATACCAATTGTACTATTAATGAATTACAACACTATGTCATAAACCGAAGATAAGAATGGAGCAATTTAGCTGTGGGCGCAAATAAAGTCTAAATTTATTTGTGCCCACAGCTAATAAATTTTGCTGTGGGCTCGAGTGAAACTACCCCCCCCCCCCCCCCCTCATGTGGTAAGCTGAGTCATGAGACGTTTTTTTATGGAAATGCTATAGTATCAAAATAGTTATGTTTGCGCACGTTCTGATTGTTTGAAGAGATGTACAACATCTTGCAGATATATAAGTTAGCGACCAAACTAAGACTGCCTTCACGTAGCGATCCTAAATTGGAAAAATGGCTCATTTTACCCCACTCAGCCATATATGTGTGTGGCACCACCCTGTGGGTGGCAGTATTGTCTTACCAACTGAAGGGAACAGCCAACATCGCCACAAAAATCTGGACCGCACATGAAAATACGTAGAAAACTTGTGGATCGGTAGAGATGAATAAATTTAGGAGGACTGTGAGGTATGGATTAGACCACGGTTGGTCTACATCAGTACTACAATTCTGTAGTACTAACAAACAGATGATGTTCAGGATACTGAACAGGAAACTTTCTCTTTTTTTTTTTGACACGGGCAGTATTTTTGCTCCAACTGGAGTTTCCTCATCAATGTGTTAGCTTACATAACGTTCTGATAACCTTTCACCTTTTTGTTTCTAAAGATGACTCTGGCTTGACACAGAGATGCGTTAAGCTCCTTCACAGGATGTTTCCATCTGATGCTTTGTCCTGATTCTCTCAGCTACCTAAAACATCTTTCTTCTCAGCTTTTAATGGGATTTTTGGACATTTTCACTTATAATCATAACATATTTCAACTTAGTTATAGTTAATTGTACGGAGACAAAAACTTACCAAAAAGTTGTTCTCCAACATCATAACTTAAACTTATCATTTTATAATTAAACATCATTTGTAATATTTCAGAAGCTGATTTGACTAAACCCCTCTGATCTCTATTGAGAATTTTGTCTTACTTATGTACCGCGGTTATTAACTAAAATATTAGGAAAATTCAGCCACATTTCATGTTGGAATGTTGAAATAATTTTTTGCAGCATATTCGTGTCAGTTTCTCCCTGCCTTATTCACATGCAGTGCATGCTGCCTGTGCTCTAATTTAATAAAAGCAAAGTGAATTTGATCTCCCCCAGTGGAAGATGATTAAAGAACCTCTAGGTCTTTAAAGGGAGGGTCTGCCGAGTGATTTGGTGACCTCTCCGCATTCTTGATATGTCAATAAAGATGGTAACAGCTTAGCAATCTCTTGGTCCATCCTCAGTAAAGTACACTATAAAGTAAAAAAATATTTTAATTGAGCTAATTGAGATTATTTAGATTTGTCTCAACTAATGCAGATGATCTCGGAACGTAGCACACAGAGAGAAGCAGAGACGTGATTCCCAGAGTCTGAAGATGGTAGTAAATATGGATATGTTTATTGGAAAAAGGAAGGTTTCGTGTTCTTCATCACTCGAGCCCCACTGGGATAAACAGTGGAATAATTGTTAAGCAGCAAACGTTTTAGAGTGCTGGGAAGGGGCAGCATGGAACGTGCACATCTTGACAGCAGTTATTACGATACACAGAGGGAAATATCTTGCTTTGCTTTATACATGTCAGTCGACATCAATGGAGTCCGCAAAAAAGCCCATCGACTCTCTGGATCAGACTGTGATCCAGAACCAAAGCCGGGCCAAGGGGGGAACCAAATCAAACACTTTCGCTAAATTCACTGGAGCTTTTTTTTTGTTATGACAGATATGCAAAAATCCATTTGGTCGTGTCTCTCCACTTGACGTGTTGGACAACTAGGCTGGTTTTACTGACAGATTGGTGAGATGTGGTTAAAAGATCCATGACAAGTTATAACTCGAGGGTTTGTCTATAAGTCACGTTTTACTTCAGTAATTTCCCCCCTCTAGCTTTTTATTGCCTACAAGAATAAATGTTTCAAAATTGGTTCAGTTTCCAACATAGAATGAGATCAGTAAGCTCCTTTTAATAGCGTGGGAAAGTGCGGAAAATTTTTTTGTATTTATTTCTAATGTTACAGTTGGAATAATGGCACGGACTTACCAGATTTAGTCAGCATCTTCACAAGCTCTTAGGCTGATGTTCTGGGCTGAATTTGCACATTTCAGAACAAAACCTGAGAGGTTTATATTCCTGTAGCGTCAATTATTGTTGGAAAAGATGAAGGCGTCACCTTTGAGCATCTTGAAATTGTTCACAAGGAAGAACCAGACTTGTGCAGCTCCACAGTTCTCTTCCTGATATATTGACTCATTTCTTTTGACTTTACAATTGTGTCAAACAAGAAAGCAGTTTTCCAAATGTGGCGTTAAAATATATCCATAGGTGTGCCTCCGGAAAGTTTGATGGAAATGGAAAGTTACAGCTTTGTTTTCAGAATGGTGTTTAACTATGGAGTGGGTGCATGTCGGATTATGTGTGAGGCCTGTGCAAATGTTGTAAAACAACCAAAATGTGCAAGTTTTTTAATTATTGCTCAGCAGGCAGCAACTGCTGGCATTTTTCTTAAAAAAAAAAAAAAAAAAGCGTAGTGACGCTAAATAAACACCAGGTGGCACCGGACAGCACGTGATTAATGACCAAAATTGCTTTCCACACTTTAAAGGTACACCCTGTAGTTATTATTCAATTCCATTAATTCCTTTAATGTGTTATTTTGATATTAGTGTTTGAAAAAGAAATAAAATGTTTTATGGTCATGATTCACCCTCTTTTTTAAAAAAAAAATTTTATGTTGCCCCAGACAAAAATAAACAAAATTATGTTGCCCTCAGAAACAAATTACTTCTATACAAAAAGCTTTTCTCTAAAAAAAAAAAAGTTGAAATGTCTATTTTGTAAGAAAAAAAAGATGTTTCTTTATGTAATGATTCAGGTCATATCAAAATCATACAGTTGAGTTACTTACTTGCATTGTATAAAAAGAAATCTAACATTTTGCTTTTCTCCTTACTGTCTGACAGGAAAAACTTTGCCAGATTTGAGGTAAGACACAAAAAATAAGGTATAATGTATTTTTCTCGACTGTATGTAAATATCTGGTTCCACCTGCAGGTGAAGTTGGGAGATAGCACAGCTAAAATCACAAAATCTCCAAAACTCGTACCGACTGTGCTGCAGAATCCTCTGGCCACAAATGCAAAGTTTTTTAGGCAATTGCTTTGCAATCAGAAGAAGCTACTTCACTTCTTCACTTCAAGCAAAAAAAAAAAAACAACAAAACAATAAAGGACAGGCTGAAGGGTTGCAGAACGTCCAGCAAGTGAATTACAAATGACAGCTGTCAAAGTATGTTTTGGTATTTTAGGGGAATCTCTGGACTGCAGAAAAAAGAAGGAACATTACCATGACTTGTAATTTTTGTGAACCGTCTCCTCTCTATGAGAGAACTAAACTCCAGACTTCAATAGTTAACACTCTAAAAGTCCTGCACACTGGATTAAAGTATTAAAATTATATAAAAAAGAGCAGTGAAAGCTGGAAATGTTGGTACTTTCTTAACTATGATGATTTTCTGACAAAAACGTGTGTTAATTATTAATCAGTATAGCATAAAAAAAAAATACGAACGCACTTGTTGTAGGAGAGAAAATTCAACGATAACAGAGGAAAATCACCTGCTGATCCTGTCATGACCTCAGTATGAAGTCCAGTTGTTGAATGAGCTTCCGATACTTCCTGCGCATCCCCAAGTCTAATTTATTTAAGATTCACAAATTGTCATTTACCGATCGTTGAGAGATGCAAGTTCAGAACAGGCTGAACTTCTGTTTGAGGAGCTTTAGATCGTAAACTGCACTTGCTCTTTCCTGGTTGTTCGATTGGTTGTTTGACTGTTTCCATTTTCCAGCGTCTGGCCAGTTTCTTCGTCCCGATTAATACTCATCATCATCATTAGGATACGAATCTGCAAAATATGTCTTGAGAAAGGTCTTTGGTCATCATTCTCACGGATGTTTAACAAATAACAGAAGCTCCTTCTTTATTAACACCGCAGTCTACAGATTTTACTAGAGCACACAAACCCACGAAGATACCATCTACCCCCCCCCGAGTTCGCATGCAAGCATCTGCAACTCTTCCACGTCCTCGGCAGGCTTATTTTATTAAAATCTGGCAACTTTTTATCTCACAACATCCAATTTGGCAACTGTTCTGCACCACTTTACAGCCAATTCTGCAAACCGCTCTTAACGCAAGTCACAAGGATCGGCCAGGACACGAATACAGTCACTTAAGAAGGAAGACGACGAATACAGCTATCAAAGCTGGGAATGGGTGTCACATACGTCCGTGTAGTTATTTTGGCATTCGTCCGCCTGCTGACATTCCCAGGAAGGTCGTCCACTTGGGCTGAGATGGAATAACAAGTAGCCATTCTCACTGGCTTTTTTTCCTTCTTTTTCAGATAATAAATTTTAACCTAATTTTCTCCCAGCATAGCAGCTGGATCTTATTTGGGAAAATGTGATTATTACATATTTGCCACAGCTGTAGCCTGCAGCCTCTGCAGAATGACAATTCATACAAGCCGATTTTAACTGGAAAGAACAGCTTGCCCACCTTAATCACAAACACTAACTGCTGCTAAATTACTGGCCTAACCCAAATAGTCTAATCTACTGCAACCCTCAGCCATAACCGGCCGTCAAGATATTTTGACTTTTGTTACCTCGATGCAAAGTGAATACTGCCTTGTCTTCGCTCTTTGTGTTAACAGCATAGACTCAGGAGTGATGCCAGTGTGTTCAGAGGGGACTGGAGATCTTGAAAGATTCACTTGTAATCAAGAAGCTTATTCTTTCAGGCTTTAAGCTAAAGTGACGTGGGGAATGCTGTTAATCATTCACTTAATTTAAGATAAAGTAAAACTATCCCAACCAACCCTATCTGAATAGTTAATTGCCCCATCAACCTAACAATTAGAAACACAATTAGGCCTGTCACGATAACAAATTTTGCTGGACTATATTGTTTCAAGAACTTTTGACACCGATTTAATGGAAATGACTAATAATGCATGCAATTTCCTGCCATAGATAGATACACTTTATTTTCAAAAGAACACATAGCACTGGAACTGATAAACTAAATAAAAACAACCAAAAACAAAAATAAAATGGATTCTCAGTCTCCATTAACAAAAAACGTACTTGAATAAAAACTAAATAACATAAAGCCAAAGTGGAAATAAATATTGCATTCAACCAAAAGAGTGCAGATTATGAAGTCTGTATACAATATTCCCCTTCAGTAATCACTAGATTTAAATAGACAAAGATGGGCACATCCGACTACCTAATGCAGTAGTTCACACTACACGATTTTTTGCTCCCATTTTCTCCTTATGACAATCTTAGATCGTTGGCCGATCTAAGATTCTCGCTGGTGATTTCGTAACAGATCATCCTGTAGTGTATGGTGGGTTACGGTAGATCGTCGTGGCCGCTCAGATCTAAATCAGGGGTTTTCCCCGACTGGGAGCTTAACGCAGCCTGTTGAATGTGTCAGGTAGCCAATCAGAAAGCGCAGATTCTCCTCCGCGCTTTCTGAGGGGAAATTACGGAGGGGAATCCCAAACAACTGACACGGTGCAACCTGAAGTCCAGCGGACATCGGAGATGATGTGTGCAAACAACATAAATATTTATTCAACGTTTTGTGCAAAGAATATAGAAATGACAAGGAGAGGAGTTGGAGTCAAATTGCTACCGCAGTTGATAAACCGGGTAACTTTTCAGCTGTTCTTCGTTAACGTGACATAAATAGGTTATAATGATTTTCATTCTGTCAGAACCTTATGCTGACTCTAGCTACATGTATCACAGGTAGATTCTAGTACAGCATTGATTAATACCTGATTCTGAAATTAGTTAACTGGACTTGTAGCCATTATTTTGTGCCCATGTGGCTGGACATCACACGGCACAATCGAACCCGAATGAACCGTTATACCTAGGATTTCTGTTGGCTAAAGTGTCTCTCAGGTTTTGAAAATGGGCGACAGTCGGCCGACAACTGGTGTAGTGTCAGCTGGACATTACACCGAGGAAATGAGGAAGGGAGGGTCAGTGGAGAGCACCGGAGCTGGGCCTTTTTTCATTCAGTGTCATCAACAGAAAGAAAAAAGGCAGGAGATGATAAAGCCGATAATTAAAACGAGGTCGATAGGTTTAACTTATCGTGTGATTAACTTATTTATCGTTTATCGTGACAGGCCTAAACACGAGGCCTATTTTCCCAAAAAGTTCTACTTATGTGTCATCAGTTCTACTTAAGATGGGAAGTTCGACTATTCAGAGAACGAACCCGCTCTTGTGACATGGCCAGTGGTGGAGAAAGTACTCAAAAAATGTACTTAAGTAAAAGTACAAATACACAGACAAAAATGTACTCAAGTAAAAGTAAAACTACCAAATTAACATTTGTACTTAAGTAAAAGTAAAAAAGTACTGGTTTTTAAAGATACTTAAGTATTAAAAGTAAAAGTACTTGCTGAATAATGCCTAATCCATAATACAATATCATTAAGTGAACTGATCATACTTAATTTTAATACATCAGTAATGTGCCATTTTAATGAACAATGCCACAGATAAAGCATGTTTTTATTATGTTTACTCTCTGTAACATAGTTTAGACTTAGATATGTGATTCTATTCATCATAATTTCAGGGATGGAAACATCTTTTCTCCTGTCCTAACATAGCATGAACTTCACTTTTTATTTTGAAAGAAATCCAACTGAAAGGGAATGAAAAGAAGGTGGGTGGGGGAGGACAGGCAACCGAGGAGCCACATAGAGTTGTAGTCAAGACCACCTACCCAAGACCAAGACCAGCACCCCACACTACGTGACACAAAAAAAATTAAGTATTGCTTCTCAAATTGATTTGAAAGATCCACATTCCCATAAAAACACCTAGATATTAAATACTTAGAGCTGAAATAAATGTAATCAGTAAAGATCCGTCCAGAAGAATCGGATCGTCATATCAATGCAGACTTTGGTCACAGCATTGTTCCATATTTGCGACACCTCAGTCAACACCTCCACACAATAATTCACGTCCACAGATCTTACCTTTCTTTAAGCTTTCCTTCGAAGTGACGCTAAAAGTTGGATGAAGTCCCCACCGTCTGTGAAAGCGAAGCGCTGCTGATTTTACATGTCGCCATATCCAGTGGCGCAAAAAGTGGGTATGCAGGGTATGCAACGCATAGGGGCGCAGCACCAGAGGGGGCGCCAAAACCCCGTCTGGAGGGGGCGGCGCGCCGATGATTGTTTTCCCATACACTTCGGCGCGTGTAACGCTCCTTCACCTCGCGCACATAACGAGGTAAATGTAGCGAGTTTTACCCTTCACGTATCGTCGCCTCGGGGGGGGGGGGGGGGGGAGAGCGTCGCTCCTTCACCCTGACGATCCTTCCCTCGGGAGGTTGGGTGGTGGGGGGCGCCGATCTATGTTTTCGCATCCACCTGAATAATGTGTAGTTGCGCCACTGCCATCAGCAAAACTCCCCCAGGAGGAATATCACTTTTCCCATTAAGCTTTCTCCATCTCACTTTGGGTTTGTCACCGGCGACACATTCACCATCTAATTTCACATCCCACTTCCTCACTCCCTGCTCCAGTCACACTGATTTCACATTTTCTCTCCATTTATCATAATATTAAACAGTTAAGATGGAGTTTCGTCTCATCCTGGGCGCCAGGCCTGAGGAAACCCAGCAGTAGAAGCAGAAAGTGTTCTCAGCCCGCTTCAAGGTCTTTCACACCTCAGATTCCCAGTGATTTCACCAACTACATTATTTATGTTTACCTGCTGGATTATTTTCCAAGGTTACACGTAACTTTTTCAGAGCTAAACCTTTAGGCTCAGTAGGTAGAGAAGTGTTGGTGGTTTTTGCTATGCAGAGGTGGATCTACATCCGCCGCCCTCAGATTTTATGTCCTTGAAATTATACTTAGAAAAATGAATTGCTTGTTTGATCAGAAGCTTCTTATTGCCTTGAAATTAAATATTAATTCATCAAATATATGACTGTAGTTGGGAGTTTGAAGTTCAAAATATTTACTAAAAAGTCCATCGAAGTTGGGATTTTGACTGGGAAAAATTGTGACATGCATAAAATCCTTACATGTCATAAAAATACAACTTTTTATTTGCACTTGTGATCGTTTGCATTTCTTTAAATGCTTCACACACACGGCTCTATGCAAAAATGTGGAAAAATGCATTGTAATTGGCACATATCGTTAATAACTGAGCACGTCAAGCAGTAAGTCCACCTCTTTGCAGACATGGAACTGGAACATGGTGAAATCGTATTCACATTGCAACTTCAAAATTAATCTGAACATGACATAAATAGCTGCTGGAATCTGTTCTTTCACTGCAGTACTGCTAATTTCTTGCATTGCACATAATATTTCTCCTGAGTGCAACTACAGCCATCCCAAGTACCACCAGTGGTACATGCACCACAGCTTGAGAACCACGAATGTAAACAGTTAGCAATCCCTAGTGTAAGTTCATTTGTAGTCTTATAACTTATTAAGAAATGAATAATAGGCATACAGTTTCTGAACTCTTTAGAAGAAAGGAGAAGTACAGAAACAGTAAGAAAAGCAAACTCATGCCTCGTTTTGTGTCAAGTCATCGTACATCAAGACCACAATCTGTCCGTCCGGGATGCCATTCCTGTTGACAATCTGGTAGGCAGTGGTGTGAAGTAACGAAGTACAAGTACTTCGCTACTTCACACCGGTTGTTTCAGTTGTGCTGGGCTGTGGGGCAACTCAAAGGCTAAAGCACTTCATACCTGGTGGTGATGGTAAAACACCAATAAGTTACAGTATTTACTGATCCTCTGAAAAAAAAAAAAAAAGGAAAAACCGAAGACGGGCCGACAATATTCGTAGTTTGGAGCAGAGGTTGCGCTACAGTTTTTTTGTTGTCCGTCAAAGAAAAAAAATCATATATATATATATATAATATATATCTCGACTAGATAGATGTGCGCGCACACATTATAAATTTTGCCCCCCCAGAGGTAGTCCTGGCCTCCCCTTGGCCCCCCCAACTTTAAAAGTCTAGCTCCGCCACTGTTTCCAAGCCCAAATGAGGAACTTCATGTTCAAGAACGAGCCCAAAAAACCGCCACCCGCGACTCATTACGTTTGCTAGCGACGTTAAAAAAAAACAAGCCCAAAGTAACTTATAATAATCGGACTTGACAGAAACTCAAAATAGTTCTTGATTTTCCAGCAACAAAATGTGCATCTCCCTCCTCCCTCCATTGTTCATGTTTCTCATCAACTGATCAGCTGATAAATGTAGCGTAGAAACGGCGGTCGCTCCCCAAGACGCGCACAGAAAATATAATGACATTACTAAAGAAAATAGTAACGCGCATGATTTGGATAAGTAACTTTTATCTGATTGCTGGATTTGGAATAGTAACGCCTTAGATTACTCATTACTGAAAAAGAAGTGGTCAGATAAGACAAAGTGACGAGGTAGCACAGATCGTCAGAACACTTGCATGCCGATTACGTCATTGCTCTGCATGTATTTCTGTGCTGATGCGTCATAGTTTGTGATGTCACAAGCGCTTTGTTATGTAACACATATATAACTCCTGTTGGTAAAATTCTACCTCATTACAAGTCAGTTCGAGGAGAAGAGGATCTCGTTTAATCTAGGAAAATGGCGCTGATGAATTCAATAAGAGCAGATCTCCATGTCTTAGTGGATGACCTTGCAATTCCCGCGATTGAGGAATATTACCAACAAATCCCAGAGGAAGATTGGGACGATTTGACTTTGGAATATGAGGACATCAGAGAGAACACCAAACATCTTTTGAATTATCTGACAGATGTCTTTTCAGATGTGGTTTTAGACCTGGTTGAGAACCAGGGATTTACATATCAGGACTTGAAAGCCACATTTGATAATATTGTTTCTCAGGCCTTCGCCCAGGCCATGGGTATTGAGAAGAATATAAAAGATGAGTGTACAGAGATATTAAACATGCTTTTTATAAAGCATATCATATCGATGGTGACATCTCCCTCAGATGACCAGGACCCCAACGAGTGGCTCAAGGTGGGGTTAGAATTTAGATCTCTGGTGAATCCTGTCATCTGGTTCGTCCAGGAACTGAGAGCAATGAGGAAATCACTCGAGGAAGAGCGAAAAGACGCGGTACACCTTTTTGTACAGTTGTTGATATCTCAAGGAATCAAGAAGTCAAAGAAACATTGGAGTCTTAGCTACCTGAGAGAGACACATGATCGCATTGTCGACCAAATCTGGGCTGAATTTGAGGGACGGCAATACAAAATCCAGCAGAAATGGATTCCTGCCCTAAGTAAAAAGGTTTTTAGGGATATCACTAAACGCTGCGGGTCTGCTGGATGGGTGCTGTCCTTCATAAAGAAAGAGGAGGTCGACGATGCGATCGTGTGGTGTCTAGAAAGTCACCTAAAAAAGAACCAGAAAAAGAGAGCCAGCTTTGTTTCAAGGTTTTTTTCTGGTGCTGTTAATGCCGTGAGATGCCATTTCTCTCAGTTAGGGCCAATAGTGTCTTGTCTCTCTGTGCCTCCGTCAAAAATGGACCGATGATGCTTTTCTGTGCTTATGTTGATTCCGGACCCAAGAAGCCTCCCCATGCCACATCCGATTCCAGCGACAAGGATCTCGTAGCCCTCCGCTTGTCCCAGGGCTTCCAGCTTGTGCCGTTCCAGTGAGCCAGAGTCTCCAGCTGTCGAGCCTTCAGATGTCGAGCCTTCAGATGTCGAGCCTTCAGTTGTCGAGGTTTCAGTTGTCAAGCCATCAGTTGAAGATCCTTCAGATGTCGAGCCTTCAGTTGTCGAACCTTCAGTTGTCGAACCTTCAGTTGTCGAGCCTTCAGATGTCCATCCTTCAGTTGTCGAGCCTTCAGTTGTCGAGCCTTCAGATGTCGAGCCTTCAGATGTCGAACCTTAAGTTGTCGAGCTTTCAGCTGTCCATCCTTCAGCTGTCCATCCTTCAGTTGTCCATCCTTCAGTTGTTGAGCCTTCAGTTGTCGAGCCTTCAGACGTCGAGCCTTCAGACATCGAACCTTCAGATGTCTGTCCTTCAGTTGTCGAGCCTTCAGACGTCGAACCTTCAGTTGTCGAGCCTTCAGACGTCGAACCTTCAGTTGTCGAGCCTTCAGACGTCGAGCCTTCAGACGTCGAACCTTCAGTTGTCAAGCCTTCATATGTCCATCCTTCAGTTGCTGAGCCTTCAGTTGTCGAGCCTTCAGACATTGAGCCTTCAGACGTCGAGCCTTCAGACGTCGAGCCTTCAGACATCGAACCTTCAGATGTCTGTCCTTCAGTTGTCGAGCCTTCAGATGTCGAGCCTTCAGATGTCAAACCTTCAGATGTAAATCCTTCAAATTTTGAGCCTTCAGTTGTCGAACCTTCAGATGTCGACCCTTCAGTTGTCGAGCCTTCAGACGTCGAGCCTTCAGACGTCGAGCCTTCAGACATCGAACCTTCAGATGTCTGTCCTTCAGTTGTCGAGCCTTCAGACGTCGAACCTTCAGTTGTCGAGCCTTCAGACGTCGAACCTTCAGTTGTCGAGCCTTCAGACATCGAGCCTTCAGACGTCGAGCCTTCAGACATCGAACCTTCAGACATCGAACCTTCAGATGTCTGTCCTTCAGTTGTCGAGCCTTCAGACGTCGAGCCTTCAGACATCGAGCCTTCAGACGTCGAGCCTTCAGACATCGAACCTTCAGATGTCTGTCCTTCAGTTGTCGAGCCTTCAGATGTCGAGCCTTCAGTTGTCAAGCCTTCAGACGTTGAGCCTTCAGACGTCGAGCCTTCAGACGTCGAGCCTTCAGACATCGAACCTTCAGACATCGAACCTTCAGTTGTCAAGCCTTCAGATGTCCATCCTTCAGATGCTGAGCCTTCAGTTGTCCAGCCTTCAGACGTCGAGCCTTCAGACATCGAACCTTCAGATGTCTGTCCTTCAGATGTCGAGCCTTCAGTTGTCAAGCCTTCAGATGTCTGTTCCTCAGTTGTCGAGCCTTCAGACGTCAAACCTTCAGTTGTCGAGCCTTCAGACGTCGAACCTTCAGTTGTCGAGCATCAGACGTCGAACCTTCAGTTGTCGAGCCTTCAGACGTCGAGCCTTCAGACGTCGAACCTTCAGTTGTCAAGCCTTCAGATGTCCATCCTTCAGATGCTGAGCCTTCAGTTGTCCAGCCTTCAGACGTCGAGCCTTCAGACATCGAACCTTCAGATGTCTGTCCTTCAGTTGTCGAGCCTTCAGATGTCGAGCCTTCAGTTGTCAAACCTTCAGATGTAAATCCTTCAATTTTTGAGCCTTCAGTTGTCGAACCTTCAGATGTCGACCCTTCAGTTGTCGACCCTTCAGTTGTCGACCCTTCAGTTGTCGAGCCTTCAGACGTCGAGCCTTCAGACGTCGAGCCTTCAGTTGTCGAACCTTCAGATGTCCATCCTTCAGTTGCTGAGCCTTCAGTTGTCGAACCTTCAGATGTTGAGCCTTCAGACTTTGAGCCTTCAGACGTCGAGCCTTCAGACGTCTATCCTTCAGTTGTCGAGCCTTCAGTTGTCAAACCTTCAGATATAAATCCTTAAATTTTTGAGCCTTCAGTTGTCGAGCCTTCAGTTGTCGAGCCTTCAGATGTCAAGCCTTCAGGTGTCGAGCCTTCAGTTGTCGAGCCTTCAGTTGTCAAGCCTTCAGTTGTCAAGCCTTCAGATGTCGACCCTTCAGTTGTCGACCCTTCAGTTGTCGAGCCTTCAGACGTCGAGCCTTCAGACGTCAAGCCTTCAGATGTCGAACTTTCAGTTGTCAAGCCTTCAGACGTCGAGCCTTCATATGTCGAACTTTCAGTTGTCGTGCCTTCAGCTGTCGAACCTTCAGCTGTCGAGCCTTCAGTTGTCGAGCCTTCAGATGTCTATCTTTCAGTTGTCGAGCCTTCAGATGTCCATCCTTCAGTTGTCAAACCTTCAGATGTCAAATTATTTATGTTTACCTGCTGGATTATTTTCCAAGGTTACACGTAACTTTTTCAGAGCTAAACCTTTAGGCTCAGTAGGTAGAGAAGTGTTGGTGGTTTTTGCTATGCAGAGGTGGATCTACATCCGCCGCCCTCAGATTTTATGTCCTTGAAATTATACTTAGAAAAATGAATTGCTTGTTTGATCAGAAGCTTCTTATTGCCTTGAAATTAAATATTAATTCATCAAATATATGACTGTAGTTGGGAGTTTGAAGTTCAAAATATTTACTAAAAAGTCCATCGAAGTTGGGAGCCTTCAGTTGTCGAGCCTTCAGATGTCTATCCTTCAGTTGTCAAATCTTCAGATGTCAATCCTTCAGTTGTCGAGCCTTCAGTTGTCGAGCCTTCAGATGTCGACCCTTCAGTTGTCGAGCCTTCAGATGTCGAGCCTTCAGTTGTCGAGCCTTCAGACGTCGAACCTTAAGTTGTCGAGCCTTCAGCTGTCCATCCTTCAGCTGTCCATCCTTCAGTTGTCCATCCTTCAGTTGTTGAGCCTTCAGACGTTGAGCCTTCAGTTGTAGAGCCTTCAGACGTCTATCCTTCACTTGTCGACCCTTCAGTTGTCGAGCCTTCAGATGTCGAGCCTTCAGTTGTCGAGCCTTCAGACGTCAAACCTTAAGTTGTCGAGCCTTCAACTGTCCATCCTTCAGCTGTCCATCCTTCAGTTGTCCATCCTTCAGCTGTCCATCCTTCAGTTGTCCATCCTTCAGACGTTGAGCCTTCAGTTGTCGAGCCTTCAGATGTCCATCCTTCAGTTGTCAAGCCTTCAGATTTCCATCCTTCAGTTGTCGAGCCTTCAGTTGTCGAGCCTTCAGTTGCTTATGAATTTTACATGCAGCAGTTTACATACTGTATGCAAGTAGGTTGCTTCCTTTTTTTCTATTACTGAAATGTCTCTCCCCACAAGCAACAGTCATAGGCAATGTGCAAAATATACATAAAGCAAGCCAGACTTCTCAAAAAATGCCATGTAGTTGCATTTTATTCAAGCTGCGGAATACAACTTTAATAAAAATGTTTTTTCTATATTTGTTAAAGCTGTCACGATGTCGTAGCAGTTTGTTACAGATGATCTGTGAAAACAATCTCCTCCATTTAGGGTTGCCACCTTTCAGAAATTAAAATAAGGGACGCTCCCCATGGCGCGTCACCCTACTCTCATTGGGTGGGACTTCCACTGCAGTGATAGACATTATTTTATGGCGGTGTTTTTTGTTTTTAAAAAGTGATCCGTAGAGCAATCATTCATGCATTAGAATATCCCTATGAGCCTCGGCAGATGATTGAGGGATGAAGAGATGTGTTTTAGGTTCTGACGGGTCTGCAGTTCTTCTCCCAAATATGGGACGATTCCGTATTTTACGGGATGGGTGGCATCCCTACCTCCATCTCCTTCCTGAACTACTATTGCTAGCTATAGAAACGCAATGTTCTGGCCAAAACAACCAATCAGAACCAGCAGGACGCTCTTAGCGCTGTTAATCAACTTCATCCACTCACTGCTAAATATGCTAATGGGGGAGAAACAACTTATCGTTACAGAAAAACCGTTTATCTGCCATCACTGGTAGCTATGCTAACCAGAATGAGCATTCACAACAGGCAGTGCTAGCTGCAGCATAGCACAGAGCAAGGAGAGGGAGGATGAGCAGCCACATGAGATGGTGATTGACAGCACTAAAACTCTCCTGCTACTGATTGGTTGTTTCTAGATTGCATTTCATGCAGATCCAGGAGGATCCAGGGGAGGATTCAGTCCAAATATGGATGTGTGCTTTTTGGTCTGGGAGTGGTAACATTTGATTTTTATTGCTAAAAACAATTTTAGAAAACACAATATGATTAATTTTGTAATTGACAGGGCTCCATTTTTATTTAATTTCTATGAAAGAAAAAAATGTGGAGGGCCCCCTGTTGGTCAGGGGCCCTTGGAATTTTCCTAACTTTTCCCCCCTATATGACGCCCCTGGTTGGTAGTAGCACTGTCACCTTGCAACAAGAAGGTCCTGGGTTCGATTCCTGGGGTCTTTCTGGATGGAGTTTGCTTGTTCTCCCAGTGCATGGTGGATTCTCTCCAGGTACTCCGGCTTCATCCCACAGTCCAAAAACATCACTGTTAGGTTAACTGGTCTTTCTAAATTCTCCCTAGATGTGTGTGTGTTCACCACCACTGCAGATGAGCACCAGCACCACTCGTGACCCCTCTAGGGGTAAACGTGTAAAATAGTGTAAAATAGTGTAAAATACTTAAAAAGTTCATGTATTTCAGTAACAATTGAAACACATTCAGGTTTTACCCCCAGAAAACTTGTTAAACGCAGTGGTTGGGACGCTTGGCAGTCATTCATCGGCCCGCTGAGTTTTTGAGTTACATTTTTTTTAAGTTGACAGGAAATTTTAAAATATCACTTGATAGTTGTGCGTCATTGAAAGACAAGATTAATATCTGAACACCAACTATAAAGTCTTAAAAAGGCGCTGAGAATCTGGGCTGGAGGTTGAGGTCATCCTGCGGTGGAGAATGTGTCACGGAGCGAGCGAGCGGACTGCCATCTTGGATTTCCAGACACAGAGGAGTCTTCTTTTCTTTTCAACGGAGAAAGGCAAGTGGGTGGTCTTGGGCACCAATGGGTAATATATCCACGGCGTCACAAGGGAAACTCGGGAATATAGCCAAACTTGTAGTCACAGGGACATCTGAAAGAATCCAGACAACAGAAGGCGTTAGATCAGTTCAACTGGAAGCACAACTAGATCACAGGAGGGCTCAGAGTTACCATAACTGGCCAACACTCAAGCGTCGGTATGCTGGCAGTCGCAGTTTCTTGAAGCCCCGCTGACCAGTGGATTGGGAACCGGTGTGACCGTGACGTCAGCACTCCAGTCCTCCTGACCTAGCCTCCACGGTGCCATCTGGTGGTGATGGCGAGCCATAGGAACGAAAAACAAAACAAAAAAACCTTAAACACCCCAGATTCCTGCACAAATGAGGAACTTCATGTTCAAAACAAGCCCAACAAACTGCAACTCATTAAGTTTGCTAGCAACTTAATAAAAAAAAAACAAGTCCAAAGTAACTTATAATAATCGGACTTGACAGAATCTCAAAATAGTTCTTGATTTTCCAGCAACAAAATGTGCATCTCCCTCCTCCCTCCATGTTTCTGATCAGCTGATAAATGTCGCGTAGAAACGGCGGTCGCTCCCCAAGACGCGCAGAGGAAACAAAATGACATTACGAAAGAAAATAGTAACACACAGTGATTTGGAAAAGTAACTTTTATCTAATTGCTGGATTTGGAATAGTAACGCCTTAGCTTACTCGTTACTGAAAAAGAAGTGGTCAGACATCAGTAACACGTTACAAAGTAGCGTTACTGACATCACTGATTTCAAAACACATGCACTGTTGAAGGGGTTTCTGCTGTCGGCTTCTTAAAATGGAGCTGAGAAGGTTCAGTGGAACAAAACAAGTGTTACGGCCCTGGGCCTTAAGGGCTGGGCTGCAGGTGTTGCTTTTGTCTGTCCTTGTGCTCCTCCCCTTTACAGGTGCTGCTGATCAGGTTGATTGGGAGTGCAGAGTACTTAAACCTGGCTGTCTCCATCTTCTGGGTCGCCTTCAGCGTCCACTCTGCCGCTTATGGTGTTCTGTTGCCAGGCCTCGGCTCCCCTCCTTTTTGCACATTTGAGTTTGTCTTTGTTTTGGCACTTCAACACTTCCATATGCACTCATACAACACATCCAAGCATTTGCATTAAACCACTGATATCCACAATCCATTGTTGTTTTTGTTAATAAATATTCATTTTTCTACACTTTAACCCCTGCATGGTCTCCCGTTTTTGTTATGACATTGAGCCAGTCGTAACAATTGGGGGCTCGTCAAACGGTTCTGTTCGGTTCGGTAGGTTTGGCTTTTGTTCTTACCGTGTTAAATGAATTACGTTCTTCTTTGTGAGCGCTTGTTTCGCATTGGTCAACTGCTTGTTGGCGTTTCGCTCTGGACGCTAATTTCCATGCGTTTAATTGGTGACGGGGGAAGCCCGTGACGCAATTGTCCTTATTTGGACGTGTGCGCTCTTGGGGGATATGCAGGTGGTTTAGATGAAGTGCGGTGCATTTTTGTTGGAGCAGGATGTTTGTTCCATGGATTTGAGCAGTGGCGCAAAAAGTGGGTATGCAGGGTATGCAACGCATAGGGGCGCAGCACCAGAGGGGGCGTCAAAACCCCGTCTGGAGGGGGCGGCGCGCCGATGTTTTCCCGTACACTAATGCGCGCCTTACGCTCCTTCACCTCGCGCACATAACGAGGTAAATGTAGCGAGTTTTACCCTTCACGTATCGTCGCCTCGGAGGGGGGGGACGGGGGGTGCTGAGTGAGCGTCGCTCCTTCACCCTGACGTTCCGTCCCTCGGTCGGGGGGGGGGGGGGGGGGGCGCCGATCTATGTTTTTGCATCCACCTGAATAATGTGTAGTTGCGCCACTGGCCATATCTTATGATTTATGCAGCGCTATTATATTACTGACGATTAGACAGACGTCTTCTCCCGCTCAGAGGAAACCACTGTGCATATCTGGAGCTCCGCGTGCGAGTAAAGGGGGAGGCGATGGATGACGACAGACACGGAAGACACGTTATTTCTTGGATTTTACGGCGCCACTTTAAGTCCCTGAACTTCACATTTTAACGGAAAAAAAGCTCAATGCGACTTGGATGTAAGGAGTAACGCGACACTTTTGTAGAAATGTAGTGAAGTAGAAAGTACAGATACTTACTGTAAAATGTAGTGGAGTAAAAGTGGAAAGTACCCATTATTAAATCTACTTAAGTACAGATACACGAAAATTGTACTTCCCACCACTGGACATGGCTCCCAAAGGAGAACCAGCTCTTTCAGCTCCCACACGGCTCCTAATTTATTACCATCTGCAGCCTCATATTTTAGCTTAACTTGGCAAATGCTTTGTATGACAAATCTTTTTGCATTCAGTGTTTCTTAACTGAGAAGCCTCATACTTGTTTAAACGTACGCGTTTGTTCTGTTACAAACGTCTTGGTTTTGTATCATTTTTGTATCAGACTTTTAATTTTCATTAACACAAAAACAAATTAGCAAAACACTACACACAAATGTACCAAACAGACTCACAATAATAATTTATTATTACTTTATGTATTATATAATATCTTTAAACTCCAACCACATGCTGCTTTGCTTACAGGAGTCAGTTAAATTTGATTTTGCAACACATTCTCCCCCTTAACGCCATCTATTGGCTGAAGAGATGAGCTCACCTGACTGTCCCCCTCTCTGTTTATGATCCCATATCCTCACGTGTGAGTGGCCAACAGGCTGCAGTGCTAATCAAAACACAGTTCCGCCATTAGAGAGTGAGAGCTGAGCAGCAAAAAGTGGGGATTGTTCTCTCTCCCCTCAGCTTGTGTTTTGCCCTCAACATTTCATGTGGTATACTTGCTGCCCTGCTACTTCATAATTAAAAATAACTCTGAGTAGTCAGCTCCCATCATTCACATCAAAGAGCCAAAACATTCGCAACTTAACTTAGATGTTGTTCTGGGTTCTTCTCCGAATAAATAAAATCGTCGCACTCTCTCGCTGCGAGGCGTCAGGACTTTAGGCATGTTTTTGGAATTGAGCCAGCTATAGAAAAGTAAAGTTTAAGAAATAAATTGATCAAAATCAACAAAAGTCCACACAGAACAACAAAATTACAATAAGGAAACACTAAAACAGTATAAAGTTTAATAGCAAATCCGTGAACATGTCCATGTCACTAAAACAGGACAAAGAAAAGCAGTAATATTTTCTTTTTATGGGGAGTTCCAAAACCAAAGAAGGGTAAAAAAAAATATTCTCAGGGAGGTTAGAAGGAGATGTCTGGGGTCAGACTCTGGGCTCCCATGTTCTCTTCATCAGACATGTCTCATTTGGTCTGCTACTGCCCACAGGAGACTTGAGTAAATTCAACTGTACTTCCTTATATGATCGCATTTACCAATGTACTTACCATTACAGAGTTGGCAAAAAATACATTCTAAGAAAGGGGGCAGATTTTAGAGTAGCACACGCAGTTCTTTTTAATGATCTATTTAAATAAATAAAAAATTGTGAGATCTCTTACTTTAGATATCTTACAGACAGCCAGAAGCAGTGCGTTGCATTTTAGTACAGGCAAGTGAGCTGACTAATGATTTAGTGCTATCAAGGGAACCTGGGAACCAGGGATGTGCTCCAGATGTTTAACAAAACAGGGGACTTCCTCCTTCCTAAAGGACTGAAGTGGGCACTCGAGTGTGTTCAGATCATTGTGTGTATATTTATTCTGGCATAAGTGCGTTTGTGTGTGTGTGTCTACGAAGCTTCAAATGTCCATCAGAGTTTTTGACTTAAAAATATGCTGCTGTACAAATTATCTCCTTAGACAAGAAGGAAACTTTTCAAGTGCACACAGATTTATATCAAAAGGAAAGCTTCTGTCATTTCCAATACCACCATCACACAAATAACTTCACATTTTGTTTTACCATTAAATCCTTCTGATCCTCCCGAGTTCCTGCTTGAATTTCAGTCCCACTGCAAAAAAAAAAAAACTTCACGACACCTACCTAAACATTCGATACAGTAGTATGCACAATTTCATCAACAGATAAGCTTTGATAAAGTATCAACGGACTCTTTGCACCTCAGCTTCTGCGTTCGGGGAAAAGCGGCTCGATTGTTTCCGATCCAATAAGAATATCATTTTACACTAGGTGCTTGCAGGGCTTGGCCAAGATTTGTACATCGATCCGAAGTAGGGCTGTTGTAAACGATTATTTTAGTAATCGAGTAATCTATAGATTTTTCTTACGATTAATCGAGTAATCGGATAAAAACAATTATGAAATAAAATATTGGTAAATCTTCCATAACACCAGTGTTACTGTCGGATATCAACATCAGTCTATTTTTTCCACATTTGAGCTTCCCTACCAGTTACTTTTTTGTAGACCGGGTGAGCAACACGGGATATTTACGGCTCCTCCGTTCAGAAGCTCATCTACCAGCCATGTTCCGCCTCCCGTTTGTTCAGACCGGGATGATATAAGTTTATTGTGCGGTTCGTCCGTAAAGCTGCACTTACCCTCTAAGCATCAACCCTCAGCCGCCCGCCGTGTTCAGTCTCACCGCTCACCTGTATAAATCCTCCTCAGCTTCTTCCCGCCGTTCAACCAGCAGCTCCGGAGCAGAAAGGCTGCCGAACTCCCGGCATCGCGCCGGTCATTTTAAGGATGTTTATTGGTCCCACAAAAAACGATGAAAACCCGGAATTATCACCAATCAGTAAAATCCCCGCGGGCCGAACTTGAAGATTGGACGTTATGCCGCTAACACGTAGCTTCCGTCAACAACTCAGAGGCGGAAGTCAGAGCTCCGCTCAACGCAAATAATGTTCTGGCTGAAACACGGTGCGCTAAATGATAAAACATAAATTAACGAAGCTTCGAGGCAGGTCAATTTTCCTCGAGGAATTTTAATAATCGAGGTACTCGAATCACTCGAGGAATCGTTTCAGCCCTAATCCGAAGCCCCAACAAGTAAGCTGGAGAAAGGTTTTAAGATGTACGCCTCATTATACATTCACTGATACGAAGGTGAGCTTTACTTAAACTTTGTGGCTAACATTAACCTTAGCTTATGCTAGTAGGCAATATTCTCGGACATTGTTCTTGTAAAAATGTGCTGTTTAAGTATCTAAACATTCTAATGGACAATGTTTTTATCTTATTTTAAAGTGTGTTTAGTGTCAGAGACTAACGGGGGAGATTACGGTTCGGCCTTTTAGCTTCCGAAGCCTGACGGAGCACAACAAGCCTCATAGTTTAACAGTAGCGCAGCTCTGGTGTCAGACTTCTGGTTCAGCTGACCGTTCAGGTTCAAAGTTGCTGCTTTTAGAAAAATATGACCGTGTCCTTTAAGGTCAACCGTGTTATTTCGTTTTATTACCTTTGCATGTTTCTTGTGAAGAGCTCAGATAGAACAGTGTATACAGCAGTATGTACAGGCGGATCAGTTGCTCGGCTGTCTGACTCTGGTCTGCTCTCTCATTCCCCATACACTCGCTCTTTCAGGCTGAATACAGAAGTGATTCCATGGAAATAACTCAGGGACGGCTCCTTTATTTACCATCCGTATCCCCGGTATTTTTAGGGTAATCCGGAGTGAAGGCTGCAAACTTTGTGTTGTGCAGCTTTAGCTTTAACTGGTAGTGGCAAATATATACAAGCCACCATCTTCTTAATTCAGGATTGCTTGGAAATTAATGAAAACTTAAAAGTCCATTATATTAGGAAGACAACAATGTTCATAGTATTTCAGATGCTTTTTTTGCATCTGAAATACGATTTAGTCTTTTCTAGCAGTCATGGTAACTCAAAGCGGAAACAAGTGAGCCGCATTAGCTCCTGGAGATGTGACGTCAACGCCGAAGGTGCAAACTTCAACTCAGAGATTGCAGCAACGACTCAATGCTGCGCTACTCAGGGGCTTCACTCACCTCTGCATGTTGAATGCTTGACACTGAAAGTGAAACTGGCTGAAGGACTATCACAGAAGTATAATTCTCATTTGCTTCTTTCGATGTGAAAAGAAAATGAGAGGGAGGTCTGACAGTCGGTAAAAGTATTGAGATTGTTTTGATGTGTCACATTACTGCGAATTGCAGATCTCAACACACATGCAGAAGCAACATTGGACCCATGCAATTTACCACGTAAGGATTCTGGTTCTGTGGGTAGAGTAGTCGTCTTGTGATCGCAAGGTTGTAGGTTTGATTCCAGCTTTCTCCAGTCATATGTTGATGTGCCCCTGGGGTTAAGTGCCCTGAGCAAGGCATCTTGTGTTTCTTGTGGATTTTTATGTCATAAATACACTTCCATATGGCTTTAACATAGAAAGTAAACCTGAACTAACAGTTCTATTTTTCTATTTTGTTTTTCTGCTCATTCATAAAATTCGAAGGTAAGGCAGGTGGATTCTGGTGGAGCTTTCTTATGTCATTTCTTTCCACTGCCATCACATGTTGTCCTGTATGAAGGGTTTCTGTAAAGTTACTGACTCAATGCGATCGATTGGGTGATTTTAGCTCTAAAAGGTTTTACTAATTTGAGTCCGTCTTTATGAATGGATTGGTCTGATTCTATGCTTCGGAGGAAACAAATTAGTTTGTAGAGTACGTTGAAAGGACAGCTGTGAGTTGGCTCTGAAAAAATACAGTCAAATGAACTGTATGTTGAATGACAGAGGAAAAGTCCACTTTATCCTCCTTCTTGGTCCATTTCACTAACGTTGATGGCTTTGCGTCATCGCTACACATGCTGTCAGTGAGTGTATTCCTGATCGCTATGGCTCCTCTGAGAACATTCTTGTTTCACCTAATCTGCCACTGTGGACAGCCTGGAAGGACAATTTACCTTCCCTCTCTACACTGCAAAAAGTGTCAAGGCGTGAAGATCAAAACGTGTCCTGGATTATTCATTAAAACTGAATAGGTAGGGTTATTTTTACTTCTACATATCCGACCTCCTCTGGAGTTGGGGGACTCTGTTTCATCCAGTCTGTAGTCGGCTCCTAATATCTCTGTTTTCTTTCTCTGACAGATGTTTTGTAATGTCTGTAATTTTCTTGTCAAAAAGAAAAGTCAGTGTTGATCTTAAATATGTGCATTTGCACAACAACTCCGATCAGAAGGAGTTCTTTATAGGTTCCAGTGGAAGGATCTTGGACACTACTGATGGGGTTTTCCTTTCAGGACAATCTGTTCTCAATAAAATCCTAAAACCCAGAAACAGATTTGATCCAGTTCCCTTCACAAAGTTTCGTTTTGATATGTTCTCTCTGCATAAAGCAGGACCAGTGACATGTTAAAAGATTTTCCGGCATTTTTCCACATGATTTGCATTCACGCTCTTGCAGGGTTATTTTAGAGAGACTCTTCTAAAGACAAAAAAAAAACAACAAAAAAAACATCCTTTCAACTCCTGAATCACTTAAACACAATTGAGCAATAAAGGCTTTAACATTCAAGAGCACAGCGTTAAGGTTCTGGGAATAAAACAAAGGCATGCCGGAGAGATTTCCTTTTTATAGTTTTACCCAATTCCCTTTTGAATCATGTCATCCTTTTAAATTAAGCTACTTATCCTAACCAACTGGCAGATTTGCTCTTTGGTGCCGCTCTAAATACCGCATTGAAAAGAAGAGTCATATCAAAGGGTTAAGAGGGAAAATTTAAGGAATACATGAATCAGATGCTATCGTTTTACACAAAAAGTAACGTATGACCTTATTTTCACCTCACTGATGCTTATCTAAATCTGTTCACTTTATGACTTGACACTGACAAAGCACTCCATTTAATTATGTTCCACTTGTGCCAGATTAGGAATATGATATATACAATTTAAGCGGAATATAATTATTTTTTTTAAAAATCTAATAATTGGTATATTACACCAATGAGGAGACCAGCTGACTGGATTAGCATGCTAGTTAGCTGGGACACAGTCTCACCAACCACGCACATCTTCTGTAGACACACTACCAAACCAAAGAAATCTAATTGTATGTTTTTTATTTTCTCATTTTTTAGCTATTTTTATTCGTAATGATCTTAAGTTGCGTAGCTTTCCCAAAACTTGGTGACATTCACTGCAAAAGCTCTCACCACTGTCTGAACAAAGCACTTAAAAACCACTTCTACTTCATTCTACTCACCAACTGGTTTAAGTAACATCAGCTTAAATATAAATGAGGCCATGTACTTTCTGTTTTTTTGTGTTTGTTTAGTTTTTTTTAATGCAGCCTTATTAACAAATTAACTTCTCCTGGTGACGGCAAAACACTTGAATAATTACTTACAGATGCTTCCTGTTAACGACCAATCGGGCTGTTTTTGAGTCAACCTGGAGGCAAATCTTTTTCAACCCATAACCATGAGCTCCTACAGTGGCAATTGTTGAAAGACAAAAACATAAGAGAAAATCTTGAAAGGATAAGAAAAAGGTTTCTGAATTTATTTTTTATTTTTTTCCCGGAGACGGAGCAACGTGATGTCAACTTTTTTCCAAAGCGTACCTTCATCATTTAACTTTTATAGACCCCTGAAATGGCAGAAGCTGTATCGTGTCTGCTTTGCTTTTCAGTGCAAAAGGCTTTAGTGTAGCTCTGAGGGGACAAAGTCAAACACCTTTCTAAAGTGTGAGACTGCTAGATAGATTATGCGTAAATCTCTGCTTTTTGTTTCAGTTTTTTCTATTTCCGCAGCCATAGAAGCAGGCTCATTTGCTCCCACTGCCTCAGGTTAAAGCAGCAAATACAATTAGTTACCATAGTTATGCAGACGATACGCAGCTCTACCCACCTGTGCACTGAATAGAAGCATGGGTGGGTTTTGTTTTTTTTTTCTATCTGGATGTCCACTGTATTTGAAAGGAATCCAAAGCAGTTTCTATAAAGGTTTATATTCAGCTCTGGAAAAAATGAAGAGCCCACTGCACTGAACCCCATTGAAAACCTCCTGGTTATTCCACTAAATATTGATATCTGAACTCTTCCTGGGTTTAAACATTAGTATTGTTGTTTCTAAATGAATATGAACTTGTTTACTTTGCATTATTTGAGGTCTGAAAGCACTGCGTCTTTTTCCGTTATTTTGACCATTTCTCATTTTCTGCAAGTAAATCCGAAATTTTTGCTTAGAATTTAGGAGAAATGTTGTCAGTAGTTAGTTTATAGAATAAAAGAACAATGTTCACTTTACTCAAACATAGCTATAAAACGTATAAGTAAATACATTTTCTACAATTAGAGAAACTGGTTATTTTAAGTGGTCTCTTAATTTTCTTTTCCAGAGCTGTATATAAGCTATAATACTCCACTTCAAAGTAAATATGTTGGTCTTCCTTGGCACTCAAGACAGCAACTGTGAATGCTACGCTGCATGTTTAAAGAAACATTGACGGTTTAAACTCAAAGTACTCGCCTCCGTATCCTAAAACAGTCCTAGTAGCACAGACGTATTTGTCAAGACAAAATCAAAAGCATTTCAATGTACCCTGACTGCTGAGTAATTTATTTACTCATCAGTAATTGAAAAGGACTTGTGAGCAAATCCAACATGGACCGTGCTGAATTACAAACTAAATGTAAGACCGTCACGGCAATATAATGTTTGGCTGTGCAAATTTTGAAAAGTATTTCAGCTTAGGTTCTTGCTTAAATTGTGGTTTAAGACTTTGACCAAATGGACAGTAAATCCAATCCAACACAATATGGGGAGGGCACCAAAATAAAAAATAAATAATCATTTACCTTTTAGTTTTGTGCTGAACAAGTTTTCTTCTGCTTTATAGCATGTGCATGATCCCTTGCTCCCTTTCCGAGCAAGGGATCCTCAGCTTGGTGCTCTATAAAGGAACAGCAGGTTATGTGTTATGGAATCACTCGGCACTTTATCCATTCCCACATCTTAATTTTCTCATTTTAAAAGAATAGGGGGCAACAAAAGGAGGGCTAGATTTATGCAGGAACCAGCATTGGTGCATGCCTACCCAATAAAGCTTTACTGAAGCATTGTTCTTCCATCCAGACTTGGTCAAATGTGCATTGTTTGTCTCATACATGTAAGCGCATCGGGGTGTGCGGGTCTTTGAATCAGAAATGCAATGTAAACACTAAGTAATCTATTCTCACCTCATTGAGTTTCACAGAGTTTTTGGATCGCATTCAACAACATAACGCTCTCCGAAGATCAGCTGTTACGGATCGGGAGGACTTCTAAACACTCCGGAACTCTAAGGGCCCATTTACTGGAAATTACGAGTGTGTGTGTGTGTGCGTGTGTGTGTATGTGGGTGGAGAGCTTCTAAATGGTTTCTTGGGTTCGGCCCTAGCATCAGACGTCATGACGCTATAAACACCTTCGTGCACATGCGCACACACGTGCACACACTCATCAGCTTCATGACTTAAAAGAAAAATATAAAATATTGAATACTGAGACATTTAAAACTGCAGGCGGAGAGTTTTTTTTTTTTAAAGGAGGGAGCTCTGATATGATCAAGGTTTTTGAAATTCTGCCAGACGGTTTAGCATGTTGCAAAATCATCTGGACTGGTTTAAACCCGGATGGTGCCATAGTTTGCTATAGTAAATACAAGCATTTTTGTAAATCTGCACAGAAAAAAACCAAATAACACTCTGGGATATCCTGGGTACGCAGATAATTTAATTTGGTTGACAATGGGCTCAAGCCTCTGCAAAAAAAATCCTTTTCCTCCTTTCAGTTTTATGCAAAACGACTATAGAGTCCTATTTTTTGCTCTGCTGATATACTAGGTTTTTTTTAATGCCAAGAGATTCTACATAAATCATTTAGAAAACATTTTCCACCTTTTAATATATATCCTATCAACTGATATTCAACTGAAAAATATACTTTGTAGGAACAAAAAAGGGGAAAAAGACGTAGAAAGCTTTTTGCTTTCAGAAAAAAGCAAAACAAAACACTTGATTGTAAAGGTTTGAACATTTTCCAAACAAAAACAAAGATCAAACACTTTTTGATTTAATTTCAGCATTCATTCTTATGAGAGGGACACCTAGCATCCATAATAGCGAAGTTTAGTTGTTCACGTAAAGAGGACTCTGCACAAGAGATGGTCTCACATTCAGATACAGTTGAAGATCTTCTGCAAGGTAAAGTGGGAAAATATTGCTAAATCCTACCATAGGAGACTGCATACTGAAATTGAATCAAAGTATTAGTGACTTTTAGTTGAACTCAACATTATAAATGCCATGTTATATGTGAAAAAAAGTATTTAAATGATTAATTGGGGTAACAGTTTGGGTTTTTTTACATCATAAAAACTTGTCCTTTAACAGCACGCTGACCCACTGTAATAAAAAAACACAAAAGACTTACTTTGAGCTGCACAGTAACAATAAAAAGGCGGGTCAAAGAGGCGTTTTAAAACAACCACTCCCCACACTTATTCCAGTCTTGCACTAAATTGACAGGATCAGCCCACCGCCGTGCAGAGGCAACCGTTGGAAGTGGTCAATGTCATTTGACGTCTTTGGTGGACCCCCTATTAGATCCTGTAAGTCTGTTGAATAATTAGATTAAAGCCACAAAATTATAAACCTCAATCTGATAAATATTCTTTTTAACGGGACCAACTTTCCACAACCTTAATATCAAATACATTTCTGTTTCCTGTGAATGCCACCTAAGACAGGAAAGTACAAGTACTGTCTAGTTAGTATCTGGTTCAACCCTCTTTATTGACTTCGGAGATGACTTCAGTTCTAATTTGTGGTGCGTTATCTTCCTGAGCACACCCATCAGAAGATGAGTTTGTGTAATTCAGACACTCCCAGTTATTAATTTATTTAGATACCTTCATATCAGATGGACCTTGTCAAAGTCGTGGAATTGCGTGCGTCTTTTTACGACGGTAGACCTTGAGTTTAAAGATGCAGAGGTCGTTTTAGTAACAGCACGTGGCTCTTACCATGGCAACGGGACCAAAAAAATGACTGGGGTCGCATGAGGTGCAGCTGGCGCGAAGTACGAAAACTGGGTCACCAATCCGCAGGATGCAGACAATAGTTTAGCTAAGACCGGGGAACTGATAAACAGCACAGTGAGGGATGTTCAGGAGAACGAGCCTCCGTCGGATTTCTCAGGTCTCTCTGGGTGGGCCTGGGGAAGCACTGAAATTTAAATCACGGCTGTTTGACGGGTGTTGTACACAGTCACTCTCAAAAGAATCAGCGCAGAGGATGTTTACACGGCCGGCAGCAGTCATAATGTGTTGAGTTATGCTCCCCGTTTTATGGATTTTGTTAATGTCAACATCTGCCGCAAAAGGCCCTCATCTCCCCTTCTTTCAAACACGTCGTGTACTGTCAGCAAAAAAAAGAAAGAAAAGAAGAAGAATCACAATAATCACATCCATATTCAGGATAACAGTTTCAATCTTTTGCCATGTATAAATCTAGAGGTGAGCAAACGTCAGGGTATCACAGTGCCATCGCCTTCTGATGGGCCCAAAAGTTTAAAATAACCTCATTATTTTTATTGCAGTTGCAAAATCTCACACTGAAAAAGTTACTATCCTCCAGTGTGTTATCAAAACTAAACTTCTGCATTCAGTTTTTGTTATTATCGTAGCAATATTAGCTGAGTAGCTATTTTCCTGTTGGTGTTTCATTTTTTTATGAAGATTAATATGCATTTACCTTACTGGAGCAGTACATGGTTTTTCTATTTTGAACTTTGAAGAGTGATTAGGAGGAATATGTTCCTCGTGTGACATCACTTTTGCACCAAAGGAAACAGGAAGTAAAGTATCGGTAATAAAACACCTCCTTTTTTGAAAAACGCTCCATTACTTTAATACTGTAGGAATAAATGTATAGTATTTTTTCCTGTATTCACAATCATGTACATCTTTGTGTTGGGATCTCACTGTTTTTTTTTTTTTTTGCTCTGTTTTGTTTTTTACAAAGTCCAGTAAAAAGAAACAAACTGCTGACGTAAGTTACAAATTTGGTGACGTCTGACTGAAGTCTGGATTCTATTTAGCGCTGTCATATTAAAACGGGTTGAGTGGAAGTGATTGTTACGCGTCCTAGATCATGTATGCCTAAAAACTATGTATTTGTATTTGTATCTGTGTTCTGACAAAACATAAATAAGGGGCTTACTAAGTCCCAAGACACTGGATTTGTTTTCTGTCGTACGAGTTTTGTTTTTCTGAATCATCAGAAAAAGGGAATTCCAAGAAAAAGGAAAGTGACAAATTGAATCCACTGTGCTCCACCCTACGGTGTTTACATGCCACTCTTAAACAGACATGTTTTGGAGACAGTTGCTTCTGCTTTTTGCTTACACACACACACACACACACACGCATCCACACACATGATCTCCCCAGGTGATAGCCCCATCTTGGCCTGATGCACTATGAGGTAATGATTCCAGCAAGGACGGAGAGCTCTAAGAGGGAGTGACGGGGGGCGTGCAAGGGGCGAGATGGACGTTTTAGTATCTTGCAGCTGTGGGTGTTGCACGTGTTGTTGTACATGTTGCCAGAGCACCAAGCAGTTTCCCCTATGAATGTGTCATCGGATTGTTCCAACCCAGACACGCCCAGTGAACACAGAACAGAAAGTTGGATTTTAATTGATCATCAAAAACTCTGGATATGCATTTTTGCTCTATAGGTGCTTCCGAGAGTTTTGTTTCTCTCCAAATGTTTCTTAGCCAGGTGAAGCCGCTATCACCAAAGAGAGAGAGGGTACTTAAAATAAGTCTTCTCTTTCCTTTCAGTTCAATTTTACTCTAATCCGCTGCACTTATTCCATTTAAGATCCTTTGATTCCAAGATGGCTTCATTCGGACCCGGCAGAAACCCGAGCCGTGCTTCAGCCGGTGTTTTTGGCTCTGATCAGCTGGGAAAAATGTCAGAAGTTGATTGGCAGGGAGTTAGACGCTAGTCTGACGGAATGTCACCGACATGCCATCCACTTGTGGCTGTGTTTACTATAGTTGGGAGAAACCTGCGAAATGAGGTAAAAGGGGAGCCAAACATTAAAAAAAAACAAAATGAAAGAAACCAACTTTAGTACAAAGAACAGGTGCAACTCCTAGGACATGCACTCAGTGCATTGTCAAATTTTTATACTCTTTTCACCCGACTCTGTTGGGTTTTTGTGTGGTAGACCAACACAAAGTAGTACAACTGCAGAAAACATTTTTTGCAACATTTGAAAACGGAAGAAAATCCTGAAAATGTGGGATTATTTTAATGATGCTGTTTAAGAATAAACAGCATCAGGTAGAACAAGAAAAATTGCGGACATACCAGGGAGAATGTTGATGCATAACACGTAAGATATGACCAATTACCTACATTTACAGGCTGAGAAAGGAAAACATTGAGCCGAAAAGCAGCTGGAAGATCCTTGGTAACTCTGGAGATGTTGCTAAGAATCTCTTTCTTGGAAAACTATTAATCCTCCACTCCACGAAACTGGCCTCTGACGGACGAGAGGGCTGAGGAGAAAAACTTTTTAAGAAGTTTGTCATAATCTCCAGAGAGGGTTCGGCAGACATGTAGAAGTTGCTCTGGTCAGATGACGCCAGGACTGAACAGTCGCCCTACAAGTCAAGAAAAACAAAAGCGGACTAAACCTCGCAGTAAATCCGTGGGGATGCAATCCTTCAGCTGTGGCAAGGCAGATGGTCAAATGGGAAGATAGATCGAGTTAAATACAAGGCAGCTGTGGAAGAAACTCTGCTAGAGGCAACAATGCACTGGGGTGGAGGCTCGCCGACTGTCAGGGTCCAGCCATTTGCAGTCAGTGTTCTGTAACTTTTAGAAGCGTCTCGCCTTCAGAGCACTCGGATCAAATAAGTGGTTTATTAGTGGAATTTTGTACAACTTGCCCGCATGCTGACTAAGTAATTGAGTCATTATGTCCAAGTGTCTTTGGACTGAAACACATGTAAAAATTCTGGATACCTTTTGCCTTTTAAACTGGAGGTAAACACTCCTTGTTTCAATCAAGGTCTAGTTAAGTGGCGTTGGGCCGACCTGTGGTGTATCACACCAGCGGTGTGTCCGCATGCACTCGTCAAGGGGCTGGAGATCTACATGCCTGAGATGTGTCCCTGCTCCAACACAGCTGATTCAAATAAGCTCCTCGGCATGCCGTCCGGTTCTCCAGGAGCCTGCTAATGGTTCGTTCATTTGATTCAGGTGTGTCGAACCGGGATAATATCTGAAGCACGCAGCACTCTGGCCCTTGAGGACCGACTGAGCGCAACGCTGAATCCAGCAGAGAATCTGTGGCAAGGCCTGAAAAAGGCTGTCGACCGACACTCTGTATTCAATCTGGTTGACCTCGAGCTGCTTTGCAAAGAAGGACTGAGTCAGTAGGCATGAATGAAAAATGCATAGCAGAGTTTTCAGATTTTTGTCTGCAAAAAATCTTCAACTTTCCTGCTAATGCTGTGACACTGACCTTCGACCTTCTGATGGACGGTGAGGGTGGCTGTCCAGTTTGTACCCGGCCTTTTGACTGTTGACATAAGCTTAAGTTTTTAAGCTGAAAATTGGCAGAAGACAAGAAATCTGGTCAAATCAGGCAATGACAAGTAAATCCACAAAGGCTCTCTATGCTAACCAGGTTTCTTTTTTTGGTTTCTTTGGTTGTCGCTCTCAGATTTGGACAAACATCTTCTCACTTTTCGTGTCTGATGGGCAGCTACATCTCTCCTTACTGCAGTTTTATTCCCCAAATCGCAGTAACAGCATTTGCTCTGCGACAATGAGCCTCTCAGCAGATCATTTTTGAAAAAAAAACTTATTTAGAGGCAGTTTCCCATAACAACAGATACACACAGTGTGCAGCTGTGGTTTCAAGACAGCCAGCGTGTTGGAAAGTGGTCCCATTGCGCCCTCTGCAGTTTTAAATATAAAGCACCAAATCTGTTTAAATTTATTTCTGCTAGCAGGTTGGGGAGAAACCACATGCTTTTTGCAGGCATCTGCACAGATAAGACTGGATATTTGGCCTTTCTTCTTATCAGGAATAATTGAGCTTATTTTAGGTGATTGATTTGTTCACGTAGACCGGAATCTCAGTCCGTCAGTTTGAAGTCAGGGCCCTTCCAGCATATTGTTAGCATTTGCATTTATTTAAAAATAAAGTCTTGAGTTTTGGATCATATTCCCATGTCCATGTTTAAGCCATCACAAAATGTAGATCATTTCAGTGTAGCCTTCAATATTCCACCTCGAATGCTCCAAAAGTAGCTGTTGCCACTGATGGCAAACTGCTCAGTCTTTATCCGATCTGATCATAAAACTTTTATTATACAGAACATTTTTTCCAAATTCACTCAAACTGATGATGATGATGGTGGCATATCAACTTTGGAGCAGCACTCTGGCAGCATTATGATGTTATAGAAATGAGGAAGAGACTTAGTTTCTTTATTGCCATTGCACAAAGACATGACAGTGAATTTGGCAACGCCATGTCGTCACTCGGCTGCTGCAGAAGCCAAATGACATTATGACGTTGTGGACATGGCGAACTTGGGTAGTTTAATTCAAAGTTAAGATTAATCTGATTGATGAAGGCTCTTCGGACCTACACATGTGCTTTTAGTTTATCTGCCCGATCAGAACTGCCTGGTTTCAGGTTACCTGTTGTAACGTAATAGCGTAATATGGATAATTAACTTGTAATTTCATCCTACCCCAGGGCGCACACGCGAACTAAAATCGCACAAACTGCAGTCCAGAGTTTTTAAATGTCGCATAAGATTTCAACCTTTCACCCCATTTAGTCAGATGTATTTTAGTGTCCTGGTTAGGGTTGCCGCCCGTCCCGATACAGGACGCGATTCGTTCCGTATTTCTATAAATGTCCGATAGACACGCCTATCACACACATATCAACATTAAGTGCAACAATAATGACCAAAATAAAACACAGGTGGCGGAAGCTAAAGAACCCGAGGCTACGGACCGACGCTGTTGTCACGGTTGCCTAGAAACGGTCACTACGCAGCCGCGGAAAGGTGCCATCAACCCGGGTCTTTTTAAAACGTCCTTGACCCGATACTCCACCGTCCTTAGAAGCAAAACCTTTCGTAAAGATACATACGTGAGTGGGAATAATGTTTGTGAGGATGAATAAAAACAATTTTAAAAAATGTGTCCATCGTGGCGCAGTGTGATTACCAGACAGAATGGATCAGGAGAGGAACTAGACGCGTTAGAGCCTAAAGAACCAGAAATCAGCATCTCTTCATCCCTCAATCGTCTCCTGAGGCTTATACGGTAGAACATTTTATTATTAATTAAGTTTTTTATTGTGCTTTTAGTCGGCAATATTGGTTTATTTGCTTATAAATTATATCAGCCAAAATAATACTAATGGTCATTTAAAGAACAAATCATACAATCATCAATATTTCCTACTTTAAAAGGTTTGTTAATGCTTTCTGTATGCTTTATTTTGAAATGGTGATATATTTTATGAATTCAGTGCTCAGTGGTCATTTAATGCATTATTAATGCAGACACAGATCTGCAGCCCAGGTGCGGTTCTAGATGGGGGCCAACGGGGTACCTAAGAAATTATACTAAATAAATGTCTTATGTTAATACTCAGTGATGGATTTTTTTAACCTTCACAATTTTACTTTAACAATGAATTAAATATTCTAATGCTACACTTTTAGCTGCTGTATAGAGATAGGATCACACTTTCCATCTGCCAGGGATCTTCAACCTGGATCTCTGGAGACAGATGTGGCTCTTTGGCTCATTTAATATATCAAATTATGAAATATTGCTCAGTTTTTGTTTTTTGTTTGTTTCAAAAAACACTGACTAAAATACCAGAATGTTCACATAACTTTTATACTTTTGGCTGTCTGAGGATACATTTTAAATATTAAATCAGGTGTTATAATCAGTTACTTAGTACTTGAGTAGTTTACCAAATACTTTTTACACTTGCTTAATTAAACATGTTTAATTAAGCAAGGCCAGGTACTCTGATTGGAGTACAATTTTGGGGTACTCTAACCGACCTCTGCGCATGACTGATTACTCTATGGATAACTTTTTAAAAACAAAAAACACCGCCATAAAATAATGTCCATCACTGCAGCAGACGTCCCACCCCATGAGAGTAGGATGACGCGCCGTGGGGAGCGTCCCTTATTTTTATTTCTGAAAGGTGGCAACCCTAACTTATATATATTTATGTATGTTTTTTAAATTAAAGAATAATAATAAAGAATAATATTAAATTTTATATACAGTATATATATAACTGTATATCAGTTCATTGGTTTCTGTTATGGTGTTGGTAGGGATAGTTCTCAATGCTGCATTCACATCTTCAATGAGACTTGAACATGTCTCATTGAAGTGCAGCACTAGGCACAGCCAAGATACTGTGCAGAACCCTCAAGCTCCCAGGCCTCTGGTAGAGGACCCGAGCTCAGAGGATGAAACAGACCACCCACGGAGGGTGAGAAGGGAATTTTTATATATATATATATATATATATATATATATATATATATATATATATGAGCTGCTCAGTGCCTGAGCACTTACCTGTGCGTCTCCCGGTGCTGATGATCCATCTGCTGGTCGCTCCATGTCCTCTTGCCATCACACCCACCCGCCATCTCTGCGTCTTCATGGTTCCATGCGGCCAATCGGCCGCCGACCTCTGGTTCTTCAGTAGTTCAGACTGCGCTGTTGTAAGCGTCCGGACTGACCACAACTCCTTGACAAGATAGTGGGTGGAACACAGCCTGTGATCTTGTTGATCAGTTGTCACTTTGATCCCAACACTGTACTCGTCCTGTCCTTCTGTGGCCTTTTCATAGATGAAGATGTACCCATTTCTGCAAATGTCAGCTCCACAGTTGATATTTTCCAGTGATACCTGCTCATCTTCTGCCTTAAATACCAGCTCTCCACACATCAAATATGTGTAAAGGCTGCTGGTGTCAGAAGTTGTTGCCTGTTTCCAGCAAATAACTGAGGACTGATGGTATATCTGACTTCCAGTTTTTACAGGAACAGTTTTTACAGGTGATACCTGACCGATGGATACCTGACCCATTGGTCAGGTATCACAGGATGTCTTATATCATCTGGACTGTCTGGCCTTGGCAGTATCAAGGTCATCACATCTGTACCCTTTAAGAAACAGTCAATCTTTGTTTTGGACTTGCAGGTGCCACAATTCTCTGAAATCCTATTCCAATATCTCCCTAGAAGAGTACATGTTGTGTCACCTTGTTGTTCCTTTGGAAGAGGAATGACAGGACCAAGGCTATGGATAATATGTGAAGACTTCTAGCATTGTTCACAACAGTCAGCTGTGTACAGCTTACAGTCTGTGGTGATGCCAGACTGGGCCAGTCTGGACTCCTGGTTTGTCCTGATGTTTTACATCCCTGATCTGTAGAGTTTCAAGGAGTTCATTCTGAACTGTAAACACTTTGTGTGGAGGAAAGTCTCTACCTGGATGGTGGATTGCTTCAAAGAAAAACCTTGCAAACAATGGTGTCTCAGCAAAAAGATCAGAAATCTGCTCAGGAAACTGAGCCACAAGCCTTCTGACAACGGTCAAGTTCATGACGCTTTGCGTGGTGGCATTCATCCAACAATTGAAAAATGAGTTGGAAAATTTACAGAAGTACATAGCTGGGTCAAGATTTACATCCATCTGGATGAAATCATCTGTGTCATTTTGATTTCTATCTTCAGAGTTTTCTTCTGAAGAAGATGATTCCTCTGACAAAGAAAACTCATACACTTCTCCAAAATGTTCCCACATATTTCCAGTATTTGAGCTTCCCGAACGACCGTCCTCATCCTTAGAGGACGCATCCAGTTCTTCAGCATCCATGCTGTAAATATGGTCAGGATCATTTAGAGTGTCATTGTCTGAGCTTTCTTCGTCAGAAAACCATTCTTCTGATGAATAATACTCTGAGAGTTCATCAAAATGTGACTCAGCAGTCCCAGCATCTCTCTTGTTAAAATAAACATCGTTTGTAGCGTCCATGATCTCAAAATGGTCTGTGTCATTTTGATTTCCATCTTCAGAATTTTCTTCTTCTTCTGAAGATGATTCCTCTGACGAAGAAAACTCATAAACTTCTCCTAAATGTTCCCACATATTTCCAGCATTTGCGTTTCCCGAACGACTGTCCTCATCCTTAGAGGACGCATCCAGTTCTTCAGCATCCATGCTGTAAATATGGTCAGGGTCATTTTGGGTGTCATTGTCTGAGCTTTCATCAGAAAACCGTTCTTCTGATGAAGAATACTGTGAGATTTTATCAAAATGTGACTCAGCAGTCCCAGCATCTCCTTCCTTAGAGGAAACATTGTTTGCAGCATCCATGGTCTTAAAACTGTCTGTGGAATTTTGAATTTCATCCTTATTGTTTTCATCAACGGAAGACTCTTCCTCCGTTGAAGAATCAAAGATTATTTCAAAATTCATCAGACTTTCCCTGCTGTCACAGCTTGCTTGAACAGCCAGGTCCACGTGTTCATGGGGAACATCAACACTTTCAAAAGCATTAAAGTCTTCAAAAGTGTTTTCAGTATCCCCAGCGCAAGCTTCCAAGTGAGGCTCTGTTTTGATTTCATTAACACTTTCCAAATCAGCAGTGTCCTCAGACGACAAATCCTCCTTGATGGTTACTTCCTCAACTTCAGAGGAAGTTTCCATGTCTTCCGGCATAATCTCCTCAAAACAAAAGTATTTCCATCTATTGTATTCTTTGCTTCCCACTAAAAGTCCTTCGTCTTGTGCTGAATCATCTCTGTGGTTTGAGTTTTCTTCGGCGACATCCTCAAAACCAAAGTATTTAAAACGTTCGTCAGAAAGGCTCGCATCTGGAATGTCTTCATCCTTAATCTTATATACCAGGAGTTTTTCAACTCCCTTCGTCACGAGATAGCCAAGACCCCAACCGATCATAAGAGTCATTTTTACTGCACTGGAAATACTTTCTAAAATCAGTCTTTGAAACCGTCTCTCTCGAAGTGTTCTACCGCCAATGAAGTTGAAAGGCAAACTGAGGATTCTTGTATTCCAAATTCTAATAATAATCTTTTGAACCTTTATGACATCATCGATGAGAACACCGATGGCATGATGATGTCAAACAACCATATGTCATGTTCTTGTTTGTTTTAGTTGCTATGGAAACACAATGAGTTATGTATGATGTAAGACTACTGTCAATTAAAAATCCATTCGTAGACATCTAAATTCGTGAATGTAAGTCAATAAATGTACATAAATTTAGGTTTTGTATTTGTCCTGTTTTCCAACTCATACATATGTGTAGAAATCAAAGATTTTACAATTAATACAAATGTTTTTGATAGGTTATATAGAGAGAGTAAGTATTTTTCCAGAGGTTAGACACAGATCAGTCACATTTAGAAACTGGCTCTAAGCCATCTGCTTGATCTATTATGAACTCTTAAACTTATCATGTCTTGCCTTAATTGCTTGCTCTGTTCAGAAGGAAAACATTTAACATATAATAATTACATGATTATTATTATTATTATTTTACATTTTAACTCAGTGACAAGGATGATGCACTAAGCTGATCATCAGCCAAATAATTTTATGTTTAATCTCACCTTATTTATTTGTTTACCTTTTCTCATTCTCTAACGCCCCCATCTCAGCCTCTTTACTGTGTGTTTATGAGTCGATCCTTTGTGAGATCTTCTGTTTACTCTTTACCACTGCAGCATAAAGTGACACTCAAAACATTTGCAATGGAGGTTTTGTTCTTAGTTTGTTTCTTTGATTCATCTCCAGCTAACGTTCCGGGCAAGAGGCAGGGTTCACCCTGGACAGGTCACCAGTCTGTCACAGGGCAACACAAGACAGACAGGACACTTAGGGACAATTTAGAGAAACCAATTAATCTTATAGTCATGTCTTTGGACTGTGGGAGGAAGCCAGAGTACCCAGAGAGAACCCACCATGCACAGGGAGAACATGCAGACTCCATGCAGAAAGACCCCGGGCCGGGAATCAAACCCAGAACCTTCTTGCTGCAAGGCAACAGCTCTACCAGCTCTACCAGCTCTACCAACTGCGCCACTGTGAGGCTGCGTTAAGCATGTTATGATAAAAAAAACAATAAAAGTAGCAGCATATAATAACTGAACTTTTTGCCAGTCATTTGTGGGACTTGAGTTAATGTTAGATTTAAATTAAGACCAGATCAGTTTTTAGTCTCTTGAACAGAAAAATGTTTTTACTCTCTTACCATAAAACTAGGATTTGATTTCCTTTCACACCTGGACTCAGTGAAAGAATGTCATGTCAATTTCACCTTCAAACGATATTTACTTTGAAAATTAGTGACGTGTTAAATTCTTGTTAAATACTTTAGGCTATACGAATAATATTCAATAAATCTGAATATTATTGAAAAGTTAATTTATTTCAGGAACTTTATCACTAATTGAACACATTATGTAGATTAATTACACACATGGATGTTTGATGTCCTTTATTTCTGTTAAGTGTGATGATTTTCCTCAACAGTTCATGAAAACATCACATTTAAAATTAGATTATTGCCTCAGACCAATGAAAATTTTTACTTTTAAAAACAAAAACAGAAAAGTATGCCAATTAGCTACTTAAAGGTTATTACTTTGAAAAGGTACTTTTAATCTCACAAGACTCATGAAGACATTTTTAATTATTGAGTATGACTGTCGTATCTGTGCTTTGAACATGGCTGAACATCCTGACTAAGACTGGGTGAGTTTGAGAAAATATATTTTCAGGAAAATAACGAAACACAGGAACATAAACAGTGATCACTCACAATGCTTTTATCAAATGCTGAGTGTAATGATTCTGTGTAACGACAGGCTGTTATAACCAAATGTTGTGTTTTTACATGAGAAAATGTCAATCATTCATTAATGCATTAGTGTGGATTATCAGTCATCAGGCAAAACCATCCTGATGCTGGTGTTGGTCGTGTCATTAGCTGGACTGATGTTATTACTCCTGTGCTGCAGTTGTTACCACATCTTCTTGTTTTCACATTTGGATTTCTTTCCGATGTTGGCAAGTAGGACAGGGATCATACAGATCCACATCTGGTTAGAGCTTAGTAATCATTTATTTAACTGATTTTATCTATTTCAAAGAGTCCAAACTCAAAGAAACAAATTTAATTCACTGTTTATCCCAGTTTGTAAACAAGGACAAAGTTTAGTTTCAGGACAAAAAAGTTAAGCATCAGTTATTTCCTCAGGAAATTCAAGGCTATTGCTTCAATAGACCAACATGAGCTCAGAGTGTTTGGAAGGAGGATTTTAACCCTTGTGTGTGCGAGACTGAAGCGATACAGTTGATGCCGCCTCGGGGCCCACGCGGCAAAAACGACACAGTTGATGCGTTACAGAGGAAGCCAACCTGCCGCTGCAACGGTGGTGTAGAGCAACACAAACACCAGAGTTCACAGTAGATGCCAGCATGCAGCCGAGTGAACACAGCTAGCTAGCTATCCATCAGAAGGTTCAGCTAATCTGTTGTGGAAATCTGAGTTCAAACTGAAATAATGTTAAATATTTTTGGATTTTTGATTAGGAAAAAGAAGACGAAAAAAAAAACAAACATGAAAAACGCCTGACCTCAAAATAGAAAACATCCAACTATTTACTATTTCCACCCATTAATCCAAAAACTGACATCTGATCATCAGCTTGAAAAAAACATGACATTCATAACCATGATAAAGAAAATGTTCAGCAATTGATGCTAGAATCAATTAGAAAATATAAAAAGATCCAAAAATGTGTCTTTAATCAACATTAATGAGAAGATAGCTTTTATGTTTTATTTCATCACCAAACAGGGCATATCTCCATATAAAATTACCATTAAGAAAAGCACTCAAAGCTGATAAATCAGTTCTCTAAATCAGTGACGTTGTACAGAATTTCAAAAATGTGTCATTTATTTCTTTCAGTGTAAAATATTTTGTGATGTTTAATACTTTAATGAAAAAACTAACATTTGCTGTACTTCTCCATTTATTCTGATAAAACAATAAAACAGCCTAATAATCAATGATCATTAGCGGTCATTTACAACAAGCTTTAAAGCATTAAACATTATAAATACTTCATAACAATATCAGTGACACTATACAGACTCAGAACCCTTTGATACAAATACAAACTTATTATTACCATGACATCAAGTTTTGCTCAAAGAAGGAAAATCAAACCAACCAAAAAAAAAAAGGTTTGCTTATTTGCTTATTAATAATATCAGCCAAAATAATACTAATGGTCATTTAAAGAACAAATCATACAAATAGACATCAATATTTCCTTCTTTAAAAGGTTTGTTAATGCTTTCTGTATGCTTTATTATGAAATGCTGATATATTTTGACTAAAATACCAGAATGTTCACATAACTTTTATACTTTTGGCTGTCTGAGGATACATTTTGAATATTAAATCAGGTGTTATGATCAGATACTCAGTACTTGAGTAGTTTACCAAATACTTTTTACACTTGCTTAATTAAACGTGTTTAAGGTATGCTACTCTGATTGGAGTACAATTTTGGGGTAATCTAACCGACCTCTATGCATAAACAATTGCTCTATGGATCACTTTTTAAAAACAAAAAACACCGCCATAAAATAATGTCTATCACTGCAATGGACGTCCCACCCCATGAGAGTAGGACGACGCGACGACGCGCCCTTATTTTTATTTCTGAAAGGTGGCAACCCTGGTCCTGGTGACACATGATTAGTTGTGTTAAAAAAAAAACTGAAACAAAGAAAATTGTTTTACCTTGAACTGTGGTGAGGTTTAGATCTGATTTAACTATTAAAGACAAAAAAGCTTCTGCCTTATTTACTTAGCCCAAATGGCAGGTTTTATGTTGATTGGATAGACGTTTGGGAAGTTTTAAGCAAATGTTTGGTCTAATTTGTGACCCGATTTTATTGCCTTAAAGAAGATACAAGACATAGAATCATCATTCTATATAAGCTGCCATTTTGGACTAATCAGATTTCACTGATCCTGCCACAAAGCATGAAAAATATGTGCTGTGTTACCTGCTGCGTAAATGCTAACTAGCTTGACTGTTCAAACTTTCACCAAAGAATTGGCCTTAAAGTCAAAAGTTGTATTTATTTTCGGCTTGAGTTTGTTTGTGTAGTCCAACATTATTTGTTTTTAGCGCCATTGTAGTTGATTTTTACTTGTTTAGTATTTCAGGTTATGAGTTATTGTTAACAGTTCCCGTTTTGGTATCTAAACACTAGATGTTAGTTATTTTAACACATATTTTTTTTCTCTAGAAGCCTAACCTATTGTGCTTGGTCAACCCAACTATTTATAATAGGTGGCAATAGTCCTCTACAGATTCAAAATTGTCTCTCAAGATCTTCCCTTCTGTATATAATTGTGATCCAAGTCAGATTGTTTTTAAGCCTGCAGCTTTTAGAGTGAAAATGTTGAATTTCTTTTTATTATCTGACCTCCCAAATATTGACTGGTGGAAGCAAATGATTCTATTTTGAATGGAAAAATGGAAAATTAGGCAGGAGGCCAGTTGTGTTTCAAACCATCCATGTCATATAAATTTGACTGTGATTAATTAAAGTGAATTACTCCAAAAAAAAACCCAAATTGTGTGTTCATTTGGGGTCGGTATCATTTATCACCTCCTGACTCGTTGGACTGCTTAATCAATTCATGCTCACGAATTAATCCATCTTAAGTGTTTCCATAAAACTAATGCTGGGTGTCACATGGAAGTGGTAATTCATCAAGGCTTGACCAAAAGAAAAAAAATGTAAACTACGCAGGCAGTGAGTGGGTTTCTTTCTCACACACACAGTGTTTCTGTGTAGCACACAAACTAAAATTTAGAGTGTTAAGCAATGGAAAGTCATTCCTTGTTTTATTTTTATTTTATTCTTTTACTCCCTTATTTCAAAGTCTTACAACCAGTTAGAAACATCTCTTTAGCAACTATTTTTATAGACAAATGGCATTACTATGCCTTTGAGCAATTTGGAAAAGCCCAGGTGATGATGTCATGACTTTGGAGGAGAACTTGTGGATTTATTTTACGGCAGCACCTTGTATACAAAAAATAAATCAATCAAAAGTATAACGGGTATAAACAGAGAATGTCCAAACATTCTTTTTATTTGGAGGTAAAACGTGGATGTCAGTAACCCTGAACACACCATCCCAACTGTGAAGTACAGTGGTGGCAGCATGAAGGTGTTTTACAGCAGGAGGACTTGTGCACTACACGAAACAGATAATATCATAACGAGAGAATGATATGTGTAAATATCGAAGAAACATATCAATATATCTGCCTGGAAGGTAAAGCGTGGGACTCAAACGGGTCATCCAAATGTACAATGAGTCATTTCATACTGAAACACTAGATACAGAGGAGGTTGAGGAGAACAAAATCAATGTTTTGGACTGGCCAAAAAGTAAAAAACAAAACAAAACACCTGACTTTAGTCCTAAAGGAAATATGTGTAAATGGGCCAAGATTCTACTCAACTATTTTAAGAATCCAATGGAAGGACATCCAAACCATTTTACCCAAGTAACATGATCAGACAAAGTATAAAAGTGTATTTTTATACAATATATGTAAATAACAGGATTTATGTGTTTAAATCTTACTATATTTTCTCCATTGGATTTTACCGTCTAAACACAATTTTACACCTTTTAGTGCTTCAATTTGGAATAATACAAAATGCATTTAAAAAAACAAACAAATAAATAAAATGGATAGAAAAGAAAATTGGATACTTTTAGTCCATCTAATGGATGACAAAGAAGGTATTGTAAATTTTATTAAATTCCAAGTGAAATTTATCCTTGATTGCACACACAAAAAATGTCCTTGGTTGTTGTTGCTCATTGTATTTCTTCATGCTCTAAGTTTTAGAGAATAAGAAGTAATGGATGTGCATTTTGGTAGAAAGAAAGTCAAACTCAAAATTTTCTTTGAAAAAAAACTTGACTTTTATCTAGAACAGAGTTCATGTTTTTACATTTTTAAATTTTATTTTAAATTTGTGCTGACTTATTATGTGTTTTTTATTATTTCGAATTGTACTACATGCTCCCTGGATTCGGTTAGACAGATATTTAAATTGTTGATGCATCTTTATTTTATATAGACCACCTTGTTTTATGCTTTATTCTATCGTTGGAAAATTGCCAAATTAAAAATGAGTAATGAGTTCATATTTTTCCTTTCTTTTCCAATACGTCTTCAGCTTTTATTATCCGTCAGTAATTCACTATCAATGTATTTATAAGGCAAAATTCAAAGTCCTTTGTGCGCTAAATTGTTTTAAGAGGTTTTAACGGGCATCTTTGTTCAATATTCCCACGGTACAAAATGCATCATGTGGTCTACCAGCTGATGTAGAAAAAACCCGGGGACAACAAGGCCGCCTGTGACGCATCGCTCACGCTACGGTACGCCATTTGTGTCTAGCAGCAAAAAAGCGCGCACCGTGGAAACACTCACCTAACAAGGGGTAAGTCCGCTTGATTTATGAAATTTAGTCCATATTTGTACTCAAGCTGCGTTTAAATTGGCGACATTTATGGATATACGGTGTTTTAACGTGCTGTTCAGACTAAATGGGTGACTAATTCAGAGGTCGATGTTAGCCTCCTTTTTGGGCCTCTGTGCTGCCGTCGTTTTCCAAACGTTCGAGCTTGTTAGACCCGCCTTAGCCCTGCTATGATTGGCTGTTATAGCCGAGGGAGGCATTTCATTGGACGCGCTGTGTGAAAGTACAGTAGAGGAACGTGTTGCTAGTTAGCAAGTTAGCAGCAGACTTCAGCTTCAGCAATGCTACATAATTTTACTCTGACACGGGGACATAAACTATTGAACCCTCAAATATATGGATTTTTGCAAAAGTGGTGCACCTTGCGGAATGGTTTTTTTTAATAGTTTTTCTCTGGTGTAGACGTTTTAGCGTGCTTTACAATCATCTGGGGCTAACTTTAACACGACTTTCAGTTAATGTTGACGGGCTAGTTAGTAAGCAAAAAGTCAAACTTAATGTAGTCAGCCGCCAAAATGAACAACTTGGCTGTGTTTTTAAGTAGTTTTGTAAAATATGAAGGACGTAAGATGTTGCATGCATCTAAATCTGCATCTCCTTTCATAGCAGCTATCGTGCTAAAACTAAACCTTTCACTGTCCGTTTGGACAACATTTGGTCTTCTCCTCAAATATTATCCAGGCAGGCATCAAAAAATCTACTTTCACTAGTTTTATAAGATTTTGTTGAAGATCTGTTGCCTCCACCTTTATTCCACACGTCCAGTGGATGTAGCTGATGTTTCATTGTCAAAATAAAAGAATGCCTCTGTGGTTTACATTTTTCGGCTTTCTTGAAATGTTTGTTAAAGCTATGTTTTATAGATTTTTCTTATACTTGTGGATACAAAAAAGTTGCATTAGTTTAATTTCTAAGCATGTTAGCAACTAGAAAAAAACAACAGATGGATGGTCACTTTAGAAAGTGGAAATATAGAAGTTAAATTAGGAAATGAAATGAAAAAATAAGTAGGTAAATGGTAAATCCCCAGTCTTTGGCTTGTTCAAATTGCATGCAAACAGTTATTGAAAATTGTGTTTTCTGTCCATACCTGGTGTGTTTTGACATGGAAACAGAACTTAAATTATTGAAAAAATAGTAAAAGCTTTGCCAACTGGGCAAGGTTTGAAAACACAAAAACATACAAAAGTGAACAATTACACATTAACACTAGTAGGATACATTCATATGCCCATTGAAGTGCCATTTGAACTGTGCAGTTACACTTCCCTAAATATTCATCCTGCTTGAACTTTTTCACATTTATGTTACCCCCAAAAACTTCAAGGTGAAAGAATTGTATTGAAAATGCTAACACAAAGTAGCATATAGCTGAATTATGTTCAGCCCTATTTACTTCTGATGAAAAACCACTGCAACCATCCATCCATTTTCTTTACACCCTTGTCCCTAATCAGGTCAGGAGGGTTGCTGGTGCCCATCTCCAGCAAACGTTCCGGGCGAGAGGCGGGTTCACCCTGGACAGGTCGCCAGTCTGTCACAGAGCAACACAGAGACAGACAGTACAGACATGGATCCAAACTGGGATCAAGATTTGAAAACTAATTTTCACGGATACGCTTAATTCACCCATCCATTCTGACTATATCGGAATTAAAAACAAACATCTCAGAGGATGAATTCCACCAGCGTCTCCTACACCCCCCCTAAAATAAACTGATTATAAAAAAAACGATATAATTGAATTTACAATATTTACAGCATTAATATAACTCAATTAAGAGCCAAATAAAACCTGCTTTTAAATACGTTTTCATAAATAACAACGATCATTAAGATTGCATTTTTGCTTGTAATATTATGGTTTACATATATATTTTTTAAATCCCATGTGAGATTGAATATTTTGCAATCAAACTCACCGATCATATTTACTCCAACAAAACCAGACTTTACCTAAATGTTTTAATCTGAGATAAGGTTGAGAAAAGCTGCAACAATTACAGCGTTAGGATGGATTACCTACAGTGGTTATTTATGTTACTTATAGGTCCCTCGGATAATAATGATAGCGATGTAACGAAACCTTTTAATTCTTAGAAACAACAACCTGTTATGTTACCATGCTTTTAGTAACAGTTTGTGTCTATTAACACTAGATGGCGACATTTACTCATGTTTAACCAGACGGAGTTGAACTGGATTTACCTTCACATAATCTTCTTGGCTGTGGTGTCCAAACTTTTTGCCATGCAGGCCAAAATTGTGAAGATGACAGTAGTCATGGGCCACAAAGATTAGATTTTTAAATAAAAATGCAAAAAGGAATGTGAGATTTTTTTATTTTTTATTTTTTATTGTACATGCAAAACAGTAGTCAAAAATGGGATATTTAAATGAAAGTAATGTTTTTTGTAGGAAATTAATATGTAATTCATGGTAATTCCGAAATATGTAAAAAGTTTCACATTGCTCTTATTAAAAGAAAGACATATCATTTCTGAAATTATAGGGTCAATTGTCATAGGACATTATGAGATACATACAAACTCATTTTGAGAGCTACATCTGATCTTGGAGTTGGTATTGGCTGTTATGCAGTAATATATTCTAGACACTTGGACATGCCGCATATAAACATGTTGTATTTCTTTCTTTTCTTTTTTTTCCTCAGGATTTTGATGCGGTTTTGATGACACCACTGGATTTCACATTTGCGCGAAACTATAACAGGAAATGATATGGAAAAAGCCCTGGAATTAGGAGAGGGGGATGCTGAGAGCAAATCAGCTGAAAACGACTTTGTGAGGGTGCCGGCAGATGATATGGAGATGGAACAAACCACAGGGGTCTCCCCTGGTAGTGCTGGTGAACTCGATAAGGCAGAGGAAGAACGTGCTGAGAGGCCATTGCCAGACGGTGGACGCGAGGGCGGGGAGAACGTTTGCAAAGTTTGTGGGTTCTCAACCATGTACCCGAGATCACTGAAAATTCATTATACACGAAAACATGGGAAAGTCACTGAAAAAAATCCTCAACCTCATGAAGAAAAGGTAAATAATCTTAATGCCAGTCAAGTCCAAGAGCAAGCCACCATAAAAATCGAGGAAGACGACGGTGAACAAAACCAGAGTCCAGATTTAGACCAAGAAGAGACCAACACGGCTCAGGAGAGAAGAGTGAGCAAGCGAACCCCGAAACCTAAGATAATTTATTCCTGCAACTACTGTGGACATGAATTTAGAGACAAGGCTCCTCTTGATGTCCACATTCAGAGATACCATGCCAAAGATGTCCCTTTAACTTGTGAGTATTCCCTTATCTCCTGTTCACAGTTGACATTTCATCCATGAAAATATTTACATCCTCATCCATACAGCTGAATTACATTTTTAAGTAAATTGAATATTAACATTGGATACTGATGACCATGATGTTTCTCTGTACTTGTTGAGAAAGGCTAAAAAGAAGGATATCTCTCTGTGTCTTGTTAGTTGAGGCGGAGGAGAACGTGGGCGAATCGGAGGAAGCCGTGGAGAGCTGCAGCACTGAAAAGGCTTCACCGTCAAAAGTGGCACCAAAGCGTGTTCTCAGCAGGTTCCAGCTGAAATGTCCAATCTGTGATTTCAGGGTGGGCAGCACTGCAGTGCTGGAAAATCACGCTCGCGATAAACACCCCACCCTAGAGTGGCTCCGCTGCAAAGTCTGCAACTTTTTTGCAGCTACTTCAGAGTGGATGAGTACTCACCTGTCGTCGGATGGACATTTGGAGCAACAGAAAGTAAAAAAAAGCTCAGAAGCTTCTTCATTTGAAAAGTGCGTTGAGAAGGTTAGCAGAGACTGTGCGGGAGAGGATGCAGTTGTGGGTCACCTCGATCAGGTGGTCCCCGGAGAAGAGGGGACTACTTTGATCGAAGATCAACAGAAAGCCGATGAGCTGTCAGAGGCAGCCGAGTCTGTGCTGACTGAGGAAGAAGATGCAGAGCTTGAACCTCCAAGAAAGAAAAGAGGAAGACCAAAACAAGGGTCTTCTACTACTTGTGGATACTGTGGCTTGGTTGTGTCCAACGCCACTAATCTCAGTGTTCACGTTCGCCGCAAACACAGCAAAGATTATGGCTACAGCTGCACTTTGTGCAACTACAGCTGTGTTACCAAGGGAGATATGGATCGTCACTGTTTTACTAAGAAGCATGTGAAAAGGGCACAGGAGAGTTCGAGTAAGAGCTCGGCGAGGGCCAACTCCGGTGCGCCGTTGCTTGAGCCAACCAGCGCACCAGCTACTGGCACACAGCCTACTGACGCAAGGCAAGAACAGGATGGGGAACTTCTTGGAGACCGCAAAGACGAAGCCCAAACTGAGTCTGACACAAGCCAGCATAAAAGCAAGTATGACTCTGTCAATGCTTGCAGTCTTTGTGATTTTGTTGCCCAGTCAATCCCATCCCTCCATCTCCATGTCAAGAGAAAGCACACCAAAGATTTTGAGTACGTTTGTCTAGCATGCAGCTACTATGCCGTTACTAGTAGGGAAATGTATCGTCATGCTAGCACAGAGAAGCACAAACAAAAGAGTCAGAAATACCTGGAACATCAAAAGGGCAAAGAACAAAGAGCTTCAGAACATCCCTTAAAAGAGACGGAGATCAATGAGCCTCCTGGGCAGAACTCCAGCACTGTCTGTGAACATCCAAACCCCTCAGATTGGTCAGGATCTTGCTACATTGACAGCCCGTGTGTGGAAATGCAAGATCCAGCTGCGCCATCTGTCACTACAGAGATTGTTCGTGTTGTGGTTGGTGGAACTGAAGGTGAAGATGAAATGCAAGTGTCAACTAATACATCGCCGGCTGACAATGAACCAGAGTCAACCAATCGGACAGCTGAGATGACTGTGCAGCAGGCTTCAGCCGAACTTCAGCTTCCATTAGATGAGTCTCCACATGAAGAGAATCAGAATTTAGAGGGTACACAAACAGGAGAGGAGACTTCAAAGGAAGATGCAGCGGTTGTTGATATGCAAATGTCCAAAGCTCCCCCGTTTGATGCCAGCATTGTTTCCTTCAAGGCCCTTGCAGAGCAGGAGGTAACATTGGCAGAGAGTATGGCACTGGAAGGAGAGGCCCCTGTCATATCTTTGATTGGAGGGATAATATCTAGCGTCACGTCCCCCAGCTCTACATATGTGAGAAAGCTCAAACCCAAGGAGGTGAAGGTCAGGGATGAAGCCAAAGCCTGCAGCTCTCGCATACGCTGCGAGGACTGCGGCTTCATGGCGGACGGCCTCAGCGGCCTCAATGTCCACATCTCAATGAAGCACCCGTCCAAAGAGAGGCACTTCCACTGCCTGGTGTGCGGCAAGTCCTTCTACACCGAGAGCAACCTGCACCAGCACCTCTCCAGCGCCGCCCATCTCCGCAACGAGCAGAACAGCGTGGAGGAGCTGCCTGAGGGGGGCGCAAGCTTCAAGTGCGTGAAATGCACCGACCGCTTCGAGACGGAGCAGGACCTGTTTGTCCACATCAAGGAGAAGCACGAGGAGCTCCTGCGGGAGGTCAACAAGTACGTGCTGGAGGACACGGAGCAGATCAACCGCGAGCGCGAGGAGAACCAGGGCAGTGTATGCAAATACTGCGGCAAGGTGTGCAAGAGCAGCAACTCCATGGCCTTCCTGGCACACATTCGCACACACACTGGTACGTGAGCTCGCCTTCGCACACTCACTCACTGAATCTTCATCCCTCTCTCCTACTTTGAACATGTTGTGAAAACATGCATATCATTATTAGTAGTACCACATAGTTTAGCTGCTTGATTTGAAAACATCATTACATATGCATTATTACAAATTCACTACTTTGCAACGGCATACATTATTAAAACCTCTTGTAACTGATACAGATTACATACGCTGCTCTTTGGAAGTCTGGGTGAGCACTTAAATGTGACACGTTTTCCTGAATATCTCAAAACAATAATCTCCTTTAGTGAGTGTTTAGCGATTAGGCCTTTGTTTTTTTTTAGATGCAGCAGCCTTAAATTGGGCGAAACAGACTCCTTCAGTGGCTGCTGAGGCTTTTGTTAAGGCCACTATCTACTTCAGCCAGGTAATAGTTCTTTTTTGTAGAGGTGAAGGTAGAGACTGATTGAGCTTCAAACCAACAGGAGAGACGCTAATGGACCCCAGATTGGGATTTCCTGAGCAACGCTTGGTCAGAGACATGTGCGACTCATAATTGATGTGTCCATTACCAAGACTCAGTTGTAATTATAGTCAATAAGTCTCTGTAAATGTGTTAAAGCTTAGGCTAAAAGCATTGGAGGTCCAAAGAGAGGTGGGCTAATAATTTAAAATAATCAATGCAGACATATTCAAAGCCTTTAATTTCCCTGGTGTCTGTATGTCCATGTTTGCGCATATATATATATGTGTGTGTGTGTGTGTGTGTGAGAGAGAGAGGGGTTGTATGCCTGACGAGTGTGTGTGTGTGTGTGTGCGTGCGTGCGTGTGTGTGTGTGTGTCAGCCCTCATGGCTAGCTGATTATCCTCAATCCATTAGGATTTATCTTGTCATTTATAATGCAAAGCAGGGCTGCATTGGTCAGGGCTTCGGCTGGGAGACGTCCGGCAGGTTAAGAACACGGGGCGCTCCATTACTTTTCCCTGACCGTGTGTATTAATTGCTTTTAAAATCAACTTAATGCAGGAACGAGATGTGAGGGCGCCATCAATAAATGCCCCTCTCTGCCTCCCATAGTCCATCCCCCCTTTCAGGCTAAACTTTAATGGGACTTTAATTGAAGTCCGTGCTCTGTGTTTACTGTGTGTGTGTACATGTGTCTTTGTGGGCGTGTGAAGCCTCCTTTTAGAGTCAGACAAAGTAAGGAAGGTTTCCACTTGGAGACAGTGGATGGCCTGAGTGGGTATTTTAGCTGACCAGCTAACCCGATGACTATTTATCCAAGTTTGACATGACTGTTGATTTTACCTTTATGTATAACTGCCTGGCTAAAGAAAAAAACATGTAATTATCATGAAAAAGGTAAGTATTTTTTGTTGCTCCTTTCAGAGGGTGAAACTCATGAATTATATAAACGTCGAGGGCGAAAAATCTCCCTGTTGTCTTTTGTAGTTTTGATGCTTGAAAATTAGAATATTGTGTATAATTAATTTATTGGAAACTCAAGTTGTCACACCCTAGTCAGCTAACTAACTCAAAACACCTTCAAAGGTTTCTTGACCCTCTAAGTGGTCGATAAGTCAATAGACTGGACAGATGTCCAGAAGACTCTCATACACACCCTCCACAAAGAGGATACGCCATAAAAGATTATTGCTGGTTGTTCAGCTTGCTGGATCCAAACATGTTAATAGGAAGCTGAGTGGAAGAAAAGTATTTTAGGAAACACTGTGGTAAGAAAAGGTGCACCACCAACTTGGATAACTTCGGCCTTGAGAGGATTGTTAAACCAAATGTATTTAAGGATTTGTGGGAGCGAAAGTCCAGACCCAAATTCAATTGAGAATCTGTGGCAAGACTTGGAAATCAAATTATATTTGCCTTATGCCTCACAATTATAAACTGATTTTGTGTTGATTCAGCCCAGAAATTCAAGGGGCATCAGCACATTTTATTCCAGCGCAATCTTCTTAAATTTAAGGGGGGTGTTGGAAGAAATGACGCCATAGTCCTAGATTAATGCAGTTTATCTAATTTTACAGATCTCACATCACGGTTCTTCGTGTGCCAAAGTCTGATTTCTTCCTGCTGAACTCAAACGGCTTAACGCTGTGAAAACTGGAGGTTAAATCCCAATGATTAATGCGTAGCTTCTACATTCTTCATATTAATGGTTACCCTACACATATTCATAATTTTACCCGGTGTCATAATTCTTGAGTTTTGAGGTCACTTACTTAGTGTTACTTAAGAAAATGAAAGTAGTGACACCGAGGTCCCAAAAGATGGCGTCCAGTCAAGGGCACATTAAAGTTTCAAATAAACAGTTTGTTTTGTTTTTATCCAACAGTGCGGTGGGCTTGCTTAGGTGATTAAATCCCCACTTTTATGAGCTCTTTCCGTTTCGAAGACGAGCCTTATTTCTCCTTGTTTTGACAGCATATGTCAGTTACTATTATTGCTAAATTCCCTCATTACAGTGAATTATTTACCTTTTCACGTGCGGCCATTCATTCTGAGAGTTTGTTCGCGGGGGCCGCGGAGCGGCACGGTGGGGTTCTGCCAGTTTCTGAGCAGGGAGCACGTCCAGATCCTTTTAATTAAGACCTAGTTTTTATTCACTTGATTAATCAGTGAAATCAGGGAACGGTGGTGGGAGGCTGCACACAGATTTGTCAATTTGTCCCTTTAAGGAAACCCGTACACATGGCTTGCGTTTTTGCCAATGAGCTGGAATTAGCATTTCGAGCTAAATTGGTCACTTTTTCACCAAAGCGAGCTGTCTGACCTCAGACCGAGGCTTCAAGCAATGCGCACACATGCAAGGCATGGGAGTTAACACACAGGGTGGGATTTGGGTTCCTATTTAGAATTGCTAATAAAAAGAAAATAATTTAAAAGAACACCCAATACAATGGCAATTTCTTTGTATGGATTTTTTTTTAAAAGTGGCTTTTAAAAGTAAATATGCTCCCATTAATATTTCAGCTTTCAGTGATTCTTGAGAATAGGGACAAAACGGGTCCTATGGATAAAACACAAAATTTTAATAAAATATACACAAAATATATATATTTTTTTCAAATATCTGACTAAACTAATCAGGGTCATGTGATCACAACAATGTATATTTTCCTGGTGTTTGCTGAATATTTTTTTATTTTAAACATTGTAATCGGTGGATGTTGCCTGTAAAATCCCTTGTCCTGGAGCAGAACTCAATACATTATAATAGTTTAAAACAATTAAAGGAATACTAAGATAATATATTATGACAATTAAGTATAAGTATTCATATAAATAATTATAAAAGTATCAATAAATTGAATCAAAAATAATGTTTATATATTTTACAACTCCATTGAAATTTGTCCCAAGTTTTTGTCAACACCGTCAAACATAAAAAGAATGTAAAAAAAAATAATCAGGCATTACTGGGGGGCACCAGAACTTCTGAGGACCCCATGACCTCTTCCTTTCTCTTTCTTTGCTCAGAGGGCTAGTTAGCTCTGGTTAGCATATCTTAGTCTTTAGGTTTTTCTTCTTTTTATTTATAAGATACTCGTCACAACCAAGATATGCCAACTCCATAACTGACAATTTACAAAACTTTGATGAAATTTTGTGAAATAAAAGCTTAATTTTGGTATATTATAAAGATTTCATGGACCTGATGAGCTACAATATGGCCTTCTTCAGAATAACATCATATAAATTATTTCGTCAACTCCGTCAGATGTCAACTCCATCAGACTTTTTGTGACTCTTTCAGTGAAATTGTTGACAAATCTCACTTAAATGTGCAATTAATTCATTTTAATGTATTTTACATAAACTGCCTTACTTCATATGTATCAAGTATTTAATTTTACTCATTAGTTTGTCACCACTTTCAGTTCTGTGTCAACTCCATCAAATGGACTTTTGGTTGTTTTTTGTTTTAAATATTTCTTTTGTTTCTTGAGAAGCATTTGTCTGTAAAAATGAGTAAAAATATCACTAATAGGGTATTTTAAAAATAATGTAATATTTATTTTTGTCAGATGGTGATGACAAAGTTCTGGGTCAGGTCAATTAAAAATGTAATTTAAAAAAAATGTTGCAACTAGGAAACTGCATCTTTACATTTCCAAAACATTATTTGTCATATTTGCAGACATAAGGTTGGGAAATAATAATTTTTTTTTTTGGAAAATTAAAACCAATTTTGTCCCTATTCTCAAGAATCACTGCTTTTTATGTTTTAAAAAAAATCACATGTACTTTTCCCACAAATTAAGGGAACTTTTGTTTGGCTTCTATTTTTTCCCTTTGTTGCAACAACACCTATAGCTGTTTTTTTTTTTTTTGGCCAAAGTTACCAACATGACTATTTTGGCTGAAAAGCAACAAATGCTCTTCGAAGATTAGGACGGTGGCCCACAGCAGTGTGTGACCAAGCTGGTGACCAGCATGAGGAGCAGGTGCCACTGTTTATTTTATTTTGAATTTTTGTAAAAAAGCAGCCTGAAAACTGGATGAATATATATATATATATAAAAGGGAACATTCGCATTCGGCAGCAGGGGGAATGTGTTAAAACATGCTACCAGGTTGCATAAAGGGAAGTGGAGGACGCCTTTGCAGTTTACTCGTACAGTCCTCCACATGTCAAAATATTTCAGGCTCCATTGCATCATTATTTAATTTCCATTGTCATGTTTATCAGTTGTGGAAGTGCAGTATTAACATACTTCATGTTTTTTTTTGTTTTTTTTTACAAAAATGCTGCCACGTTTAAAAAAAAAAAGTAAAAATTCTTGGCTTTGTGTACAGAAACCTTTCACAGATGCCACGGAACAATGTGGCAACACGCAGGCAGAAGTGCTTCTCTGGGTGCACTTTTCACACTCTGGTGCTGACAGGTGAAACGTTTCAATAAAGGATCATATTTAATATATTTCTGACTTGGTGCCAAAATTCAGATCCACTCATTTCTATGCGGCAAAAAAAAAAGATATTTGTAATCTGAAATAATGGAAAGGAAGGCAAGAGATTGAAATAAACTTTATGTGGGTATCTTGCAATCTCATGTGTCAAAGAGAAATGGAACAAACATGAGCACAAAGTCATTTATTCATGTGAAATTGACATGTTTTTATTCTTATTTTCCTCCAAAGCTGAAGGCTACGGCAGAAAGTGTGTGGCATGTAAAAAGAAAAAAAAAAAGAAAAGCTTAAGACATCACGATATGTGAGGTGAAACATTGCATGAGGTTTCTCTCTCCTCTCAGGAAATGAATTAGTCATTCTCTGTCTCATCTGGGATGTGAAGCAGCCACATTGCCCCTGTGTGGATGGCAATATTAATTTAACATGACACCGCATTGATGGTCAATTTCAGTTTCAGGGAGGCTGTTTAAGTAGAGTGGTGGAGTATTAATGTGATAAGATGTTTGAACGGGGGATGAGGGGGGGAGGTGACGGTACATCCCTCTCTCTCTCTCTTTCTACTCTGCCATGTTTCATGCTCAGCCAGCCATCTGGACAAATCATCTCTCCACACACCTCTCTCTCTCTCTCTCTCTCCTCAACTTTAGGTTGGATGTGTCTGAAAGTGTGTGAGTGAGAAGGGAAGAAAGGATGATTGTCTCTTTATGTTTTCTCAGTGGCCAATGTGTTTTGGGAACATAAAGCTCGGCTGTGAGGCGGGGCTCTGAAACTACATGTAGGTGTGATGGTGGGTGTGGTGTGACCCTGTGCTGCTGTCTTTTTGTTTTTTCATTAGGTGTCGACGGCAGTATTGTTGTGTGTGATTTCTCGGCGTTTGGGTGTGAAGTCTGCAGCTACAATTGGGGCTGTAATAAGTTTTTTTTTTCCCCTGTCTTTATTAGCTCCTCTGTTTATGCCTATGTAAATATGTGTGGTGTACAGCAGAGATATGCGAAATGAAGAGGCTGGCCATGTGCGCCCCCCCCCCTCTACACACCCTCTTTCTCTTGTCCCTTGTGTTTATGGACCTTGTTAGCACAAGCTTGCCTTTCAATCTTCGTTACTGGCGTAAAATTCGATGTGTCGTACTTCCAGCTCACAGCAAGTGAACCGTGTATGAACGAATTAGTAATCTACACAAAGTGCTTAATCAAATCAGCAGCTGCCCCTGGAATAAATATTGTAGAACGTCTTGGGATATTCGCTGGCAGAGGGTGAGGGTTTGCTCAAAGATGCATGCGTGGATATCATACCCGGCTGCCACTTAGAGTGAAGTGTCGCACTGTGTCACGCCAGCCTAAATTCGGCTCAGCCCGCTAACAAATTCTACATTTGACTTCGTCGTACGCATATGTTTAATTTATGTTTATTTTTTTTGTTTTTTTTTGGGGAGGCTTTATGAAGAGTAGGTATAAAATAAATTATAATAATATTGGATTTAGGTGTTTTATTTTTTCTAAATGTATAAATCTTGATATATGGTGTATTTCCTCAGTTTTCAAATATTTACATTTCACTCCATTGCATACAACGGTAATTAGTGGATTTGCATAACGAACATCCAGAGAACATAACATGTTTTAGCTTATTATAGTGTAAAAAAAGTGTTCTCCATTGACCGGGCTTTATTAAAAAATACAATAATACATAAATCACAAAAAGAATAAAATGATGAACAAAGATTTATACAGAAAGTAAGTGGAAGAAACCATGACTTGTTTTCTGGGGTTTTATTCTTTCAAATATTATTCACTGTGTAATTAACCTAAAATAAATGGCAAATAGGGCTTTTTGTAGCTATACAGATGGCATGGTTCTTATGCATAAGTTTTCATTTTGATGCATATAATAGAATGAGAATAACCTACGGTGTTGGAAGATGCCTGTAGACATGCATCCATCCATTTACAGACTATGTTTAGTTCAGTATTTCACTTAAAAGTTTTACATTTACCCACTATGGACTGCTAGAGGGCGATACTGAGCTGGTTTCTGCATTGTGTGCTCAGGTGAAGAAGAAACCCGGACAGAAAGTGTTCTTCAGCGGAATAGCAACATAGTTCTCGCGTCTTTGTTGTTAGAAAAATCCTCCGAAATATGAAAACAGCAGAGATGTCTCACCGCTAAATTTCCTTGCAACAACTTTTGTTGTTGTTTTACTTACTTCTCCATATAATGTGAGGTTTGTTTTGTTCATCTGCTGTACGCATGGCGCCAGCGTCCGACAGTTTTATTGTCCCTTCCGGTCTTCACACAGTTCTGGGCGTCACCCAGAGCTTTGCTGCAGGAGGGATTAGTTCATTTCAGAAATTGTTGAATTGTTTTTATATGACAATATTATATGCGGTAAGGAGGACTAGGAAGTTTAAATCGGGCTGAAGTTTTTGTCACCCCTCAGCCAGTTCGTCCCGTCACTAATTCATTCAAGCCTCAGAATTTGTTGAGGGATAAAACTGCACTTTACGGCCATGATGGCTTCAGTTTGAGATGAATCAACAAGGTCTATGATTAACAATGTTACATTCCTATTGTGAAACACGGAGGTGGAGCATTTGAGACCTAAGAAACTACAGGGAAGTGGGTCAAAATTAACAACAAAGATGAATACTGAAAAATTATTTTCTCTCAACCTTTGGTTGGTTGCAGCAGGAGAAACCAAAGGTTCTGGAGAGGCCTTCTCTTTCACGATACACTTTTGATCAGAGCCATGTTGGTAGAAAAGCAGAAAAGTTTAAACTCTTCCAGGCTACGCAAACTTACAAGCACAACTGCATATAAACGATAAACATTTCCCTGCAGACTCTCACTGAAGGAGATGTTTTTGGAACGTACTGGACTAATTTCTTGACATCAGACGCCCAAATGCATCCCCTCAAATTCACAGAAGGTGACTTTTTTTTTTTTTTTGTAGTATGCTCCCGTTAAGTTGAGCTGGTGGCTGTTCATGCATCACACAGATAGTGCAGGCATCTGCCCTCACTGCTCTGCGGTTAAATGATGGATGGTGAAGAGAAGCTTTGCCACTCTCTCAAACGCTACCCCGCCCTCCGGACTTATTAATGACAATAATTAGGAGGAAACCTCCCTGTGAAGCCCGCCAGAGTGATTAGTGCTTTAATGATGGAATGGGAGGTAGCGAGTGCACCCAGAATTGATTTACGTATTCGCCCTGACCTTTGGAATCCAATTTACACATCCACAGGCAAAGAAAGAGTCGGTAGGAGATGAAGGAGAGTGACAAGGATAGATAGAGAGTGAAAGAAAAGCTGCTTGGCACTTGAAGTGGGACTCTAGTTTTTATTGGTGCTGAATTAGAGACATATCTTTTGTTCTTTTTTTTCTTCTTCTTATTGTTGCATTTGATTTGCTTTGCAGGATCTAAGCCCTTCATGTGTAAGATCTGCAACTTCGCCACTGCTCAGCTGGGAGACGCCCGGAACCACGTGAAGAGGCATCTCGGGATGCGAGAGTACAAATGTGACATTTGCGGGTGAGTGACGAGAGTCGGTTTTCACTCCTCGGTTAGCTTCCTCCCTTCAGAAGCCCTTCGCTCAGATGATGGCCGTGGTGAATAAACAAGCTTTTACACGCATAAGCAGAACTTGCAGAAATGCCTCAGGAGAAACTGTATCCGCAGCGGCTGCCAAAGTTTAGGCCGTTTTTGTCCATTTGAGATGGAAACAAATCATCAAAAGCCAGGATTTGTCCCACGAGCGCCGCTCTATGAAGTGTGAACTACAAATTGTATTTGTCTCAGGTGAATTTAAAAAGTCAACCCAGCGTGAGAGAGAAATGGAACCAACACCAACAATAGTTAACATTATTTCACAGACAGTTAACAAATTGTGTTTACTTTTTGTTAACAAAATAGTGTTAACAAAAACAGTGTTAACAACACTCTGAATTAAAGTGTTAACTTTAATTCAGAGATGTCCCGATTTGATCACATGTATCGATTTGGATCCTGATCAGACCTTTGTTAAATGAACTGAAACTGAGTCCTTGAAGAAACTCAAGTAATGATAATGTCTGAAAAGTATGTTTTGTACATATTTGTTAAAACCGTCACCATGTCAATGACTGTACCATGGACAATCTGAGAAAAGTTCGAGCTTCTCTACCTCCTCCCAGTGCCATTATTACCGTCTGAAGAAATGCATCCGTCCCGATCCAAAACAACCAATCAGAGCCAGGAGGAGGGTCTTATTGCTGTCAATCACACTTGTGTACGTGTTAATGACTAGTCCTTAAGATAAACATTCAACCCATGGACTAGTCACATCTGGACTGATTAAATTATATTAAATACGCAATTTGAGATCTGTGAAATCAGCTTCTATTGTGAAAACAAGAATACAGGAATTCTGAGGTTTCCTCAAAATATCTCAGGGCAAACTCTTGTGGGCCCACCACCGTGTAGGGAACCATGTAGGGCCCATGTGGGCTGTGACCCTACATTGGCAAACCCATGTGGGGCCACCGTGGAACCCGCGGACAAACCCATATGGGACCCATCTGGTCTGCCCTCCTTTCCCCCATATGGGGTCCACCTAGGCATGCTGGCAGGGGAATCTTGTGAAGCGGCTCGCTTTTGCTTTAAGCTTGTGACATTCGCCGACTGTGTCGTCCTGCTTTTACACGCCACTGATTTAAATGAAGTTTTGAGCTGGGAGTCTTTATCAGCAGACTCCTGTTCTTAGAGAACTCAGAACGGTGCAAAAATAATTCTCATCCTCGTCATTATTTTAATCTGTTTAAAACTGCCAACAACAGAATTGAACTGATTAAGCTACGAAGTGAAACACTTGACATTATTGCTTCATGTCTGAATATCGGCGGTCCAAAAATAACATGAAAATGCGTTAATAATGTGGGATTCTTTATTATAACAGAAAGGGGGGAAAAAACAATTCTCTGCATCAACTTTCCTCTCAGCATAAAGTGAGAGAGATTATATTTAGCCAGCTGTACAAATAATCCTAATTGGAAGTTTATGTAGGTTACCACAAGGCTATAAATACCCAGTAGTTGAGGAGTGCGGCTGTTCCGGCGGTACTCCGTACCCCCTGCATGTTGACCATATGTTGTGCTCAGCTCCCTCCATTCCCGTGATAGACCTCCTCACAGCTTTGCCATGTTCAAATAAACGTGTTAAGCTGTTTAACACGCAGCCTGGGAATAGAGTAAATTGTGGGATTTTCAACCTTTTTTTTTCCTGAAGTTTCTGCAGGTTCTCTGAGACGTACGCCGCTAAAACATACATGTAGGAAGAGAGCCATTAGCTTCTCTCTCTTTGTGATTTTGTGCGTGTGTGTGTGTGTGTGTGTGCACACGCGTATGCGGGTGTGTGTGTGTGTGTGTGTGTGTGTGTGTGTGTGTGTGTGTGTGTGTGTGTGTGTAAACTGGTATCATTCGGTCTGGTTGCAGGCAGATTTTTTTTTATTTCTGTTCCTCCAAAGTCGAGCAGAGCAAATGTGTTTATTTGCTCCCGCTGATGTTCGCAAACATATTACAGCAGGAGCCAACAAGCTTTGCTTTAAACACAGCATCTCCTTTAATGAGAGGAGAGGCTCATGTTTCACAAGCCCCGAACATCCCCCCACCCCCACCCAACACACACACACACACACACCCTAACCACCAGCACACATCTGAAAACCCGCTTCTCCCAAGTGCAGCAAACATGTTGGGCTTTGACCAAGCGTCTCGCTTTACAACGAGCGTGCACGCACGCACACACACACATGCGCGTACGACTGGAGCGGTTCTCCAATATGCTTTTAAATGGGACTACTAAATACAACCCCTGGTTTCACAAATCATGCGGCTGTAGGAGCCGCGTGCTGCCAGTGCCAGCCACCGGTGACAAATCGGCCCTGTGTGTGCTTTCAGGACTGACTGATCACCAGGCCATCCCTCGGCTTGACTAAAGAGCAGCAAACACAAAGAAACTCCCAGCAACAACCTCATTAAGGCTAGAGCCATACATACACATAACCCAGCTTTGCCTTTTTTTTGTTGTTGTTGTTTTTTATTTTTTTTCATCCTCCCAAAACTTTTCACACTTTGATACGTCCCTAATCTGAATGTAAAGCATTTTTACTAACGCCTGGCAATGGATCAGGTGTAATGTGTGATGTTATTAGCCGTTTTGTTTTTTTTTTCTTTTTTTTTGGATCGGAAAAAGTGACCCAGAAAAAGTGAGATCATAGTGCGATTAAGCGAATGAAGGCGTTTTACTTCAGGAAACCGATGTTTTTTGGGGGGATTTTTAGGCGCAATCACACTTCATCACGTCAATTAACTCACCACTTTGTTTTTGGACTCCTATTTTTTTCCTCATGCGGTGTTGGTTTATGGTTTCATTAATCATTGATAAACTACGTGTTTTCCTTTACGTCCATGGCGTTTGTCATTTTGTTTCAGCTCCGATCATTTCCTGTCCTTTTTGCCTGAAGAAAAGGATGGAGAACAAAAACAAAAAAAAAGATTTCTCGTCTTCCATTGATCGCCACGTCTTCCTTGTTAAACTCCCAGACCGGAGGATTACCTCGCCTCTGACTCTTTGAATGAACGGATGCGCGGCGCCTCGGCTGTCCGCATCGCTTTAGCAGCTGCCCGCCGCTGCTTTTCTCTTCCCTGGAACCTGGGGGGAGTTGTTGATAGTTAAAGATCATATTGTTTTGGCATTTAATTAAGAAATGCAAATGCAGGGCCAAGACAGATTAGAACCCCTGACCACGCTGCCAATCAAACGTGATTACGGCAGTCGGCGTCCTGCTCGCCATGCACTTCACGGGCGTTTGGCTGCCGTCTCGTTGTTTCGTTTGCTTCTTTCTGTTGTAGCCTGCAAAAGTATTCACGTCCATTGAACTTTTCCACTTATGGAAATCTAATTTTAATTCAGTTTTTGGGAAGGAAATTGATAAATTTTTAAAACACTGCACAAATAATAATAATAATAATAATAATAATAATAATAATAATAATAATAATAAAAACAAAACTAGAACGTTTTGCCAAGAGGCTCACTGCCACTCTGGAGGAGCTACAAAGTTTCACAGTTGTGGAAAGAAAGAAACACATAGCCCGAAACAAACAGATGGAAAGTTTTGATCTTTTTGTGGAGAAAACGTAGGACTAAATGTTGGGAAGAAGGTTGACGGGTAATGTTGAGCAGAAAGTGTCTGCCTTGATTTTGCACGACAACGATGGCTGTCAAAATGAACTTTTCTAATCTTGAAGGTCCAATTTGTAAATTCATATCTGAGCATGCCAAAAATTTACTCACAAAAGTCAGCATATCGCCCCATGTATCGTCTCTTTAGTTGGCTTTTTTTATGCAGCTAGACAGAACCCTGATCCTGCGGTACCAATTAAAAGTGCACTACAAAAAAACTAAGTCTTACCAAGTATTCTTGATTTAGATTTTTGGTGCAAATATCTTAGTTCAGTCGAAATAAGACAAAACCTAGCAAGATACAGGAGTTTGTTTTGAATCAATAATTCCTTATTACCGATGAAAAAGCTCTAGTTCCAGCGACAGTCATATTTCTTTGATAATTAATTTTTCCCATGTTAGATGTGAAATAATCTGCCAGTTGAGTTAGTACTTCTCTCATCAATATTAGGGAATCATTGACTTAAAACAAGCTGCTGTATCTTGCTGAAAAGTTACTTGTGAGTCAGTTTTGTCTTGATTCAAGTTCACTAAAACATTTGCACAAGAAACTAAACAAAATGTGAAAAAATAACGCAAATCTACTTGTAAGAAATAGTTGCGACAACAGGATCCGGATACATATTACAATTTTTGAAACACCTGAATGTCATAGTTATCACTGTAAAAATACATGTTTACCTAACCAGCCTGCATCTCTACAGCGAGATCTTAAATGTAGAGGTGGTACGCTGACCCATCATGTGTTGTAAGGATAACCACGTACTGTATGATGACGCGAGTGTCTTTAGAAGTGGAGCGAACGAGTGGAAAAGCATTAAGAAGCAGAGGGGCAGGAAAGAACCGTCTTGTACCAAGTCTCTGCAGAGGCTAGCTCAAAACTGGGAGACGCACGGATATCATTGCAATGTTAAACCTATCCAGGAGAAAGTCTGAGGCTTTTCGTACTCCCGGGAAGAGCTACGACTATCAACACTTATTCATGTGCTAAAATGGCCCAGTCAAAGTCTCCAGCTTAACTCTAGCTGAGAATCTGAGGTAAAATGTGAATACTGCTGCTTACAAATACTGTGTCTAACCAGACTGAGCTTACATTGTAAGCTGTTGGAGAGAAACCCCATGAGACTTGCACCTGCGTTAACTCTGGGAAAGTGAAGGGGTGTGAATACTTTCCCGAGGCCCTGAATGCGCCCGCTGTCCTACATATCTATCTGCTTACTTTTGTTTTTCTTTCTGAAAAGCCTTATTTGTCTTAATTTGCCTATAAAGAATTCTTTAGATCTAAAAAACCAGCAGAAAAACACAAATTGGCTGTTAGCATGCAAGATCAGATTCTTCAAATTTAATTGGTTAAGAGAAAAAGAAAAAGGATGGCAGAATCTTGCGTTTCCTCCTGGTGGTTTTTTTTTTGTCCACAGTGGGGCTTGGCTACTTAATGAGCCTCCTCTTCGTCTCCTCCATCATCTGGCAGAAAGGCCGTGGATTCAGCACTTCCAGCTCCCGCTCCCTTGTCCTCCCTAAAGATGCAGCGGACGTCCAGTGCTGTTGTAAGTGTTAAATTATGGATAAACAGTCTAAATGCTTTGAAGCATTGGTTTAATATCTGGGCTCGGGCCCCGGTAGCGGGAGCAGCATCCGCCGCGGACGCCGATTGTCCTCATGTGGATCGGCGTTTTATGATTATGGGTCACGAATCCCCCCTGCCCCCCATCCCCCTCTCTACTCCCCCCTTCCCCTGAGTGTCACTTGAGAAATTTGAACAACTGTTTAAAACCAACATCTTTCTGCCAACACACAAAAAGAAAAAAGTTTCCCCCAAGCCACAAAAAAAAGTTTTGTTCCTCTCCCTCTCCTTAACTTGGTGTTGCAGTGTGTGTGTGTATAGATATACATATGTAGTGGTGATTTCATGTGTGTGTGATTTGACTGTTAACGGGCCGGGGCCGGCTCGTGTCAGGGGTTTTTATGTCGTGCGAGATTGTCTGGTTTGTTCCCAGAATAGCCCATCAGTTCCGCCCTGCGTGGCTCATCCGCTTGTAATGTGCCTTAATGCTCGGGCCCGTATGAGGAGCGTGAGGGCCCCGGCGGTGACAGCGGAGGAGCATCTTAGCTCGCTGCTTATCCAGAGAAAGCCGTCACTTAACTCAACCCCTCTATTGTCTGTCCACACACACACCCCTCTCCGTCTCCGCCCCACCACCTCCCCCCCACCCAACGTGATTCTCTATAATCCTCAAACAGATTCTGGTTAGAAGTCCCTGAGAACTATTTTTATGTTTTTTTTTTCCTTCTTCCTTCCTTCTTTCCTCCTATTAAAACATTAATGGCTGTTGCAGATGAAGAGAGGGATCCCTATGAGGATGATTATAATGTCACTCCGCTGATCTCCTGCCGCCCCGAAATAATTGTACATCATCGCTTCATAACGTGTCAGAGGGACACGTTGGTGGCGTGCAATTAAAACCGCAGAATATAATACAGCAAATTACGGGCTGTCAGGCCTACGAACAACACACTCGGTATTTGAGTTACACTTAATCATCACGTACATTAGTGATTTTGCTAAGATCCCTTCAGCTCCCCCTCACCACCGCCACCGCTCCTCCCTCCGCTCATACAGCAGGACTGTGAAAGGAGCTGCTGCTTGCAGGCTGCTGAGGGATGGTGGAGTGATACCCCGGCTATACGCGTTTATGTTGCTGGTAGAGCTTTTTAAAGAGTCGCCCAAAGTTGGTTCCCGTGGTCTATAATGCCTTCCACACGCTTATAAACAGTCCAGCTACGAAAACTTCTGGAAAGGTGTGGAGGTTGATTAGGATGTTGTTTTATTTTTTAGGCCTGGATAACTATGTGAGTTTCAAGGTTGTTATAATTAACTAATACTAAACAAAATACCAAAAACTGAAATTGAGGAAACATTTTCATGAAGTGAAAAAAAAACTAAAATGGTAACTAATGGGCAAGAACAATAACTAACTGGAACCATATTGTGTGTTTTATGAGACTAGAAAATACTGAAATTATTAAAATTTCATTTGTTTTTGTGTTTGCGGATCTATTTATTAGCCCTTTGAACTGACGTGAAGTTGATTTATTTATTTAGTTTTCCTTAGATTCCAGATAGTTTAGATTCCAAATAAAGTGTTATTATTGTTAAATAAAAAAGTTAACACAGATCTAAACTGTGCATTAAATAATTTATGCTCAGTGTAAATCCAGGGTAACTCAGACTGGAGTAATCCGGTTTTACATTTTGATATATATATATATATATATATATATCTGTTCAGTAAATACTAAATCATCATACTATATAATACAAAAACAAGGAATCTAAGTTGATCTAGATACCAAACATGTAGTGAAATACTTCTTTACCGTGCTGCAGCTTTTGAACCTACCTTGCTGTGTGTTGTATGCAGATAATTAAACAAACCTTTTTACTTTTTACCCATTACACAACTGTCTGTAAAAGAAATAGAGTCTGGAGAAGTGTGAAAATTTAGTCAGCATCCTGTGGTAAAGATGCATGCAAGTTCTTAAAATAAATAAATCATCTTACGCCAAGTTTAAAAGAACATCAGGCTTTGACTGGAGAACATTTATTCACTGGAGGAAACGTATGCCTTTAAGAAAATGCTTAAAAAGAGAGAAAGTGAGAAGGAGAAAAATCAAAACCACACTTATTGGCGCCCCTAACTAATTCTTCAAGGTAAAAGTAGCTGAAGGATCTTTAGTCGTTTACGCTTTACTTTTTCTTTTGATCATAATTATTTGACTTTACATTAGTGATCAAAACAATGGGGGGGTTTTAAACCAAATTTACCAATGTGGGGTCAAAAAAAACAAGGCAATATTTTATAATTTAATATAGTAAGCGAGCCAAAATTGCACTTGTTTGAAGACGAAAACTGTGATCCTGTCTCAAGATGACTGAAGCTCAAAGTGCAACACCTTAATTTTTAACTCCTTGTCAAAGTAAAACTGTGACGGTAAAAAGGAAATCGGTCTAATGAACCTATTGGTCACGTTTTCTGTGCTAGTGCTTCTTTAGTGTTTCTTTAGTTGCATATTGTGCAAAAACTTCCTTTCCCCTCCCCCACCTGCTGCTACGAGCAGCCAGTCAGCTGAGCAAAGTGGCAAAAACACAAATTCTGAACTTTTCCCTCAGTCTCTGCTTTGAGACTTTTGCCATGTAGCAAAGAAGCATGGCTCAGCTAACAGAAGAGAACCAGCAAGCAGTTTTTTAAAGCTATTATTGTTTTTGAAACATACGCTTGAAGCAAGCTGTCTAAAATTAGCATGTGCATGAGTCTAATAAACAGCTGCTTTCAGAAGAACCGATGCCGTATTCTGTGTAAGAACAACTTTTGCCGCTAGAACAATTGCAAAATTGAGATGGCGTCTACTTTCCATGCTCGTTTAGCTCTGCTAGTGATAATTGTGGAGGGTGCCGGAGCACGCAGCAACTCGCAATCTGTCAAAAGTTTAAATGGGGGGGTAGATGAAATAAAATAAAAAAATACGCAAACGCAACTTTTACAAGAATTTCCCATCCATTTGCTTGATCTATCTCCCGCAATTTCTCTTCCTCAGACGCAGCACCTGGCACTTCCTGTCAGGAAGACAAATTAACGCTCGCAGCCTCCGAGACTTTAAGAGTCTCTGCGCTGGAGACGCGGTCCTTGTCAGTCAGCGCCGACCACCCTTCTCCAAAATAAACACATTTTGCTCTAATGCGTTTAACTAAATCTAGTGCGCCATTATGGGAAATGAAAGAAGTAACGCCAAAAGGTCATTTGGAAAATAATGCAGAGAGGCCGATCTGGAAAGGTTAAGTATGTGACGGAGCGGCTCTGATGATAACGAGGGCTGCGTGTACGGCCCGGAGAGCTGTGCGTTCTGGTTTGACTCGGCGCCGCGATCGCTCTTTATGACCGAGACAGCTTTACAGCCCGTCCCCCCCCCTCCTCCACAACCACAACCACCACCACCATAACACGATAAAGCGCGGCATAATGGATTGGATGTGTTTAGTAGCCTTGGGCTGATGTTTGTAAAATTAATGCTTTTTGCAATAGAAACACACTCTAACCCGGGCACACTTGCTCACACGGAGAAAGGCAAAAGAGAAGGGAAAGAAATTCAGACAGCGCTGATGCATCAGTGTATTTCCACGGGCCCCGTGTTCACTTTTTATTTATTTATTTATTTTTTTACCTTGAAGCAAAATTCCGAGACTTTTTTATATATTCATAAGCTGTGCGCCCGTACAGGTAACTCTCAGCAGAAGAGACGGAAAATACATGGCTTCATTAGTTAAGTTTGTGTTGTAAAAGCTCAACAGCGAACCAGAAGAGGCAATGAGCGTTATTAAATTTGTGTTTCAAATTACGCCGCACGAGTACTTGAGGGAGACGGTCTGTTTGTGCCGTCCGTCTCTGGCTGGGCAAAAGACTCTTTTGAAGAATCGGAATAGGACCCCACTCAGCATCTCTGAGCTCGGGAGACAAAGAGAGAACTCTCCGTCAGCATTTCAGTCCCATTAGGTTTTAATAACAGTCTCATATTCTGTCGCGGGCCTGCAACGGGGGCCTGGGGGTTTCATAATCAAACCATTTTTCCTTTAATCAAAGACAAAGCAAAACAAACTCTCAGTCCAGACGCTAAGCGGCCAAATCAGTAGTAAAAGTAAGGAGGCGTCGCTGCGCGTTAGCTCGTAATGATGTGTTTTACAGCTCTTGAGGACTGTTGAAGTTAAGAGGCCATTGTGTGAGCTGTGCATGACCAAAGTAATCATTTTACTTAAAGTAAACTTCTTTTGTTCCCCACATTCCTGATCCTTTTTAGCAAACGCGAGTGAACTTACTCTATATCCTCTACCGATGAAGGGAAGAAGAAAGGCACACTTTCTTAAACCAGGTTAGTTATGAATAAGTTTTTACTCTTATTGGCCGTTCCTATTTCGCCTTAAAATTGCAAACTATAATGTGTTCTTATAGGATTTCATGTGATAGACAGCCATTTTGAAAGTTTCCAGCTTCCTACCGACAGAATGACAGTGTTATCCCAAGTTTTCAATTATGCATGCATGTTTTACAAGAGGCATAATGCGGAGATACACGTTTGAAAGCAGTGAGAGTGTTTTGTTGTAAATAGAAATAGAAATTTCGATTAACCCAACATCAAAATTTGTCAATTTTGTCTTAATTGACTCTAATTTCTGATTGGCAGGTCTGGTATCAAAATGTCAGGTCAAGCCTCCCACCCAACCTTTTTCATTAATGCGTCAAAGCTACAGTCCATTGTCGGTCGTAACAAGCAGCATAAACAGTAATAAAATAAACAAAAATGAAAAAGTGCAAGATTGTAGTCTGTAGGTCAGACACCAAAATGTATAAAATAAATAAAATTGCTCATCAGTGCATCAATTATAACAATCATATGCTTTTACTACTTGGATCTTCTTTACTCTTCATTCTTGTTGATGATCTTTCCAACGGGGTCTTGACCTCAACTTTGGGGACTACTGTGGAAGAGAAACTCAAACAATGTTTTTACAAACAAAACATTCATTCAGATTCAGCCCCTTTCAGACTGATGCCTAAAATAAAATGCAGTGCACACAGCTGCCTTCAGAAGTTGTCTTATTTGTAGATAGAGTTTGAGTTTGTACCGCGACAAGATGTATGAAAGTAAAAGGTAAAAGAATGCTTTACAAATGCACAAAGAAAATAAAGAGAGATAGAGAGAGAGAGTGAGGGGAAGTTAATGAGTGATTAACAGCAGCAATTAAAAGATGAAGTGAGAGGCAGATGAAAAAAAGGCCTGTAATTAAAATATCAGTCCGCTCATTGTCAGAAGTGCGTGTGTCATCCATTGTGCTCTTATTAAAAAAGCCGGGCGGAGATGGGGGGGAAGGAACGTGCGGCGCTTAATTCCAGCAGCACCAAAGTGTCTGGTAATCTGCCCGTGGATGGGGCTCCCGCGACGGGCCGTAACTCACATTTAAGTGTTGGGGCCGTGTCACGGCGGGTTCACAGTCGTGCATTTCCGTGTTGACACCCATCGGGGCAAGGGGATATTTGGCAGTCAGGAGTAATTTAACTTAATTAATGGGATGCATATTTGATGGAGGAATAAAATATCCCGGCTCAGCAAAGTGGAAAAGGCGAAAGATTTAGTGGGAGTTAAAGGTGGAGGGGAGAGTAATTTGTGCCTTCGGTTACCGGCTGCTTGAGAGACGAAGAGGGGAGAGAGCAAACGGAGACGTTGGGGGGGGGAGGTGGATGGGAGGAGGAAGGGGAGATGGATGGTTGACACAAAGCTGGGCTGATGTGTAGACGGGAATGGGCCCCCATTGAGAGGACCATCAGAGTGACGGCGCTTGATTTAATTGATATCCGGACTGAGCTCTTCCTCAACGCAAACAGACACATTACGCCGGTTTGCAAACTTCTAACCGAGCAGCCGACTGCCAAGGGCCTTTTTAATATTCATGAGAGGGCTTTTAAAAGTGTTCGCCGATGGTGTCCTCTCTCTGCTGCCACCACCGCCTGCTTTCCAACTTGTCTTTGCTACCAACACACACACAAACACATGCATTTCCTTCCACTCACACACCAGACACGCAACACGCCGGTTTCTCTCAGACAAACCCGTGGCCTGACGAAAAGCTGTCACGCCGTTCTTAATCTCCCCTGGCACTTTTTAATTGACTTCCTGTAGGTATAGATTATACTCATGCCGAGTCTACCGCCGAGATGTTTGATACCATCCCAGAAACTGGCATCCGGGTTGCTTGTAGCTCACCGAGGGTGACGCCGCTATCTCCGTCTCTGTCTCGGCCCCTCTTTCTCCTCCTCCCTCTCTCTCATTGTGATTGCCAGACTTATTTGGGCGACAGGGGAGAGGTAAAACACTATCACTCATTGCCATCATCATAATTGAGCTGATGTACCTGCTGGGAGTGCTGGGGAAATTCTGGCTTGGGCGTAGGGAATGCTGCTCGCGTCTGACCGAGGCTGTTAGTAGCACGAGGGGCCCCAGCACATGGGGCAAGTTCTGGCCTTCTGCTCGGAGCTGGACGGCAGCCAGCTCGCGCCATCCGATCAACATGATGGATTTGTTGTAGTTGCTTTGATCACGTGCTGCATTTATTTGTATGATTGTGTCTCGTCTGCCCCTTGAGATGCTCCACGTCTTGTTACGTTGTAGCCGCAAATGTCGCTGGGTTTTATTGTGATTTCATGTCGTAGACCAACACTAAGTAGTGCATAATTGAGAAGTTGGGAGTAACGTGACGCGTGTTTTTTTGTAAATAAAACTCTAAAAGGTTCGGTATCCATTTGTATTCAGCTACCGGAGTTTATACTCCAACACTTTACAACACAATCATTACAAAATGCTTAGTGTGAAGTACCAAACAAAACTAGTTAATAAGTAAGAAAAACTGCATTAGAAACTGAAGACAAGAAGCTAATCAGAATGGAGCACAGATCAGTCCAATAGAAAAAAAAAACAGTTTCATTTGTAGAACCACCTTACCATTCAGGCTTTAGGTGTAAGTATCTACCAGTTTTATGCATCTACAAACTGAAAGTTTTAACATTTTTCTATGAAAAAGGCCCAAGCTCATTCGGATCAGACAGAGAGCATTTTTGAACATCTATGTTCAAGTCTCACTGCTGATTCTCAATTGGATTTAACTGTGGACTTTGACTGGGCTATTCTTCTTTGCTCTAAACAAATCCATTGTTGCTCTGTCATTGAGGGTTTTTCTTAAGGCAGCTGACTGTGTTATATTTTAATTAATGTTGTCAGAACATAATATACTGAACACAAATGGACCTTACACTTTTACGATTTTATTTCTGTCAAACAAACTGAGCTCCATAGATAATTTTCTTTCCACATAGAAATTTTTACACGACTCTGAGAATTTGTCACATAAATCCCAGTAAAATCCACTGAAATGTGTGGCTTTAATATGACAAATTATCAGGTGAAGAAAGACATTAAATCTTTTAACTCAACAGATCTGTTAAAGCATCTCAAATAAATATCTGTGGCGTATGATTATGATTATTAAGTCAAATTTGATTTTTTTTTTCTTTCTTTTTTGAAGAACACAAGAATCATTTTATGGATGAACCTGATCTCTCTTTTATCTTTTTTTTTCAAAATGGCCAAACTTTCTAGCAGGTCTTATGAACGCCGTTTTGAAGTTTCAACATTCTTTTTTTTTTTCTTTGGCTCTACTGCAATTGTGACATTTTGAAGTTATGAAATATGAGCACAAACTGTCATCTGTCAAAGGCTCCAATCCAAAAAGCACTATGCTTTGGATTCAGGCAGCTCAAAGCAATCGACGCGCCAAACTCCACTCTCACTTTATGTATCACATGTTGCCTGGCCCACACATAGCAGGCACAGTAGCGCACAGGTCTCCCTCCTACGCACCGTCGACTATTTACACGTTTGTCGGATGAACGCTAACTTGGTTTCAGAGTTGGGATAAAGGCCAGCTGATGCTACAATGGCATTTAAACCATGCTTTTATCTCTGTTTGAATTTGTGATTCCAATTGTTGGTGAAAATATGCCATCAGATAGACAAAAGCACTGTAATCAGATGCTTGTTTCCTTGGGTCATTTTCCACCACAGATCAACTGCACACATCGGTGCTTAATCTCTCCGCAGTAGTTTAAAAAAAAATTGTATTTATAGTTGTTTGAGTGACCTCGATTCCTAATTTTGGCCCTCATTCAGCGTTGGCCATTATTCGGTGGCTTAATATCACTGGATCCTCATGATTCTCCCATTTATGAAGCGATATTGACCATCGTCTTATGCGAAACAGATAATAAGCCGTGATGAATGGCTGACATTAGTGATGAAATTACATCAACCTTAACAGGCTATTGTATTAACACACCTTGCCGATTCTGCTCCTCCCCACCGCCCGTTTAATTGATTAATTGCTGACGGGGATGGATGAGGGGCCGGTTGGTCCTGGATCGGTGGGGCTGATTGCTAGTCAACCGTAAACAAGGAGCGGCCACAGCGGGCCCTCAAGGGCAATATTCATGCTCCCCAACCTTATGGTGATTCCTTATCCAGCCGTGACAAGAGGAAAAATATTTGACCATAAAAAGGCTGGTATAAACCGGGCTGACATATATAAAGCCCCTCTCTGTTTTTCTTACCCTCCCTCCCTCCTGGCCTGTGCCGCGTCTCCTTTAGTGCTCAGCGCACCCGTCGGACTCCGAAATCACCCGACCTCGTCTGCGCGCGTGAGCCAGAGTCCCTCAGGTAACCCCTGAACATCCCCAGCTTTAAATATGGGCAAATAATGGCAGCGTGAGTGATGCCGCCCACGTCCTTGACTGGGATCCTTGGTGTGCCGTAGCCACTCCTCAATGTCTCTGAGCCTTGCGGGACGCATAAAACACCCTGATAGCAAAAAATCCCGAAGCCTGACTGCGGCGTCTGTTGGAAGGATGCGAGCCCACCCTGAGCAAGCAAAGGGGGTGGGCTCGCACAATCTTTGCTCTGCTTTAAGTTTGATGATGGGGACACTCTGTCCTCTTTAATGTGTTTACGTTTCAGAAGTGGCGCGACAAAGTCATTAAAGCGCAACGCCACACATTGCATGTTCTTTCTGTCTTTCCGGCCTGGTTTGTGGCCCCGGTAAATAATGCCGTGTTTAGATCCGACAGAGGCTAGGGGTCGGAGTCGCTGCTGGCATTTAAAGGCACACGACTATTCTGAACCGTCCAATAGAGGCAGAGGGGGGGTTCAATTTCACTGTGCAATCAAGATGGAAAAGGGGGTAAGTTTCTTCTCGGGCCTCCCCGACTGTCAAGACAGGAGAACACGCGATCGTAACAAGCCTGAGACCCTTCTGTCATCCGCGGCGCCTCGGCTCTGTCCAACGCAGCCCCACGTTAACCTCTGTTCGGATGAGGCCCTCCAGGCGGAGGCGTATAGGTCTGAACCCCCGCAGCCAACCGTGAAAACGCTGACACATCGATTACCCCACACGAAGAAAAAAAAAGAAGAAGAAGAAGAAGAAAAAAAAAAGAGCTTGATGAGTTGGAACGCACTGCTCGAACATGAAGAAGATGCATTTATTCACTTATTCTGTTTATTCAGCAAAACAAACACGAGGTCAGAATTATGCTGCAACACCGACAGCCTGTTGTCTGTTAGAGTTAAATTTCAAATTAACCGGTTCACTCTGCCCACTTTTATGGTCATTTCAAAGCGTGCACGCTGTCCTCTCCCCCATTCCAATGAGATAGCCGTCCGTGTTTCCTCCAAGTCTACTCTGGAGCTCAAAGAAACACTCACTTGTGGGTTGCACTCTCTCTGCTGAACATTAGATGGCGCCATTCAACTTGGTTGAAAGCCCAAGCACAGGGCTCATTTGCAAAATGTGACTGCCTGCTGTGTGGTGCATGTAGATGTCTAGCACAGATGAAATATAGTTAAGATTCAGTTTGTTCTGTTGAGAGTTGAGTTTGGATTGTCAACTTTATTTATATGTGAAGGTTAAAGTTAAATAAGATCACGCTAGAGCTGGGTTTTGGTGTAAATGTGCAACACCAGACCTGTTTGACAATAACGAACCTATTGATTATTATTTATAATACTTGTGTTTTGCTTTGATCTGATCAAAGAAATTCTTACCTTTGGTCACAGCTTCTTAGTAGGATATTTTCTTTGACATGGCGGACTGCTGCTAAATGTTAGATCAGAGTAAAATGAGCCAAGTTGGAGGTTGGGCTAGTCGGTGGCAGGTCAGACGGCGTGATGTGGAGAGTGGGGGACGAAGAGGGAGTGGTGGTGGTGTTCCTGCCGGTGCTGCTTTAACTAGGACAAGCCTCTCTATAGCAGCGGAGCTCAGGGGCCGATCAGCAGGTCTCAGGAGAGGCTCCCTACACCGCCGTCTCACCAGGGCCTGTCACGGGGGAGCTGACGCTGGGGCTGGCTGGCTGGATATGGGGCTGCTGCGATGATGATGATGATGGTGCTGGTAGTGGGCGAGTGGGTGGGTGCGGGGTGACATGCCGAGAGGGCAATTACAGCAAGGACAAAGACTACACAGTGATAAGTCCCCACAGCAGCCCTAATGAAGAGAGCAGGTTAGCCTGTTAAAAGGAGCGGGAAAAGGGGGAGGGAGGTGGTGGGAGCGTGGCCTCGGCGCGCGCGCGTCTTTGTTTGCTACTGAATATGTTTTGCGCGCGTTTAACCTACCCAAGGAGGATACGCTTGCAGAGGTCAGGTTGCTTACCGTCCCTCGCTAACCTCACTAACTGACGCCTCTTCCCGCGACGCCGTTTTTTTTCTCTCTCTCTTTTTTTTTTTTTTTCTTATCTCCTCGTGGAGCAAATGCAAACAACAACACGAGACTGGAAACCAGTCCAATCTGTAGGGAATTCTGTTCCTGTGGCTCTGCGAGGAGCTATGAGGGGAAGTCCCGGTGCAAGCTATTAATGAAACAAAACGTTTAAAATAAGCACGCCTTTGCTGGATAATTGTTTCGCCTTAGTGGATCTGAAAATGTGTTTTTATTATAAAGTCTAATTATTTATTTTTTTATGGTAACACTAAAACTTAAGAAATTCAGTGCGTCATTTCCTGATTTTTTTTTTTTCATAAGAGGAAATAAATGAGTGATTTGATTTAAAAAAAAAAACAACACACAAAAGGTGAGCAGAAAAAGGTGGGAATGCTGGTTGCTTTACATTTTTCAGGTCCCCAATACCTCACCACTTTTTATCAGCTTTTCTTGTTTTTTTTACTTTCTCCTTTTTTTTTGTACTTTATTTTTGTTTTTTTTTGGGGCGGGGGGACTTGCGGAGAGGAAAGATGGTGTGTACCTGATACTGCTGTGTTGGCACACCAGTCTGGGATCTGATAAGGGAGCCCCGTGGAGCGGCACTTATTCAAATCAGTGCATGTTCACAGTGAATGGGGAGCAGGTAGAGGCAATAAGATACAAGGCGATAACCTTTCTGGAGAGGCAGAGGGAACGGTTTTACACCCTGTTTCACAGCTGCTTAGGATGAGGGATTTTCAGCTCAGTCTAATTGATTACTTTATGTAGAGTTTAATGCTAAAAAACAACAAAAGGCTTCTTCTTTTTTTGTTAAAGTTTAAACAGTTTTCTAATATGTTAGGCTGTTTTACCCTCCCGATCTTTAGCTGCTTTGTGCATTAATCAGCTCTCAACCTCTGCATTTTCTGCTTAGAAGTTGTAGCGCCAGTGTGTGTGCGCGCGTGTGTGTGTGTGTAAATATGTAACTCCCTGTTTCTATTAAACACACATTTAAATTTCACACCACCCATTTATAATTTTTTTTTAGCATCCCCCACTTCCCTCCAAACGCAGTCTCTGATAATAAGCAGAAGCGTACGCAGCACCGGGGTGGGCCTGTAGAAGTAAAAAAATAAATAAAAAATAAATATCAGTTTATGACACAAACACTGACACGCACACACACATTACATGAAATCAATTAAGTTTAATAACTCTGATCCGCAGTGATCAGTTTTAGAGTGGCTGTGCAGAAGTCTGAGGCGAAGCTTTAAGCTTAATTGCGGCGCTCGGTGGTGGTGTGCCAGTCGTTCTCGAGGGGTGATGGGGTGCAGGAAGGGGGTGGGCGGAGAAACATATGTTGCTTGAGCCTAACACACGACTCAGCAGTGATGGTTAGATGTTTGGCTGGGATGCAAGCTTCGAAGGCCTCGGCCATAATGCGTTTGGCTTAGAAGTGCGGACCTGGTCTATAAAACCGCACCGCTTGGGGGGTAAAAAAAAAACAAAAAAAACACACTGCTGCAATAGTGTTTCTGATCACGCAACTAATGAAAATTAAAAAAAAAAAAAAGAAAAAGTTTTAGATTAATCACTTTAATAAATTATCTACCTTTAACAAATTTGTTGTAAATTTTCAACTTTGTTTCTTTTTGCTACAAGCAAAACACCGGAAAGTAAATTTTTTTTTGGGTGGGGGGAGGGTTATGTTGTGAAAATCTATTTTCAAATCTATATTTTATGCATTTAAAAAAAAAAAAAAAGATATACCTCAACACACACTCTGAGAGGCTGGCTGTATTAATGGGTTTTAGATTTAGCAGAATACTGACATGAAGTACAATAAGACTAATAATGTATATGGAGGGCTATTGGGCAGCTCATTACTGTCAGGGGTCTAATGTGCAACCTCTGTATTTCTTCTAAGTAGCCCACCAAGAGAACAAGATAATGAAACACCCAACCCCCCCTGCACCCGCTCCCCCGTTTGCAACCAAACATCACTAATCTAATATATTAGTCGCCCGTGCTCCTTTATGCGTGAGCAATTATTCTAAAAAAAAAAAAAAAAAGTTTCCATGCCGCACCGAGGCGACGAGGCAGAAGGACCGCGGACACGTTTGACGGCTGCGTGGCGACGCTGATAGGCCAAACGGCGGTGGGAAGCTGCCACTTTTAATCACGCGGGAGGGCGACAGCTTTCATAAGAGCACGCGGCGACTCTGACTGCTCTAATAAGGAGAGGTGACAGAGAAAAAAACTTTGTGCGTTAGTGGCAAAACAGAGACATGGGGTAAGGAGGGTAGGCGTGGAGATGGAGTTGGGGGGGGGGTCATTTTTTAAATTTATTTATTTTTTCTAGTTCAGGTTGAACATAACAGTCGAATTTCACCATCTGAGACTGGATTTGTGGTGAAAGAATGTCAGCATTAATAAAGGGCTTCGGGGACAAGGTCACGCGGGTGCCTGTGCGGCAGAACACCTCGAGTCTGTTTGTTTCTTCAGAGACGGGCAGAACATGCTAAGACGTCTCCGTGTGCATAAGGTAACCGACCAGGACACCTCCCCACCCCACCCCACCCCACCCACGCCCTCATCCCCTCCGTCAATGTCTTATCGTAAAGTCTAATTTATGATTCCTCAACACCCCCCCCACCCTGTTTTTTTTTTTTTTTTTTTTTAGATTCAAAGACAATCTGGGCTTTGCTTTAGACAAAAAAAAAAGGAGCAAAAAGGAATGATGCTTTGAGGATATAATTAAAGATATCGTTCAAAGAACAACTTTTTGCATATTTGAATTATTACTGTCGTTAAAAACCACACAAAATATGGAAATATGATTGCCGGAAGCACATAAATCAATGATCAGCAAGGCCTCAGAGCCCAATAAATATGGGGAGTTAAATACTTTAAAATGCAAATCACATCTAAAATTTGCATATGGGTGAATTTAAAGGAAGTGTGCTTCCTTAAGACCCTCTGAGGTAGAAACTAGTGGAGCTGGAGGGGTTTCGGGGAGGGGTGGTGGAGGACACAGACAGACAGGCCAGTGTGGTAGATTTTATATTTATATTTTTGTGTGTGTGTGTGTGTTTTATTCCCATTGTCATTGGTCAAGTCGTTGGATCGCTCTCGATGATAGCAGCTGAAGTGGGTTGACAGACATGACTGCATTGCTTTTTGTGGATCCAGAAAGTGCCTTAAGTGATCTGAATAATTAGGAGTTAATTATTCTTCATCCATCTAAATCAGAAAAGGACAGATATGGGAGTGGAATTATAATTTTAGCCCGACGCTTCGTCTCGTCCTAATGTGGTAAACTAAAGTGACTGTGAATAATACCTACTGACCTTCGAGTAATTACGCCTCGCTTGGCAATTTGCTTGCTGTTGCTAATTGAGGGTATTGATTCAACGATATTCATATTAAAAATACATATGTTTTATGGCTGGGATTCCTTTTTTTTTTTTTTTTTTTACTTCTGGTTGTGTTTAATGTATTATTAATCCTTATTATTATCTTATTTTTTTGAAAGCGTAATTAGGAGACAGGATATGCAGCACTTGAGGGTTGGAGGAGAGTTTCTTTGTCCTAATCACCGTTGCAGGTAGTTTATGTTTTTGCAAAAACTTTCTGCTGAAACTGCAAAGCCTTTCAAAAGTTTTCATACCCCGCTGCGTTTTTTGTTTTTCAGAAGGAAAATGCTGCGTCTTCGTTTTTGTTTTGTTTTTTTAATAAGAACAATTTTATTCACTGCATTTCATTCTGATAATCCTAAATAAAATCCGTCAGAAACCTTAAAGAGTTGCCGTTTTTAGTAAAAAAAACAACAACCTTTGTCTTTGTAGCACAGTGGAAAAAAAGAAGCCGTTATTGACAGAACATCTAATTTAAAGTTGGGTCATGAGAGCAGACCCAACTTTAAATTAGATCACATAAAGTAAACATGTGCATGCAAAATGCTAAGTGTTGCATTAAACTACAACTGCACATCAGTCTAAGCACTCCGGTCCTCACTATGAAACACAGTAGTGGTGGCATTTTGCTGTGGGGATGCTTGTCTTCACTTGGGGTTAATTCTGCAGAGCATTCCTGGAGTAAAACCTGTTCTTGCAAAAGTATTCATCTGGTTTTGCCATATTCCATTGAAAACTATATCTAATTTTGCAATGTTTTTATTTATTTATTTATTTATTTTTACACATAAAGTTATGTAAAATATGTATTTACCCCCCTTTTCTTTGATGCCACGTAATTAAAATTCATCAGAAAATCTCCAGGGGTCGGTACTGTGGATCTGTATGTAATGTAACCTCAGTATAAAGTATAAATACCGCTGTTCGGATTCAGGCTCTGAGGTTTGTTGAAGCATTTTAGGTTTTTGAAATCACAATTATAAATATGTATTATAAAAAGGCAAGACGGTCAAGATCCTCATAAAAGCAAAGATCCCAGGAGCTCTGCATAAACTCCCCGTGTCGCATCCCCCCCCTATCAGACATTTAAAGATTCTCTGGTGGCTCCGCCGGATCAATGGACATGATGTCTCCTTGTGCATTAACACTTAGGTTAGACTGTTAGGTTAGAAACCTGCCCTGCAAAAAAAAAAAAAAAATCAATTTCCCCTTTGGAGTCAGAGGGGTGGTCTGCTAGTTTCGAAGGCATGCCTTTACCAATATTTCTGTGTGGGGGTGTACGCATGTGTGTGAGGAGTGTGGGGGCGGCCCTGGGACTGTCACTCGTGAGCTTCAGGACACGCAGACGTCCTTCCTGTGGCGCCTGCAGGTATTGACCAGAGCCGAGGACGAGGTGGCTTCCTTCAAACACATCTCGGCCCCCGTAATATTTTAAGCCCAGCGGAGCTCCGATGGCAGCTAGCAAGCCTCATAATAACCCAGATAGGGATCGATGGCACTGGATTTAGGCACTTACCCCTGCTAAAACCGGTAAACTCATTTGTCTCTCCGGAGCGAGCGTTGCCTCCGTTGTTAGAGGAGACACTTTTAAAAGAATCCCCCTGAATTAAGATAATGTGACTGTCTGGTGTGTGATCAGGCAGGCTCAACCGAGAGGACAAGCAGCTTTAGCTCTTTTATTAGCTCCGTGTTTAAGAGGCCATACATGTTTTGACGGAGTCCAACTCTCTTTATGTTATTTCTGTCATGCTGATTAGTGTGCCGGAGAACACCCGCGCTGCTCACGCACCCCCTACTCACACATATGTGCGTTTCTTTGTGTGTATGTGTGTGTGTGTGTGTTAAGCAATGCCAGCTTTAAATGAGATGGACCAAAGTGCGATAGCCCTGCTGCTCCGCTGGTTCAAGCCTGGACACAGATTGTTGGTGAAAGACTCAATGGATGCCGTGAAATCGTATTTGTGGTACAGCTAATGGCATGGGACTGGTTCTGCTGGAATGTTCCTCAGAGCGAGAAAACACGTCATTCTGCTGTGATGCGCTCTGACCATCCACACTTTGCCATGCGCGGACCTCGGACTGCGTGTACGGTGCACCCAAATCCATGCCAACTTGCAGAAAAAAAACGTAATTATTTCCCACAATGGGGCATTAGGGCCGCACTAAGACAAAATAAAAATAAGACATTACAAGAATAAAGTCATAATATTACAAGAAAAATGTAGTACGAGAAAAAAGTTGCAATAACATGAGGTTAAAGTCAAAACTTTTCAAAATTAAAGTCATAGTATGGAAGAATAAAGTCATACTGTTATAAAAATAAAGTTGAAATAACGCGAGAATAATGTCATATGAGAATAAAATTTGAGTAAAACGAGAATAGTATGTTTTGAAAATGAAATCATAATGTGAGATTAAAGTTGTAATATTATAACTTTATTCTTGTATTACTACTACCTTACTCTCATAATATTATGACTTTATTCTCTGAATTTTACTTATTTTTTATTTTCTTAGCAGTGTCCCTAATACTCTGTTGTAACTTCTAGGAAATTATATAAGAAATTCTCATTTAAAATATGCAGGGTTTTCTCTTTGTGTGTGTTTGTGTTTTCACCAGAACGCATAAGGTAAATATATCGTTCGAAAACCTCAACAAACGGAGATGGTTCAGCTAAAGGACGCAGAAGGGTGCAAATAAACGGACGCGCCACCCACACAGCTTGTGTGCTGCTGCGTGCCCAACACTCGGGGAAGAGAGCACCTCCGAGTCTTTAGAGGTGCCGTTAAAGGTGGCGGCGTCTGGAGAAAGTAGGACAAACTGACACCTTCAGTGGAGAGGAGAGAAAAATACAGTAAAGACAAAGGGAGGGAAGAAAGAGAGGCAGGCGATTTGATGAGTCAGAAAACGGTAAAACCTCCCAGAGTTCAAACAAATCTCGCTTTGCTTCCCCCCCCCCCCCTTTTTTTTTACAACACTCCTCCATAAGAAAAAAAAAAATCTACAAAGGACCTTCCATCCGTAGGAGCTACTCTGCCGTGGGTGTCGCCGACTGCTGCTGCTGCTGGTGGTAATTAGGTGTCACAACACTTAAGCCGGGCGTCTGGCGCAGCGCTGGATTCCTCCTGACGTGACGGAGGGATGGAGGAGTTGTTCAGTTCTGCACTTTCTTCTGCTCTGTTGGTCATCTGTCCTCTTCCGGGCCCATCAGCCTAAACAGCCCAACCAACACACACGCACGCACACGCACACACACACACACACACACACACTTACAAAAAAAAAAAACAGGCACGCACGCTGTGTGACCCCCCACATCCCCCGCCCCTCACACCCCACTTCCAACCCCCACTAGTACCCTCAGGCAGAGGAGGGCATCAGTGTGTTGGAGGGAGAGATATCAAAGCCCTGGAGGAGTTAGGATAGGGCTATGATGTGTGTGTGCATGTGTGTGTGTGGCCGAGGTTGGATGATGGCGGATGGGGTGGTGGTCAATACTTGAACCTCTGAATCACCGGCAGTACAGACGATATAGATCAATAGGAGGTGAAGCCACATATATTTTATTAATTACTGCAATAATTAAAAAGGTCTTTTGTGATTAAAATAAAATCAGTGCATAGTCAATTTTTTATTTTTTTAGCTAAGCGCATCTAGACACAGTGGACTAATCCTGTTTCAGCCTTGTTGCTCCCTTGTCATAAAATCATTTGACGAAATGAGATTAGCAAAGGGAAGCCTTTTATTCTGTCTTCCTTTTATAGGTCAGCGCCGTAGAGACCGGTGGGAGAAGTTCTGGGTTATTATCACAACCTTCAGAGGGAATAATTTCACCTTAATCGCTTTGAGTGGTTTACTTCAATTGAAAGGGAAGTCAAAGTATGATGAAACGGCACTTTAGTTTCAATTGGTACGGGTTGATTTCTGGCTTCACTGAGTTTCAGGAAGTTTCACTGTAATGTCTTGCCGGAACAGAGTTGGAATTTAGACCCAGTGTAAAGAAAGATTATTAGAGTAATCATAATCTTGACCCTTCTTAGGAACAAATTAGATAAAGTTCAGATCTCAAATACCTAGAAATTAAATGTATAATAAAAACAATCGATGTGTTTTCACATTCTAAGAAAAAAATAAATTACTGTCCATAAAGTACCACAACTCTTGGAATTGTTGAGTAAAACTTGTGAGACCACGAGCTAGTGACAGACATTCAAGAAGAAGATAAACAAAGGAAATTGTAGCAATATAAATAAAGTGAGACTGAGATTCTTTGTTTTTGTTTCTCTGCTTTATATTAATTTTAGTGAGACAGCAGAGAGACCATGCTGTCTCTTAATATGTATTGGTTAGCAAATGCTCTGCATTACCTGCCTTTTGCTGACTGTTGTCAGTCAGGTGTATAAGATGGCTAAACGTAGGATTTCCTCTACTTTCTTCTTCAAGTTCTTAAAGACCTCTTTGAAAAGAAGCAGCTGTTTTGTTTTTTTTTTCTTTGCTGCTCAAAAGACCGCAGGTAAACCTTTCTTAGGGTAACACGTTTCATAAACTAACTTTTGCAGATTTACCGCATTGGGAAAACATAATTGATTCTGCTCAACCATGAGTTTGGAATTTGTAAACGCCGCTGGTGTTTATTTAATATTTCTGTGTCACTGTTCAGTCACAATGTCTCTCACAAAGGCATATTGGCTCTCTTTGTTTCAGCTGCACTTTGGATGGAGTTAAAATCCAAGTCCTGATCTTCAAATATCTCTCAAAATATGCTCACAAAACTGACTTTAAATCAGTTTTGTAAGCAAATAAATCAGCTTAAAAGGGACTTTACAGAGCAAATGAGTGCCAACACACTGAGCTGTGTGTTTTTATTTCTTATGTTTGGGGTAAGAAACGTTCCTTTACCTGTTCCTTTAAAATAAAATGCAAAGCTCAACAAGACTATAACTATAAAGCTATCTGTAAAACTTCAGCATCAGTAGTAACGGTAGTCACATTGCATTTTTTAAACCATTAAATTATATGCTACCTTTTATTTATTTTTTTAAATTATTATTTATGTTTTTACTTTTAGGGCATTTTTAATTGAGTGAACTATTGATATTTCTGCTCAAACTTATGCCATTTAATTCTCATACTCTTTTACTCTGATGCCTCTAAATAAAATCCTTCAGATGTGTTGAGAAGTCACCTAATTACTCTGTAATCCATCTGTGTTATTAGCAGTATCAATGACGCTTTTCTGTGAACTCTTCAGAGGTTCGTTAAAAAACATTTCTTTTTTTCCTTCAATAATTGCGACACAGTTCCAGTATGGAGTGTAGACAACCATCTGTTCCACACTTAATGTATTTATCCTCATATATTTTTCTAGATTTTAATATTGTTAATTTTTCAATAACAATCTCATTGGTGCTCCATATATTTGCACAAAAAGAAATAATATGGCCAGTTAGTGTTTTTGTATTTTCAATAATCTGTCATTCGGCTCTTAATGCTGCATACATTAGTTCCCTCAACAAAAGGCTTGATTGAATAAAGAAAAAGTCACGGGGGCTAAGAGAAACTTGCTGTGGCAGGAAATTCAGAGTTTGCATGGCGTGCCGAGCGCAGCGCTAGGCTACGAGAGAGAGAGAAGGAGAGACACGCTGCTTTTATATCCCCCAGCCACGTCCACGTCCACTGAAGACTTCTGTTTTTACACAGGTAGGCAGTTTGGGGACTATATCTGTAAGAAAATGAGGGGTGAGAAAAAAAAAGAAGAAGAAGAAGACTGGAGGAATCAAAGGATGTTCCCCCCTTTAATAATGTAACAAATATTCTAATTTCCAAAAATAAAACCTCCTCTTCATCCTTCCTGCTAATCTGAGCAGTAATTTATTCCAACCCAAGGCCATATTAGTATGCTAGCCAAGGGCAACATGGTTATGACTAAACCAAGATCCCCTCAGACACATAGAGGAGCTCAGGCTCCAACTTGCAGCCAACAATTGAATTTGGACTCCAAACTAGTTGGCGACAAAAAGAGTGAAACTAGCATGCGACATAAAGTTGCAGCCTAGTGCTTCCCTGTAAATCCGTAGATTAATGGGGCTAAGCTGAATTTACTTTTGCACTGATGCTCATCATTTATTTCGCTCCATTCTCATATCAGACAGAGAAAAAGGACCAAGGTAGCATAGATTTACAGCTCATCTAAATGTAATATATGTCATTCTGCTCTTTGCACATGTAAGCATTTTTATTTCTGATTAATTGCATCTGAATTGTACGTTTCAAATGCGTGTGTGCGTTTCTGTCCACATGGAAATATTTATACCATTTTATGAAAAGCAATTGAGCAATGGGACTTTGTACTAACCATCACACAGACACTTCATTACGGGAGCAGTGATAACAAATACATTGTGTAGGATAATGACGGCAGTGGTTCGTACTGTTCATTATATGTCTGGGTGTCACACGGCACTTGGAATTTATTTGCGTGCGTGAACGTGTGTGTGTGTGTGCGTTTTGTGCTTTTCGTCATTTTACAACATTGTGTTTTAGCAAATGAATGTCTGAACCATCAGGAAGAAAAATATCCCATCATCTGCTATGGGTGACAAACAATATATTTTGGATAATGATTGCGTCTATTGGCTTCTGCATTTGTAAATGTGAGGCAATGAATTTCCTTTGTGAGCAACGGGAGCGCAGATATTATGCCACTTCCCTTCAACAGGCCTGTTGGGTGCGTGACGTTCGCTCGTTCAGTGATGAACCGTTTCTCTTAAAATGTTCCTTCTGTGGTAAGAAACACGCAGCACATAAATATTTCCACAGAATATACTTCTGCTCGGGCACTTTGGCAGGAAGCGGGAGGTGCTCCATGTGGAGTAAGACTGGAGAAGGCCTCTGGCACGTTGAATGGCTTCAACTTGTGGGCCTGTCAAAGAGGGGTTTTTTTTTTTTTTTTTTTTTTTTTGGGGCACTGGACTGAATCGATGCCTGCCACACACACGTCATGCCCTCCCTCCCGGACGAGCCCCGCAGTGCCGCAATCAACAGAATTTTCGCTTCCAAATGTATATATTTAATTTGTGAACCAATGACAGTTTCGCTTGATTTATGGTCCAAGGCGAGATTTAATTAATTGAAAAACGCATATTACCCCGTGACTTAATTATTAGCTAATTAATCACTGAGTACTTGTTCGGAGCTCCCCTCCTTTTCCCTGCTACTTTTCGGGCATATTTCTGTGTGTGCCTGACACTCGAATTTCCTCCTGGGGTCATTTTTATGTGAGGTCATGGTTTTTCTTCCTGAGTGGCTGTTGAGATAAAGAACATGCGTCATAGAAAGCGCGGTTATCCAGACACGGTCTTCATGCAGAACACAGAAGAGAATTTTCTCACTTTTTAGCAATAAAATCTCGCTGAAGATTAGCGGTCTGGGGTAAAGTTCTCATCAGCGATGGATTCCTTACCCCTTGTAGACAAACGTCAGACGCTGAGGTGTAGAAAAGAGATGAAACCCTTCTACTGGTGGAAGGTAAACAGATAATTTGCAGACATCACCTGTTGTAGCTCATTTTAGCTGTTCAAAATATCAGAAATGAACTGAAACTGTTCACAACCACGATATGAGGCTGTTTGCATTCAACATTGACACAACACCTTGTAATAGCAATTTAAAACAACCTAGACTGAAAATGTGTATCCTGTATTATAGTACAGTATTCGTCTAAAGCTTCATAGGGGAAGTTTGGTGCTTCTTTTTTTTTTTGTCAGACAAAGAATTTTATTGTCACTGCATGGAGTTGTGTTGTCTGTGGCTGCCGGATCAGTGACCTGTCGGAGCAGTTTTTTAAAACGAGGGTTAGGGTTAGGTTTAGGTTTAGGTTAACCCACCCTAATGAGACCTGGACAAGCACCGAAACATACCAACATAGCAAGATTTTAAAAACAGCTACAAAGTTCAGTCTCCTGTAAAAGTGTGCTCGCTCGGTTAGTATCTGGTAATATTGTGCTGAGTCCACGGATGTGAACATTTTCAGCTTGAGTTTGTATTATGGATAAAGGAGTTGTTGCTGATAACTTTATGGAACATTTAAAAAAATCCAAACTATCCCTTTAAGACCTGAGCCTATGTGAAAGACACAAATTACAGATGGACTGAAGAATTATTGCCTCCTCTCTGGTTCTCTCTACAATTTGGGATTCCTTCAGACTTTGCTAAACTATCTCAAAGCTGAAAATCCAGAATCTATCCCTGCATTTATAGTTGCCTACCTCTTGTCCATGTCTACATCCTGTTTATCAAACTCTACAGACTAAACCCTCAGAGCTTCGGCGAAATGGCTGCCTCACCGCCAACTACAAACATTCACACTCCAGTAGAATCGTAACACTCGCCGATCACACAAGCATTCCCAAATTGCTTTCTACACTTCAAGCACAACTGCCAGTTTGTTGCACACACAGAACATATTCATATTTGGTGCGGTAGCCTTGGGAAGCCCAATTTGCCAAAGGTGTAAGTTGATCCTCGGGGTCACGGTCAGAAACGATGAATAAACGTCTCACTGTTACAGCTGTCAGTGGTTTACCTCTCAGCGGCGGAGGGTCTGAATGGTAGTTTTTATGCCGGTCGGTTTTTCCACAAAAAAAAAAAAAAGTATGGCAGGTTGATCTGGAGATCAAGGATTTCCCCTGCCATGAGAGCCTTTCCAGATATGTGCTGTTAGAAAATGATAGGGAACGGACACTTTGGAACGCAGGCATGCAGGAAGGTGGGCTGAGATGAGATGTGGCTGCTATCAAAAGCCAGCCTGCCAAAAACACCTTACCTCCCACAGCCGTTTGCCTCTTCTGACCACTATCTGGCCCCCATGTGTCTGTGCTTGGTAATGGTAAGCGTTTTAAACTATTAGAGCTGCTGTGTAAAAGGCCTGTTTGAGTGCAGGGCTGTCAGTCTGCAATGAGGCAATTGGGGGCGGGGGGCTGTCATGGCTGTCACTCAATGGGAGGATGAGAACTGTTTGGCCCTAATGGATTTCTCCAGGCGGACGGCTCGCACAGCGGTTAGAAGTAAAATCGATGCGTTGTCATGAGCGAGTGAGGCATCATCAAACGGCCAGGTGGACGGGAAGGAAAAGGAAGGGGAAAGCCTGCTCGGGCAGTTACATCTATATCTAAAATTGCGTGTGTGTGTGTGTGTGTTATGGAATGGAGGGAAGAGACAGACAGATGCTCAGCTTGGCTTTACACGCCCAGTGGGGCCTCGGTTATGATTGTTAGCATGAAAGGGGGCTCTGACCTCCATCATCTCCGTTGCTTTTATTTTCCGGTTCTCTTGGAATCGGACGCAGATGCACGCGGACATACCCCCCACACTCACTCACACGCACACTGATAAATGTGAAGCTAAGCAGACAAGCGGTGTACTGCCCTGACAGGTCAAACATCATCTTGTAGGCAAAAAAATCACTTTCCATTTAACAGATTTCCATCCAGTGATTCCTGGTTTTGACTAGAACCTGCAGAGAATGACGCAGCCAAAGCCCAGGTAGTCTAACAGGATGTGACAGAAATTCACATCTGCACGTCTTTTGTGCAAACTGCAAATTATTCAATGTAGCAAGAGGAACAGACTGGAACATTCTGACAGGATAAGATGAACACAAGCAACCTGCAGGAGGAAAGTCAAAGGGGGGAGGAAAAAAATGAAAGAAGAAAACCATAATGTGTATAGTGGATCTCTGCTTTGGAAAACCAACAGTGTCACCTCAGGAGAGGGGAAAATATGTCAGATATTAGTACCCTGAAAATGCCATGCTTTTGTTTGCTTTGAGACACAGACAACCGTTACCAGGTTTGAGGTTTTATCGTACTCGTATTTACCCTGGTGCCCTGGTGTGTCTCTGGAGGGACCCGATGGGGGCCACACTTTGGCTTCAGATTGGACCTGAGGGAGCGGCTCTGGCTTATTGATCGGGAGAGTTAGAGGAGGTTGCACCATGCTGGCGGACTGCAGGCAGGTGACTGATGCTAAGCAGGGGTGCGAGGGTTCAGTGTTGGCACTTGGCTTCTTTGGCTGGATGCCACCTGCGCTTGACGATCCGCCTGCCACTTTTTAGTTTAAGTTTCACTGACGGATGACAAAAAGATGGCATAAAAACACCTGGAGGGTAGTACCACTCAAAGCATGGGTTGGTTTTGGCACAGAGGTTCTCCATTGTTTTCCGTCTTGTCTCCTCTTACATTTTTTCATGCACTCTCCTATCTATCTTTGAATTGAAATAGTATTGAGAACCTGATGATATTTAATTATCTATATGTACAAACTACTGGCACCTGATTTCTGTATATATTCAACTGACTGTCAAAACAGATTCATGAAATTAGCTGGAACTTATTTCATTGTTTTAGATCTTAAAACAGTTTCCAACATCAGCTTATTAACTCAACGTTTAACCAAGACTGCTTATGCTATTAGATGCTTACAAGACAGTTTCTGCCACTTGGAAACACACCTGGTGTGATTAAAAACCAGAAAGTTTTTAATCTTTCTGGTAAAGGTGGTAACGGTGTAAAAGTTCAAAGAATGACGCAGATCTCCTTTATTAAGGTAATACTGTTTTAAACCTACAAGTGTCAAGCCAAGAGTGTTCATTAAGCAGCTAAATGCAGATAGCTGGACTACTTAAAAAATAGGTTGTTGTAATTTGTGTTTTTACAAAGTCTGTACAGGGAAAATCAGAAAAAAGGCAATTAAAGGTCATTGTATTGTATTATTTCCTTTATGTTGCCCCAAATCATTAGAAATGTCACCTTAAGACACTTGAGGCAAGCTGATATAAGATGTTGAAACCTCCTGTCTTAATAAAACGGTTTATGGATCACTAGGTAACCACTTCAAACTGGTAGAAACAGTATAAGTAAAGTGTTTTATTTAACTTTTTTTTTTAAGTTAATAATTCAACAGAAGGTTTTCTCCCTTTCACGTTTTTCTTTTTGTCTCATTATTGAAGGCACAGACTAACAAGAGCAAAAGTGTTTTGGAAACCCTGCGAAGTCAGAATGCTCCTCGTCTCGTTCTCCAACCAGACTGATAAGCTCGTGTAAATCTATTCTGTTTGTTCAACACCAGTTTTCTGTTTGGAACTTGAGTCGAGACATCCTCCATACCCCGTCTTGTTAGCCCCTTTTAAACAGGAATCTCTTCTGTTTCTTACTGCTGAACACATGAAAGAGTTGGTTTTGATTAAGGAGGCCTTTTAAGCCGTGAAAGCCCTAAATGTGCTTTGTCCTTAGGAAGATGAAAAGGAGCTGAAGTTAGCCCGAGCCGCTTCTTACCTTAGCTCCTCCAATGGGAGAACCTCTGGGAGGATGCCTGAGAGAGAGGCAAACTCCAAGCCTTTATTCTCTATGCTAATTCATCTGCATTTTACTTGTAATTATGCCCCAGTATCCTTCTTTCTCTTTCGTTCTCTTTCCTCTCTTTTCTTTTCCAACTGCACCCTCCTACCTCGCCTCCTCTGGCAGATGAAACATTTTTTCTCGCCTGCTCCATCTTCTTCGGGGTTTTTTTTGTACTAAAACCTGATCTGTATCTTTTAGAACTTCACCAAAAACTGTATTTGATTACTCCCATCCAAATTCCTGCTAGAAGAACGAAAGAAAGGAAGAAGAAAAAAGACACCTTTGTTTCTCGATTCATAAGACATTCATTTGGAACATCTTGCGTCTTTATCAATATGCCGCCGAGGTCCGTTCAAGCCAAAGTGTTTTGTGGTGACGTACGTCCTCTTTCTCCTTCTGACATGTCACTTTCCCTCCATCTCAACGCTGCCATTGCCCATATTTATTTTATCTTGCTAATGTGGGTCACCCCTGCATGGCGGCCGTCAGCGAGCCGCAGTCAAACAGCCGTGTCTGAAGCCTACCTTCGGCATGATTTATGGGCCCGTGTGACGCTCGGCTCTCAGAAGGACCGCCATTGTCCTGCTCCAGCTCTCAGCTCTCGACGTAGGGGCGCTTTGTCTGTGTTTGAGGCAAACCAGACCCCTTTTCTTTAAAAAGAATCAAATTATTTCATCATGTTGGAAATGAAAAGGCTGTAATTACTCCTAATTAGAGCCTGACTTTTTTTTTTCTTCTTCTTCTTTCTTTCCCTCCTCTCATCGTGCCTTTTTTTTTTCTTTTTTTTCCCCCTTTCCGACTCGGGCGTTTCTGAGGTGAATACTGTTTTCCAGAGAAGTTCGAGATTGCTCTAAATCAGAGCCCCCTTTTAGGGCGGGAGAGTAGGAAACAATTTTCTGTTCAGTTTGAAATTGATTAATGTAGGCTCTTGACAGCTCTTCTGGCTTTGATACTCGGTTAACGGGGGGAGGTCTCGAGTGATGTGATGACAGTGCAATGTTTGCTTTAGGATCTACCTTAATGAGGCCGGCTCCAGCCGTGTCACCGTGTTCCGCAAGCTGTAGGGGAAAACGAGAGGCGAAACACACGCCGGTTGCGGGGCGTTCGTACGTGCGTCTGTGTGTTTGTGTTCATGGGCGAAGTCTTGGTGAATCGTCTGGCTGTGGAGAGAGCGGGCCGTGTAGGGTTTCCCCTTTCCAATAACAGCTTTCCATGCCGGGGGGTGAGAGAGAGAGAGAGACACCCAGCCTAATGATCGGCCATCACTGAAAATCGTTTTCGGCCCGTCTACTATTTACATGTATCTTTACCGCACAAGTCTCGCCGTTTTGGGCAGCTCGGCAATTTGCTTAGCAAATCCACTTGCCGTTGATCTATTAAAGGGAGGCGGTTGGTGTGTGGCTGGAGAAAGTTAGGAGCTGATTGGAGGGGGGCAGCTGAGGAGGAGGTGGGCACATTTTTTTTTCCCTCTTTTTTTTTTCGGAGGACAAGGTGGGGTGGGGGGCACCGAGGGAGGCAAATATTTTCTCTGGCTTGCGACAGCACAGTGAAAACACACTCGTGATGCTGATGTATATTAGAAGTGAACCGGGCAAATATTAGGACTGCCTTACAGTGGCAGAGCGGCGGCGTGCGGATGTGTGTGGGATCGGAGGGGCTCACTGTGCTGCTTTGTCACAGTGGTGCTACTTTTATTAGCTTACCATAACACAGCCTTACATAGATGACTCATTTCATGGCTTAAGTATGCATTTTTCTTCTCTTAAACCAAAGTACCCTGCCAGCATGCCTAGGTGGGTCCCATATGGGTTTGTCCGCGGGTTCCAGGGTGGCCCCACATGGGTTTGCCCATGTAGGGCCACAGCCTACGTGGGCCCTACATGAGCCCTAAATGGGCAAACCCATGTGGGCCCACCACCATGTAGGGCTTATAAGCCCTGAAAACTGTTACAATAAAATTATTTAGAAAGATATTTTCACCCTGTGGTTTGTACTATAAAGTACCTATTTTCCATTTAATTCAACCAAATCTGATGATTTTTGTTCTTCAAAATTGCTGAATTTTTGCATTGTCCCATTCAAATGCTTGGAAGCAAAGCCGGTGAGGCAGCAGTGAGCTGAGCCTCACCAGGGATTGCGCAACCTCTCGCTAACTGCACCGGTTGCCACTCTATGAGAGCATGCTCCTCCTGTCTGCACGTCGCCAATAAAATGGTTAAAAATATTTAATGTATGAACTGATTTTCCATAATTTAGCTTATGTATTTAATGTACTGTCTTTAGATAACCTTTAATTACAAAGTTGCAGATAAACCATATTTGTTTTTGTAGCTCTCCACAAAGGTCCGGGGTTTCTGTAGAGCTGCAGTATTTAGGACCACAACCGTTCCATAATAGCTAGAATCCATGGATACTTGAGATCCCTCTCTAAACACGCCCCATCTCAATGGTTCAAACAGCAAATTCACCATAATCCGCATAAATAAGGACAATAGAAACCTTCTCACAAGGACCGCTTAAGCTAACCATTACAATCTTTCTTTCTTCCACTCTTGGGGGTACAGCCAGTCAGCAGCAAGGAAAATAAATGGCAGTCCTGGACAAATCTTTGGAAATTGTAAAGATAAGTTGAAATGATAGAGTTCCTTAAATGGTATTTTAGGCTAAGTTAGTTCTTCATTTTAATCCTTTCACCTGTTTTGAGCAATGCAACAGTACCTCTGGGAGAGGTGGATTTTGGAGCAGGACTTTCTTTTCTTTTTTTTTTTTTTGTTTTTTTGTTTGTTTGGGACAATTCGAGTCCATGTGTACTGTCGGCTTGCTTCCCCAGTCTTCCAGAAGCGTCGTGGTTTTATGAAGGGCTTAGACCTCTGTGGTTCAGAGGTGGTTCTTGAAAACCCGAACCAATTTCTTTTCAGTTTGGAACGGAAGGTTTTTGGTGAGACATATAAAAATCTTTTATGGAGATGGGTGTCCTAAGAGGGAGAAAGATCATAAACACACATCAGAACTGATTGTGTAAGGACTAAAAGAGGCGAGCGTTAAGAGTCTAGAATGACTCTGACCATTCTAGATGCTATGCAGGGTGTCCGCGCATCCTTAAGAAGTCTTTTAAAGTCTTAAATTCATGTATATAAAGTGAAGACTTTAGAATGTTTTAAATTCATTTAAAAATGTTGGCCTTAAATACATTTATCAAAGGTCTTAAATGTTGTCATGGCAGGACTATTTAATCCTGTATGCAGTTGATTTTTTTTTCCTCAGAATTTTGCTATCAGGCAAAAGTTTGAGACTCACAAATACATCTTTATTGTTTTCTGTGACATGAGGCCTAGCTAGCTGGGTTTTTGTTATGGGTAAATACAAATTTAGCAGCTGGACGTTGATCATCTTGGCCATTGGCTCATTTCTGCCGCCAATCCATTGAAGGCTTGATGCTTTCTGTTCAAATAAGCTTGGCACTGTGGGAGTTATTGCTGTTTAGAGAATCACAAAATGGGCAATTTTTCGTCTGTAAATTTCTTTCGTGATACAGGTCTTAAATTTAATTCATAATTGTCTTTAAAATGTCTTAAATGTGGTTTGGTGAAGCCTGCAGAAACCCAGTATACTTATCCATTGGTGCCTGAAAACCAACTGTAGAGTAGAGTTGATGATCAAACATCCATCCAGACTTACACCTGTTGACAGCAACAAAAAGTCTGTCATCTGAAAAAAATATTAGGAGAGGTGTATGTCTATACTTTTTTGCTTGTATGTGGATATTTTACCCTGTGTTCATTACAGAAACTCTACAGTAAAATTTAAAGCTTGCGCATCAATTTTTACTTGCTAAAAATGGTTGAAATGTCGTTCCACCCTTTTGTAAAGAACCTTTATGTCACCTGGAAGTACATGTTGTTTCCGGCAACTTACCAAACTCATCTTCCTCTCTCCGAGGAGTTGACGTGAATCTTAAAAGTCTTGTCTCGAGCAGGTGTTTTCCTCAAGACAGACCCACTTCCAACTGCAGTGGCCCCCAAACAAGCGGCGGCATCGACTGAGCCAGACACGAGCTTGTTCAGGTTGGCATGTGTCCTTAAGGGCACAACTGCAGCAGAGGCCATTAACTCCACCCACCATTTCTGCATAAATCGGACACTCTTAACAGAGGAGGGAGCGGGAGAGAGAGCTGCGAACGGGGCTGGTGGTGGTGGTGGTGGTGGTGGTGGTGGTGGGGGTCAAACTGAACAGTGACGCGTCCTGTTTGTCAGCGGCGGGCTGCGAGGAAATGTGACAGAGCGCTGGAGGAGGTTTCCAAATCCATTTCCTGCTCTTGTCTGTCCACATCAGGCGCTGACGACGGATCTGCTGGTTCTTATTGTTTTTTGTTACGGTGGGGTGGAGGGAGGGTTGGGGGGGGGTTGAGGGAGGGATGCGGATGTGGAGAGTGGTGGGCACACACATGCCTGAAAATGATGCATCTCCTTTGATCTGTTCCAGTGTAAGGAACATGAACAGCTCCGCCGCCAGGCACACACACATTCACACACACACGCAAAGCCCTGCAGTTTGGCCCTTTGCGCTTTTTACAGCCCTGCTCAGTGTATGCTTCTTTATGTATGTGGAATGTTCTTTTTTTATATATATTTTTTTTTTTCAGCTCCATTTGTGGACTCAGTGTAATAGGAGCTGCTGTTTGAGCTACAGTACTTATTAGTTTCTTATCTCAGCTAATTACCCATTAAATAAGCACATGCACACACACGCACGCACACGCATACACTCACACACTCTGTGGTTAGTGGGTAATTAGAAACCGGACAATTATGAATATGCATTTCCCACTGCTTACTGCACAGAATTATGAATATATCCATTCTAATTTCCTCAATTGATTTGTCACACCTTTCATGAAGCCGTTCCGCCTTTCTGCAGCTGAATCCAGGAATCGGAAGCTGAAAGCTGGTCGGCTAGTCGCGGTACGTGTGGACTCTCTTCCGTGTGGGGGGTATGGACATTCGCGGCCACTTCAGTGTTTGTATCTTTAGTTTTCTGTCCGTGGTCTGCTTGATACTTCATTAGTCGGTATCGATGCCGCCGGGCTGCAGGCGACCTCAGGAGTCGGTCCAGCAGCTGCAGATGCGAGGCCTAATTCAGTTCTCACCGGAGCTCTGCCAGCTGATTTCAAATGCTATTTTTTTAAAGTTTTGAATATTAAAAGCCACTTGATAAAGCTCCAATCCTGCAGTTCTGGACAGTCTCCTTTCTTTTCTTTTCTTTTTTTTTTTTCCATTTTCGCCCGTTGTTGCACACGGAGGACGCTCGGAGCAGCGCGTGTCACATCAGGCGTGTCAGCCTGCCCATTGGCCACCACTCGCTGACTGTGCTCGTCCCGGCCAATCAGCTGTCGCCGCGCTGACCTTTTCGCTGCCACCTTGACCCTGATGGGAGGTGAAGTGTGTGGCTGGTAGCAGTCAGTACTGGCACAGCAGGTTGAGGTGGAGGAGGAGAAGGGGGCGGAGAGAACCACGCCAGAGGCTGAGAGGTTTTCTTGGCCAGCTTTTCCCGTCCTCCTCCTGGCTCTCAAGTCCCATTCAGCTGGATTCATGACAGGTTCATTTGGCCGATTTGCTTTGAGTTTTACATCCAGGGACAAACTCTTGACTCTTGTTTTAAAAAGTCGAACGTAAGAGACGAGGCATGGGCTGGGATGAGATTTTCACAGTGTCATAAAGATAACAATATATGTCACATATGATCAAATGTAGGACTGAAGCGATTAAACGGATTAATTGTAATGATTCGTTAACTAATTCAGTCAAGGGATAATTAATAGGAGGATACAAACTCTAAAAAGGCCATTTGCTGAAAGACCAACACACTCAGAGCCGTAATTAAGTCAAAGCTGTATAAACATAAGTACATTTTTAATTTTAAGACAAAAAATAAACTTTAAAGGTAAACGTGTTCTATCCAGAACTCCTTATGTTTTAGTTATAGATTCACCTGGTTCACATTCTGTGAAATAAAATCTTTAATATACAGTTAATAATTGATTATACAAAGAGAAGCAGTCAACAGTCAATAATCAGATCATTGATTGTATTGATGTTAGGTCAGGCAGAAAGACTCAGCTTTTCACAAGCTGATGTTAAAAGTTGTTTTATTTTTAGCTGCATTCTTTGCCTCAAATTATCAAGTGTTCACTAAAAGAATGCTGCTGTTTTATTTTAGGTAGTAAAATGACTATTTTCTTATCTAAAAAAGGGAATCGAATTGTTAGTTTGCATCTTTTAATGTATTTCACGTAGTTTATAAAAGAAATCTTCCGATTTCGTCGCCTCACAAATCGATTGACAGAATTATCGATTACTAAAATAATCGTGAGCTGCAGCCCTAATCAAATTGATTTTACTTAAAAAAGAAAATCAACCAGTCAAATACAGTTCAGTCTGTTAAATTATGACAGCATACTTTATGTATTTTTGATTATTATTATCTGTAGGACATGCCATTTAACCAATTTTGTATAATGTAAACTTTTGTAGAGCCAAAACTCTAGAAGTGTATTTCACATTTCTGTGCACTAATGTGCAGTTGAGCCTGTTTCTGCACTAATTTCCACACTTCATTAGGATTTGAGCTGCACAACGTAAGTAAAGCCTGATGCTGCTACATCATTGTTTCATAATGCAGTGAGTGTAACGATTAACCCACCTTCGATCACTTCTCTATCATCACAATGTCCCCGCTGTTCTTCCCGAGCTTTATTATCAAACGCACTGAGATCCGTTTCAGCATTGGGCCTAAAGGTCAGCAGAACCTTGTCTCATTGGCCGAATGTGTTGTTTAAAGCAGATCTGTCATACTGAATACAAGCGTTCCTATACAATTTCAATGTTGCACACTTAAATATTGCAACAATGACTCCTATTTGTTTGTGCAACATTTCATGTCGTAGATAATTCTGTTTATCGACATTAATTTGTTGATATTTAGAATTTTATACAGACTTAAAAAAATACAGAGATGTTCCTTAGTTACTGTCATTTCAAAGCAATATTATTTTAATAAAATATGGGTGATGCTAGTTTAGTTTGTCAGGAAATATTTTAGACTGTATCTCTTTCTGTAAGCAAATGAAGAGTGTGGCAGGTTGTCAGTGAGCAGCAGCAGCAGTACAGAAACCGTAGTTTCTTAATAGTTCAGTTCAGTTTAGATGTTAAGAAAAACAAATAACTGCATGAAAAGGCAAAAGTCCAACAGGCTTATATAAAAGCCTCCATCCCAATAGAATGGAGAATATATCATACATTTCAACAATACAATCCTTTTATCAGTTGATTGTAAGTTTATAAAATACTATTATGAAGAAGAAAACATTTACGGAAATATTAAGAATATGTAAGAATGAAAAAAGGTGCAATCACAACCCTTTGAGTATTTTTAAGTAATACTCAAAATAGTCGTTGAAACGTTTTTACAGAAGGTTTGCCCTAAGTCACTTCAAAGTTTAGCTCACGTTACCTTATCTGACCTATAAAAAAGATATTTCTACACGCATCCCTTTTGGATGACTTTCTTTGTCTTTTCTCTTTTTTTCCCTTAGCAGTTTAAAATTTCTAGCTGGTCTCATCCCACAATACTTTTCGAAAACCGTCCTCCGAAACCAGAAAACAAAAATCAGACGAAGCTTGAAAACGCTCCAAAATGCCGTAATGACTGTTTCCGACATAAAGGACCGCTCTCCCAGCTTCCATTTGCCTGGCTCTGTCCTCAAAACAGCCCTTTTAAAGTCAAGTGATGAGGGTTAAGTTAATTATGCACATTAGGGCCAGTCTCTCTCCCTCTGTTGCTTATTCAATCCCTTCGTGTGTGTGCGTGGGTGAGGGTTGCAGCGGTGGCCTGGGATGCCAAAACTCTGCCTTTAATTAAACACATATGCATGCAGGGAGAGACTGTCTGTCGCACAGACCTTTAACAACAGCTGCATGCATGCAGACGTGTACTGTATGCAGCTACAGGAGATGAAAGACTCCTGATTGTGTAAGAGGAAGCGAGTTCTTCTCTGTCGCCGCTCTGCGAGAGGATACATATCTTCATCTAAATTAGGCTTGAAATCTGCTGGCTTTCAAAGGAGAAATGTCAGATTTTTAATTGTTTTCTATTTTTTTTTGGTTGTTGCTTTGCAGGAGTTTTAACAGCGCCTTAAAAAAAAAGAAGCTTTCCGCATTTCGTCACGTTAAAGCCACAAATCCAAATGCAGCTTCATTGAGATTTCACGCATTAAGGTAGACCAACACATAGGAGTGCATGACTGTGAGGTGGTAGCACACAGATCTGAAAAGTGTGGCATGCATATGTCAGTGTTTTTCTATGGCCGTCGTTTCCTTGACATACGCTTGTGGCATGCCTCTACCAGCTTTGCACATCTAGAGACGGATCATTTTTCTCCCATTTCTGTTTGTATAATAGGTTAAAAATCAGTCAGACTAAATAAGAAGTATACATTTCAGTTGCCACAAAAAATAAGCTTTTGCTCTAAACCAAAGGTTCCCAACCACAGGGTGTGGTTTGGTATGAGTTTGACAAGAATATGTTTCATAGTTTCCCTGGGATTCAAGATCGGCCTAAGGAAACTAACATTTGATTTTAGAGAAACTTCTCCAAACCATAATGCTGCCACTACCACGTTTGAAGGTTCAGCACCTTTGGCATGTTGGCCAAAAAGATTACATTTGGAAAATGAAAAGGAAATACCGTAGTTGTCCCATCGATAGTCCCATCGATTTTTCCACCTGAGCAGTTCCCCAGTGGATACTTATCTGATTGGTTTAGATCAGGGATCAGCAACTCTTACGACCCAAAAAGTAATTTCTGATTCCAGCTGATACAAACTTAAATGTTACACAAGCTTCTGAAAAGAAGATGGCTTATAATTTTTTATGAATATAGCAGCTGCTATAGGAGGGGTTGGCAGCGGCTCCGGTGGTGGAGCAAGTTGGCCGCTGACCTGGAGGTTCCTGGCTCAAACCTCGCTCCTTCCCTTCCTGGGAATAATCCAGGGAGTGTTTCGTCAGGAAGGGCGACATCTTCCAAGTCTGTGCGCACGCAAGTGTGGAGGCAACTGAGGCTGCTGTCCTGTGGCAACTCCATGGTGGGGAGGTGCCGAAAGGACAAGTAGTTGCCATAAAGAACCACTGTGCATTAAACAAACTGGAGAAGGATTTCATAGTTTCTTTTTAGTTGATTGTTTTTGATCTTCCATGACATGACAGCTGATTGACTGACTCTATTTACGAAAAGGAAGGAAAGCCAGTGATGATGGTTGACGAGTCTCTGATGTTCAATGTACCACATCGAGATCTGAAGCAACCAGACAACCAGACAACTACCAGAGTCCAGATGCTTCAAGCAGGAGTTCTTTGTTATTAACAATTACTTAATGATTCAAGCTGGATTCTACTGGCGTATCTTTACCTACAGCTCTTTTGACAAAGATTTTAGTTTGAGAAGTTCAATTCAAAAGAGTTTTAGAGCCACGCTAAGAAAATGAAGGAAATTATGAGAATAAAGATGTAATAATATGAGAATGAAGTTGTAGTATTGCGAGAACACAATACCTAATATTACCCGTCTTAATATTACAACTTTATTCCTCTAATATTCTGACTTTAATTCTCTTTATTTAGACTTTATTTTCGTACAGTTTATTTTTCTTTGTGCGGCCCTAATACTGTCGTAAATTCAAAGCACAGTGACCAAAACCATAAAAAAGATACATTTTTTATATTTTCTGTTGTCACTCCTGGGATGCTCTTTGTATTTAACGTACACGTTTTTTCTTTTTCTTTTCAGTTGCTTTTCTTCGAAAGCCTGAAATCCACAACTTCTTCCTCCTTTTTTCTTTTTTTTCCCCCTCTTTGCTTTTTTTTTGTCTCTCGGTCTCTCCTGTGCCGCTGCGACCGCCTCATTTTTCATTAGAGGATTGCCCCATTATTTCATTTCTTGTGATAAAATGACAAAAGATTACTCACGAGAAATACTAAATACAGAGCCGGGCCGATGGGATCTCCCCTCATATGTAACGGGGGCTGCGCCGTGGCTGAAGGCTTCATATTTCCTATTTCTCTCTCTATTATATATATCTGGCAGAGTTGCAGATATAAGGAGACTGGTGTTTGTGTGGGTCTTATAGGTTTGTGTGAACTGCATTGCATTCTGGGTGTCCCAATCTGATCAGCCACTAGCTCTAGGTCAGCAGACCTTCTTCCTTTTTTTTTCTTATTTCTTATTTCGCGAGGAAACTTTTCATGTTTTTTGTTGGCTCATTTTTCTTTTTTTTTGTAAATTGAAAAAAAATTCAATGCAGTACTGACGGAAAAAATCACCAGATTGTTAGAACAACTTCTATATCTTATGGAGAAAGACGAAGAAATGGGGTATAGGCAGCAAACACGGGCCAAAGATGGTTAACTGGGGATTGGGAAAAAAAAAAAAAAGCCTGTATAATAAATAAATAAACACCGTATCTTTATCTGAGATGATTCATATTTTATTTCAAAACACCTCCTGCTTCGGTCATATTTTTCAGTGGTGGATAATAGAAAATGTAAAGATATGGGAGGTGAAATATGAGTCGGTTTGGGGAGGTAAGAATAAGAAAAGATTAGACTGAGATTAGAATAAGAAAGATGGAAGAGGCCAAAGAGCCCCGTGGTGTGCTGCTTGAGTGTGTGTGTGATTCTGATTGTGTGTGAGGAATTTTGCAGGTTTCCTTCTCTCCCAGAGTGTGTGTGTGTGCGTGTGTGTGTGTGTGGGAGAGTAATGATTGGACACACTCCCACACTGCTTTGTTTTCTCCCCCACTTCCACACCAGAAGAGAGTGGGGATCCTTGACCGACCAGCTCATGCAAATTTCAGCGTGAACTTTTAAACTCAATCGCTCCCTTGACGATTTACCCAAAGATGAACACGCATACACACAACAGAATGTCGTTGTTACAGGCTGCTAGCCATCATGCAAACTAATAAACTTTTTTTTTTCTGTTTCGTCACGCTGAGCCCGTCGTTTTTGCATATTGATTTGACTTTATGTATCGGGTAGCGCACCGCGAGCTGAGCTGCTTCGGCTGTTTGTCCAGCTGGTTTTCTTGACCCGACGTGATGCGGCTTCTCAGTGGTTCAGACGTTGCTAAAGCTCTTACCTCGTGGTCTCTAATTGAATGTAAAACCAAACAAAAAGTTTTGGAGTCGTGGCCATGGTGAGGGAGACCCAGCCAGACATTAGCACTCACAGAGACAGAAGGCGCTTGTGTTCTGGATCAAGTCCTTCACGTTTCCCCAGGGTTGAGCCATTTTTAACTTGAGGAAGAATTGGTTATTGGCTACTGTATTGCTTGTTTTGTCAGCAACTTGAACTCTTGTATTTATGTAATTGCAATGATGCAACCATATGAACAAGTCAGGACATTTTCATAACTGGGCTCGACTACATGCTGTTGGGTGTAACGGCACTCAAAGATCAGTGTGTTCACGCTGGTCACAAAAGGTGGAAAAATCCTCAATCTGTCCAAATATTGTATGTTAAAACTAAATGTACAAAGTAAATGTGCAGTAATTAAAATCCCTTTTAGAGCATGAGCTGCATCTGAACTGTTCCTGTGTGCATTTAAGCATCAGTCATGAAGGAAGAAGAAAAAAGCTTTTGGTTAAGTTATGGACTTCTGCACCTATGTCCTCTCTATGCCATGGTACCAAGTGCTCAGTTATTTTGTTTGTTTGTTTGTTCTTTATTCTTTTTTTTTGTCTTTTTGTCCTACTTTTTACTTTTTGTATGTATTTTTTTATTATCTGAAACTGAACCAAACCGCACTTTAAATTGTGTTGTTTATTCATTGCGATAATAACAATATTGTTAGGCTTACTGTTAGCCTAGCCTAGCTTATTTTATCAACGTTCTGCATGTGTGCAGGTTCAAAACAATATGGCGTCCGTTCAGTCCAGTGAATCAAATTGCAGGTGTGTTTTGGGTGAAACTTTCTCACTCCATTATTTTCTCTCTGGAGTGAGTTACCTTAGGAGGAACTTAAATTACGTTCAGTGTTTCAGCTGCGTCTTTTTGTATGAATAAATATCTGACAGGCGTTTTTCTGCTAACAATCTAACATTACATGCTCCTTGGTTCCTCGTCTCAAATTAGCTTCAGAGTTTAGAGTTCTCATTACATCACCTTGAAAAATCAGTTCACATAAACAGCTCCTTATTTCTTCTTCTCTCATTAGCGCCGTACCATGTATCCCCCCCCTTTTTTTTTTTTACAGAGCCTGCTCCGATGGCATCTGGTTCACTTTAAAAGGAGAGCTGAGTGATTCGCAGTGATGGACATGGCGGACTCATCATACAGGGCTAATTTACTTTAACTCTGGCCGCGTTTGCGATACTTCGGATCTGCCACGGCACAGCGCAGACGTTGCTATGGCGTTATTTTGTTTTGTTGTGCACCAAAGAGAGCCGAATAACGCAATGACGAGTAATGCTGTCTGACAGACGGGGCCTGTTGTTGGTGGACGTAGCTGGCACAGGCCGAGGCTGCTGTGTGTTCATGTGTGTCGGTATGCGAGAGTTACACGAAGAAGGAATGGAAGACAGAGTTTCTGTCTTTTGATTGTTTTCTTTTTGTCACTTTAATTGAAGCAGTATGTTCCATTGTGCCCCGTTTCAAAAATGCTGCTTTATGTAACGTTTTATCTTCTTTACTCATCTTTTGTACGACCTGTGGCCTCGGCTTTCAGACACCGGCCAGCATTACAGATGCTTTACGAAAGCAGCAAATGAGGAAGCCAGACAGCTGCTCGTAACGATAAATAAATCTACATTAAAAAATCTAGGATTTAAGATGCCCAAACAATGAGCTGATCTCGACTCTTTCAAATATAAATTTAAGAATAAATAAAAATACACAAATTGGTATTACTTCACAATTGGAGTTATTTTCTTCTAAATGCCTAAGTTTTCTTTAAGGTAAGACACTTTCATGTGATTAAAAAGCAACTTTTTTATGTGTACACAATGCAAGAGCTGGAGATTTAAACCCAGCTTGGCTGTCAGACCATCCACCCATGACATGACAACTGTTATTCTCCTGTACAACCTAATAAAAACAAGAAAAACTCCTCTAATGTTCAAATTACTTTAAAAAAAAAGAAAGAAAAAGATTAGACCAGCTTCTTGATACTTCTTACAGATGCTAAGGAGTTGTTTGTCTACTTAACACATGCACACTAGGAAAAAAAAAACACACACACACCCTAAAAACACTAATTAGAGACGGGAATCACTGTCATCTGTCTCATAACGAGGAATCACGATCGCTTTTTATTTCTCTTTAATGCCATTTGATATTTTACTGTGTCTACAAATGAGCAGCTTGAGTTGTTTCCATATTTTAAGGTTTTGCTGTAAACAGGGTCACTTGCTGTTTTTCTTTTTCTTTTTTTTTTCCTTCTACGTCTCTGCACTGTCAATTACCGAGTGGAAGCACAGAAACAGTAGAGTGGAGCGCAGACCGGCTGACTCGCTGGGCGGCTGACTTGGTGGCTGACTGGCTTGTCTCTCGGAAACCTCTGAAATGTGATTTACATTGTGAGCATGTTGTAGCGAACCCTATCCCACGTTATGCATATTCTCCCATTGTTTGTGACAGTTGGTTGTATCTGTACTGGAAGAGTGGCGGTGGCGGGGGAGAGGCACCAAACAGGCACCCGACTTTGCATTTCAGTGGCTGAGCTCGGGGGGTCAGGAGCACATCTGGTTTACTGGGAGCTCTGCGCGTGCGGTGTGTGTGTATATGTGTATGTGTGTCATTTCCCTCAGTCTTGCGCGCGCGCGAGCTCACCGAGCTCACTTGTTGCCGTGCAGCCGGATCCCCGCGTGCGGTTAAAAAAAAAAAAAAAAAAGGCAACACAAACAGCAGAACCCGGCGCACTGATTCCCTCCTACACAAACAAACAAACACACCTGCTGCTCCTGGCAAGTCGCTCTGACAATCAGCCGAAGGAGGGGAGGCGAACAAAACAAACGGTTTAATTTACATGACAGTAGCCTGCTGTACATTAGCATGCCGTGGCAATGATAGAGCGAAGCTCCGCAGGAAGCGCTAAGTAATGAAAAGTGATGGTCCCTATTTGCGGCATACTGTAAAGCGGAGGAATCGGAGGCTGGAACAGTCAGAGCTAATAGTGCGCGCGCGCGTACACACACACTGTGCTCGCGTGTCTCCCACGAGTTGCGTGTTGCTGTGCTGTTGGAAAAGGCAAGTAAATAATATAAAAAAGGGGCTCACTTCTCTATTTCTGTCCCTTCTGAGGGAACAAATTCTTCAGCAGCACAAAATAAATGTAAGCAATTTGTTGTGGTGAGGAATTTAAGATGCGTACAAGTGTTATGTGAAGAGAGGGCAGCCGTTGGCTTTTCAAAGCTATTTTCTCTTTTTTTTTTCGTCTTCACAAACTTTTTCGCTGGAGACAGAACATGAAAGGTCCTTGCTGCTTCTGCAAACTTTAACGAGCAATTAACTTTATCAATGGACAAGGAAATCTTTTTTTGGAGGGTGTTTATAGTTGCTCAGAATAGTATTAGTATAATGAAGCTCCTTTTTATTTTATTTAATTTTTTTTTACTTTGTTAGCATTATTTTTAAAGACACAGTCTTAAATTGTGCGCTTGTGTGGACTGGGGTGTTGGTTTGGTTTGAGACTGCATATTTGTGTTTTTCCATGGATGATGGTGTACACTCTATGCCATGTGTTTGTAGTAATGGTGTGTGTGTGTGTGTGTGTGTGTGTGTGCGCGCGCGCGCGCGCGCGCATATCCGTGTGGGTGTGTGTGTGCGTGTTCTGGCTCCAGTGGTCTGCTCCTCATGTAAAGAGATAGCATCTTTCCACAACAGATCAATAAGGGAATATTTCTAGATTCCCTGCTTCTGTCTCTGATTTAACTAGCTGTGTATATATGCGTGTGTGCGTGTGTGTGTGTGTGTGTGTGTGTGTGTGTGTGTGTGCGTGTGTGTGTGCTTTTGAAAGAAAAAAGAAAATGAAGAAAACTCAGACTGACAATCTTGCTTGTATACTGATGGTACGATTCAACTTTCCTACCATTATCAAGTCTATTGGCATATTATCAGCCAGGGAGAGGCTGGTGGAGCTGGGTTTTGTTTTGCTGCTGCTCTGCTGTGGGAAGATGTCCTTCTTCTTAATATGGCTGCCCAAACAAACACCAGCAGCCCATACTACAGCATATACTGTATGAAATAAAATGTGGGAAGAAGTGCACCGTCCTCTCCAGACTCTATATGGTCGTATGCAGATAGACTCTGTCTCGCACTAAGGTTCTCCACCACCTCCACTTTTCACGTAGCCCGTGTTTACTTGCAGCAAATTGTCCTAAAGGGAGGCAGTCACTGATGATTTATGGTGTCGGACGTGATTAGATCTCATTGTTTTACATACTTTTTAACAGAGTTGCTTCAGTTGGAAGTCAGTCGTCATTAAGGACTGGAAAAAAGAATAATAATATTTAAAAAAATAATAAAACGGCTTGTTCCTGACTTATTAAGACGCAGCTTTTACGTTTCCTCCTCAGGACGGTGGTAGTTTCAAAACACCCTGGAAACTGAGGTAAATCCCACTTGGAGGGAATGTGAAAGTATTTATCTGAAAATGAGGGCCGGGGGTGTCACAAAAGTGTGGAATGGACTCTGGCGATTGCTGGTAATTTAAACTGCTGAGTGACAGCTCGACTGGGCTCGTCCTGAACCGAAGCTGCTCAGGTCGTCCTGCACAGCAGGATGTGCAAACTACTAGCTGTGCGTTCGCAGAGGAAAATCTATAAGTGGATTCATTCGATTGAAAAAGTAGTTACAGGCATTTTTATCGCTGTACTTTTATCACCAGTGACGGCTGCAGCTGTAAGATTTTAGAACTAGCAGAAGAAAAGATTGTTGTAACTAAATGCAAGCTGCAACATACTTAGTGTTAAATCTGTAGCTGTAGCATTATAATAGCAGCAAAATGTGGAGTTATCAAAACAGCAGCTCCAACAGTGCTTTTGTTTTTATATGCTGCTTTTGTTAGGAGTAAACCTGCTCTTTTCATTTCATGTTCAGCTGTAACTTTAGGGTGCATTTCCCACCAATCCTGTTAATCCCCTTAAATCACAATCTAGTTAGTTTTTCTAGAAAGTCCGGTTCGTGTGGGGAGGTGGGAATGTTCAATCGAACTCTGATGCAGACCAAAAAAAACCGAGCTCTTGGTTCCATTAAAGTGAACTCTACATATCTGAACGCAAGCAAACCGGAGACCACTCCAGAATCAGTGGTTTATAGCACAGGGCATTCTGGGTAAATGCAACCAAAACAAACTCACGAGTGTAGCGCTAGAGGGAGAAATGTCTCATTGGCTTTTACCAAAGAAAGACAGAAACAAAATCTTACAACAGCTAAAATCTGACACCTCTCCATTCTTGTTTACATTTTGTGAAGAAGGAAGTTGCAATCAGTGTCTTCTTCAGTAGTTTGTGGTGCAGCGCCACCACAGGTGAGGGGGAGAACAAGTTTTTTAAAGTGTGAAAATGCCCTTAATGAAGTTTAGCAATGAAGATATAAGACTTTGACTCAGGAAAAAAAAGATATATATTAAAATGTTTCACTGGAACATTTAATCAAAACGGTGGCTTGTATGTATGTTTTTCAAAATGATATTCTCAGGTTTCAAGTTCAACTTTGTCAATTTTTATGTAAGGTAACTTTATGCAAGTTAACGCTGCCCCTCCCACCATGAGCTGTCACACACTGACGGTCAGCTGGCTTAAAGTAGAGTGCTAATGTGTTCCCTGGCTTTCAGGAAAGGTAAATTTATCTATTCAATTCCCGGTCGTGAAAAACAGACGTTCATCATGTGGAAATAATGTTACTCTTATAGTGCTATTTTACAGTTTGATAAGCTGATAACTGCAGGCTGGTCTCCATATATCTGCTTGTTTTTTGGAGGGTTTTTTTGCTAATGTTTTGGAAAAATATTACTGTGTGCAATAAGAATGTTTCCCAAAAAAAATACTAAATTATAACTGGAAAATGTAAGTCTATGTGTTCAAATCCAGTTCATCAACTCATCACTTTAGCAGCAGATGGTATCATTGTACTTCTTTGTTTAAAAAAAATAATGCAGTATATTTTGTCCAAAGACATACTGTTCTGATTCCTTGCACTAAGTGAGTAATTGTTCTCCAAACACTTGCTACTTGGCAACATCTCTCCTCTGCGCTGTTCCTCTGAGATGGGATGTTCTGAATGAAACCCGCTCCGTGGAATACTCCAGGGAGGCGCTCAGTGTGCTACACGTGTTTACTTCCTCATCACTTCATTCCTAACATCTTTAACCTGTTTACTTTTTGCTCAGGAGAGCGCACCGGCATGTTGGAACAGTCTATATGCACTTTCTTCGTGTCTTGCAGAGGTTAGACATGCGTGGTTCAAGGTTATCCTCCAGCTCAGATAATTGTCAATAAAATTGATCTCTGTATTTTTTATTTATTTTTTATTTTTTACTCTACACACATTTTGTTATCCTTCTCCCCTTCCTCTAGACACTTCCCTTCCCTTCACTCCCTCACTCTACTCCCTTGCCAGTGTCCTTCTCTTTTCATCTCAAGCCAGATAAGTCTGCTGCTCCGACTGCCAAGAGCAACCAGTATCACTGCCTTTTTTTTTTTTCCTTTTCTTTTCTTTTTTTTTTTTTCCCCTCCTCCTGTTATGTTCTTCTCACAGTGCACTGAAGCCATGTCGCAATTTCTCAGGGAGTTTTGAAGCCTGGATGTCTCCTGTCCGGGCCCATCTCGTCTGAGGCGCAGCGCGGGCCCTATGCGATCTGAACTGCGCTGCCTCGCTGCAGGTCAGCCTTCACGGCCGATTAGTGTCGAAGCGCCACTTTGGTCACAAGTTGTCGGGAGCGCTTATCGTGAAGATCAACAGCGATCAGTCTCGCTACTGCCTCACTCTCGCCCTATCTCTCTCTCTCTCTTTCTGTCCAACTCCTCTGCATCTCCTCTCTACATTTTTTTTCTGCCCTCTTCCCCTTTTGGCATTACCTCCCTCCAACCCCCCTCTTCATGTTTTTTTCCTCCTCAAATCACCATATTTCCATCTCTATCTCATCATTGTCATCCTCCCTGCTTTACCCCCCCCATCCGCCTCTGTTTCTATCTCCTACCTTCCTCTGTGTTGTTTGTTTTCCGGATCCAACCAGCTCAAAATGCCGGTCTCTTATTTTGGGTGGAAAACATCAGGAGACCAACCGAGTGCTTGAGTCGATTAAATGTTCCGAGATAATCTGAAGAAAGCAAATCTATAGCCTCTTTCATGTGATGTCATTGATTTTAAGCAGGAGAAATATACATTTTCTTTGTTTAAGAGGTTGCAGGAGTGGATCGGCTTAACGTGTTAGCAATAAAACTACAGCTTTATGATGTTAGCACTTCACTTTTTTTTTTTTTTTGCAAATGAAGGATTCTATAAAATCTGCAGAAACTTGGCCATTTCCTCACTTAGCCATTTCCTCACTTAGCCATTTCCTCGTCGGTCTGACAGAGTCGTATCCTGCATCTCCGTGCTCTTTCCTCCCACGTTTAATCCCTCCATCCCTCCTTTTCATGGTGTCTCTGCGCGCCGTCAGGCCTCGTCTGTGGCGAGAGCGGAGACGAGTCATGTTTGGCCTGTCAGTGTGGCTGCTAGTGTCAGTATCTGGAGCTGCTGGTTCCTCTGACAGCGCTGGAGGGGCTGCTGGTCCTAGCAGAGTGCAACCATCACCCTGTGACACGCTCAGTGTCACCGATCCCCTACGTCGGGTGACATGGCATCCCCCTCCTCCTCCCTCCTCCTCCTTCTTCTTCTTCTTCTTCTTCACTCGCCACAGTCTCCCCCTCCCCCCAAGCTGGTGGCCTTTTCACTGCTACTCTGCAGTGAGTCACTCCAGTCAGTCACTAACTGCCTCACTGAGGACTCTTTAGTAGAATTTGACTTACATGGATTTTTGAATGTTGAATTTCCCCTGTAGTTTTGGACTGATGTTGTTTTTCCAGTCTTTTTTTATTTTTAGATTGTTTTTGTGGAAAAGGTGTCTGCTGATAGAGTCCCAGATGATTATAAGTAGGAAAATAAACACCATGTGTATATTTGGAAGTCCTAGCTTCAAAATACGATAAAATAACAGCAAATATGACCATTATTACAATTAGTAAGTTGCTAATGACGTCATTATTAATAACTGGGTTTTTTTTATTTATTTATTTTTTACCTGTAGTAGAAATATGTCACATTGAAGTAAGTTTGCTAAAATAATAATAAAAAAGTTGGTACAGTGGACCCCCTTTACTCAAGAGGTTAGGAACCACAACCACAAGTAGTTTGCTACTACTTGCAGTGGAGTAGGTTCCCTTATTTGCTGGTAAATACCAGGAGACCACATTACCTGCTTTTTTCTGCAAAAAAATAAACAAAAAAAATCTGATAATTGTCTGCTTTTTAATTGGTCGGAGTGCAGCAGAAGGAGGCTCTTGCCCAGGGAACCATTAATGCAAGAAACAAAAACTGCGTGCATATTTATATTTCAAGCTTACAAAGGTAGGCATAGTGATTAATCAGAGCACTAGAGTGTGATTAAAAAAATGTAATCAATTGACACAAACCTTGTGTTAAAAAAACAACATTCAAAAAACCTCAGAACTATCCCTTTAATATGCTTCCCCAGCACAGGACAGCTACCGTATTGTCCTGATGAGTCATCATCTGCAATGATCATAACTCTACAGATACAGTTTCAGTCTCCAGTAAACTCACAACTCACTTCTGCTGACAATATTTTCACAAAGTTTGCGAAAGTGCCTGGCTAATGTTATGAATTGTTGATCATTTTGCTTGTGACATATTTCATCGTAGGCTCAATTATTTATGTGCAGATAAAAGTTACAGGAAAAAGAGCTGTTCCCTTGCTCCCTAAACTCAGCGCTTTGCTTCAAACGTCATAAAAGCTCATGGCTAGTGTTACAGCTGCTCTTTGTGCAGCACCAAGAGTCATCTGTGGATCCTGAGCTGGCATTTGGGGGTTAGATTGGAAGAACTGACTTCAGATCAGAAAATCAGTCGCCACCTGCCTCGACACATGCTCTTCACGAGATTAAGAGATTCCTAGAAGACATTCTAACAAGCTGAAAATGCATTTCAATGTTCTCAGGCCTCTGTTCTAAAGTTTTACAAACCCCCGGACTAGAGGATTAAAAAGGGAACCAACAACAGGAATAACGTGATAGATGGACAGATAGGGAGATAGATGGAGAGATGGATAGATAGATGGATAGATAGATGTTATGTGCACAGCAGAGCTAAATATGTGTGTGATTTAATCTGGCCTTGGCGAACATGCAGCAGTGACAAATGGATGCTCACTATGAAACTCTCTCATCCAAGAGACAGTATTAGTTTTTGCTTTAATTACCAGCAGCAGTAATGTTTCCTATCCATAACTGTCGGCCTGCGAGAACGCAGCCTGGCAGAGGGGTGAGGGCCTTGTCTTTTCTCTCAGTGGGCTTCCTGTCTCGTCTCCAACCACCCCACCCCACAACTCCAGCCCCACTCTCCCTTTATCCTCCCTCTCCCTCCGACTTCCCCTCCTGCCCCCTCTGCATCTTTCATTTCAATATTTCAATATTTATGCCTCATCTGAAAAGTTCAAAGTCACAGTAAGGAGGCATAACTTTCTCTCGCCTCCCCGCCGACAGCGCAGGACCCTGCCCTGTGGACGGGAGAGGGGATGCCGCGACGGCACGTTTCTCCTCCCTTCTTCCTCCCTTCTGGTGATAGAAACCGGAGTAAAGTCTGCGCTTTGGGAGTTTGATGTACAGTTGAAACCAGATATTTGCATTTACTGTATAAAGAGACAGATAATCGTTTTTATTCCCCTCAAAGTTTTATATAAAGTCAGACTGATTCTTTTTTTTAATTTGCCAACTGTCAAAAATAATGAGAGATAATCTTTTATTACTGTCTTCAAAATCAACTTTTTTTTCACAGAAATATTAGTTTAAGTGATCTTGGAAAGTTCAGGTGATGATGGCATTACTTTGTAAGCTTCTAAATTAACATTTGAGTTAAATGAAGGCACACTTTTTGACATATTCTTAGGCGAGACCTCAAGCACGCAAAATGAAAAGAAATCAGGTAAGATATCAGGAATCTGGTGCATACTTGCGTGCAAACCGCAAATGCCAGAAGGAGTTGAATTTATCTATTTAAAATATCATATCCTGTCTGTTACGTTATGTGAAATCTGCTTTCCAAACCCAGAACAAAAGCAGAGGACCTTGTAAATTGACTGTGTGACACTAGAGTGCAATTATCTACAGTGAAAGTGGTCCTGACATGAGCTGAACCATCACTCAGGGAGGTAGAAGCCATTACTGGACAAAGCAACATAAAAGGCAAACTGCAGTTTAATAATTCACTTGGGGCTTAACCTGTTTGAGAAATGTCCTGTGGTCTAGTGAAACTAGAACTGAAGTGTAATGGACATTGTTTCATTTGGAGGAAAACGGGAAATGCTTGCAAACCCGAGAACACAAACTTAACTGCGAGGTACGGTGGTGGCAGCATCATGTGTTGGTGCTACATTGCAGAAGGGACTGCTGCACTTCAATAGGTCCCATCAGTAGGAATCATTATTTGCAATTATTGAAATATCTGAAGACATCAGCCAGGATGTGAAGCCTGGACACAAATAGGTTAAACAAATTAATAATGAAGCTCAAAGTTTGGAAGGAGCATCACAAAGAATTGGAAAAGTTATGAGTAGAGCTGAAAACGTGTGATAAGACAACCTGTAAACCTGACTCAAATTATTTGCAATACCATCACATTTTCATGAAATGTATGCAAACTTCAAAATGTAAGCAAATAAACTATTATTATGATTTGGTCACTTTTGTAGTCTTAACTCATAGAAAATGGGGAAAGTTTATCCTGATTTAATGTCAAGGCTGAGGGAGAATGTTTGGTTTTGAATGAAAATCCAGAAACATGAAGGTTAATCAACTTTATAAAGATTGAAAGAGTTTGACGGCCTTTCAAATCTATATTCTTAATACTTGATGATAGGACAAGTATTAATTATCCATCCATCCATTACCTTACGCGCTTATCCCTAGTGGGGTCGCAACAGGTACTGGTGCCTATATCCAGACGAGAGGCCACCAACTTTGCCACTGTACAAATCAAGCCTTTATAACAGTGGTAAAAAGAAAGTCATGGTTCAAGCAGTCCTTGCTCTAGTTTGCTAGAACAAGGAAAGGGTGCCCATCACCCTAGATACACTATTCGGCCCTTGGAACCATGGCGGTGGTTGCAGCATGCTATATGAAGACTTTTCTTTAGCAAGGACACAAAAGATAGTTAGATATAATGGAGAGATGGATAGAGCTAAATAAAGGACATCCTGGAAGAAGATACTTTAAAGACTGTAAAAGACCTTAGATGAGGGGTTACCTTTCAGCAAGACAGTGTCGCTAAACACGCACCAAACTTACAATGGAGTAGTTTAGACCATAGCATTTTGAAGTATTAGAATACCATTAGTACAGGTATTACAATGTTACAAGATGTGGAAATGTTCAATGCACATTAATACTCTATATTAATATTTTTCGAACTGTCACTTGTAACACCTCAGAGGTCAAGGGACAGCACTAGTCCCTATGGGTTCTAGTACCTTCCAGAGCTCAAGTCAATTTGAGTACTTTTTGCTGTACCACTAGCTGACCATCTCTTTAAGAAAAAAAACACAAAAAAAACCTCTGCGGCCATTTTTAATAAATAAAGTGTCTGACAAGTCTGTCCTTTGCCATAAAGCTCTCTGACAGGCACCGTCTGGTAATAGATTAGCCTAATTACAGCGTCCCTCAGTCTAGATCACAACGTCACGTACTCAGCCTGTCGCTCTAATAGCCATTACAGCCACTGCTCAACACTCCCCTCCTGTTAATGTAAAGTTGTAAAAAAAAAAAAAAAAGGAAGCGGGTGGGGAGAACTCGGGGAGGGAAAAAAAAAAGACCCGAAAAGGTCGTTGTCATTTGCATGCAAGCCTTCATTAGAATATGCGAATATGCTAAGGACCAGAGCTGGCGGTTTGCATGTGCAGGTGATGAATGGGCAGCGCGTTGAGGAATAGGCCGAGATGAAGGCTTCGTCACCCTCATCTGCATAACGCACTTTATTTACTTATTTATTTATTTCATAATTTACTTTTTGAGTGCTTGCTCTCCGTTACGCATTTCATGTGTGCGGATGTTGACTGAAGACCTTTCCAATTTTAACCACCTTCCAATTCCGTGACACATTAATAAAACGTGACTGAATGAGAGCTAGCTCTGGTTTTCAAAGAACGTTGAGAAAAGGCCTTTACGGAGAAGTCTTTGTGTTTGCTTGACACCGTGCACAACGCCAGAAAGGCGTACCCGATGTGTCTTGCTAGTCGCTGAGCGTTGATTTAACCTGTAGCGTTAGCCAATGAGTGTCAAATAGCGGGGAAGAGGGCCTCGCACTGGAACGAAGCCTCGCACTGAAGGATTTGAGGGTTGGGGGGGGGCTTGGAAGGTGTCCGGTGAGTTTACAGGAGAGAAACTCTTCTCTTCACTCTTCTGCGCTGTCAGGGCAGCAGATGGTGGGTGTCAAGACAACGGCAGCAATAGGCAAACAAAGACATCTTTTGTGTGTGTGTGTGTGTGTGTGTGTGCGCACATATTTTTTCGAAACGTAGATGTGTGATGACTTTGAGTAGGAGGCATCAGCAGCTACAATAACACATGGACAGTGACTTGTTAATTCCAATTTTTTTTTGCTCTCACTCGCTCCCCAAAGTGTCCATCGGAGACTCCAGAATGAGCCCGCCTCAACCGGCGAATGTGACAGATGTCACGTTTGCAGAGGAATGTTTCACTCCAGGAAAATGTGAACTTCCACTTCCTGCACCGAAATTTCGTCTCCCTTCAACACGTCTTGTTTTCTTTGCGCCTAATAAGTCATCCTTTAATAGTGCAGCGGAATATTAGATTAGTGCCTTTGCAGTTTATTTTGCTCCTTTAGAGTGTGACCTTAGCCGCCCTTCACAAAGGCGGGGAGATAATGAGAGTGGTAGCCCGGGCCGACAGACGGGCCTGACATCCCAGCTGTGCCCTTCACTCAGCCGGCTGAGGAAAACGTCAATACGGAGGCCTTATGTTTTATGGATTATCTGCTTTTGCAAAACTATGGTGGGAGAAATCCAACTCTCGCTTGTCATGTTGCTTCAGTTCTTTTTAATGTGCGAGACCACTCTCCGAAACAACACCGGTTGAAATTAGAGGCTGTCTTCCGTCTTTGTTTTTCCAGCTTTTCCCTTTCCCCCCACCCCACCATTTCTCTCTCCTCCTCTCTGATTCTTGGCATCCTCAGATCACTCAAGTCTGATCGCGCTGACCTGCTTGTCTTTGATTTTTGTGGGTAACATTTCTTCTGCCTTCATTGGGGAAAGAGCAGTTTTGCTTCACAGTTTCGTGTGTATGTATGGCTTGCCAGCACTTTCTAATGTGTCTGCTGTGAATTAGGCGCTTACAGTCCTTCAGCTTTGGGATTTTTTTAAAATCTATTTTAGTGTACATTATTAATTCTAATCTTCTCTTATTCAACAGTTTTGGGGTTTTTTTTACAGTCTATTTCATACATTTAATTTGTTCTCAGAGGATTATGTAGTAAACAGTCTGAATAAATCATGTTCCTTTTTTATTTTATTGGATTATGGAAGTGGGGGTGAGGGGTACTGCGTTGCTTTTATTCCCCAGGAGGGGTAGGGGGCGAGGCCGGCTCGGCGGTCGGGTGTTTCTGCTGTAAATGGACCCAAGTGCGCCCGTGTTACATGCAGTTTAATCTGTCCCTCTGGGGGGGTGGCAAGGCGGGAGAAGTTGGAGGGCGTGGCGGCAGGCTCATCACGACTCATGACGGGGCTCGGAAGGGGGCAGAGGTCGCAAGGGGTGCCTGGTGTCTTTCCCCTCAATTAGGCTCCCTAACAGGGCAGAAGGCCCTTCTGGGGTGCTTTCCTGTTGTAATGAAGCAGGATGTAATGGCAGTGGTCATGCGGAAAAAAGTGGTCAAAGTTGCTGTTCTTTGAGTTGGTAACTGTAAATTAGGTGCCAACTAGGCGTCATCTCCAGGCTCAATAAGCGAGTGCCGATATCGCTGTCTGTCGCTTAACTGAAACTTTAACAGTCTTATTAGGGAAGAAAAACTTTATTACGGTGAAAAATTACATTCCCTAAACATGTTTACGAGTGGAGAAAGACATAAATTTGAGCATACGTTTTGCTTCTGTCTGTTATAGGGATTGGTGACCTGTTTGGTTGCCTGCCAGTGTGGTAAAAACCAGCTCCTTGTTCTGCGCTCTGCTTCGTACAGAAGGTCTGGACACTCAGCTATTGAGAAACCACTGCTTGTTGAAGTTTTAAATGATTAACTCTGATTGTAACATTTGGCCGTGAGTAAAAAGACGACTGACAATGATTGATAATGTTTCATTTGGATAATTGATGCATTCTGTTTGCCTTGGAGGTTGGATTTTCTGATCAGAATGCCTTAAAGTCATAAATATCAACTTGAAAATACGGAGCTTTCCGACGGACCTCAAATTTAACATCTAATATGACTTCACGCATATGGAATATTGTTTATTGTTATAAATTGCTAGTATTAGCCATTTATTAGCACTTCAGCAGCAATTAGAAAACACCTGGTGGAGTCTGCTGATCTCATCATACTAACTGCTTCTCTGTCTAAGTCGATTTAGACAGTGTAATGGCGGAGCATTGTTCTGATGACGTGCTGAAGGCGGAGTGTTGGAAAGAGTTGGAGTTTCTTAAAGCGACAGAGGCCAATTTTATGGCAACAAATGGCGAAGTCGAATTTCTTCTCAGCTATCTCTGGCATTACATGCCTGGAAAAATACATAATTCTTTAAGAATAATCTTATAAACAGGTAAAGTGTATTTCAGAAGGATGAGGAGAACATAATTTATTGTTTTGAAAAACCTTATAAATATCTGCTTTCTGTAGATCACACCCATTATTCGAGGCCTATCGTGGCCCCTCGGAGCCTTAACCTCAAGCTCCTACTGTCAACTACTAATTACTGTTGTGGGCTTGTTAAATGTGAGCAGAACGAGATTCTGGTTTGTTTTGCTGTAATTTAGTGTTTAAAGAAATAGGCCAGTCGTTAGAACGCCCACTGCTTAAAACTTGGAAACATGTTCTGAATAATTGGAAAGAATAAACAGGATGAAGCTTTTACCATTTAGATTTCTATCACATCTGTTATCTTTTTCAAGAACATAACATAAAATTATATGTTGATCCATGATGCTACTAGACAATTGAAATTGTGAAAAAGTGTTTTTTCGTGGCAGTTTGGCTCCAGAATAGTTAGCCGGTGATCTTGGACCACAGAAATTAATGTCCGGATATTCTAATTGACAGTGTTGTTTGGATTTTTGTTGTTTTTGTTCGTGTTAAGTCAGTCCTTCTCATACTGGAAGATTTTCACGAAGGCTCCTTCAACAGCGTCAGTACTTCAGCTTAGAGAGGCTTCTCAAACGAAGCGCGTCGAGATGTCCTTTATTTGGATCCCGCGATGCCGAAGAACTCTTTCATAAATCATGAATGATTAAATGTTTTTCTGTTTTACATCCACGCAAACTGCTCACTCCTGGGAGCAGTGTTCATGCGAAGCTCTGTCCTTCAATCCAAAAAAAAAAAAAAAAAAAGTAAACAGCTCTTTTTCAAAGGCGGCACCGAGTCCCTCCAGTGATAGCTTGCGCTTCTCTGTCTCTCTCTCTCTCTATTTTTGCGGGTTCTGGCGAATTTTCATCCACTTTATGAAAATATCGTTAAACTAATTCGGCCCGATAACACTGAAAGCGCGCGGAACGGCACATTTTTCACCTCTCCTCTCCCCCGGCGTGCGCCGCACACACCTGAAGAGGCCGAGCGAACTGAGCATAAGGCGAACCTGCATTACAAATTACTGCACATCATAGAAATTGTGCAGCAAGCTTTTTAAAATACCAGCGCTGCCAGTGAGGCGCTTTGTAATTTATCCCTTCACGGCTGTTAGCTGCGCGGCGCAACGGTGATTTATTTGGTTTAAGAGAAGTTTTGTTTAGAGAGATAATGAGCAGGACTTCTCTTTAATGATTTAACACGGCGCGGTGGAGGAGAGAGGAGGAGAAGGAAGGGAGGTGGTGGGGGGTAGGAAAAAAGGAAAGGCACATATATTTTTCATATCTTTAACTGCACTGCAGAGAGAGAGGGGGGAACAGAGGAGAGGAATGAAAGAGAAAGAAAGATGCATTAGCGGCAGAAGCTAACAGCCCTTAACACGGGGCATTTTTGATTCATTTTTGTTTTGTTGTGTAAAAACGACTTTTTCACCTCCTTCGGAACGCCGCATCATTTTCCCTTGTTATGTATTTCACTGGAAATGTTTCTCAGGACGTGCTCCGTCTTCACAGCACTTCCTTCTCTCCAGCCCCCCCCCCCCCCCCCCCCCCTTTTTTTTTTTTTTTTTGTTTAATCTATAAAAGTAGATCATGTTTGTGCTGATACCACACAATATGCCAGCTTTTGGAAATCTATTTTGAAAAGTGCTTTAGCTGCTTTTGTAACCCCCCCCCCCCCCCCCACCTACCATCACCCCCAACCCCCCTTTCTTTCTTTTTCCCCAACACCTCTTTTCATCTTGACACAAAATACAGTATTATTCTTTCTTGTTCAGCATTTTCAAGTTTCTCCTCTCACTTAGGATTCAGACCCCAAATTAAAGCAGTTAATTAGAAAATATAATGAAGCTGAGGAGCATAATATGCAAACAGGGCTCTGACGCTCGGAGCTGGGGGCGTGTGTGGTGGGGGGTTGAGGGGGGGTCCGTGATGCTGAAACTGCCATCGGCTTATAACGATGATGATATCAATAATGGATTACTTCATCAATCGCTGTTCCCTCTTGAAGATGGGAATGCGCTGTCGGGAAGGGGACGGATTCCTTTTCTTCTCGCCGTCTCCCTTCCTGTAGCTTGAAAATGTGTGTTTCATCTCGCATTAGGGTGTGCTCTGCATAAGTGCAGGTGGAACCCAGCCGCCCCTCCCTCCCCTAAATGATCCTTTAATGGAACAGTGTGCACTGGAGCCGGGAAACTCTATGGGGCGCTGCCACCGTCGATGAGAACTTCGCCTCAATCAATCCGTCAAGCCCCATCACCTGCCTCAGCAGATGATCCAAAAACCCCTTCGGAGAGGCAAAGTGAGCTTTTTATGTACCTCCTCTAAGACTAGAGGACACACACACACACAGAGAGAGAGAGAGAGAGAGAGAGAGAGAGAGAGAGAGAGAGAGAAAGACACACACACGAGCGACGGCGTCACAAGTGAGAGGTGTCTGTTTCACTGAGAGCCTTGACGTTGATCAGTCGTCAGAGAGCCACTTTGCCTCCCCTTTTATTTTTATCAAGATCATCTCAGAATAGATCAAGTGCTTCGCTTTCCTCCGGCTCGCGCTCGAAAACACAATCAATTCGGATGCTTTATTCATTTATTTTCCTCCAAAATGTCCGTTAAGGTTACAGGATGTTTGCATAAGTGGATCCCTCTGGAGTCCGAGCGGTATTGATGCGCCGTCGTTTCCTGCTTCGGTCAAACAAAGCGACAACAACTCAGACTCCCCCAGCTCAGAGTTTTTCCCCCTAGAAGACAAACACTCTAAAGGGGCAGTCTTATGTATTTTCCTGGCACATAGTGTCATTTTATAGCACAATAAAGTAAGCATTACCTCTAGTTAGATATATATATCTATATCAAATATGGTATATAAAAGAAATTTGACTTTGCAATTTAACACCTTGAAATAGGCCCTGTCTCTTTAAAATCTCCTGCTCTTTCTGAAACTTCACCTTCAGAAAGTCATCACAACATGGCTCCTCTATTAACCTTTTAAACAACATTTTCACCAGCGTTGCACTGAAAAGTAGCTGCTATAATGAGCTTAGTAGATGTGCAGCTCCACCAGAGGTTTGCTAATTGCCACTGGCTAGTCTGAAGGAGCTGAGCGGGGAAGTAGCGGGGGAGGGGTGATCTGTGAGGAGGAAGTTTAGAAACTTCTAAGGCGGAGCTATGTCCAGCCAGGCATTTTGTACAGCTGACTGGTTGCCATGGGAGATTAAAGAATTTCTCAAACATACATGAAAGAATCAAAACAACGCTCCTGGTATGTTTTTGATGAAGAAGTAATATTATATATTGAGCTCAAAAAAGCCCATTTTGAGTGATACTGTCCCATTAATGTATTTTATTGGGATTGTATGTGACACATCTATATAAAGAAACAAACATGGTTTTAATATTTTACCATTAAAACTCAAAGTAGGAAGCTTATGGAGACATAAACTATGTGATCCTGGAAGAAAGCCTATAGATGACTTGAGACTTCCAGTAGGATTATGACCCTAAACCTACAGTGAAATGGCCCAGCCAATATCTAGATCCGATTCTTAGAGTGTGATATTGACAGCTGCTCTGTATTCAACGTTACTGAGCTAGATCTATTTTGCAAAGAAGAAAAATTAATTTGTCTGAATGTTCAAAGTGGGACAAAACATGATTCTTTTCATTTCTTTTGAGACTAAATGCGTTCTTGTTTATGTCTGAATACAGTGTAATTATACACAAAATGAACTGAATGACTCAGAAAATGTCTTTTACTTACTGTATATATATTTTTTGTAAATATTTGTGCATATGTGGATGCGTACAAATATATTTTCTTTCTTTGTTCCTCTTTTTTAATCTATTAATGGGTGTAATGTGCAAAATACCGACAGGACAACCGCATAACTCAAAGGGCTGAACATGAAGACAGGCCTCACTTTTTAGATTCTTATTAGAAAAAAGTTTGTTTTAAAATAGGCAATTATTCCCTTTTTATTGGAATAATTGTTGTCCTGTACTTTGGGTTGGTCTATCAAATAAAATCCCAGTGCAGCACATCAAAGATTATCAGTGCAAAGAGACAAAATTCGAAAAACTTCAACGGCCAGGAGAAGCTCCGCATGTCGAATCGCCATTCATTTCCTGTCCTCCATCTTTCCATCGGCCTCCATGTCTGCTACGTATTGGCAAATTCCTCTTCACGTCTGCGGCGGTTCCAACCCATCCATCCCGCCCGCTGAACATCTATCAAAGCGAGCCTGAAACTTCGTCTCTATCCCGTCGCCACCCCTCCCCCACAGTCTTTCGTGAGATCCTCCGTCTCGACGTGTGCCCATCTTCCGTCTCCATCAGAGAAGCAGCAGCAGCCGCCGCTCTCTTCTGTCAATAAAAGTCTTATCTTTCGACTACATGTTCCTGTCTGTTTGTGTGTCTGTCTGACATGTCGGCAGCTGTCTCGGCGCTCCGGGGTTGCTGTCAGCCAAGTGTTGGTTTCTGTTCTTCTGTCAATTCACCTGCCTGTCACCGTCTCTCAGATTAGACGTGTCAACTTACCTCCAGCTTTTCCGCCTTCTCCGGGATGACTTTATAAAAAAAAAAACCCAAATAAATAAATAAACAAGAAGGCAGCAACTTTCGTTTGCTCTGAAGAGTGAATTAGCGGTGACGTTGTGGGATGTGCTGTTTCATTTCACGGATCCCCCTCCCTTCCTTCATCCCTCCTTCTCTCTTCGGTGTTAAATATAGTATGCGACTGCATGCTTTTATAAATCTAGCATGTCTCCTACAGCAACAGAGAATTGTCAAGTTAATTGTAAAGGGGCCCGGTGCTTTTACAACTTCAAATTGTTCTGAGTTCCCAAATTTCCCCAGTTTGTTCTAAATATGGAGTTACTCCAAATTGAGTGGGGAAGAAAAAAATAAAATAAAAAATTTGATAATAGACGGATAAAAAGATGGACAGAAATGGGATGAGGAAGTGAAAGGAGGTACGGCCCAAAGGATGTAGAAACGGAGAGGCGATGTGGAGTGGAGGGAGATGGATGGGGAAGGAGGCTCAGCCGAGACGAGAGCTCGCAGAGGCAGAAGATGGAAGTGAGGGAGATGAAGGAACGGGAGATGGCAGACGAGATGGAGGTGGGAGGATGCAGAGGGGAGCTACCTGCTGCTGATGGCAGTCAGAGTCAGTGAAGGATGGAGGGCGATCCAGCTGTGACATTAAAGCAGCAGGTGGGGGCCGTCATTAGGACTGACACAGTAGGCTAGATGAGCCCGCACACACTCATTTCTTTGGGGCCCAGCGGACCACTGTGGGAGTAGGTGTGTGTGTGTGTGTGTGTGTGTGTGTGTGTGTGTGTGTGTGTGTGTGTGTGTGTGTGTGTGTGTGTGTGTGTGTGTGTGTGTGTGTGTGTGTGCATGTTCATCGAAAAGAGCTGAAACATAGTCCCATAACTTCAGAGCTCATATCCACCTGCACTTTCATCTTCCCCCAGCCGAACTGCTCCTCCTTACTGAGATTTGTCGGCAACTCGACCCGCTGACGGTAAAGCCAAACCTGCATCTGATGACTTTTTGGATCCCTTTATGGCCTGAAGACCCTGTTGGATATGTGTTTTAACTTTTAACTGGGAGGTGTTTAGATGGTAAACAATGAAAGCATCACAACTCAATTTCTTTTAATTTTCATAGAGAAAATAATGGCAACTACTAGAAGAATGTTAACCTGGTAAAAACCAGCCTTTGTACGACACTTTGCTTCGTACACAGGGTCTTGACTCTCTGCTGTTGAGAAACGATTGCTTCCTGGAGGTGTGGACTCTGTTGAGTTTAAATGTTACCCATTCATTAACGTTTGTCCTTGACATGTGTAATGCGTTAGTTCAATGTGTGACCAGAAATCGCCTCTTCCCACTCTGCTATGGGAGAAGAGCAGAGCTGAACCAGATGAATGTTGATGTTAATTTGTTATTTGGAAGCGTGTCCAACATGGACTGAACGGCTTCGTTCGCTTCCTCCGCTGCCATTGCTAAAACTCCAGGCAAACTACAATTCGAAAACGGCGCAGAAAATGGACGTCATTGTTCACAGCTTCCCCTTCTGATCACTGACTGGCCCGGTAGAAATTCTACTAGAGAGAAGTCAGTGGGAGAAAGCCCAGACTGTGGAGGAAGGCAAGGGCCAGAGTATAGAAAACGCTGCAGATTTGAGTCTTGGCATGTGCCGCTTGCCGTTACCATGGTTTCACAAAACTGTGGCCCCTAAAGTGTTAAGATATCTTGTCATTCTATTTATATGATTAAAATGACTGTAAATAAGGATGTGATGTGGTGGCGCAGGGGTTACGCACAACCCACATATGGAGGCCTTAGTCCTTGACGCAGCTGTCGCAGGTTCGATTCCCGGCCTTGGCGACTTTTGCTGCATGTCTTCCCCCTTCTCTCATTACCCACTTTCCTGTCAATTAATTATCAAATAAAGGCCACTAGAGCCAAAAAAATCTTTAAAAAAATAAAAATAAAGTATAGTAAATATGATGCCAGATAAAGTTTCAAATTGATCAGGGTTTTCCTCTTTATGTATGGAGCGCAGAGTAATGCAGCTCTGCCTGTCCCAGAAGCCAAAGATTACAATTGCATGATCCTGGCCATCACAGACAGTGTCGGCTTTCTCCCATTGAAGTTGATTTCTCCAGTAAAATATCAATCGGGCCAATCAGCAAACAGAACTTGGAGAAGTTGTGAATGTTGACTTTGATTTTCTGTTTTAGAGTAGTCTGCCTGTAGCATTAGCAATGGCAGCAAAGGAAGTGATCAAATCCATCCAGACATTGAGTTAGCATTAACATCCATCTCGTTCAGCTCAGCTCTTCTCTTTTCGCAGTGGAGGATGGTTGTTTACACGCAGGGATTTTCAGTAAGCTTCATAGCATCCATCTGGCACATTAGCAGTTAGGTAAAATTTAAAACTTGAGTCCTTGCCTCCAGGAAGAAACCATGTCTCCATAGCAGAGGTTCCAGACCCTCTGTACAAAGCAAATGGCGCAGAACAAGGGGCTGGTTTTTACCAGGCTACAATTACAGTGAAACTTCAAGAAACCAGCATAACAAATTGTAGCAAAACTTTGTGAGATACACCCTGAACGCCCTTCCTCCATCTCCCGGCATGCCATGTTGAACGCCTAATGGACATGCGCCCGATTTGTGGGTGTGGTGTTCAGGTTGCCCTAAGCCCAGTCTGGCTTGAGGCCTCTCTTCTTAGATCTTTCATTCCTTGCAGCAGACCTGTGGACGGGCCTATCCAGGAACCCCATTAGGCAAATGAAGTTGTTTGTATCAAATATTGACAAGTTATCTCTTCATCGTCAGGCGGCGGGTGGGAAGAGAAAGAGAAAGATGGTAACTGTGGGTAATTGAGCCGTGTCTCCCCTGCTTATCGGTAAAGCTCCGGCACGTCACGGACCTAACGAGCTGTGGAGCGCCGATTAGTCTGAGGGGAAAGTCGAACGTGGAACGCCAGAGCCTCCGTCTTCCTTTCTGCCTTTTCATTTTTTCTTTTCTTTTCTTTTTTTTCTTTTCATATCCGCAATGGATATTATGAGCATCCCTGGAGGGCAGAGGCACAGCCTTATTAGTTCAATTCATGAGGGGGAAGAGAATTGATATGGATGAATGGCATGTTAAAGTATCCCTTTGTTACAATAACCATCAAGGCTGATGGTTGGGGCTGATGATGCAGCCCAAGGCAGCGGGACGACAAGCTGAGGCCTTGACCTGGATGGCGGAGGATGCACACACACCGTGGGCAGGGGGCTGATTACACACTGCCTTAAACAAATGGATTTGGCCCCATAACATTTAGATACGGGATCCTTCTCTGTGTTAGTGCGTGCATGAGAGATTGGGTACTTGTAGATGTCTTTTCGCGAGGAAGGAGAACCATTTTTCTGCCCTTGTGTGTTTGTGTGTCTGCAGCCCACATTTTGTGTGTGTGTGTAAGATAATCACATGGTGAAGAACTAATTGTGAACGTGTAATCGCCCTTTGTGCGCGTTCTCCACTTCCAGTTATGCACGGTTGCCTAGCGCCGTGCACGTTCATGAATATGAACGCACGTCGCCGTTTCCGTACGTGCCAGGTGCTTCCACAGGGCATTAGCCATGTCGCGCTGGTGCCACTCCGAGAATAATCCTGTTTAAAAAAAAAAAAAAAAAAAGAAGCCGAGATGAAAATCTCACAACACGCCAGTTTGATTTGTACCCCTCGCTATCAAAGAATGCTAATTAAAATCATATTTTGCATATGTCTTGTCTTTCATGCGCATATGCAAATTGCCCCCGTTGCCTTTCAGCACTCTGTAATTAGGTTTATGAAGGACAGCTGTAATACATAATTAACAGGAATGTTTGCAAGCTCTTTTTTCCCTTCATGTCTAAACACTACGACTTAAACAGGCACGAGCGAAGTGTTCCAGAGACTCCGATTTTTCCCTCAAACATGATATTGATTAACTATTTTTCGCCCCCACCACCTCCTCCCAGAAATATCTTAATTTTGCTTGCATATTTATTTATAGACGATGGCATCGGTCAAAAGCGAAGCCCGGCATTTTGATCTTGCCGGTCTCCCTTACTGGAACACAGTGAAATTTACTAGCTAGCTCCCGGGTTTAACTCTGAGGCATCACTCTGGATGGGTGGACGGATTGAGTTGGAGAGGATTGCGAAGATCTAGAGTGACGATAATGAGGCAAAACAGTGGAACATGTTTGAATATTTATATGATGGTGTTAGTTAGAGTCGGCCTCGGGGGCCTCCGTGACGGACGGGACTCCAGGGCCATGGAGGACACTGCAGTGTGTGTTGGAAGGGGGGAAAGAGAAGCGAAAACTGACATACCGACATAAATGGTGAAATAATTATGCTTTTGCTTCACAAAACACGACTACCGAGCGAGAAGGAAAGCTTCAAAAGCTAAGAAATAGAACGACGGTCGACTTGGAAGAAGGAGAGGGGGAGAAGAAAAATAATAAAAACATCCAGAAAAGAAGGAAAGGGAGGCACTGAGTTTGTGCAGCGACAGTGCCAGCCGCGCAGCTGCCGGTTCGACTCCCTCGCCCGCTTTCATGTTTGGTCGTTGCGCCGTCCCCGGCTCTCAGATGTGGTCATTGTCTTTCCGTGGCACAATAATGGGAAGTGATGGGTGCTAAATGAAAAGGGCCAGGGGATGAAAACACTGGCGAAGCAGCTTGGATGTCAGAGTAGTTATTCCTGTCATCCGTTCATTATGTTTTCATAAGCTGTTTCGGAGACACGCTAAACTCGGGGCCCTCGACAAAGTCGGGACGTTGTGGTGACTGTCTAGCAACGGCACTCTGCTGGGTTTTGATTATGTGCGTGCGATTGCGTGTTCTGTTGATACATGTGCATTTAAATTCTTGCACATGTGTGAGAGCGAGTGTATTGGTGGAGGTGGAACACTCGTGTTTCGGGGCGAGACCCACACAAAACACCACCAAAAAGGTGCCGAATAAGTCAACAGACTCAAACTTTGTGCTTCTGATTGTGCTAAAATTCATTAGCAGCAGGTCGGTTTGGGTTGCATACATTACCTTAAAGAGTTCATTAATATTGTTTTCTCTTTTATTAAAGCATGGCTAATCAGAGAGATCATGGACAGTAAATGTCCTACCTTCTTCAAGTTGGATACTGACTGCAATAACCGCTCTAGTAATCCCACCCTACAGTAAATATTTGTTAAAATGTTTTTTCTTGTTAAAAAAATTAAAGAATCTAAGCAACGAATGTGTTTTAATTCACTTCTTGCGTATTTTGAAAGCGATCGCTTTCGTCTAAATTGCAGTATGCATATTTGACCTTGGCAAATAGAGCGCTTTTGTTTTACTCTTTTATCACAAAGCTCTGGCTTTGATCCTGCAGTAAAATTTGATTGTATTCTGCTGTTAACTCTGGTGCTGAATTTGTGCTTTTGTTTTCAGCTTTTTTTTGTTGTTTTTTTTTCTGTAGATGGGCCTTTGTGATGAAGAAACACCTCAATACCCACCTGCTGGGAAAACACGGAGTCGGGCAGCGTAAAGAAAGGTAAATCAAACGCACGCGGCTGCATTTTTTTATAAGTCACTGTCTGCATTCAGAATTACGCTTTACTTAGAACGAACGTGTTTTAAGGAAACGGAGAGAGCCTCGATGTGTTTCTCGGCTTGATCCCGTAGAACTGCTCTGCTTTTCTGTTGTTTCTTTACACGCTATCCTAAAATAGTGACCTCAAGATATTGGAGGATGACTGCAGCAAACTCTGCCGGAGCCTCTGCAAGCTCTCAAACTCAAATTCCCTGCTAGTTAAATTTCCAGCTAAATATAACATGAAATCCTCTCACTCCCTAATGAGTTAAATGGCTGTCTGCTGTCTGTCTCCGTCTTTTGCTTACATCTTTTTTTTCCCCCCCTTTCTGTCAAACTTTATCTCCCTCTCTCCCTCATCTTTCTCCCTTGAATTAAGGATGAATGATGTTGCTTTTCCCCATTTCTGTCTATGGATGTGAGTGTGGGGTTTGCTGCGCATGTGGAATGCCTCACTCGCTCGGCCCTGTCTATCAGAGACAGAGTCCTGCTGTCAGAATGTGTGTGTGTGTGTGTATGCGCTGAGCAGATGAAGTTGTGAAGCATCCTTCCCTCCACCCCCCGAAACACTGACAAGCCCAAATGAGACGTTAAACACCTCTCAATCTGTCAAGCGAGCTGCTAAAATAGAAACAGACGTGTTTTTTTTGTTGCTTTTTTTTTCATTTCTCCGTAACCAAAATTGATACTTTTGACAACATGCTGTATTAGACATGACAAGTGGCTTCAGATATAGCAGCGAGCGGTCCGACCAGACGCCTTTCAATCTTTCAGACGTTATCAGCTAAAATCCTACTGTCAGCTGCTGCTCTGGATTACGTGGCAACACATCCGGGGTCTCCTTAGCTGCTGCAGGTCTGTTTCATCCACAGTTTGGATGCTGTAACCCCCGTTTCTCTACAGGTTGCAGGACATTTTTTCCGTTTTTCCACTTCCAAAACATACATTTACCCTTTGTGACTTCCCAAATGCAGTGACGTTTTGCTTTTCAAATCCCTCTTTCCTTATGTCAGAACAGTTAAAACCCATCTAATATGAAGAAGCGGGCTTCTATGAATAATTACCACCTGCAACCAACTCTGATAATATTGAAGATTTTGTAATTTAGCAAAAAAAAGACTAGTTGTTGTGGTTGCAAAATTCTACACACAATAACTTCTGCACCAACCTTGTAGCATCTAAACAAGCGGTCTTTAACAGAATAAAACCTGTGGGAACATTAGCTTTTACACCTCAAAGAGGACAATGTAATCCTAACTACACCTTTAAAAACTATGTATTGTTTTTTTTCTCGCAAGAGTTATCTGTTTTGCCAAGTTGCACGCAGAGAACTTCTTTGCTAGCTTCCTAGTCACAGCTAGCTAGCTAGCAAGCTTTTTTGCATTTATCCTGGGTAAGTGCAAATTTATCACCACTTTAGGTGGACAAGTTCATACATTTTTGTGGAGATACATGACTGTTCCTTTGACAGTGGTCTTAAAGAGGTCTTAACAAGACTTAAATTTGAGTTGATGAAACCTGCAGAAACCCTGCAGCTCCTCAATTGGCTGGTTTTCAAACACCAGTCAATAGTACGTATGTCAAGTAACTTCCTAAGTCACATTTTCTTTTGAATGTTTTATAGACGTTCTATGAAAAAATACACAAGTAGGCAGTTTCTGCAGCTAATTTAGAGTCTGCAAATACTTTGTCACCTCCACCAAACTGAATGTAATTCAATATTGATATGGGTTGTGTAGTTTTCCTACATTATCTGCACTGGACTGGAATTAGCTTTCATTATTTCCTGCCTGAATAAGTGTGAGAGGAAGAAAATTAAGTAGAAAAAAAGCTTCATGCAGACATTTCCATAAGTAAGTGAAAATCAATATAAACAACAAAAAGAGCAAAAATGGAGCCAAACTTAAGCTGGAAATCAAAGTTCCTGGACAAAAGACTATCAAGTCAAACCTTCAAGATGATGTAAAGTTTCAAAGAAGTTTGGGAAACTAAACTGAGTCTGCCCTGATTGATCTGCCCCACAGGCCCGATGAGAAACCACAACAGGTTTATCTTCCCTGTACAAGGAAGTTACAAAATCAAAGTCAAAAATAACTATTCAAAGTTAGACTTTAAATAGTAAGAAAAGAACAAGTAGTGATATCTTCACTGACCTTAATCAACCAAAACAATGTCAGATTTTACTGAGATAAATTTACACTGATGTCACTAGAGACTCAGCTGTTGCATGTTGGGGAAAATTTGCCCAAAAAGCAGATTTAATATACAAGGTCAAGGTTCACAGAGCAGCTTGGAGACTCCCAGCGGTTTGATTTAATCAGTGTTTTTGAAAAAAAAAAAAGGGAATAGAATTAAAAAACATACCTACATGTGAAAACATTAGCCACCCTGGCCTGCAGATTCTTTCTGAAAATGACCACAACCTCCTCCTCTCTTCAATTGCACACACAGACACACACATGCTGACACACACCCACACATGCAGACACACACACACCCACACTCCTGCGTCTCTCTTTGAGAGAGGACAGCCACAAGGTTTGTTCTATTTAAACCTGTAAAACACGGTGTCATCATTTTTCTGACAGTCCTGCAGACAGAATTTATCTCATCATTAATTAACCATCATATTTCCAACGCAGTGCAGCTTAATTAGCGCAAGGTCATTGGGGAGGGCTTATTAAGTGGAACAAATTTGGGCAAATGTGCAAGAGGAGGCAGAGGACGACAGGATTGGAAGAGTGAGACGGGGAGAGAGACGGAGATGGAGGGATGGAAAGACAAGAGAGACTGGAGACGAAACGAAGAAGAGAAGGAAACTGAGAAAGAGAGGAAGTGTGTGTGTGTGCGTGTGCGTGTGTGTGTGCGCGCGCATGTAGGTGTACGAGACAGAGCCGGTTCAGTGATTGATAACCGCACCGGTTTTGAAAGCCCAGACCTGGAGACTAGGACGCTTGCTGAGGGAGAAGGAGAGACGGCGAGAGGGAGCGGATGGGGAATTGTGCATGCGCCTACATGTGTGTATGTGTGATGTGTGTGTTAGTGTGTAAGGAACGGGTGGAGAGGGTGTGTGTGGGGGGGTTGGGGGGTATCCGAACAGGCAACTGGGGACCAGTTTGCTGAGGGGTGGGGAGTTGAGAGGCAATGGGGGTTGCTGGGGGAAGCCAATTGCAAACATATGCTGGCTGGCAGGCGGTGGAGAGATGGATTGCAGTGGGACAGTGTCAGAGAGGCAGTTTCATCACCATCGCTGCAGCCCTGTTCACCAGGTATTTTTAGAACACTTGGGAGATCTGTTAGTCAAAAGTAGAGAGGAGGAGGAAGAGGAGAGGAAGGCCTGACTAGCTGTTGGCTATGCTAGACTCCACTTAGCCAAATCTGCCTGGGACCAAAAACACAGAGCGATTTCAGACAGATATCTAAGAAGTTTGACGGATGTTGATTTAAAAAAACAACAAAGAAAAAAAAGTCAACTCCTCATGATTTGTATTGTTAGCTTACTATATGATAGAGCTGTGTGACATGGATCAGAACTAAAATCTCTGATGTTTTATATATGGAACCAATTCCTGCACAAGGCCCCGGACAAACTGTCCCACAGTGATGCACGGTGGAGGCAGCATTATGACTGGTGCTGAACACAGGCAACCTTTTAAGATTGAGGCTGAAAAACATGAAGAAAAAGTTGTAAAACAGAATCAAATAATACTTTATTTCTCCCAAAGGAAAATCTTCAAAGAGCTGTTGCAGATGGCGATACTGTATGGCAATGGAGATGAGATTTCAAAGCAAAATGTCTTGGATGACCCCGTCCGTCGTTGACAAGCGCCGCTGGCCCACCTCCTTTGCTTTTGCTTTAAATCTTTTTCCTGGCTGCGTGGCTGGAAAGAGAGAGACGGAGCTGAATCCTGCTCTGCTTCGCCGCTTCCTACTTGTCACCGTAGATCTTTTGGGATTAACAAAGTACTTTTTGAATCGAATAAGTTTTAATGTTTGATGAGGAAAAAAAAAAATCATCAGACAAAAACCCGCAGTGTTCCAGTAAGCCTTAACCCGTATTCTCTCAAGCAACTTCCCCTCCCTCTCGGAGTCCATCCATCAACGGGAAGCCGCTGAAAAACTACCTGTAGGAAATTAGGACACGGTGTCTCCATACAATCACTTTGCACTAATGAAGAGCGGACACTGCTGGGTGGCGCTGGTCAGATCTGTTTAAATAAAAAGCTAATATTAGTCCCTTACATTGTTCTACCCCCCAGAGGAGGAGGAGGGGGGGACGGAGAGGGAGGAAGACGAATCGAAAAGGAGGAAGGGTGAGACGCCAAACTCCCACTACCTGACAGGTTCTGGGAAAGAGAGAGGGGGAGAGAGAGGTAGGGCTGAACTGTTAGGAAGTGACACAACTGGGTCTTTGTCTCAGTCACACCAGCACTCCTAACTGCAGGCACTGAGCGCAGATGAGGGCTTTTTTGTCCTTTTATCTCCGTGTGTGTATGGGTGTGTGAGTGTAGGGGTGTGCGTGTGTGTGTGTGTGCTGTCACAGAGTCACGAGGAACACACGTCCGCGCAGGTTTACGAGAACCGGCCCTGTTTGACGTCGCTGGAGCGAGCAGTTCGAGCCACGCCGACTTCTTCCACGGATCCGATCTGACGTTTCCAGTTCACGTGCGCGAAGCGTCTGAGGCTGTGCGGTGCAGCTTTCGACGCTTCCCGTTTTGATTGAGCGCTGCGCGTCAAACACGCCGAGTCGTTTTCATTCACACGAGAACAATAGGGTTGTCCTGATTATAAAAGGAGGGGTGGGATGCGGAGAGGTTACGGCAATCAGCTGAAATGTGTCGCGTTAACCAGCGCGGCGAAGAATGAAGGCCCCCTCAGGAGGAAGTCGGGTTTTAATGAAGGAGAAATTCAATCGAGTCGTAACTGGAATTCTCAGCTTAGATCTGGTGACATTTTGCTTGACTACATCATTTTTCTCTTTCAAGTATGTTTGTTTTAAGGGGCCGTTTTATGTAAAATCAACTTTTTGAGCATTACGCTATGTTATAATGTTATTCCATCATCAAAAACATACCTGGAGTGTCGCCTTGATTCTTTCATGCATGTTTGAGAAATCCTTTAATCTCCCTTGGCAACCACTCAACCGTGCAAAACACCTGGGTGGACCTAGCTCCGCCTACAAGGACAAAGCTCCTCCTCTGATTTGCTGCTTCCAAGCTTCTGCTTCAGAGACCATCCCTCCCACACGATTTCCCTACTTGGCTCCTTCAGACTACCCAGCTGTAATTAGCAAACAGAAATGCTGAGCTCATATCTCAGCAGATATGCAGAGCTCATGACATGAGCTACTTCTAATAAAAACATTGTTAAAGGTTCGATAGAGGAGCCATGTTGTGATGACTTCCTGAAGGCAGAGTTTCAGAAAGAGCAGGAGTTATTTTTAGAGACAGACGCCCAATTTCGACTAAATCAAATTTCCATTGAGTCATATTTGAAATATCCAGCATTTTTATAACAACTGAAGGTGTCAGAGTTACTTGATTGATACTGTGTGGCTGGAAAACCTATAATATGGCCCCTTTATTTTTACAGTAGAGGTGCATATCTTTGAATTATGTTTGATTTTACTCATTCAAATTTATTAAGCATATGTAGATTCTTGATGTATTTCATGTTTACTACTGTTAATTTTAACGACTACAGCTTACAGTTGTTGAAGATCAAGATTATAGTTTGGTTATTTTTTGGAAATTAGAATATTACTTTAAAAATGACAGCAGTTATCTTTTGGTTTTTCAATTTCACCCCTGAAATAAATATTACTGTTTGAGGATGTTCTAATTTACACACATGGGGCAGTGTTTTTTGCTGTGTAGCACAACTATTAATTTACCTTTTTAGCACATCTTCCCATCTTTATGAACCTGATATCCACTTTCATATTTGCATGGGGTCTGCAGACACCTCAACAAACACTCCACCATAAAGGCCAGAGGTTGAGAGCCTGACTGACAGCAGCAACCTTGACTCAACTGTTTGTAATTAGTCCTTTAACAACAGGGCGCCGAAACTCAACTGACCCGTCCCGCATACCTGTTTTCATAGGTAATTGTTAAAAACGCCTGCCATTTTCACGCTTGTAATAATAAGCATCCCCGACTAATACACTCGTCGCTCTTGGAAGCGGCGTGCCGACGGGCCAGAAGGAAAGACGTATTTGTTTAAAGTAGATGACGGAGCACAGGGCACAGCTGGAGAGAAAGTTTTTACTGCCATGAGGGGCACGCTTCCTTTTTTTTTTTTTTTAAAGCTACAGCATTAGTGCTTGTCTGAGGTACGTAAGCTGGTGCTAGAAACTCGTGGAGGAAAAACAGGAATTCAAGGGGGAAAAGGCATGAATCCACATCCGGAAATAACTTCCAGGATGCACGAAAGCAGCGCAGGTGTGGTGACTCACCAAACGGAGACGAGACTGCAGCGGAGAGTCGCGCAAACAAGGACTGGTTTTCCATTTAAACTCGCTGCACTGCAGCTGTAGGTGAAGGTTATGTAATTCATAACTGGCTTCTTAAAGTCTGTCTTCAACTGAGGAGGCCTGGCTTACAAGTGCAAAAGTCGACTATGGCTTTATAATATTACTCGCTAAAATGTAGATAACCTTTAATTTGAGTACGTTTAGTCATTAAGGAAAAATCCTCCCCTTTAGATACATAGAAAATGCAACCTCTGTAAATCTCTGTAAACCTCGTTTAACAGGCGGTGAGCGTAACATTTTTGTGTCCACAAGACCGAACCGACACGAACCCGCGGTCGGTCGTGTTGCCGAGCCAGGGGCAGATCTCGATCTCGCCTGAGCGGGCATCTGGCTCCGCGGCGCGGGGCTCTGGGCTCGCGGCCGCGTCCCAGCATGCAGTGCAGCGTGGCCATATTGCCCCGGCACGCAGGGCCGAGACCGCCCGTGCTGGACGAGGGGAGCAGGGGCGGAAGAACCATGCGTGGAGCCAGCATGGTGGCAATATGGAGCCCACGGAGCAGGTAGGGGTCATGTCACACACAAACACCGATAGCAGTGTGGGCGACATGCATGTGTGTATGTGTGTATGAGGGAAGTAAAAGTGTTAGTAGCGTGATGGGGAGATAAAGAGTAGATAAAGACAACTCCTAATTCATTATAATAAATCCTTTCCCTTAATTATTAATAATGAAACTGCGCTTTAATCTTCGTCTTTCTTCCTTCTCTTATCTGCTCGTGTCAGCACTTTGCCTCTCTGGCTTGGCGTTGGGTGGTAAAGGCCTCGTTTTCAGCCACCCAAGGGCAGCAGTCAGTAGCATCCTGTGTGGCTGCTGCGAGAAGAGGGAATTTAACCGCATGATAAGGCAGGGAGGGTGTCTGGATTTCTTTAGCCCTTTTAAGTGATTTTTCCCCCCCAGGTTTTTACAGCATACAAATTTTGTAATATAAATAAATCTAATTCAGAAATTATATAAATACTGATACGTGCATTTTACTACTGGTCAATAGATCAATAATAATATGTCTTGTGATAGACACATGATCAGTATCAACAGATAATAGTCTGAATTTTCAACGAACTGTGATTCAGAACTGCACAGCATTCTGGGAGATGTAGGCAGACTAAAGGCTTTAGCTGCTCATCACTGCCAGCTAAGCAAGGTTAATGGCATCAACTCATTCACTCTTTGGTTACCTAGCAACAGTTTCATGTTTGGCCACCATGCCACATGCTTGAAAATGTAAAGAAAGACGTGGAGTGAAAGAGAAAATGAGTTCAGTAGCTGGAGAGGAAACCTTGGATAAAACGGGAAAAGGTCACGTCACCAGTTTGGCAGCCTTTCAAATATTTAAAACTTAAAAAATAACCAGTACTTATCAGTGTCGACTAGTAATATGGAATCCCTTGTATCGTGATTCGTTTTTCAGTTTTATCGTTCGGCCCTAGCACATCTAGAATCTAACTGATGTGGAATATCATAGAAAGTTTATTTCAACTCTTTAATTCAAAAAGTTTATTATTATGCTGTGTGGTATTATTACTGGGGGTGTGCCGATAAAACCTTTTCACTTCCGATAAGATACTGATATCCCAGCTTTGAGCATTGGCCGATACCAATATTGTCCTGATCCGATATTAGCATGAATCATACATACTTTTATTTCTTTTTTTCTGGAGTGGAATGTTAGAAAAGGCTTGATCAAGTGATATTACTCAAACAAAGAAGAGCAGTCAACAATAATAGGTATAAGAACAACTGGACCATTTATTATTTACCAATGGGTCTGCGTGTGGGATACCAGAGTTTCTGGATAGAGATGAAGGGGCGGAGTTCTTGTACCAGAGATTTAGATGCAGGCAAAGATAATCCGATACTTGTTTTTTTGCTGTTATCCCAATCCGATATTGGTGATTAATTTTTATTTATTACATTTTTTTTTTTATCAGTTTAGTCGATCATAGTTTTCAGTCAATGAAAACCCCAAATGCAGCTTCTCAGAAAGTTTGCTCGACACACTAGAACTGTCCTGCCCCAGTTTTTTTCCTTTCGCTCAACTTTCCGTGAGCATGTTTGGAGACAGCACTGCGAGAACGGTCATCAGCAGTCAGGACTTTGCATTTTTAACATCCTCTAAATGAACAGAAACTCTGAAAATCTATCAGCTTGTGTGTAATGATGAATGAGTATTTGTTTTTGAATTAGGTTACTGAAATGGAATCCTCCGTCATTATTCTCCCCGCAGTATCAACAAAGCTCCATTTCGCAGGGGGCGGGGGCGGGCGCGGCGCGGCGTGGCGCGGCGTGGCGTGGCGTGGCGCGGCGCGTGCCATCCCCGCTCGGTCCTGGCAGGCCCTCAGACCTCTAGCTCACCTTTTTGTTTCACTGGCTGCTTCATTTGAACGGGAGCCAGCGGACGCCGCGCCTCCCTGTTTACCCCGCTCAATATTTCATGGCGAGTGAACACTTGCAAAATGAGGGATCGCGCTAATATTGCTGTTAAAATTAAGCGATAATTAAAATTTGTTAGTTTAAAAGCCACCGCAGTCTATAAAAGTTTGATTACTGGAAAATTAGGTGCATTAAGTTTTTATAGGTTGGCCCCGTGCGAACGCCTGGGAGCCATTTTTATGTACTTGTCACGGGCATATGGCGTCGAATTGGAAGCGCGCGTGTGTGTGTTTGTGGGCAGGAAACGGGACACGTTTTAGAGCTAAAAATCTTCATTTTAGTTTTATTAGCCAGAATGCCGCAGCAGGGCTTCGCGAGGAAAAATGCCAATTATAAATCTGAGCTTGTGTCTCAGAGTCCGGGTCAGAGGTCGTGTTTCTGGGCATCTCGATCAGCCTGTGATATCATGTCGGCTCTCGTTTCAGGGCTGTGTGTTATTCCTCCTTGTTCTAGGGTGAGCCAGGGTGCCATCAGCTCCTATTACTAACAGTGACGCTGGTCAGTGGCTGACAGCTCGTCCCGCAGTCGGAAGCCACTTTTCACGCCGGAGCAATGTGACCTTGACTCGTGGAATAAACCGGCAGCAGTTGTTCATCTTCCACCTCATCTGGGCAGCGCACTTCCAACAGTCCCACCAGCTTTTGTATTTTTCATTTATTTATTTTTTTTGTATGATGTCACCCCCGCCGGCTGAAGCCCGACTGACATTACTCAAGCAAAGAACAACGGCGAATGTCCACACTTCACCTTCATGTTCGTTTGGCATCCCACGGCACAGAACTGGACGGGTAATTCTGTGACGCGGCCGCGCTGCTTAACCGTCGACAGAAGTTGGACGTGGTGCGCAGAGGGACGGTGGAACAACTGGGCTGCTGCCAGCTTGTGTTTTTATTTTTTTTCTTCTTTTCTTCCCAATTGAAACATCAGACTGTCATAGCAGAAATGGATGTTGCCAGGCATCACTAATGAACCAATTAATCAATGAATTAGCCGAGCAGCGATTAAATTAATGCGAGCTGGACAGGCGAGCGGCAGTCCTGGATGTATCCTGGGGAAGGTGATTAACAGCGCGCGCGGAACAGGCAGCGATCAACAAGGCTGCTATTAAGTTGGACAACTTCCTGAACTTTTCTCTTCACGGCTAAATAAGGAACGGCTTCATTCGCGTGATTTATAGGGGGAACTGCAGCGTGCTGGGACACGCTGATGCTGTTATGTTGCGGAAGTGTCTTCAGCAGTGACAGATGACAGAAATAATGACAGGAATGAGAGTTCAGAAAGCCTCGCGCTCAACATTCCCAAGGCCATCCGAGAGAAACGGATTTGCAGAATCATATGTTTTCCACTATACCAAACAGTGGACATCGCTTACTGTTCAAAGTTATTATCTTTTACAATCAGACTCACCGATAATGCTAGCTGCCTAAAATCTCACTCTTGGTCTCAGCTGACAGTTCTACTGAAAGTGTTGGTATATTTAAGCAAACTGCTTTTTTACTGGCATTCTTCCCAAACAAACACATTGCATATATAAAGTATTTAATGGTTGCTATGTCTACTTGGAGTTGATGCCACTCTTTACAGGAACTCTCAGTCAGAAGGTTTTGGTGAGTGTTTAGCCATCCTCCCCACTGTGACCGGTGGCAAGTCAAGTTTATTTATACAGCAGATTAGAGCAACAAGGAAGTTCAAAGAGCTTTGCATCATAAAAACAGTCACCAATTATGAAACAAGCAATAAACATTACATTTTGTCAAATGCCATCAATAAGATTATCTAAAAATGTACATTAAATATGTTCAGCAATGTTCCACTTGATGAACAGGTGGGTTTTTAGGATTGATTTTAAATGACCTCAGTGTTTCGGCTGTTTTGCAGTTTTCTGGAAGTTTGTTCCAGATTTTTGATTGCGTGCATTGAAGCTGAATGTTGCTGAAGGTGACCAGATGAACTTGGGTCCTCGTCCAGCCTCCTTTGTCACAGGTTCAGTCGTTTTGAACTTTATCGCACACACTGTAGAAAGGAGCAAGTTAATTTCATAATAATTGTCATTTTATTACTTGTGAAGACAAACTTAACTGAGTGGCATGATGTCTTCCGTTTTCTATTTTCAGGACGCTAAGAGAAATAGACCTTGCGGTCATATCATATAATTTATACAGCAGGACAATGACTTATTTTTCTATATACACTGAGTAAAAAAAAAGTGAGATACAAATTAAAAAGTGGTTCACTTGTATTTATTTTACAATAATTTTGATGCGACAAGAAAAATATTTCTAAAAGAAAAGTAATTTGTAATGATTTTTTAGCACTTATTTATTTGGATGTTAGGCTACTGTAAGAGGGATGAGTTTATTTTAAGTGCCGTTACACATAATTAACAGAATTGCCAGTAAGTTTGTAATAAAGCCACGTTAATTTCCTGAATCTCTGGTTGTCGATGCCGCTAAACAAATAACTACAAATTTTTAAAAAACAGCATTTATTTTACAAGAATTGCTAAATATGACATAGAAAAGCCTCACTATGAAAACATGTTTCAGTTTCCTAGGAGTTGGAATCGAAGACTTTTTACTTTTGCATATTTCCTCATGAGTTCACTTGAATTCTTGTTCTTCATTGGATATCTGCGGGATTTGCTCCATCCATCTGTGAGCTCAGTTCATGTAAATCAAAGCAGGTGGCCCTCTGTGGTTTAGAACATTGTTTTTATAGTGAGCTTTTAGTTGTAGGGAATCAACAAACACGGGAACATTTCTTAGATTTCGTGTTGGATTTAGAAAGCATAGAAGGCTTTTAATGTCGCTAATCCAATAAGACAGAGGTTACCTTAACCCAGTGATTCTGAACGGCCTTCATGGGAGATGTATGAAGCTGGCAGTTCAAACATCCGCCTGTGTTGTCTGCCGTCTCCAGGCCTGCCGTTCTCAATCTGATCTGCAGTATTACAGAAGGCAGCATTTTGTTTGGGGAGACGTCGCCGAGGCGGCATGTTTCAGAGGGGCGTCTCCCTTGATTATGTGACATCCTCCGGAAGAACGCTGGACTTGTGTCCTCCATTACTTAGAAGAGGGGGGGGGTAAAAAAAGAGGCCTTTTCACTATTGAGACTGTCACTCTCAATTTGGACTAACGGTAAGCATGCGCATGGTCTCCTGAACGCCTCCCCTCTACCCCACCTGCTCTCCTCCTCTCTCTCTGCACACACATGCACACACACACACACACAAACCGCTCCGCAGCCGCTGCTCCTCCCCTTGCAGCAGGTCGCCGTGGTGACAGTTTGATTAGATCATCAATCGTGGCCGTTAACAGCGGTTTTCCTGAGCACCTGGACCGGCAGGTCACAGCTGGCTCTGAGCTACCGCTGTCCCTCTGACCTGGCACAGTGTGTGCGTGTGTGTGTGTGTGTGTGTGTGGGGGGGGGGAATATGCTTGCAGACACAAAATTGCACTTGCAGTTTAATTGTATCCAAGGTTTTTGTTCTCTGTTGGCTTTGAAGTGGAGCTTAGCTCATGTTTTTTTTAGTCGTTCCTTGTGTCCTTAAAGGAAAGTGAATCCTCTCTCGGTTCGAGGGTTTTTCGGATCAGTACACGGTAAAAAATGATCTGGTTCTTCCCAAGGTTCTGAGCCAAAATGGAGAGAACGTCTTCATGACTCAATACCTTCCATCTTCACTAGCTAAAACTTTGGGTAGTTGTTTTCTGAATGACTATCAGTCATGGAGACACTTTGGCCGACTCTTCTCAACTTCTTTGCTTTAGTTTATTAAGGTTTGCAGGAACTTATTTCTGAAGAGGTATCATAAGGTTGAGCTGTGGACTTTGACTGGGCCATCCCAAATGCTTATCTTTTTCAAGTATTCTCTTGTAGATCTGCTGTGTTATGCAGGATTATTGTTCTGATGATGACCTGATTTATGTCAAGTTTTACCTGCTGGGCAGATGGTGTCACTTTTAAAGCCGCAGTGCCTTGTTGTACAAGAGAGTTTGTGGATGCAAAACAAAGCCAGATCATAACCCTCCACTTCCACGCTTCACAGTTAGTTTGAGTCGTCTGTGCTGTGTTGCCTTCAGCGTTGTATGTGATGGCCAAAGGTCATTGCTCCAAAAGCCTCATATTTAGTGATGCAACTAGTGATTATTTCAATACATCGATTAATCCATAAATTATTCTGATAATCTATTAATCGGTTAAAACAACTAGCAAAATCGGCAAGATTTCTCATTTAACCACTTACGCCTTATTTCGAACAATATTAGAAATACATTGAAAAATGCCAGTAAACATTCTTTTAAATTAGAAAATTAGCATTTTATTGCCTAAAACTGAATAATATAACTTTAACATTTGTAGCAAAGGATGCCCCAATTAATGATTGGACAGCAAAAGATGCCTAATTTTTTTAGAGAATTTGTATAGAATAAAACTATACCACTTGAGAAGTTTTGGTTATAATTTAAATTTATTTTATTTTTACATTATTTATTATAAATGCAAAATGTATATATATTTTTTGTGCATTTTTGGCTTGACTGCTGATTTGAGTGTGTCCTCCAGCTAACAATAATTTGATTATTTCAATTATGGATTCATCACGATTAATCCGATTGATCATCTCGGTGCTACTCATGTTTTTCAACTATATTTTTTCTATTTTGACTTTTATTATAAATAATAATAATAAAAGTCTTATTTTTCACACTTTATCATAAATAATAAAAGTGCGGAGTGTGTTTTGTGTTTTTGTATGCATCAGGTTCGATTTGACTAAATTTACAATCTGCCTAAAGCCAAATCTTTTTTTTTTCTGTCCCAATAGGTAAAACTCTCCTTCCGAAACGGGGTGTACTTTCAAACGATGATGCTTGTGTTTATGTAGTTAGTAGGTATCTATTAAGTCAAGCCTCTGCAGTGCAGAGGAGGTTTTTCAAGTTGAAACAAATATGAAATTGCATGAAAACTGGAGGGCCTTTAACCCAACGGTTTTATGAAAACCCTTTGTCTGACTGGGGAGATTAAACAAGTGCAAAACTCAAATGTTAATATAACCGGGGAGACTTCTAAAAGAATAAAATAATAACATTTTTATCTCCGTGTTCCCTCCCAGATGCTTCCCAGAGTCTATTACTCTCCATGTTTGCAGATACACAGATACCAGAGGATAACTGTTATGGCTATTCATCTGAAGCACCACACACGTACACACACATAATACGTCGAGTTCACTTCGCAAACACACTCGTACATAAATTCACCTGCTTCCCCGCGTTGTCTCCAGCCTCTGCGTCGGCCCCGTCCTCGGCGTTCAGGTAAAGCAGTTAAATTTATGGCTTAACAATAATGGGACAAACTGTGTGTCTCGTTGCGATTCCTCAGGTATTCCGTGATTAAATAAATGTCCCCGCTCTTTTCATAAAGCTTGTTTATGGCACTGTGGCACCATATGCTGCCGCTTCCACCCCACCCACCCACCCACCCATCTCCTTCCCTCTCTCCCGGCTTAATTCTCTTTTTCTTCGGCTCTCCTTCTCGCTCAGCGGTTACGGGAAAAAGCCAAAGTTGCACGTGAACCTGCGAGCCTCCAAACCTTCGAGTCAGTCCTAATGGCTGTGTAAATACAAGAAACGCACCGAAACCGTTTGAGTAATTAATTTCCCAAAGCGGTATGTAGCATCCTTTGTGTGTGTGTGTGTACATGTGCAGATGTGTGTTTTACTTCTTTTTTTCGTTTTTTTTTTTAAAGAAAAGGTGAAACCAAATCAGAAAAGCAATTAATTTCTCCAGCCACAACATGGCAGTAAACACATGTGATTGTTCACCTCATTGTCTTGTCTGGTTTCTTCTCTGCACTCCGTCAGACACTTGAGAGACCAACTCCAACTCCGTGTGACTTTTCTCGTGATTATTAATGGCCGCTTCACATTAACTTCGCTCTGGTAATATACTCCGACAATGGCCCAAATCACCTGAGCGATGAGGACGACGGCGGCGGCCCCCGTGTCCCCTTGTCCAGCCAGCTCTGTGGCTGCTACACTGCTAACCCCTCCCTATACCTCAATGACCAAGATTAATGAAACCCTCGCCGTTTTTAATTAGCATGGCCGCAGTCATCAATTACGTCTGCCCCACCCCAAATACAAATATTGTTATATTTGGGGGGGGGGTGAGTGTGAAAAAAAATTCTTGATTTATTTCATTGTGGCGGCCGAAGGAGTGAGATGAATGGTCTCCCATCATGGTCATTTGTGGAGATGAGGAGGAGAAGAGAAGGGGGAGGATGCGGCGGGGAGGGGTAATAAGATCAGTGCAGGAAAGAAGGGGGTCGGCGCCTCACACAGTACAGTAGAGGATGTGAACACGGCTGGTTATAGATCAAGTCCAGTCTCTCCGTGTCGCTGGACTACCTTCACCAAACTCAGAACTTAAGGATAGTTTCTCCAAATCCAACCTGCAAGGTTCAATTCCCCTTTGGGGCAATTTAAGCACCAAGTGGTTCAGACTCGAGAGCTTCTGGTTGAGGCGAATGTCTTGATACTGCCAGATACTGCAAACACTTGCATAAGTTATGATTTTAAAAGTGAAAAGCTTAGAAATCAGAGGTGTTTAGTAGACCCTGTCACACTGGAGCCTATGTTAATTAGATTTAAGTGGCAAGTTACACAACTACTTGGTAAATAACACACCATTATCATCTCCCTGCTTTCCTATGAGGCCCAAAACTTTGGTAACACATAAATATGGAGCATTTACACAAGAACCACTCACTCTGTCTGCTCTGATGAAGAATTGATCACCTTCACACTAAATGCTTGGAGTGGCTCCGATTGACATCAACTCACGCAGTAAAACGGAGACATTTGTACCGTTCATCCAACTATTCATAAGTTAAACTAAAGCAGACATATGTAGAAAGTGTGTTGTAGACGTGACAGAACACAATTTGTCTTTTAATGTGCTTTATTTCTCTGCTTTTTAACCCATTCAAACAATTATTTAAATAGTTCAACTTCGGTGGTGAGGCAAGCATCTGTGACACCATCTTTAGAGGCAGTGTGTTCTCTACATACTTTATTTCCTGTGCAATGTCCACTTTTTAAATCATACTTCATCTGGTTTTTCCTGCTTCACAGGCATTGACCAGACGGGCCGATTGCCTCAATCTGTCCCATCTGCATAGTGAACAAGTTGTGAATGGCAAAAAAATAAAAAATAAATAAATAAATACATGGCCGCAGTAAATAACTTGTCAAGGAAAATATGGTTTTGCTCTTTGGTTTGTCTCTCAAAGAGTTTCTTCAAGTTGATAAATGCAGAATGGACTTACTAAGAAATTATTCCCTTATCAGCTCCTTCCGATGTGATGAAGCAAAGAAGAAAACAAACATTTCAGGAACAGTGTGCGGCCTTTTGCATTTTCTTGCTTTTCTCTAAGAAAAGTAAGTCTCAAACTAAGTCGAGCTCTTATTTAAATTCAGACATTATCTCTTAAATCTGGGGTTTGAAGAGTAAAAAAAAAAACAACTGTAATAAACCAAACTATTGGATTTCTGCAGTTCTTCAAACCGGTTAAAGTCTGACTCTGCTCTGTCATGATAATAGTGCGAGCGCTGCCGCTTTATGACTCGGATATGTGTGCAGCTCCTTTTTGTGGTTTTACTGAGCTCGGGTGTTTACGCTGCGGTGAGCCACCAGCCGCTTGATTCCTGATGGCTACACACACACACACACACACACACACACACACACACACAGATTTTTATTTTATACCCCTGCCGACGCAACCATCGCCTGCCCACTGGACTCAAGAGGGAACTGTGGGAAACATCTTGAATATTTTATGAGGCTCGGGAACCCCACCTCTCGTCTTGCCCACCCCGCGAAAAACCGCGGCCACTTCGTCCGGCAAATTTGCACACATAACACGCACACGCATGCACACACACACCCGCATACACACCCGCAGAAAGAAATAATGTTTTAAATGCAATCATTGTCAGGCCCAAACAATGTCATTTATCAAGGGAGCATTTGGGACTGTATAATAAGTTTCACATTATTAATACAATTTTTCATCCTCTGTCAGGCCTATCTGATTTATGGCACGCATGTGATCTAAGGTGATCATTGAATTACAATTCTAGTAATAAGAGAGAGAATGGACCTGGTTTACTTCTGCCCACTGGAGCACAACTCCTCCCCTCACTCGCCCCCCATGCACACACACATGTACACAAATAGAAGAAACAGGATTTAACCGATAAACCTGGTTTAACAATTCACATACATTTATTTATCTAGATTTGTGTAAGTATTTCTGAGTAGAAAAATGTATACCTTTAACAGCAACTTAAACAGTTGAGGTAAGTTTGACTTTTTTTTCCCCGTTTACTTGACAAAATGAATTAGATTTAATCATATTTCTGTGGTGATTCCATTCAAATAGTTTAATTACTTAAATAAAGTAGGTTCTCATTGTGTTTTGACAACAGCCGTTGTTTCTTAGTTTGTATTTTATTAATAAAATGAGGACCGGAGATATTTGTACAACTAACAGTTTATTCAGAACAGGATATTAGTCTTTATTTCAAACCTCTTTTTTCAGAGCCATCCTTCTAAATTCATATTTCAACCCTATTTACTCAGATTAACTAATAATAATTAATTAATAAAGACATAGTTTAAGAGCCGCAGTCATAAGTGTTCAAAAACAAATTTTTGTCGATGCAGAGGATCCCTCTTGTCCCAACAGACGCCTCTGTTAGCTCCTCTTTGAAAAGACAATTATGACTAAGAAGCGCCTAAATTCTTCCTTTCATGAAGTCCTCTGTTAAAAATAAACAAAACTAGTTTGTCAATGAAGCGAAAATGTAACTTCAGCAGTAAAAACATTTAAATCTGCTCAAAAAAGATTTCAATTTAGAGATTTTTGGAAATTTTTGACCAATGGCTCTGAGTCAAGAAGCAAAGCTTGCCAGCAACTTTGACATTAGCATTAGCAACTTGCAAGAGTTTTTGTTCCAACACAGAAACTTTCTCAACTACAAGTCTTACCTACAGATTAATATTTATTTTCCTGATACCCCACACACACACACGCATGCACGCGCACACACACACACACGCATATATATATATATATATATATATATATATATATATATATATATATATATATATATATATACACGGTTTTACTGTACTCTTTGTTATGCCGCTCCTCAAGGTACTGTTGACTAAACGAACATAAATTACATATTTAAAATGTTCAGACCAGAAAAAAATGAAAGGGCTAGCATTATTCAACTCGTTTGTAATTAAATTGATTACAATTTTAATAAAGCAAATATGTAACAACATCCATTGTTATAGTGCAGCTGCCCTGTTCTTGATGTCTGACTCTGGCTTAAGCAGCCCAGCTAGCTAGGAAGTTTGATTGTAGCATTAGCACTGCTACTAAACCAGTTAAAGTTAAATGTAAACTTAAAATCTTACTCCAGCACAAAAACTTTCTCAACCCCAAAGTTTTTTGCTATATATATTAATTCATAACATAAGCCATATAGCTTATATAACCCTCACTATTATTTACTAGCTAGATATGATGATGATGATTAGACTGAACCAACATGTTCAATTAAATCCCAATCAAAATGATTAGGCATTTGTTTTTAAGAATACACAGTAAATTATTACGCTTGGTTGAATGTAAATACCTTTAGAGGCTTGTATTCGAAACCTGCCAATATTTTTACTTTCTTGTGTACTTAAACTTTCTGATGGAAGACATCGACAGTTTAACTTTTACCCCTCAAGACTACGAAGCCGTTTTGCTTAATATTCCTGAGTTTAAGGCAGCCTGCCAGGGTCCTAATTTTAGTGACAGGAAAGAGAAAAGAAAATAAACAAATGAACCCGGGCCCCGTTAATTAGATCAAGAGCAAAGCTCATTATTCTAAAATGATATTGGCGCCCGGAGAGTAAATATGAGTGGCCTGTTTGGGGTGGTGGGGTGAGGGGGGGAGGACTCCGTAATGGGATAGGGATGCAGGTCGTTACAGGGCCGAGTGATTTACAACCACAAGCTCTTTGATGTATAGACTGCACCTTTTATTAAGTGCCTGTCGTTATGGTCACTGGCTCAGTCATTTCCCTTTGTGTCTAATCAAAATCCATATCCGCACCAACTCCGGCCATCCAGAGTCCAGCTGCTCCGCGCAGGGAAAGCAAACTCTGTGGGAATGTTGGCCTTCTCGTTCCTCTCTGCTCCCTCCCACCTCCAGCGGAGGCTTACGTGTTGCAAAGTTGTTGCAACTCGCAGCGAGCAACAACAGATAAACAAATGGAAATGCAAAATTCTCTTGAGGTAATTAAATAACAAAGACAGACTCCCGTCATAAGATTTCGGCTGTGTTTTTTTTTTTTTTTTTTTGAGCGAGTATTTTCACTATTAGCGCTCTTGCTCGGCGCTTTTATCGGATTAGCCCGTCATTGAGGGCCCGCTGATCGCTGTCATACATCACCCTGTTTGATTTCTGTTTAGAGCGAATTTGAGGAGGCCACTAATTGGATTGTGGCAGTTTAGCCCCGGTTAAAGATGGTAAACGGCAGAGCCGGGCTCTCCTCTACTCCTCCTCTATTACCTCGTTCAAACTCTCAGGCTCCGGAGCCCGCCGGTTCTCCTCACGATCGTCACAATTTATGACACATTTTCTCTGTATTCTTAAAAGATAATTAGGTTTATCGCCAGTGTTTTTTTTCTTTCCCCCCACCCCGCCTCCCATTACTTCTCTTTTGTGTACCTGAGAGCACACAATTGCAGCATGAAAACATAAATATTTCTGCAGCACAGCAGCGCTGGCAGGTGAGCCTAATGAAATTCTAGCAGTGTAATTTGATTTACGAGGTGCTAATGCGGCCTGATATTAGAGAGAAAAAGCTCTGATATGGCTGCCTTGTGCTGTATTTAAGGCCTATCAGAAGCCTGATAAAGAGCATCCTGTCCTCAGCACTGCTCCTGAGTTATTGTTGCAGATATTCATATTGATAGTAATTCTTCCCGACGCAATTTAGCACCGGCAATATATAAAAACGGAGATAATAGTTAATTTCGGTGGCTGTTGCTCAGATTGCGATGCTTTAAATTCAAGACTTTACAATAAAAAAAAACTAACTTTTGAGATGTGAAGCATGTGAACGCTTTTCAAAGTGTTTAAACAATATATGTTTGCGTGTGTTTGTGTGTGTGTGTTGACGGGGTCTTGGGTTGGTCTTCGATCCCCGCCACATCACATAAATCAGATTTTCTCTAATTTTAGCAGGAGGCCTTTTCTTTGCTCTTTTTTTCGAAGCTCTTGATTTGCTGCCATTTTGTTGAAGCATTTTGAATAATTGTCTAATATCTGTAAGGCCTCTTAAGCTTTTAAGGTGAACCTAGAGAGGCAACAAGACATCATAAACACAAAAAGAAATCCTTTGAGGGGTTCATTTACTTCTCAAAAGGACTTCTTTCTAATTGAGTTTGGTGTGTGTTGTGTATCCGCAGGGTGTGTGTGTCTTTATTCGTGTTTGTGTGGACTTCTGAGGGTCATATCCAGGTTTTCTGTTTGGGACCATTGAGCTATGGCTCCCAATAAAAACAGGCAATAACAGGGCCACCACAGAGGGACCTGGCCTTTGTGCCTCCCCTCCTCCCTTGTCCCCTCCCTTTCACACACACTCCGCTCCTCTGCACCCCCTAAGTTATGAGCTGAATAACCGTGCAACAATATTAAGATAACATTTCCTGATTGTTTGTCAGGCAGGAGGCTCCTTCACCCCGCTTTCATCACGTCCACCGTGTTCATTAAATTGACAATTTGTATTTGCCCTACAGCGGGATAAACAGGAGCTTATCTGATGGGCTTGGTCTTTTATTATTTATTTCATTATCTTATTTTTTTTCTTTTTCTTCGTCCCTCCACCGCCCCCCTCTTCTTCGTCTTTCTCTCTTTTTCTTTCTTCCTTTCGTCTTTCTCCCGGGATTGAAGGTAAACACAAATCAGCAACATGATCTCTGTTGAGTGCCGTTGTTTATATTGCGGTCATATGCTGCAGCGCTCGTCTCGCAGGATGTTCATCTACTGCACTCTGCAGACGCATGCGGCCTCCGCCTGGAAGTTTTAGGAGTCCTCTGTAAGGTGTAACTCTGTGCCTTTTTCACTTTATCATTCTGTCTTGTCTTCTAGTAACTTTGTCTCCTTATTTTTTGTTTGCTTCAATTTTTTTGTGCTGCATTTCTAAGCGGCTATGGGTCAGTTCAGGCTATCTTTTTTTTTTGTATCCATGCTTTTCTGCCTTAATGCATCTACTTTCATTTCCTGCCCATAAACACATCACTTACACTCAAGTGGACATCGGTAAAACATCGGTTTTAGTTGAAGTATTTTCAGGAAGTATGGTAATAAAGTGAAAATGAAAGCGCTACTACAAACCAGGACTCGTCGTAACATGTTAACTCAGTCTGTTTGGAAAACTTTTTTGTGGCTTTTATTTATTAGTAGCCGGACAGGAAAAAGGACAGAGACAGAAGGAGAAGATGTGCAGTAAACGGCCTGGCGCCTGGAATCAAACCGGGAACATTATGTTGCGCCTGCTGTGTATGGCTCCCCCCACATTAACTCACTGTTTCAGCAAAATGAAGAAAATGTACCTGAACACTTTACATTACACCCTATGATCATGTGCTGTTAATCTTAGTTTGGGCCAGTCCGCTCTTAATGAAATATAAGCCCTGTTTAAGCCGGAACAGCTTAAAGGAACTTGTAGATGTTATTTATTGAGCAATCTGTGCTGTGGTTTTGAAAAACACAATTTTATTTGGTCAAAATGTAAAGAAATCATTTGGATTTATGTCATGTCTTTGAAGTATTCCAGTAACTTTTGATCGGCTCCTTTACTTAATAGTTTATGGAAATCGGTGGGGTTGAATTCACAGGGTTCTGCTGTGTCATGACAAGGTATGTTGTTTTTTTCTGTGATGTTATGTCTAGTTGTTCGTAGGTTTCACGTAAAACCGACTCCCTTGGAATGGCATTTTAATGCTGTGGGTATCAAATACTTGATAATTAATAACCAAATAACAACTGGCCTATACTTGTTAATAAGTGCATTATCAAGTCCAGAGGACTTCAAAGCATTTCACACAGTCATTCACACACTAAGCGAAGGCATAGGTTTCATGTTCAGCATTCCCAGATGAGTGAAATGTCTGGATATTTTTGAGATAGTTTGAGATTATGTAATTATGTTATAGCTATCATTGTGAGATCTGCAGCATTCATTTTTTGAACTGTTCAAATATATTGTAGTTTCAAAGTATTAACATGAAATTTTAAAATAACGTTGTACTCTAAGTATTCAAGATTTGTATTTCCTGTGAGTAAAGAAAACGGTTGGAGCCATCAGCAATGCTTAGCAACAGGTGTGAGAAGCACAGCCCTGCTCCATAAACCAGTACACTAATTCCTCCTACACTTTTTTCAGGCCTCTTAATAAAACGCCTATAAGCTGTTGCAACAGTGTAATTCAGTTTTTTAGCAAAGTTTAAACTGTAATTTTGGAAAAACGCGACACGCCCTATGACAGGGTGGTAGCTGGCCGCTGCTTAGCAAGATAACTTGCTTTCTTCTATAGGCTTATTGAGAACAGGTAATTAAAAAAAAAACTGTAAGAGCTAAACCATGTCTAACTAAGGAAGAGTTGTATGATTTAAAAAAAATCAAACTTGGGCAGAGATGGTGACGTTTTACCTATCTATTCATTAGGTCACTCTGCGTCATTATGTGGTTTCATTGAAAAAAAAACATCCATCCATCCATTTTCTTTACACCCTTGTCCCTTAGTGGGGTCGGGAGAGGTGCTGGTGCATCTCCAGCTAACGTTCCGGGCGAGAGGCGGGGTACACCCTGGACAGGTCGCCATTCTGTCGTAGGGCAACACAGAGACACACAGGACAAACAACCATCCACACACACTCACACCTAGAGGCAATTTGGAGAGGCCCATGAGCCTGACAGTCATGTTTTTGGACTGTGGGAGGAAACCGGAGTACCCGGAGAAAACCCACGCATGCACAGGGAGAACATGTAAACTCCATGCAGAAAGACCGGGGCCGGGAATCAAACCCAGAACCTTCTTGCTGCAAGGCAACAGCTCTACCAACTGCGCCACTGTGCAGCCCCAACAACATTAAAATGGCTAAATATTCCTCTGGCATTGTTGGTAACCAGCGGCTTTAGCAAACCTCGTGAAAACATATTTTTATGAGCCTTGGAGGTGAGTGCTTTAAGTTTGACTTCCTGTATTTATGTTTGAGATGTTTATTTTGAAATGAAAAAGCAGGTTGGCTAGTTGTGTGAGAATACAGAGACTGGCTAAACTTTAGCCGCTAGCAAATATGCTAGCATTTGGTTCAGAGCTTCCTATTAATGCTGTTTTTACACTTAGAACTGTTTTCAGCGGTCTCTATTTGTCAAACACATAAGAAACTATTTTAATACTTTTTTAACATTAAAAACATTTTAAAATTAGACAAACAGCGCAGTCTTGTAAAACCTGGACTGAAATACTCTTGACTGATTGGATTATTTGAAGTAAAGTTTCTAAGTTTGTGAAATCTTTAGTGTACTTTTGTCAACAAAAATAAGCTACAGAGCATTTTCTGAAAAAAAAAGGGAATAAAAATCGTAAAACACATGGCCAAATCTTCCCTTCTCAACAAACCAAAGTACTGCTGTTTGCCGTAGCAACCTTTCTGAGCAGATAGTAAAAGCACAAGGTAACAAAAACCGTATACAGACTCAACCTTAATTGAATTAGCTCCATTTGAATGTGAAACTAAGCATTATGCCGAAAACTGATTTGCACCCACAGACCACAAAGACTACAGCGCTTCCTAAAGCACTTCTCCTTAGCACTGTGAGTGATGATGTTGCCCTCCTCAATCTCTTACCTCCCGGGGGAAAACTCAGCCTGTCGTCGGTCAACGTTGAGCCTGCAAACGAAAACTAACGAAGCCTGTGACTTTACTTAGGAAACAGTTGTCCCAGAAATGTAATCTTTTACCCATTTTTTTTTTCCCCTCCCCAACGAACCGCCCGCCCCACCCTTTAATCAGGTTTCAATTGACTGCCACCGAAGGAAGAGCTTCTCCTCAAGATGCTTATATAGGTCCGAACCGAGTCAGACGCCATTTAGAGCTTACTCAGTCTTCCTCCCAATATCTCGGAGAGCTCAGGGCCAAATGATTTAATCTTCATTCAGCTAATTTAGTCTGGATTTAAGCTGCCGGGGTTGTCGAAGTGCAGAGTGATGGAGTCTGAAAACAGGATGAGAGGGAGAAAAACGGAAGGAAGGAGAAAGGGAAAAACAGGGAGAGATGAAGTTAGAGCGATGGAGGGAGAGAAAAAAAAGATGAGGGAGGAGGAGGGGGGTAAAAGAGGAGGAGGGGGAGAGCTGCTGAAGATGATGATCCATCCTGACCCTAGTGAATGCTGTCATGTTCCCCCCTCTAGGTAATCTCTCTCACTCTCTTGCTATTTTACATGTGAAAATGCTCTCCTGACAGTTGCATATCAGATAAATTTTCCTCTTTTTTTTTTTTTTTTCTCCACCCACCCCTCCCTCCGCCTTCTCCGCTCCTCTCCCTTCGCCAAATAAACAACAGTCTTCACTTTGAAGTTGTCTGTTTGTGTCAGTTTGGCTTCGGGCGAGCGTCGGCCTCTCCCTCTTCTGTCTTTGTGCTGCAGCGCGAGCGAGCGTAGCGGATCGCTTCCTCTTTGCGATGGCCGGCCAGAACAATGCGGAGGGAGGCGGGACGGGAAACGGTTTGGGCGTCCGAACGGCGTCCACATCGCTGGAACTGATCAAATTAATTAGGGAGAAGGGTTTGAGAACAAGTAGAGGCGTGTTGCCAACGTGGTCTGAGCTATAAGATGCATTTTGTAAGACAGACATTTTCATGGACTGGGTTAAAATTGCCCATTTTAAAAACATTTAAAAAAAATTAAACAGTATAGTTTCTAGTAAACACACACTTTGCAGGTTCTTCCTCAACACACAGCCTCGCCACTTGGGGGTGGTAGTGAGTGTGTGGTAATGAACCAGATTCCCCCCCCCTTTTTTTTTTCCCTTTTTTTTCTCCCCCAGTCCCTATTAGAGGTGCAGTAACTCCTCCTGAGGGATCTCTGTCACAATTAAAGCCAGCGATGTTCTGACAGTTGCCCCACGTGCCGGAACTGAATCAGGATCACACCACGGTATAGATATGGTAATGAGTGACAGTATGGATACGGCGGCATGCCGCTCTCTGGATGTCGACTCGAGACGCTCACCTGTGTCTGCGAATAAATCGGCGCAGGACGTCAATCAGGTGGCTCCGCTTCGCCATCAGAGAGGGAAGGAGAAGGAGACACAGGAGGAGGGAAGAGGAAAAATAGAATGAATCAAAGTGGAGCTTGTCTGTGATTACAGATGAGCGTTTCGTAAAGTTATTACCTCGCTTTATGTATATCTGATTTATTTTCGTCTCATTTATTTATGTGCTAACACGACGATGTAAACATATGGTGTGGAAGTATATATTTATATATTTAAGGTGTCATGTGGTTGTAATTTACTGAGTCTGAGATTCTAGTGCATTTCTGCACTTTTGCCAGTATTTTTAAAGCACCTTGCCAGACTTAGCTCTACAATATACCCAAACTAATTACAGGGATAGTTTGTCACCTATATAAAAAAATGCAATGGTCAGTGGTTTCATTAGTCTTTGTTTTGCTGTAAACCATTTAGTCGGAGTAAAATACTTCGACTTTCTCTTGGATGTCACAACAGGCTGGCTGAGGCATCTGGAGCAATTCTGACTGCGTTTGTCTTTTTCTCAGTAATTTCAATGATTTAATGGTAGGGATGGATGTAACGGTACACAAAAAAGGAAAGTTTGGTACTTCGGTTTAAGGGCAAAGTTGGGAATGTTTTTGGTTCGCTCAAGAAAAACTGAATCTGGATGGATGGATGATACAACAATAAAAGCGCTTGATAATGATAAATGTTGTTTAGGATGTTTTTAAATTAGTGCTGTACAGAAATTTTAAAATGTAGAAGAGTTTTTTTTTTACTTTGGAACTGATTCCTCAGTACCAGTCTGTTGTGCGTCTCTCGTGCTCTGCAGTCATTTTGGGATTGTTGAACGCTGCAGGCGGCTGGATTTGGACTTCAGATTTTTCTCAGGTTTGTTTTCATTCGGCTCGACGTTGTTTCCCTCAGTGCACATTTCTTCCTCCACTGTAGCTGCATGGAAAACCTTAAATGACCCCAAATTCCAGATCAACAGCTTGGGAGTCCTCTGTTCTGTTTTGGTGTCACATTTTAAAGTTGCCCTACAGAACATTGCGCCGCACTCTTAGTTCCGCATATAAACATTCTGCATGTGCTCAGGTATAAAACAGTTTTTGTTCAGTGCCTTTGGCCAAACGGCTTCATCGGATATTTTCTTTACTTTGGTATCAATACAGCAATAGTTAATCGTGTTTACTTGTGTTCATAATGGCTGCAGCAAAACTTCTGAGCCGCGGGTGAAACACTGCTTGGATTTCTGGATGATTTATTGACGAGAAAGAAGCAAAAGGAGTTCCTCAGAAGGAGCACATTTCATCCTTGAAGACTTGAAGAGATCATTTGTAGTGTCAGTCAGTGGGAGAGGAAATGTGGAGTTGTTTCATGTCAACCTCCTGCCTGGTGTGATGTCATCAACCTAAATGCACACAATTTGGAGTAAAGTTATTTAAAAAAAAAATTTAATGGTTTTTTCTGCAATTCCTTTAGCAAATGCCATACCATCAACATCCAACTGTGATTTTATGATCATTGCACAGTTGGTATCGAAAGATAACTCGTCACCTGTCGGTAAATTTAGAGGGATTTTATTTGAGATGCACTGGTTAGTAGACCAGAAATCTGATTCTGACAGTTCAGATCAATGTTTGGTCAGTCAGTTACTAAAACCTCAGATTTTCTCTCAATCAGTAGAGATATCACACAATTTGTGATCTACAGAAAACATCAGATGAAGGTTAGGGACATGCTTTGATTCGTTGATGGGGAAATCCTTAATTATTATTCAAAACTACCACCTCTACAAAAAAATCAGCAGATCAACTTTTACATGTTGTTAACCTGAAGAGGGGGAAATGTATTGGGAGGTCAGACTTTAAAGAAAACTTGATATATGTATCCACTAGGGGGGGTGAACCTTTTCATTCAAGCTACAGTGGCAAATTTGTCCACTTTTATACTTCGTAAATGTTAGAGTTGTCATTTGGTCACATCGGTCCTAATATTACGATAACAATCTACAACCCCGTCATCATTTAAAGGTTTTTGATTGTCACTGTGTTTCCTTACTTCAATAAAAATAATGCAAACATATAAACCCTTACAACTGAGATGATTTATGTTACATTGGAATTTTTTTATCCCCCTTTTTTTTAACTTAAAACTGAAGATTATCTCTTGAGAAAATCTGAAGTGAATTTATAATATGGTTGAATTCACTCTTATCAAGAAAGCCAATTATCAGGCAGAGAGACATGCAGGTCTTCCTTTCACTAAAGCAAAGCAATACTTCACCCTACTTGAAAGCACACCACATTTATTTCTGAAGACATTGCAGCTCTTTTGAAGGAGGACATTTTAAAGTATATGCTATATGAATGTCTTCTTGTGTAATTTAGAAGTTGTTTTTTTTATCCGGGTGTTTTATTTTCACATGGCCCCAGATAGGGAGGACTTTGCAAATTTATTTCCACGCCTTTGAGTTTAATTCTCAGAAGCACGATAAGTTTTCTACTCTCTCCCGCTCTCCATCCATCTGCCCCTCTGCCTCCCACCTTTGGGTGCGTTCTTTTTTTTTTTTAGCACGGTGCTTGGCTGTTTAGAGGCACTATGCATATGTATGGGCGAGACGGTGGATCGTGACGGGATCCGACATGCAGGGACAAGATCAAAGCGCTCCATCTCATCCCGTAAAAACAGACGCAAACCTTCCTCTCATCCGTACAAAAACCCCCACCGACTCTGCCAGCTCCTCCACTCCTCCATCTTCCCTCTTCCTCCCGGCTTCCTGTTCTCGCGCCACCCGTCCCGCCACGCTCCCCGCGCGTGCACGCTTCCATCGAGGACCGCGCCGACTTGGCGATTACGCCCCGGTGATAAACAATGGCCCCCCGTTTAGCTCATAAAGCAAAAGGAGTGTTGTGCATAATGCTTACAATAAAAGATAGCATCTCTTCACTCATCTTATTTACCTCTGCCTGGCAGACGAGCTGTTTCTATAAATACCACAGGGAGGGGAGGGGAGGAGCTGCAGAGGCTGCTGGTCAAATAAAGTCTGCAGATGAGAGTTAGAAACCAGGACTCACGTTTTTAAGTCGGGTTTCGTTTGTGTAGCACATTTCAGCAACAAGGCGGATCAAAGTGCTTTACATCAGAGCATCAGAGTCGAGCAATAAACATTAGTTTGTCGAAATGTCATCATCAAGAAAACACACATCAAACGCGTTGATCAATGTTCGACTTTATTGCTAATCAAAAGCAGCTCTACACAGGTGGAGTTTTAAGCCTTGATTTAAAGCACGTGTTTCAAACTCTAGGCCCCCGGGACAAATCTGGCACGCCACAACTTTGTATGTGGCCCTCTGGACCCTAGAGGAGCACATGAATAAAACTTTAAAGATTGTGTAATTTTATTTAAATTTTTTTTATCAGTCGAATCAAATCTGTTTTTATCTGCGTCCTGCTAAATTATACAGCTCTGAAACAAAATTAAGAGACCCCTTCGTGGAAAACGTAACGGTTTTTCCACCAAATATCGATTCTGAACTCTTCCTGAGTTAAAACATTAGTATTGCTGTTTCTAAATGAATATGAATTTGCTTTCTTTGCTTTATGCGAGGTCTGACAGCACTGTGTCTTTTTTGTTATTTTGACCGTTTTCTGTAAATAATAAATTTTTGTTTGGAAGTTCGGAGACATATTGCCAGCAGTTCATAGAATAAAAGACCAATGTTCATTTTACTCAAACATATACCTATAAAGAGTAAAATCAGAAAAATTTATAATTTTAATTGATCTCTTAATTTTTTCCAGAGTTGTATCAATTCTGATAAAAGTTGCCTAACTTTAAGAAGTACTCGGCAAATGCAGAGACAGGTATTTATTCATATTTTAACCATTTGTTAATGCGTGTTTTTATCTTAATACGTTCTACGACATTTGTCATCTTAAAATGAGTTCGACACGCCTGATTTGAATGGACTCGGTGTTTCGGCTGTTTTGCGGTTTTCTGGAAGTTTGTTCCAGATTAGTGGAGCATAGAAACTGAACGCTGCTTTCTTCCATGTTTGGTTCTGGTTCTGAGGATGCAGAGCAGAACAGAACCAGAAGACCCGCAACAACAGACCTCAAACGCACTTTGGTGCTAAGCCATTAAATGTGCGTCTGGCTTGACAAAGGCATCACTTTAAAGCCGCCTCATCCGTCCTCGCAATTGAGCCGAAAACACCCTTTAAACCGCCGCTTGGCGACATCTTCATCACATTTAGATCCATCTCCATGGAGCATATAGATTGATATGAAAGCCAGCCTCCATCCCTCCAACCTCCCCCCTAAACCTCCACCCTCTTCCTTTCCAGTAAGAAAGATGTATGAGTTTGAATTATTGATTCAGACACATGCTACATGCTGCTCGGAGTCATTATTTGTTCAGGTGAGTGTCACGCTGCTCGCTATGAAACAGATACCGCGGGGATTAAGCGACACAATCAGGACTTAAAGACAGCCGCCCTCCCTAAAATAACACGGCCCCTCGCTGCAAGACGAATGCTCCCCAAAAGCTGACTTCATTTGTTTATGACTCGCGCATTAGTCATTCCGCGCCTAAATTATCGCACGGGGGTAAAGATTAATTCAAGCACAGGCGGGTTTCGCTATTGTCTTCTGCGTTTTTTTTTTTGTTTTTTTTTCTCTCTTTTTCTTTTTCTCAAAGCCAAATAAGGCGGCGGATGAATATAGGTGCTAACATCCTACACACTGATTAAAAAGCCAGAGCTTTTTTTTTTCTCATCTTCTTCTTTCTTTTTTATCAATCGTAGGCGTGAAGAATAGACAGATGTCCAGAGCAAAGACAGAATGGCGTGCATATTCACACGCCATATTTTGAGCGCCTTAGGCATCATCCAACAAAAACAAAACATGAAAAAAAAATAAATAAATAAAAAATGCACCAAACAATGAATCATGTCTTACATTCATTGACTTGATTCTGACGATCTGAAGCTGTAGATGGCTGGTGATTTTAAAAGAAAACGCTGCGCTGTAGAGCGGATTCTGACAGGCAGAGATGCTCCGGTTCAAGAGCCTTAAGAGGATAGCAGGAGGTAAAATGTTGCTAACTGTTCATTTAGCCCTGGCTAAGTGGTCGGGGACACTGGACAGGTGAACTCTATTCTCCCCACTGGCCCTGCAGGGTGTGTGTGTGTGTGTGTATGTGTGTGTGTGCGTGTGCGTGTGTGTGTGTGTGTGTGTGTGTGTATGTGTGCGTGTGTGTGTGTGAGGACTGTAACAGAATTTCTCTAGTCCTCTGGGCCCTGGTGCAAAGCAGAGAATAAATGGTGGAGGTGGCAGGCCTGGACAGAAAAATCAATGCCTGCTTATACAGACATGACACACCAGCAGCCAACTGCATTCTGTGTACGCGTGTGTGTGTGTGCATGCGTGTGTGTGTTTGGATGTACAGAACACAATCACACAGCCCCCGTGCTCTGTGGGTGTAAGTACTAGTGCCCAGCAAACCCCCATTTCTTCTCTCTCTCTCTTTCTTTTTTTCTCAGTAGATTTTCTACCGTTTTTTTTTTTTTTTTAACATCAGCTTTGGGATCAGTAAATAACTCCTTGTTTTATCCCCTCCTCTCTCCTCCTGGTCCCTCTCCTCTTGCCTCTCTTACCCTCCCGCAGGAAGTTTGAATGCGAGCTGTGCGACCGCTCCTTCAGCGAAAAATGGGCCTTGAACAACCACATGAAACTGCACAACGGGGAGAAGCCGTACAAGTGCATCTGGCCGTCCTGCCACTATGCCTTCCTCAACCTGTCGGCCATGAAGGACCACTACAGGACGCACACCGGTGAGACACACAGACGCCGATTCTCAGCGGCCTCACCTCCCGTCCTCCAGCCACAAAAAGAAGTGGTGCCAAAACACGTGTTTTGCACCTTGAACTTCTTGACATTGCAACCTGGAACTTCAATGAAAATAGTTTTGTTCATGCTCCCCAGTTTTAATAAAATCAAGCGCAGCTCCATTCTCTCTTTTTCAGTCACCGAAAAAGAGAGAATGGAGCTCCAACTTAAAAAAAAAAGTTAGCTCATTTGTTATGTGTAATCGAACGGAGAGATCCTCAGCTCAGGTGGGAAAATCTAATGACACAACTATTAGTTTTACATTCTGCAAATCTGCTGTTTGTAGAAGAAATTGCTGGAGACGTGGAAGAAGTTACTCTGACTGGGCCCTGTTTTGTGTGGGGAGGAGCTTTGCTGTGTAACACAGTAGAGAGAGTGTCATGCTGTGGGAATGGTTTCCTCTGGCAGGAAAACTAATAAGAATCCTGGAGGAACCGCCAGCAAGGACTAAAAAAGACCTGGGAAGAGGTTTTACCCTCCAGCTGGACGGTCACTATTATCCAGCTAAAGCTACAAGCGAACGATTTGGATTAAAGCTTACTCACGTCAAAATCTTACTGAGAATCTGTGGCAAGACTTGAAAATTGATGTTCACAGAGGTTTTCCTTCTCCATCTGACTGAACGTGAATTCATTTCCAAAGAACGGGCAACGTCTTCACATTTGTAAAGAAAGATCAGCAAAGCGCGTGCCTTTTTCGCCTCTACTTCACATTTGTGCACTGTTCTGTTTTGGCCTCGTGCAAAATCCCAATAAAACACAGTGAACTTTTGTGGTTGCAACGTTTCAAAATGTACACAAAAAAAGAAAAAGTTCACGGGGCAGTAGGCCTGTCACAATAACAAATTTTGCTGAGCGATTAATTGTCTAAAAATTGTTGTGATAAACGATAATATTGTTTCAAGACCTTTTGACACTGATTTAATGGAAATGACTAACAATGCACGCAATTTTATGCCATAGATAAGATACGCTTTATTTTCAACAGAACACATAACACTTGAACTAATAAACTAAATAAATAAAACAACCAAAAGCAAAAATAAAATGGATTCTCAGTGTTAACAAAAAGCATACTTGAATAAAAACTAAACAACATAAAGCCAAGGTGGAAATAAATATTGCATTCAACCAAAAGAGTGCAGATTATGAAGTTTGTATACTATATTGTCCTTTTGTAATCACGAGATTTAAATGGAGAAGATGGGCACATCTGACTACCTAATGCGGTAGTTCACACTATTTGCCCCTATTTTCCCCTTAGACAATCTTAGATCGGCAAACGATCTAAGATTGTCGCTGGTGGTTTCGTAACCAATCATCCTGCAGTGTATGGTGGGTTACGGTAGATCGTTGTGGTAGATCGTTGTGACCGCTCCGATCTAAATCAGGGGTTTTCCCCGACTGGGAGCTTAACGCTGAATGTGACAGGTAGCCAATCAGAAAGCGCGGATTCTCCTCCGTGCTTCCTGAGGGGAAATTACGGAGGGGAATCCCAAACAGCTGACACGGCGCAACCAGAAGTCCAGCAGACATCGGAGATGATGTGGAAACAACAGTGTTTATTCAACATTTCGTGCAATGACAAGGAGAGGAGTTGGAGCCAAATTGCTACCGCAGTTGATAAACCCGGTTAGTTTTCAGCTGTTCTTCGTTGACGTGACATAAATAGGTTATAATGATTTTCATTCAGTCAGGACTTTACGCTGACTCTAGCCACATGCATCACAGGTAGATTCTAGTAAAGCATTGATTAATGCCTGAATTTAAAATTTGTTAACTGGACTTGTAGCCATTATTTTGTGCCCATGTAGCTAGACACCACACTCCACGACAAACCCAATCAAACCGTTATACCTAGGATTTCTGTCGGCTAATGTGTGGTCTGTCAGGTCTTGAAAATGTGCCAACAGTCAGCCGACAACTTGTGTCGTGTGAGCTGGACATTGCACTAAGGAAATGAGGGAGGGAGGGCCAGTGGACAGCACCGGAGTTGAGCCTTTTTTCATTCAGTGTCGGCAACAGAAAGAAAAAAGGCAGGAAGTGACGATAAAAGCCGATAATTAAAATGAGGTCGATAGGTTTAATTTATCGTGCGATTAATTGATTTATCGTTTATCGCGACAGGCCTACGGGGCAGGAGTGCGTTTGCGAGGCATTACGAGTGGCACTCTAAAGGGCGGGTTCCATGAGATTTGACGTTTATGGGCAGTCGACAAGTTAGGGACAAAGAGCTGTTTATCCGTGCTTGGATCCACTAAAATCCACTTTATGGCTGCAGACATGAGCGAAATCGAAGTTTATGTGAACTGTGAAAATCTCACATTTACCATGAATCTTCTCAGCCTTGGCTGGAAGGAACATTCACAAGTTTGGGCCAATAATAGCCGCCGCTCGTCCATCTGTAGTCGTTATGAACATCCAGGCGAAGTGGAGCCAGCTCTTGGCAGCCAGTCGGACGGTTAAACACAACCTCCTGATCCTGATAGAACTGTGACTGTTATGAGACGCCTGGTCGGCCAATTTATAGTTTAAAGGGGAGAAGATGAGCAGTGCGGGGGAATCTTCGGATTCTTCTGTTTTTGTTTTCTGCCGTCCTCAACACTTGGAGGGGGTCACGTTGCAGGGGCTATTAAGGTGGCGTGCGTTTCCAAATCCGACGGCTGAAACTGCGTGGTGTCTCCCCCCTCCACCCAAAAGGCTCCATCTGGACACAGAGTGTGTTTTCTTCGAATCCAGCTGGTCACTAAGCATGTTTTGGTAAAATCCATCTGATGCCTGAGAGTTTTTTTTTTCCCACACTGTGGACCGGTTTGTGTTGACTTTTGAGGGGGGGGGGAATAAAAAAATGATGCAAATCCGAGCGAAAAAATAATCCTCAGAAGAAGAATGTTTGCATAAAAGCAAAAAAAAAAAAGTTAGACTTTGAAAGAAAATGCAGAAATCTTTTTTTTTTTTATGTAAACATGTTGTACATGCTGCAATATCACTGCAACTGCCCACTAATAGGGCAACATCAGGATTAAAGTTGGTATAGGTAGTTTCCTTTAATTTAAATCAACAAATTGATGCAGCGGAAAGACCCAACTTTCTCGTTCATCGTAACCAAACTGAAATCTCCAGAAAAGCGATGGATCTCTAAGCAGAGCCGAGATCAAACGGGGGGGTTAGTGGGTGGTGGGGGGGGATCTTGGGTTTTCAGATTAGTGCACATTTTCATTATGCCACCTTAATTCTGTGCAGCGGCTTGTCTTTCCAATTCCACTGCTCCTTTTCGTCTCTGCAGATCCGATAAAACACAGTGCTGCTGCACTGAATGGTGTTTTTTTTTTTTTTTTTTTTTTTACTTGCTAAAAACTTTGGATCGACAGATGGTTCAGGGGGTGGTGGGAGGATACTGTCTTGAATAATAGCCCCTCGATAGGAGCCCAAGTCAGCTTCTTTGAAAGTGTCTTTATGCTGCAGCCCAGCGGTTTCCCCTCGGCCTCGGTAATGTCCCACACATGGCTCCTTGATGCCCTTTTAAGTCAATGACAGAAGCAGCAGCAGCCACCGGCCTGACAGGCTGACTGAGCGCTTGCAGCAGAACCCTCCATCCGTCACAGGCACCCGCTGTGCGCGCGGACTCTCAAGCCCGCGTGTGTGTATGCGCGTGCGCGCGCTCGCGTACGTCCAAGATTTGCTGGATGTTATTCTAAATATGTTTTAGCAGTGATGTAGCGTCAAGGCGTCTCTGACATAATTAGACGTTTTATTTTCATTAGTTTCCAGCTCTCATCACTCCTCATCAGGCGGCTGGCGTCACACTGTCACTGTAGCTGTCACCTGCAGAGGTGCAAGGTGCCGCTTGCATGTGTGTGTGTGTGTGTGTGTGTGCGTGTGTGTGTTTGCGTGTGTGCGTCCTCGGGTCTTTGTGCAAGTTCGGCAGGAGGGAAAACGCGCTCGAGAGAGAGGGAGAGAGGGTGATTGAGATGGTAAAAAGTTATTGAATAAGAGAACTTGAAAGATCAGGGGGTGAGCAAATATGAAAGCGGAGGGAATTAAGAACAGACCTGAAACAACCTCATTTCTAGTGAGCGACAAGGCCTGACTTGATTAGCGACACTCGGAACGCTAACGCAATTTGCACCGCCGTGACCTCCAACACTCCTTTGTCGGTAATTGGTGCCAGGTCGGACGGTTAGCTGCAGCCTTCCCGTCGCCGCAATCACATTCCGGGGCCCACCTGACACGCTGAAATATTATCTGCATGTTTGTGATCTGTTTAGGGGTTATAAATCGACTCCTTCGCCGAGCTACGATGCAATACTAATAAAATAAAGAGATTGAGAAGTTGAACTGATCTGTCCAGAGATCAGAGCTGTCAGGAACGGAGGGGATGTGAGCTATGGTCCTAATGCCCGAGGCGGGGGCAACATGGAGTAGAGTCTGTGTTGTTCTTTAGCCATTTTCTATTCCTTTTTATGGGTGATAAAAGAACAACATCAAATACTTTTTTCTTGTCCTGTCAAGAGGAGTCATTCGCCAGCTATTAATATGTACAGAGGTGACTGTTGATGCTCTAAGAGTTTTACTATTATTTTAACACAAGTTAAGACATCATCTTACTGATTAGCCCAGTTAGCGCAACTGGCGTACATGAAACAACATGTGTGTCCCCGTACTTTCCATGACAGATTTATTGAAAAGTTCAAAATGATCGGTACTACTCCGTTCGACTTTCTGTTATCTGCTGAAAGCCCTGCTCTCTCTCACTTTCTTGGAGTCAGAACAAAAAACTATACATGTTGTTTAAATAGCTTCTTTTCTTTCCATGGTTCCTTAAACTCAAAAATGTTAGACATCACTGATACCGGAAAAATAACTAACTGAACCCTAATCCTTCTTAACTCCATAACAACATCCACACTAAGGAGTGTTGTTTCAGTCAATGCAAGCCATTAGCCCTTTGTATTGTACCCCATGTATCATTGATCACCAGCCATTTTTTTCTTTGCATCTGCTGTAGTAAACTGTAAATTTTAACAAGAAATTTGAAAAGAATTGCAGCACCAGAAACCTTATTTGGTAGGTAATCCTGAAACCGCCTGACTACTGAGGTTGTAATTTTTCCATTCATCCGTCCTGAATTTCGACTATGAGAGGATCAGCCATGAAGTCAAAGCTAAGTTTAAATTAGAATAAAAACTGGAAATTTGAGTCTGGAAAAACATGTAATTTTGACTTGAAAATATAAAGGAACTCAGAGAATATGTTAACATGTAGCTGAAAAATACATTGTATCAACATTTTATACTTCTCACAGCACTGAGATGAAATGGAAAGCTAGGCTTCGTGTTGTTTACTGTGTGTAAACGGAAGATTAAAATTCACTCAGTAAAACAAAGTGAGGAATAATCAGCGATGGGCATGCAAGCAATGAGTCTCGGTTCTGAATTATCATATTATCACATTCTGAGCTAATTGTAGTCATGAAAAAGGGAGCAGACCAATCCAGGGAATGGTGCAAGAGAAACACACTGGCATTACTGAGGGCGGTGGTAGTTAATCTGAGGGATGCTGACCACACAGCACGATACATTCTGTATCCAGGTCCAACCCTCTGCACAGTCAGCACAATGGGAACGGTTTTACAACTAGATCATGTCTGTCCAGATTTTGGTTTGACCTAGACGGCTCCTTATGAGAAAGGTGATGTAACCAAAAGTTAGTAGGGCAAAATTTTTAAGGCTCTCATGCTTTCTACTGCGTAAAAATGCACAGGATGTTTCCGATGTTTTTGAGCTTCAGTGTTCGTCAGCTGCCAGGGTCATTTGTTACAACTGATGAACGAGCGACTCAAATAAATAAATAAGCGCACTGTATCTGACCCGCCCAGCTTTTCCCAGGCACTTGGGTGTTACGAGCGGCGGGGAGGGCCGGGAATGCAGGGGAGGCAATTGATTTCCTCATTGCTTCAGTTTGTCGCTTAATCTGGCGATCCGCTGATAAATCTTCGCACTTTGTCAATTAATTTTGCTGAAAAATGAGACCCAAAATGGCGGGCACATCAATACAGCGGCGTATTCCGTGTCAAAAATTAAGCGGTAAAATTAATTGCCCTCCCATCCGCTTCTGCTAAAACATAACTAATGAGGGAGGCAATTATAACTGCATGCTGACTCCTCCGGGGTTATTTAAAAGACACACACACACACACACACACACAGACGCACTGTATGTATAAATCTGCACACACATGCAAAGAAAAGGTTGTATAGTTTGACTTTAAAGTGCTTTTATTGTCTTGCTGTTTAATTCGAAGGAGGAGCGATAGGGTTGGAGTGCATCATGGGAACAGGATTCTTATCAACATACAGCGAACATAAAGGTTTCTCCTCTCTGCGCAGACGCATTATCTGGCGTGTTTCTAGTTCAAACCTAAAAAGGTGTTTTTTGACCTTTGACCTGGTTTATGTTCTTTGGAACCTCGAGCTGCCAAACAAACACTGTTGAATCTTCATCTAAATGACTGTGAACTTTAGACATGAAATCAAACTGACTGAGTTCTGCCAGTTTTCACCAGGTATCCCAGCTTCCTCCCACCGCCCAAAGACATGATGGTTAGGCTAACGGGTTTCTTCATATGTGTAAATAAATCAATCATTAAAGTTTATTTGTAGAGCACATTTCAGCAACAACTGGTCAAAGTGCTTTACATCATGAAAACATAAAAACATCAAACACATCATACAGTCAACAGTTGTGAAAACGTGTAACAGACACTGAATTTCATCAAATGCCAGTCAAAATCATTGATACACATCAAACATCAATTTTTCACTTATTATGGTTCAAATAATAAGCAACTATAAGCTGGTGGGTTTTTAGCTCAGATATAAAGAAATTCAGTGTTTCTGCCGTTTTGCAGTTTTCAGGAAGTTTGTTCCAGATTTGTGGCTTGTAGAAGCTGAATGCTGCTTCTTCATGTTTGGTTCTGGTTCTGAGGATGCAGAGCAGAACCAGAAGACCTGAAAGGTCTGGAAGGTTGATACAACAACAGCAGATCTTTAATGTATTTTGGTGCAAAGCCGTTCAGTGATTTATAAACTAAATCAGCAGTATTTCAACGTCTACTATCTGGGCTGCAGTGTGGTTTAATTTTGGAACTGGGTGATGTGATCCAGCTTCTTGGTTTTAGTCAGAAAGCGTGCAGCGGCCTTGTGGATCTACTACACCTGTCTGATTTCGGGTTTTTTTTTGTTTTGTTTTTTTACCTATGAAGACACCTTGCAGTAAATGATGCAAATAAAGGAGTTATAGAAGATTCTTGAATTGCTAATGAAAATAGCTTCACACGTCCAGTTTACCTCGAGCCACGTAAGATGAACTTTTGGCAAATGAAAGCAAAATTTGATTGTTTGCCCTTACATGGAGGGAGCAGAGGAAAACACCTTAGACGTGCCATCCTGACTGTAGCACACGGTAGTGGCAGCATGATGCCCTGATGTTGGTTAGACATACAGTGGAATGGTTTAGGTTCAAATAAAATTATCAAGTCAACTTAAAAACTGACATTAAAAGAGGCTCTCCATCCAAAGCAGTCTAAACGTGTGGTAGACATACCTCAGAAGATGATTTGCTTAAATATGTGCTACACGTTTCAGTGACTTTTTGTGTTTTTTTGTTCCCAGACTTTTAAAAAATAAAAAGGGATTTGTGTCACGTAAAATCTCATTAAAGAAAACATTGAAGTTCACTATTGCCATGTGACAACATGACAAAGATCAACGAGGTCTGAGAACGTTTCGGAGATCCTGTAAGTGCTGTGCTGATCCTCCAGTTTGATCGCAGCATTGTTCCCAGTAACCCCCCTCCCTCTCCCCCCTCTGCCCCAGTCGTCACGGCGCTCGGCCCCGCACAGCAGCAGATGAAAAGCACACATGTAATTTATCGCCAACGTTTCCTCCTCAGGAATAATTGTGGCGACCGCGGCTGGGCAAAGGGATCGATGGCTATAGATTTCTATTTTTTTTTTTTTTTTTTTTGTGGTGGGGTCTTGTAGCGTTGGTCGTAATGAGAGATGGAGAGGGAGGGGTGAACGAGTAACTGGCGCTGTTCTTTTTTTCTTTTTCTTTTTTCTAAGACAACAGCCTGAACAGATGATTGGTAACTCATTGAGTTTACAGACCTGCAAATAAAGGTGTTGTTCACTTTGGTTTCTCATTATTTTTTTCTTCAATTATTTCTACATTTATTTCAATAAATGTCTTAAAAATCAATTCTTCCATTAATATTTGGTTATGGCAAGAATAACAAAACATGGGAATTTTTTATATTTTTTTGGTTTGTTTCCCAAAATCCAACTTAGTTGTAGTTTTAACAATTTTCAAAGTTATTCTGTCTTTCTTCCTTCTGCTGATTCCTCGATATGTCTATCGGGAAGGCACCAAAAATATAAATCTAGCCCCTCATGTTTACATCAGAGAGGTCCAGGTAACTACATTTAGTGTAATTTTACAAAACAAAGTTTGAAAGTTTCTATTTCTTACTTTTATGCTAGAAGAATCAACCAGTAGTTCTTGTCATTTTCGCTGGCAGGATTTCATCTGATAACTTCTGAGAGATCAAGTTAAAAATCTGAAATTCCTCCAGTTCTACTGATGCAAAGTATTTACGTTAAGAAACAACATCAACCAAAATCCTCATAAACACTCACAGATGAGCATTTATTTGTGGATAACTGCTCATTGTTAATGTGAGAAAGTGTGCTTAATGTTTGATCATTGCTCTATTGCACAATTTACCGAATCACAATCATCACTGCAGTATCAATTTGTGCAATCTATTATTTGCAAAGGCATGTGCATCAAAACTCTGCTTTCCGATGACATATATGGCCACATCTCATTGCCATTGTAAAGCGATAGATTCCTACTTGTGGTTCATTATTCACAGATTCGTTTTTGTATTTTTTTTTGGAACTTAATTCCAAATTTCTTAAGAAAATTTTACGTATTCAAATTTTTTTTTTTATTTATTTATGGAGCATATCTAAAATAGTTGAATTAAAATTCAGCTTGGGAAGTTTAAAAATCTTAGCACAATGCTACTTAACACACTATTAGCTAGCATTTGCAGCAAAGTCAAACCAGGAACTGATATAAATTTTCCTTGCTGCTGATTGGCTGTACACCCAAGAATGGAAATATGGAAAATCGTTGATATTAGACGGTTTCCATCGTGTGTATTTATGCACATGAACCTGTGTTTGGTAACTAAACTATTAAAATAAAGAAGTTTCAAGCATTTTTATAAGAAATATCAAGTAATCACAGACTTGATCTATTTGTAGGTGGTGGTGAACTCTAACCCTGGTGAATACAAAGACTCCACTGTACTTATAGTTGTCAGTTTTAATATCCATATCACACCATAATCTCAATCCTCAGTAAAAGAAAATTATATTTTTACTTTTGAACGTATTTTATTTTCTTGCTCTGAACACATCTCAGACGGATTTTATTGTATGAGCACAGAGAAGAGGGATTCTTTTATTGATGTGGGGAGGAGGGAAAAGCACAAAATAAAAAAAAAACATATTTTTCCAGGATTATTTTTCAGCTTCATGCAATTGTAATAAAAAGAAGAAAAAAAACTTTTAATGGATAGTTCTTTAACTTATAGGATTGTTCTTTGTAAGGACGTCGGGTTTGGATTGTGCGGCGAAGCCACACGAACCGGCTAACAAATGTACCTTTTTAGGGTTGTTTTTTAAGAGGCACCGCATTAAAACTCCTCTCACAGTCGAGTGGCTTTAAATGGGCGGAACAGAGGAAACTTGAGGCTGCCGGGTCTCTGCGGACCCGGTGAAAGCTGCTATCTGTGCCGAAGAGGAGGCGAGCAGCGCCAAGGCCCAGCTGGAAGAGTCACCCCACATGTGTTATCAGTGTGTGGCGAGAGCCACGCTGCACCGTCGGCAACTGGGATGAATACTTAAGTGTGAGGAGCTCAGCTGCACGTAGAAAACACACACATAGAGTACACGCGTATACGACCTGCATGTTAAACATAAGCGTGGCACCTATGTGCATCTCCACACACACACACGAAACAATATGTGCGCGTACAGTACCTCACCACATGCAGCTTGTGTGTGTTTGTGCACATTTACATACACATCTGCGTCCAATCTGTAAATGTGTGCACTCGTCTCCCTGAGTGAGCCTAATCACAAATGTTGCAGTCTTTGAGTGTGTGTGTGTGTGTGTGTGTGTGTGTGTGTGTGTGTGTGTGTGTGTGTGTGTGTGTGTGTGGTGGCAGACAGAGAGAGAGAGCTAGAAAGAGAGACCATCATGCCGTTAATGACGGAGCCAGATGCAGGGAAGAGAGGAGGAGTGTAAAAAAAAAGCTCTCCACGCTCCCCATCTGGAAGGCATCGCCCCCAAATGAAGTTGTACAAAACCATCCCATTGATAATAAAGCTAATTTTTATGGCTCTGACAAGTATGTAATTATGTTCAGCGGTGCTTTTCAGATTTTATCACAGTCAATAAACCACACTGGCAATTTCCCGTCCCCCATTTGACATATTTACACGGATCCATCTGATTGGAGGAATTAGTTAGCTATGAGAGCTCTGATGGATATACACTAGTGATCTGTGACTTCTGCTTGGCTCATCTGTTAGCCAACTAGGCCCTCTGCTCATCTGCTCAATCTGTCTTTCCTTTTCTCGCTTTTTGCTTCGCTCCGACTTTACATGTTTCTCCCTTTCTCACCATCCCCGTCCTCTTTGTCTTGTTGAATGCTGAGCTTCTCTCAGTGGCACTTTAGCTGCTGCTCTCGGTGACAGGAATGTCACATTGAGGCATCAAGACTCATCAGTCTAATCCAGAGCCATATGGCAAGTGCGATTGCACTCGTGCCATTTGATTTTTATTTCGCGGTTGTTGACGCAGCCTCGGAGTGAAATGCACGACAGCTTGAAACGGGATCAGCGTGAGAGAAACCGGCTTTACCAATAAACTTTGCTCCATTCCAGGAAGGGATCTTTTGCATCCGTCCATCGAAAGTATCTTGTTTATAAGTCGTAGGCAGAGAAGTCACACTAGGAGTGTTTACACACACTCATAGCCCGCTAGGCTCGATTCGATTGGGGATCAAAATTGCAACATTTGCTTCATTTTCAACTGGTGCGGTTCACTTTCACACTGCAGTGTACCAAACAATCCAAACCACCTTTACCCCCCCTCGGCTGTGGTGGTGCTGCACCAAGAGGGACTACAAATACCTCAGAAGAAAACGTGAGCTCAACTTCCTTCTTCACAATATGCAACCAAAATGTAGAAGCACCATATTTTAGTGGTTGTACGATTTCTCTTCGTCATTCGTAAAAGACAACGGGGCATTTCTCTCATTGTCGCGATAGTTTTAGTTGTATTCACCCAGAATGCCCTGCGCTAAGTCCGCTTCCTGCTTTCGGAGCAGTCTCCAAAAGCATCCACATATGAATCTGAACTGCGCCAGAGTTCACTTTAATCACAGTTCGCCCTACGGCGGATTAGAGTTTGGATTTTTGTCTGCATCAGAGTTTGATTGTGCATCCCCACCTCCCCAAATGAACCAGACTTTCTATTCAAACTGACTAGAGTTTGATTAAAGCGGACCAAGCAGAGCTGGTGGGAACACACCCTAGAAGGGCTGTTAAGGTCAATAATAGACAAGCCCCTCTCTTGTTTGATGTTTGCTTCACTTAACAATCCATCATAACCCCTTGTTGAGACACGTCAAGGCTGTCCTGCAGGTGTTGGAAAGACGAAACCTGAAGCCTCTCCTGCCGTTTAGTATTTGCTTTTCATGTTTATTTGAGACAGATCCTCTCATGTAGTTGAAATTAAACATGCTGTTCTTTTACACCTTTGATCAACAAGCACTAAATTAAGCTATCAGAATTTCCTCACATCTTTCCTTGTGTCCTCAGTGTGTTTCTCTGTTGAGCCTCTTCCTTCTCCTACTCTGCATTTACAGGAGAGAAGTCCTACCTCTGTGACCTGTGTGGCTTTGCAGGAGGCACAAGACACGCCCTCACCAAACACAGACGCCAGCACACAGGTAAACCACCACACACACACACTCCGAGATCGCGATGTAAACTGATCCGAGTACAAACTAACTCAGACTTTCTTAATCTCAATTGACGCCTTCAAACGCAAACTGCCGCTCAGTTCAGGCGACCCGTTTGCCACGTCTCGCTCTCACACGGGCACTTCGGTTTGACACGCTGCCGTCGTCGACGGGCATGTGTACGAGTAAGGCTGACTGAATCTGAGATTTTTAATTTCAGTTATCATTTCACCATTTCATTCTGTCGCTTAGGGAAATTGCATTTTTCAGATGGGCTGTCAATAACAAGTGTTTTATTTATTTTTTTCCCCCCAAGAAGGGGAGAAATTGAGATAGGGAAACAAATACCGTTTCTAACCCTCCACTGGCAGACTATCAACAATTATTAATGCTCTTATAAATATTCATTTGCCGTTTAATAATTATTTCAGCTTGCTTCTTAGATTTTGTACCTTAAGCGTCCAATTTCTGTCCAGCCCTCCTGTGCTGATGCGTGTCGGTTGATTTACACGCGTGGTGAACGACAACAGATTTGACAATGTAACAACTGAGGCACCTGGGAAGCCCAACATTTTATTGCGCAAACTCCCACGGGTTGTACTCTGCCATTATTTTTGATGAATTCGAAGGTTTTACGCAGCAACATTGCAGAACAGGCAAGCGGCCCTCGCCATCCCTCTCAACGTGGAAATGTCACAGAGGCAGTAACAAACGGTGTCCAGTGAAGGTCATGTTAAGAATAAAAAGCAAAGAAGCAGACTTACTTGAAGATTTTGAGTAAAATACCTTCCTGCTAAAAGAAAAAAAATCGGGGGCAAGAAAAACAGACGTTTTCTGGAAACCCCTGAAGTTTTTTAATGAATGGCTCAGTCGTTGCAGGATGCAAAGCAATACAACTAACGGAGAGATTTTATGAAAAACACAAAGACAAATACACATGAAGGCAGAATTTACACTAATGAGTTGTTAGACAACAATATCAGCACCCCACTGTTAGGACAGTTGCCACTTACTTTGAAAGGATAGTTTACATATCACTTCCTGGTGCCAGCTTATTTCTAGCGGAAGCAGCGTTTCCCTTGCCTTCAGTAAAATAATAGTAAAAACAGACTTCTGCTGACCTTTTATTTTTATGCAAATGTATTTAATGCTCAAAGAAGATTGCTTTGATTTCTCTAATTTTACACATCATCTGATCTGTTGAAGCAGATCAGACTCCAGTGGATGTTTTTCTTTAAGTTGTCTAAGATCCTTTTGTCTTTTTCCAGTCATGTGCAGGGCTCTGCACTAAGAGTTAATTGTTAAATATAAAGTAGTGGAAGTATCCGTTTAACTTTTTGGCATTTTTTGCAACATCACAGCAATAATATTCAATGGATTTTATTGGGATTTATTAGCACCAGCAATCACAAAATAGTACAAGGAAGAAAGTGAATTGGTGGTTTTCAATATTTTTTTCAATGTAAAATTTGAAAAATAGAGTTTTTATTTGTATTCAACCTCCACACACGCACACAGAATGGATAACAGATTTTTCTTTTTTCATCCTTTGCAAAATGCCTCAAGCCTACTCAAATTGGATGGAGAGCACATCAACTTCAATACTTCGGTGTCCAAGTCTTTTCACAGATTCTCAGTTGAATTTTATTTATAGACTTTGACTAGACCATTCTAACACTTTTTAAAAAAAAAATCTAAGCCATTTATTTGTGTCTCCGGATGCATGTTTAGCTTCGCTCCAATGCTGGAAGGTTAACTTCCTCCACAGTCAAAAACAAAAGTTTTTCCCTCTCTCTAATGGTCTTTCTTCCAGGATTGCGCTGAATTTAATTCAGTTCCCACTGAATCTAACTCGCATCTTCATCCCTGAAGAAAACAGGATGATGCTGCCACCACCATGTTAATACATGAGAGGGTGAGATCATGTCTTCTTGTCCACCCAGTAGGCGGGCGGCCATGTTTTGGTTGGTTTCCAGAGTTGGCGTACTCTTGCTTCATAACCTTAACTCTCCTTCAAACGTCTTCATCCCTGACCTGTGCGTTGTGTTTCTTGGTTTCTTGTGATGCTGTTGGTCCACTCAGGTTCTGTGTTTTACTAATTAGGTGACTTTTGAAAGCGGATGAGAGCTGAATATAAATAAAAGCACCATCTTTAAAATGAAACTATTTGAATTACTTTGTGTTCTGCATAACTATTCCAAGAAAATGCATCAAAGTTTGTAATTCCAAGAAGAGTTTTTTTTTTATTTTTTTTTTTTATTTACCTATTTCATGTCAGCTGCAGTATTCTACCTGTGTGTGTGTGTTTCTGTGCTTGTCTTCCCATGTCATCTGTTTCTCATCACTAATGTCTGCCTCCTGTCTTCTTCAACCCCAACAGGAGAGAGACCCTTCAAGTGTAAGCTCTGCAACTTCGCCTCCACCACGCAGTCCCACCTGTCCCGCCACAAACGTGTTCACACTGGAGAGAAACCGTACCGCTGCCCCTGGTGCGACTACAGGTATCGGCTCATTGACCCACACTTGGCTGTTGGCGCCGGTGGCATTGACGATCAGGAGGTTGATAACGGGGGGCGCCAGAATGCAAAAGCGTGTGTATTTGACGGCGAGAAAGCAGGTGGTGTTGTCGGGTATTTTAAGGGGGGAGCGTTTGGGGATAACGGTAAAAGCTTTGTGTGTGTGTGTTTATGGAGTTTTATGGTGTGTGTGTGTGTGTGTGTGTGTGTGTGTGTGTGTGTGTGTGTGTGTGTGTGTGTGTGTGTGTGTGTGTGTGTGTGTACACGGTGCTTGAAAGCGGTGGAGAGCCGACAGGTCTAATCTCCGCAGCATGGCTCCATCTCATCACTCTGCCATCATCAACAAGCCCAGCCAGATCTCCACAACACGCACACACACAGCCACGTTCCCGCTCGCATCCTCACACACCGTGTCACTGTCACCGGCGGGTCCCTGTCATTAAAACACCATCACACCACATCAGTAATTACACAGGAAATTGTCGGTGAAATTGAAAAAGTTTTGGCCGGCGTTGCACATCTCTCTCTCTCTCTCTCTCTTTCTACCTGTCTGCTCCTCTCTCCCCTTCACTCATTCCCTTTTTCTCTCGGCCTGGATCGTGGCAGGAAAGTGTGAAAGGGAATGATCTCAAACCCATCATCGGTTTTAGATGTACTCATTTGTTTTTTTTTTCCACCTTCTGTGACAAAATCATTTCAGCGGCTCGCTACACCTGCTTTGCTGAAATGAAGCACCGGACTCAGACTTTATCTGTGTTTTTGAGGCAACTACATACAAAAGACAGATAGAAGGGGGAGAAAAGAAATGCTGACAAGCTATAATTGCTCCCAAATTATTGCTTTGTGTTTTAAAAAAAGAAACCTCTGGGTCACCCTTTTTTTATTATTATTTTTACAAGCCAATAATTTGTATAGTTTATATTCAACTTGGTCGATACTAATGTCCCTTGTACATCTATTGAACCAATGTTTGAATGTTTGGAGGTTTTTTTTTTAAAATTCAGATTTCTCTGCTTGCTTTGTATTCATTAGTTTATTCAGTTTTTTACTTTATGAGACGACAAGGTTCTTATGAACATGGGCACACAGTTGCTTCTTGCAGATAAACTCAGAGTGTTGTTAATGACTGATAATAAGCTCTAGTATTTATAACAGATATTTGCCGGCATTCCTGACTTCAAATACCAGCATTATAAAAACATACAGAAACTAAAACATTTTGTCCTCCATGATAAATATATTTTACTCAGTCAGCCAGCCAGCCACTTTAACCTGTAGCAAACAAGGAACAAAAATAGTCAGGATGATGCTGTAGATTGTTTATGAGCTTAAAAATGACAATTTTTTGTTACATAAAAAAAAATCTCTTTGTCTTTTTTCAAACCCAGCCGATTGAAGTGTCTCACTCACTTTGCAGCAATCCCTCCACCTGGACAAGAATGTGGAAACTGTGTGCAGTCAATTTCATTCAGCCATTAGCCGTGAAGCAGCATCTTTAAATTGCTGCTCTTTTTCAATAAAACTTATTGTTTTATTGCTTTATTGTTGTAGCAGCAGTTTATGAAAACTTCCTAGAAACTGCATTGTGTTTATTGTAGAGATGTGCCGATCAGGTTTTTTCCTGCCGATTCCGATTCATTCTGATCACCCATGAGGGCCGATCACCGATATTGATCATTGATCAAGTATGGCATTGTTTTTATGCCATATTAGATTCGTCGTGTAGATGCATTTTGACGTGCTTTACCCCAAGTGCTTCAATTTTCCGCTACAGCACGCAAACTTCCCCATTCACTCAGTGCGATATAGTTCCACACCACATTACTTAGGATTTGTTGCTGCACGTTTGCGCAGAGTGAAGGAAAGAGGAGACCAGCTGCACAGGCAGGCTGCGAAATGAGATCGGCGATCACTGATTATGATCGGTGGCCAATCGATCGGCACACCTCTAGTTAATAGTTGTGTTTTAAATTTATTTTGGAAATAGTTTCCAAAAGAAAGTTGAGTATTTGCTCTGTAGACCATCACAAAAAAATTTACGTTGAATGATGGTCAGTATTTTGTAAATTTGTTCAAGCTGAGCATACTGAAAATCATTCAAAGTTGGATCATTTGTAAAAAAAAAAAAAAAACTTGTGCTACTTTATGAGGATCACTGATCCACGCTCTCCTTTGTGTGAAATTTGAAGATCGTCTCAAACCACTAGGCTGAACTTGACTCTTAGAAAGATACTTTCCCGCAGAACGAGCCAATGTTCTTGGCTCTATTGTTCCCTGGTTGATACATAATGATCGTTACTGATAGCAGCAAATGAAACACTAAATTAGAAGCCAAATTAACATTTTGGTAGCCCCAAGGGTTCCGGGGATCCAGAGGGGGAGGAGGTAGATAGACGGTGGAAACACCCTGCTGGCTCACAAATACGAAGATAGGAAGTGAATGCAAGCGGCCGTACCTGCGCCTTGCTTTTACACCCTTACCTGGTTGTATATGAGTTCGACCTTTGAATGAATTTCGGGCTTGTGAAATAAAAACGACACATTCGTAGAGAAGTAGTTCAACCTTCTGTGACTGACAGCCGCTGCTCGCTGTGAACAAAATCCGCTCCAGGGATGTGATTCGCACAGCTACAGTATTACATGTTAAATGTTCCGGGTGTCGTCCATGGTTCTCACTTGATACGATGCTATCCCCATCAAAGCTGCTTCTGAAACGCATGTAAATGAGCGGGGAGTAAATGATCTATCAAATGCCACTCTTCCACCATTCAGACAGACACAGATAATGGAGGGGGGATAATTATAGTTGGGAAATAGTGGTGAAAATATTCTAATGATATTGCGCTGGGAGTCCGGGGCTGTCAATTAATGATGTCTGTCTCACTTTTCCGCAGCTATTTATGCAAGCTGCTAAACTGCTTTACTTCCACTGTTTAAGAAATGATTGCTATTGTTCACAATGAGAAGTTTTTTTTCCCCCTCCCCACCTCTCGTTAAAGTCATAGTGGCATCTTAAATGGTCTAATTAATCCGTAGCCTCTGACTTCTCGTGCGCATGGCCCTGCTATTACTTATTGGATGCTTAACCGTTTTTGTTTTAATCCGGCTGATGGCGAGTTTGACGATGAAACGCGTGCCGTCAGAGGCAGTCAAGGCCCACAACCTCGTAAACTGATGGAAACGATCAACGGAGGAGAGGGAGCCGTTAACCGTTCAGTACAATATTGCACAAATGATTCGCGTTACAACCCCCTCCTAAAAAAAAAAAAAAAACTCCAAACACACACAAGGAACACATTTAAATCTTTCCTAACAAAGCGCCTCTTCAATTACACCTCTCATTAGCATACAGTCTTGGGGAGGAGGAATGTGAAAGTGGCTCAGATGAAGCAGGGAGCCGCAAAGTGGCGGCGATGAGGTGACGTGCGCGTCGGCTATCAGTATGGCTGACTCCCGCGGCGGGCGCATAGGTTGGGGGAGGTTGTCGAAACGGCGTTGGACTAATTAATCCAGCGTATAGTAGGAGGGTTAGTGTGGGCTTTCACTAACTGTGACACCTGCTGACTCCTAAACGCACATTGTGTTGTTTTAATATGACAATTACGCCATTACCATATCTGAGAGATAGCATGGCCCCCATAGGAATCCACCCGCGCTCTCTTTAGAGCCTTTTAGCTCTGCTTCAAATTTTATCTATTTATGCCGCAGTTCTAGAATACCAGATCAGCTCGCTTTTCAGCATTAAATGCTTTCTTTTTAGCAGCTTCGTTTGTGTTAATTTGAGTGCGTGTGACAGTTTAAAATTCAGTTTTTTGTGTTTTTTTTTGTTGTTGTTTTGTTTTGGTTTTTTTTCCCTCCATCAGGCTGAAGGGGATTCAACAGATGGCTTCATATTGCCTGTGTTGCTGCTTTGCTTTGTTAGTCACAGCAGATAAAACAGTAATCACAGAGAAAATATAGTTATTTGTTCGGATAAACTCATATTATTTAATATTGAGGTCTATAAAGTAAATGAGTCACATTGTGTACAAGTCCTTCACAAAAGTGCTTTTTTTTTCAGTTTGTCACCTTATAATGACAAACTTCTATCAGTTATAATTACAGTTAATTCTGATTATTAAATAGATATGAAGTAGGAGGAAGAATATGACATGGTTTTTTACATTTTAATATGTATTTAGCCGCCTGTGGGCCAACCTTTGTTGAAAATACATCTGAAAACATTTTGGGGTATCCATCTCTCTGTCCGTCCATCCATCCGTATGAGTCCAAAATATACAGACATTAACAGGTTTTCTTCCAGGTTTCCCTTTCTTTTTGCCCAATCCATGTTCCCATCAACTCATGATACTGATACTGGTAACTGTTGTTACTAGTACCGGCACCAGACCGATAGTTGGCATGATACTGGTAACTATTGTTAACAGTATCATGCTGGTAACAACAGCATGATACTGTTGTTACCATGCTTCTCTATGCAGGTACTTGACCACGTCGCTTTCTTCCACATTTGTTGTGCCCCATGACTCATGGTAAACTCCTATCATGTCATCTTACAGCTTTCTTCCAATAGCAGCTTTCTTTTTGCCACTCACCCTTAAATGCCAGATTTGTTGAATAAAACCAGTAAAGGAGGCCAAAATACACTTGCACTGCAGACATACATTTGTTGAACTGTTTTTTTTTTTTTTACTCTGCAAAATCCTTGACCTAATGAACATTGTGCAACACTACCTGCATGCAGGTAGGGAAGATCTGGGTACTCGATGTCAGGGTGATTGATCTTCTGGTAACCTGAGGAACATATTTTTAACTCTAGTTTTTAAAATCATTATATATATATATATATATGGGTGTGTGTTGGTAATTTTCAAGACTCATAAAGGTATTTTTTTGGTTGAGGCAACAATAGAACATCTATTCTCTACTTGTGCACCACCCAGTGAGAGCTGGCTCCGCTTCTTTTGTTTTTTTTTGGATTGCAGTGAAGCCAGGCCGGACCACAGACCTGTGATGGAGAGAGGCGTCTCTGCAAAAGTGAAAACAAATTCCCTCTTTGGCTGGCGTGAGCTATGGCACAGTGGGGCTTTATTGTCCCGGCCAAGGTGATAAGGGAGAATAATTGCGTATTATACTGTCCGAGAATGTCAGGTCCAAACTGAGCACGAGTGCCCCATCCATCAACGCACGGCGGTGTGTGAAGGAGTATTCCGCCCCGCACATGCGTACTTGTATGATGTATTGCGGGTGAGCACATGTCTGCGTGCGAGTTCATTGATTCATGTCTGTATATGAAGACCACTGCTGTCATTTGAGTCTTTATTCTTTTTTTTCTTTTTTTTGGCTCATGCTTTTTATTTTTGCTGGTATTCAGTCTAAATACGTATTCGCCGGTCTGGCTGTACCTTTAACATGAGCCTGTTTGTTTATGTGTGTATGGGGGCAGGTTTAGATACAGTCTGGGAGCAGATCAGGCAGCATCATTAATCAGCAGCGGGTTGCGTCTGACTCTCTGAGCTGACATTGTTACATCCTATCCCCCTGCAGTAGCTCACTTCTTGGCCTGGACTGTTTGACCAGCACAAACACACACACACGCTCACAACACATACACCACAACAACATCATCCTTTACCTTTCTTACAGCTGCTGAAGATACATAACTGCATAAAGGATGTCCTCAGACATCTCTGTTTAATGCATTCAGTGGGCCTGGATCCTCCGGCGGTCCTAACAGACTGCTCCCAGCATGCTCGGATGAAAGAAAAAAAAGTGTGATAAAAGGAACACAAGATAGCTTTATTGTGTCAAAATTGGATAAATTTAATGCTCGGAGACCTCGTCCGGTCTGTGTCTGGGGTTCTTGTCTCGTATGTGTCCACATAACAATAAAATGTTGGACTCGATAGCAAATATTTCACTTGTATTCTCCCTCTTGAAACATCTTCTGAGCTCTTGCTGTTTTTTTTTTTTCTTTACTCGGGAAGATAAGAGTTTCATTGTTTATTTTTCTCGGTTTGCCTCCCCAGATCCAACTGTGCCGAAAACATCCGGAAGCACATTCTCCATACGGGGAAACACGATGGAGTGAAGATGTACAACTGCCCCAAGTGTACCTTCGCCACCAACTCCCCCATGGAGTTCCGTAACCACCTGAAGGACAATCACCTCGACATCGAGAACCCAGACCTCGCCTACCTTCATGCGGGTAAGGTTGCACAAATACCCACCTGATCACAGATTCTTCTAAGTTCTGAAAACAGATTCAACAATACACGATAGAAGATGGCATGTGATCTTTACTAACTGTCCAATGAAACCTTTGCCTTTAGCTCAGACTTAACAGAGCTTACCTGAATTATTCAGGTTTCTAGCAATGCAACAAACAGATTCTTTAATTTCTTCTAAAAGTCAGATTAGTGTCACTCTTTCTGTAAGTTCCTCACTACTTCAATGACTTTGTTTGTCTTGGTTACTGAGCAACTCGTCTGGATTGGCCAAAGGCTAAAGGGGCATTTCACCAATTTTACAGCTTCTGTACTCAGAGGAGCCACCGCTCCGCCTCTGAACACATTTCTTTACTATCTCCAAGGGGACCTTTGTATTCTTAGATATCAACCAAGGTTGTGTCACACTGATGCTATCGGGGTTTTGGAGTCTTCAAATATTTGCTAAAAAAAAAAAAATCAAGGCATAGACTGCATAAACTTACAAATCTGGAAATATTTAAAGAAATATGACGGTGTTACTGATAATCATCAAGTTATTTTCTCGTTTTGCCAACTTTGTTGTGGAAGCAGACTGCAGTGATAAAATGATCCCCCAAAATTCATTTGGGGGATCATTTGTAGTGGTGGGTTGCCTCTCAAATGTAACTTCTTCAATGACACTGAAGATTTTTGCTTTAAGGTTTTTTGAAGTTTGTGGCATGACACAGGGATCTTTCCGACCCCCCCCCTTATGCTTTTTAAATACATGTCTTCTATGAATCAGATTGTTTAAGAGCATCCGTCCATTCATCATCAGTTCATTATAATTACTCAGGAATCTAGAACTACAGTTCAGTTTGCAGACTTTTCTGAGGAATGTGACTCCAGAATATTTGCAGATGTTTTCATAGAGCTGATGTAAAATATTTAAGATAAAATACAGTTTGTGAAGCTGAATTATCCAGGTACAGTGTCACTTGGCACGCTGTTGGTGGCAGATGATCCCTTACCAAAAATGCATAGGATGCATTTTAAGTTGAAGGTCACATTTTGTTATAATATAATAATAGTAATGGCGATCATGCCTACTTCTTTTTTTCTCCATTTTAATGCCACTCCCACTCTTCCTTTATAATGGTGCTATACAAATATTAGACTGACTTTGTTGTTTTTTCTTCTTTTTATGTCTTCTACCGCACATTTCATGTTAGTTAGGAACATTTATTCTACTTCCAAAACGTTATTTCTTTTGTTCTTTTGAGGTTTTCAACCTTGATCTTGCATTACTCCTCTGAAGTGTGCTAGTCGACATTCTTAGAGTGCATTTTTGTCAGTGGACCAAGTCTTGTCATTAAGCTCTGACGGAGGTGCGCCCAGCCACAAAGAAGCGGAGCTCAGAGATTGCTGGTGTAGCCATCCCTGCCAATCACTCAGACTGCAGAGACAGATGAAATCTCGTCCTTCCTCGATTGGGTTCCTTTGTGTTCCAGTGTTCCTCTTTGTCCTTGAGGACCTCCAAATCCAATCGCTAGAGTGGCTGTCCTTCAGAGGTGCAGTGAGGACAGCCTTTATCCTGTTATCCCTCTGACCTTACACAAAGGCATTGGAACCAGAGGGGGGCATCGTGGAAAAGAGGCCAGGCAGGGACATTACTGGAAAACCACTGCTTTTTGTTGATGCGTATATTCCTTGAATTGATAAGGGTTGCGTCCTTGTTCGGACCCTGAAGTTTGTTGTTCTAGATTAGTGACTCGTTCTTTTGCTTCATATATTTTTGTCAAATTTAGTGATCTTTCTTAACCTTCTCTACTTCCACCTCCTAACCTTCCCGTTCAACCTTTTTACCTTAGTACTTCCATATTCTCTGTATCCTTTCCCCTTAAACCAAAGCACACATTTATGTTTAGATTTTATTTCTCACCTTTGTTTTGTCCAGCTTCCTATGTTTTTGTTTGTCCTGACCTTTGGTTAAAACAGATTCTGAATCTATTGTACTTTATGCCTCCCAAGTTTCACCTGTGAACTCAAAAAAAAGGAACAAGATATACAGATGGAAACCTCTTCTTTGGTTTCCCTGATGAAGATGTGCAAGGCGAAAATTACATTTACCTTTTGTTTTAGTATGGTAATCTAATGTTGAAAATTACAACCTATATAGATATAGACAAGATGTCCATTGTCTATATCCGTTGGAGTTGGTGTCTGTCTCCATTGGTCACTGGTCAGGAGGTTGGGTGTACTCTGGACAGATTGCCACTCAAGCACAGGGCAACACAGAGACGGACAGGACAAACGATCTTTGACACATACATGTACGTCAGAACAATTTGGAGCAACCAATTAACCTAACATGGTTTGGGACTTCAGAAGGAATCTGGCGTACCCAACATCCATGCATGCACACGAAGAACATGCAAACTCCATGCAGAAAGGCCTCAGGCCGGCATTAGAACATGTTTAAAGAAAAACTGTTTTCACAGAATTCCTGGTCGGACGATTATTTGTGCCTCCTACTGTAAATACTTCCTATAACCCACTTGCTGAAAGCAAAGGACTTAAGGAAAATGCTGATCAACACATTATTTGCATTGAGTTGACGTGTGCCAATACACTACATGATACTGGATGCTGGTAAATCTATTCAATAGATTTACCAGAACTTGGAAGAGAGCAGGTTGGAACAGGACCATACCTAGCCCCTGGGGTTTGTTTGATGTAAAGTATTTGCGGCAATTTTTAAGCTTGACTCCATTCATGCGTGTTGCCCTTTAGTTGTCTCCTCTACTGCTTCAACAAGGTTGGATCATACAGAGAGGCTGATCTTTGAGAATCCATCCTTCCACAATCTCACTAGATCCTTGAGAGCATTTAATCCTCGCTTAAGGATCCCACACACCCGGGCACACTTTGCTCTACTGAGACTCATACGTACCAATGTAGACTCAAAGCAGACTTCTGTGCAACGGTCAGTTTCTACAGCTGTGTATGCGTACGGCTAATGAGGTTGAGATTCGGCACAATCAGTCACAAGGACACACTTGACATGTGACTCACACTTTCTGTGCACGCTGAAAGTGGCAGGTGTGTGAACTCGACTAAACGACCAACTAACTCATCAAACTTGTAAGGATCTATTCGGGTTGGGGGAAATGAAGGGATTTGTCACAAGAAATGTAGGCAGTTGGTATTCTTGACTATGAAGTCTCAACCATCCACGTACAGTGTGCATGGATTCCACATGGCTGACAAAATATGCAGAATACACCCCAATATGTGGGAGCCTTAAGGGATTCTTCCCTTCAGCTCACCCCATGGGCTTTCCACAAGACTTAGTACTGTGGACTGAGACGGACATGGGAGAAGGTTGATTTTGTGTCTGACTAATCATTTCTCTTTTGATCTTAGTTGTTCCTGATACAATGCACTCTAAGATGGTTACCAAGGCTGACACTACACCACACTTTATAGTTGGCATAAGATGCTTTGCCATGTTTGATAAATTGTGCCATCCAAAATCCACCTGGAGTGTCTAATCAGGGAGTATTGGACTAGTTAAAGCTCCAGTAGAGTTTAGCAAGGCCAGGAGAGACTGCTAACCACGTTATCAAAAGTCCCAAGACTGCATTCTTCCCCACAGTTGTGTAAAATGAAGATTGGGAGATTTTATTTTCGTACCTCCCCTCAGTATCTGGCAAGATAAACCCAGGTTTGTGTCTATGCTAATGTAGAGACCCGTGGATATTATATCTATATCTTAGGGGAACATAGAATCATGGAAACTATTATAATTTTGTAAGTATGTGTAAATGGCATAAATAAATTGCTGATTATTTTAGATTACTTGTTGTACCAACAATTGTGTCACTGTTGATTTGAATGTTGTTAAATTATTGCTTATAATGATTGCTCTCTACTTTTTTTCTGTCCAGTCCAGTACTGCAGTGGGTTACATACGTTATCACAGATTTTCTTTTTTTTTTTTTTACCGTTTCGTGTGAAGGTCAGATCTCATCTGAAAAACGCACCATCCAAACGAAGCACATCCTCCTCCTTCAGTCAAATTAAGCAGCGTATTTTCAAGATGTCATCTTGCCTCTAATAGATATTCAGCTCACAGCTCAGGAAGCAAAGAATGACAGCAGCTGAAATAACCTAAAATGCAGCAGCTGGCCCTTTTCAACCCAAAGAAGTAAACTTTTTCTCTGAGAAATAATTGCCTTTAATATTTTATCCTCCAGGAGTATCGGCATGTAAATAAGGACAAATTCCGTCGTTAAAACCCAAACGCAAAAAGAAGAAACAGGTGATCTGAAAGATTGAATATCCACTTGTGAAGCGCTCCTCTTTGAAAAGGAGCAGAAAGGGGAGGTGGAGGTGGCAGCGGAAAGAGGAGTTCTTCATCTAAGTAGACAGAACGAGTCCAAAAGAAAGAGACAGGGGGAAAAAAGATTAAGAAGGTAGATGTTGAATTAACCTGCTTGTGATTGCTCTCTGTCAGAGTGGCACCGGGGCCAGCAGCGAGAGGCAAATCGGCTGTGATGGCCCTTCCTGCTGTTCCCCCTTTGAAAGACACAGATCAAACGCAGCCCCAGTCACGGGCCCTTGTAGCCCCTCGCGCCGGATTGATTGACACCCGAACGTCTCGGCTCGCGCTTCGCCTTTCCATATCGCTTCTTCTCGTCTCCCCTCTCTCTCTCTTTCCTTCTTTATTCAGCGTTGCACTTCGAATTAAAGCCTCTCTCAAGGATGAAAGCAGAGGTCCTTTGCAAACTAAGGAAGAGAGGGGAATTAGATCCAGCAACTGATGGAGGGGAATGGTGATTAGGGCATCAGAGGGAAGGAAGAGGGAGAAACAAAAGGAGGTTAGATACGTGAGGGGAAAATGTTGCTGACAGGAGTCATTTTGATAGAGCGGTAATGACGATTGTCTTTCATGTGAGGAGAGACGCCGCGCCAGAATCACGAGGCGACTGCAGCAACTCGGCAGAGCTGCTGCTACACCTACAGTGTCTTTAAAAAGCATTTACACCCTTTTTATTTACATAGTTTATCAAGTTGAAACTTCAAATAATACAGATTTTTTTATTGGGATTTGAGTCGTTAGACCAGGGGTCAGCAACTTTTTTTCCTTTGAAAGAGTCACTTTTAGTTCGCTACTAACAAAACTCGCCTGGAGCCGCAAAACACGATTTGCTAAATATGTACCGTGTACAAGTTTTGTTATGGAAGCCAGCAAAATTAAACTAACATTTATTTCTATTTTCATGTTTTACTAAATGAATCCTCTATTACAAAAGAAAAAAAAAGCTCTTTTGTAAAATGAGGTGAGCCTTTTCTATAAACATAGAAGAAGAAAGATAGTAGCTAGTTACTTTTAAAAGCCTGTTGTAGATATTAAAAGCACATTTTGCATAATAACTTATGAGCGAAACTTCTAAAACGTGCATTTCCTACTGCATCTGTAGTCAAAAGGTTTTGGATTTGTAAGCATCATAGTAGAGGAGCCAAAGAGCCGCATGGGTGCATAGTAGTGTAGAATTATGATGCATGATATTAAAAAGCTTTTGAAAGTGTGGTGTGCAAATTCAATCCCACTTACTCTAATACTCCTAAATAACATCCATTGCTTTGACAAGGCTCACATTTTAGAAAACGGACTGGAATTTAACTCTGTATAAATGCAGCTGTTCTACTGAGACCTCAGAGGTTGTTGGCAAACATTGATGACATGGTGTCTGGATTTAAGCCTGAAAAGGCTTAAATCCATGTACCTAAAATTAAGGCCTTAAAATGTCTCATTAGGAAATGTATACTTGCCTTAAATATGTCGATCACAGGTCTTAAATTTTGTCATTACAGGACTATTTGTGTAGTTTTTTTCTAAGTCACCCACAAACATAATCATTGTGTTTTTTGACCCAAGGCAGTTGCGGCTAACTATAACTACCTTCTAATATACCCTAGCTAGTTAGCTAGCTTCTTTGCTTTTGTCATGGTAAATTTATCTCCTGCATCATAGTTGCCGGACAACATTCGTCGTCGCCACTGGCTGGTTTCTCTTGACAACCGTGTATGTCGCTGCATTTATTTTGTCCTAAGTTAACTGCATAACAGTCTTTAAACAGCCTTAAAAGTCTTACATTTGTGTTGGTGAAAACCAACAAAAACCCTAAGTGAATCTGGAGGAGTTGTAGAGATCCAAAGCTCATGTGACTGAATCTGTTGATTCGCAAATATTTTCTTTGTAGAGGAAAGCCGTAGTACGTCCCACTTCCTGTTTATCACAAGCCATGAACAACAAACACAATAAACATGAGGAAGAAGATGCTGCGGTCAAACTGCGACATCTTTCCTTCTGCAAGCTAATCAGAGATGATGGGAAGACGGATGGAGCTAAATAAAGTGAAATCCTGGAGGGAAACCTGTTTTACTTGAGATGGATAATAACTCAACTCTTAAAGTTGGTGCTGCTATGGAAAGAATCAAAGTATATTAAGGTGCTACAATAGTTTGGCCAAGATGTGCTTAGCTGGTAGAAAGTTTCAAAAACTACTTGCAGCTTCAATTGTAGTGAACGTGGTTAAAAAAAGTATTTGCTGAGAGAAACCGAATTTAAAGGTTTGCCACACCTTTCAGATTTTTCCTGCTGTTTCTCACAACAGTCTATCCTGTGAAACATAGTGAAGTTTTCAGTTGTACCATTGAAAAAAATTAAGAAAATGGTTTGAATCCCTTAACAAGACACTGACTAACCTCACTAAACTCTGCCTCAGCATGGACTGTTTGCGGTAGACGCGGTGCAGCCGTGCCGCTTGTCCCTATCCCTCCTTCCAGAGAGGTCAGCCGTGTTTGTTTGTGATAAATCGGCACCGAAACGCAGGCGAAACACCGTCGTCAACTTTGTCAGAAACATCTCCGCTGCCCCCGTTTTTTTTTTTGTTTGTTTTTTTTTTTGTTTTTTAATTTTGAAAAACTTTTCCACATTTTCAGCTAAGGTTATAACCGCCCACCTCCGGGGCTCAGAGATCAAATGCTTTGTAATTAGCTGAGAGCGTCTGAAGATGCGATGCTCGGCGCCTGACCAAAAAAAAAGGTGAAACAAATAAATAAGTAAACTTCTTGGAGGCATTGTTGCTGCTTTATGCAGATTATGTTTTCCATAATAACCCATGATGGATTGCCACGGCAGAGGGCCAGAGGAGGTGCTGGCCTTGTAAGTGATGATCGTAATACACAGTTATAACCATGGGCAAATTCATTTGTTTGCGCTTTTTTTTTTATATTCCTTATTAAGCAAATCTGTAAACAAATATGGGTTTCGATGGCTTTTACTTAAGTAATGCATCTCTGTGGGCGCGCAGCTACCCCTCCTCACTTTCACCTTCTGTTCATCATGTAATGAAACATTACTCTCATGAGTTTTACTTGCATATTGTGTTGCAGCGGCGCGTTGGATTGTTGGAGGACAGGTGTGTGTGTCATGCAAATATGCCCCCGGTATCCCCGAGCATACGACACCGTGTTGACGTTGTGAAAGAAGCCGCAGACACCGGCGATAAAATCAACATCTGTTTCTAATAACAACGTGTTATACGTGACAAGTTTCTGTACGGGGAGGGACAAAAACACACACACAGGTTTTGAAAAAATAAAAAACAAAAAAAAAAAAAAAAGAAAACAATGATAGGACTTCAAGTCGTCAGCGTCGGTGATAAACCCGTGTCTCGGTGTCACCTTCCTTATGTTTGCGTCGGCTTGATGGACGTTAATGAAAAACAGTGTTCTGTTTGGAATTATGTAAAATCTGAGGAGCGGGGTTGGGAAATTGTGCTGACGCCACGGCAACAGCAGCAGAAACTTGGTGATACTGAGGTGAAGTTAACACTGGGATTCAAACCTTTTCTCATCCTGTAAAGTTTAGAAATGTTTGTGTTTGGATAGTTTTGAGCTCTGGTTGAAGACGGAGAAAAAGCAAAGAGTCTCAAAATTGCATACTGTGTTGTTGTGATGTTTCCATTCATTCATCTGTCAGTTTATGCTTGTTTTATTCATCCATCTATCTATGCTTTTACCAGTCCATCCTTTTTTCATCCATGCTGCCATCTTTTCTGGAGTCAACCATCTATCCACCCATTCATTCGTTTTGCATCCATCCTTTTGTCATCAATCTATCATTTTCCATCCTTTTTTTTTTTTTTTACCAATCTTTCCTTTTTGATCCATCCATTCATCCTTTATCCATCCATACTTTTTCCCCATTCTTTCTAGTACATTCATCCATCCATCTGTAGAAATATGTGCCATAAATTCACTTCATCTTTTTTACACAAATTAGTAAGAATAAAAAAGAAAGTAAAGCACACATTATATATATATATAATTTTTTTTAGCCATGTGTTTGCTTCACTTCAAGTTATCACAACCTGAAAATGACTCACTTTGACTGTTTTGAACCAACTATAAAACATTTCTCCCACCATCAGTTAGTGACCTCGGCGTCCACGGACACAGAAGCCTTAAAGGAGCGATTAAAGCTCTGCAGGGAGAATGAAGCTGTAAAGGAAAAACCTTCCAGCTTCTTCTGATCCACTCACTTTCACCCGTTCATCCCAACCTTTAAAAAAAAAAAAAAGCCCCTCTTTTTGATTGTTAATCAATATTCAATACCTGCTTCTCCCACATCCACCACCACCTCCTGTGTTGTCTTGTTTGAGTTATGAGAGCAGAGAAGCAGCTGCTCTGTTTCTAGTCCCCAAGGAGACGAAAGCCAACGGATGTGTGAGTCTTTTTGGGGTTAGCTAAGCATTTTATGGAGGGGAAAAAAAAAAAAAAAAACAACGCATCAGTTGCACGCCTCTCAGAAAACCAATCCGGGCCCGGTCTGGGACGAGCAAGCAGCAATTCCTGCGTAATGACCTGCTCCAATGAGCGTGAAAGCTCTCCCAACTGGCTGCATTCATCACACATCAGCCACAACAAACGCTCTTTTGTTTCATCCTTTTTCCCTCCCTACCTTTTTTTCCTCCTTCTTCTTCCTGTCGGCGTCAATCCGACAGCCTCTGCTTGGCTGCTTAGCCGCCATCAGGAGTCCAGACTGACGTGGCGTTCAGTCAGACAGTTCAGGTGTTGCGGAACCGACGTCTACATTACGTATTTCTTAAAAATATATCACCTTTTGGCTATCACGAGCAAAATTAGTTCTGCGGGATAAATGATGACCGGAGGAGCGGTTGTCATTGTCAGACTGGGTCAAACCCGGTGCCTCTGGACACGTTCTGTCACATTCGGAACATCCGAGGCAGATTGATGACACATGATATACGCTCCCCGGTGTTGCCGGTGACACACTTAGGTTAGCTTTGTGCTTATGTTGCAGTGTTCTGAAGCGTTGCAGATGGCTTATGTAGGACACAGCCGAACGGGACGAGAAATGAAAACTGTAGGAATCTGTTTTTAACAGGCGCTACATTCCCGATTATGACATTTGGAGAGTAGGAAACTGGGCGAGGTAACGTTAACGCGACGCATTTTTGCTAAGGAACATAAAAATGAAATAAAGAAGAAAGCTTTAATAGGATATTTCCTTATTCCATGAACTGGGAGCAGTAGTTAATGAGAAACTTTTTATACTTTCTTTTCCTTGAAAGCTGTGGTACCAGTTTTGTTTTGATGCACTACGTCGGCTCCCTCATGAATTGGATAATCACTTATATAAACTACTGGTTTTTAGAGTCCCCAGGGACCTACCAGTGCTTATCTGAGTTCCTTTTTCCTGTTTGTTTATTTATTTATTTTATTTTTTGAAGAAATAAAAATGGCAGAGCGTCTTGTTCTGTGGAGGTCGGCGTAGCTGCCGGTTGCTATAAAGTCTCATCCACATTTCAATCCTTCTCCCTCTCTTCTACACATCCAGTTGCAGCAAACAGCTAGCATGCAAGTTGGTATTGATTTGAAAAAAATTAGTTGTTAAAGTTGAGACTTTTTTTTTTTAAAGTGGGGGGAAGCAGAAAATATAAAACTGTTATTGAGCGATTAGTGCAGCCCACTCTGCCCCGTCCTGACCTTTTACTGAGCCAACAGTACTCCGTAGTACCAACATGTTGTCCCTGATCGCCACTCTCATTGGCTGAAGTGCACTTCTGAGAACTCCACCGCGACCTTTGCCCCCCCCCTTTGCCGTGCCAGGGACCCTTGCGGTCCCCCTTCCTCTCTACCCTTCCGTGTGCCGCCTGTTTGGTGGCTCTCCAAATGTGTCAGCGTCCCTAATTAGCTACAGGCTCAACTTTCCCCAACTAAACAACCAATTACCGACACTTTAGCCCTGCCCAGTCCCATGTTTCCTGATACAGTGGCCTATTAGGGCCCCTTATTTCTTCCCCAGCATAATTGAATCCCCTGACTTCTCATCAGCGGCCTAATTTAAGCCAATGTGCAGAGTTGGTAATCAGACGGGTTGCCCATTAGGCTATCAGACCCCAATTAAGTGCCCTCTTATTTCCACCATAACAAGCCACTATCACTGCTGCTGTTATTGTATAGCCTCTTGTAGTGCTTAGGTTTGTTTGGGGAGAATCTGCGGTTTGTTTGGAGAAGGAAAGGAAAATGTGGAATAAAGGATTTTTAATGTCAAGTTCTCGCCGATGCAAGAAGCGTTTTACCAGATACACTTACAAAGGAAAAAAAAAAAAGATGTAGAAAAAGTAAGCCAGAGAGAATGAGGTCTCATCTTTAGAAAGTCCTCAGAGTCTTTAAGACTTTTCACAAAGTTTTATGTCGGTCATAGATTTTTAATTTGTCTCGGGTAATAATTTAACTGTACTAATCGGTAGTTGTGTAGGTTGTTAGAGATGCACCAAGAAATCATTTGGTGACTATTGTTGACCTATTTCCAGCTTGACTGGGCTCTACCTGTCAATGACACAGTAGTCATCTTGCAATTGGAAAATTGTAGGTTGTTGTCCCTCGGCAAGGCACTTCACCTCCAAAGCTGCCTACAATCTGTGTATTGGTGTATATATGAGTGCAAATGGCTCAATGTCGACACCAGAAGCAAAAATAATTGCATAGAATTATTATTTTTTTTGTTGAAAGAACAGTGAACGCACCGTTGTGAGCGGGGGCACTGGCGTGGCCTCTTAAAACTACAGGAACGTCATTTTAATCTGAAAATGTTAATCTTTTTTTGTTAAATTTTCAGTCATTACTATAAAATGTATGTTAGAGTAATAACGTGCTCATCTTTCTGATTGGTTGCCAAATTTATGTAGCTGCTTTGCTCCTCAAGCTAGCTTAGCATTGCCAACTAAAATCAAAAGGTATGAGGAACCATTTATGCTAAACGGATTAAATAATTACTGAATGAAGAATAAAAGTGAGAACAAACATTGTAAAAGTTTATCTTTATTTACACATTTTGGAACATCTGTACCCAGAAGCTAATGCTGTTTGAAGGGTCATGGCATGGAAAAGTTTGAGCACCTCTGAACTACAACACCTTTCTGTGTGGACGCTGTGGTCAAGTGGACAGTGTTAACCTTTTATTAGTCTTCTTGAAGTGAAGTCGGAAGAAGTTGAAGTAGAAAGCTTTTAGAAAAGTGCTGTTTACGTAAATATGATTGATCCAGGCGGCGAGAGAGAGCATAATTTCCAGCATATAATAAGAAGGCTCAACCAAGTTCAACAAAGTTTGTTTTTTAAAATGATTGATTTGTACCTCAGAGATGAGGTAAGAATTTACGTTATCTAGAAAATAACTGAGAATCTGCTTTGTTAGTGATGTTACTCATGCTACCATCAGGTGCTAAAAACATCCGGAACTTTGTCCTTTCATACCCTTAAAAGTAAATTGATATTGGCTCAAATTGTCAGGGGTAGTTTTATAAATACTTTGGAGTTTGAAAAATTGGCAATAATTTCAGATCATTACATTTTCGGTTTCCATGTTTGTGTAACAAAACAAGGCACTCCATAAACGTCCTAAAGCTCCCCGGTGGCTTGACTAAAACTAACTGGGAATGAACTACCGCACCTTAAAGTTAAAGAAAGGAAAAAAAAAAAACACTGTCATGAAATTATAAAAGTTTATAGATGAACGCCTTCACCACGGGCACGCCTTTCTGTCCTCTCACAAGTGAGACAAATCTTTAACTTCTTTTTTTCTCTGTTTCTTCTTCTTTGCTCTCCCGGTTGCCTGTCCTGTCTTGGTGACTGGTGCAGCCGAGAGGAGCCCGAGTGTGAAAGAGGCCCACAGAGGCCTGATGAGGACTGTCTCACCAATGTCTGGGACATCTCAGTACCCCCAGTGCCTTTGTGTGTGTGTGTATATGTGCGTTTAAGGTAGCAAGAGTTCTGCTGCGAGCGCGTCTCCGTTTCTTTGTGAGTTTAGTGTTGGTGTCGACTCCCCATAGCCTAATTAAAAAGGCGAGAAAAGCCACTCACAGGGAGATTAAACCTAAAAGGGTAAATTAGTGCTCAAAACGGGTGTGGCATACGCACACATATGCACAGGCCATGAAATCTCTTCTGACACCTGTAAGAGAGGGGAACAGAATAACAGAATGAGGAGGATGATAATAAAGAAATGTCTTTTCGGTGATTCAGTTTAACTGGGTCTTATGAATTTGTTCAAATGAGCTGCGCTATGTGACAAAAACAGAAGTAATGAGATTTTCTGGGGTTTTGATTGTGTGTTTTTTTTTTTTTGTTGTTGACTGACCAGCAAATCCAAACTATTTACTCCTTATTCTATGAGCAGCGTCCAACCTGTGTAGTTCTGTGTAATGAAAGCTGCGTGCCTGTGATACTGAACTGAATTTGATCTTCGGCTGTTAAAGGCGAAACTGAATTTTTTTTGTAAAAACATAATCACAAGACGTTTTATGTTCAAATTGAACACTAAAATCGGAAATTTAACACAGAGACAACTTAAAAAAAATAAATTAAAAAAACAGCCAAGCTAAAAATATATATTCAATTATTCAGTTTGTTTTTCCTTTCTAGCGGAAATGTCCCGACCTCGCTTGTATTAACCCCTCTTGTTTTTAATCAGCGCTCTAAGACAGAAGGGCTGCTGCGCAGCGTGGCACTGGAGCTCTGAGCTTGAGGCGGTATTATTTACTCAAGGCCCTTTTAGCCTGTTTACACTTGACGGTCCGTTTTATTTGACTCCGATCTGCTTAAATCTAATATATAAGCTTGGTCTCTATATGCTGTGTTTTCTCACCTTTCTATTGTTTTTTTTTTTAAACATTATACTTTTAATTTTGTTTTATCGAAGGAGGTTGTACCTCACGCTTTAACACTATTTTTTTCCATTCATACTTTGTAGATTACTTTTCCAGTTTATGCAATTTCGATGTTTGATGGGGAAAATGCAAAATTAAAAAAAAACTTTCAGCTCTCTTGAGGTGCTTTTTACATTTATTTCAAACTGCTTATGTTAATAAAGAGGTTTTAAGAATCCTAAAGGGACTAAAAGTGCCACAGTAAATGAAACTGATTCATCTGCATTTAAGTAAAATCAGTAACAATTACTGAGATAAAACCATATTTATTAAATATTCAAACAGATATGTGCTCCTACATATAAATAAATGCTTCACATGTACTCATCAAAGCCAGAGGGTGGAGTTAACGCTTCTCCTGTGGGATACTAGACAACTAGAGTGATGACTTGTACTTTTAGGTACGTACTTTATGTGCACACTCACTTTACAGTCGGTGTTTTATTGCAGTGTGTACAGCTTATGAAATGTAGATGACAATATCTGCTGTACTTGAAACACACTTTGGTGTTTTCATGATTAAAAATGAGCTTAAATTCAACATAAGCTTTTAAAAATTAAATCCTTACTTCCCAAAAGATGTTTCATAGGACCTTCAACCTTAAAAGCAGGACTTCACAGGACTTTAACACCTGTGAACTTGCAGAGAAGAAACCCGTAAATTCAAACTAATATCCTAAAGAGCTGCCTTCGTTTCTTTCCCAATGTAGCGCTCGCCAGAATTTCTTTGCTCCAGGTAGAGTAAAAGTATGTACAGAGCCTTTCAAAAAGCTCACTCCAATAAACTGAGAAAAATTAAGCCTTTACGTAATGTACAAAAACAAGATTTCAAAAACAATTGTTTTCCTATGATCGGAGTCACAATTGGTGGCTCCCACAGCGATTCAAGCATTTTATTGTGTACTTCACATTTTAATCAAATGTTGAGGAACTTTTAAAGAGCAATGCATGAATCCTAATACGCTACACTTATAACACAGAATCCTCTTTCTCATAGCCACTCTTTAAAATGGGAACGACAAGAAAACATGGAAGTAAATTAAGGCAAATGTGAGCCGATTGTCAGAAATCAGGAAACTGTTGTAAAAAAAAAAAAAAAAGTACCAAATTACTTAAATTTGCCAGTATCTACATTCAGGTCAAAACATTTCCAAAACTCGCGTTTAGAGAACTGAATCAGTGAATTTATTCTACAGTTTGTTTGGTTTTATTTAAACGTTTTTGCCAGGGGAAGAGTTTATTGGGTTTTATTTACAACCTACACTGAACTTTATCCCATCTATACATTTCTACAGTCTTATCTCTAAATCAGCACTACACTAAAATGAACTTAAAATCACCGTAAACTTATTGTAAGCAGTTTGAGCAGAATTTCCTGTCAATCACAAAAAAATGTGAGATCCAGAACAACTTTATTTTGTAGTTTCCTGCTAATTCTTGTTCTCTAGCTGCTATTCAGTTATCCTGTTATTCTCTGTAGCTATGATCTGGTGTTGTATCAGGAAGTCAAATTGAATATCATTTCTAGATCTCTGCAGCAGCACATCCTCCTACTTTAACTAGAAGATAAGAGGGAAGATGTTTATTTCGCTCTTTAAATTCTGGTGACTTTCAAGAAATGTTAGCAGGAGTGCATTGTTGTTTTTTTTTCTTTACAGTCAAGCTCCACAAACACATGCACACACACACACACCACACACACACACACACGCACACGCACACACACTCACACACACCCGGACGCATGGATGTCACATCATCAGTCACCCCGTTTCATATAAACATCCCACATTTCAGCTGTGTGCAATAACCACCTCAGGCAACGCTGGTATCTCTTTACTACTATCTGCTCATTTTTGACCCCCCTCAATCTTCCACCCTCTTTCTGCCTCGTGTCTTGTGCTTTTCTTGCACGCTGTGTTGCTTTTTTTTTTTACCATTTCAACTTGTCCGGGTTTTGCGCGCGTGAGCAGAGAGTGAGTGATGTGACCGTGGGGCCGGCAGCTCAGCTCTGCCGAGGGATCCGTCTCTCTGTCTGTTTGCCCGTCTTGCCTGTTTTGTTGTCTCCCCCCGTGTTGTCTCTGCTCCGTTTGACTGCTATCAGACAAGTGTACTGTTTGGGAGAGCAAGCGTACGCCGTGTCATCTGTCAGCGTCTTCCTCCAAAAATCAGCCGTCGAGGAGTAAATCTCGGCTTGGTACGCGCACGGACACGCACCATTTCATCCCACAACTTTGTCTCCAATCTCATATTCCTCGTCTCCCTGCGTCCCCCGGGGACTTGGGCGCGTATGATTGCATGTACGCGTGCGCGTTTGCGTGCAGACGTGCGCGCAAACACTCCCGCGTTCCCGCCTGGTACGAGGAAAATGGATCTCCGTTCTGTCATGGTTGGGGCCTGCGGGCATAAGAGGCCTTAACGGATGTCTCTCTCAGAGAAACGCACACTTCCTTTCTCCCTTACCTTCCCCCCCCCCGCATCCCGTGCGCGGACGACGTGCATGACTGGGTCCCTGACCCCTCTCTCCCTCCCGGAGTTCGTGGGGAGGAATACAGATTCGGGCTCCTCTCGAGATAGCAATCGGCCCTGCTGTGGTTTCAGAAATGTTATCTTTACCGGTGTGGCTGAATTGATAATACCCCCTCCCCCCAAACCCCTGCTCAAACCCCCCCACACACGTTTTATTACAAAGGCCTAGTTTGTAAAAAGGTAATCATTTACTGTTGCTACTATCTCCCCTGAGCCATACATCTTCTGTCTTCACAGGACAAAGTTCTCCTGCTGCTACTGCTGCTGTTTTTTTCCTCAGTGTGTGTGTGTGTGCGTGTGTGTGTGTGTGTGTGTGTGTGTGTGTGTGTGTGTGTGTGTGTGTGTGTGTGCGCGTGTGTGCGTGTGTGTGTGTGTGTGTTTTTTTGCAGGCTGCCTCTGAGTTTCCCCCACACACCACACAACATTCGACCTGATCAAATTAGATCTTTTTTTGTGTTCAATCTCCAGTTTTTTGTTTTTTTTGCGTCAATCTGCGTGGGCACCGTTTGTGTCTGTCTGTAAAGGACAGGAAGGCTGAAAATGACAGGAATGAAGGCCTAATCCCTTTGGGCGCATTGAGGAATCCACCAAGGAAAGTACCGAAATCTCATAATTTCAATTATCATATTTATCATATTTATTCATTTTCCCCCAGCCAGACTTAATGCCGTCGCTCAGCCTTCCCACCCCCACCGATTCCTCGCCGCCGCCGCCTCCTCTGTACGTTAATCTATTTTTTTTCTCCCTTCCACTTCTCTTTCCACTGGCGAGATGTGAGCCTGCCAGTCACGCTGACTGACAGCACTCAAGTGGCCTACGGAAAAGCAGCTCATCTTTTTTTTTCTTTTGCTTTTCCTCTTATTTTTTTAGATATTTTCTCTCCGTCCGATGTAGCGTCGGTGATGTGGGGCCTTATCAGGAAACCCAATTTGTGCGGGCGCGAGCGGGATGCCACTCACTCTGACTGACAGCTCTCAGATTTCCAGGCGGTGGAGGGATTTCCTTTAAGTTGTTGGGTTCCACACTGTCATGGATTATTTTATCATACATGGAGGTACACAAAGACTTAACAGACACACTAGCCCATGTTCCTACTCCTTTTTTTTTTACGCTACTTTGTGTCCGTCTGACCTTGACAGACATTTTGACAGACATATGGCAGTCCACATCGTCTTTGTGGTCATTATTTAATTGTTTTATTCCAGAGAGGAGAAAAACGAGTTAAAAAAAGGCCTCATTTGATTTGTGCAGAAGCAGGTATTTCTCTGATGTGTTTTTCTTGCAGCCGTGCAAAAGCATGTTTGACTTTAAGAACATTACATCTGGGAATACAGGCATATGTATGTACTTATGTTCTCGTCTGATCTGCGTGCGTTAACATTTTCCTCCCCTTCTGTGTGTGTATGCATGTGTGTTTGAGAGCTTTTTTGACTTTACGAAAGTATCACAAGCAATCACAAACTTAGTTTAGTTTATTTTATTAGGATTGTATGTGACACACCAGCACAAAGTAACGCATAATTTTGAAGTGACTAGACAATTATACAGAATGCTCACAAATCTGAAAGGTGCAGCACGTGTTTGGTTTTGTATTTGTATCGTCTAGGCATCCTTGAAAAGTCTTAAAAAGTCTCAAAGTCATATTTTTAAAATGAAGGCCCTAAAATGTCTTAAATACATCAATCACTGGTCTTAAATGTTTTCAAACAGGACTACTTAATCTCGTAATATCTATGTTTGTTTTCTTGTCGAACTTTTCTGTCAGGCAAATGTTTGAGTCACCCGCAAACACTCATTGATTCGAGGCAGCTGTGGCTACTGCTAACTAGCTGCTAATGTACCTTAATATACCTAACTTAATGTAGGTTTTTTGCGTCTATCAAAAGTAAACCTACCGGCAGATAGCTGGATGACTTTCATCTCGCTTCTGTTTCCAGCCCATAATCCATCATCTGAAAATGTAAAGAGTGTGCTACACCTCTAAACCGAACCTAGACTGAATTGAGCTAAACACCGAGTGGGCCAGGGAGAAAACCTGTTGAAACATTCCAGCAGGAAAACAAACTTAAACATGCAACCATTGCTGATGTGGAAAAGATGGTTTAGATCAAAAGATTCAAATCTGAAATTACACATTGATCCCATTGAATCCCATAAGAAGCATCTCAAGTTTACTGGGAGAAAATGTGAAAAAGTTAGAGATGTGAATCCTTTCGCAAGATTCTGAATCTTGCTCTTTTCCCCTCGTTTTAAATAAAAACACACTTTGAGTCTGTCACCGTTTTTCTTTTTTGTGATGCCCACATGTGTGCGTGTGTACGTGTGTGTGTCGGCTGCAGTGATGCTCACGCCCGTGTTTGTCAAAAGTGACCTCCGAATCCAGAGGCTTATCGTGGCGGTGTTCCACATTATTGATGGCGAGCGGAGATATCGACAGGCCGAGCGCCGGCAGCTTCCAGCGGCGCCGGCAAGCGGGATGGGACTTTGATATGACATATTGTGCGTCTCAGCACAAGCCATAAATAATTCTGACACGTTTTTGTATGCATGGGAAAGTCCTTGATTCAGCCTCCCATAAAAATAAACTTCTATTATGGAAGGTATTTGTCAAGTGGGTGCGTGATGGATGGCCCGGCGTTTACCCCGTGGCAGGACGATGGGTTATGGATGCCCGCCGCCCCTTGCCGGGGGAGGAGTCGCACCCGGCAACGCTGACACCAGAGTAATTACTGCCCTCCTCGCCACGGCAACAGAAGAGGTGGGGGATGTGGGGGGGTGCTTTATACACACACCTGCACCTCACTTCAACCCTCCTTCCACACCGCCCTGTCACACCATCAGCATAAAGGGTGATGAAAGCTGGACATGGACGGATGAACGGACAAACACGGGGATACATAATGAGATTTGTATGTTGATTCGCTGAGTGATTGATTTAAAGAGGGACAGCCTCTGTTATCCGCCCATGAAGACGATAACTTGTCGTGTATTAATCAATAACCTGAAATATATTGCTGAATAAGTTTGGATGTGTGATTGCTGATGTCTTCAAAGGGACATATTTTAGCTGTTTTCCTTGTGCCCGTGCATCCTCGAGTTGGCACTCTCATGAATATGTACGGGCCTTCTGATTGCCAACAAGCACACACGCGTGTGTTGTCATTTTCCGGGCCCAGAGGACACATTTAGCCGAAGCCACGCTGCCATCTGAGCAGGAGGAGGAGCGTGGGCGTCAGGGGTGAGGGGACGGGTGTTCTCCGAACTGCCATTACACCTCATCTACCTGCGTGGGCGTGCAGGTGGGGCAGGCAGTCGGGATGAGGGAAAGGGGGGGCTGGGGTGGCAGCCTGTCAGTGGGAGTGACACCTGTTCGCCAGTGCCCGCCGTTTTTATTCGTACAGCTGTTTGACTTCCTTTCCCTCAACCTTTTCCCTCCCTTCTTGCCTCTGCCGAACTCGCGCTCTTCCCCTCCGGCAGACGGAGCCAGGAAGAGGCCCGTCACAGCAGGCCAGGGAGCGCTGAGTGGGACCGGTCCAGATGTTGTTGCGGGCGAGGAAGGAGGAGGGCTTCTGACAGGATACAAACTCAAACTCGGAGAGTTACAGTTACATCCACACGCTGCCTCTGTGCCACTGAGCCTGCTGTTAAAGGAGACGGTTTTTACAAGACGGCAGTGTGTAAGTCAGCTGCCATATGCCATGCTCCAACACACAGAGTCTCCAAAATTACACATGAACATGGACCTAGAGTGTAGCACTCAGGGTTTTTTTTTTTCTTCTGACTACATTGAAAATATTACATTCAAACTGTATTTAAAGTAGTTAGTATTTTATTTCTAAAACTTTCCATTTCAGAAGCCAGCCAAGGGATTGAAACAATAACATGGATGTCTTTTAAACAGTTATCCAGATTACATTTGGAATAAATACAATATTTAGCCATTCAAGAATTTGTATTTTAGAACCTGAAAACCACAAAACATAACAATCAGCGTTTTCTATTTAGTAAAATAATACTTTTTGAGTCCTCTACAACAGGTGAATACTTCTATATGTGGATGACAACACAGCAGCACAACTTTTAAAAAAAAAAAGATGTGTGATTGCTTACTAACAAGACAGAAAAGCAGAGAGCAGTTTTGCAACAAAGATCATCTTCGTGAGAAACATTGATAACGTTTGGGGACATAGATAAAGAGGATGGACTTCTCTTCATCCAAGACAAACCGTTTCTTTGCTATAAAAAGGATTTCTCCTGCAACATTTAGAATCTTGGATTTACTGCAAGGAACTACTTAAAGCTGAGGGAGAAGGAAACAACATGTAGTTGGATCGAGCAGGGAGTCGACAGCCAGACCAAAGCTTTTGTTTGCGAACCAGAACCTGCCCTTCTGCACGTTTAGCTGCAATAATTAACTTCAGCTTCAACTTTGTTTCTTCTGTGTCTGAGCCAGGAGATGAAAGAGTTTGTACACGGCTGCTGTCTGATGGTATAGCAGTAGAGATGTGCCGATCAGGTTTTTTCCTGCAGATACCGATCACCCATGAGGACTGATCACCGATACCAATCACCGATACCGATCACATAATTATTTTTATTTTTTTATCATAAACACTACCGGTTACATTATGTGGAAAAAGGAACCATGAATTCACCTCAATTTAGACAAAAACTTGTTTTTAATAACTTTTTCCAAGAGGAAACCAAACAAAACAGGCATTCTGCAAATTGTACTGCTATCAGTAATACTATCTTTAACAGACTGATAACATATGAAGGCTCTAAAGAGGCTAAATAATGCAAAGAGCCAATCTCAGCCTGGATATTTTTGCTTATTTTAATTTTACGCAGTTCTTTAAATGTCCTGTGAGTAAATATATATTCGCCCATTTAGCCATAACAACTGGAACTTTCAATACCTAGCAAGTTATTTCCGCAATTTTACTGACTATTAAAAGAGCGCCCCTCAGATTAATTTCACTTGCTGCTACAGCAAGAAGTGACCCGATAGTGGCTGGAAAGCGCAACGTCTTTCCAGCCACTGAAAAGAGGTTAAAGAGGTGGAATTTCTTAAAGAGAAATTCCACCTCTTTAAGAAACAGGTGGAATTTTTCATGTAGCCCAAAGTGTTGCGGAATTACGCTACAGCAAATTTGGCTGGATCGGCGCCGATCCGTTCGGTCTGGAACGGTTAATAAGTTCTCACCAGTTACTCTGACAGGATGACGGATGTCTGTGACGTGGTTATGAAAGTCTCGCTTTTCTCCACATAATCAGTCCAGATTTTAGTTTCAAAAATATCCAGGCTGAGATTTGAAACCTAGATGTTAAAGGGTTTAAATTATTAATCCAGCTGAATGCAGTCATAGTTGTAATGTTTTGAATTACAGCTTATGTCACAAACTGTAAACACTCTGTGGTAGATTGTTGGATTGAACTCACAACAGAGCACTTTTAAATCCCACCTTATGGTGTCGGTCTGTCAGGTCTCCACGCTGCTCCTCTCAAATAGCATTTTCTTTACCTTCTCATCCTGACTGGAAAAATTCTCATATCAGTTCACATTTTGAACTTGAATTTGAGTTGCCTCTTGTTCCCTTTTTCTTGAAGGTTTATTTTTACATATAACTATCATGGAAATAAATATAAACACCATGAACCAAAAGGCTGTACACAAGTGAACAGGGCAGTCTTTAAGAAAGAAAATATGATGCACTCGCTTTAAAAATACTACTTTGTCATTTCAGAAGGCTTATGTGTATGGTTTTCACCATTTGAATCGTATGTGAAGCTAAGCGTGTCGTAGCCACCAGTTTAAGCGGCTAACCCTCCACTACGCCTCCTGCATATCAATGCAGACAGCTTTAAGACATGCTTGTTTGCAAGAAGCGCACCTTGTTTAACCCAGTAACCCATTCCCCGGGTTCAGATTGGTGGACTGACGCTGCCGCTGGCTGCTACAGATTGGGGGTCAGGGAGAGGAACAGGCTTCGGTCAATAGGCTTAGAAGCCCATCAGGGACTATTGATTGTGGCGGACAGTGAGGCCAGCTCTGCACTAATTGTTTCTTTACTAGCCTGTGGCAAAGACAACAGTCACCGGCAGAGACTCATGAATCTTACATCTGTTTTGTTGCGAAAGCACCGGCAGTTAATAGCCTTTGATTACTGAGGGCTTTGTGTGTGCGTGTGTGTGTGTGCGTGCGCGTGCGTGCGTGTATTTGTGCAGGAGTCTGACTGAGGATGAGGCACATGTGAAAATGTGTGTTGGTGTTCATTTGTTTGACAGGATATTGAGGGCGTAGAAAATAAGAGCAAGATAAATACGCTAAACATCTGAGGGTGAAAAATAAATCTTAAGGCAGAAATCTGATTTAGATTCGAAGGTTTTAGTGGACTTGCTGTTGATGTCGGTGGGGAGCGTAAGTCGACAGCAGGCAGTGTCACTGTTTTGATGTCAGCCCAGCATTTTATTCAGCATTGTTGTCAAGCTCTAGAAATATACATGTAATTAAAGTAAAGCTTTAGAAATCACTAGCTGTCTTATGAAGAATATCTGTTTAGTGTTGAATTTAGGGCTGTTGTAAACAATTATTTTAGTAATCGAGTAATCTATAGATTTTTCTTACGATTAATCGAGTAATCGGATAAAAACATTTATTTTTATTTTTATTTATTTTTATTTATTTTATTTGAAATAAAATATTGGTAAATCTTCCATAACACCAGTGTTACTATCGGATATCAACATCAGTCTATTTTTTCCACATTTGACCTTCCCTACCAGTTACTTTTTTGTAGACCGGGGGAGCAATACGGGATATTTACGGCTCCTCCGTTCAGAAACTCATCTACCAGCCATGTTCCGCCTCCCGTTTGTTCAGACCGGGATGATATAAGTTTATTGTGCGGTTCGTCCGTAAAGCTGCTCTTACCCTGTAAGCATCAACCCTCAGCCGGCCGCCGTGTTCAGTCTCTCCGCTCACCTGTATAAATCCTCCTCAGCTTCTTCCCGCCGTTCAACCAGCAGCTCCGGAGCAGAAAGGCTGCCGAACTCCCGGCATCGCGGCGGTCATTTTAAGGATGTTTATTGGTCCCACAAAAACGATGAAAACCCGGAATTATCACCAATCAGTAAAATCCCCGCGGGCCGAACTTGAAGATTGGACGTTATGCCGCTAACACGTAGCTTCCGTCAACAACTCAGAGGCGGAAGTCAGAGCTCCGCGCAACGCAAATAATGTTCCGGCTGAAACACGGTGCGCTAAATGATAAAACATAAATTAACGAAGCTTCGAGGCAGGTCAATTTTCCTCGAGGAATTTTAATAATCGAGGTACTCGAATCACTCGAGGAATCGTTTCAGCCCTAGTTGAATTATTCACTACAGGTTTACTAAATTACCTGCTAATGAAACATTCATTGTATTCAGGTTAGCTAAACCATTGAATCACTTAAAAAATGCAGGGCACCTTCCCCTTAAGGACAGACATTGTACACCACAGATTTACGTTTTTCAGCATTTGACCTGAAAATGATCAAATGCAATCCAGACTCATTATGAAACTATAAAATAACCCTTTAGTTTAGCTCTGCTAAGAAGATGCAAATCACATGTTTACTGTAGCATTATTAGCGGCCAATGGTTAGCTAGCTTTGACATTCTCACAGTGTTCACAAACTGTATTAGCTCCGTCGCGCTGTCAGCATTCCTTCCTCCCTAAAATGCCAGATTAACTAAAGCATAGTGGAGGCTTCTTTAATGCTTTTGTAGCTTATTGTTGTCATTCTGCTCACACTAGGCTTCACCAGGGGAAGCTAATACAGCATTAGGATAGTGGTTTATGAGACAGAATCCCAATCAGAAAATATATTTGGTGTTTTGATATCGCAAGAGCTCATTGCACCTTTAATCGTTTATGCTCATTAAACCAAATTGATCATGTCAAAAAATCTGGTCAGCAAAAAAGGGTTGCTCTTGCCTTAAAATAAAAATCGAGCATATAAAAATCAAAATCTAAAATCAGATGATGGCTACACATGAGACTGGTAGCTTCAGGGAAGAAGCCGTTTCTCAGCCTTGCTGTTCAGGCTCGAGGCTACACTGCCTAAAGGCTATAGTAGGTACTGATTTTACCCGTTTTGATGATTATTCCCAATGAGCACAACAAATTTAGCTGTGAAGGCTTCTTGACTATGCGCCGAGTATTTGAAAAAAAAAAAAAATGCCCATACATGCAAATAAAAGAAGAAATGTTTTTAAACGTGAAGTTGTACCAAAACCTTGTCAAACCAGCAGGTGCTTTCGTTCTTTTTCTCAGATGTTTATGATCCACTTCAACACGAACTGTGGATGGTGCCAGCTAAATTATGCCCAAAAGCAGACCTGACAAGGTGAACATACTGTCAAAGTTTCATCTTGGAAGGACACTTTCCAAGTTTTCTTTTTTCCATAAAAGTTTTCGCAGCAACAAATCCAGCTTCAAACAACGCTTCCAGTCTAGTTTTTCTTCCTCCCCCGCCCCCGTTTCTGCCTTGAAAATGATGTCGTCTCAGAACCATTTGCTTACAGTATTACACTCTGCCACTATTTTTGCACGGAGCATTTCTTCACCACACTTTTTGCTGAGGGGATCTCTGTGCAGCCGGTGTTAGTTTTTCTGTCATCGCGGACCTTGTCAGTGTTTCGGAGGGCGATCCCGTTTGCCCAGGAGTCATGTCTGCTGTTCTAACCCCCGCATCCGCAGTGGCCGCGCTGAATGCAACCGCACAAGGTTTGTTTATTGCATACAGCAGCAGAGTTTGTTTGTGGCCAGCTGTCAGAGCAGCCAGCCTGTTGTGATGAAAGACACTTGGACCTTCCCATCCATTTCACATTTGCTCCAATCAATTATTCAACAGGACAGCCAATTAAAAATGAGGGAGAGCGGTCAGGGCCTCGCCCCCCAAAGGCCGCCACTAGACAACTCTCTCCGTGAATAATTGGTGCAATTAATTTAGCATTGAGCAATAAAGGAGTTCTCACTCTCCGCTCTGCCTCTTTCCCTATATACCGCAGAACCTCTCAACACACCAGTCATTACGGACACACATCACAACAGCGCACACACACACACACACACACACACACACACACACACACACACACACACACACACACACACACACACACACACACACACTCTGCAGAAGGGTTACATTAGAAGATTTCAGGAGCTACTGGACTAAATTGAAAGATGCAGGTGAGGTCAGTGCCTCCTACTGCTATTTCCCTTCTTTTAAAAGTATTGGCAGATTCGTGCGTTACGTGTCACCACATCACTTTAGTGCGAATGGGTTACAACAAAAAGGTGAGAAGACAGAATTAAAAACACATTTTACTTATTTCATTAGGTTGGGAACAAGATCTGGCTCCACTACGTCGTGCGATATTAAAACACGATGGTGTTTCTTGTCGAAGCCTGTCCCACTCAGCGCTTTTCAGTTGCTTTGTCAGCATTACTTCATCTGGTGAAGGAGGTCTTGAGCTATTATGGGCCCCAGATATAAAGGTGGCTCCTTCAAGCGTGACACCCTGTTGAGTCTTTGTTTGTGACTTTTATTTTGATGGAAGAAAGGAAGTAGTTCTTAAATGATTCTTAAATTACACTGGCGGAGTCCCCTACTGGAGACGCAGCACAGCATTAAAGAGAAGACCCCACCATCTTTAATTGATTTACAGGGTAGAAAAACAAAATGGGGACCGACAGAAAATGCAACATGGAGGAGCTTTAAAAATACTTTTGTAACTTATTGTTGTCATTCTGCTCACTCTTAACATCACCTAGTTCATTGACTAGCTTTGTGCTACTATTACTGAAAGTTATAATTTTATTTCTTAAAAATGTTTTGCCTTTAAACACCATAGCAGCCTATTTAAAAGAGGAGTTTGTAATGGTAAGTGTGAAAGACTACCACAAAATTCATATGCAAGCAGCCATATTGGATTTCTAAGTCACGTTGGTAAGAAATGTCCAACTCTCCAAATGACAGAAGCCTTTTAAAAATTTTCTTGTCTATTTTCGTACTTTGAAATTTTTGAGTTTGCGTAAACAAACAGCATCGCCTCTACCAGTCATGCAATTTCAATGGAGGAGAATGTTTTCCCTAATTTTAAGATTAAGATTTATGAATACTCAATTTTATTTAACACAAACATTTTGGTAATAGAAACATTAGATGCTTAGATTTAACATGAAAAACATAATAAATGGATTAGTCAACCTGGGGTTTATTTATTCTACCATAATTAAAAATTCTTTAACACAGTTTGAGTAAAAAATATGTAAAAATACAAAATAAAAAATCTTGATTCTTAAATTTTTACAAAAATATTGTTTGGCTCTCGTCCTACGTACCCCCAAGGTTATGTTGTCTCACGAAGTAGTTGCACAGCTACGCCCCTATTTTCTCATAATGATCACCAGGTGGAAGCCAAGCTTTATGTAGCCTGTTATTTCCCCTGCTATATCAATAAGAACATACACAAAACCCAAACACAGCTGCGCCCTCTGGGACGCCGCCCAAGCCGATCCAATCTCGGGACGCAGCGGGAGAAGATCCGAGATCGGGGTGAGGAGCCTCAGTCGAACCGTAAATTAATCCCACGCAAAAGGGGAAAAAAAAAAGGAATTAGCCAATTTACCCCGTTCTATACGTTTCCATCTCTTATTGTTTTCTTATGTTGCAATCACGCTTAATTGGCTGTTGCCCTGCGAGGACGGTGCGGCGCCCGCAGCTGGCACCAACGCGTTGGTAGAAACGCTCAGGCGGGGACGGGGTAATGGTGACGGCTTAATTCCACCACTGCTCCGATTTATTCAATCACAACAGAAGTATGATGATGGACCAAATCCCCTCCCCTCTCTCGCCTTCATCTCTATTCTGACCCCCCGCTTTCCTCCCACATCTTCTCTTTATTGATCAATCTTTAACTCTGTGTAAGCCCACCTCCACATTCCTTCTCTTCCTCCTCCGCCCACCTCGGAGAACAACTCCCCTGCCCCCATCACCACCACCACCCACCTCTTTTGATAGCCAGATTGACAGTTGAGTAATTTCACTGTCAGCGCTGACTGACGCATGGTAATGGGAAGACGTTTCAGGGGCGCATTACAACACAAAATAATTTCCAATTTACCGCTCATCAAAAGCACTCACAAAAGAAAGAAAGGGAGAGAGAGAGAGAGAAAGAGAGGGTACGGGAGGGATGGGATGAGAGGACAGGGAGGAGGCGAGGGGGAAACACAACAGTGGATTTATGGCTTCAATTACTGATATTTCACATTTAGTTTAAAGCGACATGTTTTTGTAATGTGACAGGCTTCACTGGATTTGAAAAGCTCTTCAGACCTCTCCACTTGTATTTTTTTTCTTTTTCTTCCCCCCTCCTTCCTTACTTCCTTGCTTCCTTCCTTCTTGCCGTAGAGATAATGAAAGGGGGCCCGGGTGGGGGCGAACCCGGTGGAGACGGGGAAGCTGGAGGTTAAAGTAGAGAGTGATAGCCGTGGCTCCAGAGCCTCTTTAGAGACCCGAGCCGGGGAAAGAGGATGAGGCCCGGAGCTTCCATGCAGATGGATTTGACTCGGACCTCTCGCCATCGTTCACTGGGTGGGTTTCAATCTCTGCCCCGCGCGTCACCGGCTAGATTTACAACTTCACCTCACTAATCATTAATCAGCTTTAACCTTCTCTTAATGATTGTCTTGGGTTGGTACAATACCCATGCTGCATGGAAGCAGATGGCTGCAATCAGTTTTTGCTCTTAAAGAATTCATTTAAAGAGTCATCTAGGACTGGTTCTTGTAAAGCGGGAAAAAAAGATTTTCAACATTTGTTTTTGTTTTTTTACAGATAAAGTCCAGAGGTAAATCAAAGTGGAGATCTTGGGGAAAGATTTGAGTAAATATCCTTGCAAGTTTGTTTCCTGCTTTTTGGAGCGGCCTCCGGTTCGCTTGCATCCACATATGCATCCGAACTGTGCCGGAGTTCACTTCGACCAAACCGAGACGTAGGTTTCTAGATGGACCAGCGTTAGATTTTTATTTTATTTTTTTTGGTCTGTACCAGTAGTTCAGTTGCGTGTTCACACCTTCCTAAACAAACCAGGTATTCTAGACAAACTGACTAGAGTTTGATCAAAGCGGACTAAACGGGGCTGGTGTGAATGCACCTTAAATGTGCAAAGCTTGTAGAGGCATGCGTCAAGAGGATTGCTGCAGAAGCATAGAGTCGGGGAGGGGGTACGCAACACAAATTTTAGATTTGTTTTTTTTTAGAAAATATTGAAATCAATCGATTTCTTTTTGCTTCAACTGTACGCAGTACTTTGTCTGGTTGGTACATCATAAATAACCCCAATTAAAACACATTAATCTGTGTGGCTGCAAAGGCCAAGTGGCTACAAATACTTTAGCAAGGCACTGTAAATATTTTTAAACGTCCACACTGTCAGAGAGCAGGTTTCCACCTCATTTCCTCCTCCTGTTCCCTGTGCAGAGCCAACACAGTTCCCGTCTGTGCTCCACTATACCACACACATAATGCCATAATTGCTCCCAGGGACACCTCTGCAGACTGCTACGGCAGCATCCCAGCGTCCTACAGGTTGCTGTGAACTACACTTCCTGATGGGCACAACTTTCTCAGGAAAAATGGTTTATTATGTTTGAGTCTAAAATAAGCCTGACAGTGAGAGCCAATAGCGATGACTTTAACTATTGTGACTCAAAGCTTTTTTTTTCTTTCTTTCTTTTTTCTTTTTTTTTGTCTGTGAGCCTGAGCAAATTTCTGACCCTCCATGCAGTGTGTTTTTGTTGGTGAACATATGCTTATAAAGTTTATTTCAGATCTGCACTCCTCTGGTGGTTTTCGCAGCTCTTTGGAGTGGCCGTGTCGAGTATTGACGGCGAGTCAACAGAGAAATTACACGTTTTTTGAGCAACGAGTGATGCCTATTTTTACCTTTTTCTCTTTAAGACAAAAGCCTCGCAGACATTTGCCTCACCCATCAATCTCACATCTTGTCACGTTACCATAAACTTCGGTTACTGTTTGTGGCAGCCCTTAGAAATTCATGTTCACCTTCTATTCGCCCAGCCTGACTCAATACTTTCTTGAACATTCTGTAGTTGCAATAAATGCAGGTTTTTTTTTTTCTTTTACTACTCCTCCACCAATGTTACGCTCAAACTAAATCAGAACATAATTTTTAAAGCCTTGGTACAGCTCTCCTGGACTTAGCTTTGGACTTTAACTGGACCATTCTCCTACATGTTGACTGTGTCTTCATGGACGTTCTTAGTCTTCAGCCACACACGCTCTGGATAGAAGCACCCTCCTCTACGTATTTACTGTGTCCACACATAGTTTGCAGTGAACTGAAGGATGTAGCAAAACGAGCTAAAAGGTAAGTAAACCCTTCTTAGGTCAGAGCTAAGGAAGGATGCATGTGCTCAGCTGTGTGTCTCTCCCTTTTCACTTCAGCTGTTTTCATTCTTTAACCCGCACGGCCCCTTGTTACACGTGCGTGGTTCGCGTATGGATGCAGGTGAACGTGCGCACGCCGCAGCCTTCACCCAGCTGTTAGTCGTGTCACAGCAGAGATTGATAAGTTGCCACTAAGAGCTCTTTGTTTGAGCTGCCTCCTGGAGTGAGAGAAAAACACCACCTGCTTGCTACGTGGAACTGAGAACACCCACACACACACGCGCACACACACACACACACACACACACACACACACACACACACACACACACACACACACACACACACACACACACACACATTTGACGGTTCTGATCAGATGCAAATCCAGTTCAAAAAGCAGGTCATGCATTGTATTTAATCATACAAAACCTAACAGCAGATCACTGTAAAAGCTTACTATTGGGCATGTATTATTAGTGTATCCTTCTTCCTTTTTTTTTTGGTAAATCATCATGAATGAGAGGTTATGATATGAATCCAGTCTGACAAATGATTCCTATTTGTCATTTAGGTTTTTTTTATGATAGTTGCCACCTTTAATTGCGAATAAACACGGTGATTAGAAACCGTTCAGCAGGATACAACAGAAGATGTGTAATCAACGCTCATTAACATTAATTATCCCGAGCCTAACAAACAAGCTAATCCAAAACCTTTTCTTTTTTTCTTTTCTTTATTTCTTTTTTTTTTACCTCTGCTGCCTATCTCTGATGGTAGATTATGTATAAGATGATAGGGCAGCTACGAAGGCAGAGAGCAGCATCTCTGCTGATAAGGATAAGCAAATGTGCTGGTGACAGTAAGTAATACGTTACTGGTTGTTACTCTGCACGCTCGTGTTACTCAATTTCCCCGTGCTTCAAGCAATGCGACAGATTATGCAGGTGCTCAGTGGCCACCTGCTAAACAGAGCAACTCCCACCTGTCTCTGGCTATCTTTACACCGACGTAGTCAGAGTGAGGAAGTAAATGCACCGGCGTACATAAAGGAAAAGGGCAGGAATAAAAAAAAAACCGAATGGACCAAATTATCAGTTGTAATGGTATCATACTTACCATATGCTACTCTTATAAGGAATGGTGGGTTTTTTTTATTTAAGAATCTATATAACATTAATGTTTTGTTTTAATATATTTGCTTGAACAAAACTTAATGTATGTAAGAGGGATTTTAAGTGAAAGAAAAAAAATGCATATTATGTACAATTTGTTCTTTACATCTACACCAGTGGTCAAGGATCGTATCCCCTACTTCAACCACTCTATGCCCGGCTTAAAGGAGGAGCAGCAAAAGCAAAGCAGATGGATTAGCAGTGCAGTTCTCAAGAAATGGAAGAAGGGATTCCTATGATCAGCTGTTTTGGGAAAAAAAAGGCATAAAATTATATCTCTTAACTTGCAAAGCTGTTACCGACAGACCTCTAAAGACAGCCGTGTGTCATTTTCCTACGAATTTGTAATTATGCGTTACATTATGTTGACTTTGTTTAATATTGATCTTAAGGGAAGTCACTATACTGATCCCCATTGTAAAAAAAAAAAAAAAACATTCCCTGAAAAGAAGTTATTTATATTTTTCAGTAAGAATATAAAGTGAGTAAAAATGAAAGTTATTCATCAAATTAATACGGCTGTCGTCCGCCATGCTTCTTTCATTGCTCACTTATTTTGTTGCCGAAGCCACATTGCAACACTCACAAGCTGACACATAAAGACTGCTGTCAGTCTGCTAGCGCTCGCCCCTGACGTCTGCCACAGCCGTTGCAGTACACTCGGCATTCTTCATGCTCCCCGCACATATGTCCTTTCATATGAGTGTGTAAATATGCATGCAATGGTACCATATGTCGGTTCTACCAGATCTGAGCTTCCCCGTCAGGTCCAGATAGAACGGTCACCCAGTGAACGCTGCAGAGGCAATGCAACAGCAGTGGGAAGCAGAGAAAAACAAGATACTTACCAACAAGGGATGTGAAGGTTTAAAAATGGGGTTTGGGTAGGAGAAGTGTGGAAAGGTTTTTATGCATGCATCTGTGATCCCATGTGTGTTTTTTTTTTTTTTTTTAAGTTCTGGACCGTGACACTTTATCCGTCCTCTATTAGAATCCCTGAATCCAAACTTGCGGTATTCAATCATTTTGATTAAAAGCCTGGGTCTCTAACAGAAGTGTTGGGAGTGGAGCTGCGCGGCGGCCTGACACGTTTGAGAATTCATATATTTTCATAAACTTTTAACAATGTCAATGAGACACGTCTTCAATCTTTGGCCGCACCACGGCGGGGCATTCAATCTTTCTTTAGCTTTTCGACAGAAAATTTGAATACGAGCGCGGTGTTATTAATGTGACAGTTCACGTTGGGGGGCTTCGCGGGGGAATTTGTGAGGAGTTTTTTTCCCCCTTTTTTTGTATTATTGTTATTAGTTTTGGAGACACTTGAAGCAGAGAGGGGAAGAAACACGCTCTGCTAGGTCAAATACAGCTGCAGGAGCCTTGTCCACATTCCCAGCTTTGCGGTGACGTTAACATTTTAATTTTGCACGCCCAATTAACAGCGCTAACTAACCATAGACATTAATTTCTGCCGGAGCTTCTGTATTAAAAAATGGAATAGATTGTTTTTTTGGGGGGGTGGGGGGGGTTTGCCTCGTTGTGAATCTCCTATTTATTCATCATTTCGTTTTGCACCAATTGTTTTCTTTTTTTATTTTTTTTTTTTATTCAATTGCAGTCAAATCAATATTGCTCTATTGCAGATTTGTTCAAGAGGCTCACCTATCTGTGCTCTGAATCAGGAATAAGTAGTTAAGTGATTCTCTCACTAAATTGTGCAATCAAAAAAAAAAGTAATTTACCCACTTGGGTAGTTTAATCCATATTTAATTCTTGGAAATTATTAAAAATTCTTCTTTTTTCTTTTTTTCTTCTTCTTTTTTTCTTCTTAATGTTCAGCTTTTTCGTACTCTCAAGTGGATCTGATTGCCCTTGATGCCTTGAAGAGCAAACCCGGAGCAAAATATGAAATGGTTTGATCAATGTGCTCATCTTGAGCTGGCTCCGGAATCCATAACAGTAGGTGGAGAGCGGGGGGGGAGCAGCACAGCTTTGTGTTGTATTGAGTGTCTGTTGTCTTTGACACATCTTTGGTGTCATGGGTGGTGCCACAGAGGCGCCTGAGAAGCAGGCCGGCCCCCATTCATATAGCTTTTATTACCATTCTCTGGTTACATGCCATAATAACGCAGAGCATTTTATCAGCATTAACTTCAGCGGTGTAGATATCCATCTGTCAATATGCAAACTCTAACTACTGACTGCGCTCATATTTATGGGACGGTGGTGTGTTTGTTTGCCTGGACTGCTCGTCTGCGCTCAGCTGTTTGCTCGGCCAGCAGCCGGTTAGTCTATTAAGATCCAGAACCCGATACAGAGACCAATGCTGTGGAGGATCTTTGGTAAGACAATATAGATTGAAATACCTGCAAGTACGCCTATCAGTCACAACATATAGCCCACTGACAGCTGAAGAGAGGGACGTCGATCATGTTGATGCAATGGAATTTGATGATGGAATTGTTAGGTCTTGACATTTAGGTCGATGTTGTTGTTTGTTGTTCACCTGAACCTAAAGGGGCGATTGCAGTTTTTCTTTTTGTTTTTTTTTTAGAACTTTGCTTAGGTAGATAAAATCAGTGGATAAGATTGCCTTCACGTGTAAGTTTCAACCAATCAGTGATCTCCCAAAGTCATGGTAATTGGCACCTTTAAATTGGTGCACCCTTATTTAGACCTCTTATTAGATTGCCCAGAAGAATTGTATCCACAGAGGTTCATGTCCTCCAGTGGATCAGTGTTAGGACATAATATTAGTCCTGTTGAGCTTGCAAGAAACCTGGTGGTAGATGTCACCTTGCATATACCATCCCTGTGGTGGAACTCGGTGGTGGGAACGCTTTCATTCAGCAGGCACAGGAAAATTGGTTAGAGTTCATGGGAATGTGGGAGAAGTTTAATATAGAGCAGTAGTAGAAGAAGAATATTTGTTAAAATTGTTCAGGATGTATAGTTCAACATGCAGAACTATGTCCAGTTGAAAATCAGGGGCAAGTCTTGAAGTTTGATGGACTTCATAGAAGTTTTCTATCCAAACTCGACTGTGAGATTATTTTGCAAAAAAAAAGGGCAAATATTGAGTTCCCACTAAATATGGAGAAAGCTGATAGAGACATAATGCTAAAAGACTGGCAGAAAAAATGTCTTCAGTTTGGATAGTTGAATACAAATGCTCAAAACACTTTTCAAACTACATATGGTAAAAGTTAGAAGACCGTGTGGCAACTTATTATTATTTTTTTCCCGAAAGATCTCTGTTCTTGAGTAATTCATTAAAAATCTTTACGTTTAGAATTTCCCCCCCTAATTTTGAGCAATAGAAAACTGTCAGTTGCATCATTACATCATGTAGAACATTTCTAATTAATTTCTCTACAATGCTAATAGAGGCTTCCTAAACTCTCATCAGGGTTTATTAAGTTGACTCATACGCACTGTCTCAAGAAGGATTTAGAAATGTCAGCCAGTGGTTTTAACAGACCGAAAAATGTTTATACATCGTTTTAAAACAGCATTTATAGAGTCAGCAATAAATGGCAACTTTGAAAGCAGCTGTCTGTGGTGCATTGACCTGCTTGAGATGGGTGATGATGTGTGAAACAAACAGAAGGAAGATGAACCTTATCATAACAGTTGCGATGCTTCTACTTCTTATAAGTGGTGACTCTTGGTGGGGTTTTTTTTTTGCTCCTATTGTCTTTTAGGCAGAATAAAAATTAAGCTAATAGGCTTTATACATTGTAACATTTCAACTGCTGTAAGGTCTCTGTAATTCCCATCTTCTCCCGTAAAGAAGTTCTTGGCCAACAAAGTGTACATGCTATAGTACCACTGGTTTATGCATGCTATAGATGGAGCTTTAGGTTCATCTAGCTGAAAGAATTGGTTCAAAGCAACCATTGGCCCTGGGTAAACACAAGACCTGATATATTTTTGATATTAGGACTACGATGTTAAATGTTCGGATTTTCCGCTACGAGCAGAACAGTTCCGAGATTAACCCAACATCCATTTTACCCTTAATCTACTCCCACCTGCACCTGAGTTGCTTCTTTTTTTTCTTCTTCTTTTTTTTTCTTGCAAGTTTCCTACAGAATATGTCGTGTACACGCTCCACATAGGTACTCTGTGACTTACACAAAGCACGTGCGGTGTTTTTGTTTCGTTTCCGCGTGCCCTCCCCTGCTCTGAGCGGGGTTTTCTCCCAGCCTCGACTGCACATCACTGGCCCGTTGTCACGAGAATGGATGGAGTCCGTCCCCTCCGGTGAAAACCTGGTCCGACACGTGCGCTAACCCGCCAGATAACGGATAGACACAGACGCCCGCATCCCTTTTGGGAATTCGAAAAAGGAGGGTTTCAAAGACCCGTGTAGTTTGTGCATGTGTGTGTGCGTGTTCTTAGAGGAATCCTGTGGTCGTTTGTAACCCTGGCACTCCCGTAGCACCTGCTGCCCAGCCCAGGCAGCCTGGTAATGATGCAGACTGATGATGCTAATAAGAAGAGGTGCCCCCCTTCGGCTACACGGCTCAGGTCGGATGCATGTGATCACATGTTCACGCACACACACGCACACACTTCCAAGAAGATGCACATGCAGTCACTTATATATAAACCTTTTGCAAGACTATCTAATCACCGGTTTTCTCCACGCACACAGAGAGTAGAGTAGTATTCCTTAATAAGAGGCTGGGCTTAATTCAATGTGGAGAGCAGCTGAGAAAAGATGCCATCCAAATCAATCCTTAAAAAACAAAAGTGTGAATTGCTGTCCTTAAGAGCCTCCCTGAGCCAGTTGTTTGTAGAGCCACACTGTTTTCCAGCTTCAACCCTGTTAGAGTCAATCTCTACCTCCTTTGCACATTTAGAACTACTATTAAAAACTGTTCACAAGTTTTATTAGGTTTAGGTATTTGACTTTGACTAGGTCATTCTTACACGTGAAGAGCTTTTGATTAAAACCAGGGATGCCCGATGTTGGAGCCAACAGATTGGATTCGGTTTGCCAGCCCAGGAGGTCGATACAAACATTTACATTCTTTTCCAGTAAGGGTGAAATTTTCACAGAGGACAGGACTTTAAAAAAAAAGATACTGACAAATTCAGTTCATCCTAAAATAGAAAATAGAAACTACTCATCTTTAATTTACTGCATTTTTTTATTTTAGTTGAATTGTATCTTAAATAAAACCACAAATAACCTGGGGTTTCCACTAAGAAGCAGAGTGGGGTTAACTCATCTATTAAACCCGACTAAATAAAAGCAAAAGGTTTTAAAGAGCAACTCTTATACTCTGTTGCTGAGAATACACATGCGACACCACTTTTATGAATTTCCAATATGCAGTGATTTACTGATCCTTTTCTGCACACAAACCACTTTCTTTGCTTCATTTATTTTATTGTTGAACAAGTAAAAACAAAAAATAACATTACAATGAAGTGAGTAACGTTTGTGGCCCACAGCTACTTGACAGTTTCAGCCCCCAAGGCTAAAAGTTTTGACACCTCTAATCCAGTCTAATGAGCTCTGGCTGTATTCAGTATTTGTTTTGTTATTAATGTAATTTGGTACAATAGACAGAAAAAAACTGCTTTGATATAACAGACAAAATGATATTTACAGCTCCTGTTATCTTGAAGGTCCGGTTTATGTGTGTCTAAAGTTTAGAGGGCATTGTAAAAAGTTATGGTGAACCAGATTTGCTCATATGTGGTTTATGGCAATCTGCTAGCAGCACTTCTCCTGGCTTTTTTTTTTTTTTTTTACAATGTCTTTAACTTTTGCCTCTCCTCTACAAAAGCCAAGATTTGTGGACTCCAGGACAAGAATCTCTTGATCAGGAATCAAGAGATTCCTGATTAATATATGCTCAGTTTCTTCCACTGAGTTGGGGATCTGCTTCTCCTCCAGAGTCACCATGGACCTCTCAAGTGTTTCTTAATACTTTTTACACCTTTCAGTTAAAAAAAAAATCCTAATAAACCATGTATTGTTTTTACGCTTCATAATTACCTCCTACTTTTTGTTGGTCTGCTCCGTAACATCCCAAGCTCAAGGGGTGTGAATACTTTTTCAAGACACTGTTTGTAGTCTTTTTTTCTTTTTTTTTCTTTTCTATAATTGTTAGTTTATGTTTAGGCCACCTTCCCCACAAGTTCATATAAATAAATATTTATATGTGGTTTCCTGGCATTGGAGGGTTCAATCCAGATCTATTTAAGCCCAATAGTTGTGATATAAAAAGCCCACCTAGGTCTGGTTAGTAGCTTCTCTGTTACACCCCCACCTCACCCCCTTTCCACTGTCTTTGCTTTTTTATTTCTCCTCACAATCCTAAAGAATTGATGGAGTTGCTGTGTTTATTCCGGCGATGTCAGCACTGCGCTCTCACTCCTTCACTCTCCGTCTTCCCCGCTCTCTTCCTCTGTCTGTCTCCCTTTCTCTCCCCTCCTCTCTCCCTCTCTCCCCGTTCTCACGAGGTAAACATATTTTGCAGAAAAGCTGACGGAGAGCTTGTTTTAACAACCTCAAGGTCAGCAAGTCAAAGTCTGCAATCGTCACGCCACCCACACCGCATGTGGCCTCTGTGTGTGTTACAACGGGGGATGGAGTCGCCGTGGCAGATTTATACCTCTCTGTGCACCTTCAATAATTCAATAACAGCGCCTGTGTCTCCTTCCCCAGCTTTCAGTGTCATTATAGAGCAGGGCTAAATGCCACCGAGCCCTGTCCATCTCTCCGTCGGTGTCTCTTTACTGCAGCGATGTCGGCACACACACGTATACACTCGCATAGGTACACACATACGTATGGTTGCTGATTTTGTTGCTGCCCCGTTTTCGTCTTCCTCCTGTTGCAAACACTCCTTCAAAAGCCTGCGGTGTTTGTCATATGAGGGAACCAACACCGTGATCTAACATGGAATCATCTCATCTGGACTCTTTGTCGTCCACAGAGCCTCTCCGAGCATCAAAATCGGTCAATCTCGCCTCTTCCCTCACCTCTTTTTACGGCCTGTCAGTGCCTCATCCTGCCATTGCAAGGCCATTTTAACCCCCCTGACCCGTCTCCCAGCCCTGCTTAGCTTCACCCTGGACATCTGTGACTCCTCCGGTATTACGGACCTCCTTCAATCTCTGCCATCGATCCGGCTCCCTCTCCGTTGCTATGCGCTCCAACCTCTCTCTGACCCATCTTCTGCTGCCTCATAGTCCCGTCTAGTAATGCGCCCCGTTCGGTGCCCTCCGTTTGCCTGTGTGTGCGTGTGTGTGTGTGTGTGTGTGCGTGTGTGTGTGCGTATGGGTGGGGGGGGGTGTGCGTGCGTGCGTGTGTTTGCGCGTGTGTGCTCGCAGCTGACCTGAGTGATGAGTGGTGACCCTCTGGCTGGCGCCTGGCGTCCTCCTCGCTCCTATTGATTAGATCTGAGGTTTCATACAGTAGCCGCCTCACGTGACTCTGTCATTTACTGTCTCTCCACTGTCTCCGAACTGTCTTGCACACACATGCTCACGCGCGCGCACACACACAGACTCATTCAGACACTTAAGAGGTACATGTGTAAGCGATGAGCACGTTTTCATCAACACTAATTAACTCAAAAAGGGGTTAAAGGACCCGACTCTCCCCCTATCGTGTGTATGAATACGGTCGGGCATCCTGTAGAATTAGTTTAATTAGGAGACAACAGATGCAGCATGCTAACTGTCTGTATCGCTTAGATTACAGCCGCAGATTGAGTCAGCAGCTGAGTGACGTGTGAGTGAGGGATCAGAGAGAAAACCGGGATACAGCTGTCGTCCTTCATCTAGATGCGATTTGATGGAAAGAGATTTGAGGGTCTTTCATTCCCAAATGTGTCAGGAATTCATGGGTTGCTGTGAGATCGTCACAGCATGATGATAGTCTTGAATAAAAGTATCAATTTTCCTGCACCTTGGTAAATGGTAATTGGATTGGATTTGTGTAGCACTTTATGAAGTCCAGAGAACCCCAAAGTGCTTCACACTACATTCATGCGTTCACACATTCACACGCTGATGGCTGGAAGATATTTGATTTTAACCAGAGCTGCCCTGGGCAGCGTGACAGAGGAGAGGCTGCCATGCACCAGCGCCACTTGACCTTCTGACCACCAGCTGGTCAGAAATTGAATTTAATTCAACTTAATTGAATTAAATTGAATTGAATTTTACAACTGCCCTGAAGTGTATTGCCCAAAGACACACCGACGAAGATGGTCGGAGCCTTGACCGATTACGGGAAGAACTCCTACCATAGTCACCACCATCGCCCCTTTGTCGCTTCGCCTCCTGCTATTGACATTCTAATTTATCTTATTTGAAATGTCAGAATTAGACAGACATAAAACAGTATTTATTTGCCTCAACTTGTGTTGAGGCAAATGTGGCAGTGGTGGCAGGAGTTTATCCAGTAGTAGGTGGGTTGCTGGTTCAGTCCCCACTCTGTTCGCTACTGTCATTGTGTCCTGGGCATAGCCTTAACCCGCCTTGCTTACTGGTGGTCAGACGGCCACGCCTAGGGCAGATGTGACCACTATCCAGTAGCTTGTCACCATTAGCATGTGAATGTGTGCATGAATAGATGAATGGCTGAAGGTAGTGTGAAGCGCTTTGGGGTTCTCTGGACTTGATGAGGCGCTACACAAGTACAGGCCATTCACCGTTTACCATAGGCTGAGAACAACTATAGTAGAGTGACTTGAAAACCGTTCTTCAGAGACTCTCTGTTTAATTGAATCGAGCGTGAGCAACTTTGCCAAAAGAAAATGTCAAATATTTCAGTGTCAGGGTACTGGATGGCTCAGTTAGTAGAGAGCGCTCATGATGTGAAGTGGCCTTAGTCCTCAACGCGGTTGTTCTGAGTGGGATTCACGTTCTCAGGCCATTTGCTTATCCCTTTTTCTTTCTTCCCTATTTCTCATTCAATAAGTACCACTAAAGCCAAGACATCATTACAAAACAATCAGACAAACAAACATTTTAGGTTCTTGATATGCAAAGCCAGTAGAGACATAGCTCATAATCCTGGAGCTGTAAATGCAGCAAAAAGGTAGTTCTGCAAAGCATTGGCTCAAGACGGCATTAACACAAATGGACGCCACACTCCCAGTTTGACTGAGAGTTTTTGAGAATGTGGTATGACATTCTCATGGTAATCGAGTAAAAGTGTAGGAGCTATCTTTCAGCCAGCTGAGTGGCAGTACAAAGCAACATGCGGCGAGACGGTCAGTGCTAATACTCTGTGCTTCGGTCAGAGGAAACTTCCACTTGTTCCAGCACTTTCTCTGGATTCTAACATAAAGCTCTTTAATTTGCGGGTTTTTGGTATTGGTGACCAGGCCTGGTGCCGAGTCGTTGTCTGCCAGAGTCCTGAAGAAAACCACACTTTCTTTGTGAGCCATGTGTGTTTAAGGGTGTGTGTTTGTGCCTCTTCCACTCAGTCTTTGCCACAGTAATACTCAGGTTAAGTGTAGTTGCAGGCTATTATACATCATTAGGGTAAGTAAGGCTCAGGCAGCTTGGCAAGAGAAATGGGCCCTCTCAGATGCTTAATTTCTCTCCAGCCTCGGCTGCAACAGGACCCGACACGGCGCACGAACGCAGCAGCAGCAGCGGCGCGCGTTGCTTGTGTACAGGTTGAAAGCAGCCTGTCGCTTATCCAGTCAGTCACAAATCACCCTGTCAATCAGGTGGTTTATGGAGGCTAAAGCCACGCTGACGGCTGCTGGTCGGTCAGCCCTGCCTGCCACTTGCCTGCCTCTGCGGAAATTAAAGCATTCCTAATGGATAGATCTGAGTGTTTTATTATGTTTTCACATTTTATGATACATGTTAACACCAGCCACGACGGACTTGGAGTGTAGTAATTTCTTTTAACCACATCAATTAGAGTCGGCCGGGTAGACGGGGGAGACATCAGCCTTTTAATAAAATGAGAGATTAGACATCCAGCATGATAGATAGGAGGCAATTCGTTCCTGTTTTACTCCAGCCGTGATTAATAAGGAGTTTATTCAGATAAGATATTTTTTGTCATTATTATATTACGTCCTGCTTGGGAGTTTTAATCCAGACTTTGTAATGGAAATCAATTTGGTGAAGGAGGAAAAAACACTTGAAAAACTTTCTTTAAATTTTAAAGAGATCTAGTGCCCTGCAGAAGTATTTATAAAACTGGATCTTTGTCATATTTTCTCTTAAATAAGGGTTTTCGTGGTGTTCCAACACAATTTAGTTGAACAGTTTGAAAGGGGAAGAAAATAGGATGCATGGTGTTCAAAAGTATGCTACAAATATAGATTGGAGGTGAATCCGTCTGAAGTTTTAGCCCATATATTAAATTCATTCAGACTGAAGAAGCAAGGTTAAGTCTTTGAACAAATTCTGGCTTGGATTAAAGCCTGGACTTTGACTGGGCCATTCTAATATATTAAGTTACTTTCATTTAATAATACTCAGATGTAGTTCTACACTCTAGAAAGGGTATTTGGGCTGTAGTTTATGTTATCGACTTTTTCTTTTACATTAATCTCACTTAATTCCTTTGGCTTAGTGATGGCGTTTGAACTTAAAGCAACTTTTTACTTTGACTTGAAAAAATCAAGTTCAATGCCGCTTTCGTATCTGACGTCACGACACAAGCTTCACCAGGGGCAGATCCAGTACCAACCAGGGCGCTGTGGTGGCGAAGGGGAAAAGCACAACCCACATGAGGAGACCTTAGTCCTCGACGCAGTCATCGCAGGTTCGATTCCCGACCCGATGACCTTAGCTGCACGTCTTCCTTCTCTGTCATGACCTGGTTTTCTGTCTGACTGCCCTCAAACAAAGACCACTAGATCCACTAAAACCTTTAAAAGAACATATTCCTTATTAGTTTCCTTCTTTATCTGAAGTAACTAAATGATTTGAGCAAGACTGACTTAAATTGGTCAAATTAAATCAACTTAATAAACTAAGTTGGATAAACTTAATTGAATTAAATTGAATTAAATTTTACAATTGAATTGAATAATTGCTTATTTAGGCTCATTTTTCTGCCAGAAGTTAAACCTCTGTCATCGCTCTCAGGTAACAGTCAACTTTAAAGGGTCGTTCTGTATTTAACTCCATGCATTGTCCCCTGTTCCCACTGGGGAACAATAAGCATCACCACAGCATGATGCTGCCACCACCGTGTTTCACCCTGGAGACTGTTCTGTGTTACTTTTCCATTCTGCGTGTTGACCAGAAAGTTCCAAATCATTTTATTTTGGAGTGTCAAAGTAAAAATGAGATACTACTAATGCACCTTGCTTCTCTTCCACTTCACAAACACCTTCTACGCTGGGCTGCCTCATCTATATGCGGATAAATTGAGTTTGAGTAACTTTTCAAGGCGCCGCAGTCCGTCAAAATTTAGTTTAGTCTTCGTCTTCCCACTCCGAACCCGAGAGCGTCGTTCCTCAAACAGCTCCGACTGGAGCTGCGCATTAAAGATTTAGGCCACAGTCGGATGAAAAAGAGCAAGAAATGTCCTCTGTTATCTCTCTTCACTGTGATTGTGACTCAGACTGCGCGCGGCGCCTGTCCTCTGCCCGGCGAACAAATCTCCAGCTGGGTTTGAAGGCGGAGGCCGGATGGGTGGCACTGCCACGGGAACTCGGAGACGATAGATGAAAGAGGGCAGGAACAAGACTAATTGTTCTCATTACAGAACAAATAAAAATCAATAGCTCTCAAAGCAAAAAGGGGGGCAGAGGGAGGTAAGGGGCAGGGGGAGCGCAGCTTGGAGGGCGCTGTAGTTATTGCACAGGAGTGGATTCTGTCGGAATTGCGAGCGGCGGGCGAGGCGCAGTGGAACCGATCACATTTGAATGCTAATTCCGACGTAGGACAGTTAGATTAATAGATGTGGCGGTCCGGCACTGGGCCTTTCCCCGCGTACGAGCTGAGGGGGCGTTCGAGATTGAAGTTTTAAAAGCAATTAAATGGGAAAACACATCATGGGGAGGGCAGGAGGGGAGAAAAGGAAGAAGAAGAAGAAAAAGCAGAGATATTTCCCCAATTTTTTCAAATTAAAGCAGGAAATTTCATTACCAAGGGGAGCATATTTTACACAGGCAATTACAAGGTTAATACATCTTCGACACCCCTACTTGAAGTCCTCATATATTTGTTCAGGGATTTTGTTCTTGTGTTTTAGTTTAATTGGCTGAGGAGATGCTGGATAGAAAGTCTGTGTGGTGCGCACACACACCACACACACAAAACAAAACTTCACTACCATGTATTATATATCAGATCAACTCGCACACGTTATCCTGACCTTTTCTCGAAACTTTTTATGCAGTAGCTCTTATCAATCTTTGGAATCTGATGAAATTTTTTGGATTTTTCTCGCAAAGTGTCCCCACGTTGGCTGTCGAGAACCATCGAAAGTCTCGCTGCTCACACACATACATGCGCATTCTCCCACCATTTCTGCTTAGAGTTTCAGTGACATATTGGCAGCAGAAAGTATGTGTGTGTCTGTGTGTGTGGTTGTATCTCAAAACGGCTTCGGTCTGGCTTTTCTCTGACACAGATGACAGCATTATGTGCATGGATTGTGTGTGTGTGTGTGTGTGTGTGTGTGTGTGTGGTTCCCCTCTCCATACATGCAGAACAGCTCTCACTCATGAGTTTTCTTTGACACGGTGAATAACAAGTAGCTAATATTCACTTTTTAAAAATTTTTTTGAATGCATCTGCGACACGCGACGCCATGAAACTCAACAAAAACCAACTTTTAAGGTGTTTCCAAGAGCTTAATGAAAAAAAAAAACAACAACTCCCTAATAAGTTTGTAATACTGAGCCGGTTCCTCGCAGATCATTTCATCGCCGCCCCTCTCAGAGTTTCCTCCCTGTCAGCTTGTTTTCGTCTGATTTAGCCCTGTCGTACATCCGCAGAGACGGCGCGCCGTATGATAGAAACTCAACAGTGAGGCAAATTGGCAGAGCCACAGAGGGCGGATCGACAGCGAGAAGACAAGCTGGGAAGGAGGCGTAGAGCAGAGGAGGCAGTGTGAAAAGATACGGAGACGATGACGGAGAGAGAGGCTGTGTTGGTTTATATAACATCTCCACCGTGGTCTTTGGCATGCGTCAGGATTGGGGGGGGAGGTTGAGCCATCAATCACTCCATCTGTGTAAAATCACGAGCTGACTCCAATATTGCTAAATATTTATACTGTCACATACACACAGGCGTGCAGATGAAAAGAGCCATTCATTAGGGCCTTCTCAGGCCTGTCAGCCTTGGAGATGGAGATTAGAGAAGCAGCCTCCCACTGTGCCTGCCTCTCCTCTCACCGAGCTGCTCCAGCCCTATATATAGAGCCATCAGGACGATAAATATCTCCAGCATGCCTCTTTTAGGTAAACACCCAGTAAATACGGCAGAGAGGGATCGGGAGAGGCTCGGCTAAACGGGCCGGTGCGTCCATGGGTGCGTGTTTTGCGTAGTCGCACGGCGGGGGAAAACAAAAACACAATAGGGACGTGTCGTCTTACGTTTTCTACATAGAGCTGTAGGTGAGCGTTGATGCAGCGGGGATCGGTCGTGTTGTAATTTTACTTCATATTCTCCGTTGAAGGTTAACGCAGCTGAGTCGACCATGTTGCTGCGACATTATGAATGCTTTCTCCTGCTGAACTGGAACTGAAATTTCAAAAGTTTTTGGAATTCTAGAATTTTTATTTATTTTTTTCCCTCATTTTGTCCACAAGTTTTTATGTAGTTTGTGGGGATTTTTGTGAGATGGAGCAACACGGTTTAAGCCAAGGCATGTTTGTTTTCATAGCACCGTTCATACACACAGTTTTTCAAAGTCTATACAGGCAAAAAAAGAAAGAAAAAGAAACGAAGGATAGAAGGGGTAAAAAACACCTTACACTACAAAAACACAAAATCTTACCTTGTATTTTCGGTCAGGTTTCTTGTGCAAATATCTTGGTACACTTGAAATAAGGCAAGAGTAATTTATAAGTAGCTTTTTACCAAGATATGAGAGCTTGATTTAAGTCAATAATTCCTTAATATTTATGACTAAGTACAAGTTATAAGTAAAGTAATCTTACATGAAACATTACATTTTGTCCAAACTATAACTTGTAATATGGTTAAAAAAAGAAGAAAAAGCTTGTTCCACTGGTAGATTATTTTCCTTATTATGTCCCTTATTATAACTTAAGATATGGGAAAATAAAATAAAAAAGATATTTGCAATAGAAATGAGAATAAGAATATTTGGTAAGATTTTGTGTTTCTCCAGTGTATTTGCTAACGAGACAAACAAAGCATCACATGGCTATAAAAACAGCAGGCATGATTCCAGAAATGAAAGAAAATTACAAAAAATTAAACCAATAAAACGCAGAGATGTGGCAGAAAGTACAAAGTAGTGTACAGTAGTGAAATAAAAAGAAAATGAGACATGGTTTTCAGGGTTGTTGTTTTTTTTTTACACAAATATTTTTTACACAAATATACAACAGTGTTGTATATTTGTTGTCAGCCTCCATTACAAAACTGAGGCGTAAGGATGGTTAATTTAGTCTCGATTTAAATCCAGCTGTTCTGTGAAGGCCTCAGAGGTTTCTCAGCGAGCATTAATGTACAAACGGTATAGTGAAGATCAGGCACTGCAGACCGGTCAGGGAGAAAGTCGGTGGGAAGTTTAAATGTTTCAATGTCTCACTGAGATTTCCAATCGGCAACCTGAAACAACTAAGACACACTGTCCACCTTAAGTGGCTGGAGGAAAAAGGAGAATATTAATCAGAAAAGCAGCCAAGACAATGTGAAGAGATCCACAGTTCAGGTGTGAGAATCTGTTGGTAGTAAAACTTATTCAAGTCAAGTGGCGAGAAGAAACCTTTTGTTTTTTCAAAGAAACTCTCTTTGCAGTTTCCAACAGGCCCATAAAGACGAGTCACAACCCCCACAGTTTACATCAACGCCTATTGGTGTGTTTGAATGGCCCAGTCAAAGTCCAGACCTGACATCATCTGAGATTTTGTGACAAGACTTGAAAACAGCTGATTATAGATGCTGTGTTTGTTGAAGAATAGGCAACAGCTTCAGTCTAAAATGTCCCCCGAACTCCCTGCAACTTTTCAGCAGCAAATGTTTGTATGAAGTGTTGGCTCAGGTGGGCTTGGTAAACTTTTCAGAAATCTGTTAATGAAACGTTTTGAAAACCATTTACTTTTTTTTCCTTTTATATCCCACCTTTGCACTCTAATGTGTCAAAATTATGGAATCCCAATAAGTAGAAGTTTGTGACTGAAAATTGAGAAATTGTTTTGAAAATATGTTTTTTGGAGGGGGTTTTTTTTTGCCAAAGAATATATACTTGTTATACCTCCCATACAGAAATGTTTGTAGTAAAAAATCTCACAAATAAAAATAAATAAATAAAATATTCTACCTCTAACACAGTTATGCTTTTATACCTGGAACGGATTCACCAATATTCAATTTTCTGTCATAATTTGTTTGCATTTGTCTGAAATGCAGTAAAAATGCCATAAAAAGGCAACGTTCAGGACGATCAGCGCTTCAAGGTGCTTATCCTGCAGTTAAGCACTCAGAAACATTTACTTTTTAAATCAAATGAAAGTTGGGTGTGACAGTTCAGGTTTAGCCATTGTATCCCTGACACAATGTTGGGTAAATTGTTGCTTTGATTAACTAATAAAAAAAAGTTTTATCTTTAAGCATCTAATTCGAAACATTTAAAAGACAAGCATTCTTTTAGCGTCATCAGGTTGGTCTTTTCCCCCGTTTGTTTCCAAGTCTGGACTTTTTCTGCTGCGACGTTTTAAAGAACCCCATCTTCGCCTTCTTTGTTTGTCGCGTCTCGATGTTCATTTCATCCACCATGACGGACCTCGGATCAGCGCGCCGTCCGGGCCCCGGCAACAAAAAGACATCAGCAACATTATCTTCACACTGTAATTACCCAAAAAAAGGTGGTGGGGGATTGTGGGGTGGGGGGGATTTCATTTTGATTAGCCGAAAAGCTTTTATTCTCTAACTCACATCCATAATTAATCATTAAATCATGGGAGAGTTACTGAGAGGGATAGATGGGGAGCCGGGAGAAGAAGTGGAGGGGGGGGATGTGAAAGGAGGATGGAGGGATGATGGAGGGAGGGAGAAAGGGAAGAGGCACGCAATTATCTGCAGAAGTTTGACATCGCCAGTAAATCCACAGAGCTGCCTGACGTTGCTAATTAAAGAAGCAATCAAAGGTCCACCTCCAGAGCTTTTTGAGAGGAAGACGAGCGAGAGGGAGGAAGAAGGGAACGGGACAGAAAACAAGAGGACGGACGTCTTCTGGGGAGAGTTGGAGAAGAAAAGGAGGGAGGAGGGTGTTATAATCTTTGTTATTGTTTCCATATGTCAACCTCCCTGGACTCCAGGCTGAGGCTCATACACGTTCATTTCTTTATTTTTTTCCTGCTGCATCCTGGCCATCACGCCGGGATCATTCCTGACCTTCATCTGGAGAGTCGCAAATAGCTGTTGATTTGCAGCATGAGGGGAAATAACCGCTCTCCAAGCCAAAGTAATGCATTAGTCATATCTGGTTAGTCATTTTCAAACCTGAAACGATGCGTCTGGTGATGCTCTATCCACGACATCCAATCAGCGATGTGACCCCACCAGTCGTCAGGTGTTTCAGGCCTTTCGCCGTCGGACCCCCTCTGCCTGGCGCGCCGAGCTTGATCGGAGAAGAAGGGGGGTCTTTTTCTGTTAGCCGCGGCATCAGCCTCCCACACGTTTGCTCTTTTTAATCCACAGCCAGCCATGGAAAATTCCAGCAGCCTGTGCATATCGCGCGAGGTGATTCTCTTCTCAGTTTGCCCTCACGATTCAAGGCGCAGGGGTTGAGCTCTGAGACGAAGATCTTCTTTTTTTTTTCTGCAAAAGCTGCTGAATGCATGGAGAAACCTCTAAGTGTCTAATAAAGCCTTCAGGAAATGGTTAGCGCTCATGTTTTGGACTCATGTTCAGAAATGAACTTGGACTGCAGAAATAAGTCAAAACATTATTTGGTTTTAATTGTTTAAATGTTCTAATAAAAAAAAAAACTAAATTTCAGCTCCTGGAGATGTAGATCAAATAAAGGCACATCTCTGTAAATGTTAATGTCATTAAGAATTCATTAAATGCAACTCAAAACCGAAAGGTTTTTAATGCGTAAATGCAGGCCGACTGAAAAGTGTGTAAAGTTTTCGCATTCAGAACTCTGTGGATTCTCATTTGGTGTGAATTACTGCATCAGTGCAGCATGGCATGGACGGGAGCACATTGTGGTTCTGCTAAGATGTGGCGTACGCCGTGGTTGCTTTGGCAACAACCTCCAGCTTTACTCCAGCTGCTGGGAACTATCTATGTTTCTTGTGCATCTTTCTCTGCTGTAGGTTTTCCTTCCACTTAACTTCCCATTATTACAGCTGGATAAGGTGCTCGCTTTTTGGCTTGATTTTTTTTTACCCCCTTTGTGGAGGTGCAGTCTGCTAGACAATTGTCAAGTCAGCATTCTGCTCGTGGAAGCCATAACCGTATATTTCTGTTTCAAAAAATTCTTCTTTTTTGTTTTGTCATATTCAATTTTTCTGAGAAGTTCAATTTTAAGTTTTTATTAGCTGCACACCATAATCGTCCAAATAAATAGAAATAAGCAGTTCAAATATATCACTCTATGTATAATAAATGCAGCACTTTCACTTTTTAAATTAATATTGCACTGCAATGCAGCTGTGATACAGGTTCATAGCTTTTACAAATTATACAAATTTCAAACTAAACTTGTGTTTAAAAAATTATATTTTAATCTCCAGTAATACAGTAGCTGAAGATTTTCTTTTTTCTTTTCTTTTTTACCGCACTCCGTTTTTTCAACAATAGCAGGAGAAAGCCGCCTTGAGAGATCAAAGCCGGGATAGTTTTCTTCATTATATATATTTTTCTTCTTCGCCTCCCTCCGGTCTCCTCTTCACCTCCTTCTTCCCTCTTCACCTCCCCTCTGTCTCATTCTCTTTGTGTTTCCCTCCGTCTCTCCGGGGGCACGGACCTGGGGGACTGGAGGTAGATAGAGTTAGTGTGGACCAGATTACTCTCACTCCAGGTCATCCTCTGTCAGCAGAAAAAGAGCTGAGAGCAGGACACTGACCTGCGTTTCCTCTGACCAGTTCCACTCAGCGCGTGTGTGTGTGTGTGTGTGTGTGTGTGCGTGTGTGTGTGTGTGTGTGTGTGCGTGTGTGCGTGTGTGTGCGTGCGTGCGTGCGTGCGTGCGTGCGTGCGTGTGTGTGTGTCACCTCTTGAGCCCTCTCTACAGTATTTCATTGTTTTGGGGGAGGATTTGTTGTTGTAGTATTCTGTCTGAATGACCCCTTTATGAGAAAATGTTTTCACAGTTATGGTCAGGGACATGGATGTCATGATTTATTTTTTTACTTTTACTTAATTTATTTTTAACCACTCTCCTTTTTAAAGGGCAGAATGTTTAGCCCAACGTTACAACTGCAATCATTTTCAAAATAAAGAATTGATTGGTGATCAGGACTTATTTCTGGTAGTTTCTCTTTGCTGGCATGAAAATAAATGAACTGACCAGGGCACAGAATGACTTGAAGGAACTAAATAAAAATCGAAAAGTTTGAGTTGTTGCGTAACATTGACTAAAGATCTGTTTAAACATCAATCTGAGGCGTTTAAACAGAAGAAAACGATATCAGCTGTCAAGCATGGTGGTGGCTGAATCAGCTTGATGCAAATACACTGGTGAGGAACTTATTCATGCATGTATATAAAAGCAACTTTTCATCAGTTGTTGATTATGAACAAAAAAAGAACAAAAAATTTTTCTTTTCTTTTTTTTTGCTTCATGGCTGTAATTGAAGTTGCTAACATTACTACTAGAGAGAATAATTAACCTCAAAGAGAAACCACACATGCACTGGGAGAGCATACAAACTTCATATCAAAAGAAAAAACAGGCTGGGATTTGAACCTATGGCAACAATGCTAAAACAGCTACGCTAACCCTAATGCTACAGGAGCAGCCTTCTTCTAAACATATTGTGGTTGAAATTACATAATCGTGATAAATAGATGGATAGATCATTAAAAGCTTCATGTTAAGTTTTTGTTCATTTCTGTGTCTCATCCTGTCATATACCGAGTTTTGTTTCGGTTTATTAACATGTGGCATGTTTCTCTGGGTAAATATTTGTTTTTCGTCCTTTAATTTTTTTTTTTGCACAAAAGTGTTTTTGTTAGAATAAACTCCGCCTGACTTTCCTGACTTCTGGCCCGTCTTATCTGCTCAGGTTACTGTCAGTTAAAACACGCAGCGCCGTCCTCGCGCTACCGGATTACAGAGACGGCAGCTTCTTGATTACAAGCGGCTGACATTTGGTGTGTTTTCTGAAAATCTGACTAAAGTTTGCTCAGCTGTGTGTGGGAGGAAGTCTTAATATACCAGGAAACAAACAAATATTGTTTTGTATTCCGGAGGGGGTTTTATTTTTTATTTTTTGTTGTTTGTTTTGTTTCTCCAGGCAGCGCGTTAAGAAATATTTAAGAGTCTACTTGTAAAGGTTTGAGTTTAAAGCTGAAACTGATCCCACAATAGGAGGTTTGTAAACAACAATGATTCATCCTCCTCGCTTTTATTACACATAGAAAAAAAAAGGTGTTTGGGACGGAGTTTTGATTTCCTAGCCAACTCAAACTCCTCCATCGATCTGAGACGATGCTGAACAATAGACTGTGGAGGGTTTTTACGCTGCCTTAGCGTGTTATTTAATAACTTTTCCACAGTCTGTCACGTTACAACCACAAACTGCAATGTATTTGACGTGGATCGTTTTAACACAAAGTAGTGGAAGGAAATAAATAATCTTTTAACAAATAAGATTTAAAGTCTGGTGCATGTTAGTATTCAGACCTGTGGTGTTCGTGGTAGTGACCCCTTGCAGAGGAATCCTTGCATATGCTTCTTTTGCTAAATGGCTTAATGTTAATCAGATTTGATGTGAACATTCTTTTTGTCTTGCCACTGATTGTAAATTCATTTATGTCTGAGCCATTCTAACACATGTACCAGGGTGCCTGCACGTCCTTAAAAAGACTTGCGTGTAAAACTAAGGCCTTAAAATGTCATGAATTCTTTTTTTAAAATGAGGTACGTTAATCACAGGTCTTAAATTTTGTCGTGGCAGGACTATTTAATCTTGTATATTCTAACTCGTTTTTCATTTTCTTTCTCAAAAGTTTGAGACATCTTCATTGCGTTCTGTGACTTGAGACGGTTGAAGCTACCACTAATGAGCTGCTAACATTCCCTTGCTAGGTAGCCAGGTGTTTTTTTGTTTTTTTTTTGCGTCTTTACATGCAAATTTATTGCCAGTTGGATGAACATTTGTCTTCACCGTTGACTCGGTTCTGTCGCCAACCCATTCTGTTCAAAAAAGCTTGGCACTCCAGGAATTAAAGCTGTAGAGAGCATCGCGAGATATACGATTTTCTTCTGTACATTTTTGTTGTGAAATTTCTTTCAGGATAGTCTTCAGAAAAGGTTTTAAAAGCCTTGAATTTGAGTTGGTGAAACCTGCATAAGCCCTGTCTATATACTTTGATCTAAACTAGGATGTTGAGGTTCTAGCTGTAAGTTTAGGGTCGTCTTGCTTGAAGCTGTAAATTGTGGAAAATGCTGGCAGGAGACAAACCTTCCATGTCAAGTAGACGCAGTTGGATGAACTATTTAAGACTCTAATTTGTAATAAAGCAGATTATGTAAAATATTAATCAACAGCATTTCCTTTGACTATCAGCCAAAGTCACTCAGATTAGCGCTGGCCTTCAGAGTCATTGGTGCTCCGGTCCTGAGGGCCTTCCATCTGTCTGTGCCCTCGTTCTCTCCTGGTCCTTCGTCCTTGGTGTGTTTTCAGCGTTTCTCCATCCGTCTCTCCGCCCTGTCCACCCGATGTCAATCTGGCCGCTGTGTAATTGGTTGCTTTCTGGTCGGCCGACCTGTCCTAGGTGGCGTTGATTCATGGAGTTTGTAAAGGTGAGAGTAGCGATTGTCCCAAGCAGACAAAGTAGAGCCGTCACTGACTGGACCTGAGCTGACCTGCACACACACACACACTAACACACACGCATGCATAGGTAGCACTTTTGGCTTTGCTTGAGAGAGTCCAAGAGATGAGAGAGAAGCAAGGGAAGGTCGTCCAGTGGCTCAATCAGAAAAGATGATCAAACGTTAAGAAAACGACCGCAGTTTGTCATTACTCTTCAAATCTCAAAACCTTCGTTTGCTTCTTTTAAAGCTTCGACACAAATAAAAAAATATTTACTGACAATAAAATTAATGAAATAACATTCATTCGCTGACGTAGATTAAAACACCCACCTGCATACACGCTTACACACTCTCCCTGAGCACCCAGTCATTCACCCCATTGCTGGTGACCTGGATACACCCAGAACTGTCACTTTATCTACTTAGCAGTGTCACCTTCAAACACACACGCACGCACACATGCATACGCGCACGCACACAGAGGATCCTCCTGGTTTGTAAAAACATCTCCCCATGTTTGTGTCCCGTTCAGGCGTCTGCGTTTAAAGGTTGTGGCTTTTTATCTGTAATTGAAGGGAATGGTCTGGTAAAAGGATTGTAAAGAGGTCTTTTTGTGGCGTCTTGATCATAAGCTCTGACTTTTTCATGGTGCTGCCATTGACCCGCTAATTGATTTGGAGAGCATCTCATTCTGCCTCTAGTTTGACACAGTTTAATTGACTTTGCTTGCCGTAGCGTCTGTTCAGGTTGATTTCTTTGTCTTTTATTTCCGTGCATGCGTGTGTGTATGTGTGTGTGTGTGTGTGTGTGTGTGTGTGTGTGTGTGTGTGTGTGTGTGTGTGTGTCTGTACTTCTGAGAACCAATTAGCATTTACAGTGAGGTTACAGTTGAATTTAGGGATTACAGCCACGCTGTCCTCAGGATGTAGCCGGGCGTGCGGCTCCCCTGATTACGCCAACGCGTGCTCGCAGGCTCACATTTGCGTCGAGGCTGACCTGTATTACAGCGGGTGTAATTGATTGTGTGTGCGCCGGTGTCTCCGTGTTAAGGTTAATTTCTCTAACTGCTGGTAAGTGCTGTCTGACCGCTCCCCCGGCGGCCTCTCCGAGCTGAAGTATTGCCACTTAGAGACCCCCTGCACCCCTCCCAACACAGGCCAGTCTATTGATCCACTGATCAATAATTGCATCTGCGCCACACAGTGAGCACAGCAAGGCTCCTGCACTGACCTGCTGGTGCCACACTAAAAGTCACACCTTGGAAACGGTTGTCAAAATGCAGCCAAGCGATCATTTAAGGGTCCTTGAAGGGGATCCAGAGGGGTCCCAAGCAAAGCGAGGGTTACTTCTGCTGCTGTGGCATTCATTTAGCGCATCTGGGGGATTGCTTCACTCTACAGAGAGGACAGTTGTGTTGCGTACAAAATTATCTGGTTCTTGTTGCAAGTGATATTAGGTTGTTGTAGAATAGCAAATTTGTATATTTCAGATTTTAAAAAAGAAATCATAAAAATGATTTGACAAGATGACCATTTATCTGAATGCCGTGTTCAGAAAGCAGCCTGTTTGAGTCCCGTTTGTGACACCAAAATTGTTGTGGAATTTCTTATGAGATTTAATAAACAATGAGAATTTATTACCAATTTGCAATTTATCCAATTGCAATTTATTACCACTGGCAATTGGGAGAAATGCACAATATTAACAGCTCAGGGAAGCTCAGCAGAGAAATGTTCTCCCCTCTAAACTCACAACAAATGGGCAGAGATTTCTTCTCCAGTCTAGGTTTTATCTTCTTATACAGCTGAACAAAGATTGTCCAAAGAATATCCCTTCGCCAAAGCTGCTCTACATAACCCAAAACATTTCATTCAGAAAATGTCTTCTACAGGCCACAGTGACAACACATTGGCATGGTGGTGGCACCATCGTCGTGTGTGGCTGTTTTCGGGACAGATGGTATTACATCATTAAGTGAAATGGATAGACGGATTGGTGATTTTGCAGCAGAGACATCCTCTAAATATCTCCACCATCATTTTACAATCCAAACAGCATCAGTCACTCCCAGCCTCCGCTTCCCCGTCTTCCTCCTGTTGTTTCATTCCTCTCAGGGAGCCTCCATCTTGTTTCAGATCACAGGCAATAAAGCAGCCTGCCTCTCTGTGTCGATCTCATTCCCCCTCCGACTTCCTGTTAAAGGAATCAGTCAGTCAGAGCACTCAAAACACATATTAAACAGGCATCAGCCTCTCGCCGGGGCCAAATCACGCTGTTCAAATGTTGTTCTTCCACCGGGAGCGCAGGACAACTGAAGAGATGGGATCTGCAACATTAACTTGATTCACGGCCGCGGCGACTGAGTGACACTCCATAAACCTCAGCGGGGCCCGCCGCCAGTGGCCCGCCGACAGCGCCCCGTGGCTAATGTGACACACGCTAGCCCCGCCGTCCCCGCAGCGGAGCGGCTCACACACTCCGAAACCCTCGCACGGGCAGGCGCATACAGAGACGAATGCAGTGCAGGAGCACACACTCTTCAGACAACGCAACGATAAAGGCTGATCTCTTACGCCACCCACATTCCAGCACACACACACACACCTGTAAATTCAGGCCTCAAAGCTGAGAATCTAGAGGTTTAACAACCTGAAATGGCAGCGCTCTCTCAGATTTGCACGCTTTCAAACGGCTTTTATGGTAATGCGGGAAGAAGCTGCACAGTTAGAGTTATTGTCTCCTGCAAGCCGACCTCTCAGCTCGCAGCGTTTCGGCGTAGGCAGTTAGCATCGGTCCCGTAGCTCCTGTGTAAATAGGTAACCTCCGCTTCTCAAAATGCCAACCTGTTCTGGCTCTCTGTGACAGTGCTGACTCCCTCCACTCTCTAACTACAGGGCTTGTCACTAGAGGTGCAAATGGAGGGGTCTGAATTGATATTTACCACACAATGCTGGCACTGTGCAGCAACCTCACTGCAAGGTCTTTTTTTGGGGGGGTGAATTTGTTCATGAGGAAATTAAGAATATCTTTCCGCTATGTTGAAGGAGATGGAGTTGCACAACAACAAAAAAATAAAACAAATGTGTTGTGATAAAAGCCTTAAAATACAGTATTTATTGCAGAAGCATATTCCTACATTTCCTTGTTATCCTCCTCAATTGTGTGTAGCAAAATAAACTTGGCTACTCCTCCAGGTCTTGTTTGTCGCATTCCTGGTTGTTTGAAACCTTTTGACTAATTGTGAATAATAGAGATCAACACACATACATCTTACTTGAAATGCATGTTTCCGTGTCTTTCCAGTTTTGAACACGGGCTTGGAGAAGTGGTTGAGAAACATCAGAAATGTGATGATTTAATGTTTAGGAAGTCATGGGTTGTTGCATACAGTAAATAAAATGATGTATTGGGTCTGACAACAAAAAAGCCACAAACGACAGACGTAGCTTCAACATAGCTCCCATGCCCTCCATCGTTGGGTTGTGTTTGTGTCGGATCACGACGGACTCTTGTGACGACGACACCCTCCAGAGTTGTTACTCAATTGTAGTGGAAAACCACCGGAACTGCAAAGAGCAACTGGAAATGAGTTGAGTCACACTGCTAGGTGCTAGTAGAAAGTGGTCGTTAGGTGTGTGTGGTTGTCCTCAATGGACTGGCGGCTTGATGTGCCCCGCCTCTCGCCCAATGACCACCGGAGATGGGCACCAGCTCCCCATTGACCCTACAAGGACAAGCAAGGACAGACAACGGATGGACGGATAGAAACATAAAGTCCATCTAATATACAGTGAGGTGAAAAAAGTTCCTGGGCTATGAATACTTTTGTGTTTTTGCAACGGATGGACGGATAGAAACATAAAGTCCATCTAATATACAGTGAGGTGAAAAAAGTTCCTGGGCTATGAATACTTTTGTGTTTTTGCAACGTCACTCCTTTGTTGTCTCTTCTTAAAAGCGGTTCGATTAGCTTTAGGTCACAATACATCCTCACCTCTCCAAAACGAGAACGACTTCATCTCTGTCTACTTAAAAGCAGCAGGACTTCTGCCTCGTCAGAAGTACTTTACGCAACTCTACTTTAGAGTCAAAAATATCTCCTGAGTGTGTGTCATGCAGAGAAGAAATAGGAGTTTTATGCCAGAGAGAAAGATGAGCAGTCAGAATGTCTCATCTTTTGCTGACCTATGAAATAAAAATCTGTGGGTTTTTTTTATGTGAAGCGCTAATACAACAGGCAGTTTTGGTGGATAGTATTTCAGAGAAGTCCAGAAGACTCCGAATTTTGTGAAATTTCGTTTCTTGAAACTGCGGGGCAAACTATCGGACTGCTGACGAAGAATTAGTGGTGACCGCAGGTGTTTGGGTTTGGAGATATCCGAGTATGAAACTCACAAGGGAGAAGAGGGCGATGGCTCAGATCCACTTTGTAGCACGAGCCTGACTTTCTAATCACATCGTCAACCTTGTGAGTTGAGGACATTAAATGTCAGGGGACGATGGGAGCATCAGTGATTGATGAGTTTGTTTCTGTATGTACCGTTCTGTTTGTGTGATCCCATAGCTGCCCCCAGGTGTAAGCCTTGTATCTCTAAATGTCAAGTCCTCCCAAGTAAAAAAAAAAAGAAAGAAACAAAAAGCAAGTTTTGGTGTGTTACAAAGATTTGAGAGTTTTTGGGGGACTTTACAAGGTATCATAAACCTAGAAAGCTCCTCTTCCTAACAGGAATTTGTGCCTCTTCTCACTTATTGCAAATTAAGTTCAGCTTTCAGCAGCTTAGTCGTGAACAGAGGCCCCCACCTTTTTTCTTTTTTTCTTTTTTTTCTAAATGTCTCAAATCAAATCCCCTTTTTTCCCGCATAGATTAGCCTACAAGTGTCTGAGCCAGGCGCTGTTTAAACAATGGCATTTCTAACACTGTTCCTATCACCTTGGAAACGCCATGGCAACCTGTGATGTGAGAGGGCACAGTGTGGCTCAATTAGCAGCAGCTGTATCTCACCACGCTCCGGCAGCAGCAGAGTATCTCCATATTCTTTCTGCTTTCAAGCCCCTAAGTGACACAAATATATGAAGTGTTACATCGCCTTTAATGTCACTTTAGGTTCCCATGATTTTTTTTTCTCTTTCCTCCCATCATATTCCTTCTCGTGTTGATGGATGCACACATACAAGCAGCAAGTCGAATAGATATTCAGTAATGATAACCAACAATTCAACAACCTCCAGTTTTTGTTCAATTTTGACCTGCTAGTTTCACTTTTAGCTTATTCAGATTTCTCTTTACCTTAGGAAAGAATTAATTGCTCAAACTATTTATGTTGCGCTCAGAGGTATTGCGCTGTGTGTGACACAGCGGAGTTGTAAAATAAGGTGCCAGTGCAAGAAAGGACAAACGTATATCATCTTTTTAAGCTGTATTTTGCACCTTAATTTAGCAGTTAGCACGGTTAGCATGCCTAGCTCTAAACACCTGTCTCTGTGCTTATTCCAGACAATAGACATTCGTACCTTTGCTCTGAGACATCCAAGGCCAGCATAACATAATCGAAGGACTTGGAAGTTTGACCATAGCAACCTTGTTTGCCTCCATTTATCCTTCCTTTCATCTGCTGATAAACTAAGCAGTTAATTAGTTCCCAACATTTATACAGCTTCTTTCACGTCTTGGAAGAACATCTTACAGATACTGAAATTAACTTTTGAGTCTTCTTCTCAAAGTAATAACTTCCATACTGAAAAGTGTTATTGTCAGGGTTACATATTAGCTCTTGGGTATGGTTCATTCTCTGATGCACAAAAGATTAGATTTTTCACTATCCAACAAACCAATCACAAATCAAAATGGTCCGACTCTGGTCACTAGTCAGTAGTTTGTTTTTTCCCCTTGATTCATTTCTAGCAGTCTGCCTTCTTGTTTCTAGAGGAAGTCTTGCTTTCTCTCGCTCTCTTGCTGCCTCACTGACCCTCAGACAGGTCTGAACAGGCTTTTCCTTTAAATAGTTTCTTACATCTCTGTCCTTCCTCTTCCTTTAAGCGCCACACTGACACTGAAAATGGTTAATGGCGAACGCTTTTCTCTAGTAACAACTTCCCTAGAAAATAGGGATTGGAAAAAGGATCAGATTTTTTGAGTTTCTGACTCAAACCACACTCTGTGGCTTTCCAGCTCTTGTTTTATTTCTGTGCTGGTTTTCTCTGAAAGACTCTTCAAAAATGTAACATGAATGCGTTTGTGTCTCACTAGGTATTGTGTCCAAGTCCTTCGAATGCCGTCTGAAAGGACAAGGAGCAACGTTTGTGGAGGCCGAATCTGTGGAGTCGCCCGAGCACAGGAAAGGCTCGTCGGAGGCATCCAGCCACGAAGAGGCCGTCCAGCAGGTCATCATCATCCAGGGATACGGTGAGGAGGACGTGGCCATCGACCAGGCCCTGGAGGAGTCGGCCGCCGCCACCCTGCAGACGCTGGCCATGGCCGGCCAGGTGGCCGAGGTGCTCCACATCACAGAGGACGGACAAGTCATAGCCTCGGGCAGGGAGGTGGCCTCGGCAGGGGCCCACCTGGCTGGAGGCAGCACCCAGTACGTGGTGGTGGAGTCCGGGGACGCCAGGAAGGAGTTGCATGCGGCTGCGGGTCAGAGTCACATCGTTTCCGAGTCGTCCACCGCCCTGGACGCTCTGCTCACTGCCGTTAGCGAAATGGGCCATCAGGAGAAAATGCAAGGAGGGGCAACCGTCGTTCATGAAGTGTTGGCCCCTGAAGCCTCGGAGGGAGCCCAAGCCGCCGTGGACGTGAAGCAGGAAGAGCAAGAGGAGGTGCAGGTCATCCAGGAGGCCCGCCACGAAAACATGCAGGAGGTGCTGAAGCTCGCCGCCTCCCAGATGATGAAGGAAGGTCTCACCCAGGTCATCGTCAACGACGAGGGAACCCATTACATCGTGACCGAGCTGGAGGACTGCACCCTGCAGGTAGAGGAGGCGGTGTACGGCGGTGCAGCTGCCGGGGACAGCGAGGTGCAGCAGGCGGAGCAGCAAGCAGGAGAGGAGATGGTGGTCTACTTGGACGGAGCTTCTCATAACATTGTCCTGGAAGGCTGAGGCCCACAGCAATGACAGTCCCTGTCTCACGTTCTGCTAAAGAGTGTCTTCAATATTGTCTCCCTCTTATAACATTATATCTGTTTTCTCAGATGATTGGAGCTATGCAACAAAAGAGCTTTTTCTGGTGCTACTCCTGTCAACTTGCAATGGTGACAGTCGCCAACGACTCATTTACGTCCATACAACTTAAGCAAACGTTTAAGCAATTCTTCCTTATGGAATATGTTTTCAAAGTTTTCCTAACACATGGATTTTGTTTTCCAGAGTAACTACATTGTTCTAAGATTTTGGTTCATTTTTGGCATGAGCTTTGTTTTGGGTCTAAAAGATGGAGGCAAATATTCGATTTTTTTGTCTCGAGTTCGTTCCTTATCACCGCAAACAAAACAGCTGAGATAATTTTGCGTTTTCTTTCCATGTTCTCCATCTCAGTCAATCTCTTTGCTTTTAGAAAAGCTTTGGGTTGATGTAATTTTTGACAATAAATATTGTGTAATTTTTTAACCAATGGTATGCTTTTTCTTTTTTTTCTTTTTTTTGTTCTACTACACTTCAGACATTCACATTGATTCTACAGTCAACGCTTGTATATTTTTCACAATTTTGTCTCGTTATTGGCCACAGACTTCAAGGTAGAATAACAAAAATGTGCTTGTAAAGTGGAAAGAAAACAGCATTGTTTTCCGATTGTTTTGTTTTTTTTTAAAGAGAAATCAAATATAGAAAGCATGATCTTCTTCACTCCGACACCCCTAAATAAAATCCATACATCTTTTTATTTCCCTTTCACTATTACTTTGTGTTGGTCTATCACATAAAACACAGTACTGTACCAGCAATATGCACACACACACACACAATGACTGATGGCTCCCATCATGTCTTCCGATCACCAGCAGTCATTACCTTCACCATTATCATTATCGTCGTCATGATCACCATCATCCACATTGTCGTGCTTTCACCCCACCACCATTCTCTTCTCGGTGTTCAACTCACTCTTCCCGTCTTTCTCTTTCTTTTTCTTTTTTTTTTTTCCACCCGCAGCATTTAGCACTGGAGGGAGAGTCGATACTCATTTAGGCTCCAACTTTCTAATGGTTAGAGTGGGAGAGAAAGACGACGGCCAGTCGCTAAAAGTTGAGGGGAGGAGGGAGGCGAGAGTAAGCACGGATACACACGGAGGGCATTGAAAGATCACCCGTCTAACACACATATACACACAGGAACGTGGCGGAGGGAGTGGGCAGGAGAAACGGATCTTGCAGCTGAAAGAGGAACGGAGAGAGGAACCTGTCATTTCAGCCGACACCTACACAGCCTCAGATCGGACCCAGTTTTTCTTCTCTTTCGTTCAGCTAAAATTGACACATTCGACATGTGAGCATCAAGAAGGGCAGCATCCACTCCTCAGGACACATCTTTGTTTTATGATGATGTACAGTCAGGCTTGCACTGGTTAGTCCTGGTTCGACTCTGGATGAGCCAGAAAAAAGTATTTCGCAGTGTCAGAAATTCAAAACTGACCCCAAAGAGAGTTTGTAGCTAATCCCTGTTTCACCTCGCTGTTCAGTCCAGACATTTCATTTTATATAACATGAAGCGCCTTGTTAAAGGAGTATTCATACCCCTTTAACATTTTAACACAGCAGTAGCGCAGCATGATGCCACCACTACCATGTTTAGCCATAAGGAGGGTGTTTCAGTGGTCTGATTAATGTTGCTTACTGTCACACGTAACGATTCGCACGCAGGCCAAACCATGTCATCGTCTTCCCATCTGACCAAAGCACCTTTTCACACACTTACTGTCCCCTACATGGTTTTCTGTATGACATTTCCATGTCAGCTAAAAAGTCACATTTTGGTCCAATATTTGCATAGTTAACATAAAGCCTGGATTACAGTATATGCTAACTATGTGGTCTCTAGAGGCAAGTGGTTGAACCGGATTTTGAGTTGATCTACTGTGGTACTTAAAATGCAATCAAAACCAAATCAAGTTTATTTGTATTACACATTTTAACACATAAAAGCACAAAAAAAAAAACAAAGATAGAAAAAACACCACACAGTAAACCAGTAAACATTACATTTTGTCAAGAGTCATCATTTATTATGGTTCAAAAGCAACTCCAAACAGGTCGGTTTTTAGCTTTGATTTAAAGGAACTCAGTGTTTCGGCTGCTTTGCAGTTTTCTGGAAATTTGTCCCAGATTTCTGGTGCACAGAAGCTGAATGCTGCTTCTTCATGTTTGGTTCTGGTTCTGGTGCTGCATGATTTAATTTGCAATGAGAACAAATATGAGGACAAATGTTGGCAAAGCACTATAGGAGGTACATGGTCTTATATCGATTATAAAGTATATAAGTGGTTTTTGACATAACAAGCATCAATGTTTCCCCTCTACTGTACCCATAATAGGAATGTGTGTCTGGGCCTGTGCTTGTACATAATCCTGCATATCTTGTCTGAGGGATTGTGTACTGTGCCGTGTTCACTCCCCCTGCCTGACCCTCCCCCCCCCCCACACACACACACACCCTGTGTTTCTCTGTAATCAGGGCTGGATGGGCTCATTATTAACTGCGGCAGGCCACTCGTGTGACATGGAAGAGGGAGAAATTAGCAGCTGTCATCCAGTGATGAGTTCATTTCCTGACAGGCCTCTGCTCTGAAGAATCCTGCTGCAGACGACCAGACAGCTGATGGAAACCTGCCGCCGGAGCTTAATTGGAGAGCCGGAAAAGGCCAGGAAGTAGGGAGAGGAGGAGATGCGAGGGTAGGATGCAGAGAAAAGAAGTGAGGTGAGGAAGAAAGTAAACCGTGAAATGTAATGTTTAGAGCGCATATCCTGTCAAAAGGGAAGCAGAATTTTGATGTTCTTCAGTATTTCTCTATTGTTTTCATGTTTACTGTAAAAGCTGAGCAATATTTTTAGAGCTATCAGCTGCCTCACTAAGTTCAGTGGTGCCTTAGGAAAAGAAAAACATTAGTTGGGTCTTCCTTATTCTTAGCTTATTAAGTTATTAAGCTGTTGTGGAAAGTCCAAAGAGCCACTTGTGGCAGGACTGAGATAAACCAACACTTGTTGTCGAATATTTGTTTAGTGGAAAGAAAAAATTGGCTTCAAATTTTTTAGATTTTAAACAGGAAGGTCTAAAATATGTTTTATTAAGCCATGACCACAACATTTGCCTTACAGGTCCCTGCATTTCCCATCAACTCAGCCTGCTGAAAGGGAGCATCCCCACATCATGATGCTGCCAGCACCAGCAACTTGTTTAAGTATAGTTTTTACTTCAAGCCAAAAAGTTAAATTTTGTTCTCTTCTTGCACGTTTGCTGTCTACTACAGACAAAATGACTTTTTTAAATGAAATTGTTTCCATGCCACTCTTCCTTAAAGTTGCAGTATTCAACTTTTGTAGAAAAAATACTTTTTTCTACATTCATTAAAACTGTCACCATTTAATGACGGTATAGTACAAGACGGATCATCTGTGAAAAAACTGAGCTGCTCTGCCTGAGCTCCTGTGCTCCTACTGTCATCGGCAGAAGTGCACCGCTCTGTCAGAAACAACCAATCAGAGCCAGGGGGAGGGTCTTAGCGTTGTCAATCATACATAAGTACGCCTGCTGGCATTCTTCCCCTTGGACTCTGCAATGCAGGCTAGTTAGCTTGACCAACGACAACGGCAGATGAACAAGTTTCCTGAAATGGTAAATAGTTTCTCTCCTTTGAGCAGCGTGTACACAAGCATGTTTGGCTGTGCTAATACCTTCCTGCTGCTGGCTCTGATTAGTTGCTTCTGCTTACTGCTCAGCAGATATGCATTTCTGAAGAAGATAATAGTAGCAGAGGACCTCATGACATGGCGGCAGTTTTAACAAATATGTCAAATATGTAAAAAAAATAAATAAATAAAACACACTTAGTAGACTCCAGATATCCACTAAACATTTCTGCACTACTTTGTCATTTGTGGTTTTAAGGTCATAATCGAAATGTTCTGTTTGGACCTAATTAAGTCAATGAGACTGGATACATATTTATGCCTCACTTTACTTGTAAAATATTCTTCTCCTTTTGCTTCGGCTTCACCGTTGATCACACAAGATTTCTAAAATGCATAGAAGTTTGTTGCTGTCAATTGACAAAGTGCAAAAATAAGCTCAGGGGTTAAGAATATTATCTGCAGGGAAACTAACAAAAAAAAAAAAAAAACTTGCACTCCGACCTGAGGGGAACTCTCATCCTTCTTTTGAGGACACAGACGGCGACAGAAGTGCACGTAAAGGTCTCCCTCTCTCTTTCTCTCTGTTTTCATGAGCGTGATAAATATGGCAATTCTGTTTAGTCGCCATCTCTGGAAAACATATCTGCCCGAGGATCATTTTCCTAATGTCCCCACTATTAGTTCTGGCTACCCCGTGGCAGTATTAACATGCTCTGTTCGTGTGGGTGTGTGTGTGTGTGTGTGTCTTTGCAAGAGACAGACGGAGTCCTCGGGGTTTCAGGTACAATTCTATTAAACCCGACTTGTTTGTGTATTTCCTGTCCGTCTCCAGCTCGTGCGCTGCTCGGCTCTCGCTCGCTACGTACGTCCGTGTTAACAGTGGGCCCGCCGCGTCGTGGCGTTTCAGAACCCCAGCATTTGTTTTTTGTGTCATTTTTTTATTATTATTATTTTGCGGCTATAAATCGATAGCTGTTAAGAGAGGCTGCGGTTGGAGCGCCGGGGAGGCCACGGTTCAGTTGTGGTTCGCCTCCTCCATGGGAGTTGTTATGGTTAAACGAATATGGGGGATATCTGAGGGGTGAGCCCTGCTTGAATCTTCTCCCCTTCTTTTACTTTTTGTGCGCTATGCGCCTCTGCATTTGTGTCTTTGATCATGTTAATCCCTGCCTAGCCGCCCCACCACTTTCCCCCAACTCACACACACATACACGCACACACACACACCTCCATGCTTGACAGAAAATTGACAACCCACTCCATCCGAGACCCCGCCTCCGGAACGGCGAGCATTCCTCGATCCCGCGCTGAGCCGCCTCAATAAAGGAGTAAAATAAAGAAAGCACTTGGGGGAGGCAGGCGTTCCCATTGACAGTCTGCAGCACTTGATTAAGGAGGCGCAGTGATTGAAAAGGGATCTGATTAGCCGCTTATGGGGAAATAGCAATGTTTCAGCCTTGAACCACAAACTACTGTAAGTGCTCTTTAATTAGCCACACAACACTGAGAAATAACACTTCAAATCATAAAAAAAAGATGAATGTGAACGACAAAAAGAAAAAAATTACTCTCCAGAGAGCGGATCGGTGGGAGGCCGAATCCCCACTACGACTTTCCAAAAGCATCACTGCTGCAGGACCAGGGGTGCCACATCAAACGACCAATACAGGATCCAATTTCACTTCTCAGTTCAATGTTACAAGAAAGTATTCACCCCCTGAACCCAGTAACTGGTTGAGCCACCCTTGGCAGCAGCAGCCACCATTTAGTGCTTGTGGTAATGATGGGAAAGGGGGATTTTTGACCAACTCTTCTTTGCAGAACTGTTTTAATTCAGTCATATTGGAGGTTTTTCAAGCGTGAGCGGATGTTGTAAGGTCAAGCAACAGCAACTATAGTTTAAAATGTGATTAAGTCCTGGTGAAATTGGACTTTAAATTTTTGATTTTCACGACTGGCAAGTCATCCAGGTTCTAAAGCAGCAAAGCAACTCCAAACCATCACAAAACCACCACTGTGCTCGCTAATGCAATGTTCTTAATCTAAAAATCTGCTTTAGTTTAATGCCAAAAGTACACACCTTCCAGAAAGATCAACTTTTGTTGATCCCACAGATTACATTCCAAAAGGTCTTGGGATCATCAGGAGGATTTTTGAGAAATGAAAGATGGGGTTTTGTGTTTTACCTCAGATCTCTTCCTTATTGTCGGATCACAAAAACTAACAAGTGAGGAAAGGGAGGTGAGCAACGCTTCCGATGTTCCTCTGGGTTCTTTTTAGACCTCCTGGCTGAGTGGTTTTCTCCATTACCCATGCATGGGTTATTGTAGACCCACAGCCTTAGACCTAAAACCATTTCGAGTTATAGATGTTGATTACTTTGTTTCTCATCTGTCTGGTGATTTCTTGAGATCAGGGTGTAATTTAACACTTTTAGAGTCGTCAGACAGGTTCTGGTTATACAGGTCAAGCAGCTGTCAGAACTGAATTTGGCCAGGAACACTGAAACAAAAATGTGCTTGATCAGTTATTTTATGATTAATGGTGGCATAGATGTTATCTCATATATAATCCAATATTTAATGCTTCTAGATTTCCCCTAATCTAGCGGTTCTCAACGTGGGCGGTACCGCCCCCCAGGGGGCGTTCAGAGGACGGCAGGGGGCGCTGGAGGACATTTTTACAAAAGGGGGGCGCTGGGATGCCCTTGGGGGGGCGTTTGTTGTGCACCTTAAATGCACAACAATGCCAGTTTAGACTTTGAGCAACTTGGTAAAACTGTATTTTGTAACATTAAATCATGCTTTGGCTGCAACTATATCGATGGCAGCTCTTCTTCTATTCAGTGTTTGTTAGTTTCTGTTAGCTTCTTGGCGCAGCTCCGTTCTCCTGCTACTGGTAGCTAAAATCACAATACCCTCACTGTGTATCCCTCTGAAAAATGAACCCATTTAAATAAAGAAATCCCTCCATGGGTGATACCACGATAGAGAGCGTTCATTTTATTGCGTTAACACCGGAGCTGTAAGTGGTCCGACATGAAACGGGGTTGATTGAACAGCACAGCACTTTTAGATTTCAATAATCAAAATGCAGAAATTGTTTCCGTTGTTTTAAAAGATTTATGTCAGTCTGCCTTTTCCCCATCGATACGCTTCCCGACCGCCCTGCATTTTAGGGGCTTAAAAAAAAACGCCGCGCACATTGCGCAAAACTCTGAAACAGGAGAAGCAGGACATAAAACGGAGCGAAGAACTAGATGTGAGTTATGACATAAAAACAGAGAATCCAACGCTGAACATTGAAAAAATCAACACATGATGTGAAACACATGACGATTAGGAGGCGCAGCAGGTGATGAGTGAAAATTACTGATGGTCAATAAACGATAAAATAAATCTAGCAACAGGAAAGAAACTAAAGTGGACATAGCAATAAACCAAGAGAGGATAAAACTAATCAAATGAAACTAAATGGAAATGAATGAAGAACAAAATGCAAGAATAAACTAAGAAACTAAAGTAAATACAGAGGAATAAACTGGTATGGCAAGACCTTTAGAGAAATAATTAATACAGAGGACTGTATAGCAAGAATAAACAGACACTATTTCCAGATAAAATGTAAAATAATACTGAGAATAAATATATCTTACAGACCATAACAGTAAAGAACTGATCACTTTTATGTTTATAATTAGATTTGATATATTTATTTCTTCAATATTATTTTTCATGTCAGTGTTAATGTCATGAGGCTGATGACTCCATGACACTTTCAATTTGACTCATTAGAATTTGATTAAGAACCAGATTTGTTCTTTGTAATTTCTGTCCAGTAAAACTATTAATCTATAAATCAATAGACAGGTTGATATAAAGATATAATCCATGTTTCTGTCTCATTAAAAGGATCTGGGACTTTTGTTTTTCCACTGAAAGCTCTGGTTTGCACAATAAATGCCATGTGGGTGAAATTTTATGGATGATACTCTGATGTCCCATTCTCCTGAAGGCAGCACAGAGCTGCACCACCAGAAACTGACAGAAACACTGAAGAGAAGAAGAGCTATGATTAATGTAGTTACAGTTCTATCCATGTTTTAATGTTGCAGAGCTCAGTCATTTTGCAAATAGTTCAAAGTTTAAACTGGCATGTTGTTCATCTTTTATCTGGTCATTTGTGTAATATTTAACAACTAGAAAATGGCACAGAATTTTTTCCACTCTGATTGGTTGCTGTTAGACCTACAAATTTTAACTTGAATGTTTGTTGCATTTTTCGTAGACGCCTGTGAAAATAATTTCTATTCCCATGACTTTTTTGTTCTCTGGGAAATTATTTTTTGATGATAAATACAGAAACAAGCATAAAAATTAAAACATCTACAATAGTAGTATTAATAATAAAATAATGGTCAGTGCAAAGTAGCCTACAAATTCTTTGGTGGGGGGCGGTGAGGGACCTGAATAAGGGCTAGGGGGGAGCTGGGCCAAAAAAGGTTGAGAAACACTGCCCTAATCCAACTTCCTTTTGTATTTACTCTGGTTATTTTTGCCTTCTGATAAAATTTGTGTCATGACGTGAAACATTTCAATGCAGCAAAACTTCTAAACTTTAAATACTTTTTTTCGCGTCACTGTGTTTAGTTAAAAAAAAAAAAAAAAACAATGGCAAAAGCGGAAACATGTCAACTCGATCAGGTTAATTTGAGATCTGCACACGGTTTGATTCACGTGCATCGCCTCTGCGAATTCCACATCCTGAGCGGCGCCAACACATTACTCTGTTTAGATAGCAGATCTTCACTGTCAGTCTGTGATAACACCTTTCCTCAGAGCTGATGCAACCATCTGCTTCGTATCAACACAGCCGCAGAGGGGTTAATTCTGTTGGTTTAGTCGCTTTAGCAAAACAAACACCGTGACAGACGAGGAGAGGAGACCCATGATGTGATTTTTCTTGATTCCAATAATATGTCAGGATAAAGCAAAAATCTAATTTGGCAACAAAAAAAGAAGTGTTTCTGTTCAGCTGTAAATATTTCAGAGAATCCGAAGCCAGATTGAGCATGTAGCTGCGCTGGAAATACCGGTGAATAATCCACTTCATAATCTCAGAGAGGTCAGAGGTCGTTGATAAAGTTTCCGTTAGCTTCTCATCTTTGTTGCACTTCATAGCAGTTGTGTAAGAAAATATTACAGGTCATAAAATAAGGTTGTCAGCTGCTGATAGAGTAGAATAACCTTCCAGTTTTATTGTCATCTGTACTGATATGATATGAGCAGGGTGTACACCAGGATGATAGACAGCGCTAAGAGCTTCCTCCTGGGTCTGGCTGGTTGTTTCTGGCCGGGAGTGGTGCATTTCTGCAGATGGCAGTAGGACCACTGAATCTTATCACGAGATATTGTCAATTTTAACAAATCTGTTAAAAAAACACATTTTTCTAAAAGTTGCATTCTGCAGATTTAACATGATTGATGTCTGGAGGACTCACAATACCAAAATTTAAGAATACTGATTTTTGTTGTTGCTTTCACAAGTCCACAAAACATATAAAAGCACTATTTCTTAAGCTATCAGTAGTATTTCTTGCCTAATCTTAAAATATTGCAATATTTAAATTTGAGACCATAACCCAGTTTCTACAGATATGGACTTTGGGTGGGAAAATCCTTCACTATAATTATATTTATTGTGCAAATAAAGTAGTTCTGACAAAAACTTTTTTTTGTGATTCCAATAGTTTTTTTTTTTGTCTGTTATTCCACAGCCGTCATAACACTAACAAAAAAATGAGATCAAGCATTTAGCCTTTTAAACTAAATACCATAAATTTTTGTTCTTGAGGACATATTGTTCCTCAAAACCAGGAATGAGTCAGATCTTTCCCTAAGTTCATCCCAGACTCATAGTTTTCCTCTAGCTCTCCTGTAGCGGTGTCTTTCAAAGCAGGACATAATTGCAGTGAACTTTCCTTCCAGGCTCCCTGACCGTCAGCTTCTAACCATCTTGCATGGTGAATTCAGCCCCACATTTGTGGAGTGTAGCCCTGGGAGTCCCCTGGTGGCCCCTGTTTTTGCAGTAACAAGCATGGGGGGCCCCTGTGGTAAGTGCACTCAGGGGACGTAGGCTCTGATCTGGCCGTCCCAGGGGCCCTGTTAATTTCTGCTCTGCTCAGAGAGCCTCGCCACCCTCTGCTGCTCTCTTTTCCTCTTCCTTTTTTATACTGTAACTCTTTATTTCCCTTCTTCTTCTTCACCCTCCTGTCTCTCTCCCTCCCTCGCTCTCTCTTTTCCATATGTAGAAGGTGTGCTGTCAACAGGGAACTTGGTCAGTCTCATTAAAGAGCTGGTGGAGGCTGTGATGGTGACAGAGACGTGCGGATCAGTGGCAGGGCGGTGTCATGGTTGGAGAAACAGTCCATTAACCAAACTCCTGATATTCGGTTGAAATATCATCTGGAATTAGCCCGGAGTCTTGGGGAATTTCCGCCGTATTAGATCGGCACAGTACAAGGCCAAGGTGAAATCCTGAAGTGTGTAGGCTGGAAGTGGAAGGGCATCCAGCACCTCTGGCTTTCTGCAGGAATATGTTTGGGTATGCTCATTGTGTGTATCCAAACATATGACTATAGCATATCATTATGAATATAAAACTAATGAGTTTCAAAGCAAGAAGGAAAGTTTCTTTAACCCACACAGGATTCAATTCGAGAACCAGAGGAAGCACCGGGTTACTGAAGTGATTTCCACATACTCTCTTCATGTTTGCCCCCATCATGTATTAGTTGAGGCAATTCCTGCAGCACTTACCTTTTCTTTTCACATGTGGTGTGAAGTTGTAGGGGGAACAAAAATCGATGGGGAAACAAAGACTCACATTACACCAAAAATGTCCTGGCAGACCCTGCAAGTTCTGGCACACTGATGCATAAAATTTAAAAGTGCTGGCCCACTTAAAGACACCGTTTCAGCCATTTGAGAATTCAGACTTGACTCTGATTTGGGGCAAAAGACTTCAAACTTGACTTGGACTTGCCTCTCCAAGACTTGAAGCTTGTTTTACACAATGAAAGTAGTCTAGATAATGAGCTAATTGACTCATAGCCAATCAGATGTATATTATATCCCAACCTCCAAATGCCAGTATGTTTGATCTACATCTAATACTTCTGCATAGTCAGCATTGGTCCTGATAATGCCTGGTTTGTGTCCACAGACGGACACAGTGGTAATAGATGTGGGTTAACTAGTTAGAAGTGACTAGCTTATCCTATGTGCTGCGTCTTAGTCAACTGACAATCGAGAGGCTGAAGTTGCTTTTATTTCCTAAAGGAAAGGAAACTCATCCTGAAACTTTTGATCCCATCAACGGGAATCACTCAAATTGTTCATGAGAAGGCCTTTTAACTCCTTAAACCTTTGTGTTTGGTATTTCTGCAAACATTTGCGCCCCAACTTCTTATTTTCTCCACTCCCCTCCTTCCAGTGGCGTCCCTGGACCAGGCCAAAACGGGGCTTGAGCACAGCGAACCCGGGGAGGGTCATGGGTAGGCAAGGGGGGAGGAGGACGGGGAAGGCGCTCATATCATGCCGGGCGACTCCACGGGAGTGATAAGAGCGAATAAGCTGTCAGCGTGGGCGTCAGATGGGCCTTATTGTTCATATTTAGATGGAGGAACAATGGCGGGGTGTCAGGCGCCTATAGTTCATAATCTGCTGATGCTGACCAAGTGTCAGTGTGATCCATGAGCACAGAGGCTCCTGAATCCTTAAGCTATCCCCCTTAGGAATGTCATGGGGGAGAGTACAAATGGGACAGCATCTGCTGGACTATAGATAGATAGGTATAGCAGTAAGATAGAGAGAGTAGGGAGCGTAAGGAGGGCAAGGAAAAGAGCGAGTACGGACGATAGAAGAGAGGAATGATGCGAAACAAAATGCATTGAAGGGATTTTGCCAAATCATCAATAGAGCTACATTTTTCCCCAGAAAAAAAAGAAGGGAAACCTGCTAATTGTGAACGACTGTGGAGGACAGCACCTGCAAGGAGAGAGAGAGAGGCAGGGTAGATGGATGGATACTGGACTTAAAAGGGTGGGAGTGAAGGGGGGAATGGGTGAAACAGCGCACTGATTGTGCACAGGCCATTAGCTGTGTGAGCTCCCTCCTGCAGGTGAGACAAGGAGGAGAATGGGTGTCAGATTAGAAGGAGGCCCTGAGAGCTACTTGCCCCCACAATGAAGGCTTGATTCCGGGCAGAGAGATGCCCCCGAGTCGCCGGCAGCGCCCCGGAGCCGTCAGAGCCTATCAACCACTCTTCTAGAACCGGCTTGATGGAAATGCAGCCGACTCCGTCCTCACACCACCTCTGCTGTGACAGATGACAATTAAACGGGATTCTTTGATGGAGTTTTTGAGCGGATCGTATCATTCTGGATGGCGCACATGTGTGTCTGCGTGTGTGCTTGTGAGCACGCGCGGTGACAGAGCTTTGAAGAATTGTAAAGAGGCACGCAAAGCTGCACACACACATGCAAACTCTCAAGTCGCTCCGGAGCTCTTAAATGTGTCACAATGAGAATGCCCCCCCTTAGGCATTCTTCATTTACTGTCACAACCATTAGACATGGAAGCGGAGAAAAATAAGAGATGGTATCAGTAACGCATGAGCTACAGTAATTAGCCTCCCGATGCAAGTGTGTGTACGCGTTTGTGTGACAGATGCTGTGTTAATACACACACACACATGCACACACACACACACACACACAGTCGCACGCACGCGTACGCACACACACACATATTCTACATCTGCTGAGGGCTCTCATCAACAAGAGCGGTGTAAACTGGAATTACCGTTTTTAAGGTCTGAGATTTTCTAAATTATATATTATCTCCAAAGACTCACAGTCATACTATAAGCTATGTTAATGCTTCAATTAGTTTATGAGCTGACATGAGACTTAATGGGAGCCTTATCACGCCATGACTATTCCATCCAAGGCTTCAGATCTTCATTTTTTCCCCCTCCTGCCTTCATTCTTTTTGCTTCCACCTTAGCATCTTCCCACATCTATCCGTATATAGTGTCTAACTGTGTAGTTTTATTTTACTTTTTTTCCCAGCAGTATGTCGTTCCCCTAACCTAGCTTTGACGTGTCAAGAAGCTATGGGATCTGTTAATACTTCCTGTCATTAGGGGCTCGTTATCATAGCAGCCACAAGCAACTTCATTATCTTTACGGATCTGTTGTGGTAATGAATAATAATGGTATACTGATTACCAGATTGCAAGAAGGCTCCATTTTGTGACAGACTGCTAAAGTTTGCATGGAGTTGCATCTGAATTGCTGCGTAGCACCTATAGGGAGGCAAAGAGTTGGGCTAAAGTATTTGGTTAGGCTGATGATATTGTTCTTTACTGGTTAAACTTCAGTACAGTATTTACAAGGATCATGATATACAGGTCCTTTTCAAAACATTTGCATATTGTGATAAAGTTCGTTATTTTCCATAAGGTAATGATAAACATTAAACTCATATATTTTAGATTCATTGCACACCAACTGAAATATTTCAAGTCTTTTATTTTTTTAATACTGATGATTTTGGCATACAGCTCATGAAAACCCCAAATTCCTATCTCAAAAAATTTGCATATCATGAAAAGATTCTCTGAACGAGCAATAAATCTAATCATCTGAATCAACAAAGTAACTCTAAACACCTGCAAAAGATTCCTGAGGCTTTTAAAAACTCCCAGCCTGGTTCGTTACTCAAAACCGCAATCATGGGTAAGACTGCTGACCTGACTGCTGTCCAGAAGACCATCATTGACACCCTAAAGCAGGAGGGTAAGACACAGAAAGAAATTTCTGAACGAACAGGCTGTTCCCAGAGTGCTGTATCAAGGCACCTCAGTGGGAAGAAAAACGTGTGGCAGAAAACGCTGCACAACGAGAAGAGGTGACCAGACCCTGAGGAAGATTGTGGAGAAGGACTGATTCCAGACCTTGGGGGACCTGCAGAAGCAGTGGACTGAGTCTGGAGTAGAAACATCCAGAGCCACCGTGCACAGGCGTGTGCAGAAAATGGGCTACAGGTGCTGCATTCCCCAGGTCAAAGGTCAAGCCACTTTTGAACCAGAAACAGCGGCAGAAGCGCCTGACCTGGGCTACAGAGAAGCAGCACTGGACTGTTGCTCAGTGGTCCAAAGTACTTTTTTTGGATGAAAGCAAATTTTGCATGTCATTCAGAAATCAAGGTGCCAGAGTCTGGAGGAAGACTGGGGAGAAGGAAATGCCAAAATGCCAGAAGTCCAGGGTCAAGTACCCACAGTCAGTGATGGTCTGGGGAGCCATGTCAGTTGCTGGTGTTGGTCCACTGTGTTTTATTAAGGACAGGGTCAGTGCAGCAGCTATCAGGAGATTTTGGAGCACTTCATGCTTCCATCTGCTGAAAAGGTTTATGAAGATGAAGATTTCATTTTTCAGCACGACCTGGCACCTGCTCACAGTGCCAAAACCACTGACCATGGTATTACTGTGCTCAATTGGCCTGCCAACTCTCCTGACCTGAACCCCATAGAGAATCTGTGGGATATTGTGAAGAGAAAGTTGAGAGACGCAAGACCCAAAACTCTGGATGAGCTTAAGGCTATCGAAGCATCCTGGGCCTCCATAACACCTCAGCAGTGCCACAGGCTGATTGCCTCCATGCCACACCGCATTGAAGGCTGAAAAAGGATTCCTGACCAAGTATTGAGTGCATAACTGAACATAATTATTTGAAGGTTGACTTTTTTGGTATTAAAACACTTTTCTTTTATTGGTCGGATGAAATATGCTAATTTTTTGAGACGGGGATTTTGGGTTTTCATGAGCTGTATGCCAAAATCATCAGTATTAAAACAATAAAAGGCCTGAAATATTTCAGTTGGTGTGCAATGAATCTAAAATAAATGACAGTTAAATTTTTATCATTACATTATGGAAAATAATTAACTTTATCACAATATGCTAATTTTTTGAGAAGGACCTGTATATATTTTTTTGATTGGGTCTTTATTAGGTGGTGTTTGTTCTTTCCAGTATTACAGGATTCTTATCACAAACAGAGCTATAAAGAAAAAACTAGAGATTAGAACATTAAGTCCAGATTCCCTGAAAAAATAGGCAAGAACTTTTTTTAGTTTATGTCTGATAAGAAGCTACAAAGCAAATCATTAACCCGCTGTGACGCTCTTACAATGCCAACAAGTCATTGTCATACTTTGTCTGTCACTCTCACTGTTTTTGATTTTTTTAACTTCCTGTTCTCCTACGCCTGGAGCGACTTCGTCCGAGTGTCTAATAACACAAGAATCTTTTCCACATTAAGACACAATTGACAGACTTTTCAGATGGTGCGCTGAGCTGTCTTTACGGGTCTGTCAATACAAAAGGGCAATAGAAGAACTATTTCCTTTCTGGTTTCAAAATAAGTCTCAAACGTTTGGACTTATTCCTGTCCGTGTGGATAAACTTCATGAGACACAGCAGGAAGCGCTTTGGTATTTTATTATCGTTAGGTCTGAGGAGATTTAGGAGACAAGATCTAAACTACAAGAAAAACTGAATTAATTTCTTTTTAAAAAGAACGTTCTTCGTTCTCTCATATGTTTTCTGTTTCTGCTAGTCTTTTTCAGGACCATAAAGAGCCAGTGTTGTGGTCAAGACCACCTAACCCGAGACCAAGACCAGAGCGTATCGAGACCGAGTCCAGCGGCCCGCGCTAAATGACAAGATAAAATGTGAAATATGATGAAAATTGCTTCTCAAATTGATCTGAAAGATCCATATTCCCATAAAACACCTAGATATTAAGTTATACATTTTACCAATATTAAAATGAAGTGCTTCCATCTTTGTGCTACAATCCGCGGTGGTCTCGTGCCATCCCTAAAAAGATAACGCCCTGGGCGTTTGCCCATATTGCTCATGTCAGAAACCATCACTGTCTGCACCATTAAATGTAGCAATTGAGGCAATGCCCTGATGGTAAATAACGCTCAACTATGAACACTGACCAAGGAGCAACAAAGAAGTAACCAAGCACAAGTCGCACACCGTGACTGTTTTTACCGTCTCTCCCGCTACAAGTAGTCTGACACCATGGCAGCCGTTACAACTGCCACTTAGAACGAAAACAATCATAGAGCAATGTGCATGCTCTGCGTGCTCTTTCGTTCTTGTGTTTTATTTATTTGTTAATTTAAAAAATATCAATGTACATGATGAAATAAAATAATGATAGCTACTGCAGTGTACGCAAAGCATTACAAGAACAAAGAACGGCTCTCAGTGACACTCTAGTCCTATTTTCTAAGTAAAGAGCCGTTCAGAAGAATCGGACTGTTCCTGAATGTCATGTCACTATATTGCAGACTTTTGGACACAGCGTTGTCCCATATATGCGACAAGTCAGTCAACACCTCCGCACAATAATTAAGTGCAGTAAGTGACAACTTTTTTCCATCACAAATGCTATTGTCTCTGTTCAGCTAGCTTTGCTAACATCACGTCAACGGAGCTTACATTTCTTTGAACTTCTTTTCTAAGTGACGAAAAAAGTTAGACGTAGTCCCCACCGTCTGTGAAAGCGAAGCGCTGCTGAGTTAGCTGTCGCCATTGGATTTCTTATGATTTATGCAGTTTTATTCTATTACTGACGATTAGACAGACATCTTCTGCCGCTCAGAGGAAACCACAGCGCATGTCTCAGAGCCGCGTGCGAGTGAAAGGTGGGGAGGGGGAGTAACAGAAACACATTATTGCTTGGATTTTAATCGGTGCGTTTTGCATCCACTGAAAACAACGATGTTAACAAATAAACTGGATAGTATGCTGCATGTTCAGTGATATTTTCACAGTTGCGGTCTTGACTGGTCTTGAAATAAAATGCCGAGTTCTCAGCGACCGAGACAAGACCGAGACCAAATGAGGTCGAGTCTAAGACGAGACCAAGACCATCAAATAATGGTCTCGAGACCAAGACCGATCTCGAGTACTACAACACTGTGAAGAGCTAACATCTTTCCCAGCATTGAAACAGGAAGTAGCTGGGTTACACCTTGGACAGACCATCACAATAAGCTCCCAGTCAGTGCACCATTCCCTCATTTCACACCCAACTCCTGTCATTTTCATCCAGGTATCTCCTGATCAAAGAGTTGCTTTTGCAGTTGGAATACAATCAAACATCCAAACCCAGTCATTCGTGCAGCTTCAAAGCCGTGCTTCTTGTAAGCTCAACATTAAGATGATGAGTTTGTTCAATAGGGTCAGTTAAGGAATAATCGCAGTTGTTACTTTCTCGTAAAGCAGAAAACATACAATCACTTCTATCACTGTATCAATCAATCAAATTTTATTTGTATAGCACATTTCAGCAGCAAGGCATTTCAAGGTGCTTTACATAATTAAAATAAAAACGGCATGTGACATTAAATAAACAGTGAGAAAGAGATAAAAAAAAAAAAGAAAAGATAAAAACATTAAAACCTGCACCCCTTTAGGACTTCAGTTAAACGCCGTTTAACTGGGATTCTAACCCTCAGGGACTTTAGTCAAAAACACCGTTTGACAAGGACTCCAACCTCTAGGTTTTTAGTTGAAACTCTGTCAACTGGGACTCTAAACCCCGTAGAACTTTAGTTAAACGTTGTTTAACTGGGACGTTTTCCGGGGGGCTTTACATCATTAAAAAGTAGAAAAGAAATAAAAAGAAATTAAAAACATTAAAGATATACTGTAGAGATATACAGATTTAAAATGGGCATTTGTGACACATCTTGAAGGAGTTCTTAGGTTGCAATATGGTGGTTTTGCGGCAGTTGTACAATACTCTCTTGATTCTTTACGGTCTCAAACAAAAGTAAAATATGTCCCAAGAACCTTAAGTTAAATCTATTTTACAAGCTGGGCTACAAAAGAGTCTGCAAAGGCGAATACAACATAACTTTTTTCATGATAAAAACTGATGCAGTGGATTTCTGTGTTGTCCAAGCTTTGCAAAACTAAACGATAAAATGCGAGCAATAAAAGAGGGTTTGTTGAAAATATGGAGTCATATCAGTTTGTACGTAAACAGACGATGCATGGAAAAAGACAGAGACCAAAAAATAAATAAATTTAAAAAAATACGTTCCAATCTAAATTCCAGCCAGTGTTATTTTACTGACTGTTTCAAAACACCCCTGATTGCTCTTTTGTAATAATATTTACATGTTCAGTCGTATGTGTGTGTCATGTGTTCGTTCTGATGTCGATTGGACTGCTGCCTAACATCAACGAATATAAATACAGTATGCAGAGAAGCTGCTGCGATCCAGTTTCTGGTCCCTGGATGTGGTTACCCAGCTCACCTCGCGGCCTTCCGCCGCTGCCGTTACACCGTGTTCGCCTTAGACCGCGATCTGCTCAGCATCAGACATCACAGAGCAACATCCAACACAAACACACAGCCATCAGGACGCAGCTTAGCACGCGGCAACACCGAGGCTCTAAATGCTACACCAAATCCCGCTGACATCAACGATAGCTTAGCCAGCTCTTCCATTCCCAAAGGCAGGGGTCGCACACTCGGTAATCAGCCAACAGATCCCGTGGCTCCCGAAACACGCTCTGTGCTCACCCACAGGAATGAACTGGCACCCATGTGTTTAGTTGAAACGTGACGGCTAAAAGCACAAAAGGACACGAAAGAGTTGAGCAATAGAATTCGGTTTGAACCTCCCCGTCCCCCCCCGTTTCGGATTTTTAATCCTGGAGGAAAACCTGTTAGAGGCAGCAGGAGACCTGAGACTGGTGTGGAGGCTTGCCAGTCAGAGCGGCAGGGAAACGGTTCAGATCAAAGCATGTTTAGGTGGTATGGCGTAGTCAAAGTACGGATTTAAATCTAGCTCAGAATCTGTGGCAAAGAAAAATTAATGTTCGCAGATGTTTTTCCAATCAATCTGACTGAGTTTGAGCTAATTTGCAGAGAAAATTGGGCAAAAAATGTGTGATGTCAAATGCATAAGTTAAAAGACATTTAATGTAGGGAAGTGCAGCAAAACAGATGAATACATATTCGTGCCTCATTTTACAAATTAGTATATGTATAAAACATTGATTGACAGCCTTTGTCTTTCTTCCACGTTTACACTCCCATCCTACTTCACGTTTGATAATCTAATGTAATCCCAGGGAAATACAACTGAGCAGTGGTCTGAACAATTTTGCAAGGACCTACAAGACAAAGTCAAATTAAGATTTATAAACGCAAACTTAGATTAAATTCCAGTTCTGTGGAGGTACATGTGAATCTGTGTTGATGTGACAAAAGCGATGCTCAACATTTACACTGATGTGTGCAAAGCCAAAAATAGGACATGTTTAATGTTTTATTTTCTATTTTTGTCATCCAGTATTTTAGAATAAAATACTTAAAATCAATTTGTCATTGCAAGAAAACTGAGTCACTTTGTACATACGGTCCCATATGAAATACACTCAACATGATTCCTGTGTTCTCAAACTTCTCTAAACACCTGTGATGTGCTCTCTTTATCGGGAGTGATCGCATACCGACAAGTGCAATGCCGATGCACTGCTGACCTCAGCATGGTCACGTCTAAAATGTGTCACATTTCTCACGAACGGCTGAATGGAATAAAAACACAAACTCGGGGCGCACAAAAGCGGTCATTGTGTTCTCAGGACTCAACACTGGGCCTTAAATTGAATGAAAGCAAGAGGCTGTGGGTGATCTTTGACATGCATTCCTTCTTTTGCCCCGCAGGATGAAAGCAAGCCAGCAAACACCTCCACGCATTTCACTGAATTCTGTGTCGCAGGCGTTGGACTTATTCAGAAGAAATATCGCTCTCGAATGCTCGTATCTCGACAGCACACATTAGAAAACACACAAGTATCATCTTTTTCAAAGTCATAAATGCAGCAGGAGTCAGAATCAGACTAAATGCCACGTAATGATCCTTTACGGTAACGTTTGTTTCTGAAAATACCGATCACACGGGTTGGTCCAAGCTTCTTCAGGCGGTCTGAGCTGCTCCTGTCTGCGTATGTAAATATAGATGGTCCCGATGAAGTTGAGATCTGTGGGGGCCAGGCCATCTGCTGCAGGACTCGGTGTTCTTCTTGATGCTGAAGATAGCTCTGTATGACTGTCGCGGCCTGTTGTCATGCAACCAGATTGATTTAGCTCCGATCACACGTCTCCCTGATGGTGCTGGGTGATGAAGCTGCCTGCATGTCCTAACAGCTTAGAACGCACCACTTAGCTGTGAGAGGCAGAAAGTTTAACACCATTAAACTTACATAGATAGCAGTGATCCAGTGGTTTGGTTAAATTAAGAAGAGGTTTTTTTTTACAAAAAGAAAATGGTCCGATAGTAGTAAAAGTATATCTGGCCTACTAATTAATCCGATCTCAATAAAACTATTTTGAGATTGAATTTAGCTATACACCGTTTGTTGACTTTACTCCAATCCAATTCAGATAAACTCACCCCAAATGTGTATCAGGCCAATGCTATTATCTCAGTTAGATTAAGTTAGGTTGCATTCACATCAGCCCTGTTTAGTCCAGTTTGATTAAACTCCAGCTTAAAGGCCCAGTTTGTTTGAGGAGGTGTGAATGAGTAATTGAACCAAAGAAAAAGCTAACTATGGTCCACCTAAAAACCTAGGTCTTGGTTTGGTTGTAGTGAACTCTGGCGCAGTTCAAATACTTATGTGAATGCAAGTGGATCAGAGAACCGGACTATACAGCAGGGCATTCTGGGTAAACACAACCAAAACAAACACTCGAGTCTAATGCTAGTGAGAGAAATTGTTTACCGTCTTTTACCAAAGACAAAATTCTGCAGAGTTTAATTTGTAAAACATTTGAAAACCATTTTCCTTCTACAGGTCAATAGTTTAATGCTATTAGAAATACAAGAACCCAGTCTGTGCATGCAGACACTGAAACCTCTTCTTTATAGGACCCATGCCTGCTTTGTGCCTTCAAAAGTCGTGCTCCCTCTCAGTCCCTCAGCTGCCTAATGGCAATACGTCTGAAATGTTACCCGAGTCAACAGAAGAGCCTCTTGCCTCAGCTAGGTGTGGCAACGATCTGCGACGGTGGCCTCAGTCATCACTTCAGGCAAAAGAGGACGGTGGGAGTGAGGGCCCTGGAGAGCTCCTGGTGGAAAAACAGTGAGCAGAGCACCTACAGCAGAGCTACAGAGAAACTACAGAACATCCTGTGCACTGGGTGGAGGTGGCTGTCAGGGAGTTTGCTAACCGCCTCAGGGTCAACTTCAATATTCTGACTGCCGGTCAGCTCCAAACCTCCATCACAGTGCCATTACTTTTTCAACTCTGGTAGCGCAAACACAATTGACTGAGCTTTCCAGCTGGCATGTGGGGATCAGGTAATATTTGCATCAGACTATAAATCCTTCAGTCAATCACAGTATTTGTTTCTAAAAAAAAATAAAAAAAATAAGCAAGTACATGTGGCAGATTGCTGACAGTCAGGCAACAAAGATGTAGAAACTTCCTCTACATTGTGAAGACACACAGTTACATAGTGCTTTGCAAAAGTGTTAATACCCCTTTTTAACATATATACAAACACTATGTGTATTTAGTGAGACTTTATGTGATACACTAGCAGAAAGCAGAGCATAACTTTGAGGTGGATGGAAAATATGTTTTCACTTAAATCTGAAAAGTGAGGGGCGCACATGTATCTCGGTTCCCTTACTCTGATATGCTTCCTTTAGAACTGTCAAACTCCACGCAGAAAGACTCCGGCTGAGAGTCCAGGACCTTTTTGTTGCAAGGCATCAATACCATCAGCTGAGCCACCATGCAGCCTGGAGTTGTAATCCGAGAGGAGAAAACAATAAACATCTTGGCCTGCATGCTATCTGTGGCAGCAGCAGTGTACATTACCATGAACACACTCTGGTGGGGATGTTCTTCGAAGCAGAAGCTAGGATTCTTTTCAGAGTTGAAAGGAAAATTGTTGAAACTAAGTACAAGGCAATACTGGGAACAAAATTCAAGACTCGGGTGGAGGTTGTGAATGTTTTTCAAAGGTAGTCTATGTCCGTATCATTACTCTCTATATCTACCACATAAACTCCTTCGTAGACTATCATGTATATCTGTTGGTCATAGTAGTTTCATTATTACTTGACAAAAAATAATTGACTGAAAACCAATTATCTTGTTTGAAACACCAACAGTCAGTTAAAATACGTAGAAGATTGTTTGAAAGTCAGTCATTATGGCAATAAAGGAGCTTTCTCACCGAACCGAAGTAAAACATGCGTTCAGCTGAATAATCCCACATCAACACATCTGGATTTCAGCAAAAATAATGACTCTCAAACAACTCTCTTGCCAATTTAAAAGAGCAACTGAAGTAAATGATGGATGCGCCCTCATGAAAATTGTGTGCGATAAAACATATTAGTCGAGGCGATGTTTTATTACTTAATTGAGTGCGGTTCCAGCAGGCTCTGTAAATGAGGAGCGACAGTAGGCGTTATCGTGGCGCGCCCTGTGTAATTACGTTCGAAGAAGGTGAACCCGCCACAATCGGCAGCGTTTAGATGAACGTACAGCCATAGAAGCTGTTTTATTTCCCAGCTTCACAGCTCCCTTTGTCGGAAGGGGAACAGACAGTCTCCCACTGAACGGCTGAAGGTCCAAACGGTTTGCGTGTCACCGCTGGCACATGTAACACCTTGCTGTCAAAGGCAAAAACAAGCACAGTCCTGGTGAGAGGTGTAATCATGTTCAGGGCAATTAGACAGGTTTGTTGTTCTCTGCAGCCATGTTATGCACCTGTGGGATGCTGATTGACTCAACAATCTAATTAGGTTTCGTTATGTACGGCTTGGCAACACGTTACAATCGGCAGTGAGGCTCTTACGGTATAGCGGGCCGCCCCCAGCCTCGTCGTGTTTTGTTCTTTAGCTCTGAACCCCTGCGATTGCCTTGTGAAACAAAGAGACGCGCGTTAAAAGGGTTTCATCGTTACATAATGCGGCCTGTTTTTGTTTTTAATAGAATTCTAAATCTAGATAAGGGAACGGTATATCAGCCAATTCTTGCTTAAGGGGATTGATGAAGAAAACAAAGGGGCAAAAAAACGGCAAAATTTGCTCTGTTTCAAATTATATTTAAGGTTAAACAGGGTTCACTTGCTTGTTTTCTATGGGTAAAAACTTTAAGAAGTTAACATTTTCTGTATTTTATGGCCATTTTGGAAATCTCAGAAGATTGTTTGAGAAATCTTTGAAATTCCTTGGTCAGCAATCTGCCCTCTGAGCTGCACCTTGCTGACCCAGCTAACCAGTTCAGTCTCCAAGCTAACCAACTTTTCTTCTCACCAATAGATGGCAGTAGTCTCAACTTGTATTAATGTGTTGGGTTTTAAATCAGATACTCTGCACATATTGAAGATATTTATCTGACAACTTGTGCTATGTCACCCAAAGTGGTCTCCAACATGTCCGACTTGTTAATGGTGTCGTTGCTTCCTGAGCATAACTTCCTTTGAAGTGTGCTAGCATGACGACTCTACCAGCCTTTGAACACACTGCATTTACCAGGGCTTTACCATCAGCAGTGGCCAGTGCATCTGCATCTCCACAACAACCCATCCTGCGCCTTCATCACAGGATGGGTGAAGACTTCAAATCGCTGAAGTCCTTCTTTTTTTGCCATCAAAAAAACAAGTCTTACTTCCTGTCACATTGAGAATGTGTGAGCTGCCACTGTAGAATTGACAAGGTATAGATAATTGATAACCAATGAGTTTTAGCAATAATAACGTAAATCTAATTTAGAATGATTGTGTAGCCAAAAGCGAATGCTTCAGGATTATGAAAGAATCAGAGGAAAACTCGCATTTTTTACGGGAAGAACATACAAACAACAACTCACCCTATTAGGTTCATGAGATGGATACGAAATAAGATTTTAGCAATAACTTTAGGACAACCTCAATTTAATCTGTGCAGGAGAGACTTCACTTTGACGAGATATAACAAGGTATTATAATCAGTTGATCCTGCGCTACAAAAAAAGCCATTCCCTGTAAAATGTTGATTTACCCGAACGAGTTTGATGTCACCTGCCTTTCATATGATTCTTTTTGAGAAAAGTAAACAACAGACAGCTAAGATTATGCCTGCATGACGGACAATCCCAGCTGTTCCAGAGAGGAGAAGGATCCGGAAGCGTGACACGTCTATGAAAACGGACAGCGCACGAAGATCCGAGGACGGACCTTATGAGGGGCAAAGTCTCCATAGACTAATTATTCCTGTGACAAAGTGAAAAAGCTGCCATTGTGGACCTCGCTCCACCCAGTCACACATGTAGCATTAAACTGGAAAAAAAAGAGAAAGAGAAATAACTTGTTCATCTCTGAAACAGACTTTTCTTTTTTTTTTTTTTACATAATCTTAAGCGAGTGCAAAGGAGAGACTCTGATTAAGGTGGCGTATACGGTGAAAGAGAATCCACGACATCGCCCACCTTTGGGTCCCTTCTTAAGTGGCCTTAAATAAGATAATAAGGACGATGGGCAGAAAAGAGAGGACTTTGTCTGCTGGCATTGGTGCGACGGCCGTGTTAGCGGTGATATCTTGGAGGAGTGTGGTGGGGGGGATAGTGTGCCAGTAATGAGACAGGGTTGCCTTCCCTTGCCGGCCTAATTAATCCTACATTTTCATAGCGTATAATCACTGCCCACAGTGCAGCCATCCACTGGCTGGAGAAGAGAGATGTCGGAGGAGTCTTTATCTGTTGCCCCATCTTTCTCTCTTCGTGCTCCATCCTTCTCTCTCCTCCCGTCTCTCTGCAATTTATTACAGTGGTGGAGTGAAGTGAAACCCCACAGTATGGACCTATCTGTCATCTCTACATTATCAGGAAAACACACTGCCTACCATATTGTGCTACAAGGGGCTCCGGCAAATTACTATTTTTATGGGACATGATAAAGGAAATGCTGCCTTACGTTACCGTCGTCGGGGAAAATGGGAAGGATTGAGTGTTTGAGGTTGCTATGTGTTTTGATCTTTGTGTTCATGTCTGTGCAAGAACCAATAGCGTTACCTCTGATGGATAGCACAGCAATTGGCCACAATCTCATAAAAATGTGCTCCTATATGGTTAAAACGCAATAAAGCATTTAAAATGCAATACACTCCCACATAATACGGGTACATGGGGTAGTAGTTGCTTACAAAAAAACAACAACAACACTAAGCTAATGGTAGTCATATACAACGTAAAAAAGTTGTAAAAAAATAATCATTTTTTATGACTTTTTTTATGACTTCTTTGTTTCGGACAAACTTGAGGGGTCGAATATCATATTTAGAAATGTTACCCTATCGTCTTCAGAGTTTTATTTTAATTCTATAGAAACAAAAGATCAGACAAAAAAAATAGTTAAAATGTGCTCTTGTAATCTTGTATGTGCAGTGTCTTGTATTTACAACTCCTTAACTTTTTCATGTTACAGCAGCGAAACTTAACTTTATTACTGATTTTTTTGTGACCAACCAACGCAAAGTAGGGAATAATTGTGAAGTGGAAGGAAAATGCGAATAAATTGTTTTCTTTTTTTTTTCTCGTATGGATGTATCCTACTACACTGAATGAATTCTTTATAGAACCATCTTTCAATCGAATTACAGCTGCAAGTCTTTTAGGATATGTCTTTACCAGCTACCAGAAAAAGTTCCAATTTTTCTTCGCAACATGTCCAATTTCACTGTCCATTCACACCAGCCCTGTTTAGTCCACTTTAATCAATCTCTAGTTCTTTTGACTATAGGGTCTGGTTCATTTGGGGATGTTTGAATACACAATCAAACTCTAATACACACAAGATGTAGGCCTGTCTAAAATATTCATTTCAGACTAATGAGACTAAAATATACCTAAATAGTATTACTAGAATTAGGAAGTGAAAATTTGGGTAACACTTTATTTGAAGGGGGTGAATAAGACTGTCATGACACTTTCATAGACATGACATAACACCTGTTATGAACATGAATAAGCCTTCATGAATATTTATGACTGTTGTCATAAGCTTTACCTTTAATAACATAAGTTACCTAATTTTTAAAGTGCAATCAGTAATACTTTTATAACAAATTTATATCAGTGCTGAGCTAGAAGGAAGCTGAAAGAGCTAAGCTGATGGGAAATGGCAATAAAATACCTACGGATGCAGAGTCAACGTTTTTCGGACGAGTGAGTACTTGATGTAAATGCATAAATGAAATGCTGGAAGTGCATAATAACTAATCGCGAGTTACTAGCATTTTCTGCGAGCTATTGATAACTTTATGTAGAGTAGCGGTTCTCAACATGGGCTGTACCGCCACACAGGGAGCGTTCAGAGGACGGCAGGGGGCGCTGGCAGAAATTTTCACAAAAGGGGGGCGCTGGGATTCCTTTGGGGGGCGTTTAGTTGAAGGTAAAATTTACACCTTAAATCCACAACAATACCAGTTTAGACTTTGAGCAATTTGCTAAAACTGTATTGTGTAACATTAAAACATGCTTGGCTGCAACGGTATCGATGGCAGCTCTTCTTCTATTCAGTGTTTGTAGCTTCTTGGTGCAGCTCCTCTCCTGCTACTGGTAGCTTCACTGCATCAGTTTAACGTTACACCAGTGGATGACGTTGCTGTGATTCACTTATTCTGGTATTTTTGTACATATGTTTTGCCAGTTCTGTGATCATGTCAAAGCAGCAACTTATATTAAAAAGTTTTATCTCCGTTTGAAAGCTGCCCGCTTCCATGGAAGGACAACAGAAAATCGCTCTTATAAACATATAATTACTAAAATCACAATACCCTCACTTTGTATCCCTCTGAAAAATGAACCCATTTAAATAAAGAAATCCCTCCATGGGTGATAGAGAGCGTTCATTTTATAGAGTTAACACCGGTGCTGTAAGAGGTGTGATAGAACAACGGTACCGCAGCACTTTTAAATTTCAATAACCAGAATACCGAAATTGTTTCCATTGTTTTAAAAGGTTTATGTCAGTCTGCCTTTTGCCCATCGATACGCTTCCCGACCGCCCTGCACCTTAGGGGGTTAAAACAAAAACAAACAAAACAAAAAACGACGCGCACATTGCGCAAAACTCTGAAACAGAAGAAGCGGGACATAAAACGGAGCGACTAACTAGATGTGAATTATAGCATAAAAACAGAGAATCTGACGCTGAACAGTGAAAAATCAACACATGATGTGAAACACATGACGATTAGGCGGGCAGCAGGTGATGAGTGAAGATAACTGGTGGTGAGCGTCAATAAACAATAAGTGATGCCCCTCCTGAAAACTCTAGTTTACACAATAAATACTATGCAGATGAAATTTTATGGATGATGCTCTGATGTCCCATTCTCCTGAAGGCAGCACAGAGCTGCACCACCAGAAACTGACAGAAACACTGAAGAGAAGAAGAGCTATGATTAATGTAGTTACAGTTCTATCCATGTTTTAATGTTGCAGAGCTCAGTCGTTTTGCACATATATCAAAGTTTAAACTTTCATTGTTGTACATCTTTTATCTGGTCATTTTGTGGAATATTTAACAACTAGAAAATGGCTCAGAACAAGAATAGAACAGAACAGAACACCTTCTGTTACGTTTGTTGTGTCCCATCTATGGTTCATCGTAAACTTTACATTTAACTACCTCAATCTTTTCTTCAACAATGGTTTTCTTCTTTCCAGTGTTTACTAAAACAAACCTTTGACTATAAGCAGTTATGTTCACAGGTTCTTTCACCTGAGCTAGGTCATCTCTGCAGTTCCTCCAAAGTTACCATGAGCTTCTTGGCGTCTTCTCTGATTAATGCCCTCCTTGCCCAGCTTGTCAGATTAGGAGGAGGGCCATGACTTGGTAGGTTTGCAGTTGTGCCATTTTAAAAAAATATATTTTTAGATGATGGGAGCTAGATCCAAATGCATGGTACACTTGCACACTTTTCTGGTTTTCTTTTTTTTAAGTTTAGAAATCATGTGTCATTTTCCTTCCACCTAACTTTGTGTTTGCTCACCACATACAATCCCAATTAAACATGTTGCAATTTGTGGCTGTAGAGTAGCACAATGTAAAGAACACCCTGGTATATTTTTGCACCTGTAGAGGCACTCTTCAGTGGCCTAAATTTTTGACTCAGATTGGTTCTTGTTCCCGTGGCGACTCCCGCTCCGCGGAGGCATCAAGGGCACCAGACTGTGCCATTAAAGCCTTGCTGTACAACGACGGTCCCCGGGATGATAAAGAGAGGAAAGTGAAAAGTCACATCCTTGTCACATCTCATGATCTCCTGGCTGAAATGTGAGGGCTGCGGAGCCTTGAGGGTGACATCCTCTATATACCAACACAGCGTAACGCACTGAGTAGAACAAGTGGGATACAGAGAGAAAGAGAGAGGATAAAGATGGGGCAAATGAAGAAAACTGGTGACTAAGGTTTGCTGTTGGAAATAAAAAAGATGTGGGAAAAGCAACTGATGTCCCTTTGTCCCTCTCTTTGAAATCCTGCACTCCTTTCCATCTACTTCTCTCTCTCTCTCTCTTTCTCTCTTTCTCTCTCAATCGCTGTCGGAGTGAGACAGATACCCCAACCTCAAAGTGACAGGCCCTCAAACGACTTGGCGAGGAAACCAAGCATTAATTAAGTCATTGCCGGACTGTAATTTCCTTGAGAAGGGAAAAAATGCACGAGAAAAGGTTACTGAGACCTTTTCTGTGTCAAAATTACCATTCGTCATGAATATTAATGCACCTAATGAAGACAACCTTTGCTTCATCAAGAATGTTCTGGAGCAGGGTGCCACGCTGATAGACTCTCCCTGGCTGTTTTTCTCCTTCAGTCAGGAGGGGAAACTGGCACAGAAACACACGTGCGCACACACACACAACACACACACACACACTAACTGAGGTTTACTCATCTGAATCGCCAGCATGCATCTTTTTTTTTTTTCTTTCTGTGGAGCATCTCATCCATCCAGCAGCAAGGTATGATATTTGACACGCTGTTTAGAAAAGGAAGCACCAGGCATTAACATACAGCACCACAATGGTGATGGTGGGTATTTTTTAACTTAATGCTTGTCTGCAGTAACATGCTAACAAAAAGATTTGCTGACCGTACACTGCTAGTGACGGAGACAGCTCAGCAGAGTAAAGAGCCTTTTGGTGACATACACTGCTCAAAAAAATAAAGGGAACACTTAAACAACACAATTTAACTCCAAGTAAATCAAACTTCTGTGAAATCAAACTGTCCACTTAAGAAGCAACACTGATTGACAACGGGGACCCTCGTCGGGTCAATCAGTGTTGCTTCCTAAGTGGACAGTTTGATTTCACAGAAGTTTGATTTACTTGGAGTTATATTGTGTTGTTTAAGTGTTCCCTTTATTTTGTTGAGCAGTATATTTAAAGCTCCACATTTATCATAATTTTAGGATGATTCTACATTAAACTGATTGATCCTCTGTTTTTTTTAACTAGCATGTACCAATAGAAATAGAGTAATTGTAAGTTTGATCAGATTTAACTTCAGACGGTGAGAAAAAAACGTGTACGTCTTCTTATTCAGTGTATGTAAATGTCTGGTTTCAGATGTAATTGACATTTTCTGTGTGCCGCACAATTTCCTAAACAGTGGCTACGTTTCCTTTGATCCACTGATGAATCCACTTAATGGAAGCGCACAAATGTTAAAATCTGGGTTGTTTTTCATCGAAATTGGTGTATTTTGTAAAACTGCGATGGAAACGTCTTTTTTTTATTCCACATTGCACAAGTCATGCCAGTTTGTATACAACATTAAAGCGCTTATTATTAGGGACTGGCTCAACCAGAGGTCTCACTACATCGCAAAGTTCATCAAAAGTTATACTAGTAATTCTAAAGTGTTAAAGCCATAGCTCTTAAATAAAATCAGTGACTACAATTATCCCAACATGCCACATATCTAGTCACTAACAGGTATAAGAGGCTCGTCTTTTCAGTGCCTGAAAAAGACGACAGACTCTTATGTTTACATGTCAGCTCCATGATTTTTAATGACTTATTGCGTGAACAAGCTTATTCATGTGATTTCACTCGCATTCCTTATTTAACGGAAACATCACAATTGAGAAATAGTTTTTTTCAACATCAGCAGAATATCAACAAAGTCTTCGTATCATCCTCAAATCTAAGTTGTGTAAAGCATCCCAGTGTTCCTTTGTCATGTTCCTGCCACTTCGAGCTACAATCGGTTAAAACCCAGATAAATCATCCAAAGTCCAACTTACTTGTACGATTTGATCAAGTTTTAGAACCTTATCTTGCGCAGCACTACCAGATGGCGACTTCCTCGGAAGTGGAGTCAAGTAGGCTGTCTGCTCTGTTACTTGGACCTGATAGAGTTCTGTTTTATATTAGAATATGGACATACCTACTTTCTGTAGCCATGTCTTCCATCAAGAAGAAATCGTTGACATTGTGATCATGTTAAGATGCAGAAGATGAATTTAGCATCAGTCTCCCATCGCTACTTGCGTCGCTGTCAACTCGACTCTTTGGTCCTCGGCACATTGTTCAAGGTAGTTTCCTCTGGAGTCCAAGCTGAAGTATATGTGACACTACGTATGACTCAAGTTTTGCTCCCGACAGAAAGTGCGAGACAGTGACTACTTCAACAGCAAATCTGAGATATAGACTACATACCAGCTCCTGCCATGCTCCCCTCAGCAGTATAGGCTTTCAGGTTTGGCTTTAACATGAAACTGTCAGGGACGGTAACTTTAAAGATTCATCTGATTAGGACTTCACCTGAAATCAGCATGCGGGAAACAGTGAAATTATCATTTTAAGTGCCGTCCCTACATACACACACACACACACACTGCAGTCGCTACCACTCAGCCGCCATCTTTGCCCTCTTTACTCCTCAATGTCTCTCTCTCCCCTTGACACATACCTCTCATTAATTCAGACCTGTCATATTGACACGCACACATACACACTCGCAGGGTGACAGCTCCTTGCTGAGTGACAGCAGCTCTGTCTGTCTGCTACAGGAAGATCTTCTGCTGCCAACAGTTTTGTAAAGTAAACCTTGACTGTCACTGCGAGAGAGGGAAGGGTCATCTATTCATATGTCTGCCTCCTCAAACTGTAAATAGCTTTCAGAGGTTTCTTCCCTCATCCATTATTAACTGCTTTTGAATTAATGACAGGCTTTTATTTTGCAAACGTGATTGTTCGACTTTGAGTTATCCATCCTGTAGCACTTCCACTCTATCCTGTCATTAGGCTGAGTTGAAAAGAGATTTCATACCATATTGTTATTCTCTGTAGGACACTCTTTTTTTTTCAAATTCAATTCACGTTCAAATGATTAGGTATATCATTTTTGGTGATGTCTGAAAAATTAAATCCTGTTGCCTAAATTAAAACATGACAAAGATGTAAGGTTCCTAGTTGTTTATGCGTTAGAAATTGGATTCAACTTGACTTCATAGCTGTTTCCTGTTCTTCAAAACAGGAAAGACAAGAGAACAGACTGTCGACAAAGGCAGAGGTGTGCTTGTTTTATTAATCAGGAAATGCCTTTATTAAAACGGCTACTCACCTGAACCTGCTCATATTTAATGCCAGATAAATATGGATGGATGGATGGATGGATGGATGGATGGATGGATGGATGGATGGATGGATGGATGGATGGATGGATGGATGGATGGATGGATGGATGGATGGATGGATGGATGGATGGATGGATGGATGGATGGATGGATGGATGGATGGATGGATGGATGGATGGATGGATGGATGGATGGATGGATGGATGGATGGATGGATGGATGGATGGATGGATGGATGGATGGATGGATGGATGGATGGATGGATGGATGGATGGATGGATGGATGGATGGATGGATGGATGGATGGATGGATGGATGGATGGATGGATGGATGGATGGATGGATGGATGGATGGATCGATCGATCGATCGATCGATCGATCTTCAGCTTGTAGCTACATTAGACCAGGCCTGCATAGTCACCGAAACACCTCTGCCAAGAGAAATAAACTGTGAAAGGCTGTTTAGGAACATTGAAGGGTGACTAAAATGACGTTATCATCTTGCCAATATATCCAAACCTAAAGAGAGACACAGGTTGTGCTGTTAATACTGATCACTGTGAGATTGAAGGACAAGAAATTACTGGGATGGATTCTATTGTAAACCAATTTCCTTGTTTCTCTTTCATCCCCATCTTTTTGGAGTTGGCCAGATTAACAGGCTTCCCCATGCAGAGTTGAGCAAATGTCTAAATGGATCTTGCAGTTCTCTGATCTGAATTTGTTCATTATGCTAGCCCAGAGGTGGGCAATCCTGGTCCTGGAGGGCCGGTGTCCTGCAACTCTTAGATGTCTCCCTGGTCCAACACACTTGAATCCAATAACTGAATCACTTCCTACGTGCAGTCATGTTCTCCAGAGTCCTGCTAACGACCTCATTATTTGACTCAGGTGTGTTGAAGTTGAGACACATCTAAAAGTTGCAGGAGACCGGCTATCGAGGTCTGGAGTTGCCCACCCCTGTGCTAGCCCTTTAAATTGATTAACAGAATTACTAGATTACGTGTTTTCTGTTGCTTTGTTTAGATAGCCCATTGTTTCCTATGCTTATCAGTAAATGCATCAAACTATAGAAAGGCATTATTAATAACATTTATTTTTGATTCATGTAGTAGCTTTTTGTCGATTTTTCTGAGAGATTAACTCTTGGTCTGTTATTTGAATGTGCCAGAATTAATTGTTGAATAAGAAAGAAACACAATGCTAGTAAAATTGGTAACGGATGGTGACCATCGGTTGTAATAGATGGTTTAATTATTTGTGAACTCTGAGACAGATTGTACTTTTAAGTGGTAGACAGTGGATTGCCACCTATTTGTGGTTCAGTATTTGTGGATTTACCTATTTGTATGCTTATCTGTGGAAAGATAATTTTTTGCAGTTTTTGGAGCTCTGATATAAACTATTTGAACGGAAATGCAGCTTGTAAAGCTGAAAATCGCAGGCGCCATCCTGCTCAACATGTTATTGGCTGGCACTTGGCATTTATTTTCCTTGGTACTGATTGGCTGTACGCCCAAGAACTGAAGAAAGGAAGACTATTAGCTTCTGCTGCAGAACTAAGATGGTTTCCACTGCACATATTAATGGATATTGGGTTATTTTTGGCATTTGATCTATTAAAATAGATCTATACTATCTGTGCTCTTTAGCTATTCATGGATGGCTGTAATTCCGGGGCAACCCCCACAAACACAGGGGGATCTATTGCAGCAGTATAATGTAAATTTAACCTTATCTACAATACAGTGCCTGAACCCACAACAATCAGTTTCACTAGTTGTTTCAAAAGGTATGAAACAATCAGCTTCATACCTTTTGAAACCAACTAATTCTAATTTCAATTTGAATTTGCTATTCAAATTGAAATTTGAATATCAAATTTGCTATTTGTGGCTACGTTCAGTTTTTTAAACTTAGCACCACCGTAAACACCAGTCGTTACCTCTCCATGTTATTGAATGAGGTAGATTCTAGATGAATAATCTTTGCAGTCATACTACTTTTTTTTTTTTTTTAAATGTGTCATTTGATCATAAAACAGAATAGATTCTTTAACAATAAAAAAAAATACAATCATAATTTTCACACCTGCACATAAAAATTTAAACAAAACAGCAAAAGATTTTGCAGGTGGAGCGTTAATCATTTTCAACATATTTGTCTTTAGATTTGTTTCTTTCGGGAACCCAATTTGGACTTTGTTCAAACTTTACTATCCGAACCAAGGAGGATCTCTGGTGAGGAGAATAAAACTGCTATTTTAGTCAGATGTTTTGCCAATGAAACTCAGAGCCGGAGGGTTAAGAAACCCAAAAAACAGAGACAGAGATGCCTCACTAAAACCTGATGTCAAAAACATGCCCCCCCCCCCCCCCCCACCCACCCTTTTTTTTGTTGCCATTATCTGCTTCACATCAGTCTAAAAAGAAATAAATTAATTGGTCTTTTGGAGGCATAAAAGGAAAGTTTGCCTTTGTTGTGAGTCTGCATAAGAGAGCCACCACCATACATTATCATGAATAATACATCCATACCTCCTTTATAGCAACGGGTGGCAGGGATTAGATAAAGCACCATAAATAAGCTTCAAAGCATGCTGTACGCCGGTTTGTTACACCTCACCATACAGGCCTTCCCTTTAATCGCAAACTTACCCTGAGCTGGTGGGGCCCTTTTTGTTGTGACTGTGCCGCTGTCGCTATTAGAGCAGGGTGGCCCCGTTTGTACACACGTATTCATTTACCTAATTAACACAGGACTCACACTGGGAGTCAAATGAAAGCTACCATAGGGGAGTCACCGAGAACAAAGCCTGGAGAGGAAGCCCGGCGTCCTACTGTTAGCAGTCACCGGATCATTGGGAAATAAAAGGAAATAAAAAAAATAAAAAAAGACGATGGAAAGACACCCGGACAGAGCCGTTGGTTATTTGGTCCAGAAAAGACACAGGTGATGAACTTGCTATTGTCCTTTTTTTTATTTTTATCGTCAGCTGTGTATGAATTTGTAGTTATACCTCTATGTAGATGAAAATCCACAACAAACCAAGATCTAATTCAACTAATTATTTTCTATTTCGTTGTCTTTCTGACAATGACAATAAAATTCTTCTGATTCTGATAAATCATTGAAATTGTTTGCCATTTGATTGTTTCCCTCCTGAAAAAAAAAAGACGAAATTCTTACGGATGTTGAGAATATCTAAAATTATCACTGAGCGTTTAGATCACCAACCATGAAGTAATCTGGGTCTGGATTTGTTAGATACATTTTAACAAATTTTGTCCAAAAGAGGAAAAATGGTGTACTGCATAACAATATTATCTTTAGTATTGGCCTGACATCATTACTGCTCTTAGAGAAACAAACAAAAGTGTGCTATCAGCCTAAAACATTTTTTAAAATTAAGGTTGCATGTTTGCGTCATCTCCAGATACTCTGGATTCCTCTTCCTGTATATGTTACGTCTATTGGTCTCTTTAAGTTTCAGTGTCTGTGTGTCATGTTGTTGGTCTCCATTTTGCCCTGTGATGGGTTCATGACCTGTCCAGATTGGACGCCACCTATAAACTAATGCTGGAGGCAGAGTCACATGAGGAACGTTATGGGGGGAAAAAAGCTGATCTCACCTGTTCTGTAGTAATTTTGACATTTTGTTGTCCTCTCAGTTTGGTTAATGCTGGACTAAGGTTTAATAGTTGCTTGAAAAGTTGTAAATCTTTAACAACCATACTTAGAAAAAAGAAGTTTGAAGTTGTTTGAACTGCTCCATAGTTAATATACTTCAACTTTACATTATACAACAGCAATGATTGTTGAGGACCGCAGTGTTTTAACAGTTTTCACACACAAATTCTGAGTAAAACCAGTTCATCTTCATTGACATGTGAATTAAATGAGGTTTGAACTTCTGCTTTTAGTGTCTGAGAACATAATCTTTCATAAAAGTCATTTCAGGGTTTTAAACTGGTAACTGCTGTAACTTGGCACAAAATCCAGTTTCTCCCACTGCTTGCACATATTATATTTAAAATAAATGTTTTGTATTTTGACTTTAGATTTAATCTAAATTGGATTAAATTATGCTAAGTCTGCTTTTGCTACTCTTTCTCTTCTAGACGTCTCCAGTTTTAATTGTTAAAAGTCAGATAATTAGTCAAGTTCCTTTGCGTTAATGTAGAAGTGATTCTAGGTAGGTTTTACTTCTCCACTCTGATCCAAAAGCAAGATTGTGCTAAAATCTGTCACTGGAGTGGAGAGGTAGATAAAATTGTAAAGTAGGTATGGGTTTTTTTTTCTCTTGTCTGTAATTTAGACAGAGAAACTAATTGCCTACATGCTTTTCAAACAGGCGAATATCTCAATATGGAGTCATAACTGCATGATTCACCTTAATAAATCAAGACTGCTTTTACTGTAGTACCAAGGTTTGGTGCATATTTGGTATGTGAAACAAACAAGTCTTTCACCACCAACTATTCATCAAGAAATGGCGACTTTAGGAAGCAAATAGCTGAACCACAACTAGCTGATACACTTTTGTCTAACACAGGACTTGTTTTTAATAACCAGTCATTTCTCCACATATTCTGTATCCTCAGTGGATTATATCACAAAACCTTAGATGTTTTTTGACGCTCACACACACACGCACACACACACACACGCACGCACGCACACACACACACAGCTACATGGACAGACATGAATTATGAGGGTTTTGATGTTGCATCAGCAGCCAATTATCACCTATGGAGAGTCAGTTGGCAGCTATCCTTTCCTCTACCTCACGCCTCTCCCAGAATCAGCTGGCTAACAGCCCCGAGCCAACCCGAATGAGGAGCCAGGAAACACACTCACTTCCTAACGCACAGTGGCAAAAGATCTGCAATCAGCGTAACAAACTCTTAATTTATCAGGAGGAATGAAAGAATGAAGGATCCTATGCGTGAGAATCCAGTCAGGTGTTTAAATTTTGAACGAAACGCCCAGACCTGACAAAATATGTTTACCACTTGTTTCACAATTGGTGACTGGTGTTTTTAGGATGTAAAGCACTTTGAACTGCCTTGTGGCTGTAACGTGCCACGCAAATAAACTTGAACTGGATTGAAAAGGCGGGTAAAGTTTGGTGATAATGCATTGGAAAGTGGCAGCAGGGCCTGTCTAACACAGAACAGGTGATGGACAAACTGAGACCCAGACAGAGCAAAGGAAAGCAAGTTTCGCGTGACGCTGATTTCTGCGGAGGCACATTCCCCCGTCTCACCAGCAGCATGACCTCTCCTGATTCCAGTGATCCCAGTTACCATAGAAACTGAAAAAACAAGCATGACACACCTCTGCTTTCCGTCCCTGTCTCTGAGCGATGAAAATGAATGTGGCCCGAGGATCAACACAAACCCATATTGGCAAAAAATCGATGGGTTTGCCCTGCGCCTCGCGTTGGCCCAGTAAACTGAAACATATCAATCCATACGCGCCCGCGCGCGCCGGACGCTAATCCTTCCCTGCCTCTGTGTGTGTGTGTGTGTGTGTGTGTGTGTGTGTGTGTGTGTGTGTGTGTGTGTGTGTGTGTGTGTGTGTGTGTGTGTGTGTGTGTGGGGGGTGTGTGTGTCAATGTGAGGAAGACAAATACTGCTTCACCGAACAAAGCTGCCCAGTGTGTCTGAACTGCTCTATTAAAACAATCTTTGTTTTTGATGCAGACGGGGAGGGAAAAAAAAAAGAAAAGAAAAGAACTAGCTGATTGAACACAGACTTGGATGTCAGTCTAAGATGGAGAGGAGGTCGGGGTATGTTGTTTTGTTTTGATTTTTCTTCAAATTTTGCTTCTCATTACCGCGTGCTGCCTCGAGCAGTTAGATGTTGGGGAAAAGAAAAAAAAAAAAAGTCTGAGCAACTGCGCCTGTGCCCAGGAGCCCCCGACGAGCAACGGGGGGTCCCTACTTTGATGGAGGCCTGTGCATCATTAGAACAGATAGCATGATGGGGTCACAAACATGTTGCAACTGGTGCCCCCGATTCTGCAGACTAACACAAAAATACACATGCCGACAAATACTGGCATCCAGATAGATGGATAGATAGATATGTGTGGAGTGGTTTTAATTATGTAACCCAGTGAGGTTCTCTCTGAAAGTTCACTGTTCATGAAAGAATGAATATGAGCTGCACCACTGCCTTTATAGGCGCCATAAAAATTATACTGTTGCACTTAAATTTTTTAATAAAGTGACTGAGAACATTTAGAGAGACTGGCATATGTTAATAGGCTGAGAGGAGTGGGCAGTCCAAACAGCACTGTTGAGGAACAAGCCTGCTTTAAACCATCCGTGGTCCTCCAAAGGTCAACCCTATTTTCATAATAGCAGCCCTACGGCGAACTCTAAATCTGTCCTCAGAATATGGACGCCGTCCAACGGAAAGGAGTAGAAGATAAAGCACCGTACCTGTGCGAGGCGTAGTAACGACGCTCTCTTTATAGGTGGGCAGGACTGAAAGATGGGGTTTTATGTTTTATAGACTGGCGCTAAGTAAATTTTTGCCATATGAGCTATTTCTGTCATATGTGGAAAACGTAGCATGTGTCACACTTTTGCCTCTTAAAGGTTTTAATACACTTCCAGGGTCTTTTATGCTTTGCAACAGGCAAACTTCACCATTCACTCAGTGCGTTATAGTTCCACACGACATCTCTTAGAATTTTTTTGCTGCACGTTTGCACAGTGTGAAGGAAAGAGGAGACCAGCTGCACAGACAGGCTGCGAAATGAGATGCAGGTGATCGGTTTGTGTGATCGGCAACAAGAGACCGTGATCGGCGATCACCGATCACACACTTTATCACGGAATTCGGCCGATTATGATCGGTGGCCGATCAATTGGCACACCTCTACTGCTTACTCCACTGTTAGCCTGTAGTTAGCCTGGTAAAAACCAGTCTCTTGTTCTGCGCTTTGTTTCATACAGAGGATCTGGACCTTGGCTGTTGAGAATTGATTGCTTACCGGAGACGAGGACTCTGTTGAAGTTTTACACAATTGGATCTGATTTCAACCAGCTGCCAATATTTGGCTGTGACATAAATAATGCGCCAGCTTGATGATGCTTATCAGAGCTTCTGTGCGCTGCAAACAATCCCACTCAGAAGAGGGTCACAACACCTTTGCCAATGATAAAACCATCATGTTGTTCCGACTTTAACTGCTCAACATTTGGAAACATGCCCAATGCAGATGAATTCCTCCCTTCACTTCTTTCGTTGCTGTTGCAAAATCTACAACACAGACAGACTACAGTTCTAAAACTGCAGGAAATCAAGAAATTTCAAGGTCATCGTTCACAACTCCTCTTTCTGTTCGCTGATTGGCCTGGACAAAATTCAGTCGGGGGGATCAAACTCCAGATGTATCGCTGATGAGAATCAAGTGAATTGCGTGAGAAGGCAATGACCCGGCGAGGGTCAAGCCCTAAAGAAAAAACTTCCTCACACCAAAATAATCTATTGCCTCCCACTGCACAATTAACAATCTGCCATTTTGCTGTCATCTGTCACATAAACTTCAAAAGAATAAGTTGAAATTTGTGGGAAAAAAAAAACAAATAGCAAAAGGTGAAAAACTTCAAGAGATATAAATACTTTTGAGAGGCATAGATGAATCGGTTGCTCGCCCAGTTGAGTTTTAGTACCTCACTTATCTGCTTTATTCCCGATGTATTTGTGCGTCCGTTCCAAAGTGTTTATGCGGGGAATATATGTTGTTGGGTGCTGGTGTCGGGATCGCTGAAACTTGTGTGTGTGTATGTGGGAGGGGGAGAGGAGGGGTTGCTGTGATGAGACCCTGTTTCTGACACAATGCTGCTCTGTTAAGGTCAAGCCCTACAGAATGTCAGAGATGATGACACGCACTGAAAGGTTTCATCTAATCCCTCCATTTCCTCTCTTCCCCTCCGTCCCTCCGATCTGTCTGCCCTGCCTCCATCTCTGGCCCGCTCGCTCTCGAGACAAGACAGACATACACCGGCCTTCACCTACAGTCTGCATCAAGACTTCTCGTGGGTGCGTTCGTCTGCTTTGTGTGTGTGCGCGTGTGAGAGTGTATCTAAATAACGTCAAGGCATGCCATCCAGCTAGTAAGGCCAAATAAGAAATGCCTGAGGCCACTGTCTCTGTGTCTGCATGGTTAGCCCGCTCTTTGCAATCGGCTGTCAGACGTCTTTGCTCCGGTCTTCAGCAGCGGCACATTTACTTTTTGTTGGTGTTTGGCTGCCAAGAAGAAGTGATGGAAACATTGACGTAAATGTAGAGTTTTGATTGCGCTTAAAAATTGCAGCCTGACCCGGGCCGATCCTGTAGAAGTCGTGTCCAAGCCCAGTCCGACCCAGCTAATTAAACTTTAATTATAGGCCCAAGCTTGTAGTAAACCTGACATTTTATTTTAATTAAGATTTTACTGCTGTAATTTTTAGACCACAATTTGAGTAGGTGGTGTAACTTCTCACAATTTTTTGTTTTTAACATCTTCCAGCTCAATTTTGTCGTTTGTTGTAACCGCAGGGTGAGTCGAGTGCAAATCATCTGGGATGTGTGATTGATAGAAGCAGAGCAGGCTGGGAAGGCATTTATTATGCAATGAGTTGTGCTTATTAGTCTACTGAACGCCAGCACCTCACTTTCTCCTCCATTTAGACTACAACAGATTAACGCAACTTTATGTCGAGCATTATCATTAGTTTCTTTATGCTAAATGTATTATGTGCTTATTAAACGCGCCACAGAAGCCTGTCAAAAGAATAATTTTGGTCTGACCTGGTCGGGTTGGGTTTGGGCTTTAAATCTAAACTCCTCATAAAAGAAGCTTTTCAGAACAAAAGAGTCACTGAAAAACTGTAGAGACGCCACATGGATATTTTTTTCACATGAATTTTCTTGATCATCCACTTTGCCTTACAAAGGCATTCATACCACTTGAAAGTTTTTGTTTTGTTACAGTATAAATATCGGTGTATTTTCTGGACATGTTATCTTATTAAGGACATATTGCTAATTCTTCTCTTTATAATAATAAGAATAATAAAAATAATAACCGAAAAATGTGGCATGCATTTACATTCACGCCCCTTTAATGTGATGGTACAAAAAAAAGATCCAGTTCAACCAGTTGCCTTTGTAATAGAACATTAATGAAGAAGCGGACTGCGTAGACTCTGGAGGAGCTGCAAAGATCCAGAGCTCGGGTGCATGAAGTATTGCATGTCAAAATCTGGCCTTAATAGCAGAATGTTTAAATGAAAACATTGTGCATTTTTACATCAAAATTAAGCGGCAGTAATCCCCTACATAAAGCCTCTGTCACATTTCAATTGATTTAGCTGAGCCCACAAAGCACAAATCATAAAAGATGAAACTAATGTTTTTATAAAAGCAGAAAATACTCCCACAAAACAGTCAGTAGTGGAATACAAGCAGCACACAGTTATCCACGTGCTGCATCGGCGGTTATTTGTTCCTGGTCTGCATATCATCCCCACGGTGAAGCATAGCGGTGGTAGTGTCATGCTGAGGGCTTACACCATTTTTATTACCCAGCCAGTTTTCTGTGTGATTCAAAAAATTACTTATGCATATCTGTGATGTTTTACACGAGTGTAGTCTTCAGACTTCATGTGTGATTTATTCAGATTTGCTTGAAAATAAGTTTAGTTCAGCCCTTTAGCAAAGATCCCTTCATGATCCTTATTGGTTCTATGAAACTCTGTTATTCCTAAACAGCATCAAGTAATTTCAATTAAGTTACAGCAAAAAATAAAAAATAAAAAGGAATTTTATTTACATTTTATGAGATTACCTGGACTTAATTTCCTGTGGTTTTTAAATAATTGACAAACAGCATGGGCGTTCTTAAATAAGCTGCGTATTATGCGCACAGTTGAACATGTCATCATTTGATCTCTATTCTTTATTTTACTTTTTTTTTTTTTACTTTTAAGTCCTCTGTCATTTTTTTCCCCTCCCTTCTTTTCCTTCGCTTGGTTGCTCCATAGTTAACACTTATTAAATTAGCAGTCATCCAGCGATCAAACAACAACAACCCTCCTCCATCGAGCCGACTTGAGTGACGGCGGAGGTCTCCTCGGCATCTGGTGGGTTTTGTCGCAGGTAAACAGAAAACCCTGCTAATTACGGTTTTACAATTCCAGGAGAAAACCGAGTCATCTACAGCTGTACAGTTTGGATTTGTCGAGAGCAGCGACAGAGGGAGAGAGAGAGACGCGATGCTGGATTCAAGATGCCCTGCTTCCTCTGCAGCTTCTCGGCCTGTCATTTATCCTCTCACCTATGTGGATTGGGTCTGGTTAAAAACGGAGGAACGGCGGAGACGGAGGGAGTAGAGGGAGAGGCGGTCGGAGGGTTTGTGGGGTGAGAATGAAGGATTACATAAAGAAGAAGCTGCACTTGACGGTAACTGGTTGAGATTAGCGCCTTAGGGGTACAGCAGTGGCTGTGATTTTGATACTGCGCCCCCAGCTAAACGCTGAAGGCCGCCTTGCCTAGAGGAGTCTGCCTTCACCCACAGGCAGTCAAAGATTGTTTTTTTTATTTTATTTTTTCTTACCCGGCATCTCTTCCTTTTTCTTCTTCCTCCTCCTCCTCCTCCTCCTCCTTCTCCTCCACTCCACAGACACCTGTCATCTCCAATGTCAAAACTCCACACAGAGAGGAAAAGACAATGCAAAGAATAAACAAAAGAAACATGTTTTTTTTAAAGGCACACTCTGCATACAGATCTAAGATGTTTAGGCCCAGGCTTCCCCTGCAGCAGTCTGGATTGAACCTGTTCAAATCTGCGTGAGTTGGCAGTGTTTAAGCTGTTTCTTGTGAGTTTTATAATTAAAACGGCTACGTCACCCACTGGTGGGTGCACAGGTTCCTGTCAGAAGTTCGCATACACAGATAAACGGTTATAAATGTGACAAAATCTCTTTGAGTCATTTGAACTATGAGTCATATTATCAGTTAGTTGAATTAAACAAAATGCATCTTCAGTTAAATTTAAAAGCAAGAGTTGGATACACAAGTTTGAATTAAGGTTTTATTTTTCAATTTCTGTCCATTCTGTACTGATTTACTTTCAAACCAGTGAACGATGTATCAACAGTCTAGCATGGTGATAGGAGCATCATGCTGTGGGACACCCAGTACTGGTGAATTTAACAGTGGATGTCTGTCATTGAACACAAACGGCTAATATTAACCTAAACACTTAGCTTTTTTTATTGCTGTTGCTATTGGTCTTTTAAGGAATTTTCTTCAGTCCACACAGGTTCACAATTATGCATCCAGATGGATAAATAAGGTCTGAATAAATCTTACTAGTCACATTTTCCAACAGCGCTGCTGTTACATTTCTTATTTTGTTGTATTTCATGTCATGCTATGGCACTTCCAATGAAATGCAAATTTCATTTAAAAAAATTGGCCGGCTATTATTTCGTCAAATATTATTTCCCAAGTTGCTTCTCGACCACTTTTTGTAGTTAACAATAAATTTGTGGAATTCTGGCTTTGACAGCTTTTCTTGCCTTATTTGGTGGAGTTGACTTAAGGTGTCTGTGTTTTTCTGTCCCAGGGCTTCTTCTCAAGTATGTTCCACACATTAGCCAATATTTTCCATTTTAAACTCATTTTAACAGATCTGATCTTTCTCCTCTTGGAACACCAAATTGTGCCCAAATTTCATCGATCTGATGCATGTAATCAGCCTCTAGTAAAGGGAAGTTGGTCAACTTGGTCAGAATCAATTTGGTAAATGACCAAGGCTCAACTTAATGAAAGTGAAAACTATTGGATTGCCAACAACACTGCTGACGGTTGAGCCAGTTTAGTGCCAAATATGACCCAGATGATGTTGACAAAGAAAAATAGCCGAGTGACTTAAGGGTGAAGGAAGTACAGCAACTTAAATGTTCACAAGACATTATTAGGACTGTGCTTTCTCCTGTGGTGTCAGTTTTGAAATGATTCCCAACATCACCATCAAATTTGTCTCAATCAGCCAATTTGTGTGTGTAAACTGAAACAATGACTGGTGTTTGACGGGATCGTCACTGGATGTGTGTTAAAGGGGTTACCAGACCACTTCTCTTTACAGAGAACAGGTGGGGGGAGGGGGAGGGGGGTTGCTTCAATCAGCCTGATTAGACAATCAAAACCAAATTGTCATTTCATTTAAAAAAAAAACAAACTGTGTGGCTGTTGGTCATGGGTCTGGAATCAGGCAATAGTAAAAATGATTTCAACAATTTTTGTAGTATTTTCTTTGTTTTCGCCTTCACGAAGACAAAACAAATTACTAAATCTAATTTGAGCTCACGCTGGCTTAGGAAAACGCATTTTTTATTAAATCTACTGCGAATGACCTTTCCCACCTTGAACAGACGCTGCTGCCTGAAGAGCACGAAGCGCTGAACCGATCCCGGTGTGAAATGGCCCTCATTGTCCATGTAGTTAAGCGGAAATATGAGCTGATGTGACAGTGGCAGCCGTGCCAGGAGGTGTTGTTGCGACCAATGGGGGGCAGAGGACACCACAGAGAGTAATGGCTGCTACAAGCCATCAGCTTCGCCGCGCTTAAAAAACACGCCGCCACATTTCATCTGGTCTGTTTTCGCTTCGTTTTAATTCCTTCTGTTTGTTTGTTTGTTTGTTTCTCGACCTTGCCATGTCACCTGACCTTCCGCTGTCCAAAAGACCCTGACGTGGAAAGGAGAAGGGGGGGAAAGAAGAAAAATAGAAACAAGAATAAGCAAGACGTTTCTGTTTGGAGAGAGAACAAACAGTACACACCCCCCGCTACCTTAAGACAAATTTACTCAAAAAAAAAAACAAAAACACATGTGTGTCTTCGCCGTCTGAGGCTGTCTGGCCACCACTGCCAAGGAAGTGTCATGGTGTCGTGACAACTTCAGCGACTGCGGTGCGATGTGTGACCCTCGGCCAGGCGGAAGGGGGAGGGGGGCGTGTTGAATCCCCACACCCACACTGGATCTGACAGATGTCACATACCTCCTCCATGGGCACCTTCTGTTTCCTGTTCACCTTTCTCCATCCTGCAGCGTTAGGGCTCCTGTCTCCAGCCCATCAAAGCACACACACGCACACACACACCCACACACACACACACACACACACACGCACACACACACACGCGCGCACACGCAAACAGCAAACAAATGGACAGCGGAGGGCAGACTCCAGTGACTCTACTGTAGATGCACACCTTTCAGATATAGCATTATGGCCACCTGCTTAAAATGTGTTGATCCTGTTTTTATGTGGAGGGATGGACTCCACTGGAGTCCTGAAAGTATATCTGGTACAAAGATATAGACAGGAGACACTTTACTTTCTGGAAGTTGGAGGTGGAGCATTCGTTTCATAGATGCTCTACCGGACTGTAATATGGGGAATATGAAACGTAAGACAGACTCTGTTGTACTCTTCAAGCTAATCCCGAACCCTAAAAAAAACGTTTGAAACGTCAAGTCACTTACAAATTTGCGTTTTGTCATTTTTATTTAAATAATCCTGTTTTGTTTTCTGGCATCCTGCTGAAACTGGCCTCAACAACATTCCTCTGGTAAGTGTCAAAGTCCATGTTCCACCCAACCTGCTCCACCGCTGATCAGTGTCAGTGATTGCTTACCACTAGTTCTTTGTATTTCCTCACCCAAAGTTCTAGCTCCAACTTTGAGCTTTTCCAAAGGAAATTTTCTTGTAATTTTTGGTGGGTTTTACAGAGCTGCACCTAATGTGTACTTTATGTACTTTGTATACTAAGACCTTAGGATCAGAACTGGCTTTAACGTCATCAATCTGAGCTATTCTAACTCATCTATTGGACTGGATTAATCACTGAACATTGACCCAGGCATCAGACCATTACGATTTGGATCTTGCCAAAATCGCTCAGATCTTCATGTTTGCCAATTTTTTTGTTGTAGATTCTAACACAAGGGTGGGCAATCCTCAAGGGCCGGTGTCCTTCAACTCTTAGATGTCTCCCTGGTCCAACACACTTGAATCCAGTAACTGAATCACCTCCTAAGTGCAGTCATGTTCTACAGAGTCCTGCTAACGACCTCATTATTTGACTCGGGTGTGTTGAAGTAGAGATGCATCCAAAAGTTGCTGGAGTCCGGCCCTCGAGGCCCGGAGTTGTCCACCCCTGTTCTAACACATTCACTTTAAGATAGCTTTTCTTTTACTGCCTAACATATCCCACCCACTAACAGGTGGCATGGCTGGGAGATAATGAGTGTTATTCACTTCCTGTGTGATTATGTCTGATGGGTGTATAAAGATGCATCAGTCATTAGTCTTGATCTCAAGCTTAATTCTTTAGCATCTATTTATTCTGTTTAGTTTAAATATGGTTTCCCTTCATAAACAGCAAATGAGCATTCTGCGCTTTCTGGCATTAATGTCACCTTCTCCAGGGATGTTTCCTGTTATTTATCTGAGACTTTTCTCCAAGAACGGTTGGTATTTTAGTCTTAGCACACCCCACTCAAAACCTGTTTGCACAGATTTTCCCCATCATCCTTCAGACCACAGTTTGACGGAAGCGCTTCAACAAAATGAGATTCTGCCTCGTAACATTGTCTTACGCTGTTCTATCAGAAGTGTCACCAGCCCACTCTGCGAATAACAAGTCTAACAAACCAAAAAAGCCTTATGATATTAGATTTCCACAAACCTTCTGCCGGCTCGCCTCATCCACTCAGAAAGCTCTCCCGGATGGAAATGCGTGGACTAAATCTGATCATGGCACTAGATAATGTTCACTTCTCACTCCCGAAACACACACTTCAGTGTGTGTGTGCGTGGGGGGGAGATGGAGGGATCCTGTGACTAACCCATCAATCATGTCGACGTTTTGCTCAAGTGATGGATATTCTAATTTCCCTTTTATATACAGGTGCGCAGGGATGGATGGCTGACGATTAATGGACGGGCCGGTCTGTTTCCACAAAACAAAGAGAGACGGAGGGAGGCCAAACCTGCGGAGGCCACAGAGCTGCGTTTTCCCATGTTTTGAGCAGGATGGCTCTCGTTTGGGGAGAAGATGTTCCTGTAAACATGCGAAAGACGGCGCATACATCCTGAGGTGATAAAGGCGTTGCCAACACGACAATCGTCTCCTCTCCGCAGGGACTTCCAGCAGGTTCTGCAGTTGACTCTGCGACAACCCCTGACACCCTCACCTCTACTTTTTCACACAACCTGTTTCGCACTTTCTGTCATTGCTGTCACTTCCACAATTATGAACTAACTTTTACCGACGCAGAGTTCTTATGGGGTGTTTTATTTTTAGCATTTCTTTCGACGTCATGTGCAAGTCGGTTGAGATATTGGAAGTGGAAATAAAGACATTTTCTGTTAGTGATGCAGATCTAAATGTCCTCCTCTACCCTAATCTTCATATTTGAACTTTTAGGCATGTTGTCATGTTACAATCTCAAACAAATACGGTATAACAAGATCTTGCGAGATTGAAGCTTCACAATATTTCTTGCTGAGGTGACTGCTGTCTCGCAAGCTTTAGACGGTTGCGGTCATCCTGACTTCATCTGATGAAGTTGAAATAGAAGATACCCCTATTACTCCTAAGTCATCTGTTTGGCAGCCTTCTGGGCTCCTAGTAGGAACAATAAATGGCAACAGAGTGAAAGAGGAGATTGGAACAATATGTTAGCATGGAGGTAGAAAGCTTGGCTCTAATGACCAATGGCTGACCCAAACTAATAAACCTTTTTAAAGCAAAAAATTTGAACTTTGAGGTTTTCCTGAAAATGACGTTAAAATCTTGTCTCGTTCTTGTAAACTCAATATTGTGTCTCATCTTGTGAGTTTTAGGTATTGCCTCACCCTATACAAACAAAGTTTGCCCTGACCCATAGGAGACGATGGCAAATGTGGGGAAGAATGTGTACGTCAGCCTGGACACACCATCTGTACTTTTACAATGGTTTTCTTTAGCAGGGTTATGGAAGCTGGTCTTAATTTAATTAACTGAGCCAAATTCAAAGAAATTCCATTCATCTATTGTCTATACCTCTCATCCTTACAGGGTGTCTATTTCCAGCGGTCATTGGGAGAGAGGTACGACATAGTCCGGACAGGTCACAGACCAACACAGTACACGTAGGTCAAACAACACACAAATATCAAACCTAGGACCATCCTTCTGCAGTTTCACTGTTTAGTCCTAAATTCAAGGCAGTTCTGTAAGAAAACCTGTTTGGTAGAGACACACTCCAAAAGACTTGTAACTCGTTCTATAACTATTGACTCAGAGGGCTAAATATAAACGCATGTCACAAGCATAAATGTTGTACGTTAGTCCGTTTCGTAAAACCTCAATAAAATGCATAAAAGTTTGAGACTGTAATGAAACAAAGTGCTTTCTGAGAGTATGAACACATTTGCAAGGCTGTGTGCCTTTTCTTTCCTAACTCTGTTTAGGCGAGTGGATCTTTCATGTTGGATCTTCAGTTTAACTGTGCAGCAGGATGCTGAAGGTTAAAAGGTTTAACTGCACTAATTGGCCACAGTCGCTGATGAAAGGTAGTTAACAAACAGGGATGCTGGAAAATGAAGAAATTAGGAGATCTGGAAATGAAAACTTTGCTTAAGAAGGACAACGGATCATGTATAATTTGAACCAGTTAAGTCTTTTTTTTTTTTTTTAACAAGGCCTGGTGTTTCATTTGGAGAAGACATGCATGGCTGAATATATTTTCACTGGAATACGAAAATAAAAAAATCATTTGCATTCATCTTTCCAGTTCAACTGATTTAATTATGCTATTTTTGCTGACTTTAGTCTTCTAGAACTGTTTTTCTTTTCTTTCTTTTTTTTTGGACATCAGCCACAGAGGAATTCCCTAGCGATCTTCCCGTTTTTCCCTTTCCTCTCTCTTTTCACTCCCAGCTGACATTGAACACGTACCTCCATAAACCACCCGGTGCTTAAGAGTTTTCCCAAAGACTTTAACAATCCCGGCTGAGATCTCTCTGTCTGCCGCAGTCCCCCTCTCTCTGTCTCACTTTACCTCTCGCTTTTCATCCCTCCCTCCCTGTCCGAAGCTGTCCTCCCGGCCATCTGTCATGTTATGTTTATGGGCCCTTTTGCTTTTGTGTCCTGATGACCACTGTCACAGAGAGCTCCCCATTACCGATGCGGCCTGATGAACGATGTTACCCAGACGCGCTGCTGACACCCCCGTGTCCTTGGCCGCAGAGACACTGCCTCTGTAGCAAGCTGGGGCCGGTAAAGAATGAGGACAGAAGGGGGCCTGAGGGAGCCGGACTGAGGACCTGTCCGTCATCCTGCCGACGGGACGCTCATATTTCCTCCTCTTTTCTTTCCGCCATTTTTCTTCTTCCTTATCCAGCCAATTGAAGGCAGCCTTGGTAAGCATGGTGACAATGCTGTCATTAATCCTGAGCTGGTGAGTGGTGCCCTTGCCTTTCACCTGAATATGTATCTACATCCGCACAGATGCACTGAGGGATCCCCCTTCAAAAGTCCAAATAATGTCCCAAAGTCCAAGACAGCCGACAGAGAGATGATAAATGACACGGAATATGATTTTTATCTGTCAAGCTGAAATGTTTTTATCTTCAATTCAACATATTCAAAGGTAAAATGTTATTTCTTACCACATTTGTTTAAATTTCACTTTTATTAAGAACTTGTACGTACATGTAGCCGTGTCTTTATAAAACAAATATCTCCATCACATTGTTTAAAATAATATGGTACACGTTATTTTCAGAAAAGTTTTCGTCCACACGAATCCGCAAAAATCAACCCCTGAGCGTTGTTTTAAAGATGCCAAACCTGTAGGGGGCAGTGTAGCGCAAAGCTAAAACCTATCTCAACCAATCAAAATCCTACAAAACAACTGTGACTTCCTGTTAGGAATTTAACACGTCGCCAGGAGGTTTATTTGTGTGGACAGATTGATAGAGGTAGCTACTTATAAGTAGCGTATTAGAATGTATACATATACAAACACAAGACGATTGGGAATCGTGTCAAAGCAGGTATGTGGATATTTTGACGCATTATTTGTCAGATTCTTGATTTCTACAAATCTTGCAGCAATTAGTGTAGCATAGGGCTAGTGAAACTGAACTCAGCTTAAAAAGTGGTTAGTTAAAAAAAAAAAAAGATTTTAAAGAATCCAACACTTTTTAATACATAGGACCATGTTGGTTTGGACAGCTTTTGTTTTCTAAAATTTTATGAAGTTACTATTTCAACGCTGCTTTTTACATTGAATCAAGGCCTGTGGTTGACATAAACACATGCCTGATGATCTGAAGCTTGTGTGTGTGCCAGAAAAAGCAGACACAGAAGTAAATCTGCACTGTATTACACATGGACGGCCAGCCTCTCGAGTTGCATGAGTTCAATGTTTTTAGGACGATGTGAAATAAAACAGATATTTAACAGAGGAAGTTTTACTTTTACAGCTTTGTAGCATAATGTGAGCAATCTGTTGGACAAAATAAAAACCTCATTTAATCAGTGAGGCCCACAGTCCCCTCAACCCCTCCACCCTCCCACCATCCCTTGCTGTCTCTTTGCGAACGTCTTTACTGGCCGGTAAAGCTGCTGATGAATTCTTAAGCAGATCACACTGATAATTGTATTTCATAACTGTCAGTTGTGCGAAGGCTGCCACTGTGCCCAGGAGCTATTTGTGTCTCCACAAACCACCTCCTCCTCCTCCACCACCCGGCTTTGTCCAACCCTCCCCAATCACCGGGGACGGGCCCACCGTCTCCAGCCCCGAATTACTCAATCAGGAGGACACATTTACAGATGACACCTTTATTACAATTAATCAGGGGAACTTGATTAAGAAAGTTATTCCTCCCCCTTCATTGAGACTCACACAAGTGGCGCACGCCGCATATTGTAATTTATGTCCCACTGAGCTCTCGCGCCGCTGACGGACAGAAGAGACGACAGACTGCCAGGAAGCGCCGAGACACGCGGGGATGTTTGCGTGCGGCGGAGTCGTGCGCGTGCGGCTGCAAACAAACACGTTTCCTGTCTCGTTCTGTCGCGCGTCTCAAGTTTTGTTTAAAAAAAAAAACAACAAAAAAAGCAAAAAAAAAAAAAAAAAAAAAAGAAAACAGTTTAATAAATGACTTTAATTGGATGTAGAGATGTGCTTGCAAAAGGAGGCATGAATATTCTGCTCCCTTTCTTCTTTTCACACACACGCACACACGCACATACACCGTCCTGAATGAAGCCATCTCTTTACCTTTACTCACAGCTCCTGGGTCTGCTGTGGCTAATTAGTTGAGTGGGGTTTTAGGTTTGGTAATTAGGCAGGGGTAGGAGTGATGGGGGCTCGGGGAGTTGGAGAGCTGAGAGGGGTCTTGACTGACTTGCAGAGGGAAAGAAACTGGACTGTCTGGATGCTGGCAGCACCAGGCAGCAAGCCGGTGTCCCTGAGGCGCCTGGGAGGTAGACTACCGTGCCACACTACGGGGGTGATGTCTTTGTTAGGTGACACATATAAAAGCGAGGGGTGGGGGGGGAATAAAAAGGAGAAAAAGGGGGAATCTTTCAAAAACTTCCCTGCAACTTGAATAAGAAAAAGTACAGCAGTTACTCAGGACAGATCATTTGAGAACCAGGAAAAGCTGACTAACGTCACTCCAGTTACATAAACATATTCATGTTATGGTTTCACTAGTTGAACTCTGGGCTCTGGGCCAACACCCAAAGTTGAATGCCATATCAGAATACGCAAATGTTTGTATGTCTTATTGAGATTTTAAGTAAAAAGTTGTGAACATTTTTCACATGAAAGGAAACTACATGCTTTTAACATTTAAGACAAAAAAAATCTGAACAGTATGGCATGCATTTATACATAGAACCACATTTTGCTGAAATTATGGCTGCACATGTTTTTGATACATCATCAGTTTTTCAAACTGACATTTTTGTCGCACAGTTTTTTGCAGATTGACCTTGAGAATTTATGCTGCCGATCAGATAGGAAGAAAAGCTTTCCCGCAGCATCATACTGCCACCACCATGTTCCATGTGAGTTCAGGTTAATGTGTAATGTTCAAGTTCTCACAGCCTTTCATTTAAGTCTCTCTGTTGACTTGTCGGCGGTTTTTTTTTCAGTCGTCTTGATGCTTTTTGTTTAGCAAAACTCGTGCACTAAATTTATTTTAATGTGTCAGAGTAAAGGCTATTCCAATATTTAAATGGAGGAACTGTGAAAATCACTTTCTATCTTTCACTTCACAAATATTTTATACCATATAATCCCGTCAACCCCTGAAAACATATATATGTATCATATCTGTTGAGGTTTTGGTTGTAATATAAAAGGTTCAAAGGATGTGTAATGTTGCAAGACATTGAGGGCATTTCACAGTAAAAGTGTAGCAAAGGTGTAAATCTTAAAATTACACTTTTATTTTTTTAACTTACAGTTCACAACTTTTCTTCCCCTATAAAAGTAAATCTGAACATATCTTTATTGGGACTAATGCAAATTCCCCCCCCCCCCCCCTCCCCCCCACGCACCCCACACACCACACGCACACATTTAAACGCAGTAGATTGAACTAAGCGTTACAGCCTGCTCGTTATCTTGAAACGATTCATATTTGCATATAATAGGCATAGATCTCTCCACCTGTTCCACTGTCGCAGTCTGCAGCAACACCTTCAGAAGGCCCCTCTCTATCTTTAATGTCTTGTTTACGCTCGGCGGCTCCACGCTGATTCGGTGCGATGCCAGTTAGCAGCCGAACGCGGCAACACAATCCAATTAAATAAAGAGTGTTGTCTCTTCAGGTTGCTGTGTGTTCTCTAATTGGGGCTGTGACTGCTCACTAATCAGCGGAGGTACAGGTAGGCCCCCGGAGGACGCCGAGACGAGGCCTCTCCTGTTAATTGTGGAAGACGCAGAACTTGGCCTCCTCCTCCTCCTCCTCCTCTTCTCTCCTTTGCAGTCCAGCTCTCGGATGCGGGCTGGACTCGTCCAAACATCTGCGCGCATCGTCACCTCTGTCACCTCTTCGGAGCGGCTGGCGTGTAGGAGCTTGCTTTTGTGTTCTAACACCTGAACAAACAGGGGTGTTGAGGAGGGAACCTGTTGTGTGCAGTCAGAGTGATTCCCAGTGCTTCCATTTAATTATAGTCTTAAGGCTGTAGTTTAATTATAATTTTAGTCCCAAAAGTTGCTTGAAGCCTGGTTTGTTCTATAGTAGAGAGTATCTCATGGCAAAAAAAAAAAAAAAAGTATGCTATTTTGAGGTGTTTCTGAAGGCGAATGTTTGCAGGATGTTCTAAAAAAGAAAAGACAAAATAAGCAAAAGCACTTTCCTCATATTTTCCATAATGAACCAACTCCAGCTTCAAAGACATCCCAGCCGTTTATTGCCGCTGTATGAAGCTATAAAATGTCGTTACACTGATTATTATTTACATGGAAAGTAGAGGTTGAAGGTAGTGCGCCACCAATGATCTTCCCATGTAGAACGTACTAATACAGCATGTAAACTGTTTTGATGTTGGCATAGAATAGAAAAATAAATCAATCCAAAAATCTCTAACATCTATTCTATCATCCATCTGTTTTCAACATATTAAAATACCACAGCAACAGCTATTTCATTAACATTATTGTTTCAACTTAGTGTACTTATATTGTGCGAACCATTTACTTTGGTGTTATCTTGGTCTGTTAGTTATATAGAAGCCAGTGATTATTTGCACGGTAAAATGAGGTTGGAGGATTCATCATTGATCATCCCCAGTGAAACAATTGCGTAACGCGTGAAGCATTTTCAGTCATAGTACGTAATTCTTTCATATAAAAGTACACAAAAAGTTATGGATGTTTACATATAATGATTAAAATAAAGCCCCATTTTTTAATTGCGGAAAATAATTCAATTGTTCTGAATGGAAACACTTTACACGGTCTGTCTCAAAACGTGTTTTCTCGTAGCGATATCAACAGTGGCGCAGTTCCTCCTACATCCATTTCCTGTTGAATAAACGCCACAAAGCTAACTGCTGATTCAAAGGGGACGCAAAAACAAATATCCTAAAACAATTTCCATAAAAAAGTGGCATGCATTTGTTATTTACAGAGAAGTCATTTGCTGTTCATACCAGAAATTTTAACCAGGGCCTTTCTCTGACTAGCCGTTAGCTTCAACATCCAGGACCAACTCATCTGGATTTACACTATCACTTTACAGCTCAATGAAGACACCAAGAGTGTTTTCTACCACAGATATTAACTACTGGAAAGCTTTTATGGGTTATACACAGTGGAAATTCTGGACGGTCCATTTCAACCGTGATTTGACTTTTTCCAAACCAAAATGGCTCTGTCCTACTGTGCTGCAGCATTTTGTTTTCTCCTGTTCTGTCTCTTTGAAAGTGGCAGCTTTTGCATGCTGGGGTCACACCTGTAACGCGTTTCACACCGAGTTGTATTTTTGAGCAGCCACCTGGATGAGGAAATAACGGGATCACGGAGCATGAAGACGACAGGGCCTTCCTGCCAAGAAAGAACAGGTGTTTGTTTTTCGGCGGAACACATTAACACGAAACAGACTGCTCTGACATTCGAAGACTAATGTCACTACATAGCTTTAAAACAGTCCAATCAGATGAGACGTTTGAAAGCTTTCGTTTGAGTGAAATGGACCGTTGTTTCGTGATCAACGGCTTGCGAATAACCTTGATAAGTAATTTTGTGCGCCTTTGTTTTTTTTTCCTCTCAAAAAACAAAACAACAACAAAAAAATAATGATAAAGAAAGAAAACAAAATGTGTCAGGGGGCATTTTCTAAAACATTCACCTTAAGTGATTTTTTTCCCCCACTCAGTTTGAGGGAGAAAATAATGACATTTTCTAGTCCAACTACTGCTTAGCTGGACTAATTTATCCTTTTTTTTGCTGTTATTACGAGCGGCTTCGAGGGCATGTGAATGAAAAGATTGATTGTGCGAACGCCGTTTCTGTCAGCCACAAACATGGCAATGAAATGCCGAGCGCACCTGGAGCGGCACTTGCTTTTGACAAGCTCGCACTGACGCCAAGCCCCCCCACCCGCTCTCCACACCATTACAAAAACAGTGAAGTCCATCATAAAATATTTATGGCAGATAAAGTAGTTGGGAGTGCTAAAAGCAAGCGCATTACGGCAGCAGGTATAAAATAATTCCAGAGGTAGGACTGTGGGGGAGGGTGGGTGACGTGGAGCAGTAGGAAGGTGAGGCACAATAACAGAAAACATGAAAATGTTTTGAGAGGTCGAACATGAGGGCTTTTGTTTCAGGACCTTGCTTCAAAAAGCTACAGGTGAAACTGGAAACAATGTAGAAAAAGACAATTCTCACTGCCTGACTTGAACTCTTGACTCAACTTTTCAAGTTTCAGTTCACCTGGGTTTAGCAAAATTATTTCTGTTGGCTAAATGTAAGAATGTTTAATTGAAATTTTCTCAAATTCAGCTTTTATTTCTTTAGTATTTGCCTTTAAAACTGTATGACTTCAGTTAAACATTTTGGATTTCCTTCCACAATCTTCTCACAATGGTTTTGACCAATTTCACTTGACAGAACCAGTGAGGGAAGTCCGGTTTGTAGGCCGCCTTGCTCGCATTCAAAAAATATTGACCTGGTTGTTCTTGAGATGCTTCTTTTTTTTTTTTAGATTGTTTAGATGTATGGTTGGGGTCCTTTTCCATTTGAAAGACCCATTTCAAATGGGTCCCATTTGACCCATATAAAATTGTTTCCAAATGATGTAATCTAATTTGTGAAGTGCACCAGTCCCTCCTGTTGCAAAACCCCCACACAAGATGCCACCTGGTATGCTCCATACTCAGGACAACTTTCTCAAGCAAGATCCCACTTTCTTCAAAATGTAAAAATATGTATGTCTGTAAAGTTAAGATCTTTGTCTCTGAGGAGAATTGCAGAGCTGTGTCATGATCCGTGTTTCTATGTGTTTATTTTCTAGTTTCTGTGTGATCCTGTTCCCTGTTAGTCCTGTCTCTGCGTCTTTCCCCGTTGATTGTCTCCCAGGTGTGTCTCGTTCCCGTGATTGCCCCGTGTGTATTTAGTCTCCCCTGTTGTCTGTGTTCTTCGTCGGGTCCTTGTCAATTGAATGTCGATTGATGTCACCTGTCTCCGTGCTGCCAGTTTTTCCTCGTGCTGTTTCCCTGTTGTTCCTTGTTCCCTGTTCTTTGTCATTAAATTCATCATTTTCCGTCACAACCTGGGCCTAAGCGTCATCTCCTCACCTACCACCAAATCTCCTCCTGACAGAAGGACCCGACCAAACGAACGGTGAGGAAGCTATGGCATACTGCCCCCCAGGTGTGGGACCACGTCGCCACGAGCGCCCTAAACCGCTGGAGGTCCCGGCCCCTGGGCGCTGGAATCACCAGCGCTCTGAGCCGCCGGAGGTCCCGGCCACTGGGCGCTGGCGTCACCATCGCTCTGGGCCACCGGAGGTCCCGGTCCCGGAGCATCGACGTCGTCGCCGCCATCGGCCTCCGAGGTTTCCAGCGCCCGCTGCCGGCGTGCAGCCACCCGAGCTTCCTGCACCCGCTGCCGGCGTGCAGCTCCCCGAGCTTCCTGCACCCGCTGCCGGCGTGCAGCTCCCCGAGCTTCCTGCGCCCGCTGCCGGCGTGCAGCTCCCCGAGCTTCCTGCGCCCGCTGCCGGCGTGCAGCTCCCCGAGCTTCCTGCGCCCGCTGCCGGCGTGCAGCTCCCCGAGCTTCCTGCACCCGCTGCCGGCGTGCAGCTCCCCGAGCTTCCTGCACCCGCTGCCGGCGTGCAGCTCCCCGAGCTTCCTGCACCCGCTGCCGGCGTGCAGCTCCCCGAGCTTCCTGCACCCCCTGCCGGCGTGCAGCTCCCCGAGCTTCCTGCACCCGCTGCCGGCGTGCAGCTCCACGAGCTTCCTGCACCCGCTGCCGGCGTGCAGCTCCCCAAGCTTCCTGCACCCGCTGCCGGCGTGCAGCTCCCCGAGCTTCCTGCACCCGCTGCCGGCGTGCAGCTCCCCGAGCTTCCTGCGGTCGCTGCTGATGAGCAGCTCCCCGAGCTTCCTGCGGTCGCTGCTGATGAGCAGCCGCCCGTCCCTCCAGAGTCCCCTAGTGTCCCTCCAGAGTCCCCTAGTGTCCCTCCAGAGTCCCCTAGTGTCCCTCCAGAGTCCCCTAGTGTCCCTCCAGAGTCCCCTAGTGTCCCTCCCGAGCTCCCAGCGCCCGCAGCAGCCGGCGCTCCGCCCGAGCTCCCAGCGCCAGAACTCCCCGAGTCCGCTGCCTGTGCGCAGCTCCCCGGTGCTCCGCCCGAGACTCCGCCCGGCCGTCCTGCCGGTCCCCCGGCCTCTGCTCCGCCCGAGCCCACGGCCTCTGCTCCGCCCGAGCCCACGGCCTCTGCTCCGCCCGAACCCCAGTCTCCAGCGCCTGCAGCAGCCGGCGCTCCGACCGTCCCACCGCGGCTCAAGCTCCGCCTCCAGCGTCGCCGCCCACCGCGGCTCAAGCTCCGCCTCCAGCGTCGCCGCCCGCCGCGGCTCAAGCTCCGCCTCCAGCGTCGCCGCCCGCCGCGGCTCAAGCTCCGCCTCCAGCGTCGCCTCCAGCGTCGCCGCCCGCCGCGGCTCAAGCTCCGCCTCCAGCGTCGCCGCCCGCAGCGGCTCAAGCTCCGCCTCCAGCGTCGCCGCCCGCCGCGGCTCAAGCTCCGCCTCCAGCGTCGCCGCCCGCCGCGGCTCAAGCTCCGCCTCCAGCGTCGCCGCCCGCCGCGGCTCAAGCTCCGCCTCCTGCGTCGCCGCCCGCCGGGGCTCAAGCTCCGCCTCCTGCGTCGCCGCCCGCCGGACCTCCCACGAGAGGTCTACCTCCTGTGCCGTGGTCGGCCCCCAGAGGGCTGTGCGGTGTTAGAGTTTCGTTTTGGATCTGGTTTTTGTTTTCTGGACTCTGGCCCTCCTACCGTCGCCCCTCCGCCCACCCTGTTGGGATCTGGTTTTTGTTTTCTGGACTCTGGCCCTCCTGCCGTCGCCCCTCCGCCCACCCTGTTGGGTTGTTTTTTGGACTCTTTTTGTTGGGCGCCTGGTAGTCGCCCCTTGAGGAGGGGGTACTGTCATGATCCGTGTTTCTATGTGTTTATTTTCTAGTTTCTGTGTGATCCTGTTCCCTGTTAGTCCTGTCTCTGCGTCTTTCCCCGTTGATTGTCTCCCAGGTGTGTCTCGTTCCCGTGATTGCCCCGTGTGTATTTAGTCTCCCCTGTTGTCTGTGTTCTTCGTCGGGTCCTTGTCAATTGAATGTCGATTGATGTCACCTGTCTCCGTGCTGCCAGTTTTTCCTCGTGCTGTTTCCCTGTTGTTCCTTGTTCCCTGTTCTTTGTCATTAAATTCATCATTTTCCGTCACAACCTGGGCCTAAGCGTCATCTCCTCACCTACCACCACATCTCCTCCTGACAAGCTGGACTTTCAAACCGTGTTGGTACAGGACTCACCACATTTCAACCAGCATCTTCTTACGGTCTTTAGGTATTGTTTTTTTTTTGGGGTTAACATGTTTATTTTAAACCAAAATATGTTTATCTCTGAGGCACAGGACCCATCTCCTTTCTGGTGGTATGATGACTGGACATTCCTGTGGATTATGCTTGTGCAGAATTGTTTCAATAAATTAATATAGGACTTTCAGGCATCTGGACATTATCATCCAAGGACAGAACAAACCTGTGGAGGTCCACACTTCTATTCCTTTTATCTTGGTTGAGGTTTTTTTTCTGTTATGTCACACAAGGAATGTTTCTTCAAAATATCCAGATGTATACCTCTATGTAATTTTGGTAAATCTGACTTTAACATTTTGTCTGATTTAATATCTAAGAAAAAAGAGGTTGTCTTTTTACACAGCTGTAAGCTTGAGATACAAAATTATACAGGAATTTAGATTGAACCCTGTTATAATCTTACAATCAGAAAAAAAAAACTTTTTAAATGCTTAATATCTGTTTATTAATCATTCTTTATTGAGCTTTATCAAAGATCTTACAAATATAGAATCTGAGGCCACATAAAAGTTGTTCAGTTTGATTTGATTTTAGTGCATCATTAAGGTAAATCACAGCTTGCTATCTCCAACATTTGGAGGTGCCACCTCTACCACAACCTTGCCCAGGTTTTTCCCAGCATACATGTAGTCCACTGCCCTGAAAACTGATTCCAGCCCCACAAATCTGCCCTCCTGCGCCATATCCCCACAATCCACCTCACACACCAGCTCCCCTTTGGCAAACATCTGCATCATGCTGGTCAGGGCCTCCCTGTAGTCCCCGAGGAAGTGGGGTAGGAAGAACCCCCGAACGCTGGCCGACTTCTGGAGCAGCTTGACAGGCAGCGTCCCTCCCTTGAAAGGTGGGATGCCCGACGCGGTCTGGTAGCCCGAAATGAAGCCGATCACTATCAGTCTGCCCTTAGTGGCCAAGGTGTTCACAGCGAGCTCCAGGATGCTTCCCCCCACGGACTCGTACACCACATCTACGCCCTGTGGGTACTCCTTCCTCAGCGTCTTGGCGAGGTCTTCTGTGGCATAGTTGATTGGCCTGTCGCAGCCGATGGATTTGAGGAAGCCTGCTTTCTCGTCGGACGAACACGTCCCAATCACGTGGCAGCCGGCCCGTTTAGCGAACTGCACTGCGAACTGTCCTGTTCCTCCGGCAGACGCTGTGACCATGACGGTCTCGCCCTTAGCCAGGTCGCCGAGGCGCTTCAGGGCAATGTAGGCTGTGGCACCGCTCACCAGCAGTGTGAGGAACTCCGGCTTCGCCGAGGGAACGGGCACGCTCTCCTTGGCTGGGACTACCGTGTACTCCGCGAATGCACCGCTGCCGAAGTAGGCCACCGTGTCCCCGACGGTGTAACGGGAGCTGGCGCTGAGGCCGAGGCCTACGACCTCGCCGATTCCCTCGAAGCCGGCGTCAAAGGGGGGCTTTACCGAAGGGTCATAGCGGCCTGCAGAGTAGTTGATATCAGAGGCGTTGATTCCCACAAAGCTGAAACACAGAGATGCAAAGGTTTATTGTGTAAAAGGTGAGAGAAAAAGACAGCTGCAGCCTAGTGTGGCAAGTTAAAAGCTTGATCTAAAATGCCTCAGGATTATAAATGTACTGATAAAATTCTTGAAATCCTGCGCGAAGGTTAAGACTCAAGTCTTGTTCTGTTGGGCAAAATACTCAGGTTTGTTTTTTTTACAATACCTCTGGTTTTTCCCCCTAGAAAAGAGCAGTCCTGTACCAACAGGACAAGGCTCATATCATTAAACACATTAAATGATGTCATAATTTATTGTCTTCAGAGACGCCCGCAACACAACTGAAACTGTTTTTTATTTTTTTATTATTTTGTTGTTTTTTTTGTTCAATCTGAAGACAGTCGCTTCATGCCTCAACACGAAAAGGCGGCGGTTTTCATCTTACTTTTTGAGGCGACGCTGGGAACAAATCTGGGAGAAAAGGAATGTATAAATAAATCATTTACTGTCTTTTAGAGCGGCGGCGCATGCTGGGCCTCATTACTGTGCATGTCACACGTGTACTTTGAGCTTGTAGATAATGCTCCTGTGGTTTATAGATGGGTAAAGATGATATAACAAAACGCCTTGATTCGACTCCTTTTTTTTTTTACATCTGTGGGATCAGCTGCCTCACAGACATAATGTGGTTTTATTAAAGAGGAACAATTATTTGGATTTACACAAATAGAAAATACTGAAGCTTTTTAAGTTCCCATTGATATAAATATAGAGATTATTTTGGAAATGAAGCCCGAATCTGTTAAGCCTGCAGCCTTTGAAATTGTGTGGAAAACTCGACAGCATTCAGCAAGATAATGTGCTGGAAAATTGTTTCTTTTTGTGGCAAACGTGATGGCGTTGATGTAGAGGTGTGCTGACAGAAACAAAAACACAAAAAGAAAAGTGTTAAGACATTTAAGGTACACTGATCATTTACACGTTAAAATTACGGTTTTAAAACCGCAAAACGTCTGTCAAGCCATTTCTAGGATTTAAAGACTTTTGAATGAGATGCCCCAGGCAGTAATGGAGTGAGCATGGAGGAAGACAGTGCTGCCCCTCCCCCACCTACTGCTGCACACTGGTAGTCAGATGGCTGTCAAATAGACTAGTGTATTTGTGAGATGTTCGGAAACATTTTCACTTGCAAAAGACCACAGTCGTGGTAAAAAACGAGCACAAATCACTTTTATTGTGGTATCGCACGTTTTCTAACAGATTTTTAGTTTTATTCTTTGCTGTTGATAAAGTGAAACTGTGGCGTTTTTATCAAAGGTAATGGCACCCACAGAATCTCACACCTAAAATGTGTGAAGCAACCAAAGCTAGATGTTCAGATGCACTAAAAACTGAACTTTAAAAAAAAAAAAATCTTCTATATATTACAATAAAACTAATAATACTGTCACATATCAGATCATGTTATCAGAAAAAAAAACTGATGACAGTGAACTCTGTAATGATGTCTTTTAGGGACAGCTTCGGTATAAATGTGTGTTTTTGGGGGGCAAAATCAAAACTTAAGAAATACAGATGCAATGATGTTTTTTGCAAGGCAATATCACCTTTTAATTTTACTTTAAGGTCTGATTTGCTGATAGTATTTTGTGCAATTCCATTTTTTCTTTTTTCTTTTTTACAGCTGTAAGACACGAATGGGATTTCATGGCACTTGATTGCGATTGTGGTTTTAAATGGAACAGAGGCTAAAGAGATATGATTCAAAGCATGTCTTTTTTTTTGGCTGATTTACTGGTTAGCTAAAAATCTGTTGTAGCAGCTCAGTCTGAGACAGACTTGCTTGGTCTGTTTGATGGGCAAACATGATTTGTCTGCATATAATGAATAAAAATGAAAAAAATTAAATAAATTACCACCATTATCTGATCTCCGAGAAATGTGTCCCAATCTTTCTGCATTTTTGCACAGAAACCAGAACAGTGTCACAGTATTGTTTTTACACAGAGAACTGCCTCTGAATGAGAAATGCATTTCAGTTTTATCAGAAGTTGTCACATTTACTGCTTAGATATATTACAGAAATTTTTTTTTCCATAAACAGCTTTAAAAAACAAAGAAAAATTAAGAAGTAAAAAAAGAGTAATTTGTGGGGTATGTGGAATAACTTTATTCATAATCTACTATCACCTTTCTCTTTCTTGCTCAGATCTTTGTTTCAGGTTTGTACTCCCCCAAATGGTGTGCGCAGATCGAAGGCGATTCGAACACACACTCTGTAGAGATCGCTGCAGATTAAAAACATCCCGCTGCACTGGCTTTGATATTCAAGATAAAATTATTACAACTCTCTTGCAGCTTTAGTTGATTCTCCAACTCCAGTCAGAGGCAATCCATGAAAACGATTGCCTCTAAAAATTCATCACCTGCTTCAAATTTTATACAATTTCTACCTCACAAGTTGCACCGATCAATCGGCAGAAGACTGGAATCAGCCTATTTCCCCTTGTTGATTCACAAATCTGGAGCTTTCAGTTCCTACATCTGTTGAATTTTACATTTCCATCGACATCAAGGAAGCGACAGCAATTTTGTCTTTATAATCTTCAGAATAAAAGAGGTTGGACTGGGTCAAAAATAAAGGCAGGGAAAACCTGATCAGTGCATCTCTGCTTACAAGCTAACCAGGTTCTAATGCAGAACATTTCACACTTATGTTTAGCCTAATGAGGGGGAAAAAAAAAGACTTTTTTATGGAGAGAAAATAGAACAATAAACATTGTAAACCTCATCAGGTTGCCCGCAGTCGGTAGTGGGGTAGTAAATAAAAAAAACAGGAAAAATACAGAAAATCAAGCATTATAAAGTATGTTTATATTCCTACATCAAAGTAGGCAAATGCTTAGTTTAATGCTGCTTGTGCATTCAGGTGCAATCGGTGCTGGTCTGTGAGGAAACATGTGCCCGATTCCGCCCAAACACACTGCTGCTGCTCTTAATGGGAGACATGATGCTGCAGCTCCAGCGCCACGTAACGCCGCATCTCCTTCTCCATCATCTCCTGATGCCAGTCTGAGCCCCCCACCGATTTTCTGTGTGTGCAGGTTGGTGACGTAGGGAGACAGGAGGACAGAGAGAGAGAGAGAGAGACCGAGAGGGAGAGATGGATTGATAGACAAATGCAGGGAGGGCGGAACTTGGAGTAACTGTGTTTTTCTCTTCTTTTTTTTTTTATTGCCATCTCGTGATGATGATAGTGCTGATGATGATCGCGGTCGCCGGATTTGAGGTAAGCGGAGAGCTTTCTGTAACTTCCCCCCAACAATAACAGTGATAGATCAGACACCGTATCGGTCATCTCACCCAGAACCCCTCAGCCCACCCCACCGCCTCACTCCATACCCCACCTCCCCCCCGGCAACAACTCACCGATTCCGGACGAGGAGCTCTGCGTCTCCGGGCGTCGGAACGGCGACGGTCCGCACGCTGACGGCCTCTCTGAAATCCTGACTGAGCTTGGTGACGACCAGCTTCTTCATGCTGCTCGGTATGGAGGAGCCTTTGAAATCCATGAAGTGCGCCGAGTAGGACGTGTCGATGACGAAGCGCCTCGGAACCGTCGGGCGAACTCCGGAAAGCGCGTCGGTGGCACGTGCAGCACGAGCCCGGCCGACGAGCGACCCGGCAGCTCTCCTCCCCAGTAGCAAAAGCAGCCGCGGCGGCGACGAGCTGGCCATGGCTCCGAATTGTGGCAAAGTTCACGGAGCAAACTTGCCAGTAATGAGCCCTGCTGCCGTTAGCCTGCGCTACAGGCTTTTTTTTCCTTCCCCCTCTGCGCATTGCGCGGCGCGCGCAGATCAGATCAGGCCGGGCTGAGCCGCAACAAACGCGTCTCGACGAGTAAAAATAAATAAACCACTCCGCGCTTTTGCTACGCAGTATGTACAGCTAAAACCACGTTCTGAATGTGTGTGTGTGTGTGTGTGTGTGTGTGTATGCGTGTGTTTTATTGGGATTAAAACGCAGCACCGCCGCAGCTCAGTGGGGAAGAGGCACAGCAAGCGCCCCTGACTTGTCGTCGGAGTCCCTCCCCTTTCCCGGACACACACAGCATTCACTTCCTAGTACATGCAAAGGTGAAACGGATCAATCCACACAAATCCCAACGTATCCCCTCCGCACACACGTGCCCCACAAATTCATTGTAACATCTAAAATAATAAAAGAATATGTAATTTAAAAACGCCCTCCAGTTTTGCCTGTCAGTTTGTGTGGGTACACCTGTAACCAGAGCTTTCTCACTGGCGATTCGTGGAATTTGCATGTTTTCATTTTGCTATCATCTGTTGTCACCTGATCTTTTTTTTTCTCGAAGCAACGGGTTTGTTCTCTCTCTCTCTCTCTCTCTCTCTCTCTCTCTCTCTCTCTCTCTCTCTCTCTCTCTCTCTCTCTTGGAAGTCCGCCCGACTTTTGTAAGGGGTGGCAAAATGAGGGTGGGGTGTGTATGTAGGAAGAAGCAACAATTACATTTCAGGAGTGCTATCAATATGGTACGACAAATATTAAAGTGTAACCACCCTCCTTATGTGAAAGCATAGACCTTTCTCCACAAATTTTGAAAAAAATTCCAAAAACTGGGCGGAGCCAAATGAGACTGAGGGGCATGGTCGAGGGTAAGTGCAGTTAGCACTGATGCTAATCTATCAACTTTGTCACTATTTTGTGAGATTCCAGACATATCTAGTGACTTTTTAATCAAAAATAAACAAGTGACAAATCTAGTGACTTTTTCTGTGTTAAAGACTTTTATGGACAACACTTTGCAATTCAGCTGCAACTCTTCTTTGTTGGGAATAAGCATCAAGAGCTAGCATGAGCACTGTTTTAAACAAAGGTAGAATTCAAGTTTTTAGCCACTGTCTGACCTCAGGAGGCCACTCCTGAGACTGTTTTAGACGAAAATAATGCAGAATTAAACATGAAAATGTAAACATTTGCACAGTAGTAAAAGATAGAACCCTAAATAACTTCTTTTGACAGTGCTGGAAAAAAAAGGTTGATTTAGGGGTTAGCTACACTTTTAAATAAACCCCAATACACTTTAGTTATGTTTTTAACTATAACAAAAATCAGATGTTTTGATAGCGCATGTTTCCTCAATCCCTGGAACATTTTGTGACAAGGATTTTGGAGCTAGCGCAAATTTCATATTTCTCATAAAATTGTAAGATTTTTAAAAACAACTAAATATTATTTGTATTAACCAAAGATGCAAACCGTTAGAACTGCTAATAGCTGGTTCATTTCTCCAACTTTCTTAGTGTTTTATAGCCTCCATATTGGATAGTGTTTGGCATTGACAGGGCCTAAAAAACCCTTAGAAATTATCTGGCAGTCGTTGGCCAGACCGTCTTTCATGCATAGTAATGTTTCTAAATATGTATTTAAACTAGGAGAAGACATGTTTGAAATAGTTGTAACATATTTATTCTCGCGGTTGTCACAGCACAATGTTATCTAAATTGTATTATTGTTTTAGATTTTTAGGGGTTCCATCTCGCCCCCCTTACCTTATCAAAACTTCCCAGTGCCACCCCTGCAGATACTAAAGAATTTAATAATCCAAAATTTCTTAAAACAATTTAAAAAAAGAAAAAGGAAAGTAGCTTATAAGCATAAGTCAGGTGATAACACAGCTGGCAGGACAAGATGAGAACACTTCCATGAATCTCCAGTAGCACCCCCAAGCCTGTTGTTCACTCTCCCCCCCCTCTCGTCGAGACAGTGTTGCTGTGTATGTTTGCTTCTATGGTTTTAAGAGATAACTTTGAATGAGTTGCAATATATATATATATATATATATATATATATATATATATATATATATATATATATATATATATATATATATTGTGTATGTGTATAATTGTATTTATTTTTGCAGCAGCAGCACAATAAAACTCCTTTTTTTTCGGGTGCCTCCCCCCATTCTGACTGCCCCCTTTTCCAAACTTTCTGGACGCAGCCCTGCCTGGATGTAAGTTTGGGTTCCAGAAGACTTCCATTTGTCTCTAAAACGGAGGTTTAGTATTTTTAAAGCAAGAGGAGAGAGAGGGAGGAAGAGAGAGAGAGAAAGAGAGGGGGAGAAAACGAGAGAGAGAGAGAGAAAACAAGACAATTAAAAAGATTGACAGGTAGGCTCCTCTGTCAGGGGTGACGCTTGCGGAGAGGGGAGGAGTAAAAACTGTAGCAGGAAAAGCCACTCGATGCGTCTGTCTATCAGTTGAGACTGTCTGAAACAGCTTCCAGATCCACCGCGTTTCCCCCATTTTTTCCCACCTCCTCTCCTTTCGGGAGAGCGACCTCGGATCAGTCCCCTGGAGTTTCTTTCTTCTTCTTCTCCTCCTTCTTGTTCTTCTTCTTCTTTCTAAAAGACGCAGACGTTTTTTCGCTCCTGTCGATGTGATCTGATCAGATCTGATCTGATCCGAGTGTTTTCTTTTTTATATATATATATATATTTTTGGGGGTGGGGGGGCGCGAAGCTCGGATGCGCCTCTTCACCGCATGAAGCTGTGATCCTTAAAATAAAGAAAAACCACACCGACTCTGTCCGAGATGAGGCGTGGAAATTATTCGCACCACTCTTAAAAGCGTAAGTACGAGAGTGCAGGTCTCAGTTTATTGTTCCCCTGTTTCTCTTTTTCCTTCTTCTTCTTTTTCTCTCAAATGGGAGAGGAGAGGAGGGGAAGGGAAAAGTCTCCGCCGGACGGCTGACGCTGGATCCGGGCTGAGGTGGTGTGCAAGGGACGAGGTTGCCATGAACCCATCTTAACGTCTTGCTCTCTGTCTGTTTTCTTCCTTTCTTTTTAGGTGTCTGGGTAAAGAAAAGAAGGAAACGGGAGCATCAGTGGAGACTGCTCCCTCACATCGGACCTTATTTGTTTGATGAAATCACCCTTTATATATATATATAAATATATATATATATATAGTTTTGGCGTGCGTTAAAAGGCGCAGCAAACTATCTCTCTCCCCCCCACCCCTTCAACCGGGACTAGAGATTATTATAGGGGGATTTATTTTTTTCCACACACAAAAAAAAGGAGTGAACTGAAAACTTAATTTTTTTTTTTTTTTGGTGCTTTATTTTTTCTTTATTATTATTAACACTGTAATTGTTTTTATTATTATTATTTATTTTTATTGCCGGCCAACGAGAGAAATGAAGGAAGATGATATTTGATGGACACGGAGGTTTCGGGAGCTGACCGAACCCTCAGTTTCGCTGAAGCCGACCCCCCAGCCATCATCCACATCCAACAGAGAAACGAGAAGCCTGGTGCTTTTTTCTTTTTTTCTTTTTCTTTTTTGAGCCTCAGAAAAAGGATGATTCCTCAAATCTGATCAGACTTTGACTCGTCTTTTTTTTTCTTTTTTTTTTTTTTTAATACATAAATTAAATAAATATTCCTGCATGAGAAGCTCCGTGGAAGGTGACGGTCACTATGCCGAGGAGAAAGCAGCAAGAGCCGCGGCGATCAGCAGGTACAGCCCGCTCCTTCCCTTCTAAACCTTTCTTCTTTCTGAAACACTTCACATTTCATTTTTGTTTCCACGTTTTAGTAGGCTATTAGTTGTTTAAAAACACACACACACACACACACACATTTCTAATCCGTCCGTCTTGTCACCCGTGACTCACATTAGTTTGGATAAAGTGACCCAAACTGCGCAAAAGACGCACGGATCCAGCCACTTTTTCTTCCCCCCTGGAAACTTTTAAGAATAGTGAGATAAACTAAATGGTATGTTGTTGTGAGGATAAAAGCGGGGAGGGGAGTTTTAGAGGTTTTGAGAGTGAGTGAGTGAGTAATGATGAATAATTGACACAGAGAGTCGGTTTTTCCCCTCTCCCTCTTTTTTTTCGGTTTTATTAGAAGATTGCCATCCTTGATTTGATGCGTGATTGATCGCCTGTCATGTGGCACTCTTTGATCTGTTCATCCCCGATAAACATCAATAAATCCCCTCCATGAAGGCTGCAGCGTTGGCCAATCAGACACACGTGAAGATCGTCTATTTTATCATTATTATTTTTATTATCATTATTATTATTGCATGTATTTTTTTTTTTAATTTAGGCCAAAACAATCTTATAAAGTTGGGAATTTAGTATAAAAAACAGGGCTAGAAGCATCCGCTTGTTTATTTTGATGTGCATGTGTAAGTGTAGGACTATTAACAAGACCAGAGTGAAATACTTTTGCTACAGTCACTCTATTTATGTGAATATTTGTAATTTGGGAGACAAAAACAAAAAAATATTAAAATAGAAAAACAGTAGAAAACCCACAATTTGGAAAGAGTCAGTATAAATCAGTGCAAAATGAGGTGCACCCATTCGATCTCAGTAAACACAGCATTAGATGAATCTGAAGTTGGCACGTGTGTGTACAAAAATAAAAAAAATACATTGGAGTCTGTTGTGATCGTGATTCTGCACTTTGATGGCCACAGGTAGGAAAGATCTCCTGTGGCGTTGTGTTGGTGCTTCTAAGTGGAATCATTCTTTCTCTCCTGTGATTGGCCAGCGCGTTGTACAGTAGGGTGTATGCACTACTTGTTTGTTCTTTTTTTCTTTTCAGACACAAATAAGAAAATTCTCTTCCAGATTTATCCCACGCTCCCAGCTAGAGCAGATATACCCCTATGCTGTGATGTTTAGCAAAGTGACCAGCTGATAGAAGCAGTTATTGGGAAAAAGGACCCCACAAGGTTGACATGTACTAGTTTGGATTTGGATCTGAACCCCCCACACAACCACCACCACCACCAACCATCACCCCCCACTCCCCTCTGCAGCCTTTAAACAAATGTAAATGAGTGACAGGGGCTTTTCTACCTCTGTGCTAATGAGGCTGAGCCTTTGAAGTTAGGCATTAACAACTGCAGCGAACAAAAGACAGTTACAGAATTTTAAAGAGATTTTTTTTTATTTATTTTTTTTATATGAGGTGCAGAGCAGGTCGTACGGGAGGCCCGGCCGCCGAGGACTTTGAACTCAGCGGGTTTTATCATTGTGATGATGTTGAGGAGGAGGAGGAGGAAGAGGAGCAGAGGGACTGTGAGATGGAGACGATTCTCCGACTGAACAGTCTTCCTGGAATCGCTGGGCCACACTGGGAAGCCGGGGAATTCGGATTTCCACTTCCAGGGCTTGCTGTGCTTTTCCGCGCGTGGTTTTCGAGGGTTATGAAGAGCCAGGCGTGCGTGACGCGACACCGACGTGACCTCCCCGCCCCCTTCTTTTCCTCACATCAAAAACGCACACATAAACGCCACAGATCCAGCTAAGCGTCCGCCGGGAGCCGCAAACATCACGGCTCGTGACGGTCGATCAAACGGAGGGTCTTCCTCCGTTCTCCCAGGAAAACGAGAGTCCAGATAAGGACTTCCACTTGTACTTCACACACACACACACGCACACCCCCACACACACACACACTGTAGTCTGGCCTGATGCTCTACTGGGAGTTGGCACTGACCTGTAGCTTCCTCCCTGTGTGCCACATCTCAAACTGCTATCGGTGGCAAAAATCAGACGTCACATGATTTAAAAAAAGAAACAAACAAAAAAAGAGTTTTGGTGCGGATTACTATTAATTTCACACCCACGTAAATAATATTATGTTGGTATTTACATACAGAAAAGATTTTGTAACGTTTTACTGTCAAGTTGCTCAAACTTTTATGAGTAGATACATTTACTACACTATATTTTTTTGCGTTTTCTCTGCAACTCAAACATAATTTCTTGCTACATATCAAATAAGAAATTTGCAATACTTTTTTTTTTTTGAAGAAATCTATATTTTTTTACAAAACTTTTCAAAACATTCAGAGTCTCTGTCTCAACGCTTTGGAGTTAAAGGGAGGCGAAACAAACAAACATGTGGGCCCTTTCGTTTTCGGCCGGGCAGAGCCGGATCCAGTCGCGGGTTTTTACCGAACGCGTTCCGTTACTTCCGTGACCCTCCGATCCCGGAAGTGTCGTCCTCCTGCTCAGCGTGACACCTTGCGGCCGTCCCTCCCTCCCTCCCCCTCTTCCCTCCATTCCCGGCAAACCACTTTGTTTTCGAGGCGGCGAAGACGAGGGACGAGCGGAGGACAGAAAAAGGAGTGGCTCTGCCTTTCATCCGAGGCGGTTCTCGGATCTGCTCAGATCAGATAGTCACTGCTTCGTCTTTTGAAACACGCTGGTTAATTATAAGACAGAGAAGCGTGTGTGTGTGTGTGTGTGTGTGTGTGTGTGTGTGTGTTCAGCTTGGAAAGGGTGGATAAGGGGTGCTTGTGGTGCCGCTGAGACGGAGGGAAGTAGGGGGATCTGTGTGTGTGTGGGGGGGTGTTGGTGGATGTAAGGTTGCTTCCTGTTGGCTTCATTAGAGAGAGCCCTAATTATCTGCGGAGCTGATGGATTTGTGACAGGCCCTAACGATTAATGCTGACAAATTCAGTAAGGTGTCAAGTCCGCAGCTGCCTTGATGTAATCAAGTTGATATTATACAGTCCCCGTAGCCCCTAGTGCAGCACCGACTCAATTTACCAGTGCAGGTGACAAATGGACTTTGCTACCTGACTAATCACGTCAGGAGACAATGCCAGTTAATGACCTCGGCATGCCCCCCGCCCGTCTTTTACTCCCACTGTCCTCGTAAGGTCGTAATAAGAGTACCCGGACCTGCTCCGACATGTCCCGGCCCTTTTTTCTGTTGGCACGTTAGATACGATTTTGTTTTTTCTTTCTTTAAACGGCGCGTCCATTTCCACAAAAAAATCCCCACTCGAAATGTTCCTCTAAGTCGCCATTGTGGACGTTTTCCATATTTATTGATATTATTGTTATTTGTCAATGACACGGTTCAGGCCTCTTGGTGTATCAACTCGCCGAAGCGGTCCTAAGAGTCGTGTTTTATGTTTTGTTTTTTTCTTAACGTTCTAGACATCCTGTGGGGGAGCTTTTTACGTTTTTCACATGTGTTGCTTGTAAATCAAAACAGTTTCCATGTACTTCAGCTGAACACACACACACACACACACACACACAAGCTTCCTCTCTCCAGCCAGCTCACTGAAGGCCTCCGGTTTATTCCGACCCGGAGAATCGCAGTGCCCGGGGATTAATGACTTTGCATGTTCGGGGCAGATCAGATTACACGGCGACCTTTGTGCTCCCGGTTGACGACGCTGTTATGTGATAGTCCTCCCCTCAAAATAATCAGCAAGTAGAGATTTATGCCCACCCACCCTACACACACACACGCACACACACACACCACCTTTCTGATTTAATCCCTCTAAATACCAGTTTTTTTATTTGACCAACTACTTCCTGCAACCATCTGAAAAGGAATCTGGAGGGACTTACAATTTCAAAGGTTTCACAGTGTCTGAGTCAACTGTTGGTGTTTGAGCTTTGCCAAAAAAAAAAAGAGAGGAAAAGTGTGCGCGTGTGTCTGTGTGTGTGTCAAAGAAGCAAAAACAGCCGAGACCATGAGTGTGTGTGCCTCCGTGCTGACCGGTGTCAGTTTTCCTGGAATGAATAACTCAAACGAGCGCAACGGCGACCACGCCAACTTAGTCATCCTCTTTAGCACGGCCAGCCTTCGCTTCTCATCCCCGCCCTCCCCACTCCTGCCTCGAACCACCACCGCCGCTGCCGTCACCTCATTGGATCAGGAAAAAGAGCTGGAACGGTCAGGGTTTTCTCTCGTCTAGCATATTTTTAGCCATTTCCAATCAAAAGCCTTGAAAAAACTGGGACCACCTATTGATCCCCCTGCTGCCTGTTCGGTTTGTACGCTTCCGGTGTGTTCCACACACCCTCTGAGTGAGTGTGTGTGTGTGTGTTTGGCACAGCGAGAGCTTGCGGCGCTGTAGTTAGCAGGTGGGCTTCAGCTGACCTGGTCAATAGCCTTTTTTTTTTCTTTTTTTTTGCTCCTGCGCCGGCCTCTGAAAACGATAGTTTAAATTTACATCTGGGATTCTGGGGGGGTCGGAGGTCAAACATGCTCAGCTTGCTCCTTTTTAATGCCTCAAGTAACCACATGTGCCTTTGCAAGCCATGGACTAGAATGAGATCATGGCTGTGTGTCAACCTTGAGTAAAATATCACAGTATCACAGCACTTACACAAAGATTTTATTTGAAGCAAATTGTTTTTACACCTGCATAAATAATATAACATAGTGCTTATTAAAGTCATAATATAATACACTCATTGTTACCTTGATGTTTAAAGAACACAAGCCTGCGTTCCACTGCTTTACAGATATGTAGCTCGTGTCTTTTTGGATGTTAGCATAAGTGACAAGCGACGGATTCTTTTCCACCAAATATGGTTCCGTTGTCGCCTCCTTTCGACCTGCTGACCATGGGGAAGGGGCGTCACTCTGCCGGTTACTGCTCCTCCAGTTCGAGGAAAACCCCACGCTGACACCTCGTTAGCAGGATTTTGAACTTTATGAATGGCGTAATGGAAAAAACTAACCTAACTTTCTAGAACCTCGCTTTTAGTTGATAACAGGCGTACGCCAGTTCAGTTAACGTTTGTCAGAGATTTTCTTGTTAGCAAAGCACTAAATTAAGGCTGTTACATGCAGCGCCATTACTAGCAAAGGAATCATTTTCAAGAACACTGCCGTGGCGAATGGTGATCAGCTTTCAGATCTGTCTCAAAGGCTGCATTTATAGCAAATGTGTGGCCTTTATTGCCACAAAGATCACCCTGTTTATGTGTAATTATACGTAAATGATGCATTGTTCTTTAGTCCTTCCAATCCCAATTGTTGCAGATAAAATGTCATATAACTCGTGACATTTTATCACACTTTTCTGTGAGGCAACTGATCCTGTAGATAAAAAAAAAAAAAAAACAGATTCAGTTTTGTTGCGATCTTCACCCGTCCCAAGCTTTTAGAGCACTTTTCAATTCATCATCCAAAAATGGAGGATGACACAACTGGAAACCTACAGAGACGGGCAGAAAACTCCTGCACTTCCTCCTCGAAGGATGGCACGTTGAAAAATGTTTGTGATTTTTCACAAACTTTATTTTATCGGTAATCGGCCCGTGCCTAACTCTAAGGCTTGCTTTGGTATTCTAACCTAAAGTCAGCATAGATAATCAAACGGGAAAAACAGCTAATCTTGAGGTTTCTCCATTCACGTTAGTTTTCACTGTTATATCTTAACACCAGATTTTGTCGTTTTTTTTTAAAATATGTATTTCTTTACAATTCTTTTTCTGGGTGTTCTGACTAAAATCCTTTTCCCCGGGGGGGCGCGCTCCCGCCACCGCTCGCAGTCTGTTGCCCCTCGCCGCACTTTAAAACACACATGCGCACCGTGAACCATAAACACCGTCAGACACTCGCACATTCACAGACACACACCTATACCTAATGCTTAAGTGCAGCCAGCATGTCTCTGTGGGAGGTCATAATGGAGGTGGCTTAGTATGATGGGAAATCATATCATTAAAGCAGCCAGATGTGCTTTGTTGCCTGCCTTGCAGCACATAAAAACAGCAGCAAGTCATGGGATCTGAAAAGGAAAAAAAAAAAAAAAAAAAAGAAATCCAAGTCTGAGAAAATCAAGTCTGAAACAGATAGAAAGCAGCCCTCTGGGACTGGGGCTGACAAGCAGTCTTATTGCTGACTGCCATAGAAAAACAATTTCCACCCAAATAAAGTATTTTTTTCCCCTCTTCCCGTTTTTTAAAAATATTGCAGCAGCAGAAACAAACTCTTCTCTGAACTTTTTTTGTTGAGAAATTCCGATAAGGAAAAAAAAAAAAAGCTTTGATAAATTGCTTCCTGTCACTGTTATCAGCTCTATGCGAAGTGTGCTTAATTACGATGTAATAGTGGTGTTGTGCTGAGTAATTACATTTTGTTAAGGGTCCACAGCGGGGATGTAAGACTTAAGAGCTCATTAATAGAAAACTGTTGATATGTTTTTTTTTTTCTTTCCTTCCTCGTCTGGCACATAGTTGGAGACATGAGGAAGATAAGAGGGGAAATGTTCGAGAGAACTAGTCATGCAACATTTAAGGCTCAAAAATTGATATCTCAAATTTTCTTAAGTAAAGTATTACATTAGCTGTGGGTAAATTTGCTTTCTTGATCAGCGCCGTGCCTCCTCAAGAGGCTACGAGCAAGTCTGCCAGAGCCAAATTTAACATGTTACTACTATCAATAAAAGATGAGCAATTACAGAATATTTTGTCTAATAAGTATTTGAGTTCCTCGGCGCTTGAAAAAACCCCAGAAAAAAACAAAACAAAAAAACATGTAGCTTACCCACTCATTACATCAGTTAGCAGGGGGAGTGAGAGGCAGCCCTTTGATGCCAACAAACAAACAAGACAAACGAGACGAGGCCCTCTACAGAAGAACCAAAGCCCTATCCAGGGACACCCATACCCCTGTGCACCCTCCCTTCCCCCACTTCTTCTTCTTCTTCTCTGGATCCTCCTCACATCTCTGCCTCTCCATCTCTTTCACGTGTCTCCCGTTTCATAGCGCTCTCTCTCCTCTTTCTTTCGAGCTTTCCCGCCTCTCATGTGCCTTTTTCTTCTCTCGGAACCGAAGAGAAACTTTACTTTTGAGCTTTCGTTTAAGGCAAAAAACTTCCCGTTCCCTCCTTCGTCTCATCAGGCAGAAGTCACGGCGAGATGGAGAGGGGGTTTCCGCTGGGCGGTCTTTTGAGTTTTAAGCTGCTTTTCCCTGCAAATAACAGATTATCCAAGCAATGTTTTGGTAACGCTAAGCGATAAGTAAAATCGGGTTTTCTTGATGTCAAGGTGCTCGGGAGTACCAGCTAAATGACGATCTTGGTCGCTGGTGTTGTGGTGTTTTTGTTTTTGCGTGGGAAGGAGGAGTGCTGGGGTGAGGCTTTTAGGAAGGATATTTAAGCTGACAGATGAACGGGACGACGGACAAATTCTCCCACAACAGCTGCGACTGCTGCCATTATCCTGACAGGTGTCAATTAAGAATTACTGCCTGGCCGGCCGAGCGCCCCTCCGGACTCACTCACACGTCCCTCCGTCCCTCTAGTACCCCACCCCACCCCCTTTTCTAGGTCCAGCTGTCAACTTGTGAGAGAAATAACAGTCAGATCCTCCATTTCCCCATCTCTTGATCAATGGTAGCACCCAGGATCACGATTATTGTACATCTGTTGACGACCAGCGTGCTGGTATTACTGCTTGCTAAATGCTTCCTGCTTTGCAACCCAAATAGACAGAAATGGTGCCTCAAGAAGCAGTACCTTGCCTTACACCAGCTATTTTGAATATAAATCTTTCAGCTCTCTCAGATCTGGCAGGTTAACAAGCCTCATTTCATCTCTCGTTGTGTTTGTATGAGTGTTTGGATCCATTTCGTGCATGATATGTGCTGCACTTGCCTTGCAAAGTACCGTCTGCAGACTTACTGATTTGAGTTGTTGGTTCCCCCTCTGTTCACTGGCTTTAATCAAACAAGTTGATGGACATGCTTTTGCAAACTTTTTGCACATCTTGATGGCTCACTTTGACAAATGTGCGCTTGAGTATCAACAGCAAAGATGCTTCAATCAAGCCTTTTCTCTGTGACACCCATTGTGATCTAACTTTGTTACCCTTAAAAGAGGAAAAAATGCACCACAGATTCTTTGAAAGATGCAAATATTTTTAATCCAATAGTGAGTTAAAATACATGCAGTGGTTTATGGTAGGTTTTTCCGCATTTGATCTGTTGAGCATCAATCAAATGGAAAATCTTTCGTATTCCGACGTCTGGTCGAGTGATCGGTGAATCTCTAGTCGACCGTCTCACGGTTTTACTGCAAGAAAGTGAAACGCTAATTTATTTGGCATCTGCCTACCCACTTGTCTTGGTTTATGAGGGTCTTTAGTATGCAGTTGAACTTTTTTTCTTTGATTGGAAAGCTTTAACGGAAATGGTTAAGTCAGCGGGACATTGATTCCTGCAAGCATGAGGAATAAAGAGGGAGAGCCTATATTTTCTACATACAGTATGGAATTCACCATCATGTTTACTAATTCTATGGTGATGTGTCATGCCGTTGACTGTAGTTATTGCTCAGACTCTGTAATGAATGCAGTTTTCAGTGCTGCCGCAGAGTAAACACGGGGAAGGCTTCAATCGGCTGAAGGAGGAAGCAAAAACAGCAACGCTTAAAAAGCAACACGAGAGTGAGCGAGTTAAAAAAAAAAAAAAAAAAAAAGCTCCCCAGGAACACACAGATGGATTTGCATGTTCACTTGGGAGTTAGTCTTTTGGATTTTTTTTTTCCTCCCTAGAAATCATTTGCCAAAAAAAATAACCGGGAAAGATAACATCACTGTTTTGTGTGTGTGTGTGTGTGTGTGTGTGTACGTGTGCGTGTGCGTGTGCGCGTGCGTGTGTGTGTGTTTTATTTTTCCTGCTTCTCTTGCTTTATTTGCATATCACTTGTTTTAAATAAGGAAAACCCTCTGAGAGATTTCTCTCTCTATCTCTCTCTCTATTTTTTCCTCTAGCTTCAGTCGTTTTCATCATGACAAAACTATCATCTCTCTTGGCCTTTTCTCCCACCTTCTCCTCTTTTTATTTCATTCCTTCCTCAGGCCTGCCTCCATTCAGTCTCACTCCAGCATTATGCCGCTCCGAGCGATTATCAAACCTGAGAATATTTTTTTTCCCCATCCCCATGCAAATCACCTCACCGTGTTCTCTTATCTGCCCCCGCCCCACCCCAGCCAACCCCCCTCCGAACCGTTTTGTGTAATCAAAGTAAACGGCAGCTAAAGCGAAAAGGGAAACGCTCTTTGTGGAGATGGATGGAGGGATTAAATATTAACCGGATGCGGCCGACTTAAGGCGAGTGTTTTACATAGCTGCTCCCGCCACGGATGCCGCACATTGATCCCCCCTCCGCCACCTCCTCCACTCACCCCACCTCACCCCACTTCCCTTCGCCCCGGTGCCTTTACTTGTTTGGCCGCCTGCAGTTAATTTTTCACCATCAACTCGCCGGCTGGGTCTGGAGAACAGAAACGGAGCGGGTGGAGGAGAGGGAGGCCAACGAATGGTTCAGCCATCATACACCCTCTCTCCCTCCCCACCACCACCACCACCACCACCCACTCCTCTGCTTTTAACAGGGGCAGGTGAGATGGATGATAGCAATTTGAAATTTTGTTTGTGCGTGTGATCATGGAGATTGTTTTCTGTATTACCATGGTGTAACAATTCCAGTGATTAATTGAGGCGAATGCCGGGTTCTGACTGGCTGAATGGGGCTCAGGGTATTTGTGTGTGTGTGTGTGTGTGTGTGTGTGTGTGTGTGTGTGTGTGTGGTGGCTTTCAGAATGTCCACCATCCTGCAATCCTGCTTCGTGAATGTAGTGTTTATCAGCTGACCTTGGCTACTCCCTGCCAAAAAAAGAAAAAGAAATCGGCCCGTAAAAACAGCGGATCCAGCCTGCCACACACTGCCCCTTCTGTCATATCGCTTCCTTCATTTCCTCCTTCCTCCTCTGCTCCAGCTGTGATTAAACGCAGCAAAATCAAACCACTCGAGTCCAACTTTTTTTACACCAAAAAATGGGGGGTGTGGGGGGAAAGACTAAACAAAAACAAAATGGCCACAGTGGCTTTACTATTTGCGCTTGAAGGACATCAGAGGTAGGAATGCTCCTCCGGCGGCGGCGGCATTGCGGGTTCGCTCTCTGTTTGTTGTTTACATGTATACAGCAATATCCTGTGGGTTACAGAGGCAGCTTGTTAACGAGGGAGGGAGGGGGGCTCCGACCAGAGCCGGTTCATCCCACCCAGACCCCCCCGCCCCCAACACTCATCTCAGGCCATATACACAGACACTCTCAAACACGCACGAACACAAAGTTGTTACACCGGTGCTGGTGACAGCACAGTGAAGGCCCTCTGGCATTTATAAATGTGTCCACCCTGCAGCAGAGAGAGACCCCCACCGCCAGCGGTCCCCTGTCCCTCCCTGCCTCTCCTGCATGCACCCTCCAGCCGGCGCACTCGTCTGACGAGGTCGTGGGCAGGTCGTGACCCCCAGGTGGCCGCAGTCTGGTCTACGCGGGTCCTTGTTTGCTCTCTTTTATTGTTTCGCTGCCCTGCCGCAGAATCCTGGTGAAATTCCAGTTCAGACAATCCTTCTAAAAAATAAAAAAAAATTTAAGAAATGACGCCTGTGTTTCACAGCTGGGGGATTTCTGATGCAGCATGCTGGTAACTCAACAGTTTTCATGCCACAAATCAGTGTAGTTTTTCTCCTTTACTTTCACAGGAAGTACCACAGTGTGGCTCTTTCTTACGCATTCTGATGTAGTTGTCATGTGGCACCACAATAGTTCTCGTCTGAGCAGCACCCATCTTGTGAAGTCGTTATCTGCATGAAAGTTTAGGCTATTATAATGACATGTGTTATGTTCTGTATTAACTACTCTTATTTTGAAGTGAGAAAGGAAGTAGTTCTGGAGTTGCTCCTCTATGTTGGTAAAGGCAATAAATGATTATCGTTTTTAGACCAGTTCTTCTGATTCTGACATAATTGGCTGTTTGATCGTTTTCAGTAAGTTTGGATCACATTTGGTAATCTGTAGTTCAAAAGAAATGAAATATAAACTTTTAATTTGATTTGAATGGTGAAGTGAGGTTATGCTATGGCTGCATATGAAGGATGCTTTAAACCTGGGACTCTATTTTGAAGTAAACGACTGTATATACTCTGGAAAAACTGAGAAAAATCTTTGTTTACTTGAGGTGGCAGGAATGTAGTTTGTTCCGACCAGGACGTTTTATACTTCACAACAAACTCGAGGACAGAACTCCTGGGAAGACCTTCCCACAGTAAAGTGAGAATAAAAACATTACTTCTTTTTTTTTCTGTACGACCAAACCCATTTGAAATTTTCTGACCAATCACAGAACAGTTATCTGATGCCAAGGGAGAAAAACGCTCTGTTCAGCTGATGTGTCGAGAACAAGCACAACCAAGCTCCAAATTTCTCGGTCAGTTCTTGCAACGTAAGTGTTTTAAGACAGGAAGAAGTTCTTGAGTTGCCCCGTTGCATTGCTCGTCGTGAGCGGCAACGCAACAGAGCAACCTTGGGAATTCTGAAGAAGAAAGAATTGCTGGCAAAATTAAGAGACAAGTCACAACCGAGTTATAATGACTGTGAGGATAGAGTGGCTAATCGTTAAGCACTAACAATGCTAAAGTTAGCATCTACATCTTAGCTGCCTATTATTGTCAAACTAAAGGATTATTACTCAGTTTTTAATGAGTCTGGATTGCAGAGAATCATCTTTAGTTCAGTATCTGAGACATTTAACTTGAACTTGTAAATTCCACACTAAAGTTACTGTCTAAATACAGTTTTGAATTCCTGAACGCTTTATTCAGTTTGGGAAGACACAAAAACAGAGCGTTTTCACATACATTTTTCGTCTTTTTGGCATTTGGGACCTCTGAAAAAATGACATAGGCTATTAAAAAAAGACTAATATTGTACACTGATTACAGATTCTTTAAAAGACACTTTGTTCTCAGTATCACGTTTCGTCTTCTACACCCCCATGTTACTAGCTACTGGTAACTCCTCCTCTGTCAGATCACAAACTTCTCCTGCCTCTGTTCTGTATCCTTCCTAGTGCTCTCCTCCCTGTCTTTTCTGTGTCTCTGTCTCTTTTGCACGCCTTCAGTAAAAGTAGCCCTGGTCCCCATAGCAACACATGGTGAACTCTTACTCATTACCCTGTGTATGCAAGCTGCTGAATGGCATGAATCCTGCTCCTCATTGCTGTAATTTTATGCCAATGGGACTGTCATGATTTTATTTTTCCCTTTCTCTCTCTCTCTCTCTCTCTCCCACCCTGACCACCTTGAGCAGAAAATGACGGAAATATTTAATCTCCAAAATGTTAGGTCAGTCGGTTTGGTGGATGCCATCCGTCCTTCGTGTTTCCTTTTCTTTCTTTCTTTTTTTTCTTTTCTTTTCTTCTTTTGACCGTTAAAGCTCCTGTGTGCTGATAACAGGTCAGCCGTTGAGGGCGAAACAAGAGGGTGGGAGGAGTGGTGAAAAGTGAAAGGGATACAGATGAAGGGAGGGCAGGCGAGGAAGAGGAAGAATCAGGATGTGATTATTGAGAATAAGAAAGTGTGTAAGCAAGAAGGGAGGAAGAAAAAAAAAAGAAAAAGGGAAATATTTTCTTTATGTTGGCTCACCCGTAGCGTAGGCGGTGCACGGAGTGGAAGAGGTCAATAGGATGCCGTGATAGGCTAATCTGCCAGGAAAGGGAGGGTTAGGGCAGGCCTCACGGGAGCAGCTCATTGGCTAGATTCATTTGCCCCTGTGAAATAAAATCTCACTGTGTCTTTGTGTTGCTTTCTTTCTCTCTCTCTCTCTCTCTCTCTCTCTCTCTCTCTCTCTCTCTCTCTCTCTCTCTCTTTCATCGCTCCAAGATTGATAGTGGAGGCATTTTGCTCTGAAAAGTTCCTCTCGAGTGTGTGAATATTTATCCGCTCGCATACATATCCCGTATCTGCTCGTTTAGCTGTGTGTGTGGCATACTTTTCTCAGTCCATCCCAGTTCCTGTGGGAGCGCGAGTGTGTGTCTGTGGGCGTGTACGCTCAACATTTCCAGAGCTCTGTGTGTGTGTGTGTGTGCGTGTGTGTGTGTGTGTGTGTGTGCGTGTGCATGCGTGTGTGTGTGTGCTTCCCCTATTCCAGTCAGACACATGGATGACAGATGACCCAGTGGGAGACACCAGCCATCCTGCCCAACCGGAATCTCTCCACACTCCCTCCAGCCCCCCCTCCACCCTCCACCCTCCTCCCTTTTGCCTATTAAAAAGTGTGCTCTTTGTTTACTTCCTCGGCTTTTTGCCATAAATCCTGGATCCACCTCCTATGTGGCGCTGCCCTCTTTTCCTCAGGTTATGGCTTTGAACGCGATCATAATGGCTGCGTCACGGTGACTGTGTGTGTGCGTGCGTGCAAGAGGGAACAAACCAGCCGCAACCTGTCTACGTGCGAGCTCGTCTGTCGTTTTGTGTGTGTGTGTGTGTGTGTTTGTGGAGGGGGGCTCAGTGGACCAGAGGAAACCTAAATCCTTATATATAAAAAGGCCGTGCACTCAGCCCGGGCCGAGGGAATGGAGGGAGGGGAGAAGAAAGAAGGGGGACAGAATCCGAAGGAGAGAGGGAGAAGGGGAAAAAAGTTGATTTCCTTTTTCAGCAGAGCCATATATCACCGGGCCTCCCAGCTGCAGTGTCACAAGCTGACAGAATGACATGTGTCATTTATCAAAGGGGCCAGGCGGGGGCCTTGGGAAACGTGCACCACAAAGCCTGAGAGAGTTCATTCCAACACTCAACCCTCCCTTCCTCCTTCCCTCCCCTCATCTCCACTCCTTCAGCCCGCCCCCACTGTTCACTCTCCTCCTCGTTCACCCCCCTCGACATCACCACCCACCCACTCACTTCGCCTGGTGCTGAAAAAAAAAGAAAAAAAAAAGGGCCCTGTAATGTTTGCTGTCTTCACAGCAGCTGTGTCTCTGTGTGTATGCAGGGTTACCCCCACTGAGTTCAGAGCTGGGCTGCACCTTAGAGCCAAACTCTGCTCAACTTTGAGGCAGAGAAAAAGAGAAGAGGATCTTGGTTCGGTTAAGCGAGCGCTCATAAACACCTCGACCTGATGCACTAAATATCTTTCTGAAGCTGTTAAACAAAAAAGCAATTACAGTGGGTTACAAAAGTATTTATACCCCTTAAAATTCCTAAACGTTTGTTAGATTTGTAACAAAAAAAGAAAGGTGTTTCGGTGCATTTTGCTGGTGTTTTATGACAGATCAAAGCACATTAGCGCATAATTGTAGCCTGGCCATCGCCTTCCTATGCTATTCCTCCCAGTTCTAATCTCGCTTCACAGCTCAGTCTGGGCTTTTTCCCGTTGAAGTGGATTCCTCTGGTAAAATTTCTACCGGACATCCTAACACATGAATGTGCTTTTCTCTAAGCCGTTGTATCACAGCTCTTGTTTGAATGCTGAGGTATACTCCTCTGCTAAAAGGTGAACCTCCACCTCAGGCTCAAGTCTTCCGTGATCCAGGATTTTCCTCCCTGTTGTTAACTCCATCTCTGACCAGCCATGTAATTTGCACAGTTATAAGTCATGTAGGCCAAAAAGATCTGACCGGAACGTCTTCTTCCCACATGCTTTGGGGAAAACGGAACTCCTTATTTTGCTTTCTTGTTGCTGCTACTACTAGTTGTTTTGGCAACAAGATTTTTACATCTCTTCCAAAGGTTACCAAGAGCCTCTTGACTACTTCTCTCCTTAATGCTCTCCTTGCCAGTGGAGGCTGGTGTACAGGTTTTCAGTCCTTGTTTTCACGATTCTGTGTTTTTCTCTGCTAAACCTGAGACTTTCAAAGAACAGCTGGACTCATACAGAGATTAAATTTCACAATAATGTACTCTATTTACTAACTAGTTGGGGTTAATGGAGCTGAATACAAACACAAGTTACACTAAGAAAAAACTGTGATTCTTTTCTTTCTACTCCAAAATTGAGAGCTGCTTTGTGTTTGTCTAGCACATAAATGTCCCCCTAAAAATATATTGAAATTTGTGGTTTTTTTAACATGACAAATAGTTGATACTTTTACATGGCTGTATACCGAAGCATTGATCTTAACGCTCTGGCTGTTTCAGTTGTGGTTTCAGACTGTTTAAAAGAATCACCGTTTGCATCCATCAACCAAGAGTTACACACTGCAACTTAGAACAAAGTTACAAGAGTTTTTTTTTTTTTCCCCTCTGAGAGGCTACAGCTTTCATGGTGTGTTAGATACCGCAGCCCCTGATTTAACAGCCCATTACGTCGATGAGCAGAGGAATGCATTTTGTATACAATGTGCCACCTACAATATAAAGCAGCGTCAGTCCAGTCGTGGCATGTCTGTCTACCAGCTTTTTCTTTTTTTCCCCCCCCTTCTTCTTCTTTTTTGCCTACGTCTTACCTCAGCGCACAGACTCCAAACCCGACTTCCTCTCATCCATCATCGGCTCACCTTTTATCCCGGGCCTTCATCCACCCCCACACCCGGCCTCAGCTGGGGTAGACTCCATTCTGGCCACTTCCTGAATGAATGACTTAACCTACCTGTATGCCCTTCACCGCCATGAGCTCCCCCTTTGTTTGTTAATAGGCCTCGTTGTCGTTTCTGTTCTCTCTGATGTTGCTTCTTCCTTCACAGGAAATTTCTTTGTGAATGTTGTCACCAGGCATGGGTGTTATTTTATTTTTTTTATTATTATTTTAAGCATTGCTCAAAGCACACATACTGTTTTGTCATCTGTCTAGACGGGCTTGTGATGCTTTCTGATTAATTTTTAACCACGCTCACATGGCGTAATGTCACAACATACACCTTTTTTCTTTTCACTGAACTTGCAACACATAGCAGAGTGCAATAAATAACTAGATAATTACTTTGAATAGAAAGTTCATAAGGTGACAGTAAGTTTGCAGAATCAACACCTCTACAGGCTGACTTTGTTAATAATCTATAGGGATGTGATAAGATTTCGTGGAACAATAGGAAAAAAGCACCGTATTTGTTGTCAAAGTAAAGACTCCCTTACTAAGCTGCTGTTAGCGTTTGTCTCGTGATGCAAGTTTAAACAGCCATCGTGAGTACGAGATAGAAAGGCGTGCGCTTTAATCTTGTCACATTGTGTAAGTTTGAGATTCTTTTATTCGAAGGAAAAAAGGAAGCTTTTGTTGATTTGGTGCCATGCTGACAGAGTCTGGTAATCAAGACGTAGTCAGGCCAGCTAGCACAAAGTCTGTGCAACGTTCAAAATGCTTCTAGGGGAGCATTTTGAGAATTAAGTAAAAAATTGAAATGGTGACAGAATGATTGGCAAGAGATGTATGACTACCATGACTGGCTAACCCAAGCTGCTAACAATGGAAAAGTTTGTTGTTAGCTTAGAGCTTTCTGCTAGCATTCAACTAAAGGGATATTTTGATGTTTTTATTGGGTTTGAACTGCATTTAATTGTCATCATTTCTAAACTCAAGTAGACTCGTGAAACCTGACACTGGATGATTTTTGCACTGAAAAGAAATTCTTCAAATCGTAGTTGGAGTCGTATGTTTTGTGTTTTTATTCATCCTCTGCCACATACATTTCTCCTGAATGTCGAAGATGTTGAAACTATAATGTTTGCTTCAGCTTCTTCTTCTTTTTGCTTGACCTTCATTCGTCCATTGCCTTAACATTTCCAGAATTTAGAAGCTGCCTCATGTTGACATTTTGGGGGGGTTTAGCTTGTGCTTCTTTCTAATTTATTTATTTTTTCAGTCTCTTGACAGCTGCTAAACTATTTTGATTAGAGTTTGTTTGATGTTTTGTCACTAAGTAATACATTAAAGTCTTTTCACTTGACTAAGAAGAAGCTGCACATTTGAAAGCTTAAGTTGCTTGTTACACCAAAATAGTGGAGTGACTGTTTGCACCTGCGCATTACACATTCTGCAGTAATTCGCCTGAACAGAAGGGGTCACTGTTGAGGATCTCACTACTGCTACACATAAGTAACTGTAGCAGAAGAAGAGTCAGCAGGAAGCAATCTCTACATTAAAACATATGTCAGAAATGCAAACTTATCTTTGCACTTCTGGCATAAAATGTGAAATCAAAATCATTAATATACAATAGTACAACTAACTCAAGCTATTATACTTATATTTTAAATACATTACAAGTTGTAGAGCTTTTACCAGGATTATTACCACAAACATCGTGCAGCAACTTTCCGTATTGAATGCAGGGACATTTCTAAAGGTTAAGAAGAAGAAAAATCAATGCAGCATGAACAGTCAAGGTGGGGGGCTTCCGATACAAACCATCGAGATGCAACTTGCAGGAATTCGTCTCCCCTTTTTATGCTGACTCGTGATGGCAATTACAAACATTTATCAATCTCTAAACAGAAAGCATATCGTTTTGTGGTGCAGACAGCCTCGTCCTGGCAGACCAGACAGCCTCAAGAATAGCAGAGGAGCTCTCTCTGGGTGGAATTCTCCTTTTAATTATTCAAAATCTAACACGGCGCAGACCGAAGTAGAGGAGGGGAGACGGGGAAAGTGAATGAGAGGTGAGAAAGCAGAAGAAGATGAAGAAGAAGAGGTGGGGGGTGGGAGGGAGCCCTACTGACAGTGTGACGCTCCTTTACTTTGTCTGTGGGGGTTAAAAGACGTGGTCGATCATTAAGGGGAATATTCAGCGGCCGCGTCACCGAGGAGTGACCCTTCAAACAGGTCGCGGATAGTTCACTCTTTAAACACTTCCTCCCTTCCCCCCACTGTTCCTCTTTGCGTGCTGTGAAAGGTGTTTTCACTCGCACTGTGACAGGTTTTAGGTCTTCGCTCGGTAACCAGCATCAGATGCAAGTTGATTTCATGACTCAATTCGGGTTGGATGAGCAGTCACCTAAAGTCATCTTCATAAATGTGGATAGAATCTTTGTTTTGGCTCAACATATTCATCCTTATCTCCGCTCCTCGCTTTATTTCCGATCGTCTATGTGATTTTTGTCTCATTCTGAGTGGATAAACGGAAAAGTAGAAAGCGAAAGAGGAAAACCTGTTTTTTTTTATCTGTCTTCAAAACCCATATTCAAGTTTGCAGCTAAATATGAGTTGACAGATATCACTCAATCGCTCAAAAGCCATCATATCCTGGCCTTTCCTCTGTTAGCACCTTCAGGCTATCAATTGTCCTACCGCCCACCCAATCCAAGAGAGCACCTGAACATCTCCCCCACCACCAGCACCTTCAACCAATTCAGCATTTTAGGAGATGGATGCTTCTTTAAAGCAGAGATTGATTGTGTGTATCAGAGTTATGGTGCCATTCATCACAGTAGATATTATTCAGATGAGGAGCAATGAGCAGGGAAGTGAGATCCTATGCCCATTGATGAGGTGGGGAAGTGGGAGAGGTGGAAGTGGGGTGTGGGGGCACTGATGGATTCTAGATGAATGCACGTGAGTTTCTAGGGGCCCTTCCACAATTAGTACCTCCTTTTTGGGGCCTTTATAGTTTTATTTTTGGGAATAATGAGCATAAATCTTCATAAAAATGCTCAAATCTCACCTATAATCTAAATGAAGTTTGTAGTATTTTCTGAAAGCTTTTGACTCCACCCAGTTTCTGATCGGACTTTTTCTAGTCCGTTTTGATTTCCAGTTTGCCTTAAGCTCAGAATTGTCGTTTATGAATCGGACTTGTTCGTTTCTTCTTAACAGAATTGCAGCACAAAATAGAAATCTGCAAGTTCCTAGATAGATGTGAAAATTCTGAATCCTACTGAAAATGAAGAAGTATATATTTATATAAAAAAAAACATATTTATGCTAAATTTGGTTGCAACGATATCTTGCTGCTGGGTAAGAGCTGACTGGCAGACTGAACAAAACATCCATGACGGACCCGTCTCCTTAAGTTACCAAGCGACCAAAACTACAAAGCGACAAAATGACTCGCTCCTTTTTTTTAGGTGACACATAGTTTTGCCTTTATTGTTGGTAATGTTTCTGCAGCTTGCTGTTAATTATATATACATTCTCATTGGTGTGTGAGTGTGTGTGTGTCTGCATTGGTCTCCACTGATGGTCTCCGTACCCTCTTCTCACCGGTCTCGGATTTACGGCTTCATTAGGATCCTTGCGCTACCTCCCCTTCCTTTCTCTTTTCTTTTTTTTTTTTTTGTGCGCGTCTGCCTCCTTCTGTGCGGCCGCATTTGCAGACAAAATGCACAGCCAGCCGTGCGGTCAACACCCCGCTCTCTCTCTCTCTCTCTCTCTCTCTCTCTCTCTCTCTCTCTTTCTTCAGGGAAAGCTGCAGCTAAAGTACTTTTCATTCTGGCACTTTGTATAGTTTGTTTCAGTTCTTGTTTGTCATCCTTATAAATAATCTGTCATTGTTCGTCAAGGTTTAGCACCTCATTGTGACTCGAGAGTTGAGGCGCTGCGGCGGTTTTTCGGAGGTGCTTCCCTGCCCCCAGGCAGCCCCACTCGGCTGAAAAGAGCCCCCTTATTGTGTGTGTCGTCTTTTATGGCGCTGTGTGAAAGAGAGGGATGCACTCCAGTCGGCATTCAAATGCACGTGGTGAAGCAGCCAGCAGAGCAGGACAAACACCACTGGTTGTAAAACGCTTTGAAAAGGAGTGTCTGCATTTGAGTGTGTGAAGGGGGTATGGATGCGTGCGTGTGTGTGTGTGTGCACGTGTGTGAGAGGGTGCAAGCTTGGAACTGAAAGGATTTCAGACTTTACATCCACTTTTTTACGTCCTTGATGCAGCTTGTGTCCACCTGTCTCCTGTAATCGCCTGAAATGACTTTCTTCTTGCAGGACTAAGAAAAGAACCTTAAAGTTTGGGCTTTTCAAAGTTCCCCCTCCCCATCACCAACACTATTATCAGGAGTCAAGTCATGCAGAAACGTAAGAAGAAAAAAAAAAAGAGAAGGTAATCATACTTTGTGCTGGTGCTTTTGTCGTCAGTCCGTGATGGAAATAGGTCTAAATATGAGATTAGAACCTGCCAGTGACTGATGCTATTAGGCAGATATGCCATAGACTTCACTATCTTCTGCGAAGGATTAACGCAAATTATACTGGGAGACGGGCTTGATTTCTCCTCTGCCTGGCTGGATGTGGGCATTTGAGGCACTCTAAGTTGACAGCGTCTGTCTCCGCTTAGTTCTCCGAGACAGGTTGTGTGACAGCTGATGCCAGCCGAGGGCTTAAAAAGTGTGTATACGTGTGGGTGTCAATTTTTTTTGTGTGTGTGTGTGCGTGTGTGTGTGTTTGTGTGTTGGACGGCGTTTGGTCTGCTTGTACGGCGAGTTTGTCTTTGCGTGTGTGCGTGAGCAGGAGAGTTATAAACTGACAGGCAAACGCGTTTGAATGTGATTGCACGTCAATGACTTTTTCTCTTTCCTTGATGTTGGGAAACAGGTTCTCTTTGAGTTGGGTGACAATTGGGAAAGGCTAAATTTAAGCTTGGTGGCGTCCTCTTTATTTCTACACTTTATTTTCCAAGTGTTTAGTTAAATAACTCCAACGTCTGCAAGACTGTCCTGGTAAAGCCAGACGGGTGGTTTGGATAACTTTCATGTGATTATTTGAAATGTAGTACCGTTGATTCCCATCAGGACTCTTTTAAGGTTTATGCAGATGCTTCCTGTTTTAGCCTGAGGGTTTCCTTTTGGTGCACAGATTTAAAAGGGGAACATGTTCTATAATGCTGTGCAGTGAGCTGGAAGGCTGGATGTATAGTCTGAATTCCCGTTTCTCCCATGAGTAAGTCTTGCCTTGTCACCCTCATGATTATAACAAAGGTTCCACCTTAGACTAAACTTGGCCAAAGATTGGGCTTGAGATTCACCTTGAATCTTTAACCTTTTGTAATATCATGAATTGTGTGGGGGGGTCACGTTAGTGCTGGATTTAGACAAGTTGGTAATCTTTTGGAAAGAGTCTATGTTCTACAGCCAGACACTGTTGTCTCTACAGTTTGTAAAGCTAACCACACTGCTCAGTAAAAGAAGACACTTTGGTCAGTTTAAAATGTCAACTCCATAACGATTTTGTTTGTTGAAGATAATAACAAAACCCTGTTTGACCATGATTGCTCTCTTGAAAACATGCCTTGATCTCCAAATCTGGATTGCTGCATGTTTATCAATTAGTTCGACTGTCTACTTAGAAAAACCTGGAGTTGGGTGACTAGCAGGCAAGCCTCCCATGGCATCCCCACCATAGGGCTTCGTTTCTACACTGCAGGTGATGAGGAGATTTCCACATAACTGTCCATGTATTTTATGACCAGAAATTTCTGATATCTTGAACTTCATTTTTTACATGCAAATGAAAAGATCTCTACCTTTCTCTCACCCAGATGGCCATCAGTGCATAGCCACTGCTGGGAGAGAGAGGCATTGCGGAGCTGCTGTGGTTTTACATTTAGTTGGAGAAAATCGTGGTCACACCTGTGCCTTCTGTGGCATTTCACAAAAAGTACCTCAGACAGTGGGGGAGATGTGACGGAAACTCTTCAGTGCTTTTCTTTCCTTTGCGCATCTTAGACCTGCGTTGGGAATTTGCCACACAGACAGCAAACAAAGAAGTTTCTTACAACAGAGGACATTCGTTTGGGTTAAAAATAGAGACCTCAACCCAACTAAAGCCAAATCAGGATTTTTTAAAAGGTTTCCTACTTGAACAAACTAAATTCTTAAGTCCTAAGGTACAAACTCTTCCTTTCTTCCGGTGTGTTTTGCTGTTTCCCTCCTTAAATTACTTGAGATTAAACTAGAGGAATCCGAACAAAACCACCTCAAACGTCTAGAAAACAATATTAACACCTTGAAGTAACTTTCAAAATATCGATCTCCACTGTGTCTCCTCCTTGTTCTAACTTCAGCTCCCCCCCCTGAGATTTCTGCCCCTTCCACCCACTCATCACAGTCCTCTCTCGTCTTCACCTCTCTCCTTCGCTTGTTCTGATGTACGGCCCGAAGCCCGCGCTTTGCTGCGTCAGCAGGACCGAGCGGGTCAAAATACAGAGTGACTCACATAAGGCTGCAAAGATATACCACATACTGTTAAGGCTGTAAGTCGGCCCACTTCTAATATAATGTCATTTTGACAGCTGCTAAGTGTGCACGCTTAGGAAGAGTTCCCCGACTGTCTGAATGTGGAGATTTCATTGTTTTCCCTTTCAAGGGTACTTTTGAAACAATCCAGCGGATGATACTGATCCTAGAAGAAGAACAGTAAATATTTCAGCATTATAGAAGTGATGTTAGTTGTCACTTAGGCACCCGAGAAGCCCATATCTGTCTTCTTATATGTAGCATGTGCCAAATCAGTCTCTTCCTGTCCTAGACAGAGTTTGACTGATCCGTCCGAGGCAGTTTGCTGCTGCCAACATGGGACTTGATGTTTCTCTATTTATTTCCACGGCCGATGCGTTTTTCCCCATATAAAGACAGACTATGTCTGACCGTGTCACCCAGTGATGGATTGCATAGTCCTCTTCTCTCAGGAAGAAAAGGGTGGGGGGGAAAGGGGGGAGAAGGATGGAGGAGGAGGAGGAGGAGGAGAAGAAGAAGAAGACGGGAAAGAATGAGCGAGAGAGGGAGAGGAAGCGGAGTGGTGCGGTACGGCAGTGAAGGACATGGCAGCTTAGCGCTGGCCAAAAAGACTGTGCTGAACACCTGCTCCTGTCTCCAACGCCCCTTCAACCTCCTCATTACCTGTCAATCTATCACAAGGCAGCCAGATCAAATGTCTGCAGCAGCCAGGACTCTCAGAGGGAGGGAGAGCAGGGGGTGGGAAAAAGAAGAGAGGAGGGGGGGCTTAAAAGAAAGAAGGGAAGGACTGGGACAGATTGTGTGTGTGGGAGAGCTGAAAATGAAGATGAAGTTATTAGAGCAGCTGCATGTGCATATATTGAGTTTGTCGGGGTAAACTTTCTTTGGGGCGTGATTACTTGAAACTTCTGGAGGGAGCTTGACGTGTTGCTGCTTTGCTGGCAGAACTTATAGAATGCTGTCGTCAAAACCCCCCGAGCAAGTGGGCAACGCATATTTTTAAATAGCAGCAGGACACATCTTCTCACGTTCATGAATAATTCAGTTCCTAGCATTAAATACAGAGACCTAAAACTTGTTTAAGATTAGTTTTTTCAGAAGTCTATGTTTCTCATTTGAAACGACAAAACATAAAGCTTCCCCATAAACAATAAAAATTTATTTCGATGTGAGGCATTTTGAACACCTTGTAGAAAAAAAGTCATGGTAAACTGCTAGCATTGTGGAATACTGTGGCTAGCTAACTGTTAGCCGCTAACACTTCGTAGTTCTTCGTTGACTTTGAGCTAAAGCAGTATTTCACAAAGAAAAATACAAATAATAACCAAAAACTCTGAGAGTACAATCCTCGCTTACTGTTAGCTGCTAGCTTCGCTGAAATTGCAGTTTGCTTCATATAGCTTCGTTTCCACCCAAAATGTTGACATCTGGCACTTGGATTAATCAGTAGGGAATTTAAAACAGGAATGTGACAGATAAAATACATGTGATTAATTATAAACTACGTTAATACAGTGATGTAGCTGTTAGCTGCAAACTATGCTAAAATTGGAGTCTGCTTCGTCCCGTTTGTCGCAGAAACAAAGGACAAATTCAAAGAGTTTTTAACATTCAGCATATCAAAATTTGCTCATGAAACAGTAACATACATTTTCACAGTATTATTTTTGATAATATTGGTTATGCTTCCTCCAGATCGCTATGACAATTCATGAAAAACTTATTTTAATATTTATGAGCTTAGTCTCATCAAAGTGAGAAACTTTTTGACAAACCGAGTTTTGGGCAACTCTCCACCATCTCATTCAAGTATGTTCTTATATATCAGTCGTAAAGGCCTACTGAACTGGTTAACAACCCTATGGTGGCTAAATCCCTTGATGCAGCACCATCCAGAACTATTACAACCCCTACTAAAGACGAATATAAAGTCTCAAAATAGATTAGTCCTCAGTGCAGTGGCATAATCGCCCCCCCCAATAAATGCTGCAGTTCTCTTAACAGTGAGCTGTGGAGATTTATTCCTAACCAGGCTCCCTAGTGTCCTCGTTGTTGTGGGTGGTGATGGTGAGATAAGCTTGTCTTCCTATCCCGCCATGTTTGTCTCAGTTTTGGTTGCTTTAAACATTTCGATCCAAATTCTCTAGAAACGGCTGAGGACCATTTGTATTTTCTTAAAACCATCTGCCAACTTATGAAGATCAACACACATCTACATCACCTGAATGGTGTGTGTTCCTCTGACTGTTAAATATGACTGTCATGTTACATTTATATCCCAAATATACAGTGGCAGATTCCTACTGTGATTGACTTACTTTATGCGTAGGGTTTATTGGAGTTGAAACTAATGTAAAGGTGGTGAAATTAAAGGTTTGATTTAAGTTTTCTGGCTTTTTAAGTGTGAAATTCTGCTACTCCAATAAAATATTTTATTTTTAGATGTTACTGCAGAGATTTTTTCAGAGATACCAATACCTGTGGGGAGGGCTGAGTGTGATTCTACATTGTGATGTTTTAGATGCGTTCCACAGGATCTTCCCGGTTTCTTTTCTATCTGTCTTAGATTTGAATTATTTGTAAAAAAAAAAAAAAAAAAAAAAAGAAAGAAAAAACATGCACATCTGTCTCCAAGCGTGGCCTGTAGTTTCAGCGTGAAGCGAATTGCACATATGTAAGCATGCGGTAATATGTGCATTTGTGCAGTCAACACTTAGCATCTGTGAGCTTTAAAAGACAGCTGAATTTCAGCTCATCAAAGTGCATTAGTGCACACATGACAAGTCCCAGCCCTCCAGTTCTGATCTTTTTTTTCCCTGTCTTTACTCTCTCTCTCTCTCTGTGTCTCTCTCTCACCTTGTTTTTTAACGCTCTCTCGGCCCTCTCTTGCCTTTAGTATGTGAGCTGCGGTGATTTACGGTAATTATCCATCGTAGGGTCATCTATCAGGCTTGCTGTTGCTAGGAGATGGAAGCAGCTGCTGCTTGCTGTTGTCTCGTCGGGGACGGTGCATGTGTGTGTGTGTGTGTGTGTGTGTGTGTGTGTGTGTGTGTGTGTGTGTGTGTGTGTGTGTGTGTGTGTGTGTGTGTTTCCTGCGACCTGAGCGGGGACGTGTGCACGGGGTGGAGTGTATTTATTGGCGGCATGCGAGTGTGTGTTTACCTTGATGCGGGGATTTAAAAGCACAGGTGGTAGGAGCAACACAGAACTGTTAGTCAATGGAGGTAAGGATTATCAGAAGGAGGCAGACTTTGGCGAGGGCGGGGTCAGAGGTTGAAAGGGGCCAGGTGGAGTCTGAGTATATGTTCTTTTTGGGGTGGGTAGGCGGGGTGGGATATGGGGAGGCTTAAAAGGCACAGGTGTGGTGATAGACAGAGGAGCTGGATGATAAATTCATCCGGCCATATGGAAGTTGGAAAAAGTTGAACCTGGGGGGAGTAGTTTTCGCAGCAGTGAAAATTGCAAGATTAGGTTTCTCTCCTCGTGTGTGTGCGTGTGCGTGTGTGTGTGTAGAAGAGCAAGCCGCATTTCCTACGGCAGCTGATCGGCCACAGATGGGTGCTGGTTCAAATCCCTGCCGAGGGGGCCCGCTCCCTCTTCACTGTGCCATTGTAATCCGGTGGTAACCCATTGTGTTGACACCATCTCAAGTTTCGTGTCCTACAGAAACCATTAGATATCAGCTCCCCCACACACACAAACATGCACAAGTAGGACACACCGAAAGGTCAGCTGCAAATATTATGTCCTTGCAGCGGTGTGCTTTTACTGGCAATCAGACAGGAAGTTTCAAAGAAGAGCAGGAAATTGTCACAGGTAACCTGTTTGAGGTGAGATCAACAACAATAAATAACACATTTACTAGAGCCATAACAAGACCTTATTGTATTGAAATGGCCCTGCATTTTCCATCAAGTCAAGTCTAGTTGCTGTCATCATGTGACATCATCTGGTGAAGGAGGTCAAAGCTGTTATTCTGTCGTATTTATGTTGGAGACTCTCATCCTAAAGGAAGAAGGAAAGTAACTCTTGACTTGTTTTGACAGAGTTAGCTCGTCTGCTGGGAGACTACAGTTAGAAGAATTGAGGGATCCTTCACCATTCTTAAATTGTTTGGCATTTTGGGATTTTCAGCAGAAAACTGGAATTTTGAGTGACTGACATGTGAGGAAGAATCCGTAAGCTAGCAGCTAACTACTGTAAATGTGGCGTCTGCTTAAGCTAAAAAGCTATTTCACGTTTTCGTCTGGATTACGTTTGATCCTCTCGCTTAGCATGTCGCAACTAGCAGTAACTCAATTAATCGCTTGATAAATTAAAATGTGCTCGGTAGTTTCCTTTATGATTATGACAGTTTTGTTTAGAGTGATGTCATAATTTATGTAAGGTTGTGTGTTGTTTTTGTTTCCTTTTTATTTCTTGTTTTTGGTTGTTGTGTTTTACTTTGAAATTTTAACGTCTTCCAGTTCCAATATGGAGCATAAAATTTAATTTACTAGAAGTAGAGACAGCGAACTTGTGTTATAGAGTAATTTTTATTATATTACTGGAAAATGGCTTCAAAACACCAATATTATCATTTCTCGCAATAATTTGTGGGACAATTTGTCGTCCAGTAAGATTTGATATCATGACAGGCCTACCTGTCTTTTTAAATCACACCTGAACTGGATAATTCCAGTCTGACCAGAGACTCTTTAAAAACACAGTTTTGAGATTTAAAAAAAAAAGTATAGGTTTTATTTGTAAAAACAGAAAACATTTTGAGTGCATCAAAAAGCAATCTTTGGATAAATAACACCTGGACTTTTTTGCAGCAAAGTATGTGAAGCTCAGTTTTTCCCCAAAATGTTGCTAAACTCTTCTCTCGTGTTGTCATGAACCTAATGTAATGTCTCATGAGCTTAATGTATGCCAACACCACAGATATGTACATCATATACTAAGGGTTAGGGTTGAGTAAAGCAAACTTTATCAAATAAAATCCCAAAGCTTTTGTCGTGAATATGCGCCGTAACTCTTTTTTTTTTTTTTTAGCCTGTATGTTTACGGAGGTTTTATTTGCTTAACCTGTCAGCAGATCTGAGGGAGGGAACCGAACGCATCCATATGAGCCACAGCAACTGTAAATACAACCTCCACTCTCTGCTCCCCATACCAGCCTAATTAGCGCCAGTTAGCATTTGTCATTGCAGTTAGGGGTGAAGATTAAGAACACCTCTCAATTAATCTGCAATCAGCCTGTTTGTTAATTAGCTAACCTGTTCTAAGTGGCCTTCGGGGCTCTCGTGTAATTAGCTAAGCTGCTGAGAAGCGGGCCCGTGTGTTGACTTTGACCTAAAACGTACACACGCACAAACAATGCACAAATGCACACACACACACACACACACACACACTTTTTTTTTGCTCACATATATTAAATAAGACAAACACTTCACAAGGCATCTGCAGTCGCGTTCAAGTGGGACAAGAGTCGATGTAAATTACATGCAAACACAAACACGGGTTCTGCGTGTTCAGGAGAAGAAAAAAAATAGAAGAAAAAAAAAAACGGTGCACACTCACACATATTTATTAGAAGTGCACTCAACTCCCATCCACGTATAAATATTTTCACATTGTCACGCCTGCGCTGGTACGCTGATTATTTCCCTCCCTTCACTCCGAGGTAAAACCGCATCCCTCAAAAGCATTCATAGATAAAGCCAAAGGAGGAAAAACTATACAGTCCCCCCCCTTTCCCTTTCCCTTCTCTTCCAGCACCCCCCCTTTCTCGTGCACGCACACCCTTTTGAACATTTCATCCTTTTCAAGTGCAACAACATCCCAACCAAAAATGAACAGCTTCTTCGTTGCTGTGTCGAAGCGTTTTTTTTTTTGTTTTTTTTCCCCCTTGCTCACTTCAAAGTCATTTGTTTACTCTGCTGCCTCCTGACATTGTCTGTGGTAATTAAAGGAGCGCGCTGAAATTTATGGTTTAATTATACGGGCCTTGTTATGCAGAGAGGACCAGGATAAGGTGATATGCTCAATAAAAATAAATAAATTCCGTACGGGTTTATTGAGCTTTTTTTTTTTATATGCAGAGGAGGCGTCCCTTTTCAGGTGCGTGTGTTCGTGTGTTGCATGGTCGTGCTCGCGCACCCTTATGTATGCAAATGCGTGTCCGTTTATTTATGTATTGCCCCACAGGACAGCTGCAGCTCAGTGTGCAGCGCGTGAGAGTGAAATATGAAAAAAAAAATAAATAAAGAGAGACAGATGAATTGCAATCGATTGGGCGCTGGTTCACTCTATTGATCCCCGAACATGTTAAAGCCTGCTGTACTCCATGAAGGCACTCTCAGTCAGAAAGCCCCTCCACCCATTAACACATGCTTACACTGTGCATACCGCGCCGCGCTGGACGCGGAGGCTGCAGCTCACACACTCTCTGTATAAGAGAGTGTGTGAGCGCGTTATTAGTGTGTGTGTGTGTTTGTGTGGGTTGTTGTGTGTGCTCGGTAATGGAGAGTGATCTTGGCTCTGGCCCACGAGCAGCTTCTCTGAACTGATCTTTGAGTTGGGTATAAATAGTGTTCACTCTATAAATAAAACAGCAGCACCTTTTAGTCACACACACACTTTCTCTCTCTCTCTCTCTTTCTCTCTCTTTCTAACACACACATTCAGGTCAGGCCTTTGACTTAATGGCTCTCACACCTGTCCGGACGCGATCATGTAGACAAATGCTCCCGTCTATACTCTGCCATTCATCCCCACGTCATTTTTCTAAAGGTCACCGAATCGCGAGTCTTCGGACATATTGATGTGTTACACGAGTGCGTGCCCCGGACCGACCTTGTTCTGGTTGAGCAACAGATGTCTGACACAAGATTTCAAAATGTGCTTTCTGCCAGACGTGTCGCATCCTAATCACAAACTTCTGTGTGTCTTACTGATGGACCCATTCAGTGAATTAGAACATTATTGAAAAGTCCATTTATTTCAGAAACTTTATCACTGGTTGAAGCACATTATATAGATTAACTCCACATAGTCTGGTGTGTAGTTAATGGATTTTCTGCTTAAAGTATTGCAAACATGACATTTAAAATTAGAATGTGACATTAGACCAATAATATACAGTTAGAGCCAGAAATATTTGGACAGTGACACAATTTTCGCAAGTTGGGCTCTGCATGCCACCGCATTAGATTTGAAATGAAACCTCTACAACAGAATTCAAGTGCAGATTGTAACGTTTAATTTAAAGGGTTGAACAAAAATATCTGATAGAAAATGTAGGAATTGTATACATTTCTTTACAAACACTCCACATTTTAGGAGCTCAAAAGTAATTGGACAAATAAACATAACCCAAACAAAAAAAATTTTTTTTCAATATTTTGTTGCGAATCCTTTGGAGGCAATCACTGCCTTAAGTCTGGAACCCATGGACATCACCAAACGCTGGGTTTCCTCCTTTTTAATGCCTTGCCAGGCCTTTACAGCCGCAGCCTTCAGGTCTTGCTTGTTTGTGGGTCTTTCCGTCTGAAGTCTTGATTTGAGCAAGTGAAATGCATGCTCAATTGGGTTAAGATCTGGTGATTGACTTGGCCATTGCAGAATGTTCCACTTTTTTGCACTCATGAACTCCTGGGTAGCTTTGGCTGTATGCTTGGGGTCATTGTCCATCTGTACTGTGAAGCGCCGTCCGATCAACTTTGCAGCATTTGGCTGAATCTGGGCTGAAAGTATATCCCGGTACACTTCAGAATTCATCCGGCTACTCTTGTCTGCTGTTATGTCATCAATAAACACAAGTGACCCAGTGCCATTGAAAGCCATGCATGCCCATGCCATCACGTTGCCTCCACCATGTTTTACAGAGGATGTGGTGTGCCTTGGATCATGTGCCGTTCCCTTTCTTCTCCAAACTTTTTTCTTCCCATCATTCTGGTACAGGTTGATCTTTGTCTCATCTGTCCATAGAATACTTTTCCAGAACTGGTCTGGCTTCTTGAGGTGTTTTTCGGCAAATTTAACTCTGGCCTGTCTATTTTTGGAATTGATGAATGGTTTGCATCTAGATGTGAACCCTTTGTATTTACTTTCATGGAGTCTTCTCTTTACTGTTGACTTAGAGACAGATACACCTACTTCCCTGAGAGTGTTCTGGACTTCAGTTGATGTTGTGAACGGGTTCTTCTTCACCAAAGAAAGTATGCGGCGATCATCCACCACCGTTGTCTTCCGTGGACGCCCAGGTCTTTTTGAGTTCCCAAGCTCACCAGTGAATTCCTATTTTCTCAGAATGTACCCGACTGTTGATTTGCTACTCCAAGCATGTCTGCTATCTCTCTGATGGATTTTTTTCTTTTTTTCAGCCTCAGGATGTTCGGCTTCATCTCAATTGAGAGTTCCTTTGACCGCATGTTGTCTGGTCACAGCAACAGCTTCCAAATGCAAAACCACACACCTGGAATCAACCCCAGACCTTTAAACTACTTAATTGATTACAGGTTAACGAGGGAGACGCCTTCTGAGTTAATTGCAGCCCTTAGAGTCCATTGTTCAATTACTTTTGGTCCCTTGAAAAAGAGGAGGCTATGCATTACAGAGCTATAATTCCTAAACCCTTTCTCCGATTTGGATGTGGAAACTCTCATACTGCAGCTGGGAGCGTGCACTTTCAGCCCATATTATATATATAATTGTATTTCTGAACATGTTTTTGTAAACAGCTAAAATAACAAAACTTGTGTCACTGTCCAAATATTTCTGGCTCTAACTGTATATATATATATATATATATATATATATATATATATATATATATATATATATATATGTGCTTAATTCCAGTTTAAGGGTTATTTTCCAAAAGGCACTTCTCATCTGACAAATGAGCCTCATCAGAAAGCACATCCTAATTTATTCAGTATGACTGGAGTACAACAATGTGAACCTGAACCTGAAGCTTAGATTTTTCGAATTTTGTACGAATGAAACTCTCAAAAGTGTGGCATGCATTTGTATTTGGCAACTTTATTCCAAAACGGCAAAATAAAATCATGTGTCATCATATCCAGCTGTTCTGTGTAAGCCTCGGCGGTGCATTTGAGGCAAACAGGTACGCTGTTTAGAGAAGTTTAAGCGTCTCATAGATACTTAAACTTCTACAAGATACTTTGAACATTATGTAAAAAATGCTCAAGCCATTATTCTACAACGAATAGCGTATGGCTCAATTTTCAAACCTGCCAAGACACAGTAGTCCACCTAAAGTGACAGGAAGACTAAAATCTGACGAGGCAACTGTAGCTCAAGAGGTAGATGTTCATCGTCTGTCTGCCTCAGTTGTTGTGTCACTGGGCAAGACGCATCAGTCGCCTAGCCTGGTTGTCACAGGGTCAGGTGGTTATGATTGTATGGCAGTCTGTTAGTCTTGCCCAGGAAATCAATGCGTGAATGGGTGTATAACTGATCCTCTGGATTGGATAAATCACTATTCAAGCATAGACCTTGTACGAACTCTCCATTGCCACTGTGAAACAAGGTGGTGGCAGAATCATGCTGAGCTAAATACAAGACATTCCTGGAAGAACACTTGTTAGGAAACCTGCCTGAGCTTTTTGCGAAACATTATTTAGATGCGTAAAGCTGAAATTGTGGCAAAAAGGGTGCTTGTCCAAAGTGTCGACTCAATAGGGCTGAATGTAAATGTATGCCACACTTTTCAGATTGAACGTGTCCTTTTTCTCCCTCTTCACATTTATGCTTCTTGTTGATCTACCATATAGTATCCCAACAACATACACTGTGGTTTGTGTGAATATTGCTAAAAAAGTTTTAACTACATACAACCTGATACCTATCTGGGGCATTTGTGAAGTTTAAGCAATGCCAACTTCTACCCTTGACATTTAGTTGAATTTGCCTCTCCAGATTTGAAGCAACCTTCTAGAAGCTGCTGCCGCCGCCTCGTCACCCTACCTGCTCACGAGGCAAGAACACACAGTCTGCTGTCGGAAGCATCCGCAGCATGATTTTCCATAATGCCACAGGCCAAGTGTAACTCAACATGACTTGAAGCGTTTGCATAGAACCACCAGCGCGAACGATTACCAGGAAAGCCGGCGGTTAGCTCGTGGAATATCTGCCAATAAAATAGCATTTCCACACTAATCCTGTTTGCACAGCACTTATTCACTTTCACACCACTCTTTGCATCAGTCTATAATAGCAGCTGTGTGTCTGAGGAGCAATGTGTCCCATCCACTGCCGTCTGCCCCGGCTCAAACTCGAGCTAGGGGTGTTTTTTTTTTTTTTTGTGAAACGGCGGGAAGGGGCGGGGAGATAAATTGGTACAGCGAGCTGGAATGCTGCAGTAGTTATTTAAGGCCCTGTAGGTGCTGCCTAGGCCATATGCTCCCATTATTCCGCTTGGGAGGGGCCCATGTGGGCGTATGAGTGAGGCTGAACAGAGGAGGGGAGGGGGGGCTAGTGAAAAGGAGGAAGGTAGCTGAAGAATTATTTTAAGGAGCGCTCTCCTATCAAGCACACAAGGAATTTTAGGCAGGGAGAAGCCTTCGGATGAGATTGAGAACGAATTAGCTGGGAAAGTAAACGATCACCTTCAATCGCTCACCGTCATCTTTGCATAATCCATCCCATCCAAATCGGACACAGAGTGTAACTTGTGAACTTTTGCATTTTTTTTTTTAGCAGCTAAACATAATGAGGTCCGGATGGAATCCTTCCTTATTAACTTTGTTGGTATTTGTTGATATCCTATGAACTTTTGTTTTCTTTTTTAAAAAGTGCTAGGGATGCACCAATCCATTTTTTTTTTCACTGCCAGTATCGATACAGATATCTGAGGTTTTGTATCGGCTGATACCGATCCGATACAGAAAAACATTGCTGAATTGTCGTCTTTTTAAACACAGAGGTAACTGTACCGAAATACACATTTATTTGATAACTGCAGCAGTACAACACACACATACCAATAACTTCACAAGCTTGGTCAAACACGTGAAAACAACTTTTATTTGTTCAGTCAGTGCAATGTTAGTAAAATAAACAATAAAGATACTGAAACTGACATAAACAATAAGTTTAGTGCTTTGGTCAAACATGTAAACAATAAACTGCAAGAAACTTTTCAAACGGTTCAGAAAGTCTGATTAGGAATTTTAAATATGATGCAAAATAAACAATAAATTATGACGTCACTTGGAGCACAAAGTATATAATTAGACTGTATAGATCTGCCCCTTTGGGCACATTGTCATCAATACCCAATATCCACAATTTTTGTCAATATCGGGATTGATACCGATATTACAATCAGATCAATGCATCTCCATTTGCATTCTGACTGGGACGAAACTCCTGCTCTCCTTCAGTTCTGGATCATCAGACTAAACAGCTACTCTGCTGCAGATAGCTCAATATTTATCCGTTCGGGAAAACAAGGCCCACACGCAGCTTTTTTGCAGCTTGATTCATATCTCTTTCTCTCTCCCCCCTCTCACTCTCTCTCTCTCTTGCCTTATTTCTTCCTCTTCCTCCTATCTGCTCTGTCTCTTGTCAGGATGGGGCCCGCGTTCCTGATCAGGGACATTGCTCTCATGTTAGCCGCTTCACGGGAAGCACATCCCAGCATTCCCTCTGACACGCCGGCAGCGGCATTACCATAATTGGCTTTTCTACATGACGGGACAGAGGAAATAATAATGTCATTTTATTTACAGCCCTCTTGTCCTGGCCCGAGAGCTATCAGCCCGCCCCGCGCCCCCCCCTCTTCCTCCCTCGGTCCCCCTCTCTGCTCTGCACCATGCGCTGACATACACCCTCCTCCTCCTCTTCCTCCTCCTCCTTCCGCCTCCGTCTCATCTTGCCCCATGCCTGCGCCGGGCGCGGGCCGCGTTCTGCCACGGCGTGTAGGTCAAGCGATGGCTTTTTGATCAGCTCCTGTCCGAAGCCATCAGGGCTGAGAGGCACGTAATGGAGAGCGGGGTGACAAACAGAATCTGGGGAAGGAATAAGACTGCCAGTTTCCTATTAGGGGCCCGGCCTAAACGGCCCCGGCCCTCCCCAACCTGTACCCACCACCTACCCCACTATCCCCTGCCACGGACCCACTCCTGCACTGCCTAAATCACATGAGTGAAGGGGTGCGTGATTGGACATTAGTGCCGCAAATGACTGCAGTGATTGCCCCCTCTTCCCGAACCCACATCAAATAAATAAAGAAATGTGTGTAAATAAATAGAAGGAGGGGGGTGGGGGGAACGTCGGGGAAACGGGGCCCCGGCAGTGGAGGAGTGGGGGGAAGCCGAATCGTTTCATCCCCTATCTCTCCCTCCCTCTCCCGTCTCATCGCCTTTCTGCCTTTCTTATCTGGTTTGTTTGGCTTTGACAGCGGCCAAATGGTGAAGCTCCTCGGGCCTGACAGAGAGTTATATTGATTTAACAACCAGCAGACTCTCAGCAAAGAAAAGGGAAAAGGCAACATAGAAAAAAATAAAGCCAAGGAGGACTCGGAGGATAGCGAAGTTTTGAAAAGGAGTGATATGTTTCTTGCCAAGAGGCTGACGTGTCTGCTGGTTCTGTTTCATTCGGAGTGTTTACGAAAATCAAGACATCCGATGAGTTACGGCGCGCGTGAGGAGGAGTGTTGCAGACATGACCCGAACTGGATCGTGTTCCAGTGCGAGGTTCAGCATCGGTTGGGATTCTAGGCTGTTCAGCGTCATCAAAAACAAACCAGCGAAGACGTTGCTGCTTGAACCTTTCCACGTTTCGTCTCACAACCACAAACCTGCATGTTGATAAAGTTGCCTGTTATTGCAGAGTAGAAGAAAAGAGATTTTTTTTAGACTTTTCAGCCATTAAAAATTTGATGGTTAAATTCCAGTATGGAAAAAGAATGTTTCTTTGCCTACGTGCTCCTACGTGCTCATCCGTCGTCGTTTTTGGCGGAAAACCATCGTCCTGCCAATGGGGCAACAAGGTGGTGGCAGCATCTCGGATTGGGATGCTTTTCTTCTGCAGAGACAGGGAATCTGGTCAGAGTTGCTAGGAAGATGAACGAAGGTAAAGACAGGGGAGTTCTGAGGAAAAAAAACTATAAAGCAGAAGACTTGAGACTGAGGTGGAGGTTCCCCTTCTAGTAAAACAACAAACCTAAACATACAGCCAAAGCTACAGTGGAATGGAGCATGTTTGCATCCAACTGAGAACGCGTGGCAATGCTGCAAATGTCTGAATAGCAATAAGAAGCATATTTCTTTTTGTGAAAGCAATATTGCACTTTACTATTATACACCTCCACTGAAGTAGTCCTTCTGGAACACTTTCATTTATATAATAATAAAGCCAGGACCCAAACACATACATGAATTCTTTTAAAAGTTCTTATCTAAGGTAATGGGTGGCTGTATCGGTGTTGTTCTATGTAGCTGGAGACATAGAAACCTTTGCAAGTGCAAGTCAGTGCTATTGTGTGGTGGGCTATTTTAAGACATCTGCATAGGACATTTTTCAAAAAGCTTCATGTGTTTTATTCAGATTTTATACAATAGACCAACACAAAGTACAGCGTAATTGTGAAGTGGAAGGAAGATGTTGTATGTTTGCAACATCCGTTTTTTCCCACAGATTCTCAACTGGTATTTGACTGGGTCACAGTAACACAGGAGTATTCTCTGCCCTGAACCGTTCCTTTGCAGCTCCGGCTGGATGTTTAGGGTTGTTCTGTCTGCTGGAAGGGAGAATTGCCTTCTATTTACCTGCTTCAATCAGCCCATCAACTCTGATCAGCTTCACTGTCCCTGCTGAAGAACAGTGTCGTCACAGCACCATGCAGCCACCACCATGTTTCACCGTGGGGTTAAAGCTCCCACACACTTCATCCAAAGTGTCGAAATGGAAAATTAATCAATTTTCAAGTGATGAAAATTGTCACTTTATTCGACATCAGGCCTGGGTCAAACTATTTCCACAGACCTATGTGCAAAGTGTTGTGTGATTGGGCAGAAGTTTGCTATTGTGTGTGGTTTTTTTCTAGAAATGCGCACGGACAGCAAAGTTTATATTTCTCTTGTACTAGTCAATTTCCACTATCCGGTTTTTGTATCCAGACATGAGTAATCTTGATGAATGTTTGTTTGACACAGTGAGCCATTTGTACAATTTTTCTTTTTCACTAAATAACTACTATAATATTAAGAATGTCAAATGGCTAAAAACCCAAGGATTGAAATTTTATCATCTTTGTGCTCAGAGAAGGTTGTCTGAGCAGAGGACATAGGGAGAGAATGGGAAATCTGGCAGGTTGGGGGCGTGACTTATACTGAAGCAAGGTGGAGGGCAGGGTGTCTCCTACGTGGTCTGTACCATTGTATGAAAGCTGTGCGCGAAAACAAACATGCCAAAACCACGTTACCCTTCGTCGACTGTTCACCTTTGAATGAAGTACATAGGAACGTTTAGTCTGTTTAGTGTAATGACCTTTGTTTTGGATGTAGACTGCAGGTCTCCAACATTGGTCCTCGAGATCTACTGTCCTGCAGGGTTTAGAGGCAGCTGAATCAAACTATTGAGTTACCTTGTCAGCATACCATCAAGTTTGGCAAAGACTTTCTAACAAGCCATTAACTGATTCAGCTGTGTTGGAGCAGGGTTGCATCTAAAATCTGCAGTGCAGCGGATTTTGAGGACCAGAGTTGGAGGCCCCTGAGGTAGACGTCTTGTCCCGTGAGGTGAAAAAACACCAAGGGCTGTGAGCACCTGTGCAAGAAACTCGGCTACAAAATAATTTTGTGTCTTATTGTGTCCCTCTTTGTCAATACAGCATTAGTAGTAGATCAGTGAGAGAAGGGTGGTAATATGTTTATGTATTATGTGGGTGTGTGATGGTTCTGATCTGGCTTGGCTGGTGGCGGCCTTGATCGCTGCCGCTTCTGACAGCGATTCCGCCGTCCCGTCCTGGCCGCACTGCCGCCTGTCTACTTGACGGCGGCGTGTCCCCGAGCAAAAGTGACAGGCGCTTTGGCGCCCGTGCAGATGGCCCTGCTCACAGGCATCACCCACTCTGCAAACCAAACCACCAGGGACGGCCCCTGCCAGCCCCATGCCCCTTCCTTGAGCCCTGTCCTCGTCGCTGCCGATGCTCGCTGTGCCTATGTGCGCCCAGAACCAGACAAGAGGGTGTGGGAGGTGGAGGAAGTGAGAAGCCTAATCTGCTCGCCAGTCAGAGGCATGCATCTTCCAAGTTGCGGTGATTGAGCTGATGTGCAGCTTTTGATATTCTCTCTTCATCACGTGCCGTGTTTCATCGTCCCGTCCGAACAGATGCAGATGAAGCGATCAGGCTCATGCTAACCACATTTCATCACTAATATCACTTGCTGGTGGCGTGCAAAGCCGCCCACTTTGCTGCCTGTGATTCTTACAGATGTCGGTTGCTGCCAGTCTTTTGTCTGCATGCTTTTGATATCTCCTCTCTTTGTTGTTTCCATGACAACATGGCAGGACAGGAATTGATTGACAGGGATCGTCAAAGGGTTCCCTGGCGACCTGCTCATCGCTGCAAGCCCCTCCCTGGCGCATTCTGGGTTTTTTTGTCACTCACCCAGGGATATTTCTGATCCGCCGCTTCTCAAACTGCTCTGTGTGTGTGTTAAACACTGCCAAATATTGGGGTTTAGCTTCTCTTTTTTAAAATAATTTCTTTTTGGGTACAGCAGACATGAGTTGCTCACATAGGTAATTCCTATCGCATGTTTGCACTGTGCCGCCGAGCTGGTGAAGAGCGGACAGCCATTCTCCGGGATGCGTTTGTGGGTTTTTTTTCTTCTTTTTTTGTTTTAAATGGCTGATGCGTATTGATAGCCCGCTACTCTGGCAACGTGTTATGGGAGAGGAGAGGTGCTGGAACAGAAGACGCTCTGCAGATGTGTTGTAGGGAGAACAGCACATAATGCTAATCTGCTGTGTTAGGGATTTTCAGGAGTTTTAGAAACTGTCTCAGTCTCAGTCTGTCAGTTGGATTGAAGCGCAGCCAGGTTCTCCTGTAGTGCTCTCATTTCACAGAAATCTTGTCAGGCGTTAGGGGAGTATGTTGCTCATTTGGGGGAGGGATGTATCAGTGGGTACCCGGCGAACTCAGACTTATAGGCAACATTATGGCTGGTGGCTGCTGGGTTCGCGCTCTACAAGCAAACGTATGAAGTGTAAAAAGTGCATACACAGATATGCACGGGAAGGTAAACGTGCGGACAAACTCGCATTTACAAAGGCGCGCGCACATACACACACACACACACACACACACATGCGCATCATCATCATCATGCAGTCACAGTTGATGGTGCAGCTGCTCACCTTCCCCCACCCCCTCCTCCACCCATCTCCTCTCAGGCAGCAGTAAATGGTGCCAGTGTATATATATCAGGTATTATGTCCACTTAGATTATGATGTGACAGGTTAGCGTGCCGTTTGAAGTTGACAGCACATCTGTTTCATCAGGAGAGACTGATACTGGCATCTAGGACGCACATCTCACCATGCAGGAAGGAGATAAAGGAAGAAGCTAGGGGGCTGTCTTTCCTGTCTCCCTGCTTCACTCACTTACTCCTCTCCCTATGTTTTTTTTTCTCCCTTCTACAGCCCTTCCCTCCACCATCTCCTCCTGCTCACTTTTCCTTTCTTCCCCACATCTTTTCATTCACTTATCCCTTCCTTACTCGCTCACTTCCTTGCTCTGTAGCTTACAGATGCTTAGCTAACTACCACAAGCATGTGGGTGCACACGTCTTTTCCAGGGACGGGTTTTGTGGCCGATTTCCGGTTACGAAATTTACATTTTGCGCTATCTTTTAACATCTACGCTTTGCCTGATTAGCATTCATGACTCTTGGTCAGAGAAGTGTATCCCACCTTAACTCAGATGTAGGAGACTCATTCGACTCTTAAGACACTTTGAAGACTTAAAAGGATAAAACAGGACAAGTTTGTTGTTTTACTCTTAACCTTCTTGTCATCTGCTGAGTAAGTTGTCAGCATGTTCATTCTTACTGTTTTGTGCTTCGTCTCACTTCATTTTTAAACTCCTCACCCGTTCTAAAAATAACTCGTTTAGAGTCTCTTTCCCATAGTAACAGCTTCCACCCAGAGGAAGGTTGTTCATTCACTTTACATTACAACCGCAAAGCCTGACAACATGCAGGTATTCTGCATTCAGGATTAGCTTTAGAGACCAAGATTGTGTGTGCAAACAAGGAGTTTGACTTCAGTGTTCAAGCTTAGATTTACAAATCCAAACTTGTTTTCCTTGTCCAGTCTTTTTTGTAAAAGGTTAACCTGCAGATACAGATTTTAGCTAATTCCAGGTCTGGTTGCGGTAAAGGGTAGGCTAATTATTTGTGTGTCAGAGAAAATTCGCAATGAAATTTCAAAACGAAACATTCGTTATCACTAAATTGCATAATATATTGGGCAGCTAGCATAATTAGCTGTATTCCTTCATGAATTTAGAGCCTTTAACTGTCATCCTCAAAACAGTTTGCATGTAAGTCAACAGGATACTGGACACCGGTTAAGGGGTGTTTAACCAAAAGGCTGCAAGCATGTTACAGGACAGTAACATGTTAGTTGAAAGCTGAAAACTCGAAAAAGCTGTCTTTCAAATGGTTTCATACACATTTAACTTCTACAGTTTTTGGTAAAAAAGTAAAAGTGCGAGTTTCCACACCAGAGACAGTGCATCCTGGTAGAACCCGAGTGTAGTGCATTTACAGGTCAGCAACAAAAACTAGCTACGGGTCAGGGCAGATAAACATTTTATTACTCATTTCTTGATACATCTGTAAAAATCAACTCAAAATTTGTGAATTACAAAAAGCTAGACTATCTCCAAAGTAGAATTTTACTTATTTCAGCTACCAGTTTCTGATGGAACTTAAGCGTGTGAAGATGTGGACTTTATGAAACCTGATGAATAAAATGAAGTAAAAACATTGGAGAAGAGAGAAAGGGGGGAGATGAGCATGCAGCTGGGCTAACAAGGCCAAACAGCCAGTGATTTCCTGGGGAACATGAGACACGTGTGGAAGAATAGATAGCTGAGAAGGAAAAGGACAACTGTCAGAAGCTCAGCGATTTATTTTTCCCTTGGAGGCTTTTTTCACCACTGCCTCTCAGAGCCACATGTGTGTAAAATACACACAAGCTCACACATGCATACAGTCACGCACACACACACAGACACTCTGGAAGAGAATAAAAGCCTGCATTTCCATCATTGACTATTCATTCCTTGTTATTTTGTCAGTGGTCCTGTTAGTGTGGCGTTAATTTTTAATTTCACCGAGCTGACCTCTTTTTTTTTTTCTCTTTCTCTTTTCTGCATTCCAGCATACATGCCCGAGGATGAGCTTAAGGCAACCAGTCATGACGAGGAAGAGCACCTGCAGGATGATGGCCTCTCTTTAGACGGACAGGACACGGAGTTCCTGTGCAATGACGAAGAGGAGGATGCGGACGGAGGCCAGCCACCTAGCTACAGAGATTCTCCACTTAGCAATGGTACTAACCCAGACGCCGGATACGGGTCTCCACTCAGTGACGCTAGCGACAGACTTGCAGATATCAAGAGCACCTCTTCCAGGGATGGTCAGGAGAGGGAAGGCTCTGCTCCGCCCTACCGTCCCAACAACGGCCTGTCTTTCCAGGACAGCCTGGCACAGATGAAAGCCGTCTATGCAAACCTCATCTCAGATGCCTCTTGGTCTAGCATCACAATGGACATCATGAAATCAAAGCCTGCTGCAGCCGGCAGTGTCAACACTGCCCACACGACTCCAGAGCCTGTCTCTGCTGTCTCTGTCTCGCCGACTACAACCACAAACAAGAGCAGTGTGGTGAACATGGTCAACAGTCACCACAATGGTAGAAGCTCAACCAACACTGTCAACCACACAGGCAACGCAAGTGCCAACACCAATGGTACGACAACTAGCTCCGCAAGCAGCCACAGCGCAACGAGTAGCAGTGGAAGCAGTGCCGGTGGAGCCAGCAACGGAAGTGGTGTAGCCTACGACTGGCACCAGGCAGCGCTCGCCAAAACTCTTCAGCAAACCCCATACCACCTTTTACCTGAGCCTAGCCTCTTCAGCACAGTGCAGCTCTACCGGCAGAACAACAAGCTCTATGGCTCTGTTTTTACTGGTGCAAGCAAGTTTCGCTGCAAAGACTGCAGCGCCGCTTATGACACGCTAGTGGGATTGACAGTTCACATGAATGAGACGGGCCACTATCGCGATGACAACAAGGACAAAGAGGAGGACCAGGGCAAGCGCTGGTCCAAACCACGTAAGCGATCCTTGATGGAAATGGAGGGGAAGGAGGATGCTCAGAAAGTACTGAAGTGTATGTACTGCGGCCACTCGTTTGAGTCCCTACAAGATCTCAGCGTACACATGATCAAGACCAAGCATTACCAGAAAGTGCCTCTCAAAGAACCCGTGCCAGCCCTGGCTACTAAGCTGGTGCCAACTTCAGCTAAAAAACGTGCTATTCAAGATGTTATAGTCTCTCCATGCTCCCCAGACTCCATCCATGCTGGTAGTGGTGGTGGTGGTTGTGTGTCTCTTGGGGATATGGGCAAAGACTCGAAAGCTACCGCTAATCCCTACGTGACGCCGAACAACCGCTATGGCTACCAAAACGGTGCCAGCTACACATGGCAGTTTGAGGCTCGTAAAGCGCAGATCCTTAAATGCATGGAGTGCGGGAGCTCGCATGACACACTACAACAGCTGACTGCCCATATGATGGTTACAGGTCACTTTTTGAAGGTTACAAACTCTGCATCTAAGAAGGGCAAACAGTTGGTCTTTGATCCAGTGGTGGAAGAGAAGATTCAGTCAATCCCACTACCACCGACCACCACCAGACTCCCTGTTCCCAGTACTGTAAAATCCCAACCAGTATCCCCTGCCCTCTCCTCTGGCTCCGAGGATAAAAGGGAGGTGTTGGAGGATGAAAAACTTGAAGGATGTGAGCCTATTGAGAAAAAAATCAAGGAGGAGAAAGATGACGGAAGTGAGAAATCAGAAACCGATACTACATCTTATAAATACCTTAGAGAAGAAGATCTGGAGGAAGCGCCTAAAGAGGGTTTAGATATACTAAAGTCTCTCGAAAACACTGTATCCAGTGCCATCAGCAAGGCCCAGACGGGCACTCCCACATGGGGTGGCTATCCTAGTATTCATGCTGCCTACCAGCTGCAAGGTACAATTAAAAGTTCAGCTACTATTCTTCCCCCAACCGTGCAGAGTGTTCAGATGCAGCCAATGTTTAATAGTGGGCTACGAAGTCTTGTGAGTGACTCCAACTCCGTCATCCACTCCCCTCGTAGCCCTTCCTCCCCGACTCTCCTCAGGAGCAACGTCACTGCCATGGAGGAGCTTGTTGAGAAAGTGACAGGAAAAACTGCCACCGTGAAGAAAGAAAAGGAGGAAAAGCTGGTCAGTCTAGAGCGTTGTAGGCCACCGTCATTAGTGAAATCGCCCTCTCCTGCACTGAGAGAGCAGAGAGAGAAATTACCGTCCCCAAACGACCTTTCTGTAGGTAAACTGTCTGGCCTGAGAAGCATCAGCCCAGGTAGTGTAGACTCTGAGCTTATTTGTAAGAAGGAGCCCAAAGAGAGTCTGTTGGATGGTCACAGCAACACTTCAAAAAATGGCTCAGAGGCATCCCAGTCTCCAGTAACAAATGGGAACAGTCTTGGCATCATCACAGACCACTCACCTGAAAGTCCTTTCATCAACCCTCTGAGTGCACTCCAGTCAATCATGAACACGCACCTGGGAAAGGCTTCTAAACCTGTGAGTCCAGCAGCAGATCCGTTGTCCATGCTTTACAAAATCAGTAACAGCATGATGGACAAACCAGCTTTTACCCCAACTCCTCAAAGCAAGGCGACTGAGCCCGTTAACCACTTTCAGCTGTATGAAAGTAACGACCAGCCCATAGACCTGAGCAAAAATAAGGCCACCACTAATAGCAGTAACAATACCAGCAGCAGCGTGTTGCTGACCAACAATAGCGTAAACGGCAACAAGCCCCTTATCTCCCTCCCTGAATCTGTCTCCTCTCCTCTGAGAGAGAATGCTCTAATGGACATTTCGGATATGGTGAAGAACCTCACAGGACGACTGACGCCCAAATCGTCAACTCCCTCCTCCATCTCAGAGAAGTCTGATGCCGACGGCAGTGCGTTCGAGGATGCCCTGGAGGACCTCTCGCCGGTACAGAAGAGGAAAGGGAGGCAGTCCAATTGGAATCCTCAACATCTTCTCATCTTGCAAGCACAGTTCGCCTCTAGCCTGAGGGAGACCTCAGAGGGCCGTTACGCAATGACCGACCTGGGCCCTCAGGAAAGGGTCCACATCTGCAAATTCACAGGGCTCTCGATGACCACCATATCTCACTGGCTGGCAAATGTGAAGTATCAGCTGAGACGGACTGGGGGCACCAAGTTTCTCAAGAACATGGACTCATGCCAGCCCGTGTTCCTCTGTGGTGACTGTGCCTCTCAGTTCAGGACTCCCTCCTCCTACATCAGCCACCTGGAATCTCACCTGGGCTTTAGCCTGAAGGACCTGTCCAAACTGTCAGCGGAGCACCTACGGGAGCAGCAGGCTGCCTCAAAGGTGATCACAGACAAAATGACATTCGGCAGCCCACTGTCAGCCTTGACCACACCGGAGGACGACACGGGCTCTGTGTACCAGTGCAGACTTTGCAATCGGACATTCGTCAGCAAACACGCAGTCAAACTGCACCTCAGCAAGACCCATGGCAAGTCTCCAGAGGACCACCTGGTGTTTGTCACTGCTCTGGAGAAACTGGAGAAGCTCGACAAAATGGAAAAAGTTTAATCAAGCAAATCCGTGAGCTGCTGAGGGAAAAGACTGACAGCTGTGGAACTGACTAGAATTTCATTGCACTAAAATGACATTGTTCACAGTTACTGCACTGGGCCGAACTGAGCCGCCAGAAGAAAGAAAAAGAAAAAAAAAATAATCAAGTCTTACTATTTTTAGTTGACGACTGCCTGACTGGACCATTTCTTTCAATGTTGTTTTATTTGTTTTGTTTTGCCAAGCTTTTTTACACTTATTTTGTAAAATATTTATATGCTATTTGTCTGACCTGTGCATGTATTTTAGTGAAACAAGGTTAAACATGAGATTTGAATCTGTTCATGGCAAAAATACAACTACTGCTTCGATGGCGAAAGTGGCATAAAATTGGTGGAAGTCAGGCCTGTGTAATACTTGATATCAAGAAGAGGAACAATTAAATGTGTACGCCAAAAGAATGAAAGGAGGATGTACCCTGAAAGACTGAAGTACAGTAGCACCTTAGACAGTTCAATTTGTGAAGAGGACGTGTTTTCAAATATCTTGCATTTCTTAAAATCTGATTTGGAAAGATCCGAGGATTATCATTCCCACCTTCCCAACTCCTCTTCCTTGTTATTATTATTCTTTTTTTTTCACCACTTCTTTTTTTAAATATTGAATAGCCTGCTCATAAATCTGTTGGTGTATTTAAAGAAAAAAAAAAAAGATCATTTGGAAAATTAAAATGCTGCTTCTTGGTTACAAGTCAATCGGTGAAAGTGAACAGCCATCGGTATGCAAGTTTGCTCTTGGAAAAAAAAAAAAAGAAACTTTCCTTGCTGTGAAGCATCACTTTATAGCAATTTTCCAGTTGTATGGTTTGTTACGAGTTTCTCTTTCTAAATTGTGTCGCTTTCTTCAGCTGTAAAGAGAACAGTCCGTTACATGTAAATGACCACCAGTGAAATGTCAGTGCTCCATGAGACATATCTTATACCATTTAAAAAGGCTCCACTTTCTTTGTATCTTAAGGTGTGTGCATTCTCTAACTTTTATATTGTCATTTTATATAGAAAAATGATTAAAAAAAATAGCATAAAAACAGATGGTGTACATAAATATATGCTGTAGAGCTACAAAATGTCATTTTTTAAAGAAAAATACAAATTAAGCTACTTTGGCTCGGTTTACAGAAATGATTTTAATTATACTTGCATCCAATTTGATGCATGAAATGGTGTGGAAAAATAAATAAGCGATGCACAATGACTATACATTTCAATGTTTTATTGACAATATTGTAAAAAAGAAAAAGGAAAAAAAAAAAAAAAAAGAAACAAAACAAACTTTTTAGCACCGGTTAGTTTGTTTCCTTTTCTTTCTCAATTGTAAAATAAACCCCAAAGCAGTTGTTAACAGTCAGATATTTGTGGTTGTGTGTTCTTTTTGGTAGCGGTGGTGAAATAAATCTCAGCTTTGTAGATATTTGCTCTCAGGCAAATTAAAGCATTCACATCCATGTCAAATGCTAACCCAGTGTAACCGGATTTCTTTTCATGGTTTTTCTAAATACGGGCATTGCAGAGGTGCCGTTTAAAATGGACCCCCTCCCGTTTTCTGCCGCTTTTAACTTTAAGACAGATTTTTTTTTTTTTGGCAAGAATAAAAAAAATAATAAGAGGACGAAGTCGTTAGTGTCATACTTCTAACTGATGACGGAGCTGCATCATACCGCCAATGATTATGATGATAAAAGTGACGAGGACGATAAGCCTGTAAGGGGGCCTATTGTATTCTCAGAAACCCATGCTAGGCTTGTGACTGACTTTCAGAGGGCCATTCTGAATGAATCAGTGTTGTATTAATGAGAGCTGTGTACTTTTGCATTTCTTCTTAGAATAGGATCAGATGGGGTGTCTGCCTAAGACAGACTTGGCAATAAGTCTGTTGAAGAAGATCTCAACAAATAAAGACAGAGTCATTGGCACCCCTGTTACGGACATTAAAGTGTGTCCCCCCCCCCCCCTTTTTTTAAGCATAATCTCATTACAAATAAAAATGAAGAAAAGTCCAGCTTGGTTCATCCAATAAATGCATTTATCTAATAGGGGGGAAAAAACATGTTTGTAGCTAAATCAGTGTTGGAACAATTGTTTCTTTTACAAGTAGTGATTATGCAAAATGTCAGAATGTAAAAGCGTACATACAGAAGGGTCTTTGCATAATCTCTCCAGAATTTCACTTCTTCTCTTAAGGTGTTCTGGACTGAGGTTAATATGTGTCTGAATAACAACATATGCATCAATTTTACCATATCTATATGTTTATGAGAGTTTTTTTTTTTTAGGTAAATAACATATTTGTCTGCTTCTGCATACACTTCAACTTAAATGCCCCGCAGCTTTTAGGAAACACCACAAGTTTGTGTCAAAGGAACTGAAAACCTACAACTTAATGTGTGAGTGACCACAACCTGACAATTCCCCCTTGCTTGGACCTAGTTTATGATTGAATTTTATTTAGTTTTTATTCATTAAATGCATTAAAAGTTTAAGGAACATCAGATAAAGCTCGATACAGATGTAAATGCATAAACTGGGATGATTTTGTACCCCCTACATTTTCAGTTGGATTCAAAACTGCTACCTCTATCAAGGAACCATCTTTTATGTGTAATAGTCCTTAAAACAAACAAACCAACCAACAACAAAAAAAACTGCTCAAGGTCAACAAGTCTCACCGACAAAAGCCACTGAAAAAAATGTCAGAAATGTACAGTGTCCAATTACACAACAGTAACAAGCGACATTTAATTTAAACCTTGGTCCACGTCGCTACCTTGGGTGCCAACAGCTTTGTCTCTGTGCAATTTCATACCGCATTTTGCATCATCAATAATCCGAGACAAATATATGCATTGTCGGGAGGGGGGGGGGATAGGGGGAGAAAGCTCCTTTGAAAATTCCCAGATTCCCAAATTCAGAATTCCCAGATTAAGATCAATCCATTCCACCTCATTGGGAGGGAAACTGCTAAGATAAAGAAACGTCTGCAGAAAGCGAAATCTCGAATCTGTTTTCCATTCAGTCTTTTTGTTTGGTTATGAGCTTTATTATGTTCCCCCACCAAACACACACACACACACACACACTATTATTATTTCCCCCCCCCCCACCCCCAAAAAAAAAATGCTGAAGGGATTAAATCCACACCGGGGCCTTTAACATTCAGCTGCTGTTTGAAGCTGAAGGTATGCACGGTGACCTCTGTTTGCTCCCCCGGCCAGAGCCCGGTACAGGCAGCCAGTCTTCAATGTTCCTCCGGCGGCCCTGCAGGTGAAGCGTCCACATCAGGAATTTGATCTCTCATCTCGCCCTCATGTCTCAAGTTCCTGACAGAGAACTTACAGTGCCGGCCTTTGTACGGAGGAAGCCGTGCTGCAGTGTTATGACTGCCATTCCTCGCGATCACAATACGGTCTCATGTCAGTCGCACGCGCGCGCGCGCGCGCGCACTCACGCACATTAGCATGAGAGTCTTTGTGCGCCACCAAACCAAACACCTCCTCAAATCTGGCGGCACCTCGCTGTGTTGATACACGGCTTCGGTGACAAAGGAAACACAGGCAGAGGGGCAGATTAGCCCGGCTGAAGGCGCAGCCTTCCCTGGAACGGAGGGGCCGCCCGACTCGGGTTCTAAAACAAACAAGGCAGATAAACAAGCAACATTTTGGGGGCAAGAGAGGGGAGTAGTGTTCCCTGAACAGCAGACACCTTGTAGATTTAATACCCCTCAGCTAAAACCTGTAATTTTGCTGCGCCGTCAGATAGCTCCTGAGCCGATAGAGGCTCCCTTTTTTTCCCCCCCTCCTTTCTCCCCCTGCATTGTTAGAGATCAGCGCGCTGTTTCCTGCGCGTATTCTATGTAAATTACATGCGATAATCGCCACGCGAGGCACAATGCTGGTTCCCGTGGTGCAAGCGGAAACCGAGGGTAGATAAACGCAGGCTGGGCAGATTTGCATAGCCTTTGTGTTTTGGGCGCCGGTGAACGTGAGCCCTGAGGATTGGTAGGGATTTCCTCTAGGTTTTTGTATAAGTAAATGCCTGCTTCCTCCCTGGGCTGGCACCATTATGTACAGCAGAAAGGGGCGGGAGGTGGAGGCAGAGGGCACAAACGGAATAGCAAAAATCACCTGGGCTGGTGGTGGGAGCCACAGCCTCCGTGAGTTGCTTCTGTCGAAGGTAGAAGCGGGGTTACGTCGGGGCTTGGGTGTTAATTCGTGCACTCTGATTCACTTCATTACGCTGAGAACAGGTGTTAATCTGTTGGACGCCGTGACGGAGAGGTGTCACCTTACAACTGGGGCTCACAGAGGAGTAGGGCTAAAAAAGAAAAATGAGAGGGCGTATTTATCTTGTGATGTTTGATCTCCTCTCTGAGGTCCCTCTTTAAAGGTGTGGTATTACCTGAAAAAGGGATGAGTGCTTAAGGTGGGAGGGGGGGAAACACACCTGTACCTTTCCCTAGAAGGTCTTTAGTGATGGGGTTTGTGTGTTTTTGGTTGCTGTTCATGGCCTGTAGCTATGTGATAACGGCCTGGAAATCGTTGTCAAGCAGAAAGACGAAAGCTCACATTCGTGTCTGTGAAGCTTGGAAGTTTGCGGTGCAGCTTCGACGTATGGCTTAATACCCGTCCCAGAGAACCTCAGGCTAAACAAACAGCGTCTGACAGAGAGTCAACACAAACCAAGCCTTTATTCCGGATCAGAAACCAAAGTCGTAGGAATCTGCTTCGCTCCTGATAAAATGCCTCATTGTGGAGATTGCCTTTCAGAAGGTATCAGCAGCCATGTTTGGACTTTTTCAGTCTGGTTTTTATTTTAAATCTTAAGTAAGTTTATAGCACTCCAAAAACTGCTGTTTAAAAAAAAAAAAACAATTTAATATTTCTTCGTATTAAAGCACAAACCGACTGTGTTTGAGTGATATTATGATCTGATAATTGTCAGCCACATTAATCTGACAGCAGTTCTGTTCCACTTTCAAGTATCCAGCATCTCGAGGTGAGTAAACAATCTGCATAGCATCAGGTTATTATTCCTGTATTTAAGTCGTAATTTCATTGATTCTGCAGCAGTGGTGGGAATACGGCATGTGAGAGAGGTGGCACTATCGGCAGACTTTTTTTTAGCCTTTTCAAAAAATACGTCAGATTGGGTTGTAGTAATCAAATTGTGTTTGCATATAGTGAAGTGTGTCCAGATTGTTAGTTTGTTTTAAACCATGAAGGGAAAACATCTTATAAGAGGTTTTCCCTGCCTGCATCCAGTTAGTTCTTAAGGAAAGTTGTGGATTAGATATCAAGATATCAAGACAGCAGGAGGAGGAACTGAATTGATTTATAATTTCTTCAAGGTTTTTATGGTTGAGTTTGTGACTTTGCTATTTTCTTTGTTATTTTTGATCATAGTGTTGATTTTGATGTTGTCGTGCAGATTAAACTTCTTTTTTTATTTCTCCGTACAGAAGTTGGCGGAAGACAAATGTAAACCCAGTATGGAAAATCAGGTGCTAACCAGGACTTTTTATAGTCGTACAGAAACACTGTGCTAATATATAACACCATAACAAAATATGAACTGTATTGAATTTGTGATCAAGCTTTTGGCCAAAGTGTGAACACTAACCATGGCTAGCATAGCTTATTCTGACCACTCCACAAATAAAAGCTCACAAGTTAACTAACTTATTCTCTAGTGTGACCTACTCTAATGACATTAACAGAAGTACAAAGGTTAGTTTTAATCTGACCTCGTTTTATGTCATTGTACAAAGAATTAGCGATGTCTGATCAAATTTTTCAAAATGGCAACCTGTGAAAAATGACACGGTTCCTTCCAGTCTTGTCGCTTAACCCTTTGATTCAAGGTTTGACTAAAGCTAGCTTACTTCTGGTCCCACAGAGTAAACACAGAATTTGGATGAAACGAATGACTCAGCAGTTATTTGTTCATAATATAAAAAAGTCTTCTTTATTTATATGTTCAGTGTTCAGTTCCAGCAAGGAAAGTCTTTCAAATTTGAGTCTGTTCGCTTCTCCTCACGGCTCCACAGAACCGCTGTATAATTTTGAGGCGACGTGACGACAAAAAACACAATTGTGGGCGTCCTGTTCTGCTGTTCATTCCGTTATTACTCCGGTTTTACACTGTCAAAATAAAGTAACGTCTGTCTGGGATCTGCGGCTCTGTAGTAGCGGCGGCGGCGGAATTCGTCGTTAGCTTTATGTTGCTCATAGCGTAGCTTTGATTAGAGCGAGATCCGTGGCTCCCAGTGCACTTTTTCACTTCCACAAGAACACTTTTATTTTATTAAACATATTCTTCCTATTCATCAGAGCCATGCCACATTGTTCCAGGCAGCACACTGTGATCCTCAGACAGCAGCACCCCAGCTGGTGTCAACCGTGGTGTATTTGTACTCCCCCCTCCGCCCCCCCCCCCCCCCCACTCTCTCTCTCTCTCTCTCTCTCTCTTTTTGATAGACACGCAGCAGTCTTTCATCAAGGTGGGTTCATCTTGCTGTGGGTCGGGCTGATGTGACAGAGTTGTCTTTAGAGAGGGATGGTGTTTGACAGCGGCAGGCTAACGGATGTAGGAGATCATCTCAGTCTGCCGAGGCTTTAGTTATGATGTGGTGCCGGGTGCGATCTGCAGGTGTGTGTCGCCAGGCCCTTCATCCATCACAAGTCCGGACAAAGCATGGGGGAATGAAATGTTTCTTCCATCCTGGCGGATGAGGGATGTGGTTTTACAAAACAAGATAGGATACCTATCCATTCTGTCCTTGCCCTGTCATTATTCTTTCTTTTTTGGGGAAGGAGGATAAGGGGATAGTCCAAACCTGTTTGTTGGCGTGTAAATGTTTGTTTCTTAAAAAGAAACACTTCAAGAAAGTGTTTTGCAAAGCGCGTGTTAAGTGAAAAATTAACAGGCTCAAAATTCCTTTTAATAAGATACAAGAGAAAGTAATAAAGTCTCTCCGGCTCTACGGACGACAAAGGTGATGTGCTCAAGTAAAAGTACAGCAAATTTGACTTAAATGTAAATGTAAAATATTAGTCAAATAAAATGAAAAACTGCCTCCTTAAATTTTAAGTGACAGTTGAGGGTTTTTTCCAATGAAAATAGAAAAGCCTATTTTATTCATCTATTAACAAATAGTTAATTTAATGCCAAATTTTGAAAAATCAAAAGCACTTTATAACAACCATGTTTGCCATTTAGTTAAGGCAACAAAAGTGTAAAATAAAAAAAGAACTTAAGGCATTAAAGTACAAAACAGTCAGCAGGATGAAAACATAAAAAGAAGCACTTATTGGATTTGAAGTCCAAATAATGAAGATCCTGTTTTATAAAGTCAGTAGAATAAGATCAATTCAATTTATTAGCTGAATTCTGCTTTAAACGTTTTAATTGAGATTTTATACATTTTTTCCCCCCACAGCTTAATCGAGTTTAAACTAGAGGAAAAATAACATCAGCTACATAAAATCAACACATTGACACTCAGAGCTACACAGCTTTCTATCAGATATGGGAAAAGATGCTAGTCTTATTGTTATTTCAAACATTTAGAGGTAAAGTGTTTGGCTTAATAAGTACCACAATATTTGGAGGTTACATTTTTTTTCTGGGTCATCATTAACACTAATGGTGTGAAATGACAAAGTCCAAAAAACTTTAAGTGTCCAAATCCCTATTTACCATCTCTTTACTTGAAACACTTCCAAACTTCAGACCCTGTAAAAACTTTCAAATCCTCTAACCTGCTGCTGCATCCTGCCTGTCAGCTTGCTGAAACAAGACACACATTATCTTACAAGAAAGACAAATTTGAGTGTTTGGCAATATTTATGGTTGAAAAAAAAATGTTGTAGAGACTGAAACAGTGTCATTAACCATTCATATCATTAAAACTACAATTGGTGAGCTATTACTGGCACGTCTGTAAAGCAGCAGACTGCAGGCTAGCTAACGGAGGAGATTAAATGTCCGATATCAGCCGGTTATTCTGGTTATCACTTTACAAAGAGCAACACAGTAAAAATATCCTGCCTGATGAGTTATTGAAAACCGTTCTCGATTTAATTCTTACATGTAAATGTGAGATAAAAACACATGTAAATGTTATGTTTCCAAGCGTAGTAATTTCCTTATTATTGCTTTTACCACATTGAAGTGTTAACTATTCTGTAGTTTTGCTAAACTCCATTAATCAAAATCAAAATGTCAATAAATTAATATATATGGCACTAATATCACTGCAATATGCTATGTTATGCTTCATTTTAAAAATTGTGGAGATATCTATCTATCTATCTATCTATCTATCTATCTATCTATCTATCTATCTATCTATCTATCTATCTATCTATCTATCTATCTATCTATCTATCTATCTATCTATCTATCTATCTATCTATCTATCTATCTATCTATCTATCTAAAGTCATGACATTATGTTATATTTACTTGCAGTTTTCTCTTGCCTACTTCCTGTATATGATCTTCTTTGCAGATCTTTCCTGTATTGCAGCTAATCCATCTCTATTTGTCTGCTCACCTAGGGACATGCCTATGGCCACAATAATAATCCACACATGAAAGATTAATGATATATTTCCCCCCCCCAACCCCAAATGCTGTCTGTAGATGTATGTGTGTCTGCATGATTTAATCATTGACCTCTCAGGGATTTTTTTTTCTTTTGTGTAAGAGAACAACTACCATGTTCCTGTCATTTCCTATTTCGAATCAAAGAGGTCAACGCAGAAAATGTCTCAAAACCAATTTGTGTTTCAAAAAGACCCTTGAGAAATAGTGGCTTGTGCTGCGTTTGATATGTACAAAGACACTTATCCCTTATCTATCTTTTCAGAGAGAATGAGAGAGAAGGAGAGAGAGAGAAAGAGAGAGAGAGGGATGGAGGGAGGGAGAAGTGCTCCAGGAATCAGTGCTGCCTCCGTGAGATATGATGCTGCTCGATTTTGATCATTGACATTTGCTTTTTCATGCATCCCGAAAAAAAAAGAGGGGGAAGAAAAAAAAACAAGGCCTGCCTTCCATTAAGGAATTATTCAAATGACCTTCAACGGTGCATGTTTTCGTACAGTTTTGTTGTGAGAATATGAGAACACATACTGACATCTCAATTACTTATGCAAGGCTCAGAGTGGGCCCAGTGGATGCAATCACCGTGTGTGCAATCCTCAGTCACTCCAAATCACCAAAGCTCCCGGACAGACACACATAATTCAGACAAGTCAGACAGGATTTGCATACAAAGACTACCACAAAAAAAAAAAAAAAAAAAGAGGGCATAAATAAAAAATGCTCTATCTTGGGTAGGAAGAGGACACAGGAAGGTGAGGAAAACCGGAAAAATCTAAAAAAAAAGTAGAAAGGTTTTGCTTAAACTTGCTAAAGCAACATGAGAACGTATCGATATGTCTTGAACGTAGGCTAACAGAAAGCAGCACACAGCTGTAAGGTAGAAACAAAATCGATCCATGGTTTTAAACAAAAAAGTGGCATCTACATGTACTTTGCCTTCTTTGCAGATTCATTTGGGTCCCACAACACATGGAAAAAGAAGATCCAGATGGAAGACGGTAAAAGTGAAACTTTTGACCCATTTATAAAAGGCATATCACTGTGAGCGAAACATGGGGGCATCGTCACATCATGCTGATCAGGGTTGATGGGAGGTTGGATCGTGGTCCGATCAATAAAGAATCAGTGGCAATGCTTGAAAACCGATGATCATAGAAACTTTCCATCCAGTATAACTGGGCTTATAGTAACTATAATTATATATCTAAAAAAATATGTAAATGTTTAAAGCAGGTTGAGGGATGTTAGGGATTTTTATTATTAAATTTTTCTTCCACTGAACCATTACCTAATACTTTGTGTTAATCTATAACATAAGATCCTCAAATATACATACATTTATGATTTGTTTAATAATAATAATAATAATAATAATAATAATAATAATAATAATAATATTAATAATAATAATAATACAGAAGTTAAACTTCATTTAAAGTGAAATTAAGTTTTGAATGTGTAAATAATGCTTGACATGACAAAGCACCATTACCTGATACTTTATGTCAGTCAATGACATAAAAACACCAAAATATACATTCATGCTTGTGACTAGAATTGTTTTGTTGCTGTTGCATGTCGCTGATTAGTTTAAAGGAAAGAAGAAAAGTAAAAAGTAACTTGAAAAAAATTATAATAATTTTAAGGGAAATGAAGTTTAGAATGCAAAAATAATGACAAACATGACAAAGTAGAAAGTCAAAATCTCTTATTTTCAAAATTCCCAAAAAGGCCCTCAATGGCCATCCATCCCAGATTCACACATAAAGAACCAAAAACACTGTGGTCCCTCTTTACATTTTTTTTAAAACTAGCATTTTTTTCTTTTTCTTTTTTTTTTTTTTTCATTCCAATCTTCTGCCCTTCTTGGAGGTGACACACTGTCGTACGGCGGATGACGGGTTGTGGGGGCGGGGGAGGTAGTAGGGGGCTGAGAGAGGGGTTGGGGTTGTAGGGGCATGCAAAAAAGCTGGGGTGGAGGGCTAACCCGGCATCCCGTCATTAGCGTCGCGCGGCGGAGATGCAGGGGCACCCTGACACATGTCACGGACAGCCACCCGAGAACCCACGTATGAAGCTGACACGCCGCGCATAATTTATCCCGTGACACGATCTGCATGTCGAGTTGTTGATCTGTTGTGTTTGGTTTGGACATGGGCGCTCTCTGGCAGGGGAAGACAGAAGGGGCGGTTATTATGCAGGTGGAGTTGTGTGTGGGGGGGTGTGGAGGGGTGCGGAGAATCAGGGCAGGAGGAGAGTGAGGGCGAAGAGGTGTGTTGTTTTCAAGGGACGACGGAGGGGTTAGGATGGTGGTGGTGGTGGGGGGTTGAAGTAGCATCTTGGTGTAGCACACACTGAAGGGGCGACACGTTTGTCATGTCCACTGAGAAGCAACATATACATAAACAAGTGCATTCAAATTCACTAATGCAGACAGCCAGACTGTCTCTATCTCTCTATCACATAAACACGCAGACCCGCCTCCCCTCGCCGCCCCCCCCATCACTTCACGCTTTGCTGACATGCACATTGAGCCATCTTGAAGTCGCAGCGATAATCTCACCCCTTAAGACATCTGTTCATGAGTGAAAATGACTAAATACAGCTGAGCTGACCCTGCACCGTTCTGTTGGATTTGAGTGTTTCCCAGGCGCCACCGATGCTACGTCTCATCAAGCTAAAGCTGCAGTTTGAAACTTTAACAAAAATATGTTTTTTTAATTTTTATTTATTTTTTTTACATATTTGTTTAAACCGTCACTTTGTGGCGACAGTGTGAGACAGATAATATGTGGCAAAACCAATCAAGCTCCTTCACGTCTGCAGAAATGCACCGCTGCCGGTTCAAAACAGCCAATCAGAGCCAGAAGGGCGGTCTTAGCGATGTCAATCAACCCTGGTGACAAGGTGAGATGCACCTGCTAACAATGCTAACTTGCGAGTGACTGGTGAACAGTAGTGACTGGTGAACAGTAGTGACTGGTGAACAGTAGTGACTGGTGAACAGTAGTGAGGTGTGTGTCCTCTGAATGTTCTCATCAACTTCTCCTCAAACACCCCCCACCTCCATCCACCGTCCCCATCGAGGTTTGTTTACATGAATTATGCATATGACTAGTCTTTTAGAAGGCCCCTCCCTTATCACGCTCCCTAATCCCTGTTGTTGCCATGGTAACCAGATTAGACGTGACTGTGATGTACAGTACAGGCCCTCGAGGCCTTTTATTTTTCTCCTTTTTTCCTGGACAAGTCCTCATTGTGCGGCAGGCGGGGAGGGGGTCCCGGAGCCCCCCCCTCACCCGCCCGCCGTAGGTCACCTGTCCGGTTATATTACCATGTTGGTGCTGGTGTCTGATGGAAAATATGAGTTTCAGTCTGCTACTCTGTTGCTGCGAACCTCAGATTTCACTTGGGTAAAGAATACTAGGACGGATGTGTAAATCTGAAAAAAGAAAAAATTGATTAAATCTGTTGGGTTTCGGATTCAACCAATTGGGAAAGAGATTTCAAGATCATCGCTCCATACATGGAAATGGGCATCCAAAAAAGATTAATAAATAAAATTCAGACTTCATTTGAGTACATTTTGATGAGAGTAAACTGAATTATTCCGGTCACAAAAAACAGGAAGGAGTATTTCAGATCTTTTAGGGGTTTGAAGACACTCGTGGACGGTGTTGCCAGACTGGGCGGGTTTCCACCCAGACGGGCTTCTTTTCTGAACATGTTGGACTGGGGGAAATATATTTGTGCTGCTTTTCACAGCATTTGATGGGTTTCTAGAAAGTTTTCACTGGAAATTTCTGGAAAATAATTGTTATTGTGTGACAGAAAAGCAAAAATTAAAACGACAAAAAAAACAACCTTGCACACATTTTATCAGTTCATTTATTCTGAAAAGGCGAGACACGTTTGAATGTGACATCATTCATGTATAATAGTCATTAGTTAATGAAGTGACGGAATAATATTGATGTAACTTGGAAGGTTGTAGGTTTGATTCCAGCTGCCTGAATGTAAATTCAGTTTATCTACTTATAAAGCAATAGTTCACAGACATGTAGCACATTATCACAGTGATGTAGAGGCAAAGTGGGCCTCTACATCATCATTACTAATAATCTTTGGAGAATAATTCCATGTGTAAACGCCACACAGACAGAGATTCTCTTTATCCGTATTGCTAATGATCCTAATCAGTGTAGATTGGATTGAAAATAATCACCAAATCAAAACGAGCAAAAAAGAAAACAAACCTTTGTGTTTCCTGAAAATAAAATTTAAAAACTGTTTTCCAGCCTCTCGTCTCCCGTCTTCATGGGTTTTGTTTGTGGACGGAGGGTCCAGTGCAGGATGAGAAAGGTCAGAACCAGTACCTCGAATCCACCAACCAGTCTGCTAGTTTTAACCAGGCTGCTGCGACAGGGCTTCATCCCTGACACAGACATTTCATTTAGGCCTTAGACAACAGAAATAAATAATTTAAAAGGGAGGGATTATATTTCTCCTTTACTGCAAAAGGGGGATGTGGCTGTTAGGTTCTGAGAGTGGAAATGCGGAGACAGGCTGTCAAATCGGCATTTACAGAAACTGATGTACAGGAGAGAGAGGCTCTGCCAACATATGGGGATATATAGTGATGTTTATTTTATCACAGGATCATGCTTCTTATACCTTTATTAAAAGACGTTTTACAAGTCCAATATGTCATCACATCCACATTTATTTGCGGCCCTAAAAGAAAATGTGAAAAGTTATAAAACCAGCTTATGTGAAACTGAAATATACTCTACAGATTTCTGTGGGAGATCTTCAGATTTCATTATTTTATGCTCTCTAATAGTTTTCCTAAAGCTTTTGAAAGAGGACCAGGCCCACAGCATCACAGATCCATCAGAGATGTATCTGTGCAGACGTTTGCATCTCATTTGGTTTAAAGAATATTGATTTCATCTTCTTCCTATTGCCTTAGTTGAATATCATTGTTTCCTTCCCTTTTCTGAAGCGTGAAGAAAGGAACCACTTGGTCCAGATCTAAAATTCTGGGAACTTTAAATTGCTAATTAAAAGTTCCCAGACTCGCTGGTCAACTTCTAAAAGATAACCTCAAAATGAGTTGCACAATGCTTTTAGTTTCCTTTAATCGTTGAGCCATGCCTCTAATTGTTTCGGCTGAGATTTTGTAAAGAAAAACATTTTCTCCCTTTCTAACTAAAAAGACCAGTTTATTAAAAGTTGAATTTGACCAAAACAAAATAAAGAAAAAATGTGATAATAGGCTCCAGCATTAAAAGCTTTTTTTTTTTTTACACACTTTCCAGCTTGAATTGCACTTAAATCCAAAAAAATTCTCTTAGAGGAAACTCATGTTCATGCTGCAAACTCTATCTTAACTATTGCTCCAGTTTGCCCTCCAGTTGATGAAGGGACGACTGTTTTCTTGTGATGATTCCATAAACATTGCCTGAATACCAAAATAGACAAAAACCAAAATGTTAACACAGAAACTTGCACAACTGCAAATAAACACCATCTGATCTTTTCCGGGCCTGAATTCATTCCCTCTCCGCAACTAATCAAAATGTCTTCCCTAATATCCCTCTGAGATCAGATGTGAGGCCACATAAATAATCCCCACTTTAGTGAGGGGATTTTATATTTCTGGGGGTCCAACAAAGAAATTATTTACTGAAGAAGTTTAGTGTTCTTTAAAAGTCAGACGGCTGTTCGTGGGAACGCCGTTAAACGGCTGCTGCCGCAGGATTTGGAATTTAGAGGGTACCTATTGTACATTCATCCTCTGTCATTAATGTTCAACCATGGGTTGTTTTTCTTTTTCTTTTTTTTTTTTCTAATGGAGGCTGTGTTCCCACATGGCCCTCACCCAGCTCAATTACTGCTCCCTTGTGATCCTTATTACCATTATTCATTCAAGTTTTTACATGTTTTTACATGAGACAATAATAAAAAAAGCAAATGTATTCTTTTTGGCTCCGTATACAGATTTGGCGGAGCGTTCAGGCTGAATGAAATAGTGAACCAGGTATTAGAATACATTTCCTCCACATTCATACAGTCCTTTGCATAAATATCTTCAATCGTCATGTGACGACTGCAAACTTCATCATTTTACATTTAGATATCATGTGACATTTCTACACAAAGAAACAAAAAATAAATCAGTTTTTCTCTCTTTTTTTTGTCAACTTCTCAGAGAGGAAGTTGAGGAGACGCTTAAAGTTTTGCTAGGTTTAAAAAAAAAACATCACAGAACTTAAAATTTCTACAAATTATAAATGACCTAGTCAAAGTTTGGATTTAAATTAGGTTGATAAACTGATATTCCTGCACGCTCTACATCCAATCTGATTGAGTTTGAGCCTATTTTGTAAAGATGAATGGACAAAAAAAAGTCTAAGCCTGTGTAGGTGTGCATAGCTGAGAGAAACATACGAAAACAGATGCTACATAAATCACAAATATGTACCTCTGTTTTCAAGCATTTATTTGGTAAACAAACAATAATACTAATATTAATAATGTTGTTGTATTTTAATAAATTCTTTGCAATTATTTAACACTCTACTTTCTAAATGTAACTTGGCAAAAATGTGGAACACATTAAGAGACAATAATACGTACTGATGAAAAAGAAGCAAACATAAAATCAGGCGTATTTAGACAACACATTTTTATTCTCTCTGTATGTGTATATATATATATATATATATATATATTCATATATATATATTGCATTCGGGCCATCTAATCTTAGAATGCAGTTTGTGTTTATGATTTACAGCTAAAATTCCCCATTGCTTCTCCTGAAGGAGGGATGAGTGAAAGCTTTGGTGTGGAGAATACAGATTGGCAGTCACCCCAGTTAATGACCACCATAGCAGTACTAAGGTAGGAAGCTGCAGTTGGGTGTTGAGTTAATGGACAGCCTGTCACTTCCTTGTCACTTCACCAAGATAATTTTACCCTTCTCATTGTTCTCATTGCATGCACTGTGTGTGCAATGAATTGGACCGGTTGCAAAGTATCCCAAAGTCAATCTTACTGGGAGTTTTCTTTTTTTTTTTTTTTCTTTCTTGCTCCTGCAGTGGTTGGTTTAGGAGAATGAATGCTGCTTTGGTTTATTTTCTCCATATGTTCTGAGCACAGTAATAACACTAAGAAGAAAGGAGCTTTTTGACAGTGTTTCCAGAGCAGCCCTGCAGAGCTTTTCTCTGACACAAAATCATGTGATACGTTTCCTTAAAACGTTTTGTGAAAAATGGCTCAAGGCAAGTTTTTTTTAAATATATATATATATATATATATATATATATATATATATATATATATATATATATATATATATATATATATATATATATATATATATAAAAGGCCTTCCCCATACCTAATTCCTGACGAGAGAGAGAAATGACTGCAGCTTCACGGCACTTGTTGACAATGGGAGGTTTGAAGGGTTTATCTGTTCCTTTTTTCCCCTTTTTTTTATTGCTGTGCTGAACACAAATGAACAACCAGAGAGACCGAAAAGATTAGATCTAAAATTAACCAAACCTGCAGGAATGCAGCTTACTGTTGCATGATTATGGCTAATTGTGCAATTGCAAACTCATCACAGCCTTAAGTGTCATAATGCCATAATGTTTTTTTCTTTCTTCAAGATAAAATTATTATAAAAACATAAGATTTTTTTTAACAAGAATTGGTTTCTCAGGTCTCAACTTCTTACATTTTTTTATCCACATATGTTTGAATATTTACATTTTGAGTCATGTAGTCCCAACAGAACAATGATCCGAGACACAGATCAAAACTGGTTCAGAAAACTGTCAACCATAGCAGTGGTAGCATCATGGTGAGGGACTGTTTAGTTACCATTGGTAGTGATGCATTGCACAGAGGAAATAATAAAGAATGTTTAGATGATCATAATGTACTCACCAAAGCTAATTTTTCCACTGGATAATTTAGGTTAGCATTAAGCTTCTGCAACTTCCACAATCTTACCCCTGTGGAAATTTACACAAAAAACTGAAACGTCAGCCCTGTCCCTGAAAACCAACCAGCAATTTCAATTGACTCAACCATTTTTTATAAGAGTGTTTAAATATCCAGCCAGAAACATGCCAGAAGCTTGTCGATGTCTACAAAAAGGATTATTGTCTTTTTTTTTTTTTTTACAACATATTAATGGAACAAACTACCAGGAAACTGCAAAGATGCTGAAACACTGAGTTCCTTTAAATCAAGGCTATAAACCTCACCTGTTTAGCGTAACCTGTGACTCATAATATCTGGAACACTGATATATGTGATATACATTTGCTTGATGATTTTGATGATGGCATTGGACAAAAAATGTTTGCTGCTTGTTTCACAATTTGTTACTATTTTTGTTCTAAATGACGCATTTTGGATGTCCTTGTTGCTGGAGTGTGCTAAAGAAAACAAACCTGACTTGGTCCAATTAGGGGCCTCCCACTCCAGCCCCAAGGAACAACCATCTTGCAATGTCTAGACTAGCGGTTCTCAACGTGGGCGGTACCGCCCCCCAGGGGCGTTCAGAGGACGGCAGGGGGCGCTGGCGGAATTTTTTACAAAAGGGGGACACTGGGATTCCTTTGGGGGGCGTTTGGTCAAAGGTAAACTTTACACCTTAAATGCACAACAATACCAGTTTAGACTTTGAGCAACTTGGTAAAACTGTATTGTGTAACATTAAATCATGCTTGGCTGCAACTGTATCGATGGCAGCTCTTCTTCTATTCAGTATTTGTTAGCTTCTGTTAGCTTCTTGGCGCAGCTTCGTTCTCCTGCGACTGTACATACACCACGTCAGTTCAGCATTACACCGGCTGATGACGAAGCAGCAACTAATATTAAAAAGTGTTTTCTTTTCGTTTGAAGGCTGCCCGCTTCCATGGAAGGACAACAGAAAATCGCTCTGATAAACATGTAATTACTAAAATCACGATACCCTCACTTTGTATCCCTCTGAAAAATGAACCCATTTAAATAAAGAAATCCCTCCATGGGTGATACCACGATAGAGAGCGTTCATTTTATAGCGTTTACGCCGGTGCTGTAAGAGGTATGATAGAACAACGGTACCACAGCACTTTTACATTTCATTAATCAGAATACCAAAATTGTTTTTGTTGTTTTAAAAGGTTTATGTCAGTTTGCCTTTTCCCCATCGATACTTTTCCCGACCGCCCTGCACCTCAGGGGTTTTTAAAAAAAATTTAAAAAATAAATAAATAAAAAGACGACGACGACGTGCAAAACTCTGAAACAGGAGAAGCGGGACATAAAACGGAGCGACGAACTAGATGTGAATTATGGCATAAAACAGAATCCGACACTGAACAGTGAAAAATCAACACATGATGTGAAACACATGACGATTAGGTGGCGCAGCAGGTGATGAGTGAAGATTACTGATGGTGAGCGTCAATAAACGATAAAATAAATCTAACAACAGGAATGAAACTAAAGTGGACATAGCAATAAACCAAGAGAGGACAATACTAATCAAAGGAAACTAGATGGAAATGAATGAAGAACAAAATGCAAGAATAAACTAAGAAACTAAAGTAAATACAGAGGAATAAACTGGTATGGCAAGACCTTTCGAGCAATAATTAATACAGAGGACTGTATGGCAAGAATAAACAGACACTATTTCCAGATAAAAGGTAAAATAATATTGTTGAAGTGCCATGGGTTTGCTGAGACCACATCTAGTACTGAGAATATATTGCAGACCATAACGGTAAAGAACTGATCACTTATTTATGTTTTTAATTAGATTTGATATATTTATTTATTCAATATTATTTTTCATGTCAGTGTTAATGTCATGAGGCTGATGATTCCATGACACTTTCAATTTGACTCATTAGGATTTGATTAAGAACCAGATTTGTTCTTTGTAATTTCTGTCCAGTAAAACTATTAATCTGTAAATCAATAGACAGGTTGATATAAAGATATAATCCATGTTTCTGTTTCATATTTGTATGGCATTAAAAGGATCTGGAACTTTTGTTTTTCCACTGAAAGTTCTGGTCTGCACATTAAATGCCATGTGGGTGAAGTTTTATGGATGATACTCTGATGTCCCATTTTCCTGAAGGCAGCACAGAGCTGCACCACCAGAAACCCACAGAAACACTGAAGAGAAGAGGAGCTATGATTAATGTAGTTACAGTTCTATCCATGTTTTAATGTTGCAGAGCTCAGTCATTTGCAAATAGCTCAAAGTTCAAAGATTATTTCTGTTTTTATTTTAATTATGTAAAGCACTTTGAAATGCCTTGCTGCTGAAATGTGCTATACAAATAAAATTTGATTGATTGATTGATTGATTAAACTGGTATGTTGTTCATCTTTTATTTGGTCATTTGGTGCAAGATTTAACAACTAGAAAATGGCACAGAATAAGAATATTGTTTCCACTCTGAATGGCTGCTGTTAGGCCGACTGATTTTAACTTGAATGTTCATTGCATTTTTCTTAGTGAAAATAATTTCTATTCCCATTGATTTTTTTGTTCTCTGGGAAATTATTTTTGATGATAAATACAGAAACAAGCATAAAAATCAAAGCATTTACAATAGGGATAGTAAAATAATGGTCAGTGCAAAGTAGCCTACAAATTCTTTGGTGGGGGGCGGTGAGGGACCTGGATAAAGGCTAGGGGGGCGCTGGGCTGAAAAAGGTTGAGAAACACTAGTCTAGATGCATCTTTGACTCATAGCCAGGTGTTTGTAGGACTTGATTACACTTTGAGGAGGTAATTCAACCCATAACTAAAGTCCGTCAGTCAGGTGGCATCAGGCTCAGGAACAATGATTATTAGATCAGTCTGGAAGGAGTTTAAAAAAATATATATTTTTTTAGGCCAGATCTAAATTCTATTCCAGACTGAGAAAAATAAAAGAGCGGCTCAAGTGTCATTAAAAGCCCCAGATTTATTTTTCAGTAATACCCACACTGATTACTTACACCGGTACGTTTCCACTGAATCTGCATTCTGCTTCCTGTTCCCGATGCCTGGATGGAGGCGAGACCATGTGACTGCGCTGCCATCACATTTTCTCCACGACTATAGCCCCACCCAGCCTCTGACAGCCAGCACACCACCACACCACCCTCCTCACCTTCGCCCACCCACACCCTTCTCCACCTCACCTCCCCACCCTCTCCTTTGTTAAGCCAAGCTCAGAGTGCCATAGACACAGATGAAGGCGTGGAGAAAACACATGCCAAAAAGGCCCCCCTGCCACTCTCACTCTTGCACAGCGACAATGATAGGCTGTCATCACACAGCGATCAGCACTGTCACCCACAACATTGCGGTGCACAAATAACACGCATGTATACAAGCGCACGCGGGCGCACAGGCTGCTGCGGACACGCACGAGTCGTGCGCGCGCACGGGGCGGCGGGGAGGGGACCCATGGCTGTGAAAATCCGCACCAGCCTCGACAACACTGACAACCAAGTCATTTCTGTCACTTCAGTTATTTTTACACCGGGGCCTGACAACACATCAGAAATCCCTCTCTCTATGGGAACAACATGAGACCACTGCATCAAGCCCATTAGACGCCACGTGTCACATCAAATATCTAATTATCTGCTATTCAATATTCCCAATTAAGTTGGAAATGTTCACTCCTGCACATTCGCACAAATCATTTAGCGCGGCGTTGTGTATGCAAAGTGAGACGATAAGCCCAGCCTGGCTGTTAAGAGGAGAGACAAGAGAGGGAAAGAAAAACAGCTGCATGGCTGTCCTGGTGACAATGAGGAGGCTGAGGAGCGTCCTGGAGAGTGATTGCTTGCTGCGGTTCAATCTTGTTTCCCGCAAATAAAATCTGACCAAAGAGAAAGAGAAGCACTTCTTTTTGTGTGCGTGTCCAGACCGGCGGAGTAAGAGTTAACTTTTTTGGCCCCGGTTGCTGTCAGGAAGCAGAAGGCAGCTACATGATGAGTCTGATTGGCGGCCGATAGCTGCGAGATCAGTGGCAGGGCTGTGAGATGGATGCCATCTTGGCCGACTTGTGATGTGCAGTTTGTTGCCCAGGCTTCACGAGGAAGGAAAGCCTTGAAAAATACTGCTGGCTGTCACTCAAAGAGAAATGTGCTGAATTTCCAAAACACACACTCACCAAAAAGAAAGAAAGAGAGCGCAGCCCTTCACCAAATACCTTTAGATTCTCTCTCACTGCCACATGGATATGAGTGTTATAGTGATATATTTACATAAAAAAAACAGAATAATGTTCATTGTTTGAAGTCAGAAGGAGAGGAAACTGACATGTACAAAATAATGGTCTTTACAAGTTGCATATTGAACATTTTGACCGGACAAGCCCCCAGATGTCAGAATTTCTCACTAACCACATCCTCAAAATCCAATATGGCTGCCATGCATGAAAATGCATTTTTACTTTTACAATACCAAAGACTTCAGAGTTCATCAACAAAGATCAAAATATTAGTGGAAAGTTAGTAAAAGGTCAGTTATTATGCTGTCAAAGATCTTTCCACTAATTATGGAGAAAGGTATAAATAACATTTAGTTTTCCACAAGCCATTTCAGTCAAATGTAATCTTTTTTTTGTTTCAAAGTTGATACCCATTTAATAGTATTTTATTAGTTTTTCAGAGATTCCTGTCTCAACTCGTATTAGAAATACCATTATTTATTTAACTGATCATTTTAAAGCTAAACATGTTAGGTGTGTGAAGAATTTTTGTCTTAACTGTAAATATATATAAAAAAATCCAATAAAATAAGTCAAACTTTTTATTTTATTTTAAAAAGTAAATCAATTTTAAGACTTGTAAGGACTTTCAACTTGACAATTTTGGGCCACGTGGCAATCAATTTCAGACAGCACTGGTTTGAAGTGTTGGCAGAAGTAATCAAGTCATGGCAAGTAAACTAAATTGTACTCTAAAAATGTCTAAAACTTACAGATATTCAAGAAACGTGAACAAGTTACAGCATGATTACATAAATATTATTTTAAACTAATAAAAGGTTATTTAACTTGATGGACTATTAAAGAAATTCTATTTAATTAAAGGATAATGACAAATAAAACAGGTTCCAGTGACGAAGGATGACTAGGACCTATATAGGGAGAACCCCGCCTCGTGGCTTCTGATTGGTGGAGGTAGGTGTTAACCTACCTACAAGGAGTAAGCCGATGTGAAAAGACAACATTTTTACTGAAGAGTGGATGATCTGCCTATTTTACTGAGTGGAGAATGCAAACATTAAAGCAAACCAGTCAACATATTCCCAACACCTCAGGGAAAACCTTCCCAGCGACCCCAACGTGTTGCCTCCCTTTTCCCCGTTTAGCCCCTCATTGGCCAGGACAGAGTGGGATTAAGCACAGCGGATAATGCTCCACTTCGGAGCATCTCCCTTTTTAAAGTTAGTGACAAAACGGGCAAATTAAGCCCTTGCCCCCTTGTAGCTTTTCCGCCTCCCCTCCCCCTTTCCACATCCCATCCATTCCACCCTGGTATGTTTGTAGCCCGAAGCCAAGATCTGCGCCACATCACAGACAGTCGGAAGAGGACAGTGGGGTCAGCTTTGCCCGCAGGCATGGAGGCCCCCTCAGAACCGCAGCCACTTCTCATTTCGACTCACCAGCAACATGTACAACAAGTGCGGCAGTGGCTGTGTCTGCTGACCGGGAACTAACGTGATAACGTCAGCAGACCAGTGCAGACAAACTGGGAAAGAATCAGTGCCTGGAAATGTGAAAGAGGTTACGTTGTCATTAACCTAAGTTGACATGTGAAGGGATATTTGTGACGTTCAAGAAATATCTGGTAACATTAAAGGATGTTGCTCATTTGGGCGGTAGAAGTCAGAGCAGCACAGAACACGAACGTAAGTCACTAGTTCAGGGTTTCTGTGGGTTTCACCAACTCAATTTTAAAATCCTTTTTAAGACTATTATGAGTAAAGTTTATGACCTAATATCAGGATCATGGGTTGTTCTGAGTTTGTGTTTTTCTGGGTTTTTAGTTCTAATTTATTATCTTTTCTCATTCATTTTGTTTAGATCAGCCTTGTTTGTTTTTATTTTAGTTCTGTCCTTTAGTTATTCTTTGCTACAGTTAGATTCAATTTCCTAATTCCCCTGTTTGTACTCTCCTTCCCCCCGTCCAATTTCTTTTGCTCTCTCTCTCCTCAGCCTCTGCCCCCACACCTGTAACCTGTTAGCTAATCAGCCCCAGTCTTTTGTTCCAGCACTCACTCTCTGAGTACTTCACCTCTCCTGGCTGGTTTCTCATGGTACCCAGTTATGTTCCTCCATGCCTTGGGCCTTGTGGTCCTGCGTGTGTGTGTCCTCCTGGCTGTAAGTTCTTATTTGACCATTTTTCATTAAAATTTCATCATCTACTCAATACCTCTGGTTAGGGTTGCCACCTTTCAGAAATAAAAGTAAGGGACGCTCCCCACGGCGGGTCGTCCTACTCTCATGGGGTGGGACGTCCGCTGCAGTGATGGACATTATTTTATGGCGGTGTTTTTTGTTTTTAAAAAGTGATCCATAGAGTAATCATTCATGCGTAGAGGTCAGTTAGAGCAGTGTTTCCCAACCCTGGACCTAAAGGCACACTGCCCTGCATGTTTTAGGTGTTTCCTTGCTTCAGCACAGGTGATTTCTATTAGGAGGTGTTTGCTGAGGTGCATTAAACAGGGAAATTTCTAAAACATGCAGGGCAGTGTGCCTTGAGGTCCAGGGTTGGGAAACACTGAGTTAGATTACCCCAAAATTGTACTCCAATCAGAGTAGCATACCTTAAACACGTTTAATTAAGCAAGTGTAAAAATTATTTGGTAAACTACTCAAGTACTGAGTATCTGATCATAACACCTGATTTAATATTCAAAATGTATCCTCAGACAGCCAAAAGTATAAAAGTTATGTGAACATTCTGGTATTTTAGTCAAAATATATCAGCATTTCAAAATAAAGCATACAGAAAGCATTAACAAACCTTTTAAAGAAGGAAATATTGATGTCTATTTGTATGATTTGTTCTTTAAATGACCATTAGTTTTATTTTTGGCTGATATTAATAAGCAAATAAGCAAACCTTTTTTTTTGGTTGGTTTGATTTTTCTTCTTTGAGCAAAACTTGATGTCATGGTAATAATAAGTTAATATATATTTGTATCAAAGGGTTCTGAGTCTGTATAGTGTCACTGATGAAGTATTTATAATGTTTAATGCTTTAAAGCTTGTTGTAAATGATCGCTAATGATCATTGATTATTATGCTGTTTTATTGTTTTATCAGAATAAATGGAGAAGTACAGCAAATGTTAGTTTTTTCATTAAAGTATTAAACATCACAAAATATTTTACACTGAAATAAATAAATGACAAATGTTTGAAATTCTGTACAGCATCACTGATTTAGAGAACTGATTTATCAGCTTTGAGTGCTTTTCTTAATGGTAATTTTATATGGAGATATGCCCTGTTTGGGCATATCTGATGAAATAAAACATAAAATCTATCTTCTCATTAATGTTGATTAAAGACACATTTTTTGGATCTTTTCATATTTTCTAATTGATCCTAGCATCAATTGCTGCACATTTGGTTTATCATGGTTATAAATGTCATGTTTTATTCAAGCTGATGATCAGATGTCAGTTTTTGGATTAATGGGTGGAAATAGTAAATAGTTGGATGTTTTCTATTTTGAGGTTTGGTTTTTTGTTGTCTTCTTTTTCCTAATCAAAAATCCAAAAATATTTAACATTATTTCAGTTTGAACTCAGATTTCCACAACAGATTAGCTGAACCTTCTGATGGATAGCTAGCTAGCTGTGTTCACTCGGCTGCATGCTGGCATCTACTGTGAACTCTGGTGTTTGTGTTGCTCTACACCACCGTTGCAGCGGCAGGTTGGCTTCCTCTGTAACGCATCAACTGTGTCGTTTTTGCCGCGTGGGCCCCGAGGCGGCATCAACTGTATCGCTTCAGTCTCGCACACACAAGGGTTAAAATCCTCCTTCCAAACACTCTGAGCTCCTGTTGGTCTTTTGAAGCAACAGCCTTGAATTTCCTGAGGAAATAACTGATGCTTAACTTTTTTGTCCTGAAACTAAACTTTGTCCTTGTTTACAAACTGGGATAAACAGTGAATTAAATTTGTTTCTTTGAGTTTGGACTCTTTGAAATAGATCAAATCAATTAAATAAATGATTACTAAGCTCTAACCAGATGTGGATCTGCATGATCCCTGTCCTACTTGCCAACCTCAGAAAGAAATCCAAATGTGAAAACAAGAAGATGTAACAACCGCAGCACAGGAGTAATAACATCAGTCCAGCTAATGACACGACCAACACCAGCATCAGGATGGTTTTGCCTGATGACTGATAATCCACACTAATGCATTAATGAATGGTTGACATTTTCTCATGTAAAAACACATCATTTGGTTAAAACAGCCAATCGTTACACAGAATCATTACACTCAGCATTGGATAAAAGCATTGTGAGTGATCATTGTTTATGTTCCTGTGTTTCGTTTATTTTCCTGAAAATATATTTTCTCAAACTCACCCAGTCTTAGTCGGGATGTTCAGTCATTTTCAAAGCACAGATACGACAGTCCATCCATCCATTTTCTTACACCCTTGTCCCTCAGTGGGGTCGGGAGGGTTGCTGGTGCCCATCTCCAGCTAACGTACCGGGCGAGAGGCGGGGTCACCCTGGACAGGTCGCCAGTCTGTCGCAAGACAACACAGAAACACACAGGACAAACCACCATGCACACACACACTCACATCTAGGGGCAATTTGGAGAGGCCAATTAACCTGACAGTCATGTTTTTGGACTGTGGGAGGAAACCGGAGTACCCGGAGAAAACCCAGGCATGCACAGGGAGAACATGCAGACTCCATGCAGAAAGACCGGGAATCAAACCCAGAACCTTCTTGCTGCAAGGCAACAGCTCTACCAACTACGCCACTGTGCAGCCGACGACAGTCATACTCAATAATTAAAAATGTCTTTATGAGTCTTGTCAGATTAAAAGTATCTTTTGAAAGTAATAACCTTTAAGTAGCTAATTGGCATACTTTTCTGTTTTTGTTTTTAAAAGTAAAAATTTTCATTGGTCTGAGGCAATAATCTAATTTTAAATGTCATGTTTTCATGAACTGTTGAGGAAAATCATCACACTTAACAGAAATAAAGGACATCAAACATCCATGTGTGTAATTAATCTACATAATGTGTTCAATTAGTGATAAAGTTCCTGAAATAAATGAACTTTTCAATAATATTCAGATTTATTGAATATTATTCGTATAGCCTAAAGTATTTAACAAGAATTTAACACGTCACTAATTTTCAAAGTAAATATCGTTTGAAGGTGAAATTGACATGACATTCTTTCACTGAGTCCAGGTGTGAAAGGAAATCAAATCCTAGTTTTATGATAAGAGAGTAAAAACATTTTTCTGTTCAAGAGACTAAAAACTGATCTGGTCTTAATTTAAATCTAACATTAACTCAAGTCCCACAAATGACTGGCAAACAGTTCAGTTATTATATGCTGCTACTTTTATTGTTTTTTTTATCACAACATGCTTAATAACACAGCCGCACAGTGGTAGAGCTGGTAGAGCTGTTGTCTTGCAGCAAGAAGGTTCTGGGTTTGATTCCCGACCTGGGGTCTTTCTGCATGGAGTCTGCATGTTCTCCCTGTGCATGGTGGGTTCTCTCTGGGTACTCTGGCTTCCTCCCACAGTCCAAAGACATGACTATGAGATTAATTGGTTTCTCTAAATTGTCCCTAAGTGTCCTGTCTGTCTCTGTGTTGCCCTGTGACAGACTGGTGACCTGTCCAGCGTGAACCCTGCCTCTTGCCCGGAACGTTAGCTGGAGATGAATCAAAGAAACAAACTAAGAACAAAACCTCCATTGCAAATGTTTTGAGTGTCACTTTATGCTGCAGTGGTAAAGAGTAAACAGAAGATCTCACAAAGGGGCGACTCATAAACACACAGTAAAGAGGCTGAGATGGGGGTGCTAGAGAATGAGAAAAGGTAAACAAATAAGGTGAGATTAAACATAAAATAAATACTTACTCTCTCTATATAACCTATCAAAAACACTTGTATTAATGGTAAAATCTTTCATTTCTACACGTATGTATGAGTTGGAAAACAGGACAAATACAAAACCTAAATTTATGTACATTTATTGACTTACATTCACGAATTTAGATGTCTACGAATGGATTTTTAATTGACAGTAGTCTTACATCATACATAACTCATTGTGTTTCCATAGCAACTAAAACAAGAACATGACACGTGGTTGTTTGACATCATCATGTCATCGGTGTTCTCATCGATGATGTCATAAAGGTTCAAAAGATTATTATTAGAATTTGGAATACAAGAATCCTCAGTTTGCCTTTCAACTTCATTGGCGGTAGAACACTTCGAGAGAAACGATTTTAAAGACTGATTTTAGAAAGTATTTTAGTGCAGTAAAAATGACTCTTATGATCGGTTGGGGCCTTGGCTATCTCGTTACGAAGGGAGTTGAAAAACTCCTGGGATATAAGATTAAAGATGAAGACATTCCAGATGCGAGCCCTTCTGACGAACGTTTTAAATACGTTGGTTTTGAGGATGTCGCCGAAGAAAACTCAAACCACAGAGATGATTCAGCACAAGACGAAGGACTTTTAGTGGGAAGCAAAGATGGAAGTAGATGGAAATACTTTTGTTTTGAGGAGATTATGCTGGAAGACACGGAAACTTCCTCTGAAGTTGAGGAAGTAACCATCAAGGAGGATTTGACGTCTGAGGACACTGCTGATTTGGAAAGTGTTAATGAAATCAAAACAGAACCTCACTTGGAAGCTTGCGCTGGGGATACTGAAAACACTTTTGAAGACTTTAATGCTTTTGAAAGTGTTGATGTTCCCCATGAACACGTGGACCTGGCTGTTCAAGCAAGCTGTGACAGCAGGGAAAGTCTGATGAATTTTGAAATAATCTTTGATTCTTCAACGGAGGAAGAGTCTTCCGTTGATGAAAACAATAAGGATGAAATTCAAAATTCCACAGACAGTTTTAAGACCATGGATGCTGCAAACAATGTTTTCTCTAAGGAAGGAGATGCTGAGACTGCTGAGTCACATTTTGATGAACTCTCAGAGTTTTCTTCATCAGAAGAACGGTTTTCTGATGAGGAAAGCTCAGACAATGACACTCAAAATGACCCTGTCCATATTTACAGCATGGATGCTGAAGAACTGGATGCGTCCTCTAATGATGAGGACGGTCATTCGGGAAACGCAAATGCTGGAAATATGTGGGAACATTTTGGAGAAGTTTGAGTTTTCTTCGTCAGAGGAATCATCTTCAGAAGAAGAAGAAAACTCTGAAGATGGAAATCAAAATGACACAGACCATTTTGAGATCATGGACGCTACAAACGATGTTTATTTTAACAAAGGAGATGCTGGGACTGCTGAGTCACATTTTGATGAACTCTCAGAGTATTCTTCATCAGAAGAATTGTTTTCTGACGAAGAAAGCTCAGACAATGACTCATTTTTTACAGCATGGATGCTGAAGAACTGGATGCGTCCTCTAAGGATGAGGACGGCCGTTCGGGAAGCTCAAATGCTGGAAATATGTGGGAACATTTTGGAGAAGTGTATGAGTTTTCTTCGTCAGAGGAATCATCTTCTTCAGAAGAAAACTCTGAAGATGGAAATCAAAATGACACAGATGATTTCATCCAGATGGATGTAAATCTTGACCCAGCTATGTACTTCTGTAAATTTTCCAACTCATTTTTCAATTGTTGGATGAATGCCAACACGCAAAGCGTCATGAACTTGACCATTGTGAGATTGTGGCTCAGTTTTCTGAGGAGATTTCTGATCTTTTTGCTGAGACACCATTGTTTGCAAGGTTCTTCTTTGAAGCAATCCACCATCCAGGTAGAGACTTTCCTCCACACGAAGTCTTTGCAGTTCAGAATGAACTCCTTGAAATTCTGCAGATCAAGGATGTAAAACATCAGGACAAACCAGGAGTCCTGATGTTTTACATGTTGCACTATCTGGCCCAGTCTGGCATCACCACAGACTGTAAGTTGTACACAGCTGACTGTTGTGAACGATGCCAGAAGTGTTCACAAATTATCCACACCCTTGGTCCTGTCATTCCTCTTCCAAAGGAACAACAAGGTGACACAACATGTACTCTTCTAGGGAGATACTGGAATAGGATTTCAGAAAATTGTGGCACCTGCAAGTCCAACACAAAGATTGACTGCTTCTTAAATGGTACAGATGTGATGACCCTGATACTGCCATGGCCAGACAGTCCAGATGATATGAGACATCCTGTGATACCTGACCCATCCCTTCAAGTTCCTGTAAAAACTGGAAGTCAGATATACCATCTGTCCTCAGTTATTTGCTGGAAACAGGCACAACTTCTGACACCAGCAGCCTTTACACATATTTGATGTGTGGAGAGCTGGTATTTAAGGCAGAAGATGAGCAGGTATCACTGGAAAATATCAACTGTGGAGCTGACATGTGCAGCAATGGGTACATCTTCATCTATGAAAAGGCCACAGAAGGACAGGACGAGTACAGTGTTGGGGTCAAAGTGACAACTGATCAACAAGATAGTGGGTGGAACACGGGCCGTGTTCCACCCACTATCTTGTCAAGGAGTTGTGGCCAGTCCGGATGCTTGCAACAGCGCAGACTGGACTACTGAACAGCCAGAGGTGGGCGGCCGATTGGGCGCATGGAACCATAAAGATGCAGAGATGGAGGGTGGGTGCGGTGGCTGGAGGGCATGGAGCGACGGGCAGAGGATCATCAGCACCGGGAGACGCACAGGTAAGTGCTCAGGCACTGAGCAGCTCTTAGGGCTGTATAAATAAATCGATTCAGCGATATATATCGATATTTTCCGCCCTCGGAAAGTATCGATTTTTTATCCGCGAGTATCGATCCGTTAAACTATAGGGGTCCATAGCCTTATAGCTCTTTTTACATCTAGTTTGTTACGGCGTAGCAGCAAGACTCCGCCTCCCTCAGTCTCACTTTCAACGTGAGCTTAAAGTGCACATTATAAACTACACACCAGTTTTTAAATTGTGTTAATAGGCCAAGTATAACCGGAGTTATGCTAAAATTAGTAAACCATGTTTTTCCAAATGTCAGAGAAATGTCAAAAGCGACGCCATTCCCCGGCTTTTCCGATTATGTGAGGGGGAATGAGCTTCCAAACGTACGAAACTTAACATTAGATTCCTGTGTTTTTGGACACGTAAAATCTTCAATAAATAACGACGGGCTTTATTTTGTTGCTGAGAAACGAAGTAAAGTTGCGCAAGTAACCGTGAAAGAGGAGCGGAAAGGCGCGAACGGAGCAGCTGCAAAAGCAGTGAGATCGCGAAATTAATGGAAATTTCGACTGGTAGCATTCACTTCATAATTAGTTTTTAGCTTAGCGGTTTCTGTTCTGTATATAAAGGATTACCTGAAGAATGAACATGGGTTGATAACATCCGAAGCGGGCGCGCAGCGGCGCTGTGTTTTGAGCAGGAAGACGAAGAGGAAAAAAACCCAGCCGGAATCCGCGGCGCAGTGAGGATTTCCATGATAACAATGGCTGATCGATCATTCTTATTAGCAACAGACAAAGAGTATCAGAGACTGAGAGAACGATGAGATCCTGGCAGTCTGAGAGGCAGCTACTCAGAGATCCAAGCAGGGGAATAGCGGCGCTGCGTAGCTGCAGGGAGTCGATCACTACGGGGTGAGGCGGAGCCACTACTTTAGCAGCTAGTAGTAAACAGCTTACAGCCACGGCTAACTCCGGGAGCCAAGGTAGAAAAGCCTTTTTCCCCATAGTCCAAAAGACTGCATTTGTGGCTGCATTTTTACTCCAAAATGCAGCCACAGTGTCCAAAAGAAAAAAAACATAAGTGCAATCATTTGCATATTGAGAGTCTACAGAGGCTGATAATCTCCCCACTCTGCTCCTGGATTACCGTTTAAACTTTTGAGTTTTATGTCAAATCCACATGAATTAAATGACAGAAACTAATTCTCTCACTGCATCTTTGATTCATTTTGTCCAGCTGCAGACTGTTAGACTGTCCAATCAGAGTCAAGTATTGTGTAGTCAGTTTTCAGTTAACTAAATTCAAGTCTATGGAACACAAAATGTCACTAAAATCACTGTCCTTCTAAAATCTTTCAGAAAATCGTAAAAATGCACTGAAGCATATCGAATTGTATCGCTCAACAAATATCGTGATACATATCGTATCGTGATCAGAATATTGTATATCGTATCGTGAAATTATTGTATCACTACACCCCTAAATGAATGTATGTATAATATTTACTAGAGATGTGCCGATCAGGTTTTTTCCTGCCGATTCCGATCACCCATGAGGGCTGATCACCGATACAGATCACATAATTATTATTTTTTTTAATAATAAACACTACCGGTTACATGTGGAAAAAGGAATTCACCTTAATTTAGACAAAAACTTGTTTTTAATAACTTTTTCCAAGAAAAAAAACAAAAGAGGCATTGTGTAAATTGTACTGCTATCGGTAATACTATCTTTAACAGACTGAAAACATATGAAGGCTCTAAAGAGGCTAAATAATGCAAAGAGTCAAAATAAAACCTCTCAACTTTGCCAAAAAAATTAAAGGATAAAAAAACTTTAATTTTATACTTAAAATTAAAGTATAAAAGTAAAGCAACAATAAACAACTCAGGATTGTTTATTGTTCCATTGCAATAAACAATCCTGAGTTACTGAATGAAAACTTCCTGATAGCATGGCGGCTAGCTGATTACTGCTAGTTCTGAGTGGCTGTTTCTGACTGAGCGGAGTAATTATGCAGAACAGGGAGGAGATCGAGTACTTTTTCAGAGATTATCTGTCTCATGTTAGGACAGCGAAAGTTTTAATACGCATGTAAAATGTATTTTTTTTAAAGTTGGAGGCTGCAGCTTTAAACAGAGGTTCTGTGTGAGAGTCACTACCAGGTGGAGCGTAGCGTAGCAGCGGTTCAACAGCGAGAGCAGAACCAGCGTCTTACATCGCAGCTCGAAGACTTAAATAATTTTGCGGGTTATTTGTTTAGCTTTCTGACCGTCATGCTAATCCGGGTGAGTGTTTGTAGCTGTGCGCTGCTTTACCTGCCATCTGATCCTCCATATGTCTTTTTTACTGCAGTGAGCCTCGATGTAGCCAAACTCCGTCAAGTATGGCATTGTTTTTATGCCATATTAGATTCGTCGTGTTGATGCATTTTGACCTGCTTCACACCACGTGCTTCAATTTTCCGCCGCAACACGCAAACTTCCCCATTCACTCAGTGGGTTATAGTTATAGTTCTTCATCGCTTAGGATTTGTTGCTGTGCGTTTGCGCAGTGTGAAGGAAAGAGGACACCAGCTGCACATGCAGGTTGCGAAATGAGATGCAGGTGATCAGGTTGTGTGATCGGCAACAAGAGACCGTGATCGGCGATCACCGATCATACACTTTTTCAAGGAAATCGGCCGATTATGATCGGTGGCCGATCGATCATAATCGGTTGGCCATATATATATATATATATATATATCAGTGACGTGCGGTCAGGGGAGGCAGGTGAGGAAGAGCCTCACCTGTCATCATGGAAAATAATATATAATAATAAAATCCTTTATATTGCTATTTTCACCCTGTGGTTTGTACTATAAAGTACCTATTTTTTACTTAGCTTAACCAATTCTGATGATTTTTTCTCCAAAATCGCAGTATTGTGGCATTTTCCCATTCAAATGCTCAGAAGTGAAGCCGGTGAGGCACAATTTGCACAATGCCTGTTTTGTTTTTGTCTAAATTAAGGTGAATTTATGGTTCCTTTTTCCATATAATGTAACCGGAGGTGCTTATGATTAAAAATAATAATAATATGATCGGTCTCGGTGATCAGTACCGGTGATCGGAATTGGAATCGGCAGGAAAAAACCTGATTGGCATATCTCTAATATATAAATAAACCTTTCTATATATATTCCTTAATAAAAATATCTATCTATCTATCTATCTATCTATCTATCTATCTATCTATCTATCTATCTATCTATCTATCTATCTATCTATCTATCTATCTATCTATCTATCTATCTATCTATCTATCTATCTATCTATCTATCTATCTATCTATCTATCTATCTATCTATCTATCTATCTATATTCTATGTATATGTATATTTTCATAATGTGTAATGATTCTTTAATAATAATAGTAATAATAATAATAGATTAACAATCCAAACAGTAACACACCAAATGGTTAAAAATGTAATAAAAATAAATAAATAGCATGAATTAAGATTGTCATGAGGTCATGTGCAACATTGTACCTGACTATCTGTCATACCTCGTAAATCCAACATACCTTGTGGTAATGCGCATGAGCACATCGATCTTACGTTTCTTATAAATCCGTCATACCTGTAGAAGTTTCATTTTGTGTTTTTTATTTCTCAGAAGTTTACGGTGAATAAAAAAAATAAAATAAGAAAAATCTAGTTATTTCCACGCAGTGTCCAGAAAGAGATGTTGTTCTGCTTGTTGCCTAGCAGCTTCGGTCAGCATCCAGCGTTATGTGCTTTTTTAGGACATATTCTGTGCAGTTTTCTAAAGAGGTATCAAAATATTAAAAAGGTAGATTAGCTGTAGGGACAAAATATCCCGCGGGAGACCAAGTTTGTAGTCAAACAGTATCTGTAGTAATAGTGACGCTAAATGGGACTAAGGTCTTGTTTGCAGTATGGTAACGATATTGGAAACAGCACAAGTCATTTATGTTAATATGTTTGATTAACATAGCAGGTTAATTAAATAAAATTTACCGTAAACTTCTGAGAAATAAAACACACAAAATTGAACTTCTACAGGTATGACGGATTTATAAGAAATCTGCTGAGTAAGCAGTATGTGACGTAACATTGATGTGCGCATGCGCATTACCATAAGGTATGACAGACAGTCAGAACCATAGACAACAGAACATCTGAAATGTAACTACTGGAAAATCTCTAATTAACACTGTTTCAAGTAACCACAACTACAAATGCAGCCAGATGAAGGTTGGGTTAAAGCTCCATCTTATTTTAATATAAAAATATGATTTTAATTTCAATTAACTACTTAAGAATGGGATAAAACTGAATAAATCAATTGGTAAAGTTTATCTGTATAGCACATTGCAGCAATTCAAAGAACTTTACATAATAAACACAAAAATAAAGTAATAAAAACAACGTATGCTAGACAACTGAGAAGCCAGTGACCAACATTGATCATCTTGTATTGATCAAGATGATCAATAGACGTTGAATATGTTGGTCAATATTCCTTGTATTATGGTTCAAAGGCAACTCTGAACAGGTGTGTTGAATGTAGAAACACAGAAATCAGGATCAAGTCTCATAAAAGTTAACAAATTAGGTCAGTAGCATCAATGTCCTCACAGAAATGAGGAGTTTTCATTAAAACACACAGATGAAGTTAAACATTTCATCATCAGACTTGTTGAACCAGCGACGCTGCCCTTCTGTCTTCATGGCTCCACTGATGTCTCACTCATTATATTTAACATTACAATAATCTACGAAGAACCAGAACTTCAGGTTCCAGTTAGGGTTGCCACCTTTCGGAAATAAAAATAAGGGACGCGTCCGCTGCAGTGATGGACATTATTTTATGGCGGTGTTTTTTGTTTTAAAAAAGTTATCCATAGAGTAATCATTCATGCGTAGAGGTCGGTTAGAGTACCCCAAAATTGTACTCCTATCAGAGTACCCGGCCTAAAAAGTATTTGGTAAACTACTCAACTGATTATAACACCTGATTTAATATTCAAAATGTATCCTCAGACAGCCAAAAGTATAAAAATTATGTGAACATTCTGGTCAGTGTTTTTTGAAACAAACAAAAAAACAAAAACTGAGCAATATTTCATAATTATATATATGAAATGAGCCAAAGAGCCACATCTGTCTCCAGAGATCCAGGTTGAAGATCCCTGGCAGATGGAAAGTGTGATCCTATCTCTATACAGCAGCTAAAAGTGTAGCATTAGAATATTTAATTCATCGTTAAAGTAAAATTGTGAAGGTTAAAAAAATCCATCACTGAGTATTAACATAAGACATTTATTTAGTATAATTTCTTAGGTACCCCGTTGGCCCCCATCTAGAACCGCACCTGGGCTGCAGATCTGTGTCTGCATTAATAATGCATTAAATGACCACTGAGCACTGAATTCATAAAATATATCACCATTTCAAAATAAAGTATACAGAAAGCATTAACAAACCTTTTAAAGTAGGAAATATTGATGATTGTATGATTTGTTCTTTAAATGACCATTAGTATTATTTTGGCTGATATTATTAATAAGCAAATAATCAAACCAATATAGCCGACTTAAAGCACAATAAAAAACTTAATAATAAAATGTTCTACCATATAAGCCTCAGGAGATGATTGAGGGATGAAGAGATGCTGATTTCTGGTTCTTTAGGCTCTAACGCGTCTAGTTCCTCTCCTGATCCATTCTGTCTGGTAATCACACTGCGCCACGATGGACACATTTTTTAAAATTGTTTTTATTCATCCTCACAAACATTATTCCCACTCACGTATGTCTCTTTACGAGAGGTTTTGCTTCTGAGGACGGTGGAGTATCGGGTCAAAGACGTTTTAAAAAGACCCGGGTTGATGGCACCTTTCCGCGGCTGCGTAGTGACCGTTTCTAGGCAACCATGACAACAGCGTCGGTCCGTAGCCTCGGGTTCTTTAGCTTCCGCCACCTGTGTTTTATTTTGGTCATTATTGTTGCACTTAATGTTGATATGTGTGTGATAGGCGTGTCTATCGGACATTTATAGAAATACGGAACGAATCACGTCCTGTATCGGTTCAATGTTTAACAGTTAAATACGAGACAATTCCTATTTTACGGGACGGTGGCAACCCTACCTCTGGCTCATCTGCATTTGGGTCCAACTCTACCTCAGCACAATCATGGCACCCAAAGAAATGTAAAAACTTCATCCAGCAAACTGGTGATAACAATACACTTACCCATAATGATATATCCTCAAAAAGTTAGCTAGCTAGCTACCACGTGGTAGCTAGCTGGCTAGTGTGGTAGCTAGCAAGGGTATGTTAGCAGTGTGTCACAGAACACACCGAAGTTATCTGTATGTGACTTTTGCCTGACAGAACGTTTCCATAAAAAAAAAAATATGATTAACTTGTCCTGCAAAGAAAAAATGTAAGACATGTGGTCACTTTTTAAAATGAATTTAAGAGCCCTTAAATTAGACAGCTTGCTAGTTCCGTTATAAAAGCAACATGATTTTGTGTATTTTAATTTTCATTGTTTTCAATAGTTTTTCTTTTCTGAGGAGTATCTCTGACGTGCATGCCATTAAATCAGTGGCACACTTGTCTGGTTTATGTCAAGAGTGCAAATTCTATTGAGCTGTGCTGCTAAGTTTAATAAATATATCACACGAGTATCTTTTGTCCAGTTGATGACATTTCTGTTCACAAGTTTTTTTTTGTTGTTTTTTTTTGTTTAGTTTTTTTTGCATAATATGACCAGGTTGAACCACACTCCTTCCACATTTGGGTGCTGGAGACAGGAACCAGCCTCTCTGGAAGCAGTAATTCAGGTATGGATGCATTTTCTTCACGTTTTAACTTTTTCTATGGATTTTGAATTTTGTTTTTATCTGTTACACTACACTTAAACGCTGACATAACTATTCTTATGATCTTCACACTCAATAGTACTTTGCAAAAGATTTCATAACTTCAAACATATTTAGCTCCCTGAACTTCAGGGTGGGTCACAACAAGCTTTTCTCATATAAAGACTGAAACTGGGTGATTCTCTGAATTTGGTGCCTTTTTGGGTCTATGGTTGCTTAAAATATACAAATATACCACAAAAAAAATTGTGTTTTTGAATACTGCATCTATTGAAGGACTCTTTGAACCTCCAAGAAAATATGTCTCCCCACCTTATGCATGAAATCCCAAACATTAATATGAATTTCTTTGTTGCTGAGGTTGCTTCAAATTCAACCCTGTAACGGAACAATTTCATTCCTCTGAGTATAACTCCAAAACATAATTAAACAAATTCTTCCAGTTCCTTTGAGATCACCTGTCCCTTGATTAAAATAACTAATTGTAAGTATATTTTATTTGTTTCTGAATCATAATAATTAGACAGATAAGTGGCAATTTGATGTAAAAGTGCTTTTTATAAATCATGAACATACACTTAAAAATAAAAATAAAATCAGGGTTTTTTATCTTTAAACTTTGCATACAGTCTAACATTTATTAGTTTAATATTTGCTGTTATTATAAAAAAAATTGCAGCAATGTATTGTGGTTGAGCCCATTGTAAAAGTTGACCAGACTGTAACGGGGTTGAACACTCTGGCTGGCTTAACAACAGTCCAACGTTCAACCCCGTGACAAAAACACTGGTTTTGTCACGGGGTTGAAGATTTTTGCTAAAAGTTGCCATAAGTTCACATCAGCTAGGGTATGGAGCAACATTATGATATGATGAAAACAAGAAATTAATATGTTTCGGAAACCATTCTTTACTTTTTCCCAAACGACAATAAATATAATTTACGTGCATAACAGGGTTGAAAGGTTGATCTTGACGATGACGATATTTGGGTAAAAAATAACCAAATATAGGTAAAAAACTTTCCTAACACTTAAATCTCTTTACACTATGAGCAGGAAAAGACTTCAGTGATGTCACTTCCAGGGTGCAGAGGAAATTGGACTGATCCATTATTTATAAAAAGGAGAAATTAGTATGCTGTTATGGGGTTGAACAAAACTTGAGGGACAGGATTAAAAAGTGCTATTTTATATATAATTCATGTATTTTTCTCACATTTCTTTTATTTAGGTTAAAGTAGACCTGAAATGTTTATAATGGTACAAATAGCTTGCAGTTATTGGCTATTTTTATTTGTTTTATATTCATTGAAAAATGAACATTGGTCAGTGGGGACATGATCATTTTTCTGACCTCTACACTTAACAACCCATACAATTTTTCAAAACATGATTTTTGAAATATATTTGCATGTTACATTACCAAGACACATGGGTATTTCTATTTCTTGATTTTCTCAAAAAATTTTGTTTGCATTATATGAAAATCTTTGAGATAAACCCGTGGGACACAAAAGGCACCGAATTTGGAGAATCACCCAACTGCTGTGGACTGTGGATTGTGAACATTCATCTCAGTCTTGTCAGATTTTCACCTGGATTTAAGCCTGTACTTTAACCGGGCTGTAAAGTTTTGTTCCAAATCATTTCACAGTTTCTCTGGCTGGATGTTTAAGGCTGTGTCAAGTCCTTTACATCTAACATTTTCTTTTACACTTGCTTTATATTCACCTCCCCATTAACTTTGAATGCTTTCCCTGCACCAGCCGTATGGGATGAGCCACCACCGTGTTTTATGTTGAGAATTAACGTGCAAAACGAAGAATTTTCTTCCGCCTGAGCTGTGAATCTCTGCAGCTCACCCAGAGCTAGCTGCTTCTCATAACAATCTCTTTGCCCAGCCTCATTTTGGTCAGTTTGCAGTTGTGGCAGACTCTTTCCACTTGCCCATAACTTTCTTCCAGGCTGCTATGTTCTTTACGATGTGATTTATTCACTAAAGATTAAATGACAAACAGGTGGATTCTATTAACTAATCACTTAACTTCTGATAAGTGATTAGTCGGCTTTATTTTGGGGCCTCACAGTAATGAGTACATTTAATGTCTTCTCCCACTTTGCAGGATCTATTTTGTGTAATCCTAGTTAAGTGGAATGAATACAAATGTATTTCACATTTTCAGATTTATTTTTTATATATACAAATTTAAAAACGGTACCACCCAATTCAGATATACTTTATGTTGCTTTATCACATAAAATTCTAAAAGAAAGTGAATTGATGTGTGTGGTTGTAGCATAACCCAAAGTGAAAAGGTTCAAGTTATGTGAATACTTTGGTGAGACGCAGTACATCAAGTAGGATTGGAAACCTTCAGCATTTTAACAAGTACAAAATAAAAGCCTACACAAAAATGTGTGCTAAACTTTTACTTCATGATACATCTTCAAATTTAAATACATTTTAAATAATCCCCCTTCAATAAGCAAGTGATTACATTCTACTTTGATTACATTCTATTTTTTCCAGTCATTGTTTTGTTATTTCACTCTGTGTAATGCGAAACAAAATGAAGGGCAGATCTATAGGACATTGGTCCTTAATGAGGCCTGTTTAGGCTTTAAAAAAAAAAAAACATTAAGATGAGGTCCTTATCAGACGTCGTCTTCCCTGGGGATTGTCACCCTTTCCAGAACACGTTTCCACGTAAGAGATTTCCCTGACACAAAGGCATCTCTCATCTATCTGCAAAGCTTCTTGAAGTGTTTATCCACCAGAACTGACAGAGAGCTGACTTTAATTAGCACCATCTCCCTTTTCTTTTACCCCCACCCACCACCGCCGCCGCTGCTGCTCTCCACTCCTCTTCGTTAGATTGCGTAACTTCGAACTGAGTAGTGTGTTAGGCTTTATTCACTGATGTTTTTGAAGGACCGGTTCACAGAGAGAAGGCGAGCGAGTTGGCTGCTCTCCTCATTTATGGCATGTAATTAAAACTAAATGACAATTCCACTCTGCTATTTAATTAACCACTTTAGATAAATGCAAACACACATACAGTACAGAGCAGGAAGGCACATACACATCACTCACAGAGGCACAAATGAGTAATTCCACTCGGATACCAACCAAATTTACAAGGCACGCACACACACTCTCAACCCATTGCACCAAGGCAGGTCACACCCCCACAAGTCTTATTAAAACCCATAATATTTCAATCTGGGGCTTTACTGACTTGGATAATGTTTAAAAAAGGAAAGCCGCCCCTCCCAAGACTCCTTTCTTTTTTTTTCCTAGCGGGGGAGTGTCAGTCAAGTTGACACCCTGTAAATACTCTTTCAAGCTCCCCGTTTCAGCTATCCCCCCTCCGTCCAATCATTTGTGAGTTTTTTTCTCAGTGTTAATGATGAAGGGTTTAATTCATCATAACAGTATTCGCACAACCTCTAATTAGCGGCAACACTCGTACAACAATGCCAGCGTTATCTCCTCATGCAAATGAGCTCTCAGTGTGTTGCGTTTGCTAATTTTATGAAACGGTAGGGCGATAACTACGCAGGCTGTGCTAATCTTCCCTGCGTTTAACCCTGGTTTTTCTTTTTAATCCGCCATCCATAGCAAACACACAACAAACAACAATAATCCTATTATCGGCTTGATGATTCTTCTTCTTATTGCTTTTTCTTTTTTTATTCTCTAATTTAATCTCAATTATGGAGTGAAAAAACATTGATAAGCACTTTCTGTGTACATTCCGATTTTTGCTTAAGATGAGCTTACTGAGTTCATCAGTGAAATTCCCATGGTAATTCCAGCCAAACAGTTTTGTTTCTATGAAAAATGAGTGATTAAGCACTTGTACTGCTGCAGAGTTTGGAATGTGAATGATGAAATTCAATTAGTATCAGACTCTGGGAAGCAGCAGCTTGGAAGTTGCCACATTTAGTTACAATACGATGGAAAAATAACTTTTTTGTATTTTCATGGGATTTTAAGTGAGGAAAAACGAGAAGTGCAAAGTTCTGAAGTGAAAGGAACATTATATACTTTTTACCTATGAAAAATGGCATGCATTTTGATACCCTTTCATAAAATGCAGTGCAATCAACTTTTTTATTCAAGTTTGGTAAATCATCAAACGTCTGAATTTTTAGGGGTTTTTGTGGCTTTTGCTTTCTTTTTTCTTTTTGTAAAAACCTAGGACAGAATTTGGACAATGTCTGCAAAATACTTTGATAATATCAGGGGTGAAAGTAGTTTTAAATTCTTGGGGGTACTATGACAAAAAAAAAAAAAAGATATATATATATATATATATATCTTTGTGTGCTTTGGAGTTTCTGTGCTGATGAATTTTTTTGCGAAGCGTTAAAAGCTGGTAGCTCTTGAATTGCTACAAAATAAAGCTGTATTTCCTTCAGCCCACTGGCTGCAATGTTGACACCTTGAGATGCTATGAGACCTAAATTCTGAAAATCATGGCATGGAGGGCATCCCAGTTTTCCATGTCTGGCATTTAACCATTCGTTTTAGCTTTTAAACTGGTTCTATTGATCCTGTGTCCAGACAGGGATAATCGGTAGCCCAGCATCATGACCTGTTTGTTCTGAAGATCCTGCAGCTTCCACTTCTCTTCCTAACATGGCGCCTCCTCACCCTGACTCTCACACTGATAGGAGGAACCACAGAGCTCTGTTAGGGTAAAGATCATTTTCTGAAGATGGGATATTTTTCCTCCAACAAGTTCCAGAGGAATCACCTCAAACCAGATGTTGAACTGGATTTTATTTCAATGTCATTTGTGAATGTTGGCTTCTCATTTTCAAAAGTGGAGCTATAAAGGTTGAAAAAGGTTATTATTTTGGAGAAAATCTCATCAACATCAATATTTCCACTAAATAAGAGACAAAACAAAATTGTTTGATAAAGGAAAAGCCTCTCAGACGCTGAGCCCGACAGCACCAAACTATTTTTTTATATCAGACAATTAATTTAATTTCACATAATTATTGCGGTAGAAGCCATTTATTCGTTAAATACTTAATGAAACGTATTTACCGTGTTTGATGTTTGTTGTAAATGACGTATACTGAAAGAACGAGGTAATCAGTCCAAGTTTGCCGTTTATTGAGCGTTCAGAAACTACAGCGGCTGTGATGCGCCAATGCAAAAGTAAAAAAAGGTAAAACAACCTGAACAGGTGATCAACTCTAAACCACTTGCACCTTTTTACTCTCCGTCTCTGTCATTTAAGCACACCCGTTGCCATGGCAACTTCCTGCGCTCCACAAGCCGACCCGAGATTATGTTAAAAACATAACAACCAGTCCGTTACAATATTAGGTTTGCAGACTTGATATTTATTATGTGATTATAAGCGCTCCCCCGAACACAGCGGTAGTTGATTAGTTCATTTTAAACTCCTGCTCTGCTCGTTATTTTGATAATGGAACCGAAACGCACAGAATTGCGCAACACCTTGTTGAAACAATAATCACTGAAGTTATTATTGTTGTTGGGTCATTAATTTGAGCACGTTATATTTTTGTTGTTGTTGTTCTTTAATAAAATTACGAACGTTTTGATAAGGAGCCAGAGGAGGACGTGCTGATCTCAGCGTCCTGGCGGCGTTCAGTTTTCTCCTAATGTCGAGATCGATTCAAAACCTTCTGCGATCGACATATTGCACCCCTGCTCTAGCAAAGCACGAACAGTTCAGAAACAATATGAAATGAGAAAAAAAAGCTATTAACTGATTAAGTCGTGTTTTAAATTGTTCTTGAAAAACTAATCAGTCACGGCTGATTAGTGGGTGAACTCACGACTGCACTGTGAATCCATTGATTTTTTTTTACAGCAGACAGCCGCTCCTCTCTTGAGGGTACTGCATACCCCCGCTAAATCTTTTAGGGGTACGCAGTACCCTGCTGTTCCCCCTTACTTTCACCCCTGGATAATATATTGACATCATACACAGAAATAATAGAAAAACCAAACAGATTTATGTATGTCTTTTCCTTCATAAAACAAAATTTTTTCTGAGGTAGAATTAGGAAACTACATTATCCAAAAATAGCATAAAACGTTCAGAGAGAATCTGAAACTAAAGTATCGTTCTCACCATACTAGTGTCGATCTGAGATTGATGCCGATTTGGTATCGATATTATTGATATCGTGGATCAATCTGTCCACTTCTGTTAACCAGACAGAAGTCACACATGCCAAGGGAGAAAATGTGAACTTCATCTACCAGGCCAGGATTGAAACCCTGGAGCTCCTTACTTGCGAGGCAGCACCAGGCAACCATCACAGGGTTGGGCTTAAAATTATATTTCTAAGCAATGAACATCTCATGGAGCACAGTGAAAACCATCAACTCAACAACAATAAAACCAAGAAGCCGCGGCTGTCCATCTACTGGTTGGACAATGAGAACGTTACTCAAAAATGCATCCAAGAGGCCCTGATGACTCTGGAGGAGCTCCCATCTACTGACAGAGCATCTATTAGTCATACAAAGCTGGTCTTTGTAGACACTTGACAACAATGCCATTGTTAAAAGAGAGACTCAACAAGTAATGTTTGCAGTTTGACTGAAGCCTTGCAGTAAACTGGCATCGGACATGACCTGATAAGAGCATCTCTACCGAGAAAGATTGTGGAAAAGAAAGATTGTTTTCTTTAGCAGAGACGGGGAAGAATGTTTTGGGTGATGAGATGGATGCAGGTAAACACTGGAGTACCTTGAGATGAAGCAGGGAGTTTCAAGCCTAGTCAGGAAAATGATCCTGAAAACACAACCAAAGCTGAGGGTGTGCTTAGATCAGTGGTTCTTAACCTGGGTTCGATCGAACCCCACAGTTCGATTGAACTGGTTAAATCTGTTGGTTTAACAGGTTAAACCAACAGATGAGTTGGTTTCAGGGAGCCTCTGCCGCGGAGATAAAGACACACTTGTGTAAAGTCGTGATGACGCGCCCCGCTTTGCCATCACTTGCTGCAAAGGATCACGTTAAATTGCTTAGCCAATCAGTGCTGCGGAGGAACACTGAAGGAGCTCAACTCTCAGCATGGATTTGAACTTGTGTCTTTTATTACTTCAGCAAAGCTCACCGTTTTTACCAAATTCTGTAGCTTTCGGTGTACTTCTAAATCTGCTCCTTAGTCGCATCTTTTCGGGGTTGGTACTGCCTCTAGTGGCATGAGGGTGGTAACACAACTAATATAATTACATTACTAAATCAGAATACCGCAAAGTCTTATTTATTATTAATTTTTCATTCTCTTAAGAATGTAGAGCTAATTAAATGACCTAAGCAAGACCTTAAAGTGGTTCCAGTTTCTCTCGATGGCCAACCTGTTGAAACTGTGACAAATTTTAAATACCTTGGGTCATTCCTGGACAGTCAGCTCAATTGTGCTGAAAACACTGATTATATTTTGAAGAACTGTTCTGAGACTCTACCTTTTAAGAAGACTTGGTGATCATGGGGTGACCCAACTAGACTCTAGTTGGGTCACCTCTATGTCTTGAATTTGGGGGAAAATAATCATATTTTATTTATCACAACAGAAGGGTTCAGTGAATGCGCACATGAAACTGGTGGGTTTGGTACCTCAAAAAAGGTACCGAATCCACAAGGGTTCAGTACCTTTTTCATCAATGGATGTCGATCTAAGGACATCCATTGATCCTTAGATCAATGGATGTCAATATGTTGGAAAACAACAAATCAATAATCATTTATCGACTGATACGAAACGCTTATATCGCGATATGTTTTTCAGCCGTATCGTCCAACCCCACTTATTTACTTCCTCTTGTTGGTCTAACACATAAAGTCCCAATAAATTACATTAAATTTTCAGTTTATACATGACAAAGAGTGAAAAAGTTTAGGGGAGGATTCATGCTTTTGCCGTGCCCAGAATAAAACATTCACATTGATCTAAACTTTTCAAGTATTTTAAAAAATCACATTCATTATATACGGTCCGCGCCGGGCGCTCTGCTGCCAACGTGCTGTTTGTATTTATGTGGATGCAGAGTGTGCATGTTGTGGTGGGTGGTAGGGGTCTAGCTTGTTATGACCCCGAGTTCAGTAACCTTGTCTGTATTGACAGCTCCTGCTATTTGGGGCCATAACTGTGAGGGATCCCTGTGGTTAGATTAGTGAGAGATGAATGCTCTTTGCCTGTGTGGGAACATGAGAGGCGGTCTGTTTGAATACTATGTCTGTTGCTCATTACCCACTTTACCTGTTGTCTCTATGGGGGCTGAGGGGGACTTTAGTTACCGTCTCATTTCCCTCAGTGTCACGGGAACAGAAGAAAAGGCGTCTCCTCTCCAATTTAGACATTTTTCAATCAGATTAATTCACCGTGTAATGCCTTTAGTTCATTGTTTATGGTAGTTTCATAATTTCCAGAGTGCATACGTGGCTGTGTGGACAGAAAACACCTTCACACTGTCACAGGATACGTAGACGTGGTCCACAATATCTCAGATTTTGCAAAACTGAAAGTTTTCTGCTGTGTTTGCACCTCACATCCAAACACAAGTTTTGGAGACACAAACTGAAGTTTTTAAACACTTTTTTTTATTGGTTGTGATTCAATTCACTTTATGCACATTGTAGAACTTTATAGGATAGAAAGTTGAACAACATCTGAGCCCATATTGTGTGTGTGTGGATCTATTACCGAGTCTGTTAAACATGAACTTCATTTGAATTTTGATCCAGTTCATGTCAATGTTGCTACAACCTGCAGGCATCCAAAAGGTTGAACAGCATTTTTGATTCAAATCCCAGTCATAACTTTTCTTGCATAAACGGATGTAACAAAACATTCAACTCAAAAAGACGGGACAATACGAGGTTTTGGATTCTTGAGTGGCACAACATTACAGCAAGACTTTTGAGAAACACTGAAAATGTTCAATATTCTTCAACCATTGTTGTCCAACTGGAAATTATCAAGCTCACTTCAATTCACCATGAGATTAATTCATTGAATGTTTATTATGTACATACCACCCATTTTTGTAAATTCTTACAGAACCAGACCGTGTGATGTGAGAAAATTCTTCCCACTTTAAGCTACCAACATGACAAGACCTCTTTACTTTTACCCTGAATTTCTGTAAAACCTCATTATACAGCGGCGTAAAACATCTTGTTTCAATGTGCAGACCATCGGTTGGCAGTATTTTTGTCGCATGACCGTTTGCTCCTGCCAGGTCGTGTTTTCCAGGCTGGGTCAGACCAGACAGCTGCGGGCTTTCGGCTGCCGGCGACGACTGAATGCAGCTAAAGAGGCAGGCGAGGGAAGGAGGGGATCATCAGACCGGACGTCTAATGGGCAGAGCATGTGTTGGTACGGCTTCTGACGACATCTTCCTTCCTCCTTCTGAGCCCACCAGCCATTTTCCTTAAACATGTAATGACTCCTCATAATTAGCATAATGTGCCAACTTGTCTGCTGCTTTAAGCTGTCACAGGGTATTTGTCTGAGCTCAGCCAATTACAGCCACAATGAGAGGGTGGGGGTCTTCAAGTGAGGGCAAATAGAGGCTCACATGATTGGCCACATCCCACTCGCTGTTAGTCCAAATCCAACTATAATGCATTGTTAATAACATTAAACTTGACAATGGGTTGTAAATCAGCTGAAGGGGAAGCTTTACTTCTTGCACTGGCTGCGCTTGTTCAGTGGATTCAGAGCTTTAGCTGTAACACGGAAGCGGCTACGTTGAATAGATTGAAAAATCTGAATGTTTTTTAAGTCAAAGCAACCGATGTATTTGATTTAAAGATTTACAATAAAATTTATAATATAGTATGCTATGACAGTGGCAATATCTTAAGTTTTTGGGTTGACATCTTTGACATTATTTTATGTCAGATACAATAGATTCTTTGTTAGACTATGTATGACTCCATCCATTGTTATAGTTGCGTTTTATTCAATCTAAAACACTCAAATAGCCTCAAAACAATATTAGTTATCAATCAACATTCCCACTGCAAATCAAATGAATAAATTTAAATAAAGTCAAATAAAAATTATTCACAATGTTAGACAAATCGAAAAGTTGTAGGCTGAGGCCATTCAGCGTATTCGTGCCAACCCTTATGTGTTCGTTACGAATAAACCATTTCTACTTCTCATAGCTTTAGTATAAGAAATGCTAATGGATAACAGAAGCAACATGAGAAAAAACAAAACAATCAAGAAGAAAGATTGAAAAGTAAATCGATTTCCATCATGAAAGTTTCAGATTTCAAATGTTCAAGTCCCTTTATAGCTTTTAATCATTTGAATTCCCTTTTAAAATGTGCTAATTTAATAGATGCACATACTTTTTAATGTGGTATTTATGCTTTGTTGCTTCATGTTGAATTTATTTGATTTCTCTTCAAGATGGGAATGACAAGAGCTTGGAATTCTTTGAAGGTGAATGTACATTTATTTACATACATCAGAAAACTGCCACTACAAAAAACTGCCACTGTAATTTCTTCTCTCTTCACATACAGCGAGAATGGCAAAAATATGCATGTCTATCCAAAGCTCACTGATGGAGAACTGCAGCTAGGATTGGCATCCTGGAGGTCACCAAGTCTCCATAGCAACAGTTTATTCTAAAGATTTTGTACACATCTTTACCAGATGTGCAAATATTTGTGGGGGGTCGCTATAAATATCCATCTGCTAGGTTTGCTCCCTGTCACTTAGCTCTATAAAACCAGAAAACATGTGGCCTGAAATAGTTTATTTGGAGAATCTCTCCAGTGTCTGTGAGAAGTTTTATCCACTCCCAGAGTTCAGGTGGCAGATTTCTGAACCACTTCTGAATTCACTGCAGCTTATTCCAGCTAGTCTATGAAACAGAAGTTCATGATCTACAGACATGAATGTCTCAGACAAGTGATTCTTAATACAATGCATAGCTCCGTTTCCTTTCTAGTCATTTCAGTATAAGTTCTATCGCTGCAAATCTTTTCTTCTCTGGCCTGGAGAGAAAGTATCCAAGGTTACGTAAACTGATGTCTAGACAGAAGTCGAACTGTAATTGACATGAAAATGTCCCTTTTGTAAAAATACGAGGGGTCAACATTTGAAAAGAAAGCTGATTTACAGAGATTGATGCTGTACTGAGACCATAATCTCATATAACAGTCAGTCAGTGTTTTGTAAAAGCATTCATATGCACACTCCTTTAACTTTTCTGCATTTTATCAAAAGAGAAGCACAAATTTTTATATATTTCACAATAATTACATAAAGTATTACATAAAGTAATGGATAGTTGTGGTTTTTAACAGTTTTCATAAAAGTTGATGACAAAATCCAAGCAACTGCCCACTACTTGCTCATCCAAGACATTTTTAAAATGTTCTAAGTGATATAGTCTGCCAGCAGAACTATACTTTTTAAAATCAAATCAAAGAAATTATTGACTCAAAACGAGCTCTTCTGCCTTGCTGAAAAGTTATTTGTAAGTTAGTCTTGCCTTGTTTCAAGTGTATATTTGCACTTGAAACAAGGCAAACGTTTGCTAAGGTTTTGTGTTTTTTCAGTGCATCAGTTGGTGGTTGTAAACAAGGCAAAAAGCACCCCCTTAGCTCAGGGGGTGCGAATACTTTTGCAAGGTTTCTGCATTGTACAAAACGAAAAGCACACAAAGACATATCTGACAAAAACAATAATAAAAAACATTGTTCTTCAAAATCCAACATCAAACAAAGTCCTCTGCCTTTATCTGTACATCTAAGAATGTGTTATGTAACCGTCGGCCTTCAGAGGTTTATGTAACCGCGGTTAAAATCTGATTAATCCGATCGCTGCGGTGTGTTCCATACTGCCTTGTTTATACGGAGAGACAGCCTGTCCAAATGGCAGAATAAACTCACAACCAACTCGTCAGACGCAGAGGATGCCGCATTCATCCGGCCCGTTTTAATCCATCACCGTACGATTCCCCGCTCCCCCCCCACCCTTCTATACGTCCACGTCCCGGCAGCAGCGTTGTATATAATGTATCTGAACAGAAAAGAAATGGAGGTGACAGAGTCAGTAGTTACTATGATCAAATATCATAGCTGGAGGCTAACTGGGCATCAGGGCCCACTGACAGACACAATCCGCTGGGAGCGAAGGGGTAGAGAGAGAGAGGATATCTGTAGCATAAGGTAAAGGATGGCCGTGTGTCGATATAAATCAACTTTGCTGAGGCTAATCTCTCAGGGTCTCTGGGAGGATAAATACTTTGCTTATAGATCCAACACGCCTCAGTCCCCGCCACTCATTGGGCACGCTCGGTAGGCACAAGGCCTCCGTGGGCATGGCGCTGCCTCGCTCCCTTAAATCATTCCTCGTTCTAATTCCCATCCTTTTTCACTCTTTCTCTTTGACGCGGTGCGGCTGAGCGGCTCTCTGGCTTGGTGACTGAAAGAGGGATGAGGGAGATCTTACCCTCGTTTTTCTTTATTTCCTCAATGCCTCCCGTCGGCGGAGAAAGCCACGCGGCCCCTGCGAGGCCCTTTAATCTCACAGTTTGCGCAAAGGTCTCGCGGCGTTTATCACCAAAAACGGAGGCGATCTTGACGACGAAAACGAGTTTATTCTCCTTAAGTGAAACGGATTGAGAGGACTTGATCAAACTGATGGCTTGTGCAGGGTAGAAATTGTTCGGCTTCATCTGTTTTCTCCCCCAAGGGGGAAATATTTGACGTCTTGTTCTGTAGAAACATTACATGCAGTTAACGGCTTATCACTGATTACTCTTGTTCATCAAGTTTATTTGTATCGCAACATGGCAATTCGAAGTATTTTACATGATAAAGGCATAACACAATAAAATAAAATAGACAACATATATCACATTGCAGCTGGAAAAATAAAGTGAAGTAATGAAAAGTTGTGATCCAAACTAACAACGTTCTAGTTATAAATTAAAGGCAAGACTAAACAAATGATTCTTTAGCCTTGATGAAAATGAACTTGGTGTTTTGGCGGTTTTGCCGTTTTCTGGAAGTTTGTTCCAGATTAGTGGAACATAAAAACCGAATCATGCTTCTCAATGTTTGGTCCTGATTCTTGAGACACAGAGCAGACCAGAGCCAGAAGACTTTGAGTGTCTGCAAGGTTAAGACAACACAACTTTAATGTATTTGGTGCTAAGCTGTTCAGTGATTGTTGACTAACATAATCATTTTAAAGTCTGTTCTCTGTGCTACAGGGAGTCGGTGTAAAGACGTTTGAACTGCTCCACCTTCCTGGTTTTAGTGAAATGGATGAGTTTCTCACAGGGACATTATCCTTTAATCCTGGAAGTGTTCTTCAGGTGAAAGAAGCCCGACTGTCTTTATTTAGGACTAATCTGTATTACTTGATCCTGAAGGATGAAGCTAACTGCTAGCCTGGTCATAATCATGATCATAGTATCATGATTATGATACATGCAGTTAACGGCTTGCATCATAATCATGATACAAGCCATTGTATCATGATTACAACAAAATCTGTTGTGGTTCTGATACAATACAGAACCACAACAGATATTATGATTATGATACTATGATCAAAGCTGTTTCGTAACATTCCTGCTATAAAAATGTATTCTCATTGGATGTGTCGGAGAGGCCAGCGCCGTTCTGCCCCTTCCCCACATGTTGCTGCTCACTGCCTGTCTGCTGGATGAAAAACCTTGACAAAAAAAAGGCTACTACACTTTTCCCTCACTCATGAGAATATTAAGTCAGTTTGGAAATATTTACACTGATGAGGACACACAGTGATATCAACTTTGAAAGTTTGTCACCATATGTAGTGAATGTTCAGTCCTTTTGGATGACGTTTTAAAAGTGAAAGCAGCACACGTAGCTCATTTTTGACTCTAATCTCAGGAACGTCGCAGTAGTTTATGCAGTTTATTTCATCAACCTTTAGACTTTTTAAATGAGCATTTATTTACACAATTTACATGATAAATGGAAGCTGGTGGTAACGGGTAAAATAATTGGGCGAATTACTTGATAGAAAAGAAAGGCAGCATAAAAATATATAAAAATATTATTCTTCTGGTTTCTGCACATGCTTATTTTTAAGTCCGTTAGACTTGAAACATGTTTCTTTCTCAGTAGGTGTTTCACACAGGAAGATAATTGGTGGTGCACCACCTCCAACCTTCACTTACTGTGAAATATTTTCAACTTCTGTGGAAATACAGAACCACAACAGTTCGAGGGATTATGAAACGGCGGTGGCATTAGATTCTTTGATCTTTTTTCATTTTTTAGATGCTTCAAGTTACTTCAAGACTTGAAGCTGGTTCCCGCTCTTCTCAGACTAACATTCAGCTACTGCCTTTGTGGTACAAATTAATCTGAGGTTATACTAAATGAAGACACTGAGAGAGTTAGTCACTGCTGCTTGTCTGTAACCTCTTAATTGAGCCTTACTTAAAAAAAAAAAAACACTTAACTGCTCCTTTAACTTTTCCTGCTCACGATTGGCACAGCGGAAATAAAAAGTCGCCTCGCCTCCTTGTGTCTGCAGTGACAGGGAGCATTTTCTCATATCCACCACGGTTTACTCCATTGTTCCCAACCCTTCCATTTACACACGCCTTGCACTCTATTTTGTATCTGCATGTCCCCAGCTTCACCCCTCTCATCACAGTCATTGGTGAGAGGTAAAGACGTCCTCCCCCACAGCCGGCCTACCCCTTCCTGCCTCTCCACCCCTCTTCATCCCTTCCCTGTTTCTCTCTCTCTCCCTCTGTAATCTGGTCCTGTCTGTAACAGTGGAGTCGCTGGCTGATTGAAACAAACGGCCCCTGATTGCTGATCAGCCAGCTGTAAAGCCTGGCAAGGATATGAGCTAATGAAAAAAATGGAGCTGATTTGAGAGGCACCGAGCGTCGCTCACCCTGCTAGCCCCTGCTGTCCCCTGCTGTTACCCTCTATCCCTCCATTCCACCCATCACCTCCTCCACCTCACCCTGTCTGCCCATCATTGTCAGCTGTCCTTACTGAGGTGGGGAGAGGGGGAGAAGGAAACACGGGGAGATGTGCAGGATGGGTCGGGGCCGGTTGTTTAATGGAGGTTAAAAAGTAGAATTAGTAGTCAGAGAAAGGTCCGGCACTTTAAAGGGCTCTGCTTGCATTTACGCCAACGTTTGTCTTTTTAAGTTTGTGACCGAAACAGATGGTATGTGAATGTATTAAAGTAACTTTACAACATCCAGTACCTACGAAATAAGTGTTAATTTCTTCTGCTTTAGCCCAAATCCAAAGAAATTAAAGTTTCCGTCTGCCTCATTGGGGCAAGAGTAGGTTCTGTTATAGCAGTTTGATAACTATGCCTCGCTTCTCTAATTTAAAAGAACAATCTAAAAACACTTCTGGAAGATTTTTAATGATGAAAAGCAGGAGGTGCCAGGGTATCGGCAAACTAGGTCAAAGTAAGACCGATCCCAAATAGTTATTTTAAGAAAGAATTGTACGTCAAACATCAAAATAAATCGGGACCAAAAATGGAGCCTTGAGGTTCACCATAGCAGATAAGGCTTTAAGTGGAGGAGTAAATCTTTATATTCAAATGTAGTATCAAATATACAATGAGTAAACAACATTTTCTAATGGATGATTTCATTTGTTATGGGTGACAAATTCAATTTGAATCGGTCTATTTCTAAAGCATCTCGAGACTCTTAACAGAAATGTTATTTCAATCCAGTCACATATACATTCCAATAAATCCTAGTTATCAAGCAGTGCATTAAGCTCAGCTCTTTATACAAGTTGGTTTAAAAGGTTTACCTAAGTAAACCCAGTGGATTGCATTGAGTCATTGGCTGGCATCATTCACTCCAACTGGACGAACATGTAGCGACAGTAAGCCAAACTCTGGTGTTTTCTCATTAACTTTGTTGAAAATCTTTGACAAATGCTGAATCGTGAACACATAAGTGTTCAGATGAAACATGAACTCAAAGTGTTCATGATTCAGCAATAAGAGAGTGTGAGCCAAGTCCTACATCGATGGAGTTTCAAGTTGAAAACCATTGTTTTTCAAAAAGAACTGAAGAAAAAAAAAGATGACACCAAACATCTGGATGATCTGCAAAACCTTTGGGGGAAAAAATATTCATCGTATTGAAGAGGCCATCTGGTGTAAAGCTAACACAGCATTTCAAAAAAAGAACATCATACCTGCAAACAAACATGGTTGTGATAGTGTGATGTTCCAGGGAAGCTGGACTATTCGCTATAATTGATGGAAGCATGAATTCTGCTTTCTACAAGAAAATCCTGAATGTACATCGGCCACTTTGCAGCCTTAAACTTTTCTTCTATGCAGCAGGACAGCGATTCAAATCGCACCAACATGTTCACCTCTGAAAAGGTCAAAAACAAAGCTGGTTTTGGAGCGACCTAGTCAAAGTCTTGACTTAAATCTAACTAAAATACTGCCTAATGACCTGAAACGGTCATTAGGCAGCTCAAAAAGATGCTAATGTGCCTTAATTAACATAGTTCTAATCCAATAAACGTATTGCTAATTGCCACAAAGCCTTGACCTACATGTGCAGAAGAACATACACGTCACACAGCAGCCTTATGCTTATGGAAGTTATAATGGACGCCGTCGTCTATGGAGCAATTTTAAAGATCCTGGTAGTATTTTCACATGACAAAGGGAGCTAAGAAAATAAAGTTATTGAGTGAGCCTTTGTCTACATCCAGATTTGCTGTATCTGGCTTCTTCTGGTGCAGAATTATGACACGTCTCACATAAATGACGTAAAAGTTGGAAAAAATGCAACACGGTCGTTCAGACTGCAGGTGATTTTGAAGCTATTGTATCCAGTTTAGCACCACATATAGAAGTGGTAATCCGATTAAAAAAACATTTTTTTTTGGCATTGAAAAGATCAACATTGGATTATTCAGACTGGCAGGAATAAGTCGTATGTGAATCGCCTTTGCACGATCAATCTAAGTCTCCTCTGACTTGAACTAAATTTAAGGTAGAATTTAGCACCACCCTATATTTATCCTGGTCAAACAGAAAAGATTTTTTCCTGGCTTGTTTTCCAAAGTTTGACCCGTCATAGATGGTCTCTAATGGTTGTTATGGAGACTTGTTGATCTGAAGATGCCACTTTTTGCTGCTGTTCTCCAACAGTGAGCTTTTGAGATTTATTTTACCTCCTTTACCATCCTCCTGAAACTGGGTCTTCATTCTGTATAGAGGCTAAAATAAACAGGCTTTTGTGTGCTTCCATATTTATTCCCCCAAGAAACAGCTGGTCATGGATTACCAATTAAAATGTTCCAGACGCAACTAAAAAAAGACCAAGAAATAATTTTTTTTTTTTTTTAAATGCTTTCATTAAATTGACTTTAGGGGGATTGTTTGGGTGCCAATAAGTGTTGCACTGTACATTTTCTTTATTTTAAAATTCCTCTAACATTTTTGGTCGCTGCAGTAAAAGATGCATTTTATGGTCACCCAAACATGTCTACCAGAGGCTGCCTTAATGTGGAGAAGCGCCGTCTAACGTGGGGCGCTGTTGCAGCTTACAAGAGTAGATTTGTGCACATAATGGCTCTCAAGTCCACAATGAGCGTCTTGTATTTGCTTTTCCACATTTTGATAATCTCCCCTCCCCGTTTTGGCACGCACAAAGACACAATGTTGCACACTCTGACCCTCCCATCTTGTAGGGTCAGCTGTAAAGTGGGCAATAATTGCCAGTGGCAACTCATTAGAATTGGTGATTTGGTGAAAGTTAAGTTGGAAAAATAGGAGAAACACGGAAATGTACACAGACACACACAAACGCAACGGCAACCACAAAACACACACATACACGCACGCAGTTCCACAACGAGAAGACGATAAATTAAAAATCTTCATGACCCTGTGTACACAAAATTAGCCACGGGGCCAACAGACCTGCATTAGAGCAGTGCGCAGTAACAGAGAGGAACTTTAATTGGGGGTCATTATTTAAGCCGAGAGACGGAAAAAAGGCTGAAGACTCTCATTTTCACTCCTCTTTCTCCTTCTTTTTTATTTGACAGGCGCAGTAAATTAAGAAAGTGGTGATATTTAATACCTTTTAACCTCCCCGAGACAGTTTTCTGATCAATTACTAGAGCAGGCTGTAATTGTTAGCCTGGATAATGATTCCACATGTGAGAGAGCGGCGTTAAGATGAAGCCCTGAGTGCAATTACCTTAAACCCTTCAAGTGTACTGGTGTCTAGAGAGGACATTATGGAAGGAGCGAGCTGGTGAGACAGGCGGGGGGTGGGGGGAACCTACAGAGAGGCTGGCATGGGAGGAAGAGCCGTAAACCTAAAACATCCCGACTTATCACATCAAGTAACATGTTCAGATTCGACTTAGCTTTTGTTACAGAGCATTAGTATTATCCTAACATTAGCTGTTGTTAAATAGATATGAGGAACATGGTAGGATGAATATATCTGTTTGAAACGGACAACCGGATAGTAGCAGCGGGTTGAATGCAGGGTGAGATTTACAGCAGCAGATAGTAGCAGCATCAGCAGACTTTCCCCAGAAAACCCTAGATCCTGGCAGTATATCTCTCATAATAATGTTTGGAGGAAATGGATGGATCAAAATATGAGGGTATGTGATGAAGATAGGTGGCTTAAAATGTTCTAGCAATCTTTTTTAGGTGCCTCCTTTTCCCAATGTTCTTTTGTTTTTTGTTTTTTTGGGAGAAATTGAGAAAACTTCTAAAAAAAATAAAATAAAAAGAGAGAGAGAGAGAAATAAAAAGACAGGAAAAGATCCGGTGACGAAAATGATCAAACTCTGCAGTATATTGTAGAGCACATGTAAAAAGGCTGGTGAAAAATGAATGCTTGTAAAGTGAGGTGTTGAGTGATTTAGGGCGAAATTGTAAATCCAAACACGCCATTGGCTCAAGCCTTTATTTTTTATAATTTTGTCATCTTTGGGAAATCTCTTTCTTAACTTGTCTCAGCTCAAAATGCAAACTTTGTGTAAAGGTAAGATTTCAAAACAGCCTTTTCTCAGCACAATTTGTCTGATTTATTAGCCTAGATTTGCTCTTGAATGATAATAAATAAGATATTGACCAACATATTTTAATGACTAAACACTTGACGAAATGTAATTTCTGTCACTGGTTTTCACAACTGTTGACTACATGATGTGTTTATGATGGTTCTTTTATGTTTTCACGATGTGAAGCATTTGAACTGCTGTGGTGCTGAAATGTGCTGTACGAATAAAGTTGATTGATTGTATCTCAGTAGTGACAAAACGGTAAATTTTACATTTTTTTGACCCTCGCCAAATTTTAACTGGACAAATAAGTATCAATGGGGAAAGTAGTTGCTAATTTGCTGGTCTTTCTCATTTGAATTGACTTTTTATACGTCCGGTACTCAAATACACATATTTCTTCCGTTATTATGAAGGATAAAAAAATGAGTAAAAATTCCATTAACTATGATCTGCCTTGTTTATAAAGCCTCTGTTCAATGTAAAATAATCCTGTCCACATTTGATCAAGCCAAATATTTTAGATGTTAAGCTAGAGATTATCAAGTACATTTTAGCTTCCTTAAAAAGTATGAAATAGCCCTTCATTACAGCACAACACAGGAGTCAAATCCTAACTTTAGGGTCATTAGCCCCCTACATAATTCAATATTTCCTTAGTGTTTACATTCTACTGTGGACACTGAGGATGCAATAAGCAACAGTAAACTCATTCATGGTGCGCCTGTGTTATTATTTTTACATAAAGTATTTAAGCTGTCCCAAAGTCTTCACAGACCTGGATGATGAACCATATTGCTCATATAAAACTGAGTGTGTACCCCAAAAGTTTAATTTACAGGTGACTCCGTTATTCTGGAGATTTCATGAGTTTTGACAATGAGAAGAAGAAAAAACTCACATAATTTCATACTGTAGAAGATAAATTCATTTTGTGCATTATTTAACATGTGGTGCTCAGACGTCTGTAGTGATCTTGGAGAAAACTGTGCCGATTTTGAACTGCTGCTGATGCCGAGCAATTCAAATTATGCTCTGGCAAACATTTCGCTTTGCCTGACGGTCCTCCAGAACTTTGATTTTTGGTTTAGACTATTGCTTTGTGGTGAATATAAGATAACTTTTTTTTTTAAATAACAGACAACTGCATGTTTTGTTTTTTTCTTTTTTTCTCGCCAGTGACTGCATTCACTTACTGTAACAAACAGAAAGATAAAAAAAAAAGAAAAGACATTATTGGACAGCTTTACTCACCACACTCGGCGTCCTCTCACTTATCTGCATGTGGTGGGTAATCAGTCTTTGAACCTGGAACAGTTCTGAATATTCATGTCAAGTAACAAAAAAAAAAAGCACCAACATGTTATATTTGAGTGAATGCATCTTTGACAAAGCTGTACTGTCTTAAAAGTTGCTTTTCAAACAAAACTTGCGGGGAATACATATTTAGTGTAAGTTTTAAATGTGGCTGAGCTGTAACTTAATGACTCACTGCCACTCTGGCCTATTTCTTTCTCTTCCAAAATCAAATAAGATGTGTATTCCTTCACAAAAGGCCTTCATAGTGCAGAAGTCAAATGATGCGTTCATTTTAGTTCACGCACTACGAGCATGTAAAAGACCTACCGCTTAACGGACTTTAAAGCTCTAATTTGTGACTTTCCAACCTTGAACTACTCCACTGTTTAGCAAAACTTCATCGGGGGAGGGGAGCTTGGAGAGAACGCGAGCAAATAGTACAAATTTCAAAACAAACAAAAATGCTTGATTTCTTCAAATCTTGAACAGTTGGTGGTGTTATCTGGCTCGGTGACCCGGCGCTCACAGCAGGCAGAGCGGAGTGGCGTGGCCTGACCTCCTGTCTGCGGAGAGGCTGGCTGGAGGCTGAGGAGAGTCGAGAAGGAGGGGTGGGGGGAGAAGAGACAGGCAGAAAAGGACGAGGGCAAAACAAAATACCGTACGCCCGCACAAGAAACACACAACGTGTTGAACCCTCAGCCACCCTCCCCAATATGAAATATGTTGAGGCCATCTGGGTTTTTTTTTTCTTTTTTTTTTTTACAAACAAGTAAACAACAATACACTGTCAATAGCAACAGGCCTGGGTGAGTGCACTTGTTTAATACTGCATGGATATAAATTACTGTTAGAAGTTAAAGGTCCTGGGTTTACTGTATGAGACGAACAGTATAGCCTCGCTCAAGTGTCGTTAGGACCAGAGTTGTGTTAGCAGCAACACTTTTACTTCTCGCTAATGCACTGTATGAATTAACCGTGCTGGGAATTTGTTGTGCATTATCCTCTCACACTTCTTATTGTGGGAAAGTGGTGAAAGACTAACATTTACGTTTGATAAAAGGTTTATGTTTCACGTATCTACGTCACGCAACATTTGAGTCGTAGACTGAAGCAGAAATGTACAGTGGTTCCTGCCCGCAGTGATTTGCGTTAGCTTAGTAAACTTACATAGCCTAAGTTTTGAAATAGTTTTTTTTTTTTTTAATTGAGGAAAGTACATATATTAAAGAATCAAAAAATTTCAACCAATCTTATGAAATAACTGGGATTTTTTTTTTTAAGGAAAGTAATAGGCTTTTAGTCAATACACCAAAAATATTAGAAAATGTTTACTTTAATGTAATCTGTGATATAAATATGATGTGAGAGGTCGGTTTTTTTACCCTCTCTTACAGACAATATGCCTTTTAACAAAACCTAAAAACAAACAAAAATGCAGAGACAGCAGGATAACGTAGGCAGTAAAATAAATCTTCAACTACCGTAATTGTTGAAAATCTTGGGGTCACCAACTTTCAACACCAATGTATTTCAAGGTTTTTTGTTTATATACCAGAAATTGTGTAGAGCATTGAAGGTACCTTCATTTGGCCAGAGATGTTCTCTTATAATTATTCTACATGCCAACTATTATAATCATCAGGTATCAAATAGTTACTTGAATTGTGTTAAAGACTGACTCCCTTGCATCTACACATTATTTTCCAAAGCGAACTTGTTCCTCATGCTAAGAAAAAAAAATTCTCCAATTCAAAAACTTTATATATATATATATATATATATATATATATATATATATATATATATATATATATATATATATACATACATTGAAGTCCATTGAGGTTCTGTTCTTGATTTTACTATTTGAATGCTAATACTGTATTCTGCTTGATGAACTGCTTACTTTTAAATGCAGATTCAGCAGTTGGTCAAAACTCAATTTTTCTTTTCTGAATCAACCCTTTTCTTTGTGGCGGCAGAAAAAAAACCCCCTTACACCTGCCTTTTGTCTCGATTGAATGATGGTGATGTTATTGATATGAATGCCTGTTCACAATTCATACATGCCCTTGATACAGTCTGCCATGGAGACTTGAGATTCATTTCATACATTAACAGTCTGACTCATCTTTGCATTTTCATGCTGGATGGCCTGTTTCACCTTGCATAGATAAAACGTCAAATTCAAAAAGCTGTTCCTCACCTTCTCCCTTCAGATCAACAATCACATTTTGGAAACCAGATCCTGTACAAAAAAACAAAAACAAAACCTGCACATACATTTATTTTTATTTTAACGTTACTGTAGATTAATTTTACCTAATCAACTTTACCTAAAATGGTCAGAAGCACACACACCAGTAGCAGACAGTTAATGGTTTTAGAAGCCGAAAAGCGAAGTGACGTGGTGGAACAAGTCAGTGGAGTGATGCTTCACGTTCAGTGGAGTTGAAGTCCCTTGACGCTCCTGCCTTCATAATAGAAACAGACGAGGATGATTTACCTCCGCAGCCACGGAGATGATCCATGCAGCAGATGTTTTACACTTTCTGACCATTTATTTGTGGAGTGGTAAAGCAAAAGCTGGGAGGGGGCATAATTAGGATTTATGGACTGAATCTGCCGAGTTGCAAAGGCGACTGATGATCCCTTCTGTAAGAAGTGTCTTTGTGTGCTAGGTGAGGGATAACGGACGGCGCCATGTTGACAAGGGCAAGGACGAGAAGTTAGATGTTTTAGCACTGCTCAGTGGGCCCCTCATCCGCTTAGTGCGGGAGCAAAGGCATCGCATGTCTGTGCAAACACACTTCCCTCTTCAACACACACTCGCACACACAGACAGACAGACAGAGAAAAACATGTCCGTCTCTTTTAGAAAAGGATGAAGTGGCGCTTGGGTGGATGCTAAAACTACACGGGTAGCATGAGCGCTGACAGAAACAGGCATGTTTCTGCAAATGTTAAACACGCAAAGAGGTCGATTAAAGATGCACATGAAAAGATGAGTACACTGCAAAAACACAAAATCCGATCAAGTCATTTTGGTCAAGTTTCTAATGCAAATATCTAAATATTTTCCTATTGATGGAAAAAGTGTTTGTTCTTTTGGCAGATAAATTAACATTGCAGATTATTTTTCTTACAACATTAAATAATTCTTTACTTAAAACAAGCCTCTATGTCTTCCTGAAAAGTTACTTGTAAGTTTTGTCTTATTTCAAGTGTTTGAAGCATTTGCACTAGAAACCAGACCAAAAATACATCATAACATTTTGTGTTTTTGCAGTGCAAGAGCGGTCATCTTAATGCGAAATATTGCAGGAGCTGTGTTTCTTTACAAATGCGCGTTAAAACTTTGTCTAGATTACATGGATGTCAAGAAAGCACAATTTTCCAATTGGTGTGTTTATATTAAATAAGAAACACAATTAAAATCACACGTGAATAACTTTGTTTACGTGACGTTACGGTCATTAAAAACATGAAGTGACTCGTGACGCGAAAAAATTGTTTCCATTGCAGTTTTCCAAAATAAACCAATTTCGATACGGTCGAACAAAACGCCTCGTCCTAGCCCCAAAACTGTCCAGCATAAAACAAAAACAAAATTCTTGTGTTTCCATTAAGCAAATTCATTTTCAAAATCTCAAATTGTGCATGGAAACATCAAATATGATCTGTAAATGTAGTGACAACCAAAAAAGTAAAAAAAAAACAAAACAGGATTCTTACTTCTTCAATTATTTTTTAAAATCTCATTGTCATAAACCCAGTGTGAAATGACTCATCTTCTGTTCAGCTTCCCCTCTAAAGTCCACCAAACATCTTCCTGTAGAAGGGAACAAACTCACACACACAAAGCGGTTGGTACAATCCCCGACGTCCTCCAGCTCGACTTGGCTCTCTCGAGGTCGCGGAGGCAACAGACCGCCCTCAGACGCTCAGCATATGTCCGAACAGAATCTTCTAGTGCAAGCGATTCCGTTTTATTGGAGCGTTTTTATTTCATCGCAGTATCACACAGTCGCGCGTGATCGTAGCTCTGAAGTACCTCTGCTAATGGGGAGTCGACCAGATGACTCCCATCTTTATGTCTGTTTCTTTTTCCGAGCCCCTAGCCTGTAGCCCAAAGCTTGCCAGTGGCCATTTAACTGGTTATTTACAGTAAACATGACTATATCCCCTCAAAGGCGTTGCCAGCGTTTGGTGGTGAGAGCAAAGAGTGTTAAATTGGTATTGAAATGTCGACGTCTGGATTTCCTTCAATCCCTTCCCCCCCACCCCCCGTGCAATCGATGTGGAGCGGGGTTTGTTTGTCTAAATGTTAGCACTTTGGAAGAGCTCCACAGCTGTGGGCGCCCAGATCACATTGGAGGTTTTGCCGGATACACACACTCACAGACGGACACTTACACACACACTGCTCACTCAAACTCTGACAGGCAGCCATGTTGGGCTGGCAGCTGAACAACACAAAGCTTTTATCTGTCAGTGGTCAAGCCTGACTGAACCCCCGCTACATTATAGGCACTCACACACATATACACACACACACACATGCACCCACACAGTCTGTCCCCTCTCTCTCTCTCACACACACACACATGCGCTTTGAAAAAGTGCCATTTCTATTTTTTTTTTCTCTTTAAAACCTGGCTCAAATCTGCTCTTTTCCGGAAATTAGCCATCTGTGCTGCCCGTGAGTGACAGAATGTTCATATCAATCCTTCCAGGAGATGATGAGCACTCCGTCTGCACAGACAACACCCACACACACGCACACACACACACACAGCCACATTTCCAGGAGCAAGTCATTCGTGAATTTGTTTTCACCATGGATAATGGCACAAAGTGAACCCTCCATTTGAAACAGATGATTTTTGTACTCATTCGATCGGTTTGTCATACCAATGCAGTACTTTCATCCACAAACACACAAATTTGACATCATGCCACACGTGACAGAATGCAAGTCTAAAGGGGGAAACGGAGAGCAGACAAACACACAAACAGACTTCCAAGTTTCCTGCAGGACAAAGATGGCTGGTGGTTAATGAATCTTAGTTAACACCATTAGACTGAAAGATGAGAGCTGTCCGAAAGCTCCTTCCTGTGTGTGCGGAGTGTTTTTTTTTTCCTTTTTTCTTCCCCCTTCCTCTTTTCCTCCTGTCTCTCTGTCTTCTTCTTCCTCCCTCAATATTTTACGCTTGAATTTCGACGAATGGCTTTCATCAGCAAAGCGCATCTCATTAGCGGCGATGATGCACCGTATGTTGATCATCATCATCTGTGAGTGGACTGATGAGCGATGAATGTCAGCCGTAATGGAGGCGACGGCGACGCGTCCCGTAAACCCGCCGCGACACGCACCCGCGCTAATTACCCCGCGTAGCGCCGTTACCGGCAGCAAAATGACTGCAGCAGGCCCCCGTAGGAGCAGAAGTGGAAATGACAATCATAATGAACCATATCAGGTGCATCAGTTCACTAAATGCAAGCTGTGTCTGGTATGGAAGGAAAAAATAAATAAATAAGATGAAACATTCTCCAGGCCTCCACGTCTGGGGACAAATTTGCGAAACTGATGACGGATAGATACAATTAATCTGGTGGAAACGGCTCTGGAATAAACAAGTCTATATCCCAAAGTAGTATGTTGAACTATCTACAAAACTGTCTTAGGATGTTTGTTGTATAACTAATAACTTGGACATATGTTGCTTTTTTTATTTCGAGTTGACATTTCAAAGGTAAATATACTCCTTATGTTTTCATCCATTCATTCTAAACCAGATATTTCTCATGTTTGAAGTTGCAGGGAGTAAATGAAATATATGGGCTATAAATTTGCAATAGGTTATACATGTATGTAGTAATATAATACAATACTACATCAGTAATTAGAGCGCTATGAAAATGATTCAGCTAAATAAGATACTAAAGGCATTTAAAATGAACACAATTTAGCTCACAACTAATGTTGCTTCTAAGTACTTAAGTACAAAATCCAAATAATCAAATTTATGTACAAAAATACTAAATGTTGACCAATTTTACAGAGAAATTCAGTTTCATGTCGTTGAAACACAGACGTACAGTAAAGAGTTGAAACAAGGTTAAACAAGGAAAGATGGGACAATTTATTCTCTGTGGAGAGAAAATATTAAAGGCCTAATAACATTATTGTATGTAAACTTCTGAATTTGAAGAAAGCAAAAACTAAATCTCCTGTTGATCATTCTGGCACTTGTCAAATAGTAACCACTTTCAATAGGAAATGTTAAGTTTAACAGAGTGAGAAAATGGTTTTCATACTTTTTTTTACTTTATGATACAAGACACACTGTTCAGAATGGGAAAGACAGGAGAACATTCTAATGAATAGAGACATGTGAATTGATTGATCTCAAGTCAGGAGATGACTACAAGAAAATTGATGCTGCTACTGCTAAAACAAGACCCGAGTTTATTTCCCACCAGGATGATTCTGATGTAGTAGAAAGAATCAACCCTTCCAAAATATTTCTCAATTTGTCTCAAATGTTTTCATACTAAACATAAAAATCTTGATATTAAAGAAACCCACTGAACACTGAACAACCGTTTGCTTTTGTTCAGTGAATTGCTAATGTTAGCCCCTCTGTCCAGACAAAATTATATCCATGTTTAACTAAAGCAGTGACAAGTTCAGATATTAGACTAGCATAATTTAACCCATTAAATCTCTTTAAGTACGCTGCAATGAGCTTAGGCAGCTAGAGAATGTACTGACCACATTTCCTTGTTTTGTTAGTTAATTTGACTACTGTGCATTACGTCCAGTTATCGCTGCCATTAACTTGATATTTTTTGTCTCGTCGCTCTCTCAATAAGTCACATGTGATTATAACTAGCTGTGACACTTTGCTAGAGGGGGCCATTGCCTGAACCATAGCTGCCAATAACTTAAACAACCTTTGAAAAGCTTGATGACGATTTCATGGCTTCGTTTGCATCAGTTAAATGGAGGTAGCGTGTTTTAAGGAGACGCCACAAAGGTTAGATATGTGACGTTACAGAAACGGTCTAAAAAAATATCAGGGAGAGAACTGTCGACCTCAAAGATTACATTTGGGTACAATTTCCAGATACCTGAAGGTGTCAACATTCAGCTGTTCAAACATTTAAAGTGTGCAACCACTCAGCTGTGCAAAACACTTGGTGGGAGCTAGCTAGTTTCCAAGTGTCCAAACGTCTGCCTCACAGAGCACATTTCTCCTGTGTTTTTCCTACTCAGCTCCTTCAGACTAGCCAGAAGCAATTAGCAAACAACTGCACATCTACTGAACTCATTCTACCAGCTACTACTCAGTGCAACGCTGCTAAAAATAATGCTGAAGAGTTAATAGAGAAGTGATGTCATGATGATGACTTCCTGAAGGCAGAGTTTCAGAAGGAGCAGGAGGCAATATGTACATAATACTGCCCTGTTTAATTTACAGAGACATTTTCTGTTTACTGAAACTAAAATTGGAGTTTATGGTCATTGTCACATTTACATAAAAAAAATTACAAGTCAAATTATTATTTTGTTGCAGGAGGGACTGGTGGTCTTCACTAATTAGATAGAGCTTCTCAAAAAATCTGCCAAAATGGTGAAACCTGGAAGGCATTGGGTCTACAAAATAACCCCAATCACAATGCCAAATTGGTTACAAATTTAGTAACTTAAACTCAACAAAGCCAATATTTATCATGGCCATCACAAATGCCCGATCTCAGTCCTTCAGATAATTTTTGGCCAAATTTCAAATAATGTGTTTGAGGAATGCTACCTACCAACCTGACTCAGTTACAGCGGTTCTGTCAGGAGGAACGACCCCAAACCTCTAACAATCCACTGCGAGGAGCTTGTGAAACAATTCGACTGAAGTCATACATTTATTTTGAGTCTATTTAAGTGCCAATAAATGCGGTGGGCACTCTATTGACTTCTGGGGATAAAACTTTAACAACAATGAACGCAACGGCCAGGAGAGGACAAGTTTAACTTGTGCAACAATATTTCTAATTATTGTTTTATGACAGACCTTTGGGACTCCAGACAGACTGTGGTGACTGATTGTGACTTCATCACAAAATATATAAACATGTTTAATTCACTTCAGTTTTCACAGCATGATAGAGAAAATATCTATAAAGCATCTCAGAATTAGTTTTGATTGTCTGTTAGTAATAACAAACCCTACTGCAGAAACACAAAGCGGATATTTACAACAAAGTCATGCCACCACAAAGCACCAACTCTTGTTCAACACAGGTGTTTCCCTTCACAGGTGACAGAAGGAATGCCGAGGTAGCACTATATATTTTTTTCCCTTTTGTCTGAAGGCGTTATTTTGTGATATCACACCTCATGCTAACTTGCAAATTATTGAGAGCCAGGGTAACAATAGCAGACGACTCTTTTGTCCTCTCACCACTCGGGTTTCGACTGCTGATGCTGTGATTCTCCTAAAAAAGAAAAAAAACCCACTTTGGCTGCCACACAAATGAGACAGAGAGAGAAAACACCGTCTGTAAAACACCCTCGGGGCTCCAGTCTCGAAACCAGTGGTCAGTCTGGAAGCTGTGGGTGGTTTTTGGCCAAGGAACTTGTTATTTTTCAGCAGCTTCAAAGTTAGCTTTTCCTGTCGCTTTACTTTTTAGTTGATCTATAGTGCCTAAGGGCACTTTCTTTTTTCTTTGTATTTATTTCAATAATTATTAGTTTTGACTTAAAATGTAGCATTTTCTATGGTTTTCAAACATTTACTCCAAAAAAAATAAAATTTGCACAAATTCTCCTGTAGCTCTCTTCTGCCCGCATATGTTTATTCCCAAAAGTCAGCTGGACTATCTGGTTGTTTTGTCTAATCCGAAGTCTCCGACTTGTATGGAAGAGTGCGTTGGAAAGAAAGAAAGCGGTGAGCGTGCACCTCCGCTCCAGTTTGGAGAGATTTATGAGTGGACCAAACCAAAGAGTCTACGAGTGTGTACAGAGGCAGAGTTTGTGGGGGGAGAGATTTACGATCCCCTGTTTGGGTCATAATTCAAAGTTCATGCTCACATATATCACATTTTGAATCACATAGATTATGAGAGGGAGCAGATTTATCATACACAAAGGTAGCACATGTGCAAGCTCCAAAAAGGCAGAGAAAAGCAAAAAAAAAAAAGGACGCTCCCAAACTCACACACCAGATGCTTGTTTCATTCTAAGGCAACATGATCCCATACTTACAGTTAGCCTTGTAATTTACTGACCCAGAATGTTCCCAGTGATTGCTTTTAAAATACGACCTGTTTGTAACTATTCATCTTTACTTGCATCAAAGCAAAAGTTGATAAAAAAAAAAGAATAAAATAAAAAAAACAAAACAAATATATATATATATATATGTGTTTTAAAATTTCCTTTCGGATTGTAGCGGCTTTATCGAGTATTAAAAATGGCTCGACGTTGACGTCACGTTCAGCGCAGGAGAGCCTCCTTTACAAGTCTATCTTGATGTAAACTTTACTTTTCTATTTCCAATGATTTACTGTTTGGAGTGGGTTAAATATTTCATGTGCCACCGAGGCCGCTCTGCTGAAACCCATTCTGCTCTCAGCACACAAGCCCATCTATTTCTGTTCCTGTTTGTTAAATATTAACCACACATTCCCACTGTCTCATCCAGTGTGAATAGGTGTAAGTGTGTTTATGTTTGGGAGACAGAGACGCCGCGCATGAAATCTCTCTATTTGTGTGTTGTGTGTTTGTGTGTGTGTGTGTGTGTGTGTATGTATGTATCAAGTGTTTTATAGGTGTGGATTTTAGCTTAATCTGCTTGGTGTCACAATAATAACAAAGCAAACTCATGCTAGCTATTTTGATCCACCATTTTTTTTTAAATAATTAAAAATGTTTTATAATAAGCAGTAATTAATTCTTTATATTACAAAGGCAATTGTTGTTAAACATAGTTACACCAATAATTTAAAATTAAAATATTATTGCAAAGTTAAATACTGTTATAGCAGTTAGCACAGTTAGCAGTGGTAGCGTTATCAAAGCAGCAGTGTTTTTCCATGTGTGTGTTATAGACGAGGTAGATCCTTACCTTGCCTGAGAAATACTTGATATAAATCTCAAAGCTGATAAAAGTCTTGCTCTCTCTCGCTGTGTTGCAGCACAAATAAACCACAAAACCAGACTCGCTATGAGCGGCCATCTTCTCCGCCCGGTTGTTTTAAATAAACATTAATAAGAACAAGGACAAAACAGAAAAATGGCCAAATGAAACCTTCGTTACATGCAAACACTTCAGCCAGACTAGAAAGGGGCAGTAGTCCAGGGCCCTACTTTTTTTGGGGGGGGCGGCTCGAAGATATGCAAATATTGTCAATTATATGGAAGTCATAGGTCCAAATCAAGTGAGTTGTATTATTTTAGGATTTTTAGGAATATAAACAATGTTCAAGTATTTGAAAATTATTTAGTTATAGTCAATTAATTTGGGAACAGCATGGAGTTTTTGGCTAGAGTATTTATTATGAAACTACCACACATCAATTATTACCTCCTGATGTAAAGGACTACCTATTAGTGTAATCTGCATTAGTAAAATCACTTTTCCTTAGTGTATAACTATAAGACACCCAAACTGGCTCCAACCCAGCGGTCCACATCCTTGTAAACCCGGCCCTGAGTATCACAAACAAGTCTATGAAAGTTCTGAAAATTTGCATCCCTTTTTCTGTAGTTCGTTAAGTTTATTTCACCTGTCTCTGTTTGTCCGCTCCTGAAAAGCAACTGACCTTCATAGCAAGTAGTTTGTTTAAATTTCCTTCTTGAAGTTGAGTTTCTATTCTGCTGGTATCCAAGTTCCCTCTCACCTTCTTGCAGGTTGGAGTGTACGCTTGTACTCGGTACAAAATTAAAATGAAGTGCAGTCAGCTTCTTGCTTATTGATTGGTGGGGTTGAGGTAAAACTCGCAGAGTAAAATATAATTTCTACACCGAAGCTTAATTTCTTACAACATACTTTTAATTGTTGAGTGCTTTTTATCAAGAAGCTTGTCTTTTGAACTCTTTACTATTTCACAATTTATTTGCAGTTTTAGTCTTTTTGTGTAAGGCAGGGATTATCCTGCCCAGTGTTGCAAACCTGTTGCAACTTTTCCTACCGTCTAGTTTATAAAAGAGAACAACTTGGCTACTGACGTTTTCTGGGGTAACCGCAGATTCTAACTTGAAAGCTCATATCCAGCTTATTTCTGTCAATGAGCTTTTTGCCATCTTAAAGGGCCAGACGCAGCAGTCTCTCCCAGCTGCAGTCCAAGGAGGTGATGTTTACTTCTCCCCATACAGAGACCAAGGACGTTTTCACAAATGATGATGTATTTTGGTGAGTTTCAGTGACGTTTCTTGGCAGCAGCATTTCTTGCAGGGTCTGTCATGGGACGATTCATATAGACCATTCAACAATTAGTGCACAGCGTATGGATATACTATAGCAAACATTGATATTTTAAATGTACATCAGACTTTTAGAAAGTCTCAATTTTACAACCAGCAAATTTCTACAGTTTAATTTAAAATGGGTTTTTGCTAAAAAAAAAAAAAAAATAAATGGGGGGGAACAAATAACCGGAACAACTTTTTATTTAACATTGACAGGTTTTTTTGCACATTGTGAGCTCAGGACAGATATGACTTTTTAAGGGGTATTCCCAAACCTCTCCAGCCCTATAAGTTTAAGTAGAATAATGGAACTCATCTTATTATCCCATCTTGCGTAACTCAATAATATATACCTTTCTTTAAAAATGCATTCACAAAAACAATACAAAACAAAAAATCTTTATTGTTTTCCTGACTCAGAAGAACACAGTGAGAATCCCCCTGTGCCGCTGATGCAATGCTACCTTTTTTTTTTTTGTGCGAACCCCTCTCGCCGGCCCGCGCCAGACAATTAACCAGAGTGTTTTGTTTTCTGGAGGCTTGGTTCTCGTGAAAGTCAGCGTGATGAAGCTCTTGTTTTTTATCTTGACCTTGTAGGAGCCTCCATCACCCTTCCAAATTAATATTCAAAAGCCCTTAATTAAAAACCCGCCACCCCATCCTTCTCTGGAACAGGATAAACAAATCCGGGGCTGTGTTTGTTCCCTTCTGGCCCATCCCATACTCTGTTTTAATGATTTCACTTCAACCTCAGAAATAGGGGTGGTAAAAAAAGATGCAATGTGGCACAATGCAGCAGAATGTGACATAAAAAGATGAAGACAAGACATAGCTGCGGGTGAGTGAGGAGAGAATGGGAGGTAGCGAGGGTTGAGGGTTGGGGGCGGGCTTGGCGGGGTGGTGTACAGTATCTCAGAGTTGTAGTTAATTACAAAAAGCATTAATGTTTTATTAACCCCTTTATCAGTAATTAATCACGGGTCTTTGATGTAAAGTTCAGCTTACAAAAGCACAAGAAGGGGGAAAAAAAAAAAGATCTCTCATCTGTATTAGCCCATTAAGCTGGCTGGTACGGACCAGTCTCGCTAACTGCAGAGTGCAGGACAGCCTCCGCAGGCATTAAAGCATTTGTTTTGACAGCGCTGTTTGTTTTCTACTCCCAGAAGCCATTGCAGTGCACCTCGAACTCCCACTAGTCTCTCACCAAAAGAGCCAGTTTGCATTTCAAATATGATGGAGCAATTGCATATTGTACACAAAAATTCTACCTTTCCCACCTAATGCCTGCCTGCATTTCTTAGCTATGTGTTTACCCGACTTGAGGACAAAATGAGATTTCCTCCCCCCCCTTTTGCAATGGTAAAGTCCCTGTTTTTCCTCTTCTTCTTCATTCTATTATGTTTTTTTGTCTTTAGAATATCATTGTATTAAATATACTCATGGTACTGGGACCGTTGTGGTAGCTGTTTAACAGGAACAGTTTTTTTTCTGTAACACATTTCCAAACTAGCTGCTCAGGAGACTCAAGAACACACACATGAATCTGTCGTTCAAGCACATAAAGGTATGATATAAAACAAAGACCCAGAACAAAAATTTAATGTCCATATTTTGATAGGTTGATCTTCTTGAGGCAAAGACTCTTGATTTCAAGAGAAACTTTATTTTTTAAACAAACATGAAAACTGTGCAATCTTTATTGCTCTTGGTTTATTAAACCAAGAGCCGTGTGTGATTTATAAAACACTAAGATCTTTACTTTTTGTAGATGATGTGGTTCTGTTATGATTGCCAAGCCCTGATCTTCAGTTCGCTCTGGTCACAGCAGCTGGGATGAAAGTTAGCTTCTCCAAGTCTGAGGCTCCGATCATTTATATTTTAATTCAACTTTTACCGTTTATTTAAAACCACAATCTGAATATACAGTGCAACGTCTACCATCTTTAACTTTTGCTTAGCATCTTTCAACTGTTGTCACTTGTAACCTCAGTTTAAGTCAAGTGCAAATCATCTGGGATATGCACTTTGTGACAATTTATCATGTAGTTTGCTGTGCTTGTTACAGTCTAATGAACGCCGGCACATTTCTTTCTTTTGTCATTCAACAGGGTAAGCTGCCAAGTTGTTTATTTAGACTACAAGAAGAATATTAACAGCACTTTATGTTGTGCATTCTCGTTACATTGGCTTATAAAATGGAGTCTGAGCCTGACCCGGCGGTCAAACAAATAATTTTGCCCAACCATACCAGAATTTTGGGTCGGGTTCAGGTCCAGGTTGGGTGATAAATCTAAACTCTACACCATATGTTGTGCGTCGTCCAGTATAATATTTTATGATGCAAAGACCATGTCCTGGTCTTGTTGACGATTGATGGAGATTAACAGAAAGACTGGAGTTGCATGTGCAGAAATTAGGGTTTTTGGACTGATCTACCGAGATAAACTCCACCTCGTAGGATTGCTGGACTCACCCTTAGCGTCTGAGTGAGTTCAGTAAAACTCCAAGTCGAGGTGCTACTCCTCTGCATTGAACAGAGTCAGATGAATTGAATTTTTTCATTATCATGGGGCAAGAGGCGAGGTACCCCCTGGAAACGTCTATTTTTTAAGGCTGTTCATAAAAGCTAGCCATGAGTGCCAATAAATGTGCATTGTGCTGCATTTTTGGTTACCATTTAATAACGTCACTGTGGGCTAAACATTACACTTAAGGATTTGAAGAACGTTGGAAAAAAAACATGTTTTTTTCCATAGCTTGAAGTAAACAAAGGCAGTTAAAACAGCAGGACAGAAACCTCGCTGCCAGCTAGCCTTTGGCGCACGCTGTCACACTCGTATAATCACTCAGCACTGTTCAGTCCACTTGGGTAAAACACACAATATCATAACACATAATATCAGGTAGGTTTCAAGTATGATGTAGACGGAACGCTATCACATCACTGCCTGTCTTTAATAAGAGGCCGGATGTATACATGAATCCCTAGCTAAAGCAATTTCAAGATAGAAAACATGAAGGAGCACTAACTGAACTGATACATTGAGTCTATGGACATGTGGACTATTACTTTAAGGAATAAATTCACCGATTTTAAGTAATGCTTCATTCAAAACCCTTAAACTAAATTAAATAAATGAAACTTACTTTCATGTCCAGTGTCTGGTATCGGAAAGCTAAATATAGATGACAGGCCTTGAAAGTATAATTTCACACAACTGTACATATTTTTCATAATTAGATGATTTCTAATCAAGAAAGAGGGGAGCTGAATGTCATTGGTAGTACAAGATTTTATTTAGGGGCATTTCCGATGTTTATTTCGAAAACCACAAACACTTTTCCTTCAATCTTTGCAATCATGCTCTGCTTTTTGTTTGTCTGTTATATATCTCAACAAAATACAATGAAGTGTTTGTTTTAGTGTGATATGCAACATAATATCCATAAAGCACAGATGCTCAGTCCTGTTAAATTCCCATCAATCGAATGTAAATATTTTCTATTTAAAAGAAATATAAAGAAATATAATCTTGTTGCGTCTTCCTTCTACTTTATTATACACTACTTTGTGTTTTTCTATCACATAAATCCCGCTACAATACATTGACACTTGTGGTTTATAACATTACAAAATGTAAAAAGAAAAAAAAAAAGAGGTATGAACACAAGCGACAGGCCACTGTCTCTTTCCACCTATGACCCCGGCCTTTCTGCCTCTTAGGGGGCCGTCTGGGGTGATCCTGGGGTCAGGGGTGAAAGAGAGGCCAGCTGGACTATGAGAGGGTGATGATGAGGTCAGCAGACCCAAGAAACTCTGCTGTCTATTTGCGTCCCTGTGTGGTGTGTTTGCATGTTTCTGTGTGTGTCCAGTGGGGGCCGAGGGGCGGCATGCAGGGGGTGCTGGAGTGATATTCGGGGTGAGAGTCAGGTCAGGTTGCCTGTGTACACCGAGGCCAGGGTGTGCTGCACGGGTCACCCACTGGTCACCGGGGAGCTTCCTCCCTCCTCTGGTGCCTTCCCAGTGGCTAATTATTACCCCTTTGTCCCACTCGAACAAACACTCCCAGCTAGCAGCAGATGGATTGGCAGCCAAGATTGTTAGAAGAAAGTGAACTAAATGCTCCTCTCTTGTTTTTTTCCTCCCACCCACCACCACCACCACCTTCCCCAATCCTGAAAACACAGGCATAAACACACATGACTCCCCCCGCCCCCCTTCCCACACACCTCCCAATCCAGGCACACTCCCTTCTCTGCAAAAGTACAACAAGACACTAGAGGCCATGTTACCATTGTTGATGCTTTTGTTGTTATTGCTTCTGCCTGCCTTGATTAAATTAGGAAATCCTTTAAGTCGGCAGAAAAGAGGGGAGCGTTGTTTTATTATTAAAGAGGAAAGAGACACCCCGGCAAACGTTGTGCCGGTTAATGAGAAGTACAGCACAGTGCTTCAGGACTTGAAGATTTCAATAACATGGCACAGCAGAACACCCACCTCACCCCTGTTACCCCCCCACCCCCAAACCTCAGCACTACACCGCCCTTCCACCCCTCTGTTGGGGGGATAATACAACCCCTCACCCCTTTTCCCCCCCAACTCTCTGTCTAGTTGCTCTTTCCTTGTTTTCCTCGTTGGCAGAGCAGGCTATAGGTGCTGTCTGAGAGACATATGTAGTTCAACAGTCTGTAGTTTGTTTTTTTTTCTCTTGTTGCCTGTAAGCTCCCCTTCTGTTCCCCCTCACCACCACCCCATCCTTCCCGGGGTTTTTTATACATACAATTTGCCTGTTTTTCTTTTGATTTCACCTTGATATTTTCATTGCATGGGAAGACGTGGATTTTATGAATGCTGTTGTTTATTACAACAAAACCCTCTGTAGTGTTGTTTTTTCCAAATTTGTGCAAAAGTAAACTACTTACAATGTGAAGTAATGATGATAATCATGAAAAAATAATTAATAAAAAGAGGGAATGTTACAAATTTTCCAAAAGAACTCAATGAGTAAGTGTGATTTTTGTTGAGGCTTTATTATTTGGTCTCAACAATTCCAATTGGTAAATTTTTTTATTTATTTATTTTTGTCTATAACTAAAATCTGTATTTTTGTCTGTAACTAAAATCCAACATACCACACTAAGAACTAGAACATTTTCCTACTGTTACTATTTATCCTTTGGGAAGAAATGGCAAAAAAAAGTGCAAGGTCTTGCATTCCAATTTCACCCGATATCCTAAATCAAGTTATAATCCGTGAAAGCTGCACTCTGTTCTCCACAAAGACACTTTTACCAATAGCCACATCTAAAGGTGGAACAAAATGAAAAGTATTCTCTTATCAAGTTCCCTAAATTCTCAAAATAAGCGAAACGGTATGAATTCAAGATTTGAGAAACCTTTACACGCCGAGCCATTTAACCCTTCTTTCGAGTACATCCACTGCCCTTTCCACATCTACTATTAGCTTACATGAAGGAGATTTCTGCTTCAGCAGCAGTTGCTAAACGACAGATTGCAACACTGCCAAGAAGGAATCCAAACAGAAATGCCAGTTCCAGAAGAATGAGGATCTCGTCTTTTATTTTCTTTATTTCTGTCACACAGATTGTCGCGTAGGTGGATGCCACTGGCAAGGCAAGGTCACAGTCGCCTTGCGGATTTAGCGTGTGCGTGCGCTGATTTTTTTTTTTCTTCTTTTTTCGCGAATGTGTTTTAACTTCTGCTGTACGGAGTGGGAAGCAGGCGCGTTTCATTGTGCATGAATTTGCCAGAGTGTGAGCGGCTGCATCTGTTGTTTAGAGGGTCGTGTCAGATTGTGGCTCCATCAGACATACTGCAACTGCACAGCCTCCTACACGAATGCTGTTTTCCCATACAGCCGACACCGCGCGTGTGTGAGAAACGCACCGCGTTATGTTTACGTACACACACTGGTAGTCTTTGACCAGGGAAAGCAATAAACAGACAGCAGTCTTAAAAACATGCTCTTGATCGCTTAATGTGTCTAATCTCCTGAATGCGGTAAAGGAAACTAAGAATATATCATTATAGCTGTCTGTCAAAGGTGCTACTACCTTTGTTTGTAGTGCCTTTAGTATTGTGTCTGACTGTGTTTCAAAGCTAAAATCAGAATTTTATCACTTCAGAAGAATACTGCTTTCTCGTACTTGTGCTAATTTCAGTGATGACACATCGTCAGGGTCGTAAGAGACAGAGTGACTGAATATAATATTTCTCCATGAAGTTCATGCTGGTTCCAAGTGAAAGGTGTCAGAACAACTTTCACTTGTCACTTAAGGAGCTCCGTATGCAGATGTATCATGGTGACACCGATGACATCTTTTCACATTCAAAAGAACCAACAAAGACATCAGAACTGGGAGGTAAGACAACAGCAGTCCAATGAGTGTTTTTTAATGTCACACTGCGTATTTGTTACTCAACTTGGAAACACTCAGAAAGTACAATCTGAAGAGGGTAAGGAAGCAGAGGCTGTACATTGCTTTGCACAAAGTTATCTTGGGAATCCTTTGTTCCTGATGCTTGTCATATAATGCTTACCTAATTATTTTTGTGGACTGTCCACAACCTTTCGTGGAAAGGCATTCACTGACTTGCTTATTCTTGATTTGAGAAGGATTTCTGGTGTTGACTTGATCAGCAAATTCCCAAGAGCTCAATCCAGGCCAGGATCTGTGGGATATGCTGGACAAGTATAATCCAAGCAGGCCCCACTTCACAACTTAAAATACCTATTCTGAACATCCTGGTGCCAGATTTGACACCATACCTGTAGGGAGTCATTGGAGTTGGTCATTGCTTCAACAAGTCAGGTCTTTTTTTGGAAACGAAAGTCATAGACAGTGTTGGGTAGGTGGTGGCGATATAATATTGCACTGATCAGGCATAAGTTTATGTGTAATTAGTGTGTTTGCCACATCTTTACCACTATTGAGGAAATTTTACACAAGGCCAACTAAAATACTGGAGTAGTAATACTACATAATTTTAGTCTATTCTATGTTTTCTGCAGCCTGTATAAAAAAAACCCAGCCCTTTGTTCGGAGAGTCTGAACACTTGGCTTTTGAGAAATGATTCCTCGCTGGAGGTGTGGTTTCTTGTTGAAGTTTTAAATGATTGGATGTGATTTTACTCAATACACATTTGGCTCAATGAAGCTTTCCGTAATGTCTAAACCGTCTTCTTGCACCTACTTTAGTCTCTCAGTATTTGGAAGCATGGCGAACATGGACTGAATGGCTTTCTTCACTTCCTCCACTGCCAGGAGGAAGTGAAGAAAATATATGAAAAATATGTACTTGTTTACATTTTTTGCACAATTTAAGTGACTGACACAGCTTCCTTAATTAGCCTCTAACAATAGAAAGCACCAGTAGGTAGTTCGATAAAGAAATACAAACTGTTGAAATTATGGTAAATATACATTCTAGTCTTATTCTCAGCATATAGTGAGTTCCATGTGCAAAAGAAAAGGGAGCAACCTAAGCCATACAATGTTTAATTGCCCCTGGAGTGAAGGATGAGAAGAGAAAGATGCGACTAAACCAGCCAAAGCAGTCAATACTACAGAGAAGAAAAGCCCCCCTTTTACTTTTTCTTCCTTACTCATTCCACAGCAAGGTTATCAGTGAGATGCAGTGCCAAAGGTCAGACAGGACTCCTCTCTGTGAACCCCTGACCCTGTCGTGACCCCGGGACAATAAGATTCATCAGGCTGATTTTCCTGCTGAGTTCACATAGGTCATCTTCTCTTCAAAGACGCACTGAGCTCCCGGTAGCCACTCAGGTCACTGTTCCTGAAAGAGCCACCAACCGTCCGGCCGCACAGAAAGGATACGCACCGCATAAAAACGAACAAATTCCAGGAAAAAAAGGAGAGAAGAAAAACAAAACAGACAGTGACACACATATTCGGTGGATCTCTGGTGTTTCAGGCTGACAAATCTGCAGAGATCACCCCTTAACCTTTTGGCCGAAGCGGGCCTTATGGGTAATGATGATACTGATGGCTTGACAGCCATCTTACCCGGTGGCCATCTGGAGCAGCTGACATGGTGGCTGATTGAGAAGGAGACTTACCACTGGCCATGAATTGATTTTTTTTCCCTTTTTTTTCCTATGACCCCACCCCTCCACTCAGACTCAGGAGCTCTGAGCAATGTGAACTCTGACCTTTAATAGTTGAACTGGAGGTCACTGTCAATGCCTTTTTCACCGTCTTTATCACATCTGAACAACAAAATATTACCTCGTACCATAATGTCATAAGCAGACGTCTGCTTGGCTAGTTACTGTAATGTATGTTTTTTTCTGGATTAGACATTTTTTAGCTTTTATCTTTTAAAAACTAAAGTAAAACATGTCCACAGAATAATACTAATTAACACCACCAATGTTTTCTCAGTTACTGGTTGGAGTGGAGCAGAGTGGATGATGTGCAGGGCGAGGTGTATATCTCCATATTAACCAGAAAATTAAAAATACTTCTCCATATGTTTTCTTTTTTATTACTCTTTCCTTCTTTCTATTGTGATTCTTCCTCGTCTCCTGTATAGAGCCCAGATTCATGGAGTGCAGAACCATCCTGCCACTACCATGTTTTACTGAGGTGTTCAGGGTGCAGTGTGAGTTTTTCCCTACATGTTCAATGTCGTGAGAAGATATTTAAAAACAAATCTACATTTCGGCATCACTGAACTGGAGGACCTTGCTCCTCACATTTGTTGGCTCACCTGATGATGATCAAGACTTAAATTCTCCAGGCTGAATGACTCTCTGATTGGTGGGTTTGACTTTTGATAAGAACAAATATGGCTGTCTATATCCAGTCTGTCTGACCAAATGACTCCCTTCTTGTGACAGGGAAGTGATCTGATGATCAGGTTTAGTTGGGACTTTTTATGGCCTTTTTCAATAATTCAATTCAATAATTTCCTGCTTTTCCCCCTCATCTGTAAAGTAAAGGAGCTAATAGTTGTCAAGTCAACGGATTCTCCCACCAGAATCCCAGTAGGTTGGTTTTCTGACTGAGTGTTTTCCCATAACTGTAGGTGAACAGCCACATCTTGCTAAGGTTTGAAGCTGTGCCTTTCTCTTTCTATTTCTTGTGTGGTTGGATTGAGAGGGCCTGACTACCTTTGCAAGGTTCTATAAGAACAGATTACCTTCCCTCGATCTCTCTTGGTTCAGTGTCATCCCCTGTGGTGATTTCTCCTTTTAGGAAACCTCTACTTCATAAGTAATACACCACTGATCTTCTGCTGATTGTGCATGTCGAGTGTGTGGAGGAGCAAAACAGGTTGTAACCATTAGCTCTGTTGCAACACCCACTCTCCTCTCTCCTCTGCACCCCCCCCCCTCCAATTGTTGCGACACCTCTAAAATCCAGAACCATCCACGCCCCTTAAACAGACACCTACACATACCACCGCGGCTGTATAGTGATCCCCGTAATCCGACAGGCTCCGGCAGTGACTGATAGCTATTGTTGCGTCGGCAAGCTTTTGTCATCTGACAAAGAGATGTGGTTTTGGCCCTCATCCCTCCGTATCATCCTCTTCCTCATCCTCTCTCTCTTTCTTGCTCTCTCACGGGGATATGCAGGGGCCTTCTGCACCCCTATCATGATGAATGATGGCGTCTCGAGGATTGGCGGGAAGGAAGAGGAAGGTGCTCTCAAAGACTGTTTTCATCCCAGGAAACCAAAGCTTAATGGCGTAAAAAATACTTAAAACGCAGTTTGTTCGCTGTCAAAATCGAACAAACGAACTTGATTAAAACACTGAATGAGACGTTGACTTTACGACACAAGCGTTAACCAGCAACTGACATGTTTTCGCCGCTCAGACAAGTTTAATTTATTTATTTTTTTTGCTCATTTTGCTTGTTTATTATGATAATGAAGTCACAGTGTCGATGTCATCAGGAGAAATCTAGCATTTTGGCCTGGTTCCACTGCTAATGTATGCAAGAGTTGCTCCCCCCCCTTAACGTCTCTGCCAGGGAGAAGCTACTAACCAAAATGGCTTCTAATTGAGCGAACTAGAAACAATAAAAACACAAAGACCTGACATGAGATATATGAGATTCGGTGAACATTTTGTGGAGTTTTAAAATGTAGCTTTGAAATTTGCTCCTTAATATGTTCCTGTGATCACCAAACCACTGAACGATAAAAAAAAAAGGGGGGGGCTTTGTTTTTCTTTTCTTTTCCTTCGTGACAGCAAGGATTTCAATGTAATGAGTGGGAGTGACGGAGCACTACTGACAAGCTTAAAGCACTATAAATGTTAGGACAATGCGAACTGGCAGACTGAATGCGTGTGATTTCGCTCTTTTGAAAGGGAAAGACACATTTTCTTTCCGCTTTCCTCCCTTTCTTTATTCTTTTTTTTTTTTTTCTCCACTCCTGTTTTTTTTGTACTCGTGCCATTTGTCTCAATGGCCCCTCAGTGCACCGTGGGGAATAGCAGCAGCACTTGCGCCATGTGTGAGACAAAGAGAAAGGTCTGTTTCAACACCATCAATCCCGCAATCCCACACAGTGATGAGCGAGAGATAGTCACCATCTGTGGACGTGTTTCTCATCACTTTGCCGAAAAGTAAAAACTGCACCAAGCAAAAGTTAAAAGTGTGAACGCCTCAGTGTGGCGTTTTGTCTAGGTGTTTTGGAGATACCTCCCACTATATTCCGCCTTGCCTTTAGTTTTAAATAGCACGGCATTTGCGGCGCACGTCCACACGCGACATGGTGTTAAGTCTTATTGCATGTTTAAAAACAGTTTTTTCCTTTCCTCTCTCTGCACTTCCGTGTCACTCTGCCTCTGCTGTCTGCTCTTCCCTCATTCCCTCTTTTCCTTCATTCCCTGTCCCTGGCTGCAGCACAGCAGCCATTAGCTTTACAAATCCAGCCTTTGATCTCTGATTTGGGCGGGTGCCTAGGAAAGGAGGGGCACTCCGCATGTGTATGTGTGTTTGTGTGCGGTTGTGTGTGCGCGTGCGAACGTGCGTGTGTGCATCGAGCTGTCTATGTAGGCCATTTGAGGGCTAGCTGGCACTGCAGAGGAGGAGGGTTCATGACCGGTCCACTTCTGCCGAGGTATTACAGAGGGAGTCGATTTCCAGGGAAGAGGCCATGATGATAATGCCTGTTCATTTGCATTTGTACTGAGCGAATAAGCAGCCTAATGGTTTAAATATAACTCACTCATGGCTCACTCCTAACACCGGTTTCTTGTCCTCAGACCACAGTCTGTCTAACACCCTACCCTGCAAGATGCTTTCCCTTCACTTACCTTACCCTTCACAGACTCTTGTTCGGTCTCTTAGCGCCTCATCTGTGAGGGAGCGTCTTCGTTCCACGGTTACGTGTCCATGCGCTACATTACCAGGCTCAAATCACTTCTTAGGTCTTTGATAATTGTGAAGGAATTTAAATTTGTCATAGACAGCTGTTATTATGCGTGCCAAATGTGTCTGTCGCGGGTCATTACCATGTCCTTTGAGTACTGACTTAGGTTTTATTGGTTTGTTCTCACTGAGATGTCTTAGTCTTTTTACAGGAAAAAACTTTACTGACTTTACTGTAATCTTCATAAATGTATGATTTTGAGTGTAATTTGATAAAAAAAAATGTTTTGGCAGTTTTAGATTGATTTAAGGACTATATCAACATTTGAGATTTTTAGTAGTACTGGACGGATTGATTGAAATGTTGATAATGTCGATACCAAGTCGGTATCATCAGCTTACTAGCGTGATAAGATCAATACTTAAGATTCCCTCTTAATTTTTTTATTTTTGTATTGTAGCGGTTCTACCTCAAAGATATTTTTTGATTGTCACCTGAATGATTTGAACAGTAATTTTCTTTTCAGTTGTTACAGTTTAAGTTAATATATTGAAGTATTTTGTTGACACCTATAAACTTTCTACATTTCTGTTTTCTAAAGGAAAAAACTGGAAAATACCAAAATGTCAGATGTTTTATATGTCAAACTTAAGTAAAAAGTATCGGTATTGGCGATACTGACCCTTTATTTTCTTGGTATTAGATCAATACCAAAATATACAGTATCGCAGACGTCAATACTCTAAAACAAGTGATCACATCTATAAAAGATAGCTCAATTAGTTGAGTTCTTGAGTTTCAGACTTAAGCTGTACTCAAGCAAATAGCAGATTGGCTGAATGTACTTTTCTAGTCATCCTGACACTATCTCACTCACTAACGTCCATTCATCCATACATCGATACACAGATAAGTATCTTGCCCAGGAGCTTACAAAATGCAGCAAGAGGAAGTTGAAATCAGACCCACAACTTTTGAATGGCAAGACGAACGCTGTCCTCACTGACCCAAAATAAAGACTTCAGACGTGACTTGGACTCGTGATTGGAGCTTCAAGGCTTATATTAACTTTTTGCCTCATGCAATCAGGAGATGATGCAAGCTGGTGAATAAGCTACAGTCTGCATCTCTGACAGGTGAGGCATTACATGCCATGTTATTGTTTGAATGGATGCACTTGATTTACTAGCTGGCGATTTTCACAAACTGAGTGCTGTTGACGGTTAACAATCTGTTCATGTTTGCCGTAGATTCATAATTTTAACCGTGCAGATGTTAAACTGAACTCAGTATTGAATCAATTTGGGTTGCATCAGAAAAAAATTGAACTTATTCGCTCGCTATCAAGATACCTGCATCAGAACCGACATGATGCTCAAGTGGTTTATGATGCACTTGAGCATCATAAATAGCACTTCCTATTTTGTTTGATTGGAAATCTGATTAGATTTATTTTCCACCCTATCAATTTTCAGTAATTAAAAGCAGCTCATCAGAGGTTTTTGAATATCAAATTAAAGAGAGTTGATTTAACAATTCTGTTTTCCTGTTACACCCTAATCATATTTATTTTAACATTTACAAAAAACATAAAGTTTAAGTACCCAGTTCTAATAACTTTGTCTCCATACTGTCAAATTTCAGTAGAACAACTTGATCTGTAACTTTGCACATGAATACTGAGATAAATTACCAATGATCAGTTATAAAAACAGACTGCATATGCTAACATTAGCCTAGCATGTTAGCTAGCATAATCAGGAGGGAAACAAATTGTTTCTTGACCACTGTGGGCTTATGTTTCTATATCCTCTAGTCCTAGTAAAAAAAATATGAAAATATTAATCATTGACTAATAGTTAGGGAGAAATATTGAATCCATGTTGAAGCCTGACATTTAAATTATCCAAAAAGTGGACGGAGACCTGCATGTTGAATCAACGTTAGATTATGTCTTTAAAAATATTTATGGCTATATAACCTTTATGGCTGTCAGAACAACAGTCTGCTCATGGAAGAACAACCTCCATGAGGTTAAGTCTTGTATTTTATGAACCAGGGAAACTGTGAGCTGGGTTAACTTAAGCTTGACTCTTGTTTGGTTGACTTGGGTTTGGGTCTCCTTGGTTGCTTGGGATACCTGCCGCATTCTCTGATGCAAAACAAAGCCACTTCTTGACAGACTCGCTGTAGTCCTGGTCAGCCAGCTTTGGTCAAACTGCTGAGCAGCAACGGAAAAACACAAAAATAAGAATGAGGAACATGGAGTTTTTAATCTGATTCAATTTTTCATCCTCTTTAGTTGAACACCAAGATGGCTGCCACAGAATACACACCCACATGGAAATAAACGTTTCAGCAGTACGTTGATGCACAGAATGCTCACATTTGCACACTCTGTAGCTAAAATAGAAAGGTTAAGGAATAACTTAACAAGAATTAATCCTTGCTTGTGTAGCATGATGATGTTCTGTGGAAACTGGTTAGGACGAAATATCTCTTACCATTAAGAGATAAAGATAGCAGCTGATATTGTGCATTATTTGTTTTGCTTAAGACCTATCAAATCTCCCACAATAGCACACATATAAAGGGTAAATTTACACCCAAAAAATTTGAGAAATTTTCTAGAAAAAGCAGGGAAATTTCAGATTTGGAAAAGTTGAAAATTTGTTAGAGAACACTGAAATTTTGAGATTAATCTCAGAATTTTTACAGAAATAAAGAAAATTTCTGAGTTTGAGAAGTTGAAAATTTGTTGGAGATAACCCAGAAATTTTGAGATTAATCTCAGAAATTTTCTAGGAAAAAACGTGGAAATTTTCAAGTTTCAAAAGTCAAAAACGTTGGACTTTTCTAACTCTAAGTTCCATGTTTTTTCTAGAAAATGGAATTTTTTTGGTGGAAATTTAGTCCTTTTGTTTCCATCTACAATCACCCTAATACGATGCTTTGCTCATGAAGTTGTATGAGTTGAGACATACATCTTCATCCATCCAATAACAGATACAAATTTCCATCAGATTTCCGTGCTTGAACACCGTCGACCATTAGCGGCCTGCATTTTGGAAGAGCAGCACCTGTCCTCCCCATGCTCTCCTCTCTCCTCTCGTACATCCATCTGTTCATCATCCTGGCCTTTTCTCCTCCTGTTCTCCGCTTCTCCTGAAAAGTAATGAATGGCTTCCCTCACTGCGGCGAATTCACCTGTTTCTGCTTCATCCTTCCTCCGCCGCATTAAGTGGGGATTTATGGAGGCGGCTTCCCATTGAACAAAACCATTTGTCTTCCAGTTTGGTTTAACAGCACTCTTTATTCCCTGCAGATTTAAGGATAGCAGGCCAGGGGTAGGTTGGTGGGGTGGGGGCAGTGCCATTAAGGCCTAAGGCCCTCCCAATTTTGCTCACGTTTACGTGGCGAAGGCAAACAGCCCTGAGCAGTCTGCTGCTAAAGAGACCTCTGTGAATAGATAGACACCTGATGGATCAACCATAGTGCTAACTGATGCAAGAACATCATCCCATTTCAACCGGTTTAGCTTTGCATTTTAAAAGCAACTTGGAGTGCTTTGAAAAAATATGTATGCCCTTTCAACTTTTCCTCTTATTCAATTTTATTTGGATTTTATGAGAAGTGCGGTGAGCATGTGTTTGACCCCATGAGGAAACAGCCATTATTACTACCTTTCATTGCAATTACAGCTCCAAGCACATCCAAGCACTGAAATGTTTGCCTTTTCTTCTTTGTGTCCTAGTTCAAGTTCAGCCAGAATAAACTTGAGCATGTTCCAGTTCAATTGGACAGCGGGGTCTTGGTGAGTTTGAGCTCTTTCATATTTTTTAGCGATGGGTTGAACGGGGTGATTTTCAAAGTTTGCCATAACTTTTGCCATAACTTTTCCCTAAATTTAACTCCTGACCTATGTGGGGTCCTCTTGGTCCTGATGATGCTCTTTGGCTCATGCTCATATTCTAACACCCTCTCAACCCTAGACATAGACGTCTAGGCATGTGTAGACGAATATCAAATTTTTATGTGGTTCAGCATTTCATCCACACAAAAACTCAATTTGATATTACTGCAAATGATTATTGATAAAAACTCCAACTAAAGTGGAGACATTAACCAACTCTGTAGTTGCATGTGTACATGAGAAAACAGAGGTTTAGGTCCCTGTGCATTACAGGCTGTAACAAATGATGCGCCAATATATCCACATACTTGTTTTGACATAATTCCCAGTCAACATTGTCTTGTGTTTTATTAACGTTCTATTCTAATAAGATATTTAAAAGTATTTCTACCTTCTGTATGTCTGTCTACACAAATGAACATCCTGGCACCATGTTTAATTCTTAACAGGAAGTTGTGGTTGTTTTGAAGCATTCTGATTGACCGACGTAGGCTTTAGCTTTGCGCTACACCACCTATGGGTTTGGCATATTTAAAAGGCACAGGTCAACCAGAAAAAGTTGCTGCAAAGACATTTGTTTCTAAAAGTCCTTTATAGAAATTAAAGCAGCAAAAATGGTGGTGTTTTGTAATTATTTTTGTGGCAGTAGATTTTATTTTATTTTTTTAATGCCAGCGACTGTGTCATATAGCTGCATTAGCGTCTCATTACTTTGGAGATAAGGGAGAAGATTCCTTAATGCCTCTTGACAGGCCATGATGTAATTACACAGTGTTTGTTGCGAGTCTACATGATAATTTGTGTTTCCAAGGGATCTGTCATGCGCTCGGGACGCTGGGTACATAAATGATTCAACCCCTCATAAATGTCCTGATTGAAAGCAAAGCTGTTGCCCGAACTCCAACTCCAGCATCTCGTCATCACCGTACCTTGTGGCCTTAAAAACAAAAATTCAAAAATAAACACACACAACAACAACAAAAACAAGAAGAAGAAGAAAAGCACACGCACACACATCACAGCACACTGGCTTGGCACCGTGAGGCAGAATTATGCATGAAGCTGTGAGAAAAGCTTACCTTTCACTTCTTGCTCTCTAACCGCGTGCGCGTACGGAGGGGCGATCGAGACGGGGACGAGCGTGATGCGGGAGAGAGAAAGAGAGAGAAGGAGAGTTTAGCGTGTGTGTGAGATTGCGCGGCGGATCCCCAGAGGCCACAATTGTTGTTGAATTTACCCATTCCCACCCTCTGAGCTCGACCTAACAAGGCTGCGCTGCATCTGCATGGGGGCCGTGGAGTTTATGTACACGGCGGAGGCTGTTTGAGAACGGCGTGTGAGCAAGTTTGGGGGCGTTGATTTTTCCCTTTATTTTTTTTTCTTTCTCTCTCTTTTTTTATTTTGTTTTGGACTATCTGTTTTGAAATCTGTGCGGTGGGCAGGCGATATTAAAGGCAGAGCGAGGTGTTCCTGCGTAGCCGCCGGGCCCGTTGCGCCGCTCCAGCGTTCAGACTGTGACCCCGGCCTTCGGGTGTGTGTGTGTGTGTGTGTGTTTGTGTGTGTGTGCGTGTGCGTGTGTGTGTGCGTGTGTGTGTGTGTGTGCGTGCGTATGTGTGTGTGTTTTCATTCTCTTTGTACACACTCCCAAAGATGTTTTTGCTCTCCTCCACTTTCCTCCTCTCTTTTCCTCCCTCCCTTCCCTTCTTGTCTTTCTTACAGAACAGAGCCCCAGATACTAAAAATCGCCCCTGGTTTATTTGGCCTGTCTCAGTCTCTCTCTTTTTTTTTGTGTCTCCGTTTTTGCCAGTGTATATCTCCTGATTTTCTTTCCTCTTGTCTCCTTTTCTTTTTCTCTTGTATTTATCTTCAGCAAATGCTCTCACTTTTGCGATCAATACCATTTATTTATTTTTTATTTTTTTGCTTGAAGATCCTGGGGCCGATGTGAGAGGCGCCGGGGGATTTTTGAAGTTAAAATGCTAAACATGTTAAACAGCAAAGATGTTTTGAACATTTGGGAATCATCGGAGGGATGTTAAATGTCTGATTTTTTTTTTTCCCCCTGGCCTCCAGCTGCTTACTGTACATGCATCCGATGTTATAGCTTTTTAAAAGCTCTCTTTGATCTTCCTGTAATGTTTTATATCATATTTTTTACATCCTGCATTTAAATCCATTAGTGAATCACTAAATCAGGGATCTAGCAGCTGCATTTAGAAAAATGAACGTGTGATATGCATATTTTCCTATTTACAAATTTACTTTGAAATCAGCTTGCTTCATTTAAAAGCAACACAGAACCACTTCACACTTGATGGGAGATTTTTCCTCCCCCCTTGATTTGTGCAGAGACTAACTTACTTTTTGAAATTAAAAGTTTAGCGCATCAACAACTGTCCGTGGTGGGATTTTACAGATCACAGTTTGTATATTTATGATCTGAGGGAGTTTATTAAAGCCTCAGATTAAACGTGTCATCCTGAAACCAGGCAGTGTTTTGCAAAAGTATTCACTCCCGTTCAAAGTTCTCACATTTTGGTAAAGTTACAACCATGTCGGTGTCTTTTAGTTAGAATTTAAACGATGTATGAACACAGAATGTGCATAATTTGAACATGTAAGAGTTTTTTCTTGATTTAGAAAGAAACATCTTCAAAGTGTCATGTGCGTATGCCAGGTTCTTGAGTTGCTGCAAGTCTTTCTGGGTATGTCTCTATCAGCTTTGAAAACATGAGCCCATTTTTCTTTCCAAAAACTCTCAATTTCAGTCAGACTGGTTGAAGAGACATCAAAAGTATTGCTCTGCTGGATTTAGTGTAGGTCCAGACTTCGACTAGACCACTTTAACATGAGTATGCTTTAATATAAACCATTTATTTGTTTACGGACCCTTACCCCACAATTACACAGTAAAAAAATATACACACACACACACATATTATATATATATATATATATATATATATATATATATATATATATATATAATTTTTTTTATAAGAGGCCTTTTATCTTCACATTTATTGTGTCAATCTGTCATCAAAATGTCCAACAGGACACATTAGGACCTTCTCGTTGTGATGTCTCACATTATTCAAAGGTCAGAGGTTAGGATTACCTCTGACCTGTGAGGGACCTTTAAAATGTAAACCGCTTAGCTTTGTAAAATATTTGACTCATAAGGCATTTATGAACATATAAGCCGACAATGACACATAATACTGTGGCACAACATATATTTATCTAAGGCTCATTGGGTAGAGAATTAACCAGAGACGATCCTCCATCTGTTGGCGTTTCAGTATTCACCCATTCACATATTCATGGATTTTTCTGTGGAATGCAACTCCAAATTATTTGTGGAAAACTTGCCTATTCTAGATAATATTTTCCATAGAGGAATTCTTAAATATTGGGAAGCTGAAACACGAAGGCACAGTGCCACTCGACACATTTTGAGCTGGCGTTTGCAAAGGCACCATTTATTTTCCTTTGGGACTGATTGGCTGTACCCCCAAGGAAGCAAGGGACACTGTTCGTATTATCTTCTGCTGCTAAGACTGTTTCCACTGTCCACATGAATGCATGTTAAGGTTTGTTTGGTGTTTGAAATATTAAAACATGATCCCCCTAACCTCCGGCGTTCAATTGTTGTGGCAAAATGAATTTTGGGCATTTTTAAAGTACAGAATTATTTTTTTCCCCAACAATTTTTAAGACATGAATCCCCACCATCTTGAATTTTACTCAGGAAAACCTAAAAAGAAAGAAAAAAGTACGGCACAGCCGGAAAACTGTAAGAATTTCTTTTTGTTATCATCTGTGATCATCCGCTTTCCACACCACACACACCCTCCTGCTAATTCTTGACTTTTCAGCACCTGTTTGTTGCACTCCTATGGTCAGATGGACAGGTGGAAGGCTGCTTCATCCCTGATGACTGTCATCATCATTGTCTGTCTGTCCAACCGGTGTTGACGAGCCAGAAAGGCAGCGAGCCAGGAAGCCAGAAAGCAGAACTGGAAGCAAATGCAAATTTCCCCGGCGCCCCGTGCTGGAGAGTAACTGCAAAACTGAAAACATGCAAAACTAAAATATGTAAAATAATATGGGGGAAATAGATGAGATTTCAACAAATGGGTGCAATAGCCTCATCAGTTACAAACCAATTACAATTTAATGGATTTACTTATTAAAATGAGTGATATGCTAAGCACAGATCCATTTTGTGACTAATTTGGGATCTCAGGAATGAGAACAGCAGTGAAAATATTTCGTTTGGGCTCTTTTACCGGAGAGCAAATGCAGCCAGTAGATTAAACAAAATAGAGGCAGCAAGAACTTGCGCACTGTAGTTTAAAATGTGTATAGACAGCATGGTGTAGTTCAAGTCAAGTTGATGCAAATAGACTGCTTACTGACAGTCTTTTGAGATGGAAAACTTTAGGTTACAACAAAAAGTAATTTATTAATAATCTTGTCTTCTGTTCTCTTTTGGATTTTATAGTGAATAGAACAACACATATCCATCAACTTTTATTCAAAATCAGATACGGGTGCAACCAAATCTGCATTTTGTTGACTTATAAAACTAATAAAAACCAAACAGAGCAAACAATTTTCAAATCCTGTTCTTGTAGAAAAAGTATTTTTTTAAATCTCATTATTGTGGCCTTCCAGGACTTTTGACGTGACGATTTTGGCCCACGGGACAAAAGGTTTGGACATCGGTGGTGTACTTCAATTGAAAAGCTCACCAAGGACACATTAATAAAGTTGTGCAAATTTATATCTTCAAATTGTAATCTAGTCTGATCAGTGATCATTTCGACTGAAGCAATCCGCCCTGAGCAGCACAAAAAGAGAAGCTTTTAATAATCAATACTCTGTAATCGACCAAATACACAGAGCTCTTTTCATGCTGTTTCAACATAGTATAAACCTTGGTACTTGAATCTGATGGCTGTTTTTTAGTGCCTGTTTTTTGTCTTTTTTAGCTATAGAACATCAGTCCAAATATTTTTGCAGCCCTCCTGCTGTGACGGCTACAACTCCTATTTAAGGTGGGACTGGAGGCAATGCCAGGCCATGTTTGAGGAAAGCAGTCACTTTCAAACCGGCTTTACTGATATTTCTGAAAAGAAAGGCAAAATTATTACAGACACGAAACTTTAAACCATTTTTAGTATCTCGTGTTAGCTCTTAGTGCATCAATAAAAACCGGAGCATCGATAAAAACACACTCTTTGAGTGTTTTATTTTGGACTTCTTAAAGGCTGGCAACATTTCCAAATCAAGCAAGTTCCATAACAGACATAAAATTTAAGCGGATAAAACGGAGCAACTTTCCTGAACTCTGTTCAGCTTTCCAGGTGTTTGCTGAAAGTCTCAGGGCCTGATCTACTAAAGGTTTGCTTGGTACGATGTGCAAACCTGATGTAGAAACAACGTACAAGCATACGCTGATCATCAGAAAGCGCAAAATACTGGGAAGGGGATTTGTAAATATGACAATATATTAAACTATAATTATTAAACCTGAACCAGATTGATACTGAAAATGGGTGACATTGTGTCTCTCCGTCACTCAGTGACAGCATCTGCACTGAAGAGCGTCATCGGTGTAGCTCGATCACTCTAACATGTGGTGTTGAGTTTCTTGGTCTCGAAAGGGTCGCCTTTCGAGACCAAGGAACTTAGAAATTAGCTGATTACTGTCAACAGATGATTTCTCGGTTCATTTCTAAATTACATTACCCCACAAATCTGTTTGTAACAGTTACTCGTGCTTGGAGGTTTGGGGAAGTTTAGTTGTTGAAGATCCGACGTCACGTTTATGGAAAACAAATCTCAATAAAGCCGCACAAGTCAAGCGACAAAAATTAAAGACCGCTGTTTGGACTTGCCTGGCAGCACACTATGACCACAGCATGTCATTCTGACCTTAAATGTCTCACGGCAGTAACACATCAGTTATCTAAAAGTAAATTCAGTGTAAATAAGTTTATGTAATGTTCGTAATTACATGTGTGCATCAAGGCATCAGATTGTATTTGTTCACCAGCTCATTTTCACATCCTCCAAATGATTAATGCAGTCATATCAGGTGTAAAAATAATGCAATTTCTTTCAATTTTGTGCTGATAAAAAAATAATAATTTTGAAATAGAATCACTTACAATTAGCAAGGCCGTGATGCATTCTTTGCAAACATTGGTAGTCACTATTTTATGATGGGTGCAAAGAACTTTCTCTCCTTGTATAATACAGTAATATTGCAGGAGCAAATGAAGTAAGAGGTAGGAGTTCTTCCTCTCATCTATTTTTGTCCGTTCATATGAGTGGAGGCAACAGGTCTGGAAGGGAAACCCACACATTCATCTCACTGGAAGAACACTTTCCAGTGAATCCTTTGGCATTGCAAAATCAGAAGAGATGTGTACTCCTTTCAGTGAGTTGTGGTTGTCCTATCAGCGGAATATGTCCAAAAAAACAACTCATGAGTTATTAACAAAAGGAAACATGAACATGCTGTAAATACCGAGTGAAACACAAAATAACCTCGTGTATATTCAAAAAGGATGCAACCGAACATTCTTTTTGTTTTGGTTCATGTAAAATTGGCCCCAGCTTTATCTCTAAAGAGAACAACTAAATTACTCACAGTCGTAACAAAACCTTTCGAAGCACAAAGAGAAATGTGATTTTGAGGAAAACGACACTCCGTAAAGAGTCTCCATAATTGTTTCTGCAGGATCCACGTGTGCGCATACGGCTCTGCTTGCATGCAGATTATTTATAACCTTTTTTTTACTGCATGGACCACAAGACAGATGACAGAGGTAAACATCAAACCTCTTCTCTTGATGGTCGCCACGGTGATCTCTGTGAATATTAAACACGGAGTTTGAGAATGTGACACCGTAAGTTATGTAGTGAGGAACAAAGAGACGTGAAGGAATGAAGGTAGTGGGGGGGGTTGTAGCGGGGGTAAGAGAGGCAGATGAGACGGAGAAGTGACGGGAACGAGGGAAGAAGAAGAAAAAGAGAGAGAGAGAGAGATTCAGGCATCAGTGCTTTTCCTCCAGGTGTCTTTGGCCTGCATGATTTCATCTGCGCGGCCATAATAAACTTCCTTAATGAAATAAGTAATTAACATATTATAATTGTGCAGCGGATGATTTTGACAGAGATCATTTTCCATATCTAATGCTATGCTAATTTAATCTGTTCCCCTCCTCTGCCCGACACGACCCTTTCTATGATTAAGTTTCATGGCATCTCACTTTCGCTTTTCCTCACCTCTTCCCTTTTTTCTTTTCTTTTCTTTTTCTTTTTTTTACCCCCTCTCTCCCTCTCTTCGCCACCCTTCACCTTCACCCATCCGTTCTCTGCTTTTACTTCCTCTCTCCGTCTCCCGCTCTCCCTCTCTCCGGTGATGGATTGACTCCTCGGCAGAGGTTCAGGGCCTTGTTGTTGTGGAGTTGCAGGCAGAGGGACGTGCACAGATGGCGGGGGAACTGGAGGCTGGGGGTGGAGGCCTGGATCTGTATGTGTGGTCTGATCTCTCTCTCTCACTCTCTCTCCACCCTCCGCCTTCTCTGCATGGAAAAAAATAGGAGAACATGGAGCAGGAAGCGTAGGAGGTGGGGGTAACAGCGCTGATTGAAATATAGCCATAGGCTGGTGGTCATGTGGAGTTTTCTGGCCTTGAGTTAGGTCTCCTGTACTTACAGTTTGGAACAAGCACGCGTATATCCAATGAATGGAGTTTCAAAAAGGCTAAAATCAAAGAGTGTTATACATACGCTGGAAAAAATAGGGTGTTCGCACCGCCTTAAAAAGTCTTAGATTCATGATGTAGATCTAAAAATATCTTCTTTTTTTTAAAGGTAAGTTAATCACAGGTCTTACATGTTCTGGTGGCCAGGCTTTTTTTTCTTGTGGGATTTGAGTCATGGCAAACATTTGAGTCATGTTTGTTATGTGACTCGAGGTGGTTGAAGCGAGTGGCAACTAGCTGCTAGTATAGCACTAGCTAGCTAGCAAAGGTATATTAGCAAGATACATTGTTTCTGGTTCCTTTAGTGGAAACAAAGAGAGGAGAAAAACTAGCTAGCAGGCTCACGTTTTTGCGTCTATCATGGTTTTATTCTATTGCCAGACAATGTTTGCCATTGACAACTCTTTGCCATTGTATCACCTGACAACCCATGCGTTGCTACATTCGTTAAGGTTGTTAGTCTTACACGTTTATGACATGATACTGGTTTTAAATTTGAAACCCTGTTGAATGGCATACAATACAAATATTGTAATATGCTATGTATGATGCAGCATAATCCAGTTCGGTTTGGCTGCATTTGTTTTTATTTTCCAACTTTTTCATTAATGAAAAATAATTTGGAAGAGTCACTTTTATGAGCAGATGGTTGTAATAATTTGCCCCTCAGATTCATTTTAATCCATATGACAGTCTACGAGTCTCTCGATGCTGCTGCCTTTTCCTGGTTCTTTATTGGTTCTGATCTGTAACGCCAACTTTGATAGGCTCCCGATTTGTATTCCAAGGACTACAACGCATAAGAGAAAAAATTTTCACCATGTTCCTTCATTCAAGGCAGAAGTATTGATTTAAACAAAAAATATTGATATTATAAGTTAATATGTCAGTTATTTTCAAGGAGCTGAAAATGAAAGGAAACAATAGGAAGAAAAAAATTTTTTTCATTATTTTCAGAGCAAATTATGAAAAAATGTGACTTTTCTCATTTTGAACTGTTTGATTTTGTGATTTGCTCAATGCAAATAGATGGAGCTGCCTGAGTTAGAGGTCTTCATTTGTTATTCATATAGGTAATCTTCCCATCTTTAGTGTCCTCCCAATACCATTGACATGTTAGTAAACTAGCATTAGGTCATTAGCATGCTACGATTAGCTTTGATTTGAAGCGCAACAGGAAAACTGTTCCAGTCACCTTTAGAAAAGATAAAAAGTAGAATACTACCCATCAACACAAGATCAGATTTCTATATTCAAATCCCAACAGCATGATTATGTAATCATTTTCTGAATCTGTATTTGAGCTAACATAAAGGAGATTGGAAGTCCTCTCTAATTATAAAGTGTTAGCAGAGCAAGAAATGTTTATATTTGTTGATTCATTTGATACTTCAAAGATTTAGATGTGAGATGTATTTTATTAGAGTTTCTAAGTGCTTAAGTCATGCATTGTCGATGAGACATGATCAGCAGGCGGGACTCTGGGAAAACGTTGCGGTCCTCCGTGTTCCACACGGTTTCTGACAGAAAGCAGCGAGACATGGAGGGAGGTCTTGAACGAGACGAAGGGTCGGATGTGAAGAGTGGGAGGCAAGGGACGAATGAAACCACCCAGCTGTGGTTTGATCCATCCCGTGTGATGGCAGGACCCTCTTCTCTCACTCCATTTCTTTAACTCTCCGAGTCCCCAAAGTCTTTCCATCCGCTGGCTTTCCAGAGCAGAAGGAGTTATCCTCTGGGGACTCTCCAATTTCTGTCACCCATGAAATGATGCACACAGCACAGCCCAGTTCGAAAAGCCCCCACCGCCACCGCATCGCACACCAACACCCACTTTTTCTTCCCCTAAATCCACAACTTAAGTACACAGAGAAGAGGATTCCCACCTTCCACCACTGGAATAAAAACGCAGTCCCTGTTGATTTCTGCATCCACGACTTCTGGCTCCTTGGAGTTTTTATTATTGAAGGAAGATGTTGTTCTATTGGGTTTTGCGTCATTTTCCCGTTGTCAGCACTCAAATTCAGTTTTTCTGAAAATGTGATTATACAAAACTAAAAGAAAGTGTTTTTCCTACAGAAATGATTTGCAGTGGCCTACAAACTCATTGAATAAACTGCTGACTTTATGGTTTTTGGAACAATCCTCATAATGGAGAAGCCACCAAAGGTCATTAGTAAAAACAGCTGGCCGCATATTAATAGAAAGTTGAGTGGAAGGGAAACAATTATATCAAATTGACCTCATACATCAGTGGTAACTGCAGCCCCAAAAGGGTTGTTAGGCAAAGCAGAGGTGTGTGATACTGTATATTTTGGTAACGATCCAAGTAAATAAGGCTCTTATTTCTGATACTGATTCTGAAACTGATACGATACTTTTTATTGAAGCTTGATATATCATCAAACCTCTGACATATAGGTGTTTTTCCCCTTTGGATTATTTTGTTCAAACCCATGACAGAATTTGAACAAACTTTATAGGCATCTACAAATTTTTTTTGAATGCCATGCTAACACGATTTGTGTAAATTTTCCTAAAATATAGTGCAAAAAAATGTTTTGATGGCAAATCAAAACACTATCTTATCTGAGGTAGAGTTGAGAAACTACAATGCAAGCATAAAATTTCATGTTGGAAAGTAACAATCTTATATTGATCCAATACTGATACCGACTTAGTATCGATATGATCGATACTTTGGAACGATCTGCCCATATTGTGTCAATATACTGCGCTGTAAAGTGCACTGACATACTTTTCAGTAGGTTGAAATGTGCAGTGTCAAAATATTTCTGTGAAACTGAATCTTGGATTTTCATTAACTGGCCACAATTATCAAAATAAACAGAAGCAAAAGCCTTAAATATCTCATTTATTTTTGGAATTGAACTACTGATTATGTTAATATGCATCATATTGCAGATGGCTACAGCTGTCAGGACAGAATAAGAAAGGGAATTGGTGAGCATGAGCAGAAAAGAGCAGTAAATTATGCAAAAGCTGTATTCTGTTAAACAATTTCTCTTTTTCTAAGTTGAATGCACAGGAACAAAAGACACATAAATATTGTAGTGATAGAGGCCGAGCCTGCCTGTATTCTCAGCTGCACACTCGTGTGTGTGTGTGTGGGCGTGTGTGTGCGTGTGTGTGCGTGTGAGAATATGTGTCAGAGAGGGAGGTCAGGTGGGGCAAACAGAGGATGAGTAATGTGAACGAGCGCAGATGTGAACATGGCCAGCAACAATGAATGAGTGACAGGACACATGCCACTCGATAATGAGAGGTTCACACCTGCATCTTACCCTCTCCTTTCCAACACCATGAAACACCCCCACACACACCCGCACACACACACAGACAACACCCAGTCTAACGGACCTCTATCCTTGGAGCTCCAAATGAAGGTTAAAACCTTTCCCAATGACAACTCCTCCATTCTGGCCAAGGCATGGGGATAATAACGAGACAACATGCAGCAAAGCACAGTTTGGAGCACTGAGTTCGCTGTTTTACAAGTATGGAAAGGTCAAAGTTTTAAATGTGGATAACGAGGGTGCTGAGAATGAAGTCCATTGTAAGGCTAGGATATTTTTAGAAGGTTAAAATGATTTTATAACCAAATTAGAGTTACAAATAGGAGTCACATATTTGATTCTTATCTGTAAGTGGTATTTTTGTTATATATATAGTTTTATTACATAACAGTTTGTTTTCTCTGTGAAAGCTAAATGAAATGAATAGGGAAGCACGTCAGTCACATCCTCATTTAGACTCTACCAAAATCACCTCTGCACATTTTTAACGGCAAACCGCTCCAATTTATCTCCAATTACAGGAACAATCTCATATAATCAGAGTAGAATTTTAATAGCATAACTTCTTATTCAGCACAAATCTTATTCAACAGAACAGAACATGCACATGATGGCAAAATGTTCCTTATCTAAGATGTACCAGGGGTGTCCAAACTTTTTGTCCTGTGGGCCAAAAATCGAGGCAAAGTGCAAGAAAAAAAAATTCAGTTCACATTGGTCCATTTATACAACAACAATTTGCAGTTGTTTTGTCATCATGAAGAAAATTTTGATCTATCAAACCTATCAAATCTAGATCTAGCTATAGATCTGTGAAAAAGTTTTTAACCCTCTGACCTCTGCCTTCCTGCAAATTCCTTCTGTTTTTGCTTTCCAGTCACACCTAAATGCTTTGGATCATCAAACTAATTTTGAAACCAGACAGACATGAACTAATTATCTGACATTGTTAATTTAATTTTAAAAAACAGAAAAGCTGTTCAAGTCATGAAAAAGTAGTTGCTCCAGTTTTTTTTTTTTTTTGGTAGTTGTTAAAGTATAGTAAATAAAATTACATTTATCAAGAAATTTAAAAATACAAACCTGTTCTAACCTGTTCTTTCTACTGTCTTGCTTCATATTTCTCATGACTGAAGCAGAATAATCTGTAGTATCGAATCATGACTTGTTTTTCCTGCTTTATTTTAATATTTCTTTGGCTCCAAGTATTATTAGTTTTTGTCTTGTTTAGGTAGTCTCCATACCCGAGTGTTATGCCCTCCCCCCGCCACTATCCTTCCATGATTGTCTTTATTTCCTCCACCTGCGCTCCATCAGCCAATGTCAATGGGTTTAATATGGACGTCTCCTCCTGTGGACTTTTTCAGTCTGTTTTGGTTTGGTCAGGGTAAGACATTTGTTAAAATCTTTCAGTTGTCTGACTTTTGCTCTTACCTTTTTGTCAGTCATTCAGCTCCTCAATCACAGCTTATTTTAGACAAATCATGTCACATTAAACCCCCCCTAAACATGTCCTACAACTTTACATCCACTTTCCAAAATAAAACGTAAACGTGTTCAGAACAAAGGCGAGTGTGTCTCTTTTAGTCTGACGAACATCCAGAGGGGAAAATGAAAAGGCCCGGAGCCTTTTGAGGTTCCGAAATACTTAAAAATGAAAAATGTCTTTGGCTGCGTCTTTTAATTCATTAAAACAAAAACATTGTTCAGCATTTATGTCTGCAAAGTTGAATCACAGCAGTGCGTGCACAAGAGAAACATAATTTTAAAACATAATCGCAGCAATAAAATGTCTAAGTGAAGAGATAAACAAGGTTAAAAGATCCAATCCACAACTCTTAGCTTACAGTTCCTTAAAAAGCATTCATACCCTTTGAGCTTTTGTACATTTTGTCACGTTTCAGCTACAAATGTTGGTGTATTTTAAACTAACTCGGGAAGTGTTTTATGTGAACTGTAACCAGTATGATCCATTGTTTACTTTTCTTTTTACCTCTGAAAATCTGAAACATGTAGTGTGCTTTTGTATTCAGTCACTGCTTCTCGTTTAGAAGTAATCAATTTTACCTCCACATAATTTAGTCTGTGTACTTTTTTTATTGTTTGTTTGATGTGGAAGAGATACAAGAAACGTACAAAGAGACAATCTGATGCCTTCATCACAAGGTTTGTAGCTAATTTGCGACACCCGTCCCCATACGGACCTTTAACTGTTGGTTTAAATGAAAAGTTCAAATCAATCTAAAATGTACTTTTATTATTCATTTTTGATTATAAAATGATCTGAAAGGATCTAAACTACCTTGTTAAAGTGAAAATATTTAACTGGAACAGATCATTTTAACATAAAATTATGAAAAAATTATCGTTTTCAGGATCAAAAAGAGATATGAAGTGTATTTAAAATGACCAAATCAAAACGATTAACTACACTTTAAAATATAGCAACACATCCAGCCAGACGTGTTGTTGGAGTACATTGGTAAAAACTGAACAGCAAAAAATGTTCACCACGCATCGCCATGAACGCATCATGTGAAGCACGGTGGTGGCAGCATTATGCTGTGTGGCGGCATTGCCAATACAGGGTAAGGGAAATGTGAATGCAGATTTACGTCAGGTGTAATGTCTTTCACTTCATAATTTGTGAAGCACAAGGAAATTCCCCATAAAATGCATTGAAGTGAAAAAATGTTCAAGGAGTAATCAAAGCTTTTATGAGGTACTGTACTGATACAGTAGGTACAGGTTGAAAAAATATTCTACAGATCATTTTCTATGAACAATGTCATTTAATAGATTGTGTTTCCCTGTATTTCTTGCTCAACCTAAATATAACTTGAGCATAATTTCAATCTCTTCCTTCAAAAGGCCTTAGCAAAGCCGTTTGGTCTGATCGCCTCTTTTCCTCCTCCTCCTCCTCCTCCTCCCCGTTTCGCTGCTTCTCTCCAGCTCAGCTTCTGTCGTTCATGAAGAGACCTCAACATCCCTAAATCATCATCAGAATGAGAAAGGAGTCCCAGGGCTAATGCGATGCAGATATGTTGTCTTTTTGTGTCGGGATATGAGAAAGGGAATTTATGTGAGGCGCTCGGCGAGTCAGAATTCATTTCTTGCTCGAGCTTTTGCCCCGCAGTCAAACGCAAACTGACTGCAGACTCAGCTGGCTGACTGAGTGAGGACACACACGCACGCATGCACACACACATGCACGCACACACACACACACACGTGCACACACAGACACACCCCCACACACACACAGACGGTTTGCGCGCACACACAAACCCGCCGTGCGCAAACGCTCTCGCACACACACACACACACACCTACGTGCAAACTCCTGAAACACCCAGCATATCCACGCATTCATGCCAAAAAGCTCGTCTCGGCGTCCTCATTCCAGGTGACATCGTGGCTGACAAATCTAACCAGCGGCTGCAGTTAAGATGGACAGTCTTTAGGCAAATGTGCATCTGGACTACATTCATGCAACCCCAATCTTTTTATTTGTTTTCTTACCCAAATGCGACCTAAATCCGACTTTTTCCATGACAGTTTGAACAGTTTTTCCACCCAAAAATAAAAAATAAATTCTAATCTGTGTCACTTCCATATCAGGAACTAAATCAGATTGTTTTTAGAGTCTACAGACTCGTGTCGTGTTTTATCCGACTTTTATGTCATTGTTGTCAGACATAAGTATCAGAAAAAAGCCCTGTGATGCAAATAATGGCTGAGAATCATGATGATTATGAGCTTATGAAAGACGTCCGTCACTAAAGCGCGTCGGATCCCTCTCGTCTCTGACTGCTCATCCAGACTTTACAACAGAAATAGAAATCGATGCTCCTCAATGCTTCTTTTCATTAGCTTCCTTTCGTGTTTGTATTAAGCACAAAATGTGCAGACCGTTAGCCGCCGCTTTCAGCCAGGTTCACCCGCAATGTGTTCCATCCCGCTTACGGAAAACACTGCGCTGTCTGAAGCCTGACCCCATTGCCGGTAGGCCCTTGATGTTCCTGGTTGCCCTCCGAATCCCAAAGTGTGTTCTGCAAAAATTTGAACTTAAATCTGTGTTCATTGAGGATTTTTTTTTAGCTTGCCTCCAGTGGAAGGACTTGTGTGGATTTTTTTTAGAGAAAATTGTTGAAATCGTTCATCTTAGGGTCAAGGAGAGCCAGCTTTGTCCTTTTTTCAGTTTGCTTGATTAATCTCTATGTGAGCTTAAGTTGTTTCAGAAAGCTATGAGATCTTGTGACAATACTGTCTGCTCCCGTTGTTTTTGAATAAACTTTAACATTGGTCCATAAGCAGCTCCATCAATTATTACTTCCGTAAACTTTGCACTGCTGTGGCTATGAGGTCGTTCACACAGACACCTCATTGCAGTCAGGTGTCGTTAGTAGTATGAATGACCACGTAAAGAAAAAAAGACTAAAAACATTGGAATTGAGCATCAGGACCTGCTGTGTGAGCGCAGCATCGGTCAGAATAAAGGAACATTTTCGGTGACGATGGGGAAAACAAAAAGCCTTTGCACGATCTGCGTTGATCCACGTTGCCACCGACAAGTGAAAATGTTTTTCTGATCCTTGATTATGATATATGGAGCTTTCTGAAACAACTTAAGCTCACATAGAGATTAATCAAGCAAACTGAAAAAAGGACAAAGCTGGCTCTCCTTGACCCTAAGATGAACGATTTCAACAATTTTCTCTAAAAAAAAATCCACACAAGTCCTTCCACTGGAGGCAAGCTGAAAAAAAATCCTCAATGAACACAGATTTAAGTTCAGATTTTTGCAGAACACACTTTGGGATTCGGAGGGCAACCAGGAACATCAAGGGCCTACCGGCAACGGGGTCAGGCTTCAGACAGCGCAGTGTTCTCCGTAAGCGGGATGGAACACATTGCGGGTGAACCTGGCTGAAAGCGACGGCTAACGGTCTGCACATTTTGTGCTTAATGCATGCGACGGAGACAGACAGAGGGACGGGTAGAGAGTGCGGGAGACGGGGAGTGATGTACTCTTATCAGTCTTGCCAGTCCTCAGCAGCAGTAGATAAACAGAAGTGTGAAGGGCAGTTGCGCTGCAGGGGGCTGATTGACATGGCTGGCGCCCAAAGAATCACACACACACACGCACACACACACACTTTTTGCTTTCTTCACTTGAACAAACATCCGCAGAGGCATCACTGCTGACTGCTAAACATTTAGTGTTAGTATAACACTAAAGTACCAGGGTGACTCCACTAAGCTTCCATTATATATATCTCTTTTATATATTTATATGTATATGTTCATAAATTCTGAATAAATTCACTGACAGAATTAATATTGAGGTGGTTTTGTTCCTCTGCTTTATTCTAAAGCAGCTCTGAGTTACGCTGACTCTACAAGACTTCATGAGATTTGTGATGAAACCAGTTCAACACTTAGTATCAAGAAGTATTTAGTTTCTATTTCATATTTAATGAAAAAATGATGAGAACAGTTTCTGCCACATCAATTCATGACTAAGCAGCAGGGGCACTGACCTAGGGAATCTGCGGGCTTTCTTGGTCCACCTCTGTCTCACCTGGTCTTCATCTAGCGTCTCCATGGTAACTACTAAAAGCTGCATATATATATATATATATATATCATTTCTTTTTCTTTGAGGTTACACTCCTGAGTTGTTGATGGAAAAGACTTTTTTTCAGCATTACAACAAGTTAAAAGTTCTGGACAGCGTTCTGCCAAAACCTCAATATCACCAGGAGTCTGAATAGTTTTGGTCTTCGGTCTGAATTTTGCTTGCGACAAAAAAAAAATGCTTCCATTGTCATTAAGCTCTGATCCACTTTGCATCATGAGAACTGTACTGAATGTGGAAATAATAAGATATACTCACCTGTCAGTCACTGCTGAAAAAGGAGCTAATGCTAAAGGAAGAGAACTAAGGAAAAACCTGGAATTGACTTTGACAATTCTTTTAAACTTGTGTTTGCATATATATATATATATATATATATATCCTTGCATGTGCCACCTGCATGCACTCAGCATGCGGATATACACTGGTTTGAAGTCTCTGAAACAGTGTTGCATGTTTTTAAGCGATTATTGAGCAGCATGCCCTCTGGCACCATGCAGTTCAACACCAAACAGTGAAACCAATATTGTTTTTTTTTTATGTCACCGATAACACTGCATCGCCACAGATAGGCATGCATATTAATCACACATGGAGACACACAATCCGAATTACTTTATATTTCGGGGGCGCACCCACCAAGCTTTTATCTCTGTATGTGCTATATGTGCATGGCGGCAAGCAGTACACTCTTTCAAAGACACCCTCTTACTCTGCCCACATCCCAAGAGACAAAAGTCCCAATTTCTCCATTGCCTGCAGACACGGAGAAAGATGGAGGGTGAGGGAGGAGACGGTGGGGTGGATTGGAGGTGGAAAAGAATGAGAGAGTTTCGAAAAAGAAAGCCCAGATGCTATCAGCCCTGTGAGAGTCACCAGGGTCATTGTCATGTGTCAGTCAGTGTAACACAACTCGGCATGATAAGCCGGGGCGATTGCAGCGCTCGGCCGCGATGGTTGACAGTGCGATACAGCTCTTTGCCGGCGCTCCTGACGAGACACGAAATTAACCCCCAGCGCTTTGGCGATAAACATCTAAAATGGTTTTGGGACCCCAGGGGCTAATGGGAAAAGACGGGGAGCTATCAAAATATCAAATGTGCGTGACAAGCGACACAAGGACCAGGTCTGTCAAACACTCGCCTCTCCGAGTGTGATTTAGCCCTCCGTCTCCGTCTCACCCTGGCGAGCGCGGCGGCCGGGGTTTGTTGCTTTTCAACGAACACGGTGGGTTTAACAGACATTCATTTGGGCAACACAAGACAAGGGTTTGAGTTTTAATTAGGTAAATAGCTCATTGGGAGGAATCAGTTATAATCTCTTAATGAGGGTCGGCCCAGGCTAATAGCTGCGGCCACTTCTCACAGCGAGGAAATTCACTTGAAAACTAGTGACAGCAGATCCTGTTTTCTTTTTCTTCTTTGTTGCTTAGACTCACTTTCAAAGTGAGACACATATAAGGTGTTGCTTAATATATGTTTTTTGTTTTTTACTCTCCTTTACTTATTGGCTGAGGGGTCGGGGTATGTCCTTGGTGTAAGTTACGTGAAGGACGAGATAGCGAGCGGTGAAAGAAATCTTTGTGTGTGTGTCTCAGCAGGGTGACATGTGAAGGTGACGAGTGTCACCGGCGTCCCTGTAGTCCGAGGGCACGTCTCTCCGCCTGCTGCTTCTGATGGCAGCCTGACTGACTTATGATCAGGATTTATCATCTTGATTTATGACGAGCCTGCCCGCTCCCTCCTGCAGCCAGGATGCAGGTGTGTTGTGTCTTTGAGTTTCCGACTTCTTCTGACAGATACGTATAGTGGTTTGCTGGAGAGCCGCAAAAACTTGCACGTATGCGTGAAGTGGACGGAAGAGGACACAAGGTTGTTAAAATTTTTTTGGACGAATGGAAATCTGAACAGAATGGCAAGCATTTGAGTCGAAACATTTGCACAACAATGTTTGGCTGTAGTTACAGCGGCTAGACTTGTGTGATATAGCTCAACCCTTTGGAAGCCAAGAGCCCTTTTCAAGTCTTGCTATAGAATCTCAATTGGATTTGGATCTGGACTTTACTGTTATCTACTTACACATGAAGATAAGTTTTAAAAATAATAATTCTGTTGCAAACAGAATGGTAATTTGTCTGAACTTATTCTTTACACTGATGCACAGAGCAGTAGGCACCTCAGAGGTTAGGTGCATTGCCTAATGCAGGGGTGGGCAACTCCGGGCCTCGATAGCCGGTCTCCTGCAACTTTTAGATGTCTCAACTTCAACACACCTGAGTCAAATAATGAGGACGTTAGCAGGACTCTGGAGAACCTGACTGCACTTAGGAAGTGATTCAGTTATTGGATTCAAGTGTGTTGGACCAGGGAGACATCTAAGAGTTGCAGGACACCGGCCCTCCAGGACCAGGATTGCCCACCCCTGGCCTAATGGCAGGGGTGGGCAATCCTGCCGTATAGCTTCCTATACATGGGTATAGGAAGCTGGAACTGAATCCACACATTTGTAATTATACCAAATCCCAAGAAAAAAAATACAAAATTATAGCAAAGTCCACTCTTTTTTTTTACAGAGTGGCATCCTGTGTGAATTTATGTTCCAGCTTCCTATACATGGGTATAGGAAGCTGGAACTGAATCCACACATTTGTAATTATAAGATGTTTAAAAATATGTTTTAAACACTGTGTGTTGGTTTCCCAACACACAGTGTTACATTCTGGTTTCATCTTACCAGATAACCTTGTACGCGTTTGGTCTTTCCTCTAAGTGACAAACTGAAACTTTTGCTACTTTTTTAAGAGTACATCCCCTTCTTGGCTACATTTCCCATTAATGTTCTCCTCCAGCCTGTCAGTGGATCTGGATGAACACATCTTGTTGTGCCATACTCTTTGCATTTCCAGACAATAAATGAGGAGTGCTCTACTTTTCACCCTTCAGGCTAATACGGATGCAGCCTGCGCTAAGGCTCCCCAATGTTTGTATTTTTCTTCAAATTGTGAGGTTTTCATCTTGACACCCTTTTAATGGAAATGTTAGAGTCCTGAGTCAGTTTTAACATTTTCTTTTATCTGCTGGTTTGAGTCCTTCATTGTGAAAAATAGGCACAGACTAAAACGGTATTGTAAAGACGTGGAGCAAAACTGTAGGGATAAGTCTTAGAAACGCTACAGAACTAGGTGCACAAGGAAGGCTAAAGCTAACCTTCTGACCCATATCACCCTCTTTACTGTAATTACAGGTTGCTGCTCACAGATACATGGAGATACAGTGTAATGCAAAGCAGTACAAATGTTTTTGCTTTGCTGTTAGTGCCAGCCTCATTAATTCAAATAGAACTTACAGCAGCCTATGTTTGTATTCTGGTTGTGTCATGAATGTTGTAGTTATTTCTGTAAATTGTATTTGCGCTTGTTGTTTGGTGGCTGCAAAACCAATGGCCCCTTAAGGACGATAAAGTTTATCTTGATTTTGATCTTGAAGGTGAACAGGACATAAATATGAAAAGGTTTAAGGTGTTTGAATACCAGCCAAGTAATTGTATAATTTAAAGAGCTGCTATAACGCAAAAGCTTTTCTCATGAAATATAAAAAGAATAAGAAAAAAAAGTGAGAGCAACTGCGTTCCTTCTCAGCAACTAGGAGGTGCTGCTTTTTTTTTTACAGAGTGGCATCCTGTGTGAATTTATGTCTAATTGAATGTGAAGCAAGGTGTTACAGTTAGTGCAAAATGATGCTGTAGTGTTTCCCCTGACAAAAGCGTGTTGCAAGGCCGAACACTTTAATTGAAATGACTTATTAAAACGGTCGAAACCGACAGAAGGCACTGCGCACGACACCAAAGTGCGCTATTAGTCGTTTCTTGCTCGTATTTTTGCCGTAACAGCCGAGCGGAGTACTGGCTACTAAATGCCAGGCGCGGGGACATGGGGGCTATTTAGTAAACATCTTTCAGTTCCACTCCAGCCATCCGGCCGAGCCGAGAGTTCGCCTCTTAGCTTCCCCCTTCAATGTTGAGATGCAGGGAAACAGGCCATCTACAGGCCCAGGGGATGGAGGGGTGAGAGAGAAGAAGAAGAAGAGGAGGAGGAGAAGGGGGGGAAGAGACAAAGAGGAGGGCACTGGAACACATCCACAGATTAACCCTCATGGAGGAGATGGAAAATAGAGCGGAACTGAACCAACGTGTGTGTGTGTGTGTGCGCGCGTGTGTGTATATACAGACAGGGAGAGAATAAACGGTGACATTTAAGGTGTGTCTGGGCGCCATAAAACAGGGATGATCATTTAGCGTCTCTGCTCTGCTGTGAACATCAACATTAAAGAAATGACAATGCCAAACCCTTAGATTCCTTTCATACTCTTCAGCTCCACACCCGTCTTTCCCTCCAACTTCTCTAACTTCCAAACATTTAAGATGTATTGTCATGTCAAACCTATCTACTGGATTTCTATTCAGCTCTTTTTGAATCTATTCCTTACCAGGTAAAGCTGACATAATGTACCTTGCAAGACTAAAACAAAAAGCAGATCTGAAACAACGTAGTTACGTTTCAATGTATGTTTGACCTTAGGGGTTAATGCCTAATTGGGGATGATGGCATTCACTCATGCAAGGGATGGGAGTATTGCGAAAGTGATTGGATAGTTGGTTGTCCAGTGACAGCTGAGGTTGATTTGTGGTAGTTGGGCACACACAGCGTGGTCACATGATGAGATCTCCCAGCAGAGATTTGGTACAGAAGACCAAAGTAGCACCATATGGGATTTGCGGTGGAGTGAACCTGGAGGTATGAATGAGGCATTGACACTTCCTTCACCAGACAAGGTCAGACGTTGACAGCAACCAGATGTGTTTGCGACGCAGACATCAGGTTGAAGAGATGCATCGCAGAGCTTTAGTATTGTAAGATTTTACATCTCAAGATTATGTTAAACCCCTAAATGGTGCGTTACATTTTTGTGAGATACCTTCGTATTTTTAACTCTTTGTAGAAAGTCATGCAGCTCAACGCCTTGTTCAAAACGATGTCCAGCGCTTCTTCTCTCATCTGATGAATGGATGGATGTTCTGTGGTGTTACAAAAATTGTTCATAATTTCCACATTTGTAATTTGCCTGTTGGAATATTTGGAGGCTCCTGCTATGCTTATGTAGCTAAGGATGCATTCACACTAGTCCTGCTTAGTCCACTTTAAACAAACTCCTACATTATTTGCCTAGAAAATCAGATTTGGTTGGGGAGGTGAGAAAGCATAATCAAACTCTGATGCAGATCAAAAGAGTGAGCTCTGGCACAGTTCAAATGCCTTGTAGACCGGAGCAAGTAGTATGTAGTGCAGGACATTTTGTTTAAATCCAACCAAAACAAACACGCACGTTTTATGCTAGTGGAAAAAATTACTCGTCAGCATTAAAATATGATGCCACTTCATTGTTGTTTACATTTCATGAAGAAGGAAATTGCGATTATGTCTTCTTCTGAGATTTTCAGGTGGATTAATTCAGTGGTTGTGGGTGCAGTGCCTTCACAGGCAAAGGGTGGAAAATGTTTTTTTTGAAGGTTTTAGTTTGTTTGACTCGATTCAATGTGAAAGTTTACCACAACAGGTGATAATGGAACAAATGTTGCAAGTTTGGTCCTCAATCGAACCAAGTCTACCAAACTATCAGGTGTGAAAATGCCCAAAGTGTTGTCTCTTTACACACCTTACATCATCTTTTACATTTTGGTTTAAAATTTTTGTGGTTATCCCATGGTACTGTGGGTTTTTCATCAAGTCCCGTATGTTTAGTCCAAAAACATGTGCCGGTCTCATTTTTTCTCTCCCATGTAGGATAAATCCGCCAATCTCTCAATCTCTCACTTAACCTCAACTCAAGATTAAGACTGTTTCGGAAGCGGCTTCACTTTTTAATATTCCAAGGAAGACTAAAATTCACCTCGTTTGTCTCTAATAGGGGATTATGTGATTGTGCTGCCACCATCTTCAGATGAGGTAATTTCATTGCATAAGAGTTCAGTCATCCTCAGAGCCACATCGGAGCATAGCGATTGTTTACTTGCGTTTGATGTTATGCCTTTAGCTCATTTGCCGATCACATGTTCTCCCTGCTGCGGTGAAAGCTGCCATCCGTGTTCGCGTGCGCGCGTGTTTACACGAACGCGCGCTGGCGTATCAGTAGTTGTGGCAACAGAGAGCGCCGTAAAGATCCAGATACACAGTCAGATCCACAGGGGAATAGCTGTGAGTGAGTGCTGTTGGTTTGTTTGACAGGGACCTCTTACCCTTGTCTCTCACACCTCCGATAGAGAGAGACAAATACACCGGGATGGCAGATAGAGGCTGATAGCAGACAGCTGAAAGGGAGAGAGCAGAGAGAGAAAACATAAAGATAGTCCACGAGGTGCTGAAGACGGGCCCGGGGAATGGGAGCCTTAGAATAAAGGAGCGGGAGCAAAAAGAAGGGCCACAATGAAAAGAGTCTGGGAGAGAAGGAGAGAATTAAGCGAGGAGAAGGGTAAGAGAGAGAGAGAGAGAGTGAGGGTGGGCGGAGGGGAAGCGAGAGATAAGGAAGGAGAGAAAGACTGGCACTGCACCGGGTAGTGGAGGGTTTATTATTCTCTGTAGCACTCAATCAAACGCCGGCCCTCTGAACAGAGAGCAATGCTGGCGAATCATCCTGGGGGCTTTCTCTCTGTGTCTTTCTTTCTCTCTCTCGTTCCTTCTCTGGCCTCCTCGTGTCCCCCCCACCTCCTCCCTGCTCTCCGTGTCTTTTTTTTCCTGAGGTGTATGAGTGCTATCCATCTGTCAGCTGTCACTGCCAGTGAGAGATATGCAAAGCTGTCACTTCACGTCAGCTCGGGTTTGGGAGGGTCTTTTTTTTTGCAGCTGCTGCTCTGCACATACTTTCCCTACGGCAGCGCTGGTGTGCTGCTATCAAAGCACAAATACAAACACAGGAACACACTAAAACACACACACACACGCTGACATTAGACCCTTTCTCTGTCGTAATGATGCTTGCCTTCAGTTATAAAGTTTTTTTTTATGTACTGTACGGCTTACCACTGACCGAAAGTGAAAGATTTTTGTGAAAAGACAAAAAAAGTAAACACACACACACACACACGCACGCAAACACACAGATCTTTCTGTTTCTGAAAGACGACGTGCGATAGTGTCCTCTTTCAAAAGGTATGAAAACCTCAATCGAAACTACAGTGACCTTTAAAAGAACTGATAATTAAAAAATTCACTTTGAAGTAGAGCTGTGCTTAACTGTACGTCATGTGATCCTTCCCATTTCTGGGAAAGTCTTTTTAATTTAGCTCTAGAATATCATTATTTCAAAGCTTAGAGCCGAGAAGAAAGAGCATGTCCGTGAGCATTCAACGGGTTGAAGGTAGGCCGAGTCTTGCGTCGTTCCCAGCTTTTCGCCGAATCCCGCTCAGTCAGGACAACAACGCTCTTATTACCAACTCATCACAATTTGATGAGTTTATTTTAGCATGCCCGAGACTGCTAGTGGATTTTTTTCTTTTCTCTTTTCTATCTGACAAGTTCTGAAACATAGCAGAGCTGCTTTTTTTTTTTTTTTTTTTTTGCCAGTTGCAGACTTAACCTCAAACAGTATCCAAATGGAGACTCGGGGGCGGTGGGGGATGCTGGGTCGGAAAGTCTGGAGACTTTGTTTCAGGAGAACAATGCTCATTTTATTAAAAAGGTGAAACATTTGTTTGGATTAGAAGATGATGATTTGGGGGATTCCGAGGGATTTTTGCGAAGCAGTGCCGTCTCCTCTGTTGTTTGCTAGTGCTTTGAGAAGTTGCTTAACTTCTGCCCTGGATTTACGACGTAGATTGATCTACTCGGGATCAAACACCCTTAAGTCTAGCAAATGGGAGAACTTATCGCGTGTTTTTTTTGCGTCAGGCCACAGTTGTCCCTTCTAGTTTCAAACATATAGGGCCAGAAAGAGGAGAAAAATCTTTGCGCTTAATCTGTTATTATATTCAGCAAAGGAATCAAGGTTCACACTTGAAGAAGCATCCATTAAAACTTTTAAGAATAACATCTGATTGGGGGAATTATACTGGAGGGTTTTTTTTTTTTTTTTTTGCAGGGTGTTTTTTTTTTCCGGCTTCAAATTTAACATCCGTTTAAGCATTTTGTATTTTTTTCCAACGCAATCTACGTAACACAAACAGCTCTGATCTTTGAAAATGCTAAGGAAATTGCTGTGGCAGTAATTTACACTAATATACCTTAAGTTGGCTTTAAATTTTTGGAAAATGTCTCATTTAAATAACAGCAGAGAGAAGCTTATTGTGCAAAGGAGCAGTTTGAATTTTGTCAAAGATGATCTCGGGTCCCATTTATTTAAAAATGATCAAACGTGACGAGGACATCATCACTGTTGATAAAACGTTACAGTGACTCACTGTGTTAAGTTTCCTGCTTCTTAAACATATGAAAACTGTCGGCTTTGGCTTGGAAGTCTGCTGGCGGTTTCTGACACACCGATGTCCGTGCTCTAAATCACGGTGGTCAGGAACGACGCCGCTGCGCCTGTAGACATAGTTTTGACCTTTGGCAATCGACGCAGTCCTCAAGAACTTTAAAGCTGTGGAAACTCATTCTTGTCTTTTAAATATAACCGAAGCTGTCTGTCATCTGCCTGAGCCCACCAGTGATTATTTAGCACATAAACGTCTGATTGGAACGGTCTGTGACAAATTCCTTGATGTTTATTACCATGTTTCCTTTCGAGAAGTGAAGCAGCCGTGCGCTCGAACCGAGTACTTGCAACTTGTGCTATTTTTCCCCCCACATGTTACACGGGATTTATGTATGTGTATGAACGGTGTTAGTTATGGTAAAACAACAAGACTGTGGTGCCAAACTCGAAGGAGGTTAAAAAGGAGAGGTGGGGTTGTGCTGGATGTGTGTGTGTGCGTGTTTCTGTGTGTATAGAAGGAGCAATTACAGAAATTAATTGTAGACCTCTGCTGACAAGACTCAGGAAGAAGACGTGAAGGGTACGCATGTGCGCTCTATGACAACAAGAGAAAAGGGGATGAGTGTGGCTTCCTTCCATTTGTATATGTTGACAAGATTGCCGGGTTTTTGTGCCTATTGTGCCACTCCTGCCATTCCAGCGCCAATTGTGTTGGGGTTTTGGGGGGCTCGTTATTAGAGGGTGACAGTTTCTGGGCGGAAACAAACACGACTCCAACGATTAACACCGTGTCACTGTGTCAGCTCATACTGTAATCCTGATATTCTGTCTATCGCACATGTGTGCACAAAGAAGAAGGGAAGGGGAGGTGAGAAAAAGGGGGCAGCGAGAACATCACAGGGATGCGGAGGGAGAAGAGAGAAGGCACAGCCGAGAGATCCCATGAGAGACGGATAAAGCCGTGTCGTTCATCGAGGACACGGCGAAACGTGGCGCCGTGCCGTAGCGCGACGTTAACATTCCTCCCCAACCTCGAGGTTGCTCCGCGGGGAAGAGCGAGGCCTACTGGGGGATCTGTTTAGCCGATCAGACGTGCCAACGCTCCTGCCAGGCTAAGGAACCTGACTAGTATGATACAATAGGAGAACGGGGCATGACAGACTGGTGTGAATAAAAGGATCCTGCTGAGTGGAACAGTATTATGTGGCTAAAAAAAAATGAATAAAAGGTCAAAGCAGTATAACACCAAAAGGATCTCTGGCTTAAATTATAGCAGAAAACCTGGGAGAATATGCTGTCATGAGTTAATACAGATAAGCACAGAAAGGAATGCAGTTTACAGCGTGTTGTAGGATCTTATTGGTATGTGGGAGAACACCCCTAACTACAGTAGAGAGTATGACATGCAGCCTGAGGCTAAAACCTTACACTTGTCTTCACAACATTTAAAGGAAGAATTGCTACCCTTTTTCTTGGCAACATGTTTTGACAGCTTTAGTTCCTCTCCTGCAAAATGAAGAGTTTACATGGAAAATGCATGTTAAGATAGAAAAAAAAATGTTTCAAACTTATAAAAACCGGTATATTTGAAAGTACAAGCTGCCTAGAGCAGTTGTAGCGCACAAACGACGCCGGCACAAGCTGCTAAGGATATCTGTATGTTAAGCACACACACAATAACAGCTACATTTCTTAAGCGCTGGGTTTAATCTCGTAGGAACAGGAGCGCACTGGTGGTTTTGGCTCAAAGACTCTGACCCATCACATACAGTTTGAAAAGAGACTTTTTCACAGGCCGCCATTTTGAACTTAACGACCTACGCTTCACTGAAACAACAAATGGTTAAAAGATGCTTGACATTCATGTTCATGTCGGGTTTTTTGTTGTTTTTTTTATGAGTTCATGTTATAATTTGAGGTTGTATACTTATGATTGGGAAAGTGTTATTTCTGTTAATTTTAACACTGAAAAATGACTCAAATACTGTTTAATCATGATTATGGGTTAAACATAAATATGATGAGTCAGAAATAATGTTTGCTTATATTTAGATGCACGTCACATTCTTTTGTAAATCAAAGGTCACATACTATTTATTTATTTTTTTTAAGGGAATTTGTACCTCTGATCCAGAAAAACGCAGCAACTTCTGGTGACTTGCTTCATCGTTGCACCATCAGACTGACGTTGAGCAATCTTGTGAGAACCATGTGACACCATTTTACTCTCTGTCTGCATTGTTTTTGTTTCATCTGGCTTAGACAGCCAAATTTATTTGGGCAAGTGAAAAGATCTATTATACATTTGGTGAAGAACAGTTCTTTGTGTGCCCTTTCACCGCATGAACCATGTGCATAAGAGAGTATGCTGCAGGGTGAAAGATGTCACAAAGCGCTGCTAACCCAGCCACCAGGGGAAATCAGAAACCAATTATCAGTCAAAGAACTTTCTTGTAAATTTCGTTTCATTTGATACTAAATTGGATTCAGCCAAACAAGATGGAGTTCTTTCAGGATGTATAGAATGTTAGAGTGAAAACAGATTATACAGATAAGAGTACATGAGAAAATATACGACAGTGCACAACGTTAGCGACGGTTTGTGGCAGAAAGCTATACGGCAGTCTGGTGGTTTAGCTTTGGATTTTGTGGTGCTGAGGGGCAGCAGAGGTTATTCCACTGTATCACAAAGTACCAATCAACTGTTGTAAGCTTCATCTGATGAACAATATTATGAACTTGAGATCTGAAGCTGTGATTGTCCGGTAGAATCGGTTCGATCAGGGACCAAAATTGCAACATTTGCTACGTTTTCAGCTGTTGCGGTTTGTTTTCCCACTGCACTCTATCGAATGAAGCTGTTCCCCTCCTCGCCTGTGGCGGCGCTGCACTAAGAACCTCTGAAGGAAACATCAAACATCTAAAGAAGACATTGAGCGAAAAAAAAACTTCCTTCTTCACAAAATGAAAACAAAAATGGAACAGTGTAAGATTTTAGTGGCTGTAGGATTTCTCTCTTTTGTCCAAAAAAAAGGCAATTTCTCCCACTAGTATGTTTGGTTTGGTTGTACTTACCCAGAATGCCCTGGGATATAGTCAACTCCCTGCTTTTGGAGTGGTCTCTGGTCCGCTCGGCATTAATATATGCATTCGAACTGCGCCAGAGTTCACTTCAACCGAACCAAAACCTAGATTTGTAGGCACTCTAGAGTTTGCTTTTATGGTTTGATTGCAGTCACACCTCTCTAAAACAAAACAAACTTTCTAGTGAACTAGATGGAAAAAAAACTACAGTTTGACTGAAGCGGATTAACCAGGGTTGGTGTGAATGCACCATTAGTTCCCCTTAATGTACAGGTATGACCTTGTTGCTTTTTCTGGATCTCATTATTCTTTATTCTTACCAGCTTGATATAAAGTTACCCTCCTAATTAATATATAGGTAGAACTATAGTAAAAGAAAACATCCATCCATCCATCCATTTTCTTCCGCTTATCCGGGGTCGGGTCGCGGGGGCAGCAGCTTCAGAAGGGAGGCCCAGACTTCCCTCTCCCCAGCCACTTCTTCCAGCTCCTCCGGGGGAATCCCAAGGCGTTCCCAGGCCAGCCGAGAGACGTAATCCCTCCAGCGTGTCCTGGGTCTTCCCCGAGGCCTCCTCCCGGTGGGACGTGCCCGGAACACCTCACCAGGGAGGCGTCCAGGAGGCATCCTTACCAGATGCCCGAGCCACCTCAACTGGCTCCTCTCGACGTGGAGGAGCAGCGGCTCTACTCTGAGTCCCTCCCGGATGACCGAGCTTCTCACCCTATCTCTAAGGGAGAGCCCAGCCACCCTGCGGAGGAAACTCATTTCGGCCGCTTGTACCCGTGATCTCGTTCTTTCGGTCATGACCCAAAGCTCATGACCATAGATGAGGGTGGGAACGTAGATCGACCGGTAAATCGAGAGCTTTGCTTTTTGGCTCAGCTCTCTCTTCACCACGACGGACCGGTACAGCGCCCGCTTCACAGTAGACGCTGCCCCAATCCGCCTGTCGATCTCCCGTTCCCTTCTTCTCTCATTCGTGAACAAGATCCCCAGATACTTAAACTCCTCCACTTGAGGCAGGACGACCCCCCTGACCCGGAGAAGGCACTCTACCCTTTTCCGGCTCAAGACCATGGCCTCGGATTTGGAGGCACTGAGCCTCATCCCGGCCGCTTCACACTCGGCTGCGAACCGTTCCAGTGAGAGCTGCAGACCACGTTCCGATGAAGCCAACAGGACCACATCATCCGCAAAAAGCAGAGATGCGATCCTAAGGCCACCAAAACGGATCCCCTCAACACCTCGGCTGCGCCTAGAAATTCTGTCCATAAAAGTAATGAACAGAATCGGTGACAAAGGGCAGCGTTGGCGGAGTCCAACTCTCACCGGAAACAAGCCCAACTTACTGCCGGCAATGCGGACCAGACTCTGACACCGGTCATACAGGGACCTGACAGCCCGTATCAAAGGGCCCGGTACCCCATACTCCCGGAGTACCCCCCAGAGGGACACGGTCGAACGCCTTCTCCAAGTCCACAAAACACATGTAGACTGGTTGGGCGAACTCCCATGCACCCTCCAGGACCCCGCTGAGGGTGTAGAGCTGGTCCAGTGTTCCACGACCAGGACGAAAACCACACTGCTCTTCCTGAATCCGAGGTTCGACTATCCGACGGACCCTCCTCTCCAGGACCCCTGAATAGACGTTACCAGGGAGGCTTAAGAGTGTGTTCCCCCTGTAATTGGAGCACACCCTCCGGTCCCCCTTTTTAAACAGCGGGACCACCACCCCAGTCTGCCAGTCCAGGGGAACTGCCCCCGATGTCCATGCGATATTGCAGAGTCGCGTTAGCCAACACAACCCCGCAACATCCAGAGCCTTAAGGAACTCCGGGCGGATCTCATCCACCCCCGGGGCCCTGCCACCGAGGAGCTTTTGACCACCTCGGCGACCTCGTCCCCAGAGATTGGAGAGCCCAGTCCAGAGTCCCCATGCTCAGCTTCCTAAACAGAAGGCATGTTGGTGGGATTGAGGAGGTCTTCGAAGTATTCCGCCCACCGGCCCACAACGTCCCGAGTTGAGGTCAGCAGCGCACCATCCCCACTATAAACAGTGTTGGTGCTGCACTGCTTCCCCCTCCTGAGACGCCGGATGGTGGACCAGAATCGCCTCGAAGCCGTACGGAAGTCTGTCTCCATGGCCTCTCCAAACTCCTCCCACGCCCGAGTTTTTGCCTCAGCGACAACCCGAGCCGCATGCCGTTTCGCCCGCCGGTACCTATCAGCTGCTTCTGGAGTCCCACAGGCCAAAAAGGCCCGGTAGGACTCCTTCTTCAGCTTGACAGCATCCCTCACCGAAGGTGTCCACCAACGGGTTCGAGGGTTGCCGCCGCGACAGGCACCAACGACCTTGCGGCCGCAGCTCCGATAGGCCGCCTCGGCAATGGAGGTACGGAACATGGTCCACTCAGACTCGATGTCCCCCACCTCCCCCGGAACGTGTTCGAAGTTCTGCCGGAGATGAGAGTTGAAGCTCCGTCTCACAGGGGACTCCGCCAGACGTTCCCAGCAGACCCTCACTACACGTTTGGGCCTGCCAGATCTGACCGGCTTCCTCCCCCACCACCGGAGCCAACTCGTCACCAGGTAGTGGTCAGTGGACAGCTCCGCACCTCTCTTCACCCGAGTGTCCAAGACATACGGCCGCAAATCCGATGAGACGATGACAAAGTCAATCATCGAACTGCGGCCTAGGGCGTCCTGGTGCCAAGTGCACATATGGACGCCCTTATGCCTGAACATGGTGTTCGTGATGGACAATCCGTGACGAGCACAGAAGTCCAACAACAGAACACCGCTTGGGTTCAGATCGGGGGGGCCGTTCCTCCCAACCACGCCTCTCCAGGTCTCACTGTCATTGCCCACGTGAGCGTTGAAGTCTCCCAGTAGAACAAGGGAGTCCCCAGGAGGGGCACTCTCCAGTACCCCCTCTGAGGACTCCAAGAAGGGTGGGTAATCTGAACTGCCGTTCGGCCCGTAAGCACAAACAACAGTCAGAACCCGTCCCCCCACCCGTAGGCGGAGGGAGGCCACCCCCTCGTTCACCGGGGTGAACCCCAACGTACAGGCGCCCAAATGGGGGGCAACAAGTATGCCCACTCCAGCCCAGCGCCTCTCACCGTGGGCAACTCCAGAGTGGAAGTACGTCCAGCCCCTCTCAAGGAGACTGGTTCCAGAACCAGAGCCATGCGTCGAGGTGAGGCCGACTATTTCTAGCCGGAACCTCTCAGCCTCGCACACTAGCTCCGGCTCCTTCCCCACCAGAGAGGTGACGTTCCACGTCCCGAGAGCCAGCTTCTGCAGCCGAGGATCAGACCGCCAGGGTCCCCTCCCTTGGCTTCCGCCCATAGCACAATGCACCCGACCCCTTTGGCCCCTCGGACAGGTGGTGAGCCCATCGGAAGGGGGACCCATGTCTCCTCTTCGGGCTGAGCCCGGCTGGGCTCCGTGGGTAAAAGCCCGGCCACCAGGCGCTCGCCATCGTGCCCCACCTCCAGGCCTGGCTCCAGAGTGGGGCCCCGGTGACCCGCGTCCAGGCGAGGGAAAACGCAGTCCAAAGTTCGTATTCATCATAGGGGTCTTCGGGCTGCACTTTGTCTGGTTCCTCACCTAGGACCTGTCTGCCTTGGGTGACCCTACCAGGGGCATAAAGCCCCAGACAGCATAGCTCCTAGGATCATTGGGACACTCAAACCCCTCCACCACGATAAGGTGGCAGCCCAAGGAGAGGTAAAAGAAAACATGCTGTATTTAAATGTGATTTTGAGGTTAGACATTTCTGCGTTGCCACATTCTGAATTGGCTCCTTATTCCATTGCACTCAAACATCTGCATATAAAATGTTATTCAGACAAAAGTTTCCACTGACTTCCTCTTTCCCTAGCTTGCAGCAGCCATCAGTGGACCTTGTCACGCTTCTTTTTCTTAATAACAAAGTTAAAAGTGCTCCCCCATACACATTTGTATTTGGGTGAACTTGAGAAAGCACGAACATTGAAGGATGTTTGATAGGATCCAGAATAGGATGGAGTCAGTTTGATAGCGAGGTACTACTTGATCTGTAGAAAAAATATACAACCGTTTTGATATAATTCATTTGAAAAGCAGCAAGACTGGTTGTGTGTGGCTTTGGACTTAGTAGCCCTGCAAAGAAAAGGTGAAGTGAGGCCTTTTTAACTGCAGGGAGCTTTTTTTTTTTTTTTTTTAAATCAGATTAAAACTCAGCAGCACTCCATCCGCAACTCCAACGCCACTGCGGGCAGATTGGCTTCACCTTCACACTCCCAATCAGCTCTTTTATCGTCGAGGTTCCGCATTAACATACACGCATGCACGCCCGCGATACAAAATAGATGGCAGGAACTTGCAGATGGGCACGTTCGTGTGTGGGTAAACACAAAACACACGCGCTCACACACTCTATCCCCTCCTCCAGCACCTCTCAAACACATTATTGGCAGCAGTTCAGTGACGGCTGTGTGACTGCCAGTACTGCGGATCTGCTCCTGGAGCGAGCGCTCCCCATCAGCGCTGGCTTGATTACCCTGATGTATGCACACCCAGACACTTGACAATCTCTCAGCATTTACATATGCAGCCTCAGCACTCCACACTACTTCTGATGCGCGCGTGCGAGGGGAGTGTTTGCGAGGTTTGCCGTGCGCGGCGTGCCAGTGTTTTTTGCGCGGCGAGCGAGCGGGAGAAGACGACGACGACGACGAGGAGTCGGAGGAGGAAGGAGGGGAGAAATGGCAGCCCTCGCTCGCTAAACGTAAAACAAACAAACTTTAATCCGACGCCGAGCCTCAGCTCTTCAAAGCCGAGACGGAAGTAAAGAAAAGGAGCGAGAGAGAGAGAGCCGACGCCCCACCTGAGGGTGCTCGATGCTAGTAAACACACAAACAGAGCGTTTACCAGCCGGCCCATTACTCACTCTCGTGTCAAACTCGTAGCACTCGTAGCTAACTAACGCACACACTTCTGGGGATAGAATCCCTCACAAAAGCGCACGCTTGACTGATGTTTTTCTTTTCAAATGAAAAATCATCACACAAACAACGCCACGTCTTCCCCCAAAAAACCAGAATCAAAAGAGGGGTTTTGGGGGTTGTTGGGTGGTTGGGGGGTGAGGGGGGGTGCCTGTCTCTTGTTCTGTCTTTCTTTCCATCTCTGTCAGCGTGAAGGGAAGTGTGGATGAGAGGCAGGAGCGGAGGGAGAGAATCAGAGCGACGAGGTCTGGGGAGTTGCACTGTGTCGATCCTTTTTGGCTGACGCTTCACAGGGCTCGGCTGATCATCATTAAAACGCGCACAACTTGACATGTTTATTTAATGGCTGCTCCCGGCGAAGACAGCAAGCTGCTGCTATCTCTCACCGTCACATGTTGATCTACCACTGTGCCATGTGGTACTCCGAGAGGGTATGTATGCGTGCATGTGTGTATCTGTGTGTTGGCATTACTTTATGCGCCTTTACTTTCCTGGCTGCGTGAAATGCTTTCAAGTTTTCGTATCACGTTATCAATCTGGTTCTCTTTTCTGAACGAGGGGGCAAGCCCCTGAGTGTTTGAAATATGTGGTCTGGAATGGTTTGTTGTTCATAACACTGCAATATTAATATTTACAGACGCTGAACATACAATCCAGATTTGCAGACTTTGGAAAATCTCTAACCTAAACAGTCCGTGCCTTTTGCTAACACGCCAAAGCAGCAACTCCGCACCCAAGCACTCTTCATGTCTACAGTTACAGACAACTTCTATAAATACTTTTGGTAGCTTTCAATTACTAAAGGCGAACAATCCAGGATATATGATCTTACATTAATTTGTTTAAGAAATCCTTTGTGCTCTGCAGTTGAGACGCCACTGATTTCATGCTCCCGTTTGCAATTGAGTTATGTTAAACAAACATGCTTAACGAAGACCAACAAACAAAATAAACATGGATTTGTGAATACCTTGGGGGAAGTCAATACCGTTTCAAAAACGGGCAGAAATTTCAGATGGAATTTTTTTTTTTTACAGCGTCTTGGTCAGAATGGCATCCTGAATTTGACAAAATGGAAGTTAAGCACTAATATGGTGACAGCAAAGGTTTTTTACTGTTACTTAGCAACACTGACAAAGTGACAGAGATGTTCACAAGTCAGTTTTTCCATATCCATGTCACCACTCCAGCCTTTGGGGTGCAAGTCAGAGTCAAGTCTCTGACTGAAATAAATATTTTCTTATCAGATCTACCAAAATTTAGTGCAGATCTCACCTGGAATCAAAACCTGTACCGTTTGTCCTAAGGCCTAAATTACCACATTGTCAACCATCGGCATTGTCAACCATCTTTTCATCTTTAGATATTTACTTTACTATCCAAAAACAGTTAAAGGCCTACCTATAATATCTTAAAAATTGATCAAATGTAATATTTGTCTTAAGACGTTTAAGAAATGCGCTTTGCATTGTCGCAGCTAGCTTAGCAGAAAGAATGTCAGAGGGAAGTTGCGTTTGTTTCCTAATTCATCCAAAGACATTTAATACATCTTACAGTTGGAGAAACATTTATTTGGCCACTATTATGAAGTTACACCTAACATGAAATTCAAAGTAAAAAAAACATGTGCAGCTGTTATGTCAGCTTTCTTTTCACTCTTCATTACATGAAAATAAAAACCATGAAGACTCGAGTCTCAGACCAGAAGTTCACGTCAAGCAAAAGTTTCAAGCTTTTAGGGAATAAATGTGTCAAGTCTGAAGTGTTTCATTTTTGTAACTTGAAAACAACTTAAGTCAGATTCTCAATTTCCAGTCGACCGTTTCAGCCAAGCGATACTTTCTCTTTGCTTATTACGAGAATGTACGTTTTACTTTCAGAGGAAAAACGAGATTCATTTAATAAATAGAAGGTTGTTTCAGCATCTGACGTCTTTATGTAGCATTGGTTTTATCACTTATTTTACCCAGGATAAAATACATCTTCTACTTATCAACATTTTGAAGTCACAGTCTATTATCCTGACCAGTCATACTTGTATTTCACACATATTTTTGCTCAAGTGAATTGTTTCTATAATTTTATCATTTTCTTTGTGCTTTTAATGACAAATTTTAAAAAATGACAAACTTTTTTGCAAAATCTACTTTTTTTGTTGTATGTTTTGTACCTGAATCACAGGTGATTTCCATGGAGCAACATCCTTTCATTCTTCCATCAATCAACTTTCCAAACTGCCTTTGTTCTTCAGGGCTGTGAGGTCTGGAGTCTATCCCAGCTGTAATGAGCTTTTTTTTTTTAAATTATATATTACCAACATTGTAATGTTTCTTGACACTCTGGCCTCTTTTATTCTGATCCAAAAGAAGAAATGATCAACAGTTTGTTCTAAAGAATGTCACATCTGTGACCACCACAGTCAGTTGACACATTTTCCACAATTAATATACATCAGGTTTTTATCTTTATTTATTTAATTTTTTGTCTTGCTTTAATGGTGCTCTGGGCGGGCCCCTCTTTCTGAGTTCCAACAAAACTCTAAGGAGGTCCTAATGCCAAATAAACTCTGAAAATCTCTGTGAAGTACAGATGAATCCACTACAGGTTTGTAAGCATTTAGGACTTTGAACAAGAGATTATGAAATGTAGTCAGGACTTGTTAAAAACAGTAAAATAGGCCTTCGTGGAATTGTAATCAAATGCTGCAACGCGGACGCTTTCTTTGGCAAGCTGCAACATGAAGTAATATTTTTGTAACTTGCTTCCACTGTAAACCAATTGTTGGGATATGCAAAATAAGCAATAGGAAACTTTTCTCAGACACAACTACAAAAACGGTTAACTGCTTGGACCGATCACAATTCTATGTTGCTCTAAGGGGTGATCAGTATAATCCAGGGGTCCCCAAACTACGGCCCGCCTCCACATTTGGTCCGGCCCCCTGAACAATACCAGAGAGCATTCAGATTTTTTTTTCATTTACCGTATTTTCCGGACTATAAGCCGTTTATATGTGGATTTTTCTTCTACCACCAGGGGGCTCTTTAGCAGGAAGTGAATCATTGGAAGTCTGGTGACTTGCGCGCCAACATTGAGCCCACAAGCAGCAAAATGAGTAAGAAACAGATCAGATGTCTTTGGAAAGTTTCTTTGCAAAGGGGAAAAGACCCAGAGAAGAGACAGGAGAATGGATTTATCCTGGACCGGTAGGTGACTCCCACATTACAAGCCCGCTCTACGTAACATGCAGCGACCGGCTGCTAATGAGGCAATGAAGCTTCAAGCTGCTTCGCCACTAGAGACCAAACAGGCTGTGGATATAAGCAACACTTCGGGTGTCATTGTCTCTCATCACTCCCAGATGGGACCCTCGTTGCAGAGAAACAAGCTCAGGGCTCCCATTAGTCATTATTGTGAGTTAAAATTTTCACAAAAGTATAATGTTCGTTTTTGTGGCGCCTCTGTTATTTTGAAGGGATATATATATAAACGTTACCATAGCGACCAGAGTCAGAGCGTTTGGGCAGTGGTCGAGAGGAAATGAGTAGAGCTTGTGAGTCCTAAGTCTGGTTTAGACAGAAAGATTTAAGAATTGTTGCCCGATTCTCCAAACCTCCTGATAAAAGTACAACAGGGTCGATCGGTTCGTGTGTCCAAGGCAGGAGCAACACGAACCGATTCCAGTCACAAACATCCTGATTCCAGAGGATAATCCAATAAAACCCCCAACATAACGGGAATTTAGAATAACCAAACACGGATTACGATGTAGAAGCAATAGTGATAGTTTGTGGAGTCATTTTAAGAGATAAAAGACGTAACAAAAAGAAAAGGCGGTGGATAAAAGACGACGGGAGCAGCCGCTCTATTTGCTGCACTATGATTTGGAGGTGAATATGTTATTTCATAGTTAACATTTTTAACTGATTAAACATAATAATGACCTTTAGATTTAATAATAAACATTTCCACATATCATCTCCGATATCCACCGGACTCTCAGTTGCTCATATGTCAGCTGTTTGGGATTCCCCTCTGCTCTTACGTCACCGCGCTTTCTGATTGGCTACCTGTCACATTCAACAGGTTGTATTCTTGTTCCAAGTCAGGGAAAACCCCACAGGCTGCGATAAAAGGGCCAAGACAACCCAAATAGGGCATATTCAGTATTTAGCGGAAACACCAACATGCAGAAGCCTTATCTGACTGTTCACCCTCCCTCTCCCTCTCCCCTCGGGCCGCAACAAAATTTCCAAGTCTTGACCGGTCTGCGGTAATAAAAAGGTTTGGGGACCACTGATTTAGCACATGCTAGTAGCAGACACGAAGGATCAGCACTTTTACTGTTACTGTTACCGTTCGGAAACTACCGTAATCAGTTCTGTTAAATCTAAACTTGGCAACTTTTTCTTTTTCAACCCTAATAAATGTGATATTCAATTGACCTGTTATGACTAAAATTTTGGGTGTCCGCCCCCCTCTGCTGCTGCTGCATTGTTGTGGAAAACCGGCAGAGATATCTGCGGCTTATATGTGTATGTTTACTGGTTTAGAAAAAAAAAAACCGTTGGGGTTGTGGCTTATAGTCCGGTGCGGCTCATAGTTGGGAAAATACGGACTATAATCCTTCCTGGAATTTTTCTGTGAAGAACCCAGAGAGGGTTATTATTTATTCATTAATAGTGTTATTATTTATTTCCTGACTTGTTCTGTGAAGAACCCAGAGAATGTTATTTGATTGTGCTTTCTGGAAAACAATATATTTTTACATTTAGGCACTCCTGCAATCGTCACACTTTTTCTGTTACAAACTGACTCCGGCTCCCCACCAGAGAAGGGAAACGTTATGTGGCCCTCACAGGAAAATGTTTGGGGACCTCTGGTATAATCCATGTCAATAACTACTTATGTTTTCATTTCTGCTGTATTCTAGTTTCACAAAGTGCACAGTATTTAAAAAAACAAACTAATCCAACATATTAGTTTTTATAAGTGGGAAATTTTACCAGGAATTCATCACATTATCTACACGATACAATACCAGACCCAAAAGCTACACCTGAGACTCAACGGCCTCAGTTGACACACTAAATGTCAAAGTTCCTGTCAAGTTCAAAGTTAAAATGACACCAAAGAATGAATAAGTACAGTTTGTTTGGAAGAACAGCAGGGAGAATGTAGTACCGCAGTTTTATGAAGTCACATTTGCATAATCCAAGTCATCGTTCTTTGTTTTAGCTTGAAGTTGGATGTAAATACTGTTAGAAGACTGATATCTCTTTTGATCTGTACTTTTTGAATGTACAAATTCATTTTTATTTGCTTTTGTACATAAGCAATGAACTCAGTTTTGGTGACATGTCTAAATATCCTGAATACGTTGAGGTGCTTTGAAAAGTCGATGAGTTCAATTGCTCAAATGATGAAACGCCCCTCTTAAAGTCTTTACTGGTACTTATCCTCTAAACAGAAAGTTGCTAAAGGCAGACTTAAACAAGTTTAAAGCTACTTTGCTTATAAAGAAATAAATGCTTGAACTACTGCCTCTGTTTAGCATGGATGGGTATGCTATATTTTCCACAATGAAAACAGAGCTGTACATTTTTCAGATTCACCAGAGATGAATAAGGCAGCTGGATTTCCCTACGATATCTGATCGAACATTGATGGGTGAATGTTTGGATTATACCAATTCATATTGATTCCGTCTTTGTGGTGCTCTGCAATGCACAAAAGAACAAAGTCTTACATTTTGGCCTTAGAATTCAATTTGTGCATATCACATTAAAACAGAGTACACTGTAACAGGCCAAACATGAGCTAAAACGCACATGTATTCATTGGGGGATTTCCTGCAGAATTTAAAACTGGCTACAATGAATAAACTCTCGTAACCACTCGTCAGGTATGTCATCACTAAACATGGTTTAACCTATTTGCTCCAGTGAAACAAAAAGTAAAGAGTGCAAATGCAAAGTAAGGCTGCTGGGTGAAGCAACAAAGACAAAGGAGGAGTGAAAGAAGAGCGGATCAGAAGTGCAGAACAGAGCACGAGTGAGTGAGAGACTGCAGGGTGGATTAAGGTGACATACTTCCTTTTTTGTTTGTTTGCGTGTGTAAATGCAGTTTTGATGAAATATTAACGGCGCCTTCCAAAATGCCTTGTAAAGGATCCTCTGCATTTGACTCCTCCATCTGTAGCACCTCAGGTAGGCATTTAGTATGCTGTCATCAGGGAACCGGCAGCCCCCCTCCATGTGCTGAGCTGTCAGCTCAAATCCGCCAGCATCCCCCCACCCCCTCCACCGCACGCCACCTTCCACCGCTGCCCAACCCCTTTTCCACCACCCTGCGACACACCTATACCACCACAGGCTGAGCGCTCGAAGCCCCACCCCGCCTGACGAGCACCAGCCAACTCTCACTCTGCACAACTTTCTCCACGACATTCGATATACTTCAGCGATAAACGGCATGAAAGAAAACAAAGAACGGGCTGGTGAGTGACGGGATTCGTTTTGACATATACTTCTCATCATCCCTCCTCGACCCCCTCCCCCCCCCCCCGACGGAAATCTCCTTTTCTTCTCGCAAAATAAACGGCGACGTGCTTTCTTCTGAGGAGGATCGGGTTGATGAGGTGCTTGCTGATATTGATTGGACTTCACAGCGCCGCGTGATTGGCAGCTGCCAAGGAGCCGGGGGCGGGGGGACTCTTATCCCATCGGTGCCTCCACCTAAGTATCGTCTTAGAGCTGCTACCAGATACACCAGCCGTCCCTCACTTCCCTTCACTCCTGCTAATTCTCTGTGACTGATGGAGTTTAAACTATCGAACTTACTAACAATCAAGAGTCTTGCCTGTGGTTTGGCAACGAGAACCCGGTGCTGTGGAGAAGGGAACTGAATCGGGATATTTTTGCAGATTCAGATTTTCAGCGGATGGATGATGGATTACAATTACAAGTTCTCTGATTGTAATTACAAAGGTGATGCATCCCATGGTGTCATCGCGAATGGTCAGCCAGACACTCCCGAAGGCTTTCGTGTCACAGGGAACAGCTAATTATAGATGTTACAGTACGTGTTTGGGGAGGGGTGGCTGAGCACGCTGGGCCTCATAATAGGCTTCATTTATAATGTGGACATCCACATCTCAATCTTGTGACTTGAAGCTGAGGGGCAAGAGCGAGGAATGCTCACAGTTAGCACAGCGCCTTGCAGAGGCATGCATCCCTTTGGAACATTTCGACATTCTGTCCTGTTGTAACCCAAAACTTCAATTCATTTTACATGACATCAACATGAAGTCAGACGTACATTTAGTGTGGTTGTATTGTTTGTAAAACTACTTCATGCTGCAATTACATCTATTTTTTTGTGTGCAGTTTTGTTTGATAAATAGCTCAAGTGCTGTCAAATTGGAAGTCTTAACAAACGTCTAGGCTTTTGATAGGCCCTTCAAACACATGAATATGCTTTACTCTGGTCCATTCTAACATCATTTTGGCTGTATGTTTGGTGACCCTCTGCTGCTGAAAGGCAAAACTCTTCATGAACTCTGCACTAGCTTCCCCATACTTACCTGTTTAAAAAAAAATAAATCACACACAATGTTCTGCTGCCACCACCATCTTTGGGGTGTTCAGAGCGATATGTAGTTAGTTTTTTTTTGCTAATCTTTGCGTTTTGCATGCAAGTCAAAGATTTTCTTCCAGGTTTTGCTTGGTCTTCTAAGTGACTTGTGTCAAACCTTAAATGAGACCTCCAGTGGTTTTCTTATTTCCATGAATATTTCCTAATTTTGGCGGCTTTTTAAAGCCTCCCTGCATTTGAGTAGGGGGCTGAATACAGATACACTTTTCAGTCTTAAGAAGTCAAAAAAAACAAAAAAAAATCATGTATTCTTCACAAAATGACTGTTGTTGGTCAAACATAAAATCTCAATAAAACACATCAAAGTTTTTTGGGCATACTGAGATAAAAAGTTTACTTGTTGCATAGTAGAGTTGATAGATTTTTGTTTAAAAAAAAAAAAAAAAGTACTGCCAAGGCTTTTGCTATTGTAACTTACATGCTTCCAAGAAAGATCCTTGACGTATTTCCCTGCCCTCGGGCCTCATTTAAACATGACGTTAAAAAAATACATAAAAACAAGGGGTGGGGGAAGAGATGGTGACTGTTGCCCGAGGAGGTATGGTTGTCATAAAAGAGCCGGGTTGGGATTTGTTGGTGTCACTCAATAAATCAGTAGGAGTTTAATTACCAGCTTGGTGTGGAGGAGCAGTGACGAGCAGAGTGTGTGTGTGTGTGTGACTGCAGGTGGAGACACTGTGACAGGCACTAGCTCTGCGAGTTAGCATTCCTCCTGGGCCAGACTCTACCAAAAGCCTGACAGGGCAAAGCCGCAAAACTCACACACGCATACAGGGCCATACCATTCAGTGCACGAGGGAGGGATGTGCTGTAGGTAAGCGAAACCCAAGGTGGGTGTGGGTGTGTGTGGGGGATCTGTTTGCAGAGTCTCTCCCACGCTAATCCTCTCCATTTACGCCCTGCCACTTCCCGCGTTTATGAACTGAGCTGTGAAGGAACGTGGAGGCTAATCTCTGACCCAAAGTCCGGCGCACACCGACTCCGACAGTCACCTCCAATAATCCTGCGCCCGGAGGTAAAAAAAAAACAAAAAAACAAAGATAGTGGGTGGGATCTTTGGACAGTAAAAACAAACAGAAATTGAAAAATGACAGAAACACACCAGAAATCTGAGAGTTCTGGCTGTTTCTTGTTAAGAGACAATTAAAGCACAGCTTCAAGCGGAGATATTACATTTCTTATGGGTATGATTTCTATTACTTTGTCTGTGTGAGTAAACTGTGTTATTATTCCCCCCCCCCCCCCCCCCCCCCCCACCTGCCTTGTGCAAAACTTCTTCCCATCAACCCTCGAGTCAAACAGACATTCAGGAAAAGACGGGGAAGAAGAAGAAGAAGAAGAAGGGAAAAAAAAAATAATCAGCAGAAAGTAGTGGGTAGAATGAAAAGAGTGGCAGGGGAGCAAACACAGGTTTGACAGAGGCAGGAGAGGTGACAATAAGCAGCGTGTCATGTGTGTTTTTTTTTTTTCTCCTCCAATTTTGTGCCAGGTAACATCCAACAATTTGAAGGTTCAATAGGCAAGATTACAGTTCTGCTCGAGATGAGTTAAAAATACAGGGTGACTTGTAACCCTGTCTGCAGTGAGTGAATGACACACACACACACATACACACAAGAGGACTAACGGCTTCAGCGACGTGCTCTGTGTCCGCCGTTATTGGCTGTTTTTGTAGCCGTTAGCGCAGATGAAAAGAGTCAGCATTACAGCTGTCAATTCAGATGGAGATCAGGTGGCTGGGAACAAATCAGAAGGCAGCAGATAGTGGCTCTGGTTTGTCATGCATGCTGGATGTTAATGCGTGCATGAATGCATGTCTGCAAAGGCATTTTTTTTTATTTTTTTTTTGCAGATGCAAAACCCGGAAAGAACAAAGAAAGAAAAGAAGAAGAAAAAATCCAAATCCTTATTTTTCAAGCCAGGAAAGGATTGTGCTGTCACTCAATGATATACTGATCATTGTTTTGTTTTTTTCTTCCTCCCCTATTTGTTCTGACTTTTTCAGGGTGGAAAACAATGGCAGCTGGGAGATGAGATATTTGTCTGATCACTCAACACTAAAAAAGTACACCCAGTTTCTTCAGCTAACGAATATCTGCCAATATTCAGGCGTTTCATGTTTTTTTTTTCTCTCCTTCCTCAATTGATACAATACAAAAGCATATTCAGCCCCATAGAAGGAGAGAGAGAAATTTCCCAAAGAGAGTAATTAATTTCCTGGCACCTCAATATGAGAACTTGTAAGGCAAATGGAACAATAAGCCTAAAAAAACCAACAAAAAAACAAAAAACACTCCACTGTACTGTAGAGTACAGTGCTAACAGACAGATGCCAATCTCCGCCCCGCTCCCGCCATGTTCGACATGTGTGCTTGTTGGCTGCGAGACATTAGCATTTGTTTTACCCCCACCCGCCCCGCACCCCTCCTCATTCCCATGTGCTAGAGCCTCAGGCGCAACAGTCAAAGAGACACCACCACCTCCCAGTATCTCATCTCATCTCCCAGTATGCGCGGGTGTGAATGTGAGGCGGCGAGTTGCGCTTCTCTCACTGATTGTGCGCATAAAAACACACACACACACTGTGGCTTTTTGATAGTTGCTCTGCGGTTTGCGGGCTTTTTTTTTTTTTCTCCTACTTTTTGCCCGATTTGCATCGGAATATTTTTAAAAGATTCATTCTACATGCTGGGTCTTTTCTTCTTCTTCTGGCTCTTCTAATAGATTTCAGGGCTTATAGAGACCTCACGTGTAGGCGCTTGAGCCGGGGCATGTCCGCACTGTGGCGCGTACTAGTGCGCCCCCTAGCTCCCAGCTTGAGATCCAGCCACTATGTTTCTCTCTCTCTCTCTCTCTCTCTCTCTCTCTCTCTCTCTCTCTCTCTCTCTCTCTCCCCCCCTCCCTCTCTGCTGCTCCTCTCTTGCCCTACATATCAGTCCCGCGGAGAATAGACCCGTCTAACACCCGGCTTCACAGAGATGCTGTTTTGTCATGTTTTATATCATTCTACTAATGGCAAAAAATAGCAGGTCCTCTGACTAAAGACTGTGGTATCCCCGAAGATCTGTGCTAACAAACGTTCAGCAAAGAGTGGAGAAAAAAAATAAATAAATAAATAAATTTGACGACTTGCCTTAACTGAGCTCTCTGTTCTAAAACAACATAAAGCTTCTGTTTTCTAAACAGTCTGAGTTTTGTAATAAAGGAGAGAGAAGGGGGGGGGGGGAGAAAAATAAAGCGACAGACAGACAAGAGAAAGTACATGGAAAGGGGAGAGAGGAAGAAGAAGAAGAAAGAGAGAGATCCAACAGATGGTAGATTTGGCGAGGCCTCCGCCGTGCAGTTTGTGTAAAAGCCTGTCTGGAAAGAGCGCAGACCCCGAAGCATCTCTCACATATTGAGGAGTCACAATCATTGAAAGAATGCGTAGTGAGATGCCCCAAAACGCCGGTCATTACAAAAACAGAGCTGCTCCACTTCAATCAGCCAAAAAGAAAGAAAGATGAAAAAAAAAAAAACAGAGTGGGGGACGCCTGTGTTTCTCAGAGGGAAATTATTAGACAAAACTCTGAATTCCGTCAAAACCTGGACGTAGGGGAGAACATGGAAGATTTATTAGACGGATTAAAATTTGTGGGCGATGTTGAAATAAAGTCCAGTTTTTTGTTCTGTCAACTGTGAGACGAGGTTTGTAGGCAATATTACACTTCATTTCCAATAGTTAATTGTCCAATGTGTCAATAAAATGTCGATTGCTGCATTGCAGTCCACATCAGTTTAGTTCATTTGAGTTCACCAGGTTTCAACTAAAGACAAATCAAGTCCAGTTCATTGATGTGTGTGTGTGTGTGTGTGTGTGTGTGTGTATGTACTGTATGTATATATATATATATATATATATATATATATATATATATATATATATATATATATATATATATAAATCTTAGATGGATTCAAATTTACTTATAGTACATACATTAAAATCCGATAGTGTTACTGAATCGCGAAGCTGCCACTTACAATCACTATGGGGTGCAAATATTTTATAAAAATATTTTTTTTACCTGTCAAAAATAAATCACTGACTTTCTAGTGTTTTTGTTTCTTTTTATAGTGTTAGATTGTATACCAACAAAAGTTCAAAATATGAGCTTTACGTTCTGTATTGATGTTTGTAGCTCTTGTTTTGAAGAAAGGAAGGAAGTAGTTCTTTAGCTTCCTGGCCGTGTTGACAGAAATAGCTAATACAGACTGCTTGCTAGCAACGCTAAGTTACAAAAACACAAAAGAACCCAAGGAGAAAATCATGTTTGAGGCAAAATTGCGAGTTCTAGAAAGAAAAGATAAATGTTGGCAGGGTGACAGACAAGATACAAGCAGTCTGTGAGTGCTGTAAGAAAGTGGCTAACGGTTAGCCGCTAACGACACAAAACCTGCCATCTTCTGCTTTTTTTCTTTGCTTCAAAATAACATCCTTCATTGATCAAAGCTCAACTTAATAATTCTACCATAAAAACACATAATTTAAAACAGTTTGAGATTCGTGAAAACATTTATTTCATTTGTGAAAACATACAGACCATGCAGGTCAGATTCAGACAAGAAAAGCGGATATAAGCTAACTGGACTGTAACATCTGATCACAAATTTTTTACAACACAAATTACATAATTTGTGAAATTATTTAATTTCACAAATTATGTGTCAATTTCTTGATACCGTTTTCAATCAGTCAAGTTTATTTGTGCAGCACTTTCCAGAAACAAGACAGCTCAAGTTGCTTTAGACATAAAAAGACAAAAAAACAAACATCATACAGACAACAAGTGTAAAACCAGTAACAAACGTTACATTTTGTTGGATGCTATAGTCCAAGTCATCAATACACATCAGATATGTTGATCAATGTTTGGGTGACAATGGGTCAAAAGCATCTCTAAACATGTAGGTTTAGTCTTCCTTTAAAGGATCTCAGTGTTTCAGCTGTTTTGCAGTTTTCTGGAAGTTTTCTTTTCTCCAAATTTGTGGTGCATTTTTGAACCTATTTAGCAGCCAAACTACAATTTCCAAGCAAATGCTTCAATTTTTTCAAACTATTCAAATATTTTTTAGTATTTCATATGTGAAAGCTTAGCTTGTCTAGAGTTAAATGTTTCACACTGACACAGGTGCACACTGAGCCCCAAAATGACCTACCTGTGACCCGTGACTGTCAATCAGCGCAAATTTGCAAAGCGATGAAGCGTGTAGGGGCGTCCCAGCCGGATCCCGTCCCTTCCATCCACATGTCGGGCTGTGAGTGACACATGGGAAGTAGATTGTGTGCAGAAGAAGCAAAGATAAGCAGCAGTACATCACCCTCAAGTCGTACGATGGAAGTTAATGTCATTTGGCAGTTTTCTTTTTTTTCCCCCCCAAGTGCTCTATTCACGCCGCCATATTTTCATTCCTCCTCCACTCTCGTTTCACATGGGCTGCAGATGCCTTAATTGTGCTCGCTCTTCAAGGCAGCCTTTTTCACTTGCTCTTGATAAGTCTTTGATATTCTGTGCTTCACTAATTGTAGTCGCTGCAGTACATCTATCTTTTTTCAATTTCCTGATAATTAGCCTCTAACTCTTTCATCTGTCTTTTCAAGTGCACTAAATCTCCTTCTCTAATGAAAGTTACACTGAACTCAACAAGGTTGACGGCTGGTAAAGAAGAGAGGAGAGAGGAAAAAGAAGAAAAAACACACACACACACACACCACTTCTTCTCTCTTACATTTCTCTTCCTCTGCCCCCGTCTTTCTCGCTATGGGGAGACCCTATCCTTGGGTGTGTGTGTGTGAGGTTGGGGTTTCTTTTTTCAGTTTTTAAAAAAATATTTTCAGAACGTAAAAACATCCCAACCACAAAATGAACACAGGTGCCGTTTAATAAGAACGTGCTTCAAAAACGACTCCGGTTTAATGGATGGGAGGCGTGAGGTTAGCAGAGGAGCAAACCTGGAGTGATCTGCCACAAAAAAGATCACAAAAACTCACAAAATCACTCAGAGCCACCGGCGCTCTGCCAGAAGACTACAGTCACATCAAGCCCGAAGTAATGAACCAGATTGAAACATTACCAAGAGATGGAGGGAGTGTTGGACGTCTGGTAATATATTGGCACCGCATCGTTTCAGGTATGCTTCCTTGTAAACTGTTCGCATCCATCTTTTCATATCAGGTTTTGTCACGTTACAAGACCTGATAGGTAAAGGTTTGATTGAGGAACTTATCAAAACATTGGTTTCATTGTGCTTTTAATGGAGGCCTAAATATGCTAAACAAACAAAAACTGGAAGGCAATTTTCACAAATTGAACACTAATCTCAAATTTTGTTTCACAGACTCTATAGTCAATGTAGAACAGCTTAGACATTTGTTTAAATATATAAAAATTAATAACAACCACTGAATCACAAGTTTGAAATTCAGGTATCAACTGCAGCCTTATTGGCCGGCCCACCATCCCTGATGTGATGCCTCCCTGGGCGGAGAGCCTTATGGAAATTCTGTTTTAAATCTACAGTGGTATAGCTTTGTATTCTTTGCATAAGGAAGTTCCAAAATCCATAAAAAAAAATGTTTCTATATTTTTAAGTCTGTGTATCATGACAAAGTAACATGAATGTTACAGATGACAATATTAGACCCGTGACCGTCAATGTAGCTTTAGCAGAAATATTTTTATCCATACCATTCATGCCCATTACCTTCCATTTGACCATGACTTTGCCACTGTGTGTTGGCCGTCCACATTCAGTCGCAATAAAACACGGTGCAGTTTGCACTAGAAGTATGACAAAACGTTGAAAAAGTTCAAGGTGCACGATGCATACTTTTGTAAGGCACTCTTGTATGCACTGCAGAGCCCTCTCTCAATTTTCTTTCTTACACACTCAACAAAAAAAAACACCATAAAATAAAGTAGAGGACGTTTGAAGTGTGTAGGGACTGCCACTCTAATAGTTTTATGCGTTTCAAGTCGGAGTTCCCGTGATGCAAATGTGTCGTCGACAGGTTTGCTGAGCGTAGAGGCAAAGACGGAAAGAGAGGAGCAGAGAGAAGGCAAGGGGGAAAAAAAAAAAAAAACAGGCATCAAAATTGATTTTTCAATCATGCTTGCTGTTTCAAGAGGGCGTCACATGTTCTAATGACCTCATCCCTCTTGTGGTGATGTGAGTTATTTCACACCAGGCCATTTTAAACCAAGAAGGGTAAGGCGGTGGTGAGGTGGAGGGGTTGGGAGGCGACAGGGAAGGGTTGGGGGGGGTTAGTGCTAAGTAGGACTCAAAGCAGTGAGGAGTTGTAAAGAAGAGAGGCGGGGTGGGCTAAGGGAATGGTTAACAGGGTCATTTAGATTGGATGGGAGATCGATACTGAGAGGTAGAGAGGAGGTGCATCTCTGTCACTGTGATGTGTGGCTTCGGTGTGATTGTTCTGCAGATTACGTACAAGGAGGGAGGGGAAAAAGGAAGTGCTGTCTGTGAATGTGTGTGTGTGTGTGTGTGTTTATGTGTGCAGGGAACAATCATGTCAGCGTCCGCCGGTAATTTAAAACACATTTCATGTTTTTTTTTTTTATTATTTGATATTCTGTGCCTGAAAAGAAGAAAGGTTGGGGGAGAAAAAAAAAAGATTGTGCTTTACATGAAATTTATACTTGACACTGAGATCCTTGCTAGTGGCTAATCTATTCAAATGTGCAACAGATTTTTGAGTTAATTGAAAAAAAAAAAAAACCTTGTAAATAAACTTTTGAGTTTGTCTCTCAGTGTGAGCGAGAGCAGCGTGAGAGTGCTGATAATGCACAAGTGGAACGCTTCAAGTATAATCTCCGCACGTCCTTTCATTACTGCACCAGGTCTGAGTGTTTGATGTCATGCTAATCTGCTCTCTTGTTACTCTGTTTGCATGTGTGTGTGTGTGTGTGTGTGTGTCCTGGTCTTGTGCTCCGGTGCTGCCTAGAGCATTTCCTGCAGCTTGTTGCGGGTTTTTCTATCCGACACGGAAAGCCCCGAGGTGGAATTCATTCTCGCATCGTCAACAGAAAAGCAGAACAATTACTGAGACACAAAAGAAGGACCATAATATTTCAGTCCTGAAAGTGTTGGCTGGTGGTTTTAGTATTGTTCAAATCCAATCAATTTCTACTAGTTATCAAGGTAAATACTTTGATTCACATCTTCAGCACACAGGTACTGGGTTACGCTTCCAAGTGAGACGGTACTGAGGCCTTTACAGGAGCAACAGGAACTAGAGGAACTATCTTAAGAAAGAGGGACATTTTTGTGACTAGACAAAGAAAAGATGACATTGTTTTCGTGAAATTGTGGTTTAAAGTGAAGTGAAGGGGGCTGCACAGTGGCGCAGTAGGTAGCACTGTTGCCTTGCAGCAAGAAGGTCCTGGGTTTGATTCCTGGCCCTGGGTCTTTCTGCATGGAGTTTGCATGTTCTGCATGCGTTTGTCCTGTGTGTCTCTGTGTTGCCCTGCGACAGACTGGCGACATGTCCAGGGTGACCCCGCCTCTCACCCGAAACGTTCACTGGAGATAGGCACCAGCAACCCTCCCGACCCCAGTAAGGGTGTATAGAAAATGGATGGATGGATGGAAGTGAAGGATACTAAGACCTCCATGTCAAGACCTGAACTGATGTCTAAGATGATTTAAGGAAAACAATAGCTGGGTGAATGAGGTGTGCTTTGAGACTGAGGCTGAGCAGCCTGGATGTTATGAATCGTTATTTATACCTGCAAAGAACATGTAGCAAACATTCATTCAAAAAATCAGAACAGTAGTTTTTAGTAATACTCTATGCTTCCATGCTGCCCAGTAAAGGTTTGCTGTGAGATCCACATTATATCATTATCGTAAATAGTTAAGAGAAGATTGTAAAACTAGAGGAGAGCACCAGCATCCATCGACCACAGAAACTGATCATAATCACTTTGCGTGTGGGTCCACTTGACTGTAAAGCAAAGCACTTATTTGAAAAAGTAGGAGAATAACTCTTTATGCTAAGTCAGGACAGGAAAATTATTTGACAAGTCATATAAAAACGAAGAGGAAGCTACCAAACATTTCCTTTCAAACAGAAGCTAGCAAACATCTCCAAATGCAAAATCCTTAGCAGAGTAAGACGTGCGTTTACTGAAGACACTGTATCATAAAAATTAGGAAGTTTTAGAGTTTAGCTTAGCATTATGTAAAAATCAAATAATTCCATGTTTGAGCTTCAAAAACAGATGCCAATCTATGGGGAATTGAAAAAATATTTCATACAAAATGTGTGCTACATTATTTAAATGATCTAAAAAGTACTTTGAGATGGCTTGTAGAGCTTTAGGAGGCTGCAGGAATCTTTAATCAGAATACATTCTACTTTTTCCCTGTTGAAATGCTGAAGTTTTATACATTAACTACATGAATACACACTTTCATATGTTAGAGCATCTTTACTTGATAAAGCATGAAGTTCTATAACTTAATTATGGAAAAAATAGGATGTAGCAACAAAAAAGGTTCAAGTTAAAGTGTCATGCATGGCAGTATAAGCCTTTTTTAAAGGTAAAATTTTAAAAATACACTCAAAGATTGCTTATTATACTTTACTGCCAAAAAGTAGAGCAATTTAGGCATAAAGTGTCAGTTTTATGAAAGACTTTAGTCACTGATATTTGTTTAGCTGAATGGTTGCAGTGCTGAATGACGAGAAGAAACGAATGAGTGAATTTAGCCACCACCAAATTACACAATTAAAATAAACATTCAGCAAAAAAAGGAAAAATGTCAAAAAATAAAGATTGCATTCTACTTAACTCTCTGCCACGTACTGCAATCTTTAGCTGATGACATACAAGCCGGTCCTCGTACGCAGAAGCAGGAGTGTTTTAGTGGATGAAAAGCCAGTGAAGGAAAGCAAAAGAAAAACTGCAACACCTAACAGGTCCCTAAAGGAACATTGTATGCTTCTTTGGCTCCGTAGAGGTCGGAGGTCAGGGTCAGCAGCGGAGCAGCTCGTGGAGACTCGGTGTGGTGATCAAAGACCTGTCTGCAGGCAGGAAGCTGCTGACACAGCTGCTTAGCTCCAACCGAAGGACATTCTCTGTAAACACACCAAGAAAAACACAACCGGCTCGCAGAAAATAATAATTCTGCGTTAGCGCTCACTCGGCTGCTGCGGCTCCGACTGCATTATTAAAAAAATAGCGCATTTGGACATTTGCTTGGGGTGGAAAAAAAGCAACCTAAGCTGTCATATTTATCTGTTTTTATATTCTGAGAAACAAATAGAAACAAGTATACATGTAAAAACACCACGGGCCAATTATAGCACTGCTTTATGAGTGGAGCGCGCGCGAACGGCTCTAAGCGTAACCAGATTTCATCCAACTTTAACGACGTTCGGTTTGTCCTCAGGTGGCGACGCAAAAATCTGAACTGACTGCTGTAATATACGTACGGCAGCGGAGAGCACGCCGCTACGGGATCCTGTAAAAATTTTAAATGTGTTTTACTGGATGTGATCACGCTGTATCTTCTCCAATAACAGTCATGTGGCAAACGGCTTCATCTCTTGGTGGGCCTTGTTTTTTTTTTTTGTTTTTTTTCTTTCTCCCTCCCCTCCGCATATCTCTACGAAAGTGGCTCGGCTCTTAAATCAAAATAGGAGGAAGTGGAGGAGGAGGATTGGGAAGAGTGGAGTGGGTAACAGGAAACGCAGCTTTCATCTCTTTAAACTGTCTTTTTTTTAAGGCAGGGAGGTGATTTTGTAACGTGTGAGATGGATCAGATACCGCAGCTCGGTCATCGCAGGGTGCCATCCCACCCTGCGCGCATTCCAAAAATCTTATGTATAAAAAATAAAAAATGTGGGGATGAATGAAGGAAGAGGAATCACTACAATATGGAAATCCCCCCCTCCTCCCCGCTTCCTCTTTTCTGTCACGAATTAGCTTCCAATTCAGGTTCCTGCAGCTCATTAGTGAAACTGGATCAGAATGCTCTTTTATCACTCCCCATTGTTCTTTAGCGCACAATGGAAGCGCGCTTCCACAGCAGGCAAAGAGTTCTGGCATTAGCTGACCGTTTATTTTCATTGTGTTGCACCGTGTCTTTGGCTTGGCAGTTAAGTGTGTTGCACAGGCTCAGCTCTTGCTTACCGATATAATGAGGCTGTTTTGGGGACCAGAACTTCGGAGAGACTCTGCAGGAACTCTGGCAGAGCTGTAAATTTGATGCCATTTGCGTCTGACAACACGCGACCGCTCGGATCAACAACGTTGCTGCCCGACTGGACAGTTATGTCATCCGTTTCTCTGAAATACGCCACTTTTAAATTAAAGAGCGACTGCATTGTAATGCAATGAAGTTCCAGTGTATAAAGGCTTTGAATAGACGTGAAACAAAATGTCGTGTCGTGAGTTGATATTAAAGTGCTGGTAATGTCCGATATGCCGATAATATCGGCATATCGATACTTTAAGATCGATACTTTAGTTTCAGATTCTTTCTTGAAACTTTTATTTCATTTTTGTGTTGCAACTTATTCACCTCTACCTCAAAAACGTTTTGATTTGCTCTCAAGTAATAATTTTGCACTTTTTTTTCTATTGTTACTGGTTGCCATGTTTATGTTATTAAAGTATTAACATATTACCTTTCTCTAAACTCTGTCATAGGTTGGAACAAAATAATTCAAAGGAAAAACCTAAAGAACCTCTAAATATTGGGAGTTTGATATGTTGAATTTCAATAAGTATCGACATTAGTATTGGTGTTGGCGATACTGACCTTTTATTTATTTGGTATCGAATCAATACCAAAATATACAGTATAATACACTTTTAACACTCATCATGAAAATAAAAATGGATAAAATAAGTTGGTAGGTTGGCAATTTAGAAATCCTAATTTTGGCAGTCTTAAGATCGGAAGCATGTATAAAATCCGCACCTGCTAAATAAATTTTGGGTAGAAATGAATTTCCACACAAAAATGATCTGAGTTGATCACATACACAGTTTTTAAATAACAAAATACACTTAAGAGAAACTTTAAATGCTCTCAGTGACATAAAGGAGCATCTCTCCTGTGTTCCTTCATTACATAGAACAGTCTAAGAGGCAATCTTAAATAGGTGTATGACTTCTGGATCCCACTAAGTCATCATAATAATAATCTGTTAAAACATATGTTTCATTTAATTGGTGTAAATAGTGCAGAGGACCCAGGCCGGGATGTGAACCCAGAATCTTCCTGCTTTAAGCAAGGATTTGTGCCCCTTAGCTAACTAACCAGTGAACTGATAGCCGCTAACTTTTAGCTTCGGCGGTTTCATTCGTTAGTTAGCACTAAATCTGAAATACATCTAAGATGCTTTTAATGAGCTCTAGATCCAAGTGGAAATTTGTAGAGTGGTCAAACTTGATCCGGACGCTTCTACGCTGAACAGAGTTCGAGACCAAACTTTTTCTTTATATGTAAGAATGCAAAAAGGGAGGATCTGCGATGGGTTTTTATCATTAGAATCAAACCTCAACACAGTTTGTAACTTTTAAAGCCTTTTATTTTTGTTTGGGGAAAACAACGACGACAAAAAAAAAGAAAAAATCTCATGTCAATCTTCCGTTTGCCAATATTGCGTCCTGTCTCGTCTCGTGAGCTGGATGTATCGTTCAACTCCAGCACTGAAACTGACACGTGAAAATAACACACAAGAAGCTGGTGACAGCTGTGACTGACAGATTCTTTCCCCCCTCTACTCACTCGCAAGCAGAAAATCTCCGTCTGCATTTGATCGGAGCAGATAAGTCGACATGTTGGAACGTCAGCAGATTCCTTCAGAACGTCTCGGGGAAAGCGTGATGAAATATGACAATCCCGTTTTATGTTTGGCTTTAGGTCAAACTGTGTTAAACGCAGAGCGCTGACAACACCTGGCTGAGAAGCCGTCTGTTCTCTACGCCGACACGTTGAAGAAAGTCCTGAAGCGAGTCGGGATCCAGCCCACGGGTTCGGATCTAAACGGAACCAGGTGATCTTTTAAAGCGTGTCGCGAAAGAACGCTGCAAACTCCACTGCTTAAAGTGGTAAAAAAAAAAAAAAAAGTGAAACAGAACCACGTGTGATGGATTTGTAACTCATTTCCGTACTAGTTTGGAATTACTCATCCCTTTATTTTATTTTTTATTAACCCAGACGACCGGAAAACAATCCAAATGTCTTTCAGAACCTTTACAAGACAAAAATCCTCAGTCATTGTACAGTACGCCGTGATTTTTCCCTCTCCATCCTTTCAGTTTTGAGCTAATTTAGATTTTTTTTTTTCTTTTTTCTCAAGGGCGGTAAAACTAGCTGCCTCTCCAAACTCTTGGAGTATGTAATTTGGTGTAAAACAGTAGCACTTTAGGCGTTCTCCACCAGTGAAATTAAATGGGACCCTGCGGGGTTGTGTTGTGGGGTATTAAGTAATGTTTATTGATGTTTATTCTCCAAGGGGACTGGCGTGGAAAAAAAAAAAAAAAAGAAAAAAAAATCACTCTTCAGCTTTGATTAATTTCCCGCCTTGCTCCATGTAAAGGATGAAGCTCAGGCAAAAATCGCTCTTTAGCCATGACTAACACAGACTGCAAGTTGAGCATCTCTCAGTCCTTAAAAACCGCCTTGCTCTTTTTTTGGAAGAAAAAAAAAAAACAACACATGAAGGTGAAGGTATGTTTGTGAAACATGATCACTGACTTGCATCAAAAATCTATCACCTGTGATGTTTAACGTCTGTTTCCTCGAGTGCCTCGTTCTTTCTACTCTCCAACCACAAACTTCATTGTATGCAACATACGAACACAACATAACGCGTAACAGTGAAGACAAAAGGAAATGATACACTGTTTTCAAGTCTTTCATATTAAAAAAAATAAAATAAAAATCTGAAAAGTGTGGCATGCAGTTATACCCATTCCCAAAAGTCGGTGCAGCCAATTTCCTTCGGAAGTGGCGTAAGTCCACTTGTGATTAACTTGATCTCAAAGCAAACAAGAACTTTTGTGAAAAACTACAGTGGGGTATGATTATAATACAGTATCCAAAACTTTGAACATCTGTTCAGTCCACCATCTGAGAAAATGCACAGCTAAGCTGTTAGCATACCTGGACTTGGCCAGTCAAGCGGAGCATTAATTAAGGAAGTAGCCAACAGCCCTACTGGTAACTCTGGGTGAGCTGCAGAATTCCACAACTCGACTCAAACGGGAGAATCTGTCCACAGAGCAATTATTAGTTGTGACAAGAGTAAAGTCACTGTTCAAAGAAAGTCAAAAGAAAACCTGTTTGTACTTTGGGGTTTTTCTTTGGCGTATTTGAAACATGCTATCAAGCTCCACTCTGTGACATGGTGGAGGCGGTATTATGCTGTGCATTATGCGTTCTTCAAGTATAAAACTGGAAGTAAAACCTTTTTAGAGTCTGTAAAAGATGAGGCTCACCTTCCAGCAGGACAACAACCCTAACAGCCAGATCTACTACTCAGTTTAAAGCATCTTTCTGAACGTCCTAGTCAAATTTCAGTTTGTGGTCTTGTATGTGACACACTATTAATCTAATTCAAGTATAAACTTTGGATATTTAGAAAAAAAAAGAGTGACTTGCAGCAGTAATTGTAGCAAAAAGTGGCTAACTGATCCAGGAGCTGAAAATAAATGCACGCCGCACTTTTTAGATCTTTATTCATGAAAAATAGATAAATTTTTAAAAAAAATGAAACCCATTTATTCTCCACTTTACATTTGTGTACCACTTGCTGGTCTACTGCATAACATCCCAATATAATAGCTCCATTGGGATTTCAATGGGATGTACAATGCTAGTGACTGGAAAAAAAAAAACAAAACGTGAAAAAGTTCAAGCAGCGTAAATACCTTTGTAAGGCAGAGCAACAGACACCGAACCTTCCAACTTGATGGATTTTGGCAGGATAATCTAAAATTCTGTACCGCATGCTTGGTAATTAGACCCATGGGCGCAAGAAAAATCTACTTAAATCCAACGCTGTGCTGCGGAATGAGAAGAAAAAAAAAGAGAAAAGAAAAAGGTCTTTCTCTTTATTCGGTGTCTGCAAGTTCACGGGAATATCTCTAAACCGGAGCCTCTGTTTGTTTCCTCTTTGAATCACCTTTTTCCTAAGTGTTCCTGTGTGTTTCTGCTTGGCTGGCTGCAGGACTGACACCTCTCCCCAGATCCAAGCATGTTCAGTCGCCATCTTGCTTGCCCCCTGTGCCAGCCTGTCATCGTGCCTAACCCATCACTCTCTTGCAGCACAACAAGTCCCCACCCGTCACACGTACACACACACGCGCACACACACACACACACACAAAAAGGTAACTTCTTCCCTTCACTCAACAATAAAATAAAATGAAAGGCTTAGAAAAAACAAAACAATGACAGTGTTGCTATGGTAACGTCAGGTTCAAGCCATACCTTTTTTTTTCTAACTCCCCTCCCTCATTTTCCTCTTTACTCTTTAACACAAATATATATCCGAGCAAACCCTCTGATTTCGAGTCGAATGAAGACTGAACGTGCGTACGAGTCGAGGGCCACTCGTGAGACAAATGCTCGCTGCCTTTTTTTTAAAAATATATATATACCTACCACTTCATGCTCCTCATGTGCTGTTTGCTGTTCAAGGCCTTATTTGATGTAAGCCATAAGCGGTGAGAGGCGATGCTTTTTTTTTTTTTACAGTGAATTTAGAGGAGCTAAGAGCTGCTGTTAGGGACGGTGCGAAGCCGAATCAAAGCCTGGAAGCTGTTCTAAAAATCACTGTGAAGCCGCCGCGTCGAGTGGCTTATTGCATTTGTAGAATGACATTATTCCGACGTTATTCTTTAGCGGTGCGGTCCATGACAGAATTGACCTGATTCGTTTGTGCGACTTTATTGGATTCTTATGAAAAAGACAAACTAGGCATCTGTTCTGCAAGATACGGCCGCAGTTTGATCACGCCATTTGTTGCCTTTGAAATTGTGTCTTTAATGTTGTCATATTTAACATTTCTGTGCACATTTGCAGGGGAGAAAGAGTGGCAACCCAGGAAGACAATGTGAGCTCGCATTTAAAATGACTCGTATCGAGAATTTCCTGGGCTGCTGTCGCGGAACTCCGGCAGTCGCTGCTGCTGAACCGGTTACCATGTGGCTGAAATTGAATTTAAGTATCATAAAAGTGCTGCTTTTCAGACATCTTGTCGGAAGTAGCTGCGCTGCAGTGCTAATGCTAGCTTGTGCACGAACATGAACAAGTTGATGTTTAGTTTGGATCTGGATCAATTCGTCCCTTTGCAAATTTACATCATTGTGCGGATATTTTGTTCCTTCTTGCTTCCGTTTTATGGTGAAAAGCTGAAGTTTATTTAAGTTTATTTTTTGTCTGCATGATTAAGTTTTTTCATGAAGCACTTTGTTTTAAGTATTGTTTTTCTGGAAACAATACTTCCTTTTTGTTTGGTTCCAAATATGAGCCTTAGTCAAATCGAACTAACCCTAAACACAGTATAAAAATCACTTTAATTCATAAGGAGTAGAAAGCGTCCTTCCTAACTGATGCAGGGTTGTTGCAAATTGCACTCCAGCAGACAGCACCAAAAGGTTTGTGCAAGAAATTTCCACAACTGCTACATTTCTGATTTTTGCATCTCTGACTATGAAAGATTGCAATAATCAATTAGCTCTTCTGCAACCACAAAATCCCTCTCCATACTCAGAGTCCAGTTTAATTTAGCTCCTTTAGCTGTACTAATATTTTCCCAGTACATAAAAAAAAATTGAGCTGATGTTAATAAGATGTAATGACATTTTTGAGATGTTACAACAACAACAACAAAAATAAACTACAGAATATTTGGGATTCCTTTATCTGCCTTTATGGGACTTTTACTGATTTGTTTCCGAATATATTGCAACTGAAAATTAAACTCTTTCCTATCACTGATATGTTTAATAAAAATAAATAAATAAAGAAAACAGGAAAGTGTGCAGTACATATCAATGAAGAGGGGACAAAAAAAAAATCACAACTTCCATGTTCTGTTATGAGCTGGCAGCACACTGGAACCAGAATACCTGATTATTAAAAAGACAGCTGTGGTCACGAAGAGGCCAGATCTGCTAATGACCCCCTGTCATATTCATTAGGCAGCCTTGGCACCGTCTGCATGGCTTCAGGAGCTGTCAGACGGTTTACAGCCTGTCGCCGACACCTGACAGCTACTTACACCTGCCCTGCCGTTCACAGGTGCTTATACAGCCAGTTGTGTTACCTTTGATTATCTTCCTTTTTGAATTAGAAAGCAAGACATTTTAGAATAAAAGAAAAGATTGCCAGAGCGCCTTGCGGAGGGATTCCTGCTCACTGATGTTTTCAAATTTCAACATTTAACAACCACAAACTATTTTAATGCTATTTCCACAGAGTAGCTGTAAACAAAGTTGAACTGTTTCGTTTTACACGGTTACATGTGAAATGTGGGATGCATTCGACTTCAGCTCCCAACTAGACAAAACATTTACTCGGCTGGGCAAAGGGCAACATTAATCTGAGCGTTAGAGGTCCATGGTAACTATAACACTAAGAGAATCTGCTGAAAAGAGTTATACCATCCACAAGGCTTTTCCGATCGAAGAGAGGCATATTTATTAAAATCAATTAGAAAGCCATCATTATGAGAAACTATGTATGTTTGCCACAAGCTGTGTAGAGGAGAGGGCATGTAGAGGGCATCAGAGACCTGGTACAAAGACTAAGACGGACCTATTTGTCCTCCATGAGAAACTTTATGAGTGGTGGAAGACTGAAAACCTGCCCCTGAAAAACACGGTGGTGACTGCGTCATGCTGCGAGGATACTGTTCTTCTGGAGGATAAGGGACTCTGGTCAGAGTTGATGGGCAGATGGATGTAACTAACCCATCCCAGGCCAATCCTGGAAGAAAACCTCTTAAAGGCTGCAGCAGACTTGTTTCTGGGGCAAAGTTTTACCTTCCATCTGGTCAACAATCCTAAACCTGTAGTCAAAACTATAATGGAATGGATTAGATCAAAGCATATTCAATAGACTGACCAAGTCAAAGTCTTAGCTCATATCCAACAGAGAGTCTGAGCCAAGAATTGAAGATTGCTCTTTACAGACACTCACCCCGCCAATCTCCTTGAGCTTAAGCTATTTTGTAAAGAAGAGGTAAAAAGAAAAGACTTCCATCTCTTCCTCTCCACTTCACAATTATTTCCTGATTTTGTGCTGGTTTACCACTTCTAGTGGTAAACCAGCACACAAGTGTGTGGTGAAAGCATGGCTAAAAGTAAGAGATTAGAGTGTGCTGTGGTGGCGCAGAGGTTGGGCGCGGCCCACATGTGGAGGCCTTGGTCCTCGGCGCGGCTGTCGCGGGTTCGATTCCCGGCCTGGCAACCCCTGCCGCATATCCTCCCCCTCTCTCATTACCCACTTTCCTGTCAGTTAACTGTCAAATGAAGGCCACTAGAGCCCATAAAACCTTAAAAAAAAACACATACGAGACTAAAGGGGGCAGGGATACTTCAGCAAGTCGCTCAAGATGTTTTCTTTATAAGACTTTGTCCTTGCATGGCGTATCGTCTGCCGAAAACAGCATCTGCGTAACTATGGTGCAAAGTTAGACAGCACTCTCCCCACACCCGGTCCGACTGCACCCCATCACATTTAAGGAGAACCTCCGTTTCACGCTCTGCCCATTTGATACAGGAAGAGAGCAAGTTGTTGCTTGATGGGTCGTTTCTTGTAAAGTTGCATCAGTCCTTCCACTTTCTGGCTGAAGTCAATAAGGGCCATGTTGCCTCACGCCACCCCTTTCTCCCACTCCCCCGCCACCCCTCGACTCTGGGCACATTGCATTGTGGGACATCCTGTTGGTTCATCTTCCTCCGCGGCTTGTCCACCAGTTGTCTGAACATCAGCCTCGTCCATGTTATGTTCTCCTCTTCCTCCCTTTGCCCTAAAAGAATGACGGATCTGTAAAAGGGCCCGGCTGTCACGATCCTTCAATAGCAGCTGGCTAATTGCTGACCCTAACAGGCCCAATTAGCACTTACAAGCCCCGCGCAGGGGCCCATGGGAGCTGTCTGCACAGACACGGGGATGAGACGAGGCCACGACGACCGCGCCGTCTGAAGCACAAAGAACAGCCTCTCTGTAGCCACGCAGCCGCTCCTCTATCTATCTGCTCCTCTTGGCTTTATTACCCCTGCTGCCTCCCCTCTCCATCTCTTTCTATCTTTCAGCCGTCCTTTAGTCTTCGCCTGCCCAGCCTGGGCTCTTTTTGCCGAGGCCCCAAGAGCCCTCCTCAGAGAGATCCCTTGAAGTGCAGGGGGAATCAGAGGCAGACGAGCACTCTGGGAAAAGCCGGCTGAGCGGGAAGGGAAAAAAAAAAAAAAAAAAACTCAACGCCGAAGCTGGTATCACAACAGCAACAAGCGTGTAATCAGCAGTCTTTTAAAGTGGCTCCTCAAAGAGCAAGAAGGGGCTAATGTGCACAACTTAAACTGATATTTTTCGATAAAGCCCCACATTTAGAAACTGGCAAACGCGTCAAGCCGGCTGTTCCCTTTTGAGTGTGAAATGTGATAAAGACATACATCTCCCCACTGATAAGGAAAACGCGGGGAGGAGCTGGAGTGGCTGGCACACAAAGGAGCTCTGTCAAGCCATCGGGAGAGTTTGGTGATTTTACAAGCCATAATTCTCCCACTTGGAAATAAAGAATAAGGGGGTGAAAAAAAAAAAAAACCGCAGTGTGGAAGATGATTAACGTGAGCTGGACCGCTCATCCCTCATCTATTCTGTTATCTCCATTATTTGGAAGGCATTAAAAGAGGCCAGGGATGGCAGCTCTGGGAGAGGGGCTCAGGAGGTGGGGGAAGTTCTGTGTGCCGGGATACTAATTACAGTGTCCACTAATAGCGCCTCAAGTAAACCAGGCCAATGCATCTTGCTTGATGAGAACATGCATCAACCAGCTTAATTGAGAGTAAAATGAGGCAGGCGTGCCACAGGACCTATTAATCAACATTGATGAATGAAAGTGTAATTAGATGTGGAAATACAAAAAAAAAAAAAAAAAACGGGGTGAGAAGGAAAAGCAATCGGTTAACTAAAAGTTAAGACTACAGTTGGTAACTAACAAATAGCAATATTGCACCCATTAGCCATTTATCTTTTTTTTTTTAAAGACTTCTGTCAAAGTTTTTTTCTTTTTTCTTTCTTGCAATTAAAGCGCTTTAGCTGTTTGCTGAAGCATTGTTTTGATTACGTTGATATTGCACTTCCTGCAGATTAGTGGTGAGTAATCCTGCACCTGCATTACTGGCTGCACCTGCTGCAGAGCACAGCGCTCCAGCCTAATTAGTTTATTCAGTGTTACCCCCATCAACTACAGCCGTGGTGTGGTAAAAGTGGCACTGGTTCATTTAGTATGTCTTATTCTTTTTGAAAAGAAATTGCATGTTTCTCCAGAAAAGGGGGAAGTACTTTTAAAATGTATTTAAGAAATTAAAACTTTACTTACAGATCATTAATTTTTCTCTTAAAAGCAAAATATAATGAATTTGTGGCAATCCGCAGCTTATATCAAATTATTTGGACTCCCTTTGGTGGTATTTAGAGGAAATTAAGGGGAAATGTTTTTATTAACTTTTTATTAATTGCAATTATGATGCAAATCATCTGGAATTTTTAATTATAGCTGCAGTAGGTAGCTTATGTTTTTCACAGATTTGCTAAAACTGCCACCATTTTTGGACAGATAATTTGAGACAAATAATCTGTGAAAAATATCGAGTTTCTCTGCCTCATCCCTGTGGTCCTTCTGCAGTCTACAGAAATACACAGCTTGGTCAGAAACAACCAATCAGAGCCAGGAGGAAGGTCTCACCAATGTCAGAATATAATGAGTTTTAACAAATATGCAAAACGTATATTTTTGTAAAAGTTGCCTGCTGCAGCTCCCTCCATCATCTTTCACTCATCCAGAATCAGGTAATTTGTATGAAAAGTTCAGTAGGTAAACCTAGATATCACTTACCCTGTTAACAGTGTCCGGCCCCAAATAATCCCCAGAGAAACAGGAGTGAATTTAACAAGTTCTGGGTATTCTCCCAATGAAATACACATTGACGTAGGAACATTTCTGCATCGCCTTCCCATTCAATTCGCAATGCAACACTTCACTACACTATGTGGATGGTTCAGTTTATATTTTGAAAGGTTGAAACTGAAAGTGAAAGTAATGGCTTGGTTAACTTTCTGAATAATATGGATAATATTTATGTACAGTACTGCATTTTCATTCCGTGATGATCAGTTCATCCTATATTATGATTCAGAAGAATCTCTGACTATGGTCTCTGGACACAGCAAAACACTGAGATTCACACCACCAATCTAGATGTGCTGTGTCAAACCCTTTGAAAACCTGTTCCACATCTCGTTTGTGGCGGCGCTGCACCAAGAACCCCTGAAGGAAATGTCACAAAAACCCCTGAAGAAGACAAGCATAAATGGAGCATTGTCAGATTTAGCAGTTATAGGATTTCTCTTGTCCAGTGATAAACTAGCGACATGCCCAGGGTCTACCCCACCTCTTGCCCGCTGATCGTTGGAAGATAGACACCGGCGCCCGACCTGACTCCACTAGGAATAAGGGTGTAAAATAATGGATGGATGTTTGGTTGGATGGATTTCCCTCATCTTTGTTTAAAAGATTACGAGTCATTTCTCCTGCTAAAGTTAGTCATGAGCATTTGTTTTGATTGTATTTACCCAGAATTCCCTGCGCTGTAGTCAGTTTCCTGCTTTTGGAGAAGTGCCTCGTCCACTTGTACCCACATATGCATTCGAACTAGAGTTCACTTCAACCAATCCGAGACCCAGGTTTTCAGCTGGTCCAGAGTTTGCTTTTTTTGGTCCGCATCACAGTTCGATTGCGCATCCACATCTGAACGAACCGGACCTTCTGGGTGAACGAGCTAGAGTTTGATTAAAGCGGACTAAACAGGGATGATGTGAATGCACCCTTAGTGTACAAGTGTTGAGACACTTGTTATGAAAGGTTAGAAAACTTTCCTCTAAGCCAGGATAACACTGCTCACCCCTCTTTGACATCACGGCCTGGATAAAGCTGCCGTGCCGCTTCCATATACCGAAATGTCCAAAGTAATACGATCTGTTTATGACAAGGCAAGCGACTGTCATCACTTTTTTTTGTTTTTATTCATGTGACGGTGTCAACAAATTGAAGGGTTACTCAATGTCAGGAGACTTGGGGATCAGGCGTATGATATAGCGTGACATATTCTGCCTTAATCTGTGTTTATTGTTCATCTTATTTATCTTGCGCCACAGCGTTTTCACTCCCTGACATTGACATTCATTGCCGGTCCTGCGCAGCCCCATGAGCTATGTGAATAAACACAGCAAACACAACACCCTTGAAACGCCATAATCCCTTTTGTTTTGGTGGAAGCTCTCCTCGCTGTGTATGCAAGCGGGAAAGCCTCTCCATCTTCACACACACTCGCACGCGCGCACACGTAAAGCCGTACAAACAGATCAGCACGCGCACGCATGCAAACACACTTTCCTCTTTCTCCTCACTTTCCCTTTCAAAAGCTGTTATCTATTTATAGACTTTGATATGTAAACCTATGAAATCTTACCTCAGGCGAGACAATCAAACCCGTTCTTCTTCAATCCGCTGGAATCAAAAGACAGGAATGGGGAACAAAAAAAAGAAGAAAAAAAAAACGATGAGAAAAGCGAAACACAAAGGAGACACAATGTAAGTGAAGAGAGGCAAAAAGGCCCGGTTAAAATATGAGGTTGATAATTACAGCCGGAGACAAGGCGGATTAGGCTGACGTGTTTGCCAAACGCTTCGCGAACGGGAAGACAGACAGTGGGAGCAATATGTTTTATTTTTTCGACCAAACACTTATTGCCTTCCCCTTCTCTTTGCATTACCAGAGCAAGGAGAGGCCAGCGATCTGTCATGGGGCAGCGTGTCCGATGCACGAGACGAACCATAATAAAGTGGACAGCGGGAGGAAATAAATGCGGCAGATTTACCAAATCTGGAGAGGGGAAAGTCTAACGCGGCGTAGCAGCGCCGGGCATTAGAGGTCAGCTCCATTTTCTCCTGCGCACACTGACATCATCTGAAGCGGCCTGGCTGAAAGTAGCCTAAACCTGCACCCCCTCCCCAGACCCCTCCACCCCCACCGCCAGAATGACATACTGTATCCCCCCCCCCATAAGTTGTGTGGACACGACGGGCGGCCGAACGCGAAATCCAAATCAACACATTGTTTTTGTGATGTCAGAGGCAGCCAGGGAATGACCATCACCCTCTGGCTCGGGGATATTTGTTGTCAAAACGGCAGCCCCGCCAAGCGCTTGAAATAATCTAATCCGGTGGATCTTGACTCGTTAGGGTCATTATGCAGGCTTGACCTCGTTCTGTAGGGACGGATCTCGGCACGGAGGGAGGCGAGGCACGGGCGGACGAGGGCGCCGTCTGAGGAAGCACGTGGCGCGCCCGCCGTCAATAAGGCTGACGCATGTTGGCTTCAGAGACGGGTGGCTGCCCGGTGGAAGTAGCACAACACCCGTTGACTTTAAAGCCCTTTAGGGCCCCAGGCGCCAAACAAGACAACACAGATTAAGTAAGTTTTAGCAAGAGGGGAAAAAAGGAAAAGAAACATTATGGGGTTGAAGCGCATTGAACTGTTGTTCTCGTGTTAGGACACAAAGTATTCCTTTAACAGACATGTATATAAACCGCGTCTGGTAAAGTATTTCATAACCCTTGAACTTTTTCTCATTTTGTCAGACTTTTGTGGGGTTTTTTTTTTAAAGGAAAATGTATAACAGACTACAGAGTTCCTTTAAATCAAGGCTAAAAACCCACCTATTTAGATTTACTTTTAATAAGTGAAACATTAATCAACATATTTGATGTTAGATTTTAACATTTGACAAAAATGTTGTTTATTGCCTGTTTCACACGTGACTGACTGTTTTTATGAGCACTTTGAACTGCCTTGCTGCTGAAATGTGCTACACAGATAAACTTGACTTGACTGAAATTGTGCATAGTTTTCATAACGTTTTAAAAAGTGTTAGTATTTAGTCCTCCTCAGTCAGAAGTTTCTTAGGTTATAACTGCAGTTTGCACATCTTGAAACTGAAAGTCTTTGTTTGAGGCTGGTCAGATTGGTTGGAGGTCACTTGTAAGCATCACTTTTCAAGGATTGCCACAGATTCTTATTTGGGTTTAGGTCAGTACTTTGACTGGGCCATTCCAGTGCAATAATATGCTTTGACTCGCTGTATGCTTTGGGTTGTTGTCCCGCCTGTACGTGACTCTCCACGTTACAGATTTACGCCCAGAAGTAAATCTAAAACTCCTCTGGCAGATTTAGTCATTTTACGTTGCTTAATTGTATTATTTTCTATCAGAAACAATCTGAGCGGTCGAATGAAAATGATTTCAAATTTAAATATACCAGTATGAATAAATCTGGGCTTAGCTGGTCATCATCAACTCTGACAGGCAAATTTAGGATGTCGTTTTGTAATCCTACAAACTTCCTCTGTTTGCTCACAAAATATCTTAAGTCAACTGGTCGCACTTGAATTACATTTTTTTTCAGGGTATCAGAGTCAAGATGTCTGAATACAAATGCAAGCCACACATTTCACATATGATCAAAAATAAAACGGGCAAGTGATTCACGTCACGCAAAATAACAAGGAAACCATTAAATTGTTTCAAATTATTTCTACGTTTCCAGCTTTCATTTCAAACTGCAGACTCATTGCTAACAAATCAAAGACATTCAGCGAAGCGGTAACGATAATATAGGGCAAAATAAGTACTTTAATATAAACCATCCCTTAGGACCATAGGTACATCGCGGATATTAATATGTAATAATATCCCTGCTCATATGATACTTTATAATGCCTATGAGGAAACTTACACATATTGTTTTTAAATGTTTAATTTTACATTGCTGATTATTTCAGCTTAAATAATTAATCAGGAGAAAACAATATGCTGCGCACAAGCTAGATAATAATGTTAAGCAAAAAAAAATAAATAAAAAAATCATCCCTTTAGTTGGGGCCTTCCTGCTGCTCTGTCTGCTGCTAATGAACAGTTGATTTCACCATCATCTCCATCACCTTACGGGGGCCAGAGGAGGAGGCAATCCTCTCTGCTGTCTCCTTGTGTCTCAGAAATAATAAATAAGCGTTCTTTTAATGGCTGACTTTATGTTGCTTGTGCAGCAGAGCTGTCGCTTGGCCGGCACCGCTAAAGATGCAATCACCGCGGTCGGCGGGTGGAAGATGGACGAGTGAGCGGGACAGGTGGACAGGTGAGATAAGGAGGTTTTGTGAGAGGCAGTCAGGCCAGGATTTGTGTGGCTGTCCGCAGCCGGACACTTAATAGCTGATGGCAAGCTGTGATTGTGATGAACATTTTAAATCTCGGGTCCAGTTTACCTTGACCTTTTCCTTCCTCCCTTCTGGTGTATTGCATTTCTGGTGCGTCGTCTGTTGTGCGGGGTTAATGTCTTTGTTTGTTTCACTCTCTCTCTCTGTCTTTCTCTCTCTGCTGTGTCTGTTTATACAGAAATCCTTGAAACGTGTGACATGTTTAATAGGCAGTCTTTCAGGTTTTCTTTTTACAGTAGTTCTTGCTTTTAGCTAGCATTAAAGGGTGATTCCGCCTAGATAACACACAGACCATGTGGATGACAGCAAACTTCTTTGGTGTCGCTCTGCGGACAAACTTTTTCAATATGTGTACAACCATCCATATACATGCATAGCACACGTTCAAAACCAAACACTACTTGAGAAAACTCTTCACATACAGCTATATGCATCAGATGTTAATTTATAATTTTTTATTTAAGAATACCGGAGAACACTTCATCTCATTTCCTGTCCAAGGGATGCTAAACTGATCTGTCACTGTCAGGGTTTCTGTACCTGATGTTAAGTGTTTAAAAATTCAGATCTCATTTGACATTTTGCTCCTCCAAAATCCTTCAAATCAGACTTTGACTATGCCCCCCACTCCAAAGCCATTTTTGATCTTTTTAGTGATGGACTTACTGTACAACCCAAGTGTCGTTGAATTTAGGGTCACAGACTTATGGCTAGACAATAACTGTGTTTCCATTAAAGTTTTCTTTGCATTTTGAAGTATTGCATTAGAAAATGTTGATGGAAGCAACAAAATTTGAAATAATTCAAATTCTACAAAAAAAAAAATTTTGGCAAAAAAAGATTTTTTTTTTTTTTTAGCAGTTTCCATCTCCCCGAAAGAAGGGGAAATGGAAACACATTTACCCCACATTGCTGATCAGCCGTGTCCGCTGTCGGTGTATGAATTTTCTTGTCTACATCTCCGCATGTCACGTCGCACATACTAGTTGACTTGACAGAACGAGTACAACTTGCCTGATTCCAAGACATTCCTGAAATCATCTTACCACCCATGCTAGTGTATAACTTCTGCTTCCTGTCAAGGTCACGTGCAGCGTCAACGTCTGACGAAATTACAATTTACCTGGTTGATTCTCTCCAAGTCAGAAGATGGATATGTCTAATTTGCATGTTCTATTTTGTTTGTTTGTTTGTTTGTTTTTTGCAATATGTTACAAGTTTGCTCAAAGTTCACATGAAAATTGCATGGAAACCCAAATGTCCTTTAGAGGACAATGCAGCCCCAGACCATCAACGTTTCACTGCTTCTGGTGTTAATTTTGGTCAGCAGTGGTTTTGGCCTTGAAACTCTCCTATGGATGGTGTGTTTATCCAGTCTCCTCCTCACTGATAAATCATGAGAATAGGCCTTTACTGAAGGAAGTGGTGCCTTCAATGTTGCTTTGGGTTTCTTGCTCTTTTTAAAGCTCACTTCAGGAGAGTGAGAATCGGCATCCCCAACTAAAGAAGTTTTTTTATCAAACAGTTGTTAGACCGTCAAAAATAATTCACTGCCGTCAAATAGTTTCTCCCAAAGGAAAGTTTTGTCAAATGTTTTCGAGAATGGATTTATTAAGCAAACTCTCAAGTAGAGAAGGAGAGGGAGTCTGTTGTAGAGGACGGCGCTAGGTACTGCAGAGTTAACCAGTAGTAGATGCAACTGTGACTAATACGAGGACGTCTTACAAAAAACCCACCTTACCCACCAGAGAGGGGACAGAAACCATCCCAATATAGGACAAAGGCCACGCCGATTGATGTGGTTTTGAAGAGCAAAACCATTTATCTTCTAAATGAGGACAAAGCCAGCCAAGAAGCAGCACATACCTCACTCAGTGGTGAGACGTTTCGTGAGACGCAAAAAAAACCAGCAGCTACAAGTTGTGCAAATAAGTGCTCTAAAGTCATCCGTGATGCATTAACCGGATCGTGCATTCCCATCGCCCGGCACTCAATCTCTCGCTGTTTAGCCTCTCTGAGCGTGATCGATGCTCTCCAGCCCGATTCTCTGATGAAAGAGTCATCTTTAGGTTGTGTGTGTGCGAGCTTGTTTTTTTTTTTTTCTCTCCATTTCCTATTGCTGGCTGATTTGAGCGAAGTTTGATGGATGTGGGTGGACTTGTCACATGTGGGTGTGTTATCTCTTTGTTGTGTGAAACGGAGACAAAAGAAGAGGAGTGCATGAGAAGACTGCAAGTTTTTTTGTTTTTTTTTCTCTGAAGTGCAAAAACAAAAATGTTTCTAGGCGCAACACGCAGGGAGAGAGAGTGGGAGAGAGATTAGAGCGGCTGAAGAGCAAAAAATAGATTGATCAGATAGCATGATAAGAATAACTGAGGGCTTTGTTTGTTAATTCTCATTGGAGTGTTTTTTTTTCTCCCCCCTGTCTCTGTTGCGTTTAACATTTCCCTGATCCTCCCCTATTTTTTATTTTTTTTTGCTTTTCTTAGGCATTCTGTTATTTCACCAGAGGTAAATATGGAAACGTCTGTATTTACACCTTGTAGTAATTAGGCTCCTTGCCTCTGTAGATTAGAAAATAACCTAATTAGGGATATTTTTGTTTTGTTTGACTCCACAGCTGCGCTGCTGCCTTCTGTATGTGTGTATGTGTGTGAACACGTGGCTGTTCCCTGCCCTCCTGGGTGGAGGTCTACGTGAACCACTCCGGGGCCACGGCGACCCGCTAAGGGGAATCAGACGTGGCCTCCCAGGGCGGCATGCAGGACCAGGCAGGGAACACGGCCCAGTATTACTGACACTTAATCCCCTTCAGAGGGGTCAGGTCTGCAAAGCCTCATCCCTGGTGAAGGAGAAAACACCTGTGATCCATTTTGCTTCCGAGCGTCAATGTTCTTAAATGGGCCCCGGGGGAGCTGGGAAACACAGAATGGTGTTTATCTAGGGACGGACACGGAGAAATTTGTCGGAACGCCTGACGATGTGTCGGACTGGAAATCTATAAAAATATCACCATTCACTTATTTATTCAGAGGGATTTTAATCAAATCCATGGGTGAAAGTTTTGGTTTCTGTGAAATAAGTGCGACAACAGCAACTTTTTCTCCATTTCTTTTAAGTTGTTCAGTGTTTCTAGGGACTTAAAATTGATTATCTATAACATTTTGTTTTCCAAATCTCAGTCCACAAGGTCAGACTAAAACTCCTGTTTGTCTGGCGACTCTTAAATAGTGAGCAGGAGGGCCCGCATCTTGGAGTTAACCAAAATGGCCTTAGGTGACTTAGTTATTTACATGCCAACTTATTATTTGACAGACATCCGAGAAAAACAAAAGTATTGTAAATTGTTTGTACCTTCGCACACAAATTTTTCAGATACAAATTCTTGTTGTTCGCTGAAAGACGTTTTGTAACGGCAACGCTTGAATTGCAGGTATATGTATCCAACGTACCTGCTATGAAATCCAATTATTTGCAGTATCGTTCTGTACTCGTAGTTTGTTGTAAGAAATTGTGGTCATGTGCCTCAGCAGTTGATTAGAGTTGATTTGATTTGATTGAGGTACATAATTTGCCATAATCTGAGTCAAAAAGCCCAAACATGCATTGAATCCACAATCCATCAAATTGGAGCGAAAGGTGCTATTTTCAGAAAGTAATATACATCCATCCATCCATCCATCCATTTTCTTTACACCCTTGCCCCTTAGTGGGGTCAGGAGGGGTGTCGGTGCCTATCTCCAGCTAAGTAATATACAATCAAATGAAAATTTATTAAAAATTGTAGGATTTCTAAGATAAAGACAGACAAATGTTTGACTGGAAAAACTGATGGAATTTGTCAGAGATTAAATGGATTTTAATCTCTGACAAATTTTCAAAGACTTTCTGTCCATCATATATGTAAGCATGTAAAGTTTACTAAATATCGGTTCTTTAACTTTAACGGTGTCAGTTTTCACAGCAAACACTCCAGAGGTGTTTGAAATAAAACCTCATCTACACTGTTAGGTAAGGAAGAAGACCCGTAGTACTTTGGGCCTGTTTCTGCCATGGCGCTGTGTCAACATCCTGGTAACAGTGTACGATATCCAGAACCCTTTAAAATACCAACCTGGTGGAAATGGGTCGTCTTTCGGCCACATATTTTGGATTAACAAAGATGTAAGCAAGTTAACCTTTGTACTTGGTATTAAATCTGTGGTCTTCTCGGACATTAGACCTCAATCCTAAAGAAATGACTCTGGTTTTGTTGAAAGCAATGCTTAACATGTTTTTTTTTTTTTTCAACGTTGGATATTCCAGTATGAGGTCAAGCCACGCCAAAAGAAGCTACATTTGTTTTGAGACGTTTTGCACATCTTCACCAGGGGTACTAACAACTAAAGTCGGTGCTGTTTTCGTATTAAAAAGGCCCGGGCCATCTGGTGATGCATATGCATACAGTCTACATCCCTGACTGTACGTTTTTATTTTGAGTCACATGAAAACAAGGTCTGATTTTATGACTTTCCCCTATCATCCAGAATTTGCCAACACAACTTATCTTCCCCCTTCTCCCCGTTCTCCCCCCCACTCGTACCCCTCTCTAAGCATGTCGCCTTTTACTTAAATTTGACAGATGCGGAAGTAACGATTCCTTCGACAAGCCGGGCCTCCTAGTCTACAGACCCACGTCTTCACCACCTGAGGGCCCCGACAGAGACGATTCCAATCCTCCTCAGCCGTTTAATGACGGATAGACCTGCAGCTGCAGGAGCATTTGACAAGCCGCTGTCAGATGTGACAACCTGAGGGGGGTTGGTGGCGGGGAGGGGGGAGGTAGGGGAGGGAACTGAAGTGAATGAAGACAAGCGGAGGAAGGTAGGAGAGAGCGAGCGCACGGCAATGTGGCAGACAGACTGCAGATGATTGCAGATGGAGTGAAGAGGGGATTGTGGAAAAGATCACTGTTCAATCTGTGGCATTGACAATACGGTGTCAGCCCCCTCGCTGAGGGAGACCTGACAGGCTGGCAGGTGGGCTGCTGCTGTCGGTGTCACCGGCTGGGAGATCAGGGATGACACGCAGAGATTCCTGCAACCCTGACTCCTTTGCCTTCTGAAGCCGACGATCGGAGCCGATGCCTTGGCCGACACGTGAAGTCGCGGTGACATGCGCCGACTTGCGCACATTGTTGGTCACATACAAGAAGTGTTCTTAACCCCTTAAACTTTTGCCTGTTTCACCCGTTTGCAACCACAAACCTCGGTGGATTTATTTGGGGGTTATCGTGTAATAGGCTTAAATAAAGTAGGAGATGATTAGAAAGAGTCAAACTGTGATTTTCAAATTTTTATTTTTTTTTTTACTTAAACATTCAGTTTTCATTCCTCTTTAAACTGATAGATTGGCCTAAATAAAATACAGAAATCACGAATTAATATTAATATATTATTTGTAAAAACAAAATTGTCGACCTGTCAATATTTTAATGATGGGTAAGAATACAGAAGCAAATACTGATTATTTTAGTTGTCAATTAATCTACGAATTATTCAGACGATTAATCGAATTTGTTGAAAGTTGACTCATTTTTAATAATTGCGTAACAAAAAGTGTTTGTTTTGTTTTTTTCTTGAATTTGAACGGGGTGAAGCATCTGAGGAATTCTGGGTAGAACAAGTCGCAGGTGTTTGTGATTTATTTTAAATAAAAAAAATTACACTTTTTTGGTACAGTTTTGGCTTAGTTTTGGTCAGACTGTGTTGTTCTTTCAACAAGTGCCAAAAAGAAAGGCATAACAAGACTAAAAAGTGATCATTATCAATACCAGGCCAACAGTAAAACATGGTGGTGGAAGCGTCATGCTGTAAATAGGTTAGCTGGCCAGAGTTGATGTAATGACGAGTGGAGCTATAAAAAAGTCTAGACTGCAAACAGCTTGAGACTGAATTGAAGATTCAAATTCCAGCAGAACAATCGTCTCCATGGAATGGTTTACATCAAATGTCATTCATGTGTCAAGTCAAAGATTCAGATCTTTATTCAAGTCAAGTTTGTTTGTATTGCACATTTTAACTGCAACACGGCAATTCAAAATGCTCCACAGTATAAAAACGCCAAAATAAAATGTCATACAAACATCCAGTCGCCAATTGAGAAACCAGTGACAAATGTCTTTTCAAGTATCAGCATCAAAATCAGCAGTACATGTTCATGTCCCAATGGGCAATTAATTTTACAGCATAAGAACACAAAACAACAATTAATATTTAACTAGCAAGTGTGGCACTTTATTCCTCTGCCTCTACCACCGAAAGTCATAGAAACATAAAAATTGTCAATCACGTTGCTAACAAAGTCCAGAAAAGACTTTAAAATGACGTTCAGAGACACTCAATCTGTCAGAACTTTAGCTACAAAAATATTAGTCTCTACATGATTACACCTTGAGAGACATACACAAACATTTTAGCTGCTATTCCTATGAACGCAGTTTGCCAAGACGAAGAAGAAAAAAGTACACTTTTTCCTTTCTGTTTCAGTTATGCTCACTTTGCCTTGACCCATCATCCGAATCCATTGATGTTTGCGGTCCTTACTTAAGAAATTTTTTTTAAAAAAAGCATTAAGGGGGTGTAAATAGTTTTGTAAGACTGGGCGGGCTCACAGTTACACCGGTCTTTGCTAATTACCGCCAAAGTGCGTTCTGAGCCGGGCCTCCAAATTACACGGCTCCACCACAACAAGGGCGCCGTGCCCAGCAGTCATTTGTCAGACTAATTATTTGTCTTGGGCTCGTAATTGCTGTGAGAACAGGTAGTCAGGTAATTGTGTGGTAAGCTGCAAAGTTAAGTGATGCTTTCTCTCCATTTCCAGACGAGATGAAAGGAGTAGGGACTGCTGAGGTGAAATGCGACGCACCCCCCCAATCTCCACCCACCCAGTCAGATACAGAGTCTAAAAATATATGCCATCCATGATTCTCAGCTCAGCGAGAGGAAGAAAACGGCGTCTTGACGTTAAGATCATGTGCGTGGCACTTTCCATTAGGCTGGCTACTTCCTGGATTTATGTAAATAATTGTGTCCCCTGGTGAATGCCTGAATAATAAGCCCATTAATCACAATCCAGAGTGAGTGAAGGCATGATACTATGGATCTCCAAAGCAGAGCAGTTCAAGTCCGTCTCATATCTCCGAGCCGTATCGCTGCTGAGGTAATTCAAAGGAGCGCGTCCCCACTTTCTCGCCGCCGTTTTGCATGTGCGCGGCAAACGCATAAACACACACACGCACACACACACTGGACCGCTGTCATCGGCGATGATGTGTGGCTCAGTAACACTGTCACCTATCATCACGATTACCGCAGAGCCCCGTGCCGCTCGTGGTTTTTAAATGCGCATCCCATGATTCCTCGCAGAGGTTACGCGGGGCCAGCCGGACACGATGTCAGGTTGAATATTATAATGAGCAAATAAATAAATAAACAAATAACTCAACGAGAAGCATAAACAGTCGAGTTTTTGGTATTTGCCCCGAGTCCAAACCGCGGCCCTCCCCGCCGTCGGTGAGACTTGTCTGATCTGGACAACGGTCACTGGATTTCCGCTGAGCCGCTTTCCTGACGAGCAAATCAGTCTCGCCACGCGGCCCGTCTTGTAGTGCGCAGCATCGCCCAGGGGCCTCCCCGTTCTTTTGTGTCAGGGGAACACACGGGCTCTTGAAAGGGGATCCATAACGATCAGCGACAGCCGGGGCCGAGCGCGGCCAGGCCTCATGCGGAAAAGGCCACTTCTACATGAAAGGGTAGAGGCACAACAGAGCCCTCCGTGTCCTCTTACCTTTCCTCTAATGCGCTCCACAGGACGGTCACGTTTTCTTCATGCACGTTGGGGCAAATAATGTCAGCTCCCTCATTACCGGGATGGTCTGGATGTTTTTGAAATGAGGCTTTGTGACGTTGTTCTCAGTAGTAGTTCTTTTATCCGTTCTGTAAATATGCTGTGTTGTCACGAGTTCGTGGTGAAATCTTCAGAGTGGTGTCAGGCTGATTAATGGCTGGTGAGACGCAGGCCTCAGTTTTAACTGATTTCGCCCATTGGAAACATTAACTGAATGTGTTCATATGGTGGGATACAAACTTTCTGTTCAAAAGTCAAAGTTTTGAGATAGAGTCAAAAGTTTGGAGGGATGAACAAATTCTTAAATTAGTTTTGAAAATACAAAAGGCTATTTATTATAAAAATTGTTTTTTTTTGGGAGCCCTTAACCATTCTAATTTATGACTATAAAGCATAATTAGCACTGTTACAGTTAGCAGAAATTCAATTTAATTAACTTCATTACTTTTAATGCCTTAACAAACAAGGCCAGATACACTACACCAGATATCAGGATAAGAATATATTTTTTCTTTTTTTTTTTTTCTTTTTTTTTTTGAAAAGCATAAGCTGTGCATTGGATTCAGTAAAAAAAAAAAAAAAAGCCACTATATGCAGTGCCAGCAGAGCTCGATTTCATTTACATTAACTACAACAAATCGCAAAATAAGCAGATTGTGAGTACAGTGAACCACTGGTATTCAGAGACCATAGCAAAATCCACAAATACTTGAGACCCTTTCTAAAAACACTCAGACTTCCTATTTTAGTTGTTCAGACACCAAATACATACCTTAGTATGCATTAATATGTATTATAGAAACTGTCTTAGCATTGACACAGAAGCTAATATCTACAGTCTAACTTAGCTCTACTGTTGGGGGACAAAGGAGATATAAATGGCGTTCTTGGATCGGCTGCTTTGCTTTTGGCTAGCACTATTAGCATCATGTCAGGTAGGACTGTACCTATTTTAGCTTCCCAAGCTACATTTTCTTTTGAAGAGTTTTGATATGCTATATGAAAAATCCACAAATAATTTGGTGTTACATTACACTACGTTTTGTTACGTTACTGTGAATAGCCATTGGTCCACTCTGTAGCTAAAGCTGTGATAACCAAAACGTTCTCCCAGGAGATTTTCAGTTTGTTATTCTGTGAAGCATTTCAGCATTTCCTCTCAGTCAAACACTTCTTCAGCTCGCTTTGGAAGTTTTTATTGAAACAGAACAAAGTGTTCGTTGTGGTTTTGATTTACAGAGCAGGCTGAATATCGTGCCTGGCACCATCATTTCCTGCCAGGTGCTTTTCCACACTTGCTGTGTGGTATAAGATATGAAGTCTTCTTAAGTCAAAAGGTTTGATTTGAAGTGAGATAATGAATCATTGATGTCCAAAGTCTTTTTTGATTTTGTCAAGTCTAAATTGTGACTCGAATCTGACTTGATTCTGTGTCACGTGACTTGAGTCCACATCTTTGAAAGCTACTGCAGACGAGCTACAAGTTGGTGATCGGCACTCAACTGTAGGTTTGCTAGCTCTTAATATATTACTTAATATACTTCTGTTCACGCAGCATGTTTCCTTAAAACTTAAATTAAATGGAGCTATGTTCTAAAATTTTCCTTTAGGCTATTTCCCAAAGTCGAAATTACAATAAATGAATGCTATCTCAATCAGCAAAAATATGACTGTAATTATCAATTTGCCAAAAATATTTTAGAGGCAGTAGGAATGTGTTGCTTTTCTGTGTTAAATGAAACAGAAAACTATAGAAGATAACGGTGTGATATCAGGAACCGACTCAGAGACACAATCTCTGTCTTCCACAGGTAAGGGAACCATAATTCATAATAACTTCACCGAACCTCACTTGAAAAGATCTAAGCCATCCATTTAATATCAACAGGCATGCTGTCAAATAAACAAAATGTTCTCCTCTCCCATGAACAGAATGTGTTTGGGTGTCCGTCAGCATTCAGACGCCACCTCTAGCTTCCACTCCGGGATTAAGTGTTTTGCAGCTCAACACAGTCACCGTCTGTGTAATGTGTGTGATCAGTGTGTCTGCGGAGGATAAGAATAAGCAGTAGGCGTGTGGGTTTTTTTTTCCTCTCTCTCTCCATCTTTATTTCTCCATTTCTCTCTCTCCTTCTCTTTTTCTTTCTCTCCTCACGGTGGAGACACCACGGTGCCATCTGCTTTGCATTTGTTTAACAAAGATTTATTGTGAAGCAAGACACTAATCCAAAACACACACGCTCACACACATATCTCGCCTTCTTCTCGTCACAGGCCGCGAAGAGAGGAGAAAAAAAAAATAAGGAGAAGAAGAAGAAGTGAGGGATGTGGGATTGGAAACGCTTGGCGCTCTCTTTGTCAACTCTCACTCTGACGGGGAGGAGAGAGAACCGGCTGGCACGCAGAGGTAGGAATGCCAATTACGGCCTCCTCTGCCTCCATGTGGCACACTCCAACACGCCGATTCAGAGCCGCAATTATAAACTTGTCATACATGTGTTTATGGTGAGGTGGAATCAAAAAAGTGCAAGACTTTGAGCAGACGAGCGCGCACACACACATGCTAACACTGAAAAAGATTAAATCAAAGCAAAGAGAAATTGCTCATCTGTAGCTCCACAATGACAGGATTCACTTGTAATGTGGCGCAGAAGGTGTTACACACTTCAGCATCGAACGAACGTGTTGCAGCAGGAAGGGATTATCGTCTCTTCGTGAGGCAAAAAAAAAAACAACAACAACAAAGCAGGTCAAAGTGGCTCCCCAAGAACAGCTCTCACCGTTGTCAGCTCAGGAATGTAGCCATGTAGCTTTGGCGTATTACCTCTCTCCATCCTGTCCAGACGAACCCCACGCATCCGCTGACTCCTCCTGCCCTCTTCGTCACCCTCGTGCCAGGCAGAGAGGCAGGGTCCTCTAGGGCCGAGACCGCGAGACCCTTACGACTAGAAAAGGCCATTTCAGAGGCTCGTAAGGGCCCCTCACAGACGTCAGCGGGGTTAAGGGGTCCGCTTAGAGGCGGAGGCACTGAGCCTGTCGAGCCTCCTCCCAAACACTCGTCAGCTTGTTAGTCCCGCTCGAAGAAAGGGCCGGTGGGTCCCCATCTGCCAAATGGTACTACCAAGGCGTTCATCATTTCGAGGGCTATACACACAAAGAAAAGGAACATATGAGCATGTGTTCTTATGTATATGCGCTTGTACGATCACGTAAACACACTCGACCGTAGACATTAGAAGCCCCGTCCAGTGCCAGTGTTCAGTGCCAACCCCTCCAACCCCAAGGTGAAGCCCCCGCCAGTTCACCTGCCAGGGATGGACAAGCGGAGCACTTAGCGCCTTCATCCCCTGCCCCACTCCACACCCCACACATGCTCGGTCACACCCACTGCGTTACTCGGGGGTCAAGGAGGCTTCACCCACTCTGCTCGTCGCCCCTCTGCCAGGCGACGCAGAAGCGTCACCCTCTCCGAGCCGCTCGCGGTGTCAGTGCTCCGTTGGCAAGAGGTCGCTGTCAGCAGCCTCTCGACTCATTTACAGTGACGCACTAAAGGGTACTTCCTTCACATTAAATTGGTACGTTATTCTGCAAACGCTCAAGTTAGGGGGTAGGGGGAGAAGGAAAAAAAATGTCATCAGCACAACGTTGAAACCTTTATTACTCCCTTAGAGAAAATGTCACTCATCTTTTTTATAAATTTACACATGCTGGTGCTAATTTTCTTCAATCTTCAGTGGATTGAGACAAGTGTGCCAACATGTTAATTGTTGGAAACTTTATGTTTTGACTCAAGTGATGAGAATGCGTGTATTTTAGAGCACAAAAGGAGATTACAGTAGTCAACTGACTCCATGTGTTCGTCTTTCTTTGCCAGAATTCATTATTCCAACTGCTGCATTTGCTGCCCTGAGAAAGAGCGATCCCAATTCTCCTTTGTGTAAATTTTTTTTTTTTTTTGTTAGGTTGTTGCAATCTCCCACTTGTTGTGTAACACTGTAATGCTGAGAATAAAGCCTGTGACCCCGAAAGAAGGAGACATGACGAGGGAAGACGTCTGACATGAAAAGAAAGATATCCGTCCTGGGAAAGCAGGCGAACAAGAGGATGTGGCTAGTTTTTCTCATGACCCTTTTGTTTGGAAAAAAAAGTAAAGAATGGCATTCTGTTTTTCCGTTTCGTCTCGGCCACAGTCAGAGTTTTGTAGACTCTTGAAACTTTTTTTTTATACGTCCAGTTCTTGTACCTGTTGAGGACTGTGTGTGGTACAGTGTGTTTGCAATGAAAGGCACTTAATGGCGAAGCGGAAGAAATGAAAAGACCCAGAAAACATACTGAAAAGCATGGAATACATTTATCTATGTAACCGAAAGAAGAAATTTATCAAATATCTGACACATACCCAAAGAGAAGCATTTTCCTTAAAGTGATCGACTGTAATGCCAACTTTTCAACAAACAGGCGTCTGAGACGCGCTTGGTTAGTGTTAAAATACTATTTTTTAAGTCTTCATTTGTGTCTTAACTTTAGCATTTTTCAAAGATTCATATAAATAAATAAGGATAACTTGTGTTTTTGTGACAGGCTGCTGTTTTTAATAAAGTCTAGAGATCAGATTTGAACTGGTTTTTCACTAAGTTATGTTTTATGCGTTGACTCAACACCAAGTCATACCTTCATCTTTGGAGGGTCTTTATACCTGATGGATTCACAGGTCAAAGTGACTTAAGGATGTTTTGAAAAGAGTGTTTTAAAGGGGCAGCGTTATGTAAAATCAACTTTTTTGAGCTTCACATCATGTTATGTTATTCACTCATCAAAAACATCCCTTGATTGTCAACTTGAATCTTTCATGCATGTTTGAGAAATCCTTTAAACTCATGTTGCAGCCATTCAACTGAGCAAAACGCCTGACTGGACCTAGTGCCACCTTTGAGGACAAAGCTCCTCCTGCGGTTTCCAAGCTTCCGAGCTCCCACCTTCCCCCGCCAGTCCCCCACTCAGCTCCTTCAGACTAGCCAGCAGCAATTAGCAAACACCTAGTGGAGCTACGCATCTGCTGAGCTCTTTATATGAGCTACTCCTCGGTGCATTGCTTGTTAGAGGGTTAATAGAGGAGCCATGTTTTGATGAATTCCTGAAGGTGGAGTTTCAGAAAGAGCAAGTTTTCTTAAAGAGACAGGGGCCCATTTTCAAGGCACTAAAATTACAAAATTTCCTTAAAGTCATATCTGACATATACAAACTTTCTATAAAAACTGACGGTAACAGCTATGAATTGATACAATGTGGCAGGAAAACATAGGTTTTCCTATGTAATACTGCCCCTTTAAGAATGGAAAAATTATAGTTTGCACCTCCGTCTCAGCAAAGCTGCTTAGTTCAGTGACAGATATTCTTTGTTACCTTAACTTGGAGGCAGGTCGTGTCTTGTTTTTCCTTCAGCTAAGCTAACATATACAGTATGGTGCTGTGCCTCCTCCTTTACAGGAGAATAACAGCGCTAAAGCAACTCCCTGAAATGTTTCAAGGCAAGTGTGTAGCAGGGCCGCTGTTGCCTGAAAAAGATGATAAAGTGCATATGAAATAAAGCTTGACTTACTCGTGTGAGTCAGCCGGGTCATTCAGTATACGCGAGTGTACTCATGGGAGTAAGTGTGACAGGGCTGTGTGTGTGTGTGTGTGGGGGGGGTCCGCCGGCTGACGAACCGGAACTGTCTTCCAGCAGGTGAGACATCAGATAGATTCTCGTCTTGGCCGGAGAGGAACGGCAGCCATCTTTTTTTGTTTTCCTCTCTCTCTCTCTCTCTCTCTCTCTCTCTTTCTCCTTTGCTTTGATCTCCTTACAGGTCTCGGATGGAGACCGGGCCGGCTATTTAAATCACATCCTGCACAGCTGAGAAAAAGCAGAGACAGTACAGTTGATGCAGTTAGAGCGCGCTCGGCTGTGACATGTTGACGTTTTGGCCAAAGTAGACGTGGGACGTACATCCTGTGTTTGGCCTCGTTAATTACATCGAAGATGTTTGCGTCCGGTTTAATGGAGTTGCAGATGGTGGTCCCCCAGGAACCTCGGATGACTTCACTGTGCTTTGCAGTGTCATCTGAGCGTGTGGGTTCCTGTGGATGTCAATCTTCACCTCCTCCATCTGGATGGTATTAAGTCGGAAGTCACTCATTGCTCGACTAGACGGCGCTCCCGCCCATTTCGTCCGCTCGAACCGTCTATTACAGGGTATCGGTCTGGTTTTGGCAGCTTGTCCAAGTAGAAATAAAAGGCGGAATTATGACAAGCAGCTAAGAACTTCTGGAGATCATTTAAAGCTGTAAACGATACGCGTCATCCATCTTTTGTCTGTAACGGCAAAATCCATTCATGTTTTGTCACGAATTGAGTGGAACACGTTAAAGGTGGTGTGTTTTTTTATATCACTAACAAAAGTACACCGACTGAAAACACAGATGTGTTATAAAATAAGGATTTCGCTATAAAAAAAAAAAACATTCAGAAAAAATCCTGATTTGTGTGAGAAGCTCAAGGTTTTAGCTGATTTCCTGGCTTTCGCAAACAGTTGTGCAAGGATTTTCAGCCTTCCATTTTTTGAACGTTTTACTTCAGTGACCCCTGAACCACGATTCTGTCGTGGAGAGCGAAACTGAAGTAAACTGTGATAATGGGAATATTTTTCCTCAGAACTTTACTTCATGCAAATCCCTTTTTATTGCTCCTTACAGGAATTATTCCATCTCATTGGTGACCGTGCGTATTCACCACTCAACTACATTGACCAGAAATAGTTGATAACAAAATGATCTAAAGGAACACAAAACGATTGCTGATGAAGCTTGAAGTTTGCCTGGTCACACTATGATTAGCTGCTTTCTTTCTTTCTTTCTTTCTTTCTTTCTTTCTTTCTTTCTTTCTTTCTTTCTTTCTTTCTTTCTTTCTTTCTTTCTTTCTTTCTTTCTTTCTTTCTTTCTTTCTTTCTTTCTTTCTTTCTTTCTTTCTTTCTTTCTTTCTTTCTTTCTTTCTCTATTCTTTACTTTTCTTTTTTACAGAAAGCCATGAAGTGCTAACACTCTCTCATGAATTTCTACATTAGTTGCTTCCAAAAAGCTTTATGTCGTTTCAAAAAACTCAGCACCGTATTTGCCACAAATTGAATTCATGGATTTACAAGGGTTAGAAGTTTGCCAAATGTTATTCAGCATCTCTGTACATTAGCTGATGAAACAATAAACCTGCCAAAACATGCTATTTTTGCCCATTTTATGTTTTTATTACCTAAAATGTTGCTTCACCGTTTTTTTTAACCCTCTGTCCTAAGCGGATGGCTGTAAATGCTTGTTTGATAAAGTAAAAGAATACAGCTGCTGCCGTTTTCCCTGTGTAGTGCTGTTAGGAAATGTGGATCTGTATAACATTTATGAAACACCAGTTAAGAAGGGATTCACTCTGACAAATGCAAACAGAAGTGGATATTGTCCCTGCTCAACAGTCAAACCAAGTGTCTCTAAACTGCTCTGAATTTGTCTGCAAAGATACTACGACGTTCTTCACATTTTCTCCAAGCCTGAGGGAAAACATCAAGGTTATTAACCATGCACGCACTTCTGAAGCATAGAAGCTGGGAGAAATTCTTTCCGAGAGCCCTTTTCTGCAACACAGTGTATTGTGTGTAGGAAAGCATCAGCTTCCCTTCAGCCTATCCAAATTTTGCCATTTTAAAATGGCAGTCACATCTTCTGTAATGAAATGTGAATGTGGCAGAAAAATATTTCTCATTAAATCTGTGATCAATATTTCAGCATCATGTTCCTTCCTTGTGACTCCATTTATTTTCTGAAGTGCACCAGTTCCTCCTCCAGCAAATCAGATCCCACAGCATGATGCTGCCACCGCCACACTCCAGTTGGCTGGCTGATTTCTTTTGACTTTCTGTTGTGCCCAACAAGAAAGTAGCAGGTGTCGCCTTAAAATACGTCCACAGGTGTGCCTCTAATTAATTCAGATGTGTCAGTTAACCTGCCAGAAGTTATAAAAGACTCATTTTGAAGACATTTGTAAATACATTTCATTTTGGCATTTATCAGAATATATTCTGAACTTGATCTGAAATCTGAACTTGATCTTCAAGTTCAGATTTTTTAATTTTTACTTTTTACCAATAAACATTTGGAGTTTTTGGCCTGCGGTGTAGTCCATGTTTAGGGTTTTGGGCCTTTCTGTAGTTTGAGTTGATTCTCACAGACTAAATCCAATTGAGAATTTGTGCTAAACTGATTTTCAGCCGTTTTACAAGGAAAATGGGACATTCAGCATTTAGAATCTGCTAGAAACATTCCAAAAGGTGTCAGTAAAAGTTTTTTTTACTAAGCATTGACTCAGGATCCATTCTTACCAACCCTGCTTTGTTTAAGTTAAATCTAGATTTAATTTTTTCTTTTGTCTAGTAGGTTCAGTTTGTCCGGGTAGATGTGACCAAAAGAGAGAACTCTGGTCCGCCGACAATCCTAGGTCGAGGTTTGATTAATTTGAACTCTGGTGCCGTTTGAATGGATTTGTGGATGCCAAGCAGATCAGAGACCGCTCCAAAAGCAGGAAGCAAACTATAGCATAGGGCATTCTGGGTAAATACAACCAAAACAAGCACAATATAGTCTGGTACTTACGGGAGAAATCCTCCAACTGCCAAAATCTGACACTATTTCTTAGTTTTTTTTGTTTTACTTATTTTGAGGAAGGAAGCTTATGTCTTCTTCTGAGGTTTTTATGTCATTTCCTTCAGTGGTTCTTGGTGCAGCGCCGCCCGCCTCTGGCAAGGAGATGAACAGGTTTTTGGCTGATTGGACACAATGCAGCATAAAACGAAGCACACCAGCTGAAAATGTAAAAAATAAATAAATAAATAATACAATTTTGGTCCCACATCTAACTGAGATGTAAAATACATATGCAGGCCACACTTTAAAAATTCTTTATGAACAAAAATCTAGAAAGAATGTATTCTCGTCTTTCTTCCCTTTGCACAATTTGTCTCTACTTTCTGTTGGCCTGACACGTAAAAGCATAGTAAAATACTTTGAAGTCGGTACCTCCATCCTTTCTTAACTCGCACAGGACGAAGGAGCACAGAACGGAGCTGAAACGGGTCGCCCCCGGACGGACGGCCGGCCCGGGCTGAGCGCCGACCGGAGCTCATTACCTTTCAGCCCTCATTCGTCTCTGCTTACAGGAACTTGACAGAAACGCACATGTGGTCATATACAACACATAGACGCACGCCGGCCCTTCACACACACAAGCACCTAATTAAAACAACAGCAATATAATACAGGTCCAAAGGGAGACGGCCTGCACCGCATCCAGTTTTATGCATGTTGTTGTCTATAATATTCACATCCACGGCTCCCCCAGTGCTCCTTCCTCTTGTTGTCTTCCCCCCGCCCCGTATTATTTTCCAGCCTCCTGTACGAGATTTACTTTCCTCTCACCGCCGCCTCTCCCTTCCACTAATTTACCCTCCGACCTGCTGCTTTTGCCGTGTACAATTACAAAGGGGAGTGCTAAGTAATGCGTTCTAATAATGCTCAAGCTGAGAAGGTTTGTCAGAAATAATTACTTCCCGCAGAATGAGTTATAGTCGTCACAAGACGTGTATAAATACCCACTGTTGTTCTGTCTAGATTTTCAATTCCTGAAGCAATGCGATTCCCACCTGGTGCTTACTAAATCACTTTGTTTTTTTCTTTCTTTTTTTTTGTTAAATTTATCACTGGTAAAAAAAAAAAAAAAATGGGGAAAGCACTAATGTCGGCACACGTGTGAGTTACTACATATTTGGGCTAAAGTGCAAAATCAATCCTAATGTGTAAGAGATTTCAAAAAATATTAACAGAACAATATGTGTTTCTTTCAGTATTGACATGTAAATCTCGAGGAACGCAGGGATGTTCAGGTAAAAGCGAACAGGCACAAAAGAACTTAAAAAGCAAAAAAGAGGGGTGTGTGCGCGTGTGTGCGCGTGTGTGTGTGTGCGTGTGTGCGTGTGTGTGTGTGTGTGACGACACGTCGCTTCAAAGTGGATCAAATTCCAATCTTAGATTGCCTCCTTGGATAATGTGGAAATATTAGAGAAGCCTTGATCTAAAATGGAGCATGGAAATGAAGTGGCAGAGGGAGCCCTGAGGACAGGCAGCAGATCCAGTGCCGGGCCAGCCGTACGTACCTCTGGGAGGCTGCGAGCACAGCCTGCCTCTCCTATGTAAATGTCCCATTCCACACATTAGTCATACTGCCTTCACCATGCACTAAAGTGTGTCTCGCCCATCAAACTGTGCCTGCCTCCATGAAGATCCCTCGAATGTTCCACAGATAAACCCCAGAGGCCTTTGCTTCTTTTTTTTTTTTTTTTTTACCCCTCTCCACCGCAGACCACAGAGCTGCTGATTGGTTAGACACTTCAGGTAAATGGAAGAAATTCTAATGGGGGTAACGTGGCTGCTGATGTCAGGGAATTTTGGATCCGGAGTGCTGATAATATCAGCGGAAATACCTCTAGATAAAGATTAATGTGTTTTCAATTCCATCTAATTTCCGCTAATGGGATTTTCATCACAAATACTGTGACAAGTGCTCGGAAGAAACAATGCCATCAAAGTTAATATCTCTATAAAAAGTTTAATCTAAATCTTTGTTTTTGTGGGATGATTATAATTCAAGCTGCCGTCAAACTGCTTTCTATCTTCATGACGGCAGAGGAGGAGATTACTGGTACACTCCCCACAACAGACTTACAGAAGATGTGCAGCATCTTCCTGCGAACACTGGAAAATCTAGAATTCCTTAAGAAGTAATGGTGTCCATGGTTTTACTGTTATATCTCCAGTCGGGTTGGTCGTTCAGGTGAACACCAAGATATTTATCCTCCACTACGTCCACTTCTTCTCCCATGATGGAAATATTGTTTGACCTAACCCTGTTTCTCTTGAAATGTACAATCGCACCTTGTTCATTTTCAAGGTGCGATTGCTGCCTCAACATGCCACAAAGCGGTTCACCAGTTCTCTGTGCTCAGCTCCTTGACCACAGAGTCATCTTTGTATTTCTGGAGATGACTGCAGGCTGACTTGTGCTGGAAGAGATGTACAGAGTGAAAAGAAATGGTGAGAGCACAGTTCCCTGTGGTGCTCCTATGCTGCTGACCATCTGGTTACACACACAACCTGTCTGGTTGTCAAGTAGTTATTGATCCAGGTGATACATTAGGAAAATGTGACAGACATAAGGTTATGTCTATTAGAATAGGATAGACATGTTCAAGAGCATTTTGATGAAATCGAGTTTTAGTCGGGATTAAGCTGGCAATGTATTTGTCCAAGCTATATGTAAAATTATTAAGGGTCAACCTACAGGCTTTAATTTCAATTCAGTCCAAATTCAAAAATACTTTATTGAAATTGGAAATTAAATGTTGTAATTCATACTAATTCAAAATTCTTCAAAGTTGTTCCCTTGAATCTAATTTAGCTACAAAAAAACCCCTGTTAACTCCTTTTGAAAGTTTCTACCTTTGAAATTTACCAGAATTCTGCTTTCCTCATATTGACGAAGACATCACAAGCTATTACTACAAGCTTTCTAATAGCCAGTTCTAATGCTACATACAAAATGCAGTCTTTGCAATAAGTGCCTGTTTGATCATTTTCAACAGGCAAAAATAAATACGTAAAATATATAATAGAACACAAACGTTTTACTGTACATTTCTGTTCTTCTAGCTTCCTGTTACGAGCTAGCTGTGTTGCAGTGGTAACACTGGTGTGTTCAAAAAGTGCCTAGACTCATAAGAAACCGTTAAAACTGTATGATCTAGCGTGGCGTTTCTTTTTTTTTTTAGCATTATTTACCTAGTTTTGAGCCGCTCTCTGAACAATTAAGACTAATTCTTTTTCAAAACTGTTCCCGTCTTTTATGGTCAACCGGTGTTGCTAACCTAGACATGTCGGCCTTTAGCTTAGTGGTTGTGTAAGGCTCATACCAGGGTGGGATATTAGCAAGACATGAACACCATGACAGCCAAAGTGATGCAATCATGTCTTATGGGCCCTTTCAGATGCAACGTGACAACGGCGCCTGCCTCTTTAAAACCCACCGTATGGCAGGTTGTCAAAGTGCTGGAGAAAGTGCAGCTGATATCATTGAATGCTTTAACTCTTTAAATTATATGACATGTTTCCATTTCTCATTTTGAGAGAGGTTTACCTAGAAATAAGCATGTCAAGAACGTTTCAACAATCATGTTTTTTTTCTAAGATGTTTCCATAACTTTGTTCTTCATGATGTAATTTGATAAAACTTGAAACCTCCACATTGTTATTCATTTATATTGCAGGAAAAATAAAGTAAATGTGAAAGTCTGGAGTTTATTTTCCAATAGCCCTCATGTTTTTAATCAGAGCCTAGATTTTCTTCTATGCTAGTCAAATTAAGGCAAAAAAAAAAACCCTCTTGTTTTCACTTGCTTAACTCTCATATCCAAACCTTCTAATCATGTTACAACTTTGAGTTATTTTTACCGCTGAGACTTCTGAGGTATTTGTTCCAGAATTTCAATATTCAGTCAATACTTTGTAGAACCATCTTTCACTTCAGTTATTTCTGCAAGCATTTTAGGATATCTCCACCCGCTTTGCACTTCTACAGACCGAAATCTTTGCTCATTTTTCTGAGTTCAAGTTTGGTCTATGTTCATGTCTGATCCTGAATTGTGTTGGGTGGTTTAGATTTTGGTTGCTGATATCTTGCTGTTTGTTTATTGTCATCGTACTGGAAGGTGAACCTAATTTGTGGTTCCAGGTCTTTTGAAAGGGGTTACAAAGGGGTCATACTCCACCACAGAAGGGCCCAAAACCCAAAACATGAAAATCAGAACAGATGCATTTAGGTCTGAACTTCAATGGAATGGTTTGATCTGAACCACTCCGATGAATTTCCAGCTGTAGATTTACACTGGAAGGTGAACCTGGACCACAGACTGAAACCTTTTACTGCCTCCAACAGGTTTTCTTCCAGAAATGGTTTCAATTTAGCTCAAGTCATCTTCCCACTGACTGTGACCAGCTTCTGTCCTTATTGGAAAAGGTATCTACACCAAATGTTTCTGCCACTACCAAGTTTCCTTGTTTACAGGGACGTTTAGTGTTCACTTGCATGTAGGCTAAGAAGTTACATTTTGGTCTTCTTCCACACCTTTGCTGTGTCCTCCACATGGTTTGCGGCAACTTCAATTTTTTTCAACAGATTTTTGCCAGATTTGTTGAGTAAATAACTTTGTTGTGAAAACATGCATACCTGAGCTACAAATCTCGGCAGCGCCCTCAGAGTTACCGATTGTTTCTTGACTGCTTCAGTTTAATTAGTTTAGGTGGACTGGGATGGCTTTATAGTTCTGCAGCTGTGTTCTAAAACATTACATTATATGCACAATGCTTTTTGCTATGTAAAGTTCTCAGAGAATCTTAGAGAAAAACATCAACAGCAGGTTCCTAAAGACACGAGAACACACCAGACAGGCCTAAATAGCCAGGCACATCACACACACACACACACACACACACGCACACACACACACACACACGCACACACACACACACACACACCCCCCCACACACACACACACACACACACTGCATTGTATATTATTGTAATTTTATCTGGTATGCCAATTCAATTCAGTGCATAATTGAAGAGCAAACCTGTTGGATACTTAGGTTTAGCACTAAGAGCTACAATAGAATAGTTTGGATCAAAGCATAATTATGTGTTAGAATGATCCATTTTCTAACATGCTTATACCTGGTACGGTGGCAGAGGGTGCTGGTGCCTTTCTCCAGCGGTCAACGGGCGAGAGGTGGGGTCACCCTGTACAGGCCGCCAGTCCATCGCAGACTTTTCAGATTTTAATTTGTAAAAGATTTTGAAAACCAAATATATCCTCTCTGCTTCCCAGTTATTCGGCACTTTGTGTTGGCCTGTCTCATAAAATCTCAGTAAAACACATAGAAATTTGTGCTTGTGACATGACAAAATGTGCCACTGCGATTCTCTATCGGAGCACTGTAGGAGTAGAGTTTCTAAACGGTTGAAATATTGTTTTCTTGGCGATACTGGTTCTCTTTAAAGGGAACGGCAGCCCGTATAGATGGCCTTCTCTGCAATCTTTGCCTGTGTTTCAGAACTGGAGGTGGATCATAACATTGTTATTAATATTTACACAGTATTTGTGTAAAAGCTATCTCCCTCCGACCCACATGCCCTTCTTTACGCACTCTTGCTCCCTGGTGCTAAAATGTCAATAAAAATCTATCGTAGGTTAATCTCCCACCAATGGAAACATGGAAACACTTTATCCTAAGCTGCATATGTTCCACACTCGCGGTCGATTTACTGTATGTCAGGGGCTGTATTAGCATTCATATTAGCCGCTTCTCCCATGTATGATATCCGTCATTGCCAGGGCCTTTAGCGCACCGGCACAGTTCAGGGATCCTTATCTCATGAGCCATAAATTAGGGGACGAATTCCCCCCGAAACATCGCAGCCGAAAGATGGAGGATGGAGTCATTGTGCTTGCTTGGTGTTTTGACACTGTAATGACACATGTTTTACAATCACCTCCCCTTCCTCTCTCTCTCTCCCTTTTTTTTTATTCAGAAGGAGTGGACCTGTCCACTCCTAGCCGGAGAGAAATGGGCCTCTTGGACATTACTACCTCTTCCCAGGGGAGACATAAATGAGATGGAAGCGATAGAAGGAGACTGCAAGAAGAAGAAAGCGGGCCAGGACAGTCTAAACACAGAGGGAGGGAGGAAAGGAGCCACTGAGTGGACCGTTGGGTAGTGGCAGTTTTTGATTTGGGCTATATTGGCTCAACGCCCAGGGCAACACTTTTGAAGAGGAATGGATGCCCCCACGGGCAGTTCTGCAACTGGCTCTGAAGCTTAAAGGTTTTTTTTGTTTGTTTGTTTTTTTTACAACTTTTTAGACAATATCTGATCATCTCCAATTCAAAATTGAAATTATTTTAACAGCTCAAAGCTAAACTGTTACGTAAATTGAAATGAGATTACTTAGAGGGACAGTATTTTGTAAAATGTAATTTTTTGAGCTGTACGTCATGTTATAATGGTATTCCCTCATGGAAAACATACTTGGAGTGTTGCCTTGATTCTTTCAAGCATTTTTGAGAAATCCTTTCAGTGGCAACTACTCAGCTATGCAAAATGTCTGGATGAAATTATCTCCACCTTCAAGATGAAGCTCCTACTTGAAGCTGCAGTTTCCAAGCTTCCACCTCACAGAGCAGTCCTGCCCCGTGACTCACCCACTCAGCTCCTTCAGACTAGCCAGCAGCATTTAGCTGATACTAAATAATAAATAAATGATAGATAAATACTTGGAACTCTGCATGATTATACAAGCTATTAAAGGGTTAGTAGAAGATTTCTGTTGAGATGACTTGCTGAAGGCAGACTTTCAGAAAGAGCAGGAGATTTTAATGACACAGATACCCAATTTCAAGTCATTAAATCACTAAGTTATATTTGGTACAGTATTTTTATAACAGCAGAAGGAGAGTTACTCGGTTATGCTATAAAATGGCACTATGTGCCTGAAAAATACGTAATACTGAGCCTTTAAAGTTTTTAATAATTTTTTTTTTAAAACAGCAGACTTTAATAGTGCAGTATTACTATCACTCTGGGTGTAAGGCGTTCATTATATTCATCAGAGACATCCTGGGGGAGAAACTGTCTCTGTGGTGAATGTTTTTTTTTTTGTTTTATTTTGCAAATGCAGCTCTGATGGTAGAAGTCTAAACAGTTTGTGTCCAGGATGTGTGGGCTCCGCAAGTATGCTAGCTGCCGACTTGTAACAGTTCTGGATGGATCCTCTGTGCAGACCTAGTTGTATGTTGCAGTCTGTTCCTGGCCTGTTTGATGGTTGAGTCAAACCACATAGTGATGGACGAACACCAGACAGACTCTTCTGGTAGTGCCTCTTGACTTTCTGCGGGGCATTCTTCCAATTAGTGTCTACGTGTGAGGAACATCTCCAGTCCTGAGGTGGTTTTTAAGAACTGGAAATGACTCACAGTGAGCAGAGTGGTTGACTGTGAGTCAACCACTCTGGGTGTGTTTTCCAGATGTTCAGTCATCACCACGGCTTTTAGTGGGTAGAGCTCCAGGTTGTTTTTCCTTAACTTGGCTCTAAGTGATAGAAGCCATTGTCCCCTTGAACTTAATAACTGGTTGCTACCCCCATGGTTGCAGTAACTGCCTTCAAGAGTTTACGCTAACTGGCAATGAGTCTTTTACATTGGAGGGGAGGAATTTTGACCCAGCCTTCTTTGCAGAACTGTGTTAGTTTCGATTTTTTCAGGCTTCCGTCTCTTGTTTTATGTCACGTCTGAGTATTTGAAATGCCTTCAAGTTTGGACTTTGACTAGACAGTTACAAAACCTTGAGATCACAAACCGATGGTCAGACATTCTCCCATGGGGCTTTCAGCTAGGAAGCTAAATTCACAGTTACTTAAATTATTTAACGTTTTCCAAAGAAGCAAATCGGCCTCAGACCATCACATTACCACCATCAGGATTTTTTTCTGAAATGCTGTGTTAGTTTTACACCAAATGTAACAGAAAACACACTTTCCGAAAGTGTCAATTTTTTGCTTTGGTACTTCACAGAGTATTCTCCTAAAAGTATATTCCAAAGTTTTCTTGATTTGTGATTAATGCCTCCCATCGTGGTTGTCCTAAGGCCTTTGAGATATCTAAACATTTTTCAGATTGATAGGTGTTACTAGCTATGTTTCCACTGACCATATATTTGCACAATTTGACATCAATTTGTTCAATGGAAACACAGCAATTTTGAAAAATATCTATTTTTTTTATATAAAAAGTTTTGCCGTTAGGATGAGGCCTTTTTTTTTTACCTTTTCAGAATTGAGTTGTTTCTCAAAAACTGCAATGGAAAGACTTTTTTCGCATCATACGATGAACAACCGAACATTGGAACTGAAGCAAACCACGAAGAAGACGATGACAGGAAGTGGAAGGAGGATGACGGAGCAGAATGCTTCTTTAATCACTTTACACATAGACAAACTTATTCACGTATGATTTTATTTATTTGTCTTATATAACTGAAACGCCGCAATTTGTGGAATTGTTTTTTATTTCTCCAGACATTAGCGGAGAATTGACAGTCTTGCCACTCTTTTTTAGTGGAAACATAGCTACAAACTTTGTTTCATATCGGCTCTTTAATTTTCTTCATCTGTGCACATAATGTGTTGCTTTTAAAAGTTTTTCAGTCGACCCGCAAGATCGTTAAAAGCAGAACAGCAGTAGTAAAACTGCTTCGAAGTCGTTAGCAAATAAATTCAGCTTCTCAAAAAATGTGTTCAAAGTTAATTCCCGAACTAACAAAGTTATTTTTCCTTTGTCTCATATATTAACTTTTTTCTCATGAAACCACAAGAACAGTATTGAACGGATTCGGGGTTTTTTTAAAATTAAGTTTCTGTTGTTGTTTTACGGGAATGGGCTTTGTTGGGCGAGTGTTGCAGGAAGTGTTTGCCGGGCGTACCATTGATGCCAGAACCGCCACTGCTGATTGGCTGATGATACAACGGGAAACGAAAGAGAAAGGGGTGTTTGTTTTTAATTGCGCCCAGTGCTGCTGCACAAGCACAAAGGTGCATCATTACTTACCTGACAGAGCTCCACAATCACAGGCCCTTCCTAATAAATACTCGTTACTTAAGACTGGAATATAAATAAAGTGAAGGTCACATCTGAGAGAGAGGCGGGATCTAGGCTTTTTAACCATCAACCCAACCTACCTCTCTCTTTTTAGTTCTTTGGTTCTCTTTCTCTCTCACGCTCATTATAGGGGAAGCCATGCAGGGCTGGTTAGGAGAACGTGTGATGAGCCTTGGGAGATATATCCACGGGGAGGGAGTGAGGTAGGGATAGACTGAAGGGGAAGGGGAATAGATAAAAAAAAATGCTGACTTGTCTTCAAAGGAGGCAAAAAATAATTGAAATGGGCTACGCGCGCGTATGTGTGCGCCGGCGCGCGCGCGCGCGAGAGAGAGAGCGAGCGAGCGGAGAGAGAGGGTGGGAGAGATTGAGAGGCTCCATGTTCGAGTTGGTCATTAATTGAGGAGGAACGCGAAACACTGTGTGGTCCTCCGCCGACACCGTCGCTGACACGCGAGGCGGAGATTGATAGAGGAAACGGTGTGATAAAGATATGAAAAGCGGAAGCGAACGGCGAAAAACATAATAAAGTGTAGAGAGATGGGGGGGCTTTGTCGGAGTTGGCTGAAAACGAGGAGGAGGCAGAGGAAGACGGAGAGAGATAGAGTTCAAAGTGTGCCCAGACTGAGTCCTGTCCTCGCCGTGTCCTTCCTCGAGCCCCGAGTCACGCATCGCTCATCTTGTCACATTGAACTCCAGATGCTCCTACCCCGGAGAGCGCTCCGGCCGCGGCCATTTTTCTTCATTCTCGCTAACAATTTGGTAATGAAATATTGATTTTTAGTTAGATTCATATTGATGCCATTAGCTTTGCATTGATAAATCACGTTTGGCTGCTTGTCTGGTGTGCCAGAGCGAGAGAGCCAGGGCCCAGAGATTACAATCAAAGCCACTGATGTGTTAATTTGATGGATATTTGCCCTCCACCACCACCCCCACTACATACCCCTGCCTCTTCCCCTCTTTATGTTTCACTGCATTTCATAACATTGTGTTTCCTTTTCTTTTTTTTTTATTACAAAGCACCCCGCGAGGATATTTATGTCCATGTCCATTTCTCCTGAAATAGCCTTTCAGCCGACCTGCCTGTGGCAACGCTGCGCAGTCTTAAAGTCATTTCATTTCTTATAGACAAGACAGGGATATGAGGGACTGTTTCACACCCGTTGAGTCAAATGAGCAAAACAGGAGAGGGCATGGCTATTTCTATACTTTGACACCCAACAAAGACGCAGCAGTAGTAGAGGCTCGCAATTTCACGAGAGGCCCTCTTTTGCATGAAATCCCCATAATCTACCAGCGAAAGAGGATATGAATTTTATCCAATCCTCCCCAACCCCCAGTATTTATTGGCAGAAATATTGGCAATATATGTGAAAACAGAAAAAGCAGCACTCAGGGTGCATCTTTTATTTATTTATTTATTTTCAAAAGGAGCGATCTGCTTAAACGCCTGGAAATCGTACAGCCCCTTTAAAGCGTCTCGCGCGCCAAAAGGTTGGGGAGGATATAACATTTGAGAAACATTAGGATCATTTTCCAGATTAGGGCGGTTTTTAAATGAGTCTCCTGCCGCAGCTTCGCCTTCCAACTGCAATATGTGTCTGCACACAGTCATCTTAATGAAAGGAAATGATGGCGTTCACTTTAATGACGTGGAGTTCAAGGACTGCTTATTGTTCCAGAGAAAAGCCATCGTTTTTCACGGTAATATGAGTATTTCTTTTTCTTTTTTCCTTCACGGTGCAATTTCATTTGAGAAACAGACACTGAAGGTTAAACGAGCTATATATAGGTTGTCAAAATAAGACCAAGAAAAGAAAAAAAAAAGGAAAAATCAAGGTTTTGAAACAGATACATTGATAACGTTCTCCTGTGGCGTTATCACTGTTTTGGTAATGCTTCATCTGAATTCCTTTTTAATCTTTCTAGGCGATTATGCAAAACAGAATACGGCCCTAATTATCGCAGACAAAAGAGCCACTCTGTTTCACTCTAGTTAGAAAGCAATTTTACAGCGAGCCGACTTCTGCCTTCGACATCCAGCAGACATTTCTCTGCTGCTTTTTAAAGAAATGTACCGATGGCAATCTACTTTACGGTATGTTTACGGTGCGTGTCATAAAGCGGCTCCCCCCGTTTACATTTGTTCCCTAATTTAGTGCTCGGCATGGCGGGAATCCAAATATTTTGGTTCAGATGTGATTTTGTTTGATAGAATGACAATAACCCTGTATTAAACGGAGGGCAGATGATCCCCAGACGTCTGGGTGGGTCAAGGGGGTGCTTTGGCATTTACTCGAAACACAATTAAACACCAGAGTTATGGCTTCTTTAGGGTTTCATGCCTTGCTTTTGATCCCGTACTGCCTCCATCTCCTGTCATGGATTATGGAGCCAAACGGTTGTTTGGGAAAAGGCCAGCCGGGTCCGAACGACGGTTTGGGGAGGGCGGTGGCTTTGGTATGACTACAACAAATCTGAGCAGCTGAACTGACTGAACCTCCGGTTTGGCTCCAACATGGCTCCTACTCATCAAGTCGTTCTTTGAATCAACTTTGATGACTTAATCATTGGTCAGACAGTAGTTTAAACTCATGCTACATACAGCAGCGGGAATTTGCTGGACAAACAGTGAAAAATTGGAAGTCATTAAGTTAATTAGATCAACCATTTTCACACTGCAAACATACCAACCAATCTCATTTACATTTAGGCATTTCTTTACAGTTGAATAAAAGTCTGATCAAGGATAGAGGCATAAATGAAGATGAGTATTGTACGTTCTTAAAATTTTTTTTGTTTGATTACAAATGACCATCAAAGCATTTAAAGCACAGCCATGTTACTGTGTCCCCCTGAGCCATAAATGAGAAAACTGCATTGGGTTACTGATATTTTAAAATAAACCCCATCAACTGTACATCTTACCAGGATCTCAAAAACAACTTTATTGTTCGTCCCAACTGGGCAGAACGGTTACCCAGCAGACAGATTTATGATGGGTCCAGTCAAACCAGTAAAAGTTGCATTCCTCAAAATAGAGGGAAAAAATGCTCCAAGTCTTTGAAAAGTCGTTCACCATGCACAGTGTTTATCAAAGCCAATCATCTTGAATCTCGCTTCAGTGTGTTTACCCCGGTTGTTTATTACTCTTTTATTGTCTACTCTCTATTGTCACTCAAGATCCCGTGGCATCGGTGACCTCGATTTTCAATATGCAGTAATAAAAGCTTTTTTTTCTATGCACTTTTTAAAAGCTCGAAGTCTTGCAGTTTTTTTTTAATCAGACTTTTTTATTTAAAAGTTTTTTTTTTTGTTGCATTTTTAGGACTTCTTTTGGAATAAAGATAAACTTTCGAGGGCATTTTTTTCTACCTCCATCATTTTCACCCCTGGATCGGAGGTCAATTGAGATTATAATCTTAAATAGTTATGGTAAAGTAGGTAATGTGTTTTTGCCTTTATCCTAAACCAAGAAAAGCTCTTTGACAGGAGGATGCTAAACATTTGTTAACTAATTATATTTTCTGGTAACAATAAAATAACCAACATAAGTAACTGATATTTAAGTTTGCAAACAACATTTTAACCCTGTCACAACGCAGCGTTTCACAGTGTTTACATTAAAATACAAAAATAAAATCCACATAAGTCCTTGAATTATGTGAAACAAAGACTTCCTTTTATAGCTTCTGAGAGTCAATAAAGTCAGATTCTGTCATCAGAGTTTTTTGAGGGATTTGAGTAAAATTTAAATGTTTTAGGATTTGCGAGATGCAAAGTTTAACAATCATAATCTCCTGAGATTGTAAACAATGTATTTATGCTTAAAAAAAGGTGCACACATGAATGAGTGAATCCTTGGCAGGTATCTTTCACAGGCTATTACTTAATAAAAGGTAGTAAGTAATGCAAACTTCCTCTGATTTTGAATTGATTTAAACTCTATTTCAGAGACTGTGCACTGCGAAATGATGCAGAAGTTCTGGCTGCAGAATACCACAGATGGTCACAAGTCATTTTTTCAGAGTCCAAGTCTAGTCTGAAGTTATTGAGGGCCAAGACCAAGACAAGTCTCCAGACAATAATGACAGAAACATGTTCTCAGCAAGTCCACAGCATTTACCGCTGCTCTAACCCCACAACACTTGTAGGCCTGAAATGTAGCTGTTATGATTGAGTCAGTGGATATAGTTTCATTTCTCAAAGTCAAACATTTATCGTTTGTGAACAGACCTTTCCTTTCTGAAGAAAAGCTGAAGAAGACATTGGGTAGTTTTACTACGTTTGTGTCGTACAATCAAAGTATATCTTCTAAAACTACGTTGACCTTAACACGATCTAATGTTGACCAGTGGGGACACATTTCTGCTCTGAAACGCCACCTTGAGTTCGAGTTGTTTTGATTTTGGACGATCGTTCGCCTCTCCTTTTTATGATGGCCGCTGTAACTCATCTCACGCTGGATTCCCATCAGTCCAAACTTCCATCAAGTCCAAGATGCTCGGCGTGGTTTTCATTGATTAGACTCAAGAGTCCCCACATCTCAGGAGAAATACCTACAGCTCAGGAGGATTTACTATTGATCCCCACCTTCCTATGTGGTAATATACCTCTATCCACCCCCCGCCCCACACACACACACAAACACACTTAAACAGCCTGTCTCCATTTTACCGACAAGGTGTGCAGTGCAGATATACTCAAAACATTACGACAGAACTGATAGACTTGGAGGGAGAAGTTTTTCCAGGGGAGACGGCGCTTCGGAAGAGATGACCTCTCGTTCAACTAAGAGTGAGATGCCTCTATTTGAATTCTGTGTACGCTCTGATTGATGAGGCTTTATGTTGCCCTGCCCTTTACTGTATTGTACTAGCAAGCCCTTTATTACTTTAATGCCTTTCCAGTGATGTCATCCTGAGGTCATGCTCAAGCAGGGGCCATCAGTGGGGCTTTGATTGGCAGAGGCGCTGCCGAGGCTCGGCCAATGGCTGCGCGGCGAGGCAGGTGGTTGTCATGAGATGGGGCAGGCAGGGGAGGGGCTTCGTTAGCGGCCCCAGTCATGCAGTGTGAATCGATATCTATCCCCCTCCAAACTCCTCCGAAGCATCGCAGCGTTCCCTCGGCCATCCGGCAGAGAAGGGGCTGCGCTTTTCGCGCTCACTCTAAAGCTCCGATCCTGCAGCTCACAGTGGCTAAATGGGCAGGAAGACGGGGGAGGTGGAGGGAAGGGAGCAGTGGAGCGGGGTTCTGAAGAGAGAAGACAGAGCAGTCAAACATTTCAGGGCCCGCCATTCCAGAGTAATGAAGCATAGCAAGAGAATATACCTCTGCAACATTTGATAAAGATGGGCTGACACGCCAGTCCAAATAGGTTCCTCTGTACGCCGGCACGTGTCTATCCATCACTGCTAGGCATTACAGACAGGAAGAGGAGAGTGGGAGAGGGAGGACGGGGGTGCAAATAGGAAGAAAAGTGTAAAAATTGAGTGACAGTGAGGGAACAGGAAGGGAGGTAAGGGTAGATAGAGAGAGAGAGGGAAGATAAAGAGGGGGGAGTGAGTGAATCCTTGGCAGCTGGTGGATCCTATCAAGGCCGATTGGTTGGTGAATGAGGCTCGGGAGGCCCGTGTCCTTGTACCCACCGGTTTGTTTTCCGCTCGCTCCGGTACTCCGGCTCCTGCAGCGGAAGACAATAAAGAAGCGAATGAGTAAACGTTGCACATTTTACGTCCTCATCATCCCCGCACTCTGTCTCTCCATCTGTTACCGCCTCACCCACGCCGTAAAAAGAAAAAGAAAAAACAAAAAGAAGAAGAAGGAGGTGAGGAGCGCAGCAAAGAAAGACAAACAAGGAAATGGTTGTATCTCCTGTTTTCGGAGTCTGAAGTGTTGGTCAGGTTAAAGGATGAACCGCTGAAAATTCAGTTGACTTGCCTGTGGTATACACATCAAAAGTTGGACATTAAGTGCAAAAGGTTAATCTATATCATGTGACTTCACAGTTGAAGGTGGTAAAATTAAAATGCACTCTCATAAAAAGGAGAGGCGAACTATTGTCCAAAATCAAAACAACTCAAACTCAAGGTGGCGTTTCAGAGCAGAAATGTGTCCCCACTGGTCAACATTAGATCCATCGTGTTAAGGTTAGAAGATATACTTAGATTTTCTCTAAGCTGCTCTACTCATATCTGTGGATCTCAAACTCAAATATATAGTAATGAATTTTAAGCGCTTTCTATTTTCAGATGTATGGCACTGCCGTAAACCTACTAAGAAATGGTACCTAAACTGACAGCGGAGGATTCATCAAAGTAACGGCCAAGAGGCCCACAGTAGCTCTGGACGAGTTCGACTGGACAACTATTGGTACAAAAGCACTTTCAGGTTTTGATTTCCTTTGAAAACCATGAAGCCGTCACTTTCCTCTTGAGTTATGCACTATGTTATGCACTACTTGAGTTATGTTGGCCTTCCTTCCATATAGCATCCCTACAAATTCATTTAAAGTTTATGGTTGTAATGTGATTAAATGTGGGAAACCTCAAAGGGTACAACGAGATTTGCCAGGCAATGTAAAAGTTTTCCTTTTGAGCCATCATGGCAAAGCACAACTCTGTGACAAAGTTTTATTTCACGTTTCCAAAAAGTAAACTTTTACGCTGACGACTATGTTGTTTTAAACTGCAGTCGCTGTTCGCTAATCTTTGAACCCATGCAAAACTTTCATGCGTAATTGTGTTCCGTCTAATCTCACTGGCTTTGCAGCCCTGCTGCTGTATGTGCCGCGCAGTTGTGTCTGCAGGCACCGGGGGCGCCACAGATTTCCGCACCTGGCCGAATAATCGTTGAGTCAGTTGATATTGATCAACAACTTTACCATAAAATGTGGCTGCTGACATGTCGTAGTTATTTTTCGCTCTCGGACAGTAATGGCTTAACTTTTTGCTTCTTTCAGCAAATCCGTCCTTTTGGGAGGAACAAGCGCTGCTTGGAACCGTGCAAACACCGAGACAGGAAGAGAGAGAAGGAACAAATACAACAAATAAGCCCTGCCACAACACAACGCAACATGGCTGCTCGTCGTCCCCAGGAGGTAGCACGGGGGGGAGGGCCCCTCAGCCTGCCGGCCCGGCCAGGTACACAGCTTTGCTCTCAAGTCTTGCGGTGATTAATGAAATCTTAACGGCAGGCGAGACACAAATATTCATCACCTGGCTGCCCCTATTGTAATGCATGTGGAGAAGCAGGAGTGTGACAGAGGAGAGCGGAGACAAGAGCCCGTCCAGAGACAAAACACAACATGGGGCACGGGGATTATTACCAGGCCCACAGAAACAACGCTTTTTGTTCTACACAACAAAATGGAGGCCTGTGATTTATGGACAGCCGGCATCTGTTTGGAGCAAGGGGAGACACAGATTCATGTCTGCTATTATGGGCTGTCCATGTAAGCAGTGTGAGGAGCTGAAAAGGAGGGAAGAAGAGGGGGTCGCCGCCGGTCGCGCCGGTGGCGGGGTTTGTAGTCGTTAAGAGCACAACCTTCTGGGGAAAGTGCAGAGTGTCAGCTCCACGTCGTACCGTGAATCTGTTACTTCAGAGTGTGGGTGAGGCGCCACATTACATCGTATATCGCAAACAGATGTAGGCCCTCACAAGCCACACCAAGGGAAGAGGGCCTCGACGAGGTTTCCACTGCAAAGAGGCGTGACAGTGAAACAAAGTTTGATACACTGGACGATAACGGATGTTGCCAAGCTGAATCTTCCGAACCATCGCGCTGCGCAGCGAATCCAGCTTTGTGTGCAAGACTGATACGATCGGTTTTGATTGATGACACGCCCGAGATCAGGCCGCGAAGCTGTAGCGGTCTCGGCGTCTTTTTTTATTTTTTAGAGGGGGACGGAGGAGAGACGTGCAGAAAATACGGGGGGGTAGAGGTTGAGGAAGCCGAGATGGAGTGCGGCAGACAGCGAGAGGAGATTGCACGCTGTCTGTGTGTGCAGCGTAGCATTGACTCGTGGGTGCTCACCAGTGATAGATAGTGTCAGGTTCGGGTTGCTCAGTGGCAAGGGAAGAGCAAGCCCCCACCCCCAAAAATGTTTTAACAACCGTCGCTGATCCCTGTCAACATCCACACCAGCTAGCCTTGACAACAGACGGCCGGATACCTGCCATGTACATTTGCACCTGACGCATCCATGAGCAGCACTCTTATAGACGTAGCATACTTCCTTCGGGTGCATGACATCGCCCTTTAAAAAAATATCTTAAAAAAAGCACTTAATATATCCAAATCTCAGCCTCAGAAAACAATTACACAGCCCTGTTTTTTTATGTTTTGTTTTTGTGAGAATCTCTCTCTTTCTCACTTTTTTATATTCCTCCAGGCAGCAAGAGAGAGGGAAAAAAGGCCCTCATTGTTCTATTGTTCACATTGTGTCCTTCTTTGCCTTGGAACAGCGATTGTTTGCTGCAGTTAGGGAACACAATGGTGTTCACATAAAAATGAGCCACTTAGCTCTCACACTAAATTAGCACTGCAGAGGGGAGTCGGGCTTTCCAAAATCGCTTATTCACATTTTCCGCTCCTTACCAGCCCTATAAAACCAGCCGCTTCTTGCTGAGGTGGACAGAAACGGTGACAGCCGGCGCGTACGCTCTATCCGTATCGCTGTGTTTTGATGGAGTAAGAGCAGAGGTATTCAATTATACGGGTAAGATTGTACCATCATCTGCCATAATCGTGTGAAATCAAAACCAATGGCCTGTTGAAATGAATGTAAAAAAAAAAAAAGAGAGTGGGGATTGACAATTAAAGATGCAGTGGTGTATTTCTTTTCTTCTTTTTCTACCACTAACAAATGTCGACTGACAACAAAACACAGCTTGGTGATGATGTAAGATATCCAAAAAGTGTAAAAGTTTTAAAAGTGCACCAAAGGATAAGAGTGTGACATCTGTTTTCTGAGTACTTGGCCAAAGACGTCACAAAAACGTTTCATTTACCCTTATTTTTTTTCTGCAAGTGTTGCTATTTTTCATTCCCATGTGCTTTATGCTAATGAGAATCGCTTATTTAAATGACGATGGCAGTAAATATTTATAAACAAAATGCTCAGTTTCCATCTAATTGTGGTTCTCATTGTTGTTTGGTCTTGATGATTACTGCTTACAGATTACCATTGAAGAAAATTACTCAGAGGGTTCCTCTGAACAAAAATAGCATTTACTGGAGTCATAAAACCAGATTTTCCAATAGTAGACTTTGAGTAGGTTATAGAAATTAGGGAAGAAACATCCTCATGTCAGGTACAGGTTGATTTACAGTCAGTATGAAACATCTGTTACATTTTGTATTCAAATAAGTTGGTTATAAAACTCCTATGAAAAGTGAAAATGTGTACAAACTAGTACCAAATCGAGTTAAGAAGCAGTTTTTGACATGTGTTGGTTCTGAAGCATTTCATTTGCCTTTTATCTACAAATGATGACGTGACAGAAACAGAGTTTGAGTCCTAAACTACGAAGGATGGTAAAACTGAAGCAAACTGTGTTGATGACAACAATCATCTTCAAAACTTTATCTCTGTAGTTGCATTTGAACTTTTTCTCCATTACTAAAATGAACTTCTGCTTGTAGCTATTTATCATGTTAAATAAACAGCTACGTGATTTTCCAAAGACTAGTGTTGTGGTTGTGATGGTTTAGAGACCAGGGATCCAGGTACATATTTCTCTTAATATTTTTGAAATTATACAGAAATGAGGAGAGTTTTTAGAAAACTCTCCTTATTTCCATGTTTTCATGAAAAACATGGATAGAAATTTTTTTAATACAACAGATTGACATGAGTATATTAAGAAATATATATATTTTTTATCCTTTTTTGTGTTTTTATGAATTTTTTTGTTACTCTTCCATGGATATATGATATCTTGATCAAGAGCATAAATTCATTTTTCCTTCATTAAAGTTTGGTAGTTTTCACTAATTTTAAATTAAATATATACATATATTTGTTTTTATTAAACAAAACAAAATAAAGTTATTTAAAGTCGTTGAGTTTTTGCGGTTTCCAGACAAATTTGATTTAGTAGGCACAGTGGCAAAAGGATGGCCTTTGGACACTAAAGGTCGCTGACCCCTAGAACAAGCTGGGTGCAGGCACATCGGGTGAAAACCGCTGGAACCAGTAAAAGTTTGTCGTCTTGGAATCATTTTCAGCTGAAGCCGCCCATGGGCAAAAGCAGCTGTTCTGCTGGGACTTGAATATCACATTGAAGTAACACATCAACCAGGCAACAGTTTTAATCTGGCTCAGAATGATCCCTGAAGACTTTTGATGATGAAATCTGGCCATCCCATGTGTTTCAGTGTTGCCAAATGTTCCTAGAATCTGTCCAGCATATACAGCTCAAACATTTTACTGCATTCAGATAGAAGACAAGTAAACACCTTTGAAGGATGAATTTGATTAACAAGAAGCAAGTAAAGAAGAAAAAATATGAGTGGACGTAGTCAAAGTAACTGCTTTGTCTTTTGTGACGTCATCCGAGGAGTGGGAGCTTATTTTTGAGAATTGAAGGCTATGTTCTTTACAACATAATAGCAAAACAAAAAGTCACATGATATAGATATAATGTGACGAGCTACATTCAAAGTGAGTTTGATTGATTTCACAGAAACATCTGGCTTCTAGATTTACCGTGGGCACGGTGAGTCGTTAAAAGGAAGAACGTTAATTTATGCACCTTTTGGGGAAGCTGGCGCTGCTCCTTTAAGACTCAAACTCTCCCTTCCTCTGTAAATCAACCAATCAGAGCAACCGGCCCGCATGTTGCGCCTCTGCAGTTCTAAATGTCAAAAAAGGTGAACCGGCTGGGCCCCAGTTGACGAGTGGGTGGAAAGAAGAAAGAGAGAGAGAGAAAAAGAAACATTTCCAAAAATGTTAAAGAATTGTTTTGGATGGGTTCCTTTGCTCTGCTGTTAGCACAACACGTCTCCCAGAACCCTCCGTGACCGAAGAAATGAAGTACTCTCTTGGGTCAGACAAAAATCAATTCCTCACTCGGGCAAATTTCTCCAGTACCTGCTCCCACCTCTCCGTTTCAGCTTTTTTTTTTTCTTTTTAATGCTGGCGTAGACGTATGATTTAGGGAAGGCATTTCTGCAGACGGCATAACGTCCTGCTCCTGACAAACATCGGCAGCCTCTATCTAACTTTCATCCATTTTTGTGTGGCAGTCAGCCTCAACTTTCTTTGTTGCGAGAAGAGGCCGAGTGGTGAATGCCACCGTTTCTCAAACTCAGCGGACACCGTTCTTTTTTTTTTTTTCCTCTCAAGAATGCACACGTGTCTGTATCTTCCCAAAGCTGTCGTTTATCACAGAGAACTGTTTAGTTGAATGATTCACCCTCATCCCCCCAAACCCCCACCCTGGATGATTTACCTAAGCCGGTACATGTGCGGCATTTGCAACAGATAGAAGGCTTTTTCCCCCCCCTTTTTTTTCCCTGTGGGAAATCAGACCCAACGATTCACTACCAAACATCCCATTAAATCAAGTATAATCCCGCGTTTACCACCGAAACCTCATCCCCAAGCCTGACACTTCTGCCATTAACCCACGTTTCTCACTTTGCCACGATCGGCGTCCTCCGGGAGGTTTCCTCCGTTTTTCGTTATTTTGAGGCCGCGTTTAAAAACTCGAGATAATCTTTGTACGTTTTACGACTTTCTTACGTAATTTTAACAAGCCGTATGCAGAGCCATTATATCCTAACAACCTCGGCTGACCAATTTATAAGCTATAGATTTGAAATATGGAGTTGAGCGCTGGCACGAGAGGGAGGACCACTGTACTCAGCGCTGATACCATAAAAATTCCCCCGTGAGCAATCATCTCTGTGCATTTGGCCAGAGTTTGTTTCACACGCCTCTCCGGCTCCTCCTCTTCTCATTCTGCGCCGGCCCGGGGTGATTTCCATGAGAATTAACTTGACGATTAATCACAGTGTTCCTGCACTCCCAGATGTCATTCAGGGCCTTTTAAAGACATCAGCGCGCTGCTATGTTTATGAGAGAAGAGAGAGATATGAGCTTTTGGCAGCCCGGCCCGCAGACCCTCGTTCCAGCTCCCTCTGGGACTCTCACACAGTCAGTCAGTCACTACCGTCCTGGATCATCCCGGGTCCGAGTCTCGACTTCAGGGAAAGAATCAATCAAGGAGCAATGGAGTCCTGATCGGAGTTGTTTGCAACGTGACTAATCCCCCCGCCGGACGGCTTCATTCCGTTTTCCAGGAAGTGATTAGCTCGTTGTAAACAGTCGGAAGATTCAAAAATAGCTGCGTAAAAGAACTGAATCATTATTGCACTGGAGAGTTACTTTTTATTTTTTCATTCAGTATCACTGTGCTGTATTTAGAAATTCATGGAAGAAGTGGATCTATTGCTGGTGCGCCTCCTTGTGGCTGTCTTTGTCAATTTGTCACGTTAAAACAAAAGATGTCAGTGTATTTTATTCCAGTTTTAAGTGATCAAGTAGGGCACAATTGTGATGCATAACTTTAAATAAGTCAGAAAAAGAAGTCTAGAGAGATTTTCATTGGAAATGTATCCCGACCTCCCGGGTCGGTACTTTGTAGAACCGTCTTTTGCTCCAACTCTTTGTACTTCCATCTTAAAAATTGAAACGTTGCCTATTCATTTTTGCAAAATAACTTTATATCAGCCAGACTGAATGGAGAGCTTCTGTGGTTTGCAGTTTTCAAGTATGCCTCAGATTTGTAATAGAATTTAGGTCTGGGCTTTGAATAGGACGTTTTAGAACCTAAATATTTTATGACTTTATCTGCAAGTTTAGGATATTGGGGGTAAACCTTCGACCTAGTTTCCCTGTCAACTCTGAAGAACAGCAATTCCACAACCCAATGCAGCCACCATCGTGTTTTATCATGGGGATGGTGTCTTGAACATGGCTTATAATAGTTTTTACAGTGAAGATAACGTTTGAATAACAAACTTGTAGATTTATATTTTCCTCCTTGTATTTGTTTGTCGGTGTTAGAGTGGAGGACCTGAGTGTATACCTCATTAAATGTTGACCAATTATTTAATTATTTTGACATCGTATAGTCTAAAGTTCTTATATTTGCAAAAGGCCACAGAGATTCAAACAATACATACATTATAAAATATCTGAGTCCACAGAAATGTACAGATTTATGATCTGGTAGGATTCGGGCAGGTTTTACTCAGAATGTGGAGATAAAAGACACGGTAGGAATGTGACCTTGTATTTTCCACATCTGCTCGGGGTTTTCGATGGGAGGGAAAGCGTTTTGGGATGTTTTATGAACAGATGCATTTCATATTTGGGTCACGTTGGGTGGTTAGGAGCTGCACATCTGACACTAGATGATGTCCACCTTTTAATCTGTAGAAGATTTTGTTGTCAGAAACCGTTTTGGTTTCCAATGAGGACAACATGGTAACACTAAAAAGTTTACCAGACGCTTGGTATTCAAATATTAATCACATACTATAGTGCGCACACTTCCATAGCACCTATGAGGAGCAGTTTGCCCCTCATTGGTGCTGAAACTTGCTCTCTGTCAGGTTTCAGCATGTTTCCTTTAGCCTTGTAATGATGGAACGTGAGCCTTCAAGGAAAAACACATGAATCATCTGATTAAGAAAGCTTTGGTGTAAAGGAGTCCTGTGAGGAAAAGAAAGTACAAGATTTCTTTGATGTTCAGTAAAGACGGGATGTTTTCAATATCAAAGAGTAATGCGATTAAAAAGGGAATTATTGTATATGAAAATGGCAATCTATTCAATGTCTATATGGGTTTTTCTGTTGTCCTTGGAGGGAAATGGCAAGGACATAACCCTTGCTAGGTCCATGACCATTGACCTGATGCCCAATGGTCATTATCAACTGATTTTAATTTTTAAATTAGGGTTACAAAACTTGAACCAAACTTTATATGTTTCTCCTTTATTTCCATTTGGTTTTTAAGGCCCCCAAAAAAGCAAGTCAACACCTGTCACCTTCTCATCTCGCCAGTTTCTGAAATCACAGCTATCACTGACCTCCATTTGTGATGGAGGTCAGTGCCTCCATCACAAATAAAGTTTTCCATAGGTTTTCCCAGGCTAGCAGGAATTAATTTTGTAACATATTTTTGGAACATGACGTGTTTCTGCCTGTTCTATCTTCTCAAACCACCAGTTGGTTAACAATGAGTTTTTCTTTTCATTCTCACCACATACATGCTTCGCATGAGGTCTTAGAGCGCTGTCAATCATTCTCGTTCACAACAACACAGTCTGCCATGAATGCTCCGGCTAGTTAGCATGACCACCAATGACGGCGGATAAACAGTTTTCCTGTAATGGTAAGTTGTTTATCTGCCACTAGGACATTTAACAGCATGTGCACAAGGTTGATTGACAGCACTAAAGACGTAAAGGAACTCAGTGTTTTGGCAGTTTTCTGGAAGTTTGTTCCAGATTTGTGGTGCATAGAAGCTGAATGCTGCTTCTCCATGTTTGGTACTAGTTCTGAGGATGCAGAGCAGAACCAGAACCAGAAGACAATGGGTATTAAAAGTATGTTTAATGTTGTCAAATTTCAAGAGGCACTCTTAATCCCACTGTTAAAAGAGCCTCATCAGAACGCACATTCTAATTTACTTTTTGGCCTCTTAAAGCAGAACAGTTCATTCAAGAATATTGTGCAAAAATGGAACATCTTAAAAGAAACGACATAAATCTAAATATCAGTTTTTACATTTACAATCAGAATTATTCAATAAATGCAGTTTCAGACCGATTAAGAAGTACAGGCAGAAAAAGTGATCAAGACAAAGTCGTGAATTCCCCTGCTCCAACAGGTCGCTGATGATGAAAACGAAAGTGGGGGACGTGTGGGAGGACGCTCTATGTGACGTCTGAGTGAGGGGGATCTCGCTTTAAAGAGTCTGGAGAAGTCAAAGACGTGTTAATAAACACTAGGAGGAAGAAGGGTGAGGGGACATTTGGGTGGGCGCACCCAAAGGGGGTGGAGGGACGCTGGCTGGGTTTGGGAGTGGGGGGTCAGGATCATGGTAGTCAAATCGCTGTTTCCTCTCAGGGAGAAGAAAAGAGTTAATGACACCCTAGAGCTTCCCACCCCCTCCCGCCGCTCCACCCTCTCCTTTATGGAGGGTGATCGGCACACACACACACACACACAGTCATTTCAGAGGTGAGGAGGCCGGGGAGACAGCAATCCCGTCCCTCCGCCCCGTTGGGAAGAGGCTTTCACAGAAAAGGAGGAGGAGGAGGTGCAATAGCTGTGATTATTATTACTAAATATAATATAAAACAGTCAGAGTGGGAGCCCGGGAAAAGGGATCCACCCATCCGCCCACACGCTCGCTGTTTAAAACTCTGCTGAGGACACAGGGACAGGTTTAAAGACAGCGCCTTTTCAATGCCAGGGGAAGAGGGAGGGGTTAATAAGGGGCTTGGTGAAGGAGCTTATGGCAGGGTGAGGGAAGCGGGGAAGAGGTGAGCGGGGTGGCAGGGAGGGAAGCCTGGCTGCCACGGTGTCAGCGGAGGAGACGGCGGAAGACAAGACCTGGAGACAAAGCTGAGACAGGCCCCACTGTGAGCGCGTCTTCCTCACACACAAACGAGGGACAATCAGTAACAAATATGTCACGCCGTTTTTGAGCAGTAATTGTAGCTTCCTCTTTCGGAGCAGGAAGTGTGATTTTTTTTTTGTTGAAAAGGTGAGGCTCATCATTTCAGATTCTGTCAAAAATGCGAAGGCAGAAGTAAAAAAAAAAAGAAAGAAATGAAATGAAATGATGGAGAATCCGAAAGCTCCCCAAGTGTCATTTGAATAATTCCAGAGTGGAGACGACGTCGCGTGTGTGATGTTTTCAACTGTTTACTCCTCTGCGACTTGATGCCAAATTCTCCCCCTTTGAGTTTTGTGAAAGTGGAACGCTGGTGACAAACCAGCGAACAAAAAGATAAACAGACACAGAGGTCTTCTTTGAGTCACAGATAAAAGAAACCGTTCAACTACTTATCTCGTCTGCTTTCAATAAAGCCAAAATGGCAGCCGCCTGACACGGACTGAGGACGTGTTGACCAGTGGGAAGTGACCTTCGGGCCATGGGCTGTGTGTTGTAGACGTGTTGGACTCCAAACATTGTGGATAGTAAATACTTTACTGCACTCAGATCATTTTGCAAAGACCCTGAATATTTTATTTCTCTTTCAAATATTTCCTTAATGTCACAAGCTAGTGCCTAATCTAGCATTTTTGGCTTAAAAAATTACATGAAAAAAGTTTCCCACACGGTTAGTGAAGAAAAGGGGTTAGGCATTAAACTAGCTCATCAAACGTACCTCGCTCTATTTCGTCTTCATGTACTTCCCCAGCGTACTGCATCCAGCTCAGTTTTTCGGTTGGATTTTTGACCCCACCAAGGCACTGAGACTGAATTCATGCAAGTTTACACTAAATATATCTTGACATTAATCCCTAAAAACCCACTTGATATCAAATACATTTAAAATTTGCTTTATTGACCAAAACTACTTGGTTTCCCTGTACAGTTTTACATGTGCTGGAAGAAAGATCATATGTGAGGTTCCACAAGGCTCCTTTCTTGGGTCACTTCCGTTCATTTTTTATTAGCTAACTCATATTACAAGTATTACAGCATCTTTCTTTATGTGTATGCTGATGACACAGAACGGTATGTTTATGAGTACGCATTTGACCGTTGTTCAGTACAGTCACGGAGTACATGTCAGTTAGTAGATGTGTCAGATTTTGTTTCATATTGATGCAAAAAACAAAAAAAGTAATTGGGTTTCATTTTCTCCAAAAACTGAACAGTCAAGATCTGCACTCAATTAGACCCCAGTTTTGCTTGCACATGTGGTAGCATTCCTGAACAACAGCAAAAAACAAACAAACAAAAAAAATCTAAAAAGAAACAAAACAGACACTACAAATGTGATCCTCCAGTTTGTGATGTTATGGCTACAAATCATCTTCTATCTGCCCAGAAGTTATTACCAGCCATACAAAGTGGCCAGCTTAAGCAGACGGAGTGAGGAGGGAAAAAACAAAAAAGTTGTGTGTGCTGGTAGAACGTGGAATAGGTGGGTGGTGGGGGGTTAATGCCTATTTTCGGATAAAAGTCCAGGGATATGGGATAACTGGTTCTACTCCATTGTAGTGTGAAATTATAAAGCGTTACCTGCTTTAATTTTCCAAATACAAATTAAATCCTCAGTAAGCTGACTTTAAATCAATAGTTTCATTTAAGAGGCCACGCGATTTAACAAAAATGAAAACTAGCTGGTCCGGTCAATGGAACCCGGTCATAAATCAAAGGGCTTTGGGAGGCAAAAAGCCAATTTGACTTGTATATGGAGCAGCCGGTGGCCAGAGGGGAGCGCAGCAGGGAAATGAACTCACGCTTTATTAGGACTCATATTGACCTGCGTCTCCTCTACCAGCACCACCGCCCCTCTCTGGTATTATAGCGTCATGCCATATACACCCCCCTATTAAAAACCAAGAGGTGTTCAAGTGGAAAACAGTTTTTCATATGCAACCCAGAGTAAAATTTCTGTTTTCTATTAGCTTTCTTGCACAAGAAGAGGAAGGAAGGAAGGAAGGAGTGGGGAGATGGGGAAGGGGGGATTGGGCAAAAAAGCAAAGATAAAACAATACAAACTTTTACAGAGATGGGGAAAGGGAAAACTTGAATCAAATCTGGGGAAAAAAAACAACAAAAACAACAAATGTATTGTCAAAATGCTGAAAAGAAAGAAGGGGGGCGGGATAAAAAATAACGTCTCACCGGTGAGGATTTTATTTGTACATCAGTTGAGCACGCCAACATCAAACATTTAATGTCAGCCGTTCTTCAGAGACGCAGACGAAAGGCAGCGAGATGCAAGGCTCACATTGTCATCAAACAATCAAACAGTCATCCGCTTCTCCAAACAGCTTGCAGCTCCGCTCAGCTGGCACCAGACACTCACATTACAATAAACATTTCTCCTAATGTGGTGCTCACACCATGCCATGCTTTCACACACACGCACACACACACACACAAAAATAACACTGTTTAACAGGGCGGCCTGACAGCTGGAAAATGGAAGTCGGAGGAAGACTTCGCTCAAATCCCAACGCGAGCAAACACGTTACGATCAGGCACTTGGTTGGGGTCGCAACGTTGCGCTTGATTGTGAATGAATGGTTCTGAGCGCCGCAGTAAATCCATTATCAAGTTGTTATGTCATACTTAAATTCTCCTCCAAAGTGTTCCCATATATCTTGTCAGCGGTTCATTAGCCGTTTGGACAGGTAGCGCTTTCTGTTCGGCCCACAGCTGACCCCACATTCTGCCTCTGTGTTCCACTTAAAATAATGGACATCCCCTGTCTCGCATCCATCAATCACGCTGCGTGAATACCCCCTCTCCCCCCCCCCCACACACACACACCCCAACCCCACCCGGAAGATACTTTGGAGGGGTTAGGAATCCCACTTACAGCAGCATTCTGACTCAGGATAGATTAGCCAGGCATTAGCGGTGTTTCATTAACCTTGCGTTAAGTGACATCCTTGCATGATTAATGGACATTATTAACAAAAGGGAGATTGTATTTCCGAAAATGAACCTTTTGTGAGACGTCCGCCGCAGCTTTAATAGGTTTGTTTATTAATCATTCGTAGCAGAGGTCCTCCATTTTTGAGCTAGTGATACATGGAATGGCTACGACGGAGACTGACAGCAGCCCTCATTGAGCTCCACGGAGAATGTGAAACATTTATCTTCACGTGCACGCTGCATTCCAAGCGTCTCACCGCTTCCTTCTGGCAAAGGCTTATTTGGACATGAGTGCGGTGACTTAAAGGGACAGTCCATGATTTTTTTTTTTTTAGAAGATTATAGTTGGTCAAAATCTTACAGGAGACAGCTCTCTTAGCTGTTCCAGGAGATTGAAGCTAATATCTCGCCTTAGAGGGGCCAAAATTAAAGCGCACTTCTACTGTCTTAAAACTTTAATAGCAATTTAAACACTATTATTGGCCTATTAGCAGTTGTAATGTTTATATTTACTGGTTATTTGGAACGCTTTTGCCTTCGAATAAAGACACTTAAAGACAAAGATTGATCTTTTTCTTCTTATTGAAACAGATTATTTTTCCTTGATAAAACAAAACCTATGACATTATTTACTACATAAATTTTTAATCTTCATTCAAGATCATATTTGATCTTGATTTAAAGTGGCTAACATAACAGCTGTGTAAAAAAAATATATATTTTTTTGTGAAAATGTTTCTTACCAAAACCACAACAATATTGTTGTTGCTGACATATCGTCACTCAAATCTGATGCTCTACATGTACCATTCAGTATCTGTTTCACTCAGGAAGATTACTGGAGGTGCACCACCTCCAAACTCAATTTCCTGTGTTAATAAGAACCTGATTTTCCATAAGTAACCACCAAATGCAAACGTGACAACTGTGCAGTTCTTAAGAAAATAGGATTTGCTTTAAATGTTCTGATATTTTTTTTTTAGTAATTTCAAGGTGAGAAAAGTCCACTTTGGTCAAAATAACCGTTAGCTCGAGACTCTACAATCAGCTTATTTGGATTTATGCCAAATTGAGATCCCAACGCAATGTTACTAAGATATTCTCTTATGACCTTTGAATAGAACAGGAACTCTTAAACACTTGGGTATTTTCAATTTATACAAATAGTTTTCACTGTAAATGTGCCATCCTATTTTGATGTAAAGGACCTTTACTTGGTTTTCCTTTGGGTTTTTTTCCAGCACATCATTTTTTAATGTTATTGCTTTAAAGAAAAAAAAAAATTTTACTACCTTTACAAGCAAACCAAAGGGATTTTAAGCAGCTATTGGCTCCCTCAAAATTAGCACAAAGAAAGGAAATGGCAACAGACTATATGATGTACATCCAGCAGCCTTCACTATGTATATACTGTATGTATATAAAACTTTGCTATCTTTGCATGTCTCTCCATGACGTCAGTTGGAGAGGGCGATGGGTTCACACCAGAGACGGCCTGTCCATCAGCTCTCATCCTGCCCAGACTCTTCTGAAGCCTGGGTGAGGCTGAAAGTGAGGAAAAAGGCGAGGCTCGAGCGGAATGGAGGGGTTGAGGCGCACGGCGCGAGACGAGGTGGGGCTCCAAGGTGCTGCTGTCCGCGCCCGCTGTCCTGCTGTCTTGAAACCTGGCGGCCACAGGGGAGCTCAAGGTGCTGTCAGATGACCTGACAAACCGGGCTGCCGTCAACATCTTCTGTGGACATAGGAGGCATGAGGTGCAGCTCGGTTTGACTGTGCACCTGTGTTTCCCCCTCTTCCTGTGTGTGTGTGTGTGTGCGTGTGTGTGTGTGTGTCCTTAACTGTCATATATGATTGTTAGTAGGCAGCTTTTATCTGCCCTCCTTCTGGTTTGACATTCTGCTCTCTTCCTGCTTCTTAAAGCAGCAAGAAATGAGATAAAAATTCAAGTCTGAGCGACAGGTCTGACAAAGTATGGAGCTCAATCATCAAGGTGCCAGCTGTCGAACGTGCAAACCAGACAGAAAGACACACCTGGAGGGGTTTAGAAAGCCATTCGAAGGTCCCTTTAATGTGTTCTGATTTGCTGTATTTTCTTTTGAATGTAGAAATATGAAACTTTTTCTTCTTTTCCTTAGTCTATATCTTAGAACTTTTTCCTCATTAGATTTTTAAACTACATTGTGTATGTATTAATAATTTTAACAAAAGAAAAACATACTAACGTGTTTATGTCACAGAATATTAAACTTTTTTTGCTGTTCTGTCTTGCTGTAAAGCAACACTGTTTCTAACAAGCTAGCTAACCAGCGGGGTTATTTTCTCTGGTAGCCAGCAATAGTGGTCATAATTCATGTTGCTGAATGCAGTGGTGAAACTATATATTTCAACCAAAAAACACACATTAAAGTTTTGATTCAGAGAATATTACATGTTTTTGCTGTTCCATCTTGTTGCAACACAGCATTGGATCTAAGCTAGCAAACTAGAGGGACTACCAGCAATGACAGCTAGTTGATTTACAGACATGCAGGTTGTATGTTACTAGCTGTCGTTGCTAGCTGTTGTTGTAAAACAATGCTATCGATATGAGTGCTGGGTGCAGGTCCTTTTATTCCCCTGCCATAACTGTAATATTTCCTAACAATTAAATTTGTCTTTCACTTAAGCAAAGATAAAGCCGCATTCAGCCAGCAGGCAGTGTCACTGGTTTCTTGTTCAAAGGACTTTCAACCATTAAATGATATGAAGGTAAACTGTAGCAGTTTTGAAATTAAGGGTGTGACAAGATCTTGTACAAGATATTAAAAAGTCACTTTATTTCTTATTGAGGTGACTGCTATCTTGTGAGCGCTACCCATTTTCAGTCAGTATGGCTTCACATGAATAAACCTAAATCACTTGCTTGGAAGCATTTTCAGTTTCCTGTATGAGCTGAATGGCAGTAGTGGCAGACAAGACACAAACAATGTATGAAAGTTGTTCCAAGGCTGAAAGAGGCAGAAGCATCGCTATAACAACCAATGAATGGATGTCTATGGGTATGTTGAGCTACTTAACAATCACAACCCACTATAACCACTAGGAAATGTACTTCAGATCACAATTCATGTATATTCTATAAAAGTACAGAATTAAGACCTTTATGAAAAATATATTTGATCTTCGAAGTTTTCTTAAGAACATTATTAAAATTTTGTGAACTACTTATCGTGTCTCGTCTCGCGAGTTTTAGGTATCGTTACACCTTTAATGAACCTGACGGGGTGTTGTGAAAGCCACTAGAGGTTCTGATTGAATGAAATCTATATTCTTTTGTTTCGAAAGTATGAATGTAAAACTTTTCTCTTTTTTTTTGCCCTTTGTCTACAAATGTTGAAGACATATCATCCAACACAGCACATCTTGTGGGTTTGCACAGATTCCTGTCACTCTTCCCCTGTAAGAGCAAGACTCTGGTGATCAAGGTCCGCCCGCCCGGCTCCCCTCCCTGCTCCTCTTCCTCCTCCACCTCATCGTCGTCCCACCACCCGCTGCCGGGCTTGGGAATGACTGACGCTGTCAGAACGTCTGGCACTCAAACACGCCGGCTTCTGACGGGTGGCGGCAAACGCGATGTGACACAGCCAGCAGTATCTGGTTTCTCCTGCGCCGACTCCATTTCTTATAGCTCAGAGGGGCTTAGAGCGGCCACGGGGAGTTGGTGTGTGTGCGTGAGCGTGTGTGTGTGTGTTTGGCTGTGGGAGGTAATCGAGCAGATGTCAGGAGAGACTCTGAGAGGGGATGTGTACACTGAGGGACGACTGAAACCTGTCACATTGATTTTCAGTGCTCTCGTAGCATCCGGGGTGTGCTTGCGCGTGTTTGCCTTTGAGGAGTGTGTGTGATGTTCAGAGTGTGTGTGTGTGTGCGTGCGTGTCTGTGTGTGGCTGACATTCACTTCCACAGTGTATGTAGACAGTATGAAAACAGAGAGCTGATAATACGTAGAAGTAATAATAAAAAAAAGCTTTTTTTAAAATATTCATATCAGCTTGTGCTCATTACATGTGTGAATGTAAACTGTAATATTGGCACATCACGAATCATAATCTATTCAAAGCGAGCCTATTTCCCATTTTTACACTTGTTTTTTTTTATGATGATGATAATGTAATAACTACCAATTAACTCAACCCCCCCCCCAAAAAAGACATCCCAGTTCTTTTAGTGTGTTATAGAAAACGTGTTTTATACAGACATAAAACTGCTTCACAGGTGTAAAGAAAAAAAAAGAAAAAGAAAGATTAAACAAAACCAGAAAAGAGACAATTCAGCTCGGATTAATGAGGATCACTCCTGGCAGTTTTTCCTTTAAAGATGATGTATGAAATGATCTTTTTCCGCTCCTCCTCCTCCTCCTCCTCTTCTTCTCCCATCTATTTTAACCACCGAAATATTAACACACACTATAAGACGCGTCCCATCTGGTTAGTCGGTGCATTTGTTTCCTCCGCGAAACGCTGAACATCAGAAGAACCATTACTTCTAGCCGTGTGTTCACAGATTGCTCTGCAGCTCCACATGTTCTGCCAACACAATGAACCCGGGGCTGCGAGATAAAATGTCACAGCTATATATCCTCAGGCTTGTTTAAGTGTAAAAAAAGAAAAAAGAAATCGAAGGTAGTCACGCCAAGGGTTTGTTGAGCAACATGAACAGAAGCGTGACATCCGTTCACCTACCTGACTGCTTCTTCTTCTTCTTCTTCTTCTTCTTGTTCCTTTTCTTCTCCATCCTTGACTCCTAGAAGTAGCAGAAGATTCCCAGCAGAGGAGACACAGGATGCTCTCCAGGTTCTAGGTTAAATACAGACAACCACAATGCTCGTCACAACCCTCCACGTTGCCATACAGAGTGTGCCATCTTTTGGCTGTTTTTAGAACTGCCTCTTTCTTTCCCTTTTTTCTTCCCCCTCCCCTCTTTTTTATTTATCTATCAGTCTGTGCAAGGGAAAGATCATAAAATCAGTGAAATAAAGTGAAATGGTTGTCTGGGGGGATGGATATGTCCCTTGCAACGTGAAGTGGAACTTGAGGAAATCGCCGGATCTCCTGCAGCTTTGCGGAGGACGATTGCTGTAGGGGCTACTTTCTTTTTCTTTTTTCTTCCTTTTTTTTTCCAAAACCGGTGCAATTTATGCAAGCTCTCCAGCCATAAAGAAAGAAAGAAAAAAACCCCGAAACACGCACATTTCTGCCTTCTGATGTCGCTCCTGATGAGAGAACTGGAAGAATGAACGAGCCCAGAGCTCAAAACTAATTATGCCAGTTAGAAACAATTAGACATAAATAATCACAAGTTTTTCTGTAAATGCACGAGGACATGTGTGCGTGCATTCATTGCCATGCAGCAAAAAAAAAAAAAAGTAAAACAACTCAGAGAAATAGAGATATTCACCTTCGAAGGGTCACTCTCCTCTTCCTGGCTCATTAAAAACAGCCCCATTAGCGCTGCTCCTTCAGAGGCTGACAGTTATGTGAGCGAGCGCGCTCGTACGCATGTGTGCGTGCGCGCGCGCGCGCGAGCGAGCTAGCATGTGTGTACAGCGTAGCGGTGAAGACGCGCGGCGTTTCGGAGGCCTCTGGGCTCCAGAAGAATACATTAAAAAGCAAAGAGCCCCTCTCCTCTTCCTGACTGACTCCTGCTGGGACTACTTAGCATTTCTGGGGTGAAAACTTCTCCAGCAAGGTTGTCAGACACTATATACAAATTACGGCAGAGCTAAATTGCTCCTGTATGTAGTTATTTAACATTTGCGTGTGTGTTTTTTGCGTGCATGTGTTTGCCTTGGCCTGACGAACGCCGTATTCCCTCGACACACGACGGGCAACGCTGTCGCTGCGAGGGAGAGAGGGGGGAGAAGAGAGAGAGTGAGGGGAAGAAAGAAAGGAAGGGAGATCACTAAAACGATTTAAAGAAGGAGAGAAAGAGAGATTGGATGCTACAAATCCCCCTAGAATCCACAACAACTTCACACTCGTTAGCTCGTGAAAATTCTAGCGGTTTTAATGTGTTTTTTGGGTCACAGATAGTGTGAGGAAGTAAAAAACATCTCTCTTTTTTTTTGCACTTATTGTATCGTCATCCATTGAGAATTCGGCAGAGAACCGAAAAGTTAACGAAAGGCCTCAGAGCAGGGCAAAAATATCGCCAAGAAAACGCGTCTGTTTTTCATTTCGTCTCCTCTCCTCTTGACCTGGTCCTTTGATGGAGCTAAAATATGTTTTGGAGTAGTTTTCATGCGTGTTTTGTAGATTGGAGCTTTTAAATAGAATAGGATGTAGTACAGTGTTAACCTAAACTCTCACTTTCAGATGTTAAATTACAACAAATGCACTGTGGTGGAAATATGGACAGTGTTGAAGTAGAATAATATTAAAAAAGTAGATTACGAACTATTTCGTATGTGACAGCAGTCATGCTGTAAAATATACTCAGTTGTAGTTAGAGCAGCATTTTATTTCATACATAGTTTGACTTCTAGTTTAAAAACATTTCTGTGGACTTTTTGGTATTATTAAAAATTGTTTGGGTTTTTTTTACACTATTTTGTAATCATTGTGATTTTCAAAATGAAGGCTACATGTAGAGTCATTTCACAACATTTAGATTTTGCTTGGGTGAGTTTATTTAGGTTTCTGACACAATCCATAAAAATGTAGAAAAAAAAATTCTGTACATCCTAAAAAGAAAATCCAACAGAATATTGTTTTAGGAAAAAAATCTGTTGGAAACTTAAAGACATATTTATTTGATTAATTCTGAACAAACTCATTGATGTTTATTACTTGTGCTGATTGAAGCATTTCTCTGCATTAAAACTGCAGGCTTGATGCTAACAACAACAACAACAAGAACAAAAGCTTTCTAAAGTTGGTTTTGTGTCCATAAACAGAAACTGGTTGTTTTATCAGCATGAATCCTAATTTCCAAGTTGTGGCGCCTTTAATGTTAACTCAGTTACTTTCATAACATAGAGATACCCCTATTAAGTCACTTTGTGAAAGAGTGTCTGTAAGGCAAGGAGTTTGTATTTGTCAAAAAAGAAAACTAAAAATTGTCTAAATGTTGTCAGTTCTAGTAACGGTGTGACATGAGCACACAGGCAGACCTTGACTCAGATGTTAAATCCACGTCGTTTTTTATGCTCTTCTCAAGCTCACCTGGTTAAGCTGGTTTGTAACTGGGATGCTGCAAATCCTTTTTGTCTCTAATAAAACATGTCGGGTTGTTTGTATTGGTAGACAAATAACATGTATTTATGATGTATATCTATGAATTATATCCTGATTTTATCCAGTTTAAAGCTACAGTGTGTAAGTTTTACAAAAATGTATTTTTTTTCATGTCTATTAAAACTGTCACCAAGTCATGACAATATGAGACAGATAATCGGTGAAAAGACTGATTTCCTCTGCTTCCTCTCAGTGATATTATTACTGTCCAAAGAAATTTGATGCTTCTTAACAAAAACGACTAATGAAAATCAGGAGGAGGGTCTTAGTACTGTCAGTGAATGCTGCTAATAGTGGAAAAATTATTTACCGTTTGAGGAAAACCGTTTGTACGCTGTTATCGGTTATGCTATGCTAACTGAGAATAGCTTTAGGATTTGTGGCAGGTTGTGTTACGGTGAACCAGCTGTAGCTTAGCAAAGAGCAAGCAAGCGAGGGTAAGCACGAGAGTGATTGACAGCGCTAAGACCCTCCTCTTGGCTCAGATTGGTTGTTTCTGACTGAGTGGTGTATTTCTGACAATTTTTTCACAGATTATCTGCTTTGTAAAAAACTGTCACGACATAGCTAATATGCAAAAAAACATTTCTTAATAAGTTGCATACTGCAGCTTTAAATGTTAAAAAGAGCAAAAAAGAAAATTGGTAATTCATGGAAAAAACACGGTTTTGTACAGCTAATTTTTACATTTTTCATCAACATTATCAGTTATTACCATGACTTTAACTTCTTAGCTGTTCCTGGGGTGAGCATCGGCGGATAGGCTCGTGAACGTACGCGCGTGGACCTGACTGTCTCGTAGGAGTGATAACAAGTCGCCCGGCTGCTCACCGCCACCAGCCATCCATTTAAAGTGAATTAGGACTCAAATACTCGACCCATCAGAGGTGCCAATAACGAGGAGCGCCTTTGAAAATTACAGGGGGGAATTTAAGTCTGCTGGCTAATGGCATTGGCACCGACACTTTGCCAATACACATTTAGCCGCGTGTGGGTGCGCCTGGCCCGGGGTGCCGGCAGAGACTGACACATCTCTCTTGAGCCTGTCCAGACGGAAGATTGGCCTGTCTGTCAGCGGCCAGGCGACCACCATTACCCCACCATCACCCCCAGCTCTTCTTCCCCTGTTAACCCACACCACATCCACACCTCCACTACTGTCAAATACCCCGCTGCTCTTTCTTTTGCCTTTGTATTTTCCTCTTTTACGGCCAACTCTTTCTTGATCTTGCGCTGCACCCATGTTTAAGCGGTAAACAACAACAACCAAAAAATTAAGAAAAGTTCCTCAACTCTGCCCTCAAGTCGATGACCTTAATGAGACAAAACATCTGACTAAAAGATCAGCTAAACCTGCAGAAACAGCTTTAATTAACGGGGCTTTTGTGTGGGTGAACATGTGCTATTGCTTTTAAAATTTAAATTGCCCTCAGATTCCAACTAGCACCGCTGGTTTACATTTAATATTAAATGAACCTCAGCAAAAGTGTTGGAACTTTTCTCCACGTACTGGAAAACATGAAGGTCCAAATTGAATCAATAGTAAATTAGCTGAAACTAGTAAGAGTTGTTGAGGAAACATAAATAAATGCAACGTTGATTGATTTTAACGTGTCAAACATGAAGTCTTTAGTTCCTGTCAGTTATTAAAAAGGAACATATATCTGATTGGGTAAACAAATTACTTTTCCGTCTTAATTTTTTATGTTTTTGGCAAGTTAGATTCATAACTTTGTAGAATCTACATTACTTGCCTACTTAACAACTTGAGCAATCTGTTTCCTGCAACTTCAATGCTTTCTAAACAGCTTGCTGTGTAACAGTGACTTAGAAATAACCTGAAATTTACAATAAGCAAGTTTCAGAAACAGAATCATTGTGTTGGTTTGACCAACAGAATGATTACTAAAAATATCTTGATGTATTTGAGGCTTTTTCGGAGCATGAAGAAACACATTTCTTCATGCTCTGAAAGAATGAAGAAATGTGTTTACTTGACAAAAACAAGAACAAAGTTTGTTTGAGAAAAGAAAGTGCCAGACTGTCGGTAAATCCACAGTAACAGAAAAGCAGGAACAATTGTTCCCAATGTAGAGATTTTGTGGTTAAATGTCCCATTAGCAACTCTTAAAAAATAAATCCTAATGTTTTTCTGAATTTACGTGAAATCAGTTTCCCGAAACACTCACGGGGCGCCCAGTCCATGTAGAGAAGTCAATTCCAGAGTCCCTCTCCTCACCTGTGGAGTGTTTGTGATATAGTATGTGTCATGTTTCTGGCCCGTCTGCCTGCTATGTTTCTCTCCTCTGTACTCCTCATCAAGCTCATCTGGTTCACCTGCATGCTGCTGCGCTGGAGCACAATCAGGCTCATGTCTTCCACCTGTTCACCAGCAGTTATATTCAGCTCTCAGGCAGGCAGACGGTGCCAGATTTTTGAAAGCCACCGAGTGAGTAGATATCCAGCGTTCTTCCTGACCTGACCACGATCACGAACACATTTTTGACCCTTGGATTTTCCTGCCTTGCCCACGTCGGATTCTTCACTGGCTTCTGTTTTCTGGTCTCGACCCTGTTTCTGCCTTTTGACCTCTGCCTCCTGCCTCGCCCTTGGATATTGTCTGCCTGAGATTGCCTGCTAGTACTGGACCCTTTTTCCGTGACCTGACCACTGCTCTTCGCCCAACCCTCAGACGTTTGTCTGGTCCTGCCTGTCCTAAACCCTGTGCCTCCCAGTCCTGTCCTTCCCTAGGTGTGCCACTTGTCTCTTCCACTGTGCTACCTGGATCCCTCATCCCCCACACCACCAGGAAGGTTAGTGATCTTTTCCCTTACAGACTTTTGGCCTTCCCCTCCTACCTACAACCCTCTAACCTGTTTCTCTGTCCTCAGAGGTTCCTGTTCCTTGCTCGTGGTTCCCCGTCCCTATACCTGGTCCTCAATAAAGACCTTATTGATTTTTACTTTGTGTCTGACTGAAATTTCGGGTCCTCAGGTCTGAACATTACAGAAAAATCTGGCCAAACATGGACCCTTCGTCAGCACAAGATTGGCGCAGCAATGTTGAGAGTGCCATCAGTCGCCTTAATACCGGCATGAATGAAATCATTTCCACGCTTCGTAACATGTCTTCTCCTCCTGACCAGGCACAGCCATAGACACCTCCCCAACCAGCCCCTGCAGTTCAGCCCGCTGTGGTCAAGGAGCCTCGTCTGACCCCTCCCGAGCTATTTAAAGGAGACTCTGACCAGTGCCGTGCGTTCCTCACTCAGTGTGCGATACACTTTGAGTTGCAGCCCTCCTCTTTCCCTACTGAACGCTCCAAAGTGGCATTTGTGATCTCACTTCTGTCCGGTAAGGCTAAACAGTGGGGGACAGCAGAATGGCAGAATGAATCAGATTCCTGTTTGACCTATTCTACATTCTCTAAAGAACTGATCAGGGTTTTCGACCCCATCCTCCCTGAGAGGGAGGCAGCTAGGGGGCTACTATCCTTGAAACAGGGGGGTAAGAGTGTAGCCTCTTACATCATTGACTTTCACCTGTTATCTGCAGACAGTAGCTGGAACCAAGAGGCATTAATGGATGTGTTTATGCAAGGTCTTAATGAAAATATCAAGGATGAATTGGCCACTCGAGATTACCCTAAGTCCCTCAAGGACCTTGAGGATCTGGCAACCAGGATAGACCTTCGCCTCGCTGAGAGGAGAAGGGAGAGACGTCACGAGGTTTCATCGACCCCATTTGGTCACTCAGGTTCTCGGTCCGAAGCCACAAGTTTCTCCTTCCCCTCAGTAGAGTCACCAGATCCTGAGCCGATGCAGTTGGGGAGAACAAGGATCTCCATGGAGGAACGTTGTCGCAGAAGGCAGTTTAATTTATGTTTTTATTGTGGAGGCAAGGGTCACATGGCGGCCAAGTGTCCATTAAAAGGGCAGGCTCAGTAGAGGATAGGGGAGTTCTACTGAGCCATAACATGTTGTCCATCTCCTCATCATTTTCTTTCTCTGCTAACCTTGTGGTCTCCTCCATTCCCCACCAGGTATCAGTCTTCATTGACTCCGGAGCTGATACAGAGTTCATGGATGAATCTTATGCCAGGGGCCTCAACATCAAGCTCCTCCACACTTCATCAGTCCATAATGTTCTAGCTTTGGATGGACATCATATTAGCCAGTCAAACCTCATCACAGAGAAGGTCAGCCTGACGCTTGGGGGTAATCATCAGGAGGAGATCACTTTTGTTATTATTCACTCACCACAGTTGCCCATCATTTTGGGGGCCTCATGGCTTAACAAGCATAATCCTCACATTGACTGGCAGGCCAAGGAAATTTTGGGCTGGTCAAGGTCTTGCTCTGCTACCTGTTTGCTCTCTGCCTGTACCCCTTCCCTTCCAGACAATGCCATCGAAGAAACTTACCCGGACTTATCCAAAGTGCCACCTGAGTACCACGATCTGAAGGAGGTGTTCAACAAGTCCCGGGCAACAGCCCTCCCCCCCCATAGGCCCTATGATTGTGCCATTGACCTCCTTCCAGGTACATCACCCCCCAAGGGGCGTTTGTATTCACTGTCTGCTCCCGAGAACCAAGCCATGAGGAGGTATGTACAGGATTCTCTCAAGGCGGGTATCATTCGCCCGTCCTCTTCTCCTGCTGGTGCGGGGTTTTTTTTTGTTGGCAAGAAGGATGGTTCTCTAAGGCCTTGTATAGATTACAGGGGTCTTAATGGCATTACCGTTAAGAATCGGTATCCCCTTCCCCTCATGAATTCTGCCTTTGACCAGATCCAAGGGGCCAAGTTTTTCACTAAATTAGACCTGCGCAATGCATACCATCTTGTTCGCATCAGGGAGGGAGACGAGTGGAAGACCGCGTTCAACACTCCCACTGGTCATTACGAGTACCTGGTCATGCCCTTTGGGCTATCCAATGCACCAGCAGTCTTCCAAGCTCTGGTCAATGACGTCTTGAGGGACATGGTTGGGCACTTTGTATTTGTTTACCTTGATGACATTCTTATATACTCTCAGGATCTGGATTCCCACAAGTACCATGTTCGGTCGGTTCTTCTTCGCCTTCTCCAGAATCATCTTTTTGTAAAGGCAGAGAAATGTGAGTTCCACACCTCCACCACATCTTTTCTTGGCTACATAATTTCTCCCAACAAGGTGATCATGGATCCCTCTAAGATCTCAGCAGTCTCCGAATGGCCCACTCCCACTGACCGCAAACAGTTACAGAGATTTCTTGGATTTGCAAACTTTTACCGTCGTTTCATCCGTAATTATAGCCAAGTAGCATCTCCTCTTCATGCCATTACCTCATCCAAGGTCCAGTTCATGTGGAGCAAGCAGGCAGAGGAGGCTTTCTCCAGACTCAAGTCTCTGTTCACCTCTGCTCCGGTTCTCCGGTCCCCTGACCCTGCGAGACAATTTATTGTGGAGGTCGACGCCTCCAGCACTGGGGTTGGAGCTGTCCTAAGTCAGAGAACCGCTGATGGTCGTATTCATCCTTGTGCCTTCTTTTCTAGATCCTTATCCAGTGCTGAACGCAACTATGATGTGGGGGACAGGGAGCTTTTGGCCGTCAAGCTGGCCCTTGAGGAATGGAGACATTGGCTGGAGGGGGCCAAAGAACCATTCCTAGTATGGACCGACCACAAGAACCCGGAGTACTTGAAGGCAGCTAGACGACTCAACCCCAGACAAGCAAGGTGGGCTCTGTTTTTTGGACGGTTTAATTTTGCGCTCTCTTACAGGCCGGGGACCAAGAACATAAAACCGGACGCCTTGTCCAGAATTCATGAATCCTCTGAGTTGGGGGCCGCCTATGCAGAGGAGTTTATCCTCCCAGACTCGGTGAGGCTGTCTGTGACCAGGTTGGAGCTGGAGAAGGAGGTCAGGGACGCTACCCGTGATCTTCTGGTTCCAGCCTCGTGCCCTCCCGACAGGCTGTTTGTCCCAGAACAGCTGGTCCCCAAGGTACTCGAGTTCTGCCACAAGTCCCGCCTGTTCTGCCATCCAGGCATCAGCAAGACCTTACAAATTGTCCGGCCTCATTTCTGGTGGGGCTCCATGACCAAGGACGTTAGAGAGTTCATTACAGCCTGTCATCAATGCTGCCAAGCAAAGTCGTCTCGTCGCCCGCCCTCAGGGTTACTGCGGCCCCTTCCCATCCCATCCCGCCCTTGGTCGCACATCGCCATGGACTTTGTCACAGGTTTGCCCAGCTCTGATGGTTTCATTGTCTTATTAACTGTCATTGACAGATTCTCTAAGATGGTCCATCTGGTCCCCCTCAAGAAACTCCCCTCTGCTAAGGAGATGGGGGAGATTATGGCACGGGAGGTGTTCCGCCTCCATGGGCTCCCCACTGACATTGTCTCGGACAGAGGACCTCAATTCGTCTCTCGGTTCTGGAAGGAGTTCTGCACCATGCTTGGCATATCTGTCAGTTTGTCGTCTGGGTTCCATCCCCAAACTGATGGACAGACCGAGAGGGCTAACCAAGAGATTGAAACCAAGCTTCGTATCCTTTGTGATTCTGACCCTACCAGGTGGTCACACAACCTACCATGGGTGGAACATGCCTTGAACGCTCTTCCCTCTAGCTCCACTGGTCTCTCGCCCTTCTACACTGTCCATGGGTTCCAGCCACCGGTGTTCTCTGTTCAAGAGAGGGAGGCTAAGGTCCCCTCCGCTCACGCTGCAGCTATGAGGTGCCATCGGATCTGGAGGAAAGCCAGGAGGGCCATGATCAAAATGTCAGAGGTGCAGTCCAGATCTGCTAATCGGCACCGTGTCCAGGCACCCACCTACTGTGTTGGCCAGAAGGTCTGGTTGTCATCTAAGGATCTCCCCCTACGGGTGGAGAGTCGGAAGTTGGCACCCCGTTTCATTGGTCCCTTCCCCATCTCCAAGGTTGTGAATCCAGTGGCGGTCCGTCTACAGTTGCCCGGTTCAATGAGGATCCACCCCACATTCCATGTGTCTCGGGTTAAACCTTACACCTTACCTCGTCTTGAGCCTGCCCCCAAACCTCTCCCGCCCACTCGCTTCCTGGATGGGGATCCCATCTACACAGTGCGCCGCATCCTCCGGTCCAGGAGAAGGGGACGTGGCGTCCAGTACCTGGTTGATTGGGAGGGATATGGACCAGAGGAACGGTCCTGGATTCCCGGCCGTTTTGTCATCGATAAGTCTCTCCTGAGGGACTTTCATCGCCTCCATCCTGATCAGCCGAAGGGTCCGTCGGGAGCCGGACCTTAGGAGGGGGGTACTGTCATGTTTCTGGCCCGTCTGCCTGCTATGTTTCTCTCCTCTGTACTCCTCATCAAGCTCATCTGGTTCACCTGCATGCTGCTGCGCTGGAGCACAATCAGGCTCATGTCTTCCACCTGTTCACCAGCAGTTATATTCAGCTCTCAGGCAGGCAGACGGTGCCAGATTTTTGAAAGCCACCGAGTGAGTAGATATCCAGCGTTCTTCCTGACCTGACCACGATCACGAACACATTTTTGACCCTTGGATTTTCCTGCCTTGCCTTGCCCACGTCGGATTCTTCACTGGCTTCTGTTTTCTGGTCTCGACCCTGTTTCTGCCTTTTGACCTCTGCCTCCTGCCTCGCCCTTGGATATTGTCTGCCTGAGATTGCCTGCTAGTACTGGACCCTTTTTCCGTGACCTGACCACTGCTCTTCGCCCAACCCTCAGACGTTTGTCTGGTCCTGCCTGTCCTAAACCCTGTGCCTCCCAGTCCTGTCCTTCCCTAGGTGTGCCACTTGTCTCTTCCACTGTGCTACCTGGATCCCTCATCCCCCACACCACCAGGAAGGTTAGTGATCTTTTCCCTTACAGACTTTTGGCCTTCCCCTCCTACCTACAACCCTCTAACCTGTTTCTCTGTCCTCAGAGGTTCCTGTTCCTTGCTCGTGGTTCCCCGTCCCTATACCTGGTCCTCAATAAAGACCTTATTGATTTTTACTTTGTGTCTGACTGAAATTTCGGGTCCTCAGGTCTGAACATTACAGTATGCCCCTGTTGAACAAAACACACCGGTTTTTTTCTGGTTGGTGGCCAACTTTCCAAAGTAGCAAGATGTAGTGATCCTTTTCAAACCTCTTCTGTGCAGAAAAAGTGAGACGTTTCATAAAACTATTTGTGTCACCGCACTTCAACGGAATGCTAAAGGAGCCAAATGATGCACGTCTAACATGTTTAATTGAAGCATGAAAATAACTAATGCATTTCTTTGGTCTCTTTTTAGTCTAGATCAATGTAAATTGTGTACAAAAAAAGGCCAAAATGAATATCTTTCACTTTCATTTCCTAAGTGGACCATAACTATAAAAACAAAAAGTTAATACAAAAACTAAACCTAAGGAAAATTGAAATATGATTGCAAAATAGTTCATTTCCAGTTCTAAACAAATTTGGGGTGTTCAGTTGTTCGGCTCTCCAATACAACAGAATATTGTCAGTTATGCAAATTAGGTGATATCATTTAGCCACTATTATATCACCTGGGAGTTACTTTATTTATACCTAATAAGTGTCAAGTACAACGTTACAACTTTAACCAATGCAGCTTCAAATTTTTAACCAATAGTTTTCACACAAATGACGAAACATTTCTGCCCAGATGATGAGTTGAGAACATTTTTCTCACTCTTGGGAGACGGAATATATTTACCTTTAAACTGAAATGATTACATTTAAAACTTTTCAAGTAGTTGTGGAAAGTTTGCAGAAAGTCGACAACTTTTTCTTCAGTTTTATTTCACATTTTTAAGTGTTTAGTTGCCACAGAAAAACAGGCACTATATCGCTGAGAACATTTGAGCTGGTAACCGTGTGGCTGCGATGTAATTACAATTCACGCAGTAAAATAATTCGGCACTGCTATTTTAACATCCTGCAGCCCTCTCTTTGTTTACCTCCCTCTTCAAAGACATGTCCTGCCGTTAAATTGAATTCACGCGGTAACACCTTGGGGTGCTCCTTATGAGTCCCTGTAGCTGCCGAAGGAATTCAGTGACCCTCCCCTAAGAAACACACGAGAAAATCCCACCGCCCTTGAGCAAGGTTGCAGACCGTCACTAATTGCCGGAGAGAGGAGGGCCTCCCCGGCCGGCTGAGCTTGTTGTTTGGATAGAAACAAAATGTTCATCTTTCACACGATAATCTCCTCGTCTTCCTAACGCACGGATCAGAGGGAAGTGTATAAATACCTCCCAGTCTTTCCTTGGACAGAGCTTGTTTCGACAAGAGGGGCTCGGGTTGATGGAACAGGCGTCGAGCAACAAACGGCTTAATCTCAACGCGTCGTGTCAATTGACGCAAAGGGTGCGACCGTTAGAATAGATTTCCAACTTAAAACGCTTTATTACACCGCCTTCCCTCCCTCCCTTCCTCTACTTTGATTCTTTAATTCTTGTTGTGTTCTCTGCAAAGAGGCTGTGAAAAGTGAAGATTGGAAGAAGGAAAAAAAAAACGGCGACTGAAAGATTTTCTGGCAAAATGTGTAACATGATATTTAAGCTGCGAGCGGAAGGCGCCCCGGCATTAGCTGCTTAACTAGCAGCAGAAGAGAAGGAGTAATGAATGTAGAAAGGGGGGAGACATATGAAATGTCATTAACGTTAATTCTAATAACTTTTTGGCTATTAAGCACAAATTAGTAAAGGCGATGTTAAATGTCATGCTCTGTCCTGGGATTCACATGAGAGAGGGTGGGGGCCGCCGAATAGGTTCTCATTTACATCCTAAGATCCAACTTAATTCTCAAAAGGGGGCGGTCGGAAATGAGGCCGAGCCGTGAACCGACGGCGATGACACACGGGCATCCGGGAAAACAAAAAAACAAAAAAACACAAACCTTTTCTGGCAGCTGATTCCTTATTGTTCCCGCTCAAGGTTATTTTCTTGAGTCGAACATCATTCCCTTGAATAATTCTGCTCAGGCTTTTTTTCCCCTCCTTTCTGTTCCCTCTGGCTTTTTAAGGTTTGTGCTATTTAAGAGCAATCATGTCAATGCGGAGAAGAATTAATCCTGCTTAAAAATATGTTACACGACTAGAATGCATGTTAACAGCCTGCCACCCCTCTAGATTCTGTGGCTGGATATAGACTTTCAGCCTGGTGGTGGCAGAGATAGTTGGAACCGTGTGGGTTAGATCATTGTTGAGTTTAGTTCTGAAAACACTGTGCTGGTTTTCATCTGTATAATAATAAAATTTGTGCGATACAGAAGAGGTTTGCGATAATGTATATTTTGATATCGATATCAAGTAAGTAATTAGTTAGTATCCCCGATACTGATACAGATATCACTACTTTTTATTTAAAGTTTGACATATCAAACTAATGACATTTAGGTCTTCTTTTGGGGATTTTTTTTTAATGATTTTGTTGGAATCTAGGACAGAATTTGGGCAAAATTTCTAGGTATCTACAAAATACCTTTGTAACAGTAAGAATGAAATATACAAACAAGAACTGTAGTGCAAATCGAAACAAAATCTTTTTTGAGATATTCTTGGGAAACTACAATTCAAAAATAAAACAAAGCTTCAAGAGGCAACCTGAAACTAAAGTATCAGTCTTACCATACTCGTGTCGATTCCATACTGATACCGATATCGATATTTTTGATTGATCCACCCATGTAGGCCTGTCACGATAAGCAATAAGTTGCATGGTAAATTAAAATTAGATTGATCATTTTTACGTTGGACAGCAACTGTTAGAGATGCTCCCCTTTAAAAGCCAGCGTTTTGAAAAACACTGCAAATATTTGTGCAAAGTAGTTAGTTTGCACTAAGATCCTACTTTTTCCTGTTTACTCTAAGGTTAATTCATATTTTTTAAATTCAATTTTAGTTACAGACTCCTCATAATAAATTTTAATTATTGTTGTTTTGTCTTTTCATTTAGGAGATTTAAAATGTTTTTCAGTTCCAGTATTAGATATTCTTTAGAAATTATTATTTTTATATCTTTGAGTGGGTATTCTTGCATTTATACCACTATTATTATTCCTTTAGTTGAAAACGATCTGAAAATGACAACATTATCGTTTATCACGATCATTTCTGGGACGATTTATCGTCCAGCAAAACTCGGACATCGTGTCAGGCCTTCGCCCGCCTCTAGCGACCAATGCAGCAGGTCGATGTAAAGTACCACAAAAACCCATGTCATGTAATTCACTGCGATGGATAGATTAACCTCAGCGTACCACAGAGGCCTTTGCATTTCTGTCCACATTGTTCCAAAGGCAGCCGGCGGTCTTTGGGAATATCCTGGTTTTATTTTTATTTTTATTCTTTTTCTTTTTTTTTTTTTTGCTGCTCTCTTTCTGTCCTCTGTGGCTACAGTTGACTGTGCGAGAGTAAATAACATTTGATATGCATAAACAGCCCCTTCCTATTCATTACTGTCAGAGCGTTGGAGTGCAGGAGGCGGAGGTCAGCATGTGAAGGTCCTCCTCAGGCAGGAGGAACGCCTGTGGTAGCTGTCACTCCTCCTCCCTCCCACCTCCACCACCATCACAGCTCAGCCCCCCGCTTCCCCCCCAGCCCTCCCGCCTCCTCTTCCTCCTCCCCTCTTCCTCCCTCCCCTATTAGCACAGGCTCCAGGTCATAACCTTTCCGTGGCATTTTGCGATTCCACAACCCTTTGATTAGTGCAATATTTACATATCTCACAGTGGAGAGGGCGTTCTTGTGTCGCAGACACTTGAAGTGTTGTAAATGTGTTTGGCCTTTTGCCTGAGAAATGCGGAGGAGTCAGACTCTCTGGTGGTAGCTGTAGTCAGGGCTTCCGTGCTGATATGTGCCCTAGTGTGTTTTAAGTATACTTACTCCAAACTGCCATCCTGCACGTACAAGTGCCATTTGGTCCTCTCAACGCGAACCTGGACCCTTCTAACAAAAAAAAAAAAAGAAAAAGAGCATTTAGGAAGCCATTAGAGAGGAATAGTGCTCCCTGGTGGCAGATTGAGATCAGGCCCTCTGACTTGGACAATGCAGTGAACTGTAAGAGCTAAAGACATGGTAGTCAGATTTAAACTGGACTTGATTTGACTAGAGAAAATTAAGAAATACATAAGGAGCATAGCTCAAGATTTTCGAAATCAGGCTTTTTCAAAAGATTATGAGTAGTAAAATTCACCTTCACTAGAAATTCTTAGTTTGGTTTTAGTATCAGCTGTCAGCCAAAGTCAATATTTAAAAAGAAATGTGATTTTTAATTTTTAAAAAGTCAGGGCACCACCTGTTTATTATAAATTAATAGTCAAACAGCTCTCTGTAAGATACAGTATTATTTTATGAACGCCATCCTGGTCAGGTGTGGCACGATACAATGGATGATGCTTCAACTTCCAGATAAAGTACATCATTCATCATTGTTGAATGCTACTAGATTAGTACCATTCTACTGAACTTCCAAGTAAAAATAAAACAAACTTACAATAATTGTACAGAGAGGCAAAGACAAACATGAGGAACTGATAAAGCAACGCATTAGCATCAGTTTAGCATGTGTCAGAACCAAGGTGTGATATGAGGAGTTGGGAAGGAACAATTGTCACCAAGAGTTCAAAAACAATTTTGCCAATACGAAGAAGGTAGCCTGGTGAAAACCAGCAACTCGCTCTATATGCTTTGCTTCAAAGGCGAGTATGGGTTTCCAAGATGGCGGCGCAAAACTTGTACGGTAACCAGCTTTACAGTCAGCTGAACATAGTTAGGATTTGAGTCTTTACTGAGTCAGCAAGATTGAGAAGATTGAAGCAAGTGTGTAAGAGTTTTCTGGTCGGAATGCCTCTCTGATGAAAAGCAAAAACATTGATCATTTTGGGGTTCAATTTCCTGACTCACCTAGAGAATCACTCAGGTGAAGAGTTAAAGGTTTATTTACAAGAATGTTCACAGAGATTGAGAAATGAGATTAAGTTCAGTTTCTTTCCAGGAGCCAGGAACGAATCACGTCTGGAGGAGGAGAGGCATATTTTTTGGAGCTCAAGTGGGCAAGGTGAGTCTGATGATGATATTGTCAGAGGTGGGTTGCTTACAAAGAGGGAAGACAGTTAATAGCTCAGGTTGCTAATCGAACCTGAGCTAGTCGAAGGCTATCCTGTATAAACTGTCTAAATTATTAGATCAAATGTTGGTGTCTGAAATATCTCAACGTCACAAGAGTGGCAGATACTACCCACTACAAATATAAATTGGGAAATAATTCCCCAAGTAGTACCAATTAATAGTAGTTAAAAGAACAGAAACTCTAAACATGTTCTTAAAAAGTCTTGAAAATTCCCTCTGCTTTGGGAAAACCGATGTCTAGATCCCCCCCCCTGTGGTTATACCTGCAAAACAAGACTTCCTCTAAGAGCAGCAGCTTTCTTTTATGACACATAAAAAAAATCACACTAGTGTTCTCTAATGCACCTATCCATCAGCTGAGAGTCAGCCTGGAGTTTGGCGTATTTTTCTGCCTCAGTCAGTCATTCAGTCAGTCAGCGTTTCTCTGCTGTGTGACAGAAAGAAGAGATGTCAGCCAACAGGTTTTTCCAGGGAGCTCAGGGCCTTCACGTCTGCCTTCGCAGTGACTGATGAGGTCTGGGAAGAGTGACGGGCAGCTGCAGTCTGTTCTCAGCCCACGGGGCCTGCCTGGCATTAACGCGGTGTGCCATGTTCTCAGAGGGAACCTGTCATTCAGGCGTCACTCAAACCGACAGGCGCGCCGCGCGCACACAGAGGCAGAACATGAAAGGGACTGGCAAAGTAGCAGCCGATCCCCAGGTGGTCGCTCAGAGCTGAAGGTTGTGAGTTTCTTATCATCGTTGCTGGGCAGCTCGACTTCGGCTGCGGGGCCACACACGGACATGAAGGTGGCGGCGAGGCCTGGGCGAACATCAAAGTCGGGGTCCGTCGGTCGTGTCACCGCGGTATGAAAGGGAGCGGCTGCTTGAGGTGTGGTTCAGGTTTGATCTGTTTTCAGCCCACTGTGGATCAGCAACACTCGCACTGCAAGTAATTATCAAAGTTGCTTCGTGTTTTTAAAGACATCAGAACATATGCAGGAACGGGTCGGGGTAGGAGGGTTTGATGATCAACACATGCTTCACCAAAGTAGTCATGTGTCTTGGACATTCTGTGATACAACCTCAAAGTTCAATGTAGTTTATTGACGAACTTGACCAAAAATTCAATTTTTACAAATAAATTTTTTTTAAGAAGTCTCCTGTAAGTCCATTTAGGTTTGTCTATCTAGACATGGAAATATCCATCCATTCATCCGTCCTTCCGCCTGTTATCTTGTTTAATCCAGAAGATAACAGGATTATGTCTTGGGCCAGTAGCCTGAGTGAAGAGGCCCAGACTTCCCTCTTCCCAGCCACCTGGACCAGCTCCTCTGGGGGAATCCCAGAGCATCCCAAGGCCACCCATGAAATACAGTCACTCTTGCATGTCCTAGGTCTTACTCCAAGTCTCCTCCCAAAGGGTTGTGTCTGGAATGCCTCATCTGGGTGGCATCCCAACTATATGATAAAGTTGCCTGAACTGGCTCCTCTTGTCGTGGAGCAGCAGACATCCTGTGAAAGAAACTCGTATTGGCTGCTTGTATTCAAGATCTCTTTCTTTTGGTCACTACCCAGAGCTGACGACAAGAGATAAGGGTGGAGACATAGATCGACTGGTAAATGGAGTTACCGCTTTACCTTTCTGCCCAGCTCTCTCTTCACTACGACAGACTGGTACAGCTCTTGCGTCATTACATCAATCCACCTAACGAGCTCTTATTCCATTTTTCTCTCATTTGTAAACAAGACCCAAAGATACTGAAACTCCTCTGCTTTGGGCAGGACCTCAACCCCAACCGAGAGGAGGCACTCTACCCTTTTCTGATTCAAGACCAGGGTCTTAGATTTGGAGGCACTCATTTTCATCCTGCCTGCTTTATAGTCAACTTGAACTGCTCCAGTGAAAGTTTGAGATCACAGTGTGATGAAGCCAACAGAACCACATCATCTACAAAATTCAGGTACTTGTTCCTGGAGCCATCAAAACGGCTCCACTCAACACCTTTGCTGTCCATAAACAGAATCGTTGACAAAAGGCTGGAGATGTTTGCCTGTTATTCTTTGCTCAACAGTTGAAGCTCAGTCAGACTGAATGGATCCATGTACATCAATTGTTAAGTTTTGCCAAATATTGGATTTAGCTCTGGACTTTAACTGAGCCACAGATCAAAGCAACACCCCAGTATGCTTTGATCTAAATGATGTCTTTGTCTCAGGTTGTCCTTTAGTCTGTCCCAGTCTAAAGTCCTTTACAGTCTAACAGGTTTTGAATGTTCAGGGTTATTCTGACCTGTACATAGTGAAAGTCATATTCCTACCAGCGCCTGCTGAACTAAACCAGAGCCACACTATGATGCTGCCACCACCATGCCTCACTGTGGAGATGGTGTGTTCAGGGTGATAGGTGTTTTAGGTGTGGCAATTTCATTCACTGGCCAAAAAATATAGATTTTGGTCTCAAGTGCCCAATGGAAACATTCAATACCATGCATAGAAATTTATATTTTTGTGTTACTTATGTTATTTTTCTGCTTAATTAAACCATGAGGAGAAATAATAATAATAATAAAAAAAAAATCATCTAATTTTTTTAATCTCGTCTCGCTACTGGTTTTGATAAATATATAAATTCATCATCGGTCCTTTAAATTATTTCATGAGAAAATAACTAGTCATTCATGCTGAATTTGAATAGAAAATAAACAGATAAAATTTGACGGGTTACTAAAATTAAATGCAGCCTCGACACAGCCCAGCTGTTTAATGGAACCAAGAACAATAATCACGAAGGCTACTGAATATCAAACAGGCAATGTGACTGGCTACAATTTGAGGTACTCCCTGAAATGACCGATTTAAAAAATAAAAAACAAGGCAACCAGGCGTCATATTTGTGTATTGATCTTTATTGTGGACATGACGTTACATCTTTCTGAAATGATGTACAAAAGTGTAACAGAACTGAGAATGGCTCAGACGAGGTAGAGCTTTCACGACGGCTTGCTGGCTTCAAAAACAAAACAAACAAAACAAAACAAAACTACACGGTAGAAAAAAACCAACCTGGAAAAATCAAATGAAAACAAACGCCCCCGTCTCGCTGCTGTCCTCTCATCGTTTTTGAAGTGATAATAAATACAGATCTCAACCAAGTACATTTGGAATAATAATGTTTCCTAGGGTAAATTAATCATAGACCAAAACAAGTAAAAAAAAAAAAAACAGCAACACAGACAAAAATAACACAGTATAATAGGCATGGAAATAAAAAAAAAACCCAACCAAAAAGAAACACCTGCCAGTCCTTCTGGGGTGGCTGCTTTGACTAGCTAACGAATAAATTCTACAGTTTAGAGAAAATAAGCTCTAAAAAAAAAAAAAGAAAAATGACAAAATTATTTTAAAAAAACAAAGCACAGCTGTAGCTAGCAATATCCATCTTTTCATAGAGAACACACAAAAAAGTTGTGCTCTACAGCCTTCATGTGATAAATCTTTATTTCATTATTATTTTTTTCTAATCATTCTAACAAAAAAAAAACTCCCATCTATATCAAGGATGACACAGAAGTTTGTTAGCCGGCACCAATTGAAAAAGAAAAAAGAAAAAAAAAAAGGGAGACATTCTCAAAGAAATCTTAACTGTAAGTGGAGACAAATGATACTAGTTAAAGCGCTAACCTAGCCTAAGTGCACTAGTAATGCCATTTGGTTTCTACTGCTGCTTATAAAGGGTTTGGTAAAAGTGGGTTACAGATATACACTTTGTGTTTTTACACACTCACTCCTGCTTTACAGTTTTCTAAGTCACACTTTGGAGTACAAACTCTGAGGAGTTAATCTTAAAGGGAATTCTGTACAACATTGGTATTAGTACTATACTACCCCCAAAGGCTAGAGGATCCATTTCAAGTATTTTAACTACCCACGCCTTCTGTACACACACGCAGACACACGCGCACACACACACCCGCGCGCACACACACACACACGTGTGTATAAATTAGGCAAATTCAAGCACATGGCATTGTATGCGTTACAAAAAAAGACAACCTACAAGCATGTAAAAAGTACTGCCGTCTTGAAACAAGAGTACAAAACACCTTATCGTTAGCATTACAGTTCAGATTTCTCAGTCCAGGAAGTCGGCTCTTTAAAAAGTCTGGAGCTGCTTTTGCTTTTGTCGTTTCCTGGTTTCATCCAGGCATGCCTGATTTCAAGTGAGGAATTTTTTTTGTTGTTGTTTTAAGGGTGAGAAGCGAGCAGAGCTAATGAGTTCAGCTTCATTGCGATAAACTTTTAACAGGCTTTCTTTGCGAAGGAGGTAGGATAGTATAAAGAACATCGAGACGGAGATGCAGACGATAGAAGGTTTGGAAAGGTGACGATCTAAAACCCACACTAACCCCCATTAAGGCTGGGACAGCTCCGTGTCTCCGAGGGCTTCAAAATAAGCCTTCCCCCCCTCAGAAACTCCTGATGTATATATCCCCAAAGTCCCAAGAAATCTCATCTCCTGACCTCTGACTGCTGACCTCCCATCAGCAGAATACAGATGTAGACATCATCATTCACAGAACTGGACCGACAGCATTGGAGAATGGCTCTCTTCAAAACTTCAACATGTGGTAACGGATTGGCATGCTTATATAAGTACTCATTTGTCTTTTTTTTTATTATATTTCGCAAATGAGGCACGGTTGAAAGTAAAATTTAACAAAACACAGCTTATGTAGGGGTTGGATGGTACTGAGTTGTATCTACCATAGAGATGCACTGAATGACCGGGACTGGATGACTCTTAGCCTCCATCATTCAGCAGCTTGTAGGAAAATCCTACATTTTGTTATGTGATGTAACAACAACACTCTTTGGTGTGGAAGTTGCTACCTAATGAAGAAGTTTCAAAGTAGGCTGGTTTCAGTATCAGTGAGCGCTTCAAGGTTTTGAAAGAGAGTACATTTTCACCCTCTTCCTTATTTGAGTAATCGATAACTGCTCCGGCCAGGAAGGGTAAAACCATTTTGAATGTATGTATAAAATTATGTAAATTGAAAATTTCACATGCATCTTTTCACTAATTGCTGCATCTCTAGTTTAACCGTTACAACAGAAATACCATGTTTCCTGAAATAACCAACGTTGACTGATTGAACTTTAATAGTTTTACCATAGAAGCTTAAACCTTTCACTGGTGGTTGGTTTTTAGATTGTTCTTCTCCCGTATTAGATATTTTCTGCCCTTTTTTTTTTAACAACTTTTGACACAAGCTCACATATTGTCACTACTTGTCACCTTCCCAGTATAACCAAACAGGTTATGTCAGGTCTTATTCATAACCAGCAGATTAATCAACGCTGCGTTTCTCCAAACTGATGGTGTAAATCGTCAGATGAAAATGTGATTTGTTTTAAAACCCAGCATAACTAGATTATGGCCATGATGCCATCACGCAGTTCGTTTTGCGGATCAATATGCAGAAAAGTCCAAGTGTATCTTGTAGGAGAGTTTTTTTTTGTTTGTTTTTTTCAATAGTACCAGTTTCTTTTTTTCCCCAAGTACACACATTGAAATAAAATCTGGAGCCAACTCCTCCCTGCCACTCTTTACGGTGAAGCCTCTGTCTAATTTAGAGCCAGAAATTCTTTTATGAACAGGTTATAAAGGAAAACTCTTCGTTTTAAATGGACAATAAATGAATGGCCTTAAAATGGGATGCTCATTTGTATTGGCTATTAAAAACACATCTTTACTTCTTTTTTTCTTAATGAGCACTTAAGCACACATCACCTTCAGCGTTCTCTCTTTCTTCCTTTCTTATCCCGCCCCTCTCTGCAGCTTCTAAGCGCCGGCTTGCGCTCCTCAGCTTCCCGCAGTGAAGAAGTTGTGGGTGAGCGGATTGTAATTTGTCCTCCTCTGAATTCGTCCTCTTCTGCTGTCGATTGGTCCATACTCGCGTACAACGAAGCCAAAAAGCGAGCGTTTGAGGGACAACGGTGGCCATCAAGTACTTCCACCGTTTTTGATTAAACCAGCTCCGTATGAGTTGACTGTTTCCGGCTTTATAGTCACTTGACTTGTTTCTTTAAGGCTGCACTTGGCAACTTTACACCTCAAACACGAAAGCAAGAGAGGGATCTTAATTCTGACAGGAACAACAACAACAAAAAAAAAGATTCAGGAATCCTTAAAATGACACAAGCATCCATGTCCAAAAGATGACCCAAACGATGCAGAGGATTTAAAATTTGTTGAGTCCAGCTGAGAAGACACTTAAGATTTTTCAATCTTCATTTCCTCACAGTCAGCTTGTACGTCTTTTCATGTCGTCGTCAGAAATTCTTTTCTGATTTGTGTTTTTTTTGTTTGTTTTGTTTGTTTGTGTTTTTTACGTAATTATACATATCTTGGCAGGTCTTTTCGCAAAAGAAAAAAACAAAAAAACATCAAGAAATCCTAAAAGAACCTTCATTCCTCCAGAATCACGAGTCAATCCAGAGTCGAGGTTCAGATTTTGGGTTTCAGGAGTCGTCTGTGCCGAGGCTGCGGACCATTTAATCACAGTAAGGTCTGTCGTCGGGCGTCACTGCAGATTTGGTACGTGTTTGGCAGCCGCTGGTTTCTGCTCCTCCTGGCCCAGGGACGAGCTCCTCGCGTCGGGGTACTGGCTGTTGTCGAAAGGCATGTGGTGGACGCTCTGCACGTGCGTCTTTAGGTTCCCTTTCTGAGATGCTCGGTATGGGCAGAGCTGGCAGCAGAATGGCCTTTCCCCTGGAGAACAAACACAGGCAGAGAACAGGTCAGACGCAAGCCACACCCGACGGCGTAAAGCAGCAGCGGAAGAGCTTCGATACGGAGAGCAGCGAACGAAGCACAGCGACGTGTATGACGAACGAGGCGGCGGAATGTGACAACAAGTGATAACAAACACAAGCGAATGTGAACGGATGCACGAGACGGCACTGAAGTTGGAAAAGTGGAATGCGCATCAGATGAAGCTTTCAAACACTTTTTCTGTACGTGTTTTTTTTCTCTCTTGCATTTGTAAATAATTGGCAAGTAAACGGCTGACCCCGTCTGCAAGCGCGAGAAAAATGTTGCAGCATTCTTTCAGCCTTCTAACCCACCGTGGATAGCAACAGGTAGGGGCAACTTCGCGATCAGCTGAATATATAAAGTCATTCCATAACCTAATAGGAAACAACTTCAAACCGTAGAAAGTCTTCGATAAAAAATGTCAGCGCTTTTGAAGCCAAGACGTCACACAAAGAACAAATTCATCAAGAACCTACAGCACACAACACAACAATGTTTGAGCAATGGATATAAAAACGTGCGTACATTTTTTCAATGCATGGTGCTAATTTTAAATACATCTACTGAATCTTTCTGCACTGTAATTTGAGCATAATTCGTTTGCTCAAATGAAAACTTGTTCTATTTCTTGTTAGATTGTGACAATTATACAGTTGCTATTTTCTTTATATTTTTTTTATTCACATTGTTGAAATATATATATTTTTTTACCTAGTTGAAGCTTTTAATTACTTTTGATGTCAAAAGTGAACAAAATAATCCAAATTTTAGATGACTTTCTTTTGTTTGTGGTTTCAAAAAACACTCTTCAGTGGGCAAGTTGTTACTGTGAGAGGAAGAATCAAAGGTAGCAGAAACAGATTAAACACTTCTGCCTGAAACACTTGTTCTTTTGTCTTCTTTCTACTTCACTCAATCACTGGGGCCGATGCATGCACCTTCCTCCCACTGATAAACACACACACACACATGCACACACACACAACCCTGTGCACTTTCTTCTAATTAGACTGACCTACAATGGCACAGACACCTCTGCAAGGAAGCAAAAAAAAAAAAAAAGAAGCAACACACATGTGAGCAAAACAAATGAGAGTGCCATTTAATTGCACCTAATTATCATTTTGATAAATGGAAGAATATCAAAGTGGGAAAACAAATGGCTCCCTCCGCCCCTCCCACACCTTTCTCCCTGAAGAAGAAACAAGAAAATATGGCTGTTATCATACATCATCAGAAACCCAACAGAAAGAAAAGAAATACGGGGAAGGTGGGTGAGAGGGATAAAAAAAAAAAAAAAGGTGTAATTAATCACAAAAAAAAAATGTGGAAGGAAATAAAAATCGTCGAGGCAGAAGAGACGTGAGGGGAAAAGCGAGAACCTAAACGACATCGTCCTGGGAGGAAACATGGCTGACGGGACCGGTGCACTACATTATGCTAAAGGTTATCGTCGTCGTAAAGCAGCGTCAACAGTACATCTAATTGGACCCCTCTGCTGCGCCTGCTCCCATCACTCAGAGTGCGAGGTAAATCTGAGTCTGTGTGATAAATGATGAGCCCGGCTCTGTTTGAACGAGAAAAGCAGAACAGATGTAGATCTTTTACCAACATGACTAACTCCAAAAACATTCAGAACGCCTAAGTGTTCAAGGAAATGTCCTATTGGACTTCTTACACTTATTTGGACGTACTTGGGAGTTTGCAAGAACAACTGATCTTATCTTTCGATGAATTTCAGTTTTTTTGGTAACACTTTATTTGAAGGGGGGTGAATAAAACTGACATGACACTGTCATAAACATGACATAACTCATGTCATGAACATGAATAAGCCTTCATGAATATTTATGACTGTTGTCATAAAGCGTCATTCGGTAAGTTATGACACTTTTAATACAAAGTTGACATTATTCAAAATGTCTTTGTTATGACAACTTGACATTAACCAAGAAATCATTACTGTTTAAACTTTACCTTTAATAACAAAGTTACCTAATTTTTTAAGTGCAATCAGTAATACTTTTGTAACAAATTTATATCAGTAATGATTTCTCTATATGAGACTGAAATTTTTCTTCTGGTACAAGATGAGGTTATATGGTTATTGTTTTTGCAGTATTGCAGTTTTCATTACCTTACATGACTAAACCTGAAGCTGGTTATAGAATAAATGTTGAGAAGAATGATCATCTCAACATACAGCAGAAAGAATCAAGCGCAGAACGAGCTTTTTCTACCAAAACATATATGGACAAATAAAAGCAAAGTTGTCATAATAAGCTGTTAGGCTGTTTTCATGTGTGCAGGACACACACACACACACACACACACACACACACACACACACACACACACACACACACACACACACACACACACACACACACACACACACACACACACACACACACTGGCGCCAGGTGTGATCCTGCTGTGTGTGGGGTGAGGATGCCAGGTGTTAATGCCAGGCAGTGAGGTCGCCACATGTGATGGTCACACACGAGCAAAGACAAATAAAAAAAACAAAAAAGGGGGCGAAACATGCACAGGACGTGAAACATACACATAAGCACACACACACACACACACACATGCAGGCAGGCATGCATGAGGTGAGACAGCGATAATGAGAGACATGCAGAAGCCATGACGGAGCCCAGTGATTAGCCATTGTGCCACATACTTGTTTGGGAGCTTCAGAAGCGGTGGTGTGAGCGTCAGTACCTCGGTGGAGTCCGTTATAATCAAACCCAACTGTGAGGGGGAGAAGGATAGAGGAAGAGGAGGAGGAGGAAGAGGAGGAATGGGGTAGGGGCAGAGGAAGGAGGAGGAGGAGGAGGGCATTTGGTTAAACGCTCTACCACACATGTGTCAAACTCAAGGCCCGGAGGCCAAATTTTGCCCACTGTAGCCTTCTATGTGGCCCTCCAGACTCCACAGGGACACGTCAACAGAACCTTCACGATAACAATCGTGTGCCTAAATATTGTTTTATCAATCCAATCAGAGAAGTGTTTTTACCTGAATCCTGCCAAATGACCTCAGTCAGTCCCTCCGCTTGTTCGCGATTCCACAATGTACCGCGGAAATCACGCAAGATCAACAGGTGATGCGCTCTTTTATGCTGACGTATAATCATGCAGGTGGCAGAATTTCTTACTTCTGCTACACTCACTTGATGTCAAGTTATACTTCACAATCAATGAGGCGAGTAACAAAAAATTACCGTCATCCATAAGCGGAAATATCGCAAATTTTCTTGCAAATACTTCTAAATCAGCAACACAAAATCACAAAAACAATCACAAAACAATGGAGGAACTGATCAATGTGAAAAGATGATTAAAGTTATGAAGTACTTATGGTAAGCAGACGCAGCTATATTTAAAAGTTTGTTCAGTATCAATATATTCTGGCAAATTGTTTTGATAACATTTGTGATATTGATATGGCCCAAGATCAGTGTTGCCAGATTGGACAGGTATTCACCCATCTGGGATGCTTTTGAACACGTTGGGCTTGACAAAAACAGCTTTGGGCGGGTTGTGAGAATTTGGGCAGCATTTCACAAAATGGCGGGATTTTAGACAGTTTTCAGGAGGAAATTATTTTTAAAATAGTTGTCATGGTGTAGAAGAGGACCACAAAACCTTTATTATTGCAATGATCTTATTAGTTCATCTGTTTTGAAATGTCTAGAATCTGTCAAACGTGACACCATCAATGATTAGTTATTGATTAATCAAGTGTCACGATGGGGTTGGATTTTAAAACCCAAATCCCACACAAGTCGTGTTGTGTTCAAAGTCCTTTGCAGTCCCAGTAGAATCCAGTTCTGGTTTAAATATAAGAAATAACAACCAAAAACTTTGTGAATTGTCACAAGTCTAAAAATTTAGTCAAATATTAGGACATGTAAGATTATATTTATAACTTTCTGAGGGTCATTAGAGGTTGCGGTTGGGGTGATATATATTTTTTGTTTGTTTTTGAGTTTGGTGGTTTTACTTTGTGTTTAGACTTTAAAACATCACACAGACCTGGCAACCCCCACCCAAAATGAAAACGAGTTCGACACCCCCGTCTTCCACCAGGTCCATACAAGCATTTACTTGTCGTTCTTCCCCTCCTCTCTCTCTCTCTCTGTCCCGCCTGCATGAACGCCACAGCCTTTTCGCCACCAGCGGCCCTCGTTAGCAGAGGGGGTCTGGCAGTGACGGCGACGGCGACGATGGCGGTCGAAGACGGTGACGGAACCTGGCGGAGGCGAGTCGGTGATTTAATGTGACGCATGTTAATCGAGGGCCTCGGGGTGGCTGGCCTTTTCCGGCGCGTGCACGTCCGCGCCGAAGACGACTTTGGGTGACAACATTAATTACAGCCGCGGCTGAGTGTTTACAGACCCCTCCGTGTGGTCTGTGTGTGCGTACGTGTGTGTGTGTGTGTGTGTGTGTGTTTACAACGGGGCTTGAGGGGAAGCTCGGCGCTGCATCACTTACCATTTGGCCTCTGTCACTTAGAATCACTGGCTGTGCCACATATCATTCACACTCTCTGTAAAGAAGCTACTTATCTCCGTGTCGACTGCGATCACGGCCGACCCGGCTGATGGACATGACAGGACAGGAGACAGAGAGAGAGAGAGAGAGAGAGAGAGAGAGAGAGAGAGAGAGAGAGAGAGAGAGAGAGAGAGAGAGAGAGAGAGAGAGAGAGAGAGGAGGCAGGAGTCAGGCAGCTGAAAGGAGAACAGAGAGAAAAGGAAAAGAAGGGGAGAAAGAGATAAACTGCAGACTAGAGGAAATGAATAAGAAAAGGTAGAAGGAGGAATACACAGCTATGAAAAAGTATTCATACACTTTGACCTGCTTCTTGTTTTTTGTTGCTGTGGAGATGGTGCGTTCAAGGTGGTGCTTTGCCAAAGTTCAGTTTGTTTGGTCCAATTTTTCTACAACATTTTCTTTCCCCATAATGTTTTCTGTTGTTAATCTTTTTTTTTTCTTCTTTTCCTTGAGTTACTTGGTTTGGGGCGTTGGCTGCTTCCTGTTTTCCAAGATCAGCGGTCTTTGACAGCACAACGCACCTCAACTGGACCAACCATGTGCTGGACAGCAAGGGGTTAAAGTCTCAGTTGTTCTTAGATAATGTTTTACTTTTCCCCAAATCACTACAAAGTTAGACTCGTGCGTCTCTGGCCAGGCGGTTCTCTGGAGTTCTCCAGCAAACTGCAGAGTCCTCCATAGAACAGCAGGATTTATACTGGGATCGAATTACACCCACTTTAACTATTTATTTAATTAGGCGAACAAATGTTTACTCTGGATTTAATTGATCAGAGTTAAGGAACACCAGATTTGTCAGATATACTTCTTTTTTTTTGTTTCAAAATCCTTCTTCTTCACTTTTATAAACCTGCACAGCTTTGTATTATTCTATGGCATTAAATCTAAATGAAAAAGTTATTTTGGGGAACAAATTTCTGAGGTACGGATCATTTTGCAGAGCAAGACAGAGACAAAAAGGAAACCAGAAAAGAAAAGAAATAAATAATGAAAGGACATAAGTAGGGAGAAGAGAAAAAAACCAAAAAACAACAACCAGGGTGTCCAGTCCAAGCTGTTTGTGGTGAGTGGCACTCAGAGTCATGCAAATCCGTTTTCCCCAAAGTTGGCGATGACGAACGTCGTACCGCTTCATTAGAATGCACAATTCCATCTCTCTAATTGACAAGCGATTAATAATGTATACAATTTGTCACAGGTCAGGTGTCTGCGGCGAATCACGTCTCCGTTTAAAGAACAAAAAAAAAAAAATAGAGACAGCTGCCCGGCTCAGGGCGGGAGGGACTCACAGCTCCGGCTGTCACGCCCGGCCTGAACAGGGGGAAAAAAAAAAAGAAAAGAGGAAGACGACTCTTGATTTATTTCCGCTCGACGCCAGCGACGGAACGCGGTGTCCGACAATGAGGAATCACTGGGAATGTGAGTTCCCGTGCATATATTCACCATCTCTCACGCCGTCCGGCGGCTGGATGGAGCTGTGGGGGTCGGCCATGTGAGTGACTGATGAAGAATTGGCGACAGAAGTTCGAAAAGCGCATTAATAACAAGAGAATGGTACATGTGTAAAAGAAAAAAAGCAGGACGCCGTACGGAACATCATGCTGGTCATTATTAACATTCCTCCTACTGTTACTGCGATTAGGTTTTTGGAACTTGATTAGCAACTAAAACTCTCATCAACTCGCTGAATATGACTTCATAAACTCACAGAGCAGAGCTTAATAGCAGATTTTTTTAATATCAGTGTAGTGTTTAGGCTCCTGGAGGTGCAACACTTTCTTAAGTTCAGCATCTCAAGAGCCTAATAAAGATGTAAGCGTCTAATAAATACCGAACGGGCGCGGATTCTCATAAGTTTAAAGAATGTTTATTGGAGCTTTGATCAAATCCATTAAGGAAACTTTAATGCGTTTTAAAGACCATCTACTCAGGAAGTGACACCTTAATTATATTGCTATAAGAAAAGTGAGTTTTCTTTTTTTTTTTTTTTAACTGTGCATGATATTAACAAATTACTGTAGATCTGCAAAGAACTCTCTTGGTAACAGTCGGAAAAAGGAATGTTTTGCTGATTTGTCAGATGAGTGGAAGTATTTTTGTGTTCCTGTTTGCACTGCAAAAACACAAAAATATTACCAAGTATTTTCTCTCTAGCTTCTAGTGAAAATATTTTAATACACATCCCTGATATTGACGATAAAGTGCTAGTTTCACTGGCTGATTATTTCACTTATAACAAGACATTTTTCCCATGTTATAAATGATACAATCTAGAACCTTATCATCAGTACTGAGAACTTACTGACTTAAAACAAGCTCCTTATATCTTGCTTAAAAGATACTTCTGAGTTAATTTTGTCTTAATCCAAGATATTTTCACTGGAAGCTAGATTAAAAAAATAAAAAAAAAACACTTGGTAAGTTTTTTGCAGAGTGGTGAGTCCAGGCCGTGTTTACCTGTGTGGGACCTCATGTGCGTGCGCAGGTGGCTCGGCTGGCTGAAGCTCTTCCCGCACTCGCGGCAGAAGCACTGGCCCTGCCGCATCAGAGACCTCAGCATGCCTGGTCACGGACACAAACAGGAAGGAAAGGGGAAGAACGCACAGTTAGTCACGACACAGCATATTTTAAGGACACTGAAGTGTGTAGTTGTAACTACAGACGTTACAGGTGTATGTAGGCCAGTCACAATAAGAACATTTTGCTGGACGATAAATTGTCCCACAATTTTATGCGATAATAATGTTATTTTGACACAATTTTCAAGTCATATAACGGCAATGGCATAAGAATGCAACAATGAATTCTTACAGATCAATAAGCTGTAAATTCTAATAAATATTTAATACTGAAACTGGAAGATATTTTAAGTAAAATTAATTATGATCTCTGTGACTTCATAATTCAGTTGTCGTTCAATAAAAGGGCCAGTTGAGCCCAAAGTACCGGACTGAGGACTTTTGTTTTTGGTAAAAAGAAAGTGAGGAGAAAAATAAATAAATCATGCAAATGTAAACGGTTGAGCTTGTTTTAATGGATTTATTGCTTACTGCGACAGGCATAGATATATGAATACTTTTGGGAGGCATGGTAAGAATATGAGGCTCAGTTCTTGTGAATCAACGGATCTGACTTTAAGATATCTTTTTTTCCAATATGAAAAAAACTCCATGGCGTTTTTTTTCCTAATTTCCGTTGTAAAATGCCTCTTTTTGGAGAACAAACAGAAAAAAAAAATCTGGAGCTACCGTTAACTTACAACCGATCAGAACACTGCTACAAGTGGGAAGGCAATGTCCACCATGTTTGAAGGAACCAAATGAAGACATAAAGGTCAGTAATGGACTCAATGTGTATGTGTGCGTGTGTGTGTGTGGGAGGAGGGGGGGGGGGTGTACGTGTGTGTGTGAGTGTGCGTGTAAAAGCCTGGGTGATGCGGCGGAGCTAGGTAGCATCAGCAATGGTCTCGGGGAGGCATCATTAGTATGTCTAATGTGTCATTATGAGCGGCTCGCTCGGGGGGCTGGACTGCAGCTGTCACACAGCATCATCTCAGAGGCTGACAGCAACACACACACACATACACACACTGCATAAATTACAGGCAATTAAAACGCCCCGGCTGTGATGTGCCCGCTCCGCTGCCCGCGTGTCACATGTCAGGTGTGTGTGTGTCGGTATGCGTACGTGTTTCAAGAACTGAGTGTGCGTGTTTGGTAGAGGGTGAGGCACATGGTCGGTTGCGTTAATACTCACACACACACGCGCGCACGCAGACAGTAACACTGATGTTGCGTGGACACGTTAATGGACTTAAGCAGCAAGGAAGAAGGAACTTGAGAGAGAAACTTTATGCAAAATGCAAAGTAAGAGAGGTTATGTACAGTTTGTAAGGCTCAACATGTTTGCTTGAAACTTGAATTGATCTAGGTGAAGAGTCCAAACCAGAAGTTTAGCTTATAGCATCCAGTTAAGTTCAGTTAACATTCTCCAACCTGAGCTGCGGGAAATCTGCAACTCCTCCAGAGTAACCATGAGCCTATCTACTCCCAGCCTGTCAGCTCAGGTTGACACTCTTGGTAGGTTTGCAGTTATGCTATAGTCTTTCTATTTTGACGTGTACAAAGCTCAGGAGGTTGGTCTTCTGGTGCTGTTTGTTCTCTTTAAGGATGCTTTCACACCTGATAGTCCAGGAAGACTTGGCTCGATTGGGAACCAAAATTCTAACATTGTGGTTCTCTTTCACACTGCACTGTCAAACACTTTCAGCAACCAGTTCCCCTCCTCGCCTGTGGTGGCACTGCACCACAAACCTTCAATGGTTTTTGGTGCAGAAGACAAGCAAGTCTTTCTTCTTCTCAAAATGCAGGCAAAAATAGAGTGGTGTGACATTTTAGCAGTCCTTGGTAAAAGACTGAGAATTATTTTCTCGCTAGGCGTTTTGTTTGTTTTGGTTGTAAAATACCCACAATGCCCTGCGCTTTAGTCTGCTCCCTGTTTTTGGAGCTGACTCCTGTCTGCTTGACATTCGCACATGAATTCAAACTGCGCTAGAGTACACCTTCACCGAACTGGGAGCTAGGTTTTTAGGTGGACCAGAGTTCGCTTTTTGGTTTGATTGCGCATACACACTTCCCCAAATGAACCGGACTTTCTAGACAAACAAGCCGGAGTTCTACTAAAGCAGACTAAACGGAGGTGGTGTGAATGCGCCTTACAAAACCTCTGAGGCCTTAAAAGAACTATTAAAGTAAACAGAGGTGGATTTTATTTTCTCGTTTCACAGTATTTGAAGGTAAATGGTTGCAGCTGATTTTATTTAGAGCTATGGGAGTAAAGGGAGCTGAACACACATGCACTAAAAGCTATCATTTTCCTTCCAGTTTGCAGCTACGCACCAATTTGTGCTGACCTGTGTCAATACTTTTGCCTGGCATTGAACTGACAGGCTCTAGGAGTCGGTTTTCAACATGAAGTAGGACTTTTTTTTTTTTTTGCATTTTCAAAACCCATTTTGATACCTTTTGTGTAACCAGCTCCATTTCTGCAACCAACGCTAGATTCTTATTTCCAGTCCTCTTTCAATATTGGAAGCAGAGGCAGCATTCGCATGGGGCCTTTTAAACTTCTCGCATCCATTTAATGACATTCTGGACGTAACAGACACACACACCTACAAACACACACACATACACTCCTATGACCTCTCTTGCTGACGGATAACAAGCCCGAGGCTTCGTGGCGCTTAATGCTTCCAAAGCCTACAGCGGACGAGGATCGCCCCTGTGCACATACCTGGACGAGTACCTAGTAGCTGTTTATGAATGTTTCTGTGTTGGTAGGGGGCGGCGGGTGAATGGGGAGGGGGCACAGCAGGAACAAGGAGGACAGAGAGGTGGAAGAGGTGAAAGAGAGTGTGTCTGGCAGCCCGACTGCTGGCCTCTGGATACTCCACTTCTACTCTGGGCCGCCAGCCCTTCTCACTGACGCACTAATGAAAGACAAGACAGGGCTGGACAGAAAACACAAGCGCACCAACACACACACACACACACACACACGTACATGTCGGCACGTACTACAGAGGGAAACAGGAGAAAGACTCAGTTGCTCAAAAAAGGTCACTTTATAGCATGTGACTCAAAGGGCTAAGGCAGATGGTGACGATATGCGCCTGGACGGGTGACAGCGATGTCACACGTCTGCTCTGGGGCTGTTGTCTCTGACCCCTGGCTCTGTACAGCCCCGCTTGACCTCAGAGACACAACCCAAACTGGGCAAATATTACGGATGTTGGGTAATGACCATTTCCAAAGCAGCTGGTGGGGTAATTATTCTGTCTCATCTCTCTCTTGTTTTTTTTTTTGGCCTCCCTTTTCTTTTTGTTCGCTTTCCTCTGCGCGAGTCTCTTCGTCAGGCGGAGCGCCGTAACCCAAACAGTTTGTGACAGCTTTCTGGAACAGTGGAGCGGGGGTCCGTGAATGCCTCGCAGACCTGAGAGCAGAAAAGGTTCTCTCGCGTCTTTCACGGTTAGAAAAAAAAAAAAAAGACAAATGTTATCTACGCACTACTACTGCTTTTACATCTTAAACCCAAGAACATTCAGGTCCAACCAGGAACTTCAGCGCGATTCATGGGGGTTTCATGTGAGGGAACAACACAAAGGCGCATATTTCTGTGGAGTGGAAATGAAATGATGAATGCTTTTAAGTAAGACAACCTGATATTTTCATAGTAGACTTCAGTTACTACAGCTGGAAACCCTTTAGTCACATAAAGATAGTTACATAGGCAACCTGCTATCACCTAAATAACCTTTCCAGGGTTAAATGATCAGGATGTAGAGAAACTCATCCATGTGTTTCTTTAGTTGCATTGATTACTGCTGCAGCTGATCCAGAATGCCACTGCTCATGTTCTCACTAAAACTAGCAAGATGGAACACATCCCCCCAGTTCTGAAGTCCTTCCACTGGCTTCCTGTAGCTCAAATAATAAACTTTAAAATACTTTTATCAGTAAAAAAAAATCCTGTCAATCCCACTAGGGACAAGGATGGATGGAGTTTATGAACGGCTTAACACCACAATACATTAAAGATCTGCTGTTGCTGTATCAACCTTCCAGACCTCTCATGTCTTCTGGTTTTGATCTGTTCTGCCTCCCCAGAACCAGAACCAAGCATGGAGATGCAGCATTCAGCTTCTATGCACCATAAATCTGGAACAAGCTTCTGGAAAACTGCAAAGACTGAACCACTGAGTTTCCGTTTGATTCCTAGTAACTGGAACATTGATCAAAATATTCAATGTGTATTTGCTTGATGATGGTGTTTGAAAAGGTGTAATGTTTATTGCTTGTTTCATAATTGGTGACTGAAATAAGTGTCAATGGTGTAAGGTATTTTGCACTGCCTTGACTTGATAGAACTGTGAAGGAGATTGACAGCTCAGCTCAAAGAAAGCCATTTTGGAAGGAAAGTCATGAGAGTTTCTGCTTGAAGTTTGCCACATACCATGTGGTGGGACAAGCGGGTCAAAGTGATGCGTTCAAAAAGTGATCTGGGCTTACATATGGATCACTACATCACCTCGTAATATTACGAGGTGATGAGACACCATGAGACACGGTGGTGGTGGTATTACCCTGAGGGTATGTTTTACTGCATCTACCAGGCAGGTCAAGGGTTAGAGTTTAGATCCTTCCTGGTTACACCCACCATTTCCATCATGTTAATAGGAGCTGCAAAATAGAAGCGCATACACCGGTTTGGTCTGCAGGAGGCGGTGTCGCCGCATCTACATTTTTGTAAAAGCCTGAGCACGGCGCGAGTGGCTCTTTGCCAGAAGGCCAGAGCAGCAAGGTAGGGCACTCTCTTTATAGATTTTTCTTCTGCCAGCTATTGTTGTTCGAAAGGGCTCAGAAGCAAGCCATCCAATTTCAGTAAGCATTTCTTTATTCCTTCTGACACTTGACATTTTCTCTGAGATCAGCTGCTTGAAGCTACTTTTGTGAGCTGATGATGGGGAATTTCATGTGAGAAAGTGCTTTTCATCGTAGAAGCATAACAATTTGGTGTAAATGTATGAACAGAGTGTGGTTAATGAGTAATTTATACCTGTGGGGTCCATCAGAGAGTTGGCTGCACCCCAGTGGTGGTAGAAAGGAGCCAGATCGTGCGGGTTGTATTTCTTAAGGTAGCCCAGGACGTCGGTTGACATGTCTGGTGTCTCTCCAATCGGCTCTTGCTTCACATCCCTACGGCTCTCTGACGGTATTGAAGATAATGAGGGGGAGGAAGAGGCCTGCGCCACGGCTCCCTGTGTCTGGGAGACGCCATAGCTGTGCGTTGTGGGCAAACAGTGGTTGATGGCATTGGGTCTTGAAGGATTTGGCCGACTGTGGATTTGGGAACTGGGGAGCGGTTGATGAGGGGAGCCCCGGGCTCGGCTGTACTCTGAGAGGCTGTGTTGGTTGGTCAGCATGAAGCCCAGACCCTCCTGAGGCATCATGTAGCGGTCTGCCATCCTGGACGCTGCGGAGGAACTGAGGCCTGATGCAGGCGGTCGAGAGCGGCTCCCAGTGTTCTTCTCCGAAGAGCCAGAAGGTGCCCGAGTGCTGACACGAGGATAGATTTCCGCCTTGGGTCTGAAGCGCTGACTTTGGTCCTCCATACGTTTACTGCTACTGCTGCTGACTGGCCGAACGGGGACTCTCCCAACCTGCTTGCCTGATGCCGATGAAGAGATTCTTGAGGATGGCGTACAAGGTGTAGAAGATGATGATGGGGTGACTGCGTGACTGACCGGCCTGCTCTTTTTTACAGTTTCACTGGTGCAGGTAGGAGGCCGCGTCCGCTGGCTCCGCACGGTTGGAGGGAGCGGCTGACATTCCTTCCCTTCCAGCACAGGTGGAGGTCCGGTGCGTCTCTTTGAGGACGAAGTACTGTCCCTGGAAGTCTTAGAGTTGTTCTTAACAGCCCATTTTGGAGCCAGATTGGAGCTACTGCTGTTGATGCGGTGAGCCACTGTCTGATGCATCCAGAGCACCTCTGGGTAGCGGGTGGAGTGAGAGCAGAAGGAGCACTTATGGCTTGGGAGGTTCTTTTTATCTAAAGTTATAGAGGCTACGCCCCTGATCCCATTGGCTCTCACACATAAATCCATCGGGATCATGGCGGGATCAGATGAAGAAGGACGAGCAGAGAGATAAGCATTTGGAGAGGTTTTTAGCCCTGGAGTAAAAGCTTTCTTAAGTTTGGGATAACTGCTGAGAGACCCTCTGTCTGAGCTGGAGCTGGGACTGGGGACAGGGCTGGGTCTGTCTTTGGAGGCAGCCTGGTGTTGGACGCGAACATGGGTGAAGTAGGCCTGCGACTCTGTGGTGACAAAGTCACAAAGGCTGCAGATGTATGGCTTTTCATCTGTGAGGGAAAAAAAATCATAGTTACTAAAATCAGGCACTACAAATTAAACAATGTTTAATATACCAATCTAACTCTGGCAACAATCCTACAGATTTATCTGAATTTCGTCTGGATGTAGTTATAGTAAGTAACCACCAGGGGTCAGTGTAGCCCAAAATAAAATCTGATTTAAAGGTCACCTTAAGATTAGTTTCTAGTTCAACACCATGAATAAATCAAACAATGAACACATTCGTTAGGTTTGTTGTAGCATGATGATAAATATTGATGGATATGACTTTGGATTTTTACTATATTTGAATCATTATGACTAGTAGTCATAATGATAATGACATTATAATAATAATTATAAATTTAATAATATAATTATAATGGTTATAATAATAATAATAATAATAATTAATAATAATAATAAATAATAATAATAATAACTATGTCTTAATATTATTATTATTATTATTATTATTATTATTATTATTATTATTATTATTATTGTACGTTTTTTGTTTACATTTGTTTCATTGAACTGATCAATTTCTCTGATGTGCAACTCCCTCAATTGTCCACAAGGTGGCGTCCACAGCCTTGTAATTGAAAAAAAAAAATGGTTTTCCACATTAATCAAAGTTTTCTCTAGCCAGGAAACAAGTTCTTGTCGGAACTACAAAATACCAAGAGTAAGTCATTTAAAAAATGTCACTCATCAATACAAAAACAAATAGGAATATCAGGACATTGTGTACGTTTGTAGACATACAGAGATAAACCAAGAAGAAAAAATGATCTACACTTCAACCTACTACTAGAAAGGAGATGCCCCTGCCTGGGAATGCCCAAGTGCAACAACCCCTTTTGTTTGTTCCCTCATGTTGCTAACTAACTCTCTCTCACAGCAATCTGTTTTAACATTAACATAAAAGGATGCTTAAGTAGCTGAAAGATATAACAGTAAGTGAAAAGCATATTCACACACAGATCTAAAGGGGGAGAGAAGGGGGGCTAGTTTCCTGAGACAGGAAGACCTGAAATAGCACACAGCTCAATTGGGCCTGAAGAAATGTTGCAGCTATTTTAGAATGTCAGCACCAGCTGGGAAGAGCGGAGACGATCGCTTTGTTTCGTTGCTGATATAAACAAATGCATCAGGTTATGCAGAAATATTAGGAAAACATATATTACAATCCATCGTTGAGCATTTTAAAGTAATGGTCATGTTTTCTTTTGTCTTTTCTTCTTTATTTTTCTATTTACGCCGTAGTGTCACTAGGCTACAAAGGTCGCTAAAAATGATTAGCATTCCAAAAATGCCTTTTGCACTGCTGAGGTGCCATCAGGAAGAAGAGCCTCAGTTAAGCTGTGAAGTTTACAGCTGGTTCATATTACATAATAATGTCAACAAACTCTCCAGCAGGACTGGAAGCTCTGCGATCTGTTTGATAGTGTTTTTAAACAGCACTTCTTTTTTTTTTAAAGTGTAACTCACACTGGTGAAGTTTGGACATTTCACCACATGGTGGCTCCAGTGTCCATTCCAAAGAGTCTGATAAGCAGAGCATTCTTCATCATTAGTTGTTTACATCAGAGTGACAGAGGTATTGAGTGGGAGACTTAATGAGGTCTACAGTCCTTTCTGCAATTAAAACTGCTGACAGAGTTTGTTCCAGTTTCAACAGCTAATGCAAAGCACTAGAAGCCATAACGTAAGGCAAGTACTTACTAGCAAATCCTTTTTATTTATCTGTAATGACAGTTATTTTTCTCGTTACTGTTGTATACCTCTGTTATGTAAAGGATTTTTGTTGTGTAAAAAGGAGAACCGAAAAAGTCAAAAGTACCTGCAATTTCCCCAGAGTTCGAGGTTCCCATCTCGGAAGCCTGATCTCCAAGCGTCGACGCAGGTGGAGAATCTCCATACCCTGGGGTGCTGGGTCTGCTGGGGCAACCGGACTCCGGGTCACTGGTGGGTCCCCACTGATCGTCCCTTCCAGTTCTTTCCTTGTCTCCCACTGGTGCCCTGCCGCCATCCTTCCTATGAACCCGCTGGTGGACGATCATCTGATGGCGGCTGCGGAACATCTTGCCACACTCGAAGCACTCTTTGCCTTTGGAAGAAGACTGGGATGGTCGCCGTTTGTCCTGTCGACTTGAGGGGCGGTACTCTGAGTCGCTGAGGCTCTCCGGTGTCCTGTCGCCTGAAGATGTGTGGCTTCCCAACCCTGAGCTGCTGCGTCTCCCTGAGCTGCGTTTTTCTTGGCCTTGCAAGACATAACGGCTGTTCTCCTTCTCATAAACCACTGCGGCATCGGTAAGGGCTTCGTCCTCCATGCTCCCTCCGCTATATGAAGCTTTGTAACTTGGCTCCACTGGCTCTACAACTCTTCCTTTAGTGGCTAATTGCCAAGCCTGGTAGCTGCAAACTGGATCTAATTCTGGAATCCTTTGACCAAGAGTTCTTTGCTCGCTGTCCTCCTCTTCACCCGGCGTCTTTCCCTCAACGCATTGTAGGTTAAAGTATTCCAGGAGACGTCTCTTCGCAGCTGGTGAATCCTCATCATCAGTAGACCTGCAGTGAACTGGGGATTTTCTGCCACAATTAGGACTGTGAACTTTATCGTGGGCTCTCAGGCTTTCTTTGCTGTGGAAAAGGTTTCCACATTTCGAGCACATCTGATAGACAGATGTAACAGAAGTTGTCGTTATGTCGGGATCCTGTGCTACGTCATTTATAGTGGTGGGAGGCTCTGCCGAATCTGCTTTGGAGCGAGACCTGGACCTGGTATTGTGGGTTTTCATATGCGACTTGAGAAACCAGGCTTCGCGGAACCTTCTTCCACATATTCGGCAGCAGTGATCAAGGATTCCGGCGTGTTTCTTCATGTGTGACTTCAGAAACCAGGCCTGGCTGAACACCTGGCCACAGGTCTCGCAGGGGAACGTCCCATCGCTTTGCGGCTGGACGGTATCAGGCTCGGTAATGACCTCTTCCTTAACTGTGACCGTGTCCTCTTCTGCGTCTGCTGTTATGTGGACTTTCTCAATGTGGCTCAGGAGCTGGTCTTCCCGCAGGGCCTCATACCCACAAAGGCGGCAACAATACGGCCGCTGGTTGCTGACAGACTTTTCTCTTTTCATGCTCCGCGCAGGCATTTTCCTTCGACTCTCCTCTCCGACATCCCCGTTGATCATCTTGTTGCAGGCAGAGCTGCTCTTAGTTGGACTGGTGCCTCCATCCAGACCCTCGGAAACCTTCATCTCCTCCTCCTCTGCTCCGCCCTCTTCGTCCTCATTAGAGTGGTGGCTGGACAGCGTGCCCAGTTTGTGGCTGCGGATATGGACTTTGAGGTTGCCCTTCTGAGATGCCCTGTGGTCGCAGTAGGGACATTTATAAGGGCGTGCGCCCGTGTGGCGTCTCATGTGCTGCGAGAATGAGCTGAGGAAAGGGAAGCTGCGTCCACAGATGTTGCAGTTGTATGCCTCTGGGATTTTGTCATCCTCGCCTTCAAACTCCTTTTCAGTGTTGGCTTTTTTGCCAGTCAGCTTCTCCTGGGTCTCCATGACCTCTACGCTGTCTCTAGGATTCATGGTATGGATGAAACCCCCTTTTGTACCTGGTTGTTCACAGGTTCAGAAACATTGGAAATCACTGCTATCTAGAGAAGTACATCTAGGGATATATTTCTGTATCAGTCCCGTCAGCTAAAACGCCACACTCAGATCTCAAGATACTAATAAAGTCAGTGAACTGTGTACCTCACTGCTCAAGTAAAAACTGAACATATCAGTTTCTTTTTCAGGTCCTGATCATCATTGTCGATTAAGGGGATTTTTCCAAGGTTCTGCTGATCCACAACACTTTTTGTACTCCTTGTTCTGGCTCCGTTAGCCTTAATTCTAGTGTATTTCCACACATGTGTCACAGTGACATTTCCATCACAGGACCTGCAGAGTTGAAAGGAGACAAAAAATGAAACAAACAGGGAAAATTGTTAGTAAATCTGTGTCACTTTAGCTTCAAAATCAATAAAACTAATCTGATATTTTAATATGTAAACAGGTGGATAAAAAAAAAGTATTGTTGGCAGAATCTGCGAGCTGTTTGCTTAATTCTAGGTAGATCAAAGATCAAAAGTTGACAATCATTGTAGGTCAAAACACACATTTGCAGTGGTAACGTAAAACACGGCCAATAAACACCAAGCAAACATACAAAGCCAATAAAATGGAGTTTAGAGTTTAGATAAACTACGTTCAAGCTAGTGTTGTGCACCTCTGCTATTCAGGTCTATGTAGTGGCTCTGTGATTGTGCCTTAGTGGTGCACAGCCTGGGGGGGGGGGGGTTGGAGGGTCTTGATGCCACAGCGGCTGAGTCAACACTTTACACAATCAGGGTGATGGCTGAGGTGAGGGGGAATGGTAGTTGTGTGCACATCAGCAAGATCAGCAGCAGTGCCACCCTATTCCCTCCCCGCTCCCCTCCCCGCTCCCCTCCCCGCACGCCTCCATCAACTGACGCTATCACATGACAGGGATCTTAAGTACACAACAGGAAGTGGCTCTTCAGACAGTTTGCTTTGCTCCGTTTCTCAAACGGGAGTCTGAATGAGGTCGGGGCACGAGTCAAACAGAAAGAGAAATACAGATAGGCATTGAGACTTCAACAGCGTTGACTAATATCACGCCACCAGAGCACTTTTTACTCAGTAAACGGTCGGACTCCTCAACACCGTGTTGTGATTCGTGCATATTTTTATTTTTATTTGGTCTGAAAGTTGCCAGATTAAATGTGAATCTCATCATTGTGCTTCATTTAAAAGGTCGTTATGAACATTTAATCAATCAAAATGGCACATTTTACACGTAAAGTCAGCAATTCTCATCACTAAACAATGGAAACGTTAAAAGAAATTTCCACGGGAAGCCTGCCTGTGCGCGTGGACTATATGAAATGTGACTGACAACATTATTACAGGCTATTACACAGAGTGTCAGAGCCCATAAGCTCAGTTACTGCCAGGCTCTAATTACAAGTGGATAATTGATCATAATCACAAGAGGATAAGGTGGGGGAGGAGAACAATCATATGTCTTAAATTCTTGCAATGAAAATGACTACCCTCGCACCAGAGCCTCTTATCTATCTAGTCTGGTACAGGCTGCTGGAAAGCGCCTGAATGGCATACTGGGATTGTTCCCGGGAAGCTTACTTCCAACAAGCGAGAAGCGCCACCGCCAGGAGTGCAGATGTGGCTGACATTCTTTAGAAACAAAGTATGTTATCAAATCCAGACCTCTTAAGTTACTGAAGAAAAAAGATCTAAAGAGAAAAGAGGACAGTTTAAAGGACAGTTTAAAGCTCCCTTTAAACTGTCAGTGAGTCCTAAAAGAGCGCATGAATCGAAGTGGCTTTCAGATTTTCACCTTCGTCCAAAAGGTTTTCTCAACTACTGTCAGATTGGTTTGCTTTTCACTCTTTCTCCCCAAGTTATTTTTCCTAAAATGATGAATTGTCACTCAGGTGTCCCACAAAAACAAAGTGATAGGAAGAGATAGCTCATTGGTTTTCAAGTGTGTGGTTCTGTTTAAAGGGTCTACGCAGGTGATGCATGCAGTGGATAATTTTCTCTTGTCTTCATTGAGGTTAAATCTAGATTAGCTTGTCCCAGAGTCTAAAGCCAACACCTACTCACAAGAGGAACCAAGACGAATGCACACTTCTTGCTTCCTAAAGCGACTCGGATTTAACAATGTTATAACAGTTCATGTGGACGCCACGTCAGGGAACATTTTAAAGTGCTGCCATGTTTGCATTGGGTGGGTCTTTGCAAAGAAGCCATCAATTATTTAAATGGGAAATTGAGGTAGGGGACAGTGCACCAAAATGATCTTCCTGTCTGAAACACATAATCAGGACCAAAACAGTGAAGCGTTTTCAGTTACATATAGCAATAAAAACAATGTAAACAGCAAAAAAAAATGCTACAGTGGTTTAAGTTATTGCTGCTTTTTTACTTTTGCATCAGGGAGCTAGCATGATCAGAAACAGTCTGTGTTCTGTTCATGTTCCACACAGGAAAATCATCAATGACGCATCACCTCCAGCCTCCGTTTTCCATGTGAATAACTTTTGGATTCAGTGTAAATAAACGCGCATGTCAAACTTCCATTAGCTGGTCGTTTGGGGTGGTAGAATATTTATACTAATGCCAGGGAAAAGTCAGAAAAGCTGTTTTTCTTCTGCATTGTATTAAGATCCATATTTGTGATCTGACCTGTTTACAATTTCCAACACAAGTGACATAAAGTTATAAAAATGGCCTTTAAAGGAATAAGTGGATCTGTCCATCTGTTTCATACACCGTATTACTAATTCTGTGAAAGTAAATGGTTGGTGGTATTTTTACTTCTGCATATGAGAGAACTAAATATATTTTTACATATTTATGTATAACCCTTATTAGGAACACATAATACGCTGCCATATGTAAGAATATGCACTTTATGGCATATTCTTACACTGTAAATTTAAGAGAAAAAATTACTTTTAATGGTAAAACATACTTAATAAATTCAGAAATAAAATACATTTTGCCAATATGGCTACATTTTGTCAAATATAAAATCTCACAGATTTTTGAAAGGCATTAGCTCTGGAGACTCAGGTGGTTTTTAGAAGAACATTTATTATTTTATGTCTCTGCTCATTTGGCAATTTTGAATTCTTATACTTTTAAAATGAAAAGTCCATCAGAGCTACGTTGAACATGAGCTGATCAAAGAGGCCAAAGTTTCAAATAAAAAGAACCACTGATTCGTCCACAGCATCACATATGTTCCCCAGCATTCGTAACAGTGGAGGTTAGGTGCTTTTCTGCATCGTCATCCCAGATCCACTTTGAGTTTTTGTTCCTGAAAAATTCACCCTTCGCCTCAACTGTCCAAACCACAGTCTTACAGTGAAATTCCTGGCAGCGTTTGGTTAACTTCACAAGTTTACATTTGTGATGGTGGGGCAGAGAGAGTTGTTTTAAGTTTTCCAAAACACAGAATTGTTCTCTAAAAGTGAACTTTAGGAATTTGTTTTACTTCCCTTACGGTCCTGCTCTCTGTGGGTGGCGACAAGATAAAAATGGATCCTTATCCGTCCTGGTGTTTCAATTTGCTTTCAACTTTAACATTTTTTTCAATGAGTAGCATTTTTTTCCTCTAATAATAATTTCTTGAATTTTGAAGACCAATCGCACGCCTCGCTTTTGAATGGCATGTTTTCTTGTGCTTCCCATTTTGAAGAGTGCCTAAGACAGACAGGGTTTAACAGTCATTTATTAGTGACTTTAAAATGCTTAAATTTCCATAATTAAAAAAAAATTGTATTTCCATATTTGTTTTATTAGAAGTGTTTCAATAACTGGGCGTAAAGAATTTTATAAAAGAAAATAATAAAATAATCTTTGGGATTTTCTCTCCAACTAAATGTTCTTAAATTTCAGATTTTTCGTACATTTTCAGTGAGATTATGCCACTGCAAGAAATAACGTACAACGGTACAATAAAAAAAATTCCATCTGCTCTTTGTCTCCACATTATAATGTTACTCGTTTCTTCTGCTTCTGGTGCTAAAAAAAAAAAAAAAAAAATCAGGGGATAATGATCTTATTTCCCATTAAATAGCCTCACTGACCAGCGTTCAGACGATGCAGCAGTAAGCCTGTCCTCCACCAGACAGTCACGTGCAAATTGAAATGTAATCAGATTATCCACCAGAGGGGAAACAATGTGGGCCCCTGAAAACTGTGGCTAAAGAGAGAGAAAAAATAAATAAATGGCTTACAGAGAGGGAGGTGGGGGGGAACTGTCCAGGAGAGATGAACAAGATTACTAATCGCTGGAGTCATCAAAAACGAGAAGATGTTTCAAAAGATTAACCAAAAACAAAAACTGCTGGGATACTTGTTTTTCTTTTATTAAAAATAATAATGCTTCTTCGCAAGTCTTCCATGCGGAGACAGCCTAAAGAAAAAGGTAAAAAAAATAAATAAATAAATAAAATTGGCCGTGATTAACCCTAACTGGAGCGGCAATTGGTCTTTTATTTCGGAGTGTAAATGTTCCACCCATCCCAACATTTAACACCTGTTTCTCTGAGCCTGCAGGGACATAATCATCCTGAAATACAGTGACCTATCCAACCTCAGTCGAGCACCTTGTCACTAATGGACACTTGAGCAGGCGTATGATGAGTCACCGGGAATGAATGGAGCCCTTCGCTCAGTTGATGATGACTGCTGTGTCAAACAAAAACAAACCACAACCCCCGACCCCCCGACCCTACCACCGCCGCCTCCATCCGAACGAGCTCAGGCTCTCTTCTGCCCTGCTATCCGAGCGCCGAGGCGCAGTGGGCGGAGGAACGGGAGAGAGCAGGAAATCCGCTCGGATTTTTCCCATCCATAAGTGGGCCGATACGAAGCAGGCCCGGCTATTTCTGTTTGGGGTGGACTTGTGAGGTCCACATCTGGAGAGAATCTTGAAACGAGCACCGTTAAATTGTCCGTGAAGCCCAGAAGAGGACCCGTTTACAGTGTTACGTTTGTGTTTGTTTTTAACCTACTCTTAACGCTCCGGGCCAGTTTGCCCCTTCACCAGTTCATACAACTATCCACCATCTCATTCCCTCCTATGTCCATAAACAAAACTTCTCATACCCATGTAATTAAGGCATTGCTTCTTTCTGCTTCAATAAAACAATTTAAAAAGCCATTACATTACACACCATTAGGCCTGTCATGATAGCAAACTTTGCCGGACGAAAAATCGGCCCAGAAATGATTGCGATAAATGATGATATTATTGTTTTGAGATCATTTTCATGTAATATAAAGGCATAATGCGAGTACACCCTCTGAAAGAACAACTAAGGCCGAAACAATAAATACAATACATGGTTAAGTCTCCCTAAACAAATTTCTTCTGAGGCTTCTGAGATTCAGTCTTCGATAGAAAGAAACACAAGAATAACATGCAATCATGCAAATGCAAATGATTGAGCTTGTTTTAATTTATCATGAGATGAATTGATTTATTGCTTATTGAAACAGGCTTACACACTACTCCCATTTATCTTGGTTCTGCTCTTGTAGGGACCAGGTAACTCTTAGAAAACATCATGAAATCAGACCAGTGACTGAACAGTCAGACGTTTTGTCAACCAGAAATTAGTCAGAGCCCGTTGCAACCTCCCGCTGATTCTTGTCTGTCACTTCATGAGTCACATTTTCCAGAAACACCGATATTGAACTGCTGAACACATTCGCCTGGATCAGATTCTTTTTCACACCGTGGAGAAACCTGCGCTCCGACTAATTGCTCAACTTAATTAAAAAACTACATACCCCCATCAAGGACATTAACACTTGTAGGAAGGGTTGTCTCGTCGCCTGACACCTACTTTTTATGTTTTTTCCATACATAAGTGCTTAACTGAAGCAGAACTTCTGAATAAGGTTTTTTTTTCTGTTTGTTTGCAAATTTCTGCAAGAAAAATATGGCCAGACTGTTACTGATGTCCTTTACGAAATCTTTAATCAGTCGCCCTAAAACAGCTCATTTTCTTTTCGGGGCCACGTCGAGATCATTAATGTCCTGAGGCAGACTGTGTTGAGGTACTAAAAACTAAACTAGACCTTTCTCTGCATTTGATGTGTGCTTCTAATGTTAGATATTTAACACTGAAGTAATTTGGCACCGATTTGATTTGACTCATAAAATAATATTCAAGCACAGTGTCCTCCTGAAGTTCTACCAGGGCCAGCCTGCGATAGAGCTCAAAGGACCACAATTATGGCGGGCCAGTATTGGCCCGCAGGCCTCGAGTTTGACACGTACCCTAAAATATCTCTGTAGTAAAAAAAAAGCATATCAAGGATTAGTTTTGGTATTAGAATCAAACTGTTAGCTTTGTGACAGTCTCACTTGTCAGAACACAAAAAACGAGTTTTCAACATTTCTCTCTACTATTATTATTATTATTATTATTATTATTATTATTATAACCACAATGGTTTGAGAAAAGCATGGAAACAACTTGTTACCAATAAGACGTAACATCACAACCAACTGCTTGATTGTGCACTTCCCTCGAGGCATAAACTCGGGATGGGTACGAAAAAAACCTCTGCTGACTCAACAGCTCCCTCTAGAGGGTTCAGATTTTGCTTCCATATGTTGCAGGAAGTTGGCAAGAGGACATTCCAGTACGGACGTCTTTTAAATGAAGTTTTACACGAAAGGTTTCTGAAAGTGAAATTCTCCTTTCGTTCTGTTTGTTTTTTGATAAAAACTCTGTCCTGCAGCCAGGCTTCGTCCTTCATCATGGCAATCATCTCAAAAGGAAGCTCTGGCACAAATCTCCTGCACCCCCGGGGTGTGGGGATTGGCTCTCATAACACACTGACTCACTCACTCTGTCACCTTATCATTGGTAACGACTCCAGGTTGTTCTCGTGGGGGTCATCCTTTAGCCACGACGGGATCTTTCTTCCTCCCACATGCGGAGGATGAGGAACGCTATGAAAAAATACGCAGTTGTGGGTTTGGGGTGGGGGCTAACAGAGACTGAAAGCTCTGTTGTAACAGCAACACAAACGCACGCACACGTCTAGGGGAGCTGAAAAATCAAGATGCAAAACAGAGGGGGCTTTTAATTTTGCGCGCGCACGTCTTTTCAAAGTCCACGTACACACACTGCGGGCTGTTGACAGTGTTTCATACAGGCAGCATTGAAAGCTTGGTCAGCTGTACAGAGGTTCACACACAAACGTACATTGCTACATACATAGAGCACTTCACACACACACACACGCACACACACCCCCACGCACTCCCCCCTCCCCCCACACACGCACACACAAAAAAATCCTCGCTCTACTCTACAGTTGCTCATAAAGTGGAGACATTCACAAAGACAGGGGATCTATGGAGTACGGAGCACACACACGCATACACACGAAACAACTCAGAGCATAGGCAGTGTATTCTCAGACCAATCAATAATCCATTATGAACAAACTGCTCTTCACCTCCTGCCCCGTTCAAAACCAGCAGACAAAGAGGTCTGCTGTACGCTCCACGATGAAAAGAGAAAAGGAAAGCACAGCTGGAAAGATCTGCCAAAAACACACACAAATACACGCCTACAGGCTGTTGGCAAAACACAGACATGCACACACACGCACACATGCACTGAAAACTTTATTAATGCCAACAAATGTGTCATGCCATGGAAAAAAGCAAAATACAAGGAAGGTAATCTGCAAATGTGGCTTTCAGAGAACCTCCTGCATCTTTGGTGTTGATTCCCAAACATCTGACAGATTCAGAACTGTTTCTGTTTTGCAGTAGAGACGCATGAAGTCAAACTGCAGGGAAACGAGAGAAAGCAGGACTGCAATATTAGAGATTCTTCCTGCCCACAGCACTGCCAGAATCAATGACTCTCCGAAGATATTTTGATGGCATGAGTTACAACAACGTCATTTGGGGTAAATAAGCAATTTTTTGACACTCCACAGGTAACAGGACGGCTTAATGTATGTAGTACATCAACATTTCATGGTTTCACCTTTTAGAGCTTTCAGCTTTTATCTCTTGTGGAGGATGTTAGATTTAGAAATGACTGAGACCTTCATTGAAATCTCAGAGTAAAGGTATCCAGAGGGCAGCAAGTGGCGACCCATTGATGAAGACTGTTAGTCCTCGACAAAGTTAACAGAATTGTGCAAAGGGAAGATATGATATGAAAAATTGTACATTTCATATCTGTCATAAAAAGCTGCTAGTAATAAAACCCAACAAAATCAGGTTTGTTGTGTTTTTCAGAACAGGAGACCAACGGCAACACAACAAGGAGTAAATTAGCCTTGATCAGACCTGATGGCGATGGTCGTATACTTCTACTTTTATCACAGAAAAAGCTTCATGTTCAGACTCAAACTTGACTCCTACACAGGTTCCAGTCTTGAACTCGATCGTTGACCACTTTGGGTCCACTTTCAGCCGAGTTAGATGATGGTTTTCCTCCTTTACGCCCCGCTGTGTCAGAGCAGGTCATTCTCAGAAGCAGGAAAAGCAGTGGGGGGGCTCTGTGGCATTGTTGGGGTCTCCATTTCCCATCTCTATTCCTGGTCTCGTCTCTGCCTACCCCCACCCCTTAAACCGAGCCAGAACAATGGAGTGAGTCCATGCTGTCTGTCCCCCCCCAACCCGCACCCCTCACGCCCCCGCCCCGATAAATAGCCTGAGAGGGGATCCTGCTTGCCTGTTCTGTTAGCGTGAGAAGGGAGAGAGTCCATCAAGTCTCTGTTTATGTGTATGTGTGTGTGTGTGTGTGTGTGTATGGGTGTCAGTGTGTGTGTGTAGAAGATGGCAGGTGTTTTAGTCAACCCTGTCCTGTTACATGCTGGTGGGTTTGCTGAATGGGTTAAAAGTATACAACTCAATACCATAAAAAGTGAGTAAATAAAGGAGTTTAGACAAAAAATAAAGTCTGAAAAATGTTAAGCTGTAAAAAATGCTAACATTTCAAACTTTTTCTTTTCTTAAAGTATTTTTTTCTATACCTTCCACTTTTTAGCAATCGAGCCTGAGCGATACCTGCCGGGACAATTCTGCTTCGTTTTCAGCCGACAACCGCTGCCTTTTCTCAGGGGGCAAACCATCTTCAGCTTCCTCTGGGATTCACAGTGTGTTTGCATATAAGTGTGTGTGATGTGTGTAGGGGTGCGTGTGTGTGTGTGTGTGTGTGTGTGTGTGTGTGTGTGTGTGTGTATTTCCCTCCCCCCTCCTTCTCAAACTCTGCCTGTTTTTCTCACACTGCTCGTTAACCCCTGGTTGCTCCTAACTAAAAAGACTCTCTGCGCCACAACAGCCACCCCACTCCTGAACCGCAGCACTTTGTCTTTTCTCAACTCCATAAAATTCAAAAGTCATTTTTAATTAGTTTGGAGTCGAAATGGCAACAAAACCCCACACCCTTAAATCTCACCAGCCAAACAAACAAACAAACAAACAAAAAAAGAAAGAAAACAAAGTCCAAGAAATCTTCGTCCTGAACTGCTGGGCTGGATGTTCTTAACCAACTGTGTCTTTTCTTTACAAAAAAATATATTTCTGGGACATCCATACTCCAAATGATGAGAAAAAGTATTTACCCCACCACAGATTTCTTCTTTTTTTTTTTCTGACACTTTAACGTGTCAGAGTGTTTGACAAATGTCAATATGTAACAGAGATGGTTTTAGTATGCGAGTTTTGAAAGATGTCATTTCTTAAAATCATTTCTTTTTAGAAAACGACATTGTTCTAAATGTTTAAACTGTCACTATGTCGTAACAGTACGAGAAAGATAGTTTGTGAAAAAAAAATAAAATTGAGATCCCCCTGCCACTTTCCTGTGGTCGTGCTCCCATCTGTAGGTAAGATATTCTTTTTTAACAAATCTCATTTTAGTTTTATGGCAGATGTAATGGGACTTCAAAAGATTTCCACTTGTGCCAAGTCAACAGAATCTCTTCCCAGAAGTCTAAGCAGTCATTAAGATGCCTTTTCTGGTAAATGTCAGAAAGACCCGTGTGTTCATTCTGGTTAGCAGTGCTTGAAACTGTTTAATTGAAGCCATTTCTGTCCATTCTTCTGAACTCTGGGCACTGAGTAGTTTCAGACGTGGTTCCCAAACTCTGGAGTACAAAAGCCTCAGTAATTGTCATTATAACTCTTTCCAGACTTATAGATGTTAATAAATTTGTTTCTCATCTAATCTTGAATTTCTTTGCACTGGGGCATGAAGCGTCACCTTCTGAGGTCCTTCTGTCTACTTCGAGTCGTTAGCGATCGATCAAGGGATTTCTTGATTTTACAACTGAGGCACTAACCAGGCCTAGTTATGGTTTGTGGAAGTGAAACTAAACTTATGTGGTCAATCACAGTAAACCCATGATACAACAAAGCGATTATGACTTATTCGCCCAGGACTGAGTTTGTGTGGATAACTTTTTCCCTTTCATAATTGCTCAAAAACAATGTTTTTGTGTTTTCACAGCACTGTAATGGTTCTGTGTAAAGAAATGTTAACGTTTTCTTTTTCTTCTTATTATTCTACATTAAAAGTGAAGGCAGTACAGACTGGAAGAAGAAGACGGAGCACGAACAAGAGCGCAACAAGAGGCCGGTTAGTGGACAGGCCGATCCTCGTAATAGCCTCTGATTTAAGTCTAAATTGAAACACCTCCTTCTGTTTTCACATCACTCCCCGCTGTCCACTTTGGTTTCGGATGAACTTCCTCCTCTTCTTCCTCGGTGCGCCTCCTCATCTGTCTGCTGCTCCGAACGGCCCCTGCAGCTAATCCTAAATCAGTCTTTCTGAAGTGTAATTAGACCAAAGACCTCAACTCTGGCCACTGGTCTGTCAAGCTGTCGCACTTTCTGATGAAAGTGCTTCATTTTGTTGCCTTCTGAGAAGGGATTGTGAAGTTGTGAAGAGATGTTACACATGTTACAAATTCCATGGATACTTTGTTAAGGAACTGCAACTTTGTTGGTTCGTTCATGTCATTTTGTTACACATGATTCTCATTTTTTTTTTAAAAGAGACTAACCTAAATAATGCTGTATTAATGAGAATGAAACAACATTTTAGCATCATTCTTTCTACTAGAAAAAGGATGGAAATCCACATTTTTTGTTTTCAAATATATAAAATGAATAATTTTACATGAATTCCTTAGATTTAGGCTTGAATTCCACAAATTGTGTTTTATTTGTGCTTGTCTCAGCATAAAGTGGTCCAAAAGCCAGAAAAGCTTCAAAAATAACAGCAAAACCTCAATTTAATAAAAGTTTTAAACATCATAAGCTGCATTTTAAAGAGTCACTGTTCATTGTATCATTTACAGTTTATATTTAAACAGTGAAAAGCATCTATTTCAGATTTTAGCTCATATATTTAAGCTGACTGATATGAAGTGCTAAAGCATTAGCATTAGAGGCTAACAGCTAGCTTGTCATGGAATTCTGCTTTTTTCTTGTCTGTCACAATTTCTTTTCTTTCACTAACAACTAAAAGGTAGTTTTGTCCGACAGCACAAGACATCTTGGTTAGCTAGCTCTGTCGACACATTTGGCCTACGTTAGAGCCACTTCCTTTTATTCTTCAAAATAAGACGCCGTGTCCAAATTCGGGGGTTGAATCCTTTGAAGAACCCGGCCAGCCCGGTCGACCGTGAAGACCAGAAGTGAACAATTGTAAAAATTGGAAGGTCTAGCCCTCAGATTTATCCCCGTCACCTAGCAACTGTGACAGTGCTAAGCACAAGCTCCTAAAAACAGAGCTTTCATTAATTATTTAATCATTTTAATTAATTTATTTCATTATTTAATTGAATTATATCCAAACATGTATATTTGTGCACACCTGTAGATCTCAATCACAGATACAGCATACTGACTGCTAAGCTTAAAAAACTCACCTTCATATTCTGTACTTGTGATTTATTGCACTTTTTCTACCAGACAAAGTCACATGTTGACACCAACTGGATTCAACTATTAGCAAGACAGACTTCACCGTGCTCAAAACATTGGTACCACTTTAACATCGCTAGCGCTAACACTCCTAGTAAGATACCGTCCTATCAATTAGTTTGCAAATGAAGATTTCTGGTTCTGCTGCCTACAAAAAACTAATTTGGGTCGCATTTTCAATTACATAAACAAGACAAGACTCAAGCAATATCTCAAATACTTCCTTCCAAAGGATGTTGACGTGAAGACGCTTGAGTTCTCGTGAAAAGCCAAAATCGTGTCTGCTAAGTCGAACATGCGTACATCAACGCCTGCATTGAGAAACAGGCTGAAGAGCTGCATTGATTCACATCCAGCGTTTTTATCGCTGCACGGACTATAAAAACGATGAGTGAAAACACTCTTCGCCTGCCCCATTCACCGGGAAGCCGTGCCGTGCGTCTCGTTTTCAAACCTGCCTCCACCTGAGGAACACACATTACAGGAGCTGTCAAGATCAGATAAGAGAACACAGATCTGCTTCGGAGTCTTTCTTGCCGCCTGCGCTTGTACAAGCGAAAAACACAGCCAGGCAGGATAGTAGGGTTTCCAGTGAAATCTCCTAGTGACTCTGCTACAGAGAGTATGTGGGCAGTTGTTGAGAGAGGTTCACACACTGCTTTTTTGGCACGTACATACTTCGAAAATTTTAAAAAAATAAAAAAATTTTAAAGGGCAAAAATAAAAATGCTTACAGACAAAAAATCCTGGTACACAGATCAAGTTATTTTCACTTTTTAACAAAAAACCATAATCAATGCGTAAATTTAAGGCAGGATTATGGGCTGGCCACTTCAGCTCTGAATTAAAACCCAACTAAACTTTCCGCCAGTTTGATCTACACGGTCCCTCACATACTTTATATGAAGAAAAAAATGCATTATTTTATCATGCGAAAAACTGAAGCATTTATGTTTTCGTATGAAAGTAGAGCATACCACTGTTTCACTTGATCGGGGCCCAATCACATGCAAACGCTTAGAGGCGTCTTTCCTCTACAGGAAGCTTTTCTAGAACTGGGCTAGTTTTCTGGGTTCATTATCACACTCTTATATTTGCAGTGCATTTAACAAGGTAAAAAAAATATTTTTAATATTTACCAGTAGCAAATTTACCTCAGAAAAAGGCACCAGTATAGAGGTAGTGTTTTTTTATTTACCAGGAACTTGTGGATAGAGAGTTGTGTAAGAAGAGTAATAAGCAAGTCCAATGGGTTCATTTTCTTTTTTTTTCCAACCTTTAAATTGAGTGTCAAATTAAACTAAACAACAGTTCATGTATTCTGTCAACTTTGATATTTTAAGATCTAATATAGTTAATGTCTGCTTATATTCAAGTCTGGGAAAGAGGGCATAAATCCTTCCACTCAGAAAACAAACCTGTTTTCTATGATTTTGATGTGATTTTACAGTAGCTGTTTCCATTATAAATGTGCGCAAAACTCTGTCAATATTTCGCTAACGTTGAAAAAACCCGATTTTGCAATTGCTGTGTTTCCGTTAAGTAAAAAAACAAAATTCACACGTGAATAACGTGATAAGTCATTAAAAAACATCATCCTCAAACTACTTCCTGTTGTCTTCTTCTTCATGGTTTATGCCAGTGGCAAGATCCAATCATTGAATGTGTGACTTTTGGGGAAAAAATGTTTCTTGGCAGTTTTGCAAAATAAACCAATTTTGATTGGTTCATAAAAACCACCTCATCCTCCCGCCAAAATGTTTTATCGTAAGACAAAAGTTTTGTTTTTTTCAATATTGCTGTGTTTTTATTAAGCAAATTTCTTTTCAAAATATCAAATTGCACAATTATATGGTCAGTGGAAACACGTATCTATTGCTGGGAGACTGAGACCAGTCAAAAAAGCACATCAGTGAAGTCTCTTTAAAAAATGGTTCCTGCTACACCTTTTCCACGGAGTTTGTGATGACTTTGTAACCTCTGAATTTGGAGTTAATGAGACAGAGTCATCAGTTACAGTTTTGTTTCGTAGAAAATCATGGTTTTCAACTCCATGATGTAAGCGTCTCTGTCACTCTCAGTGTCTGAGTAAGACCTTGGCTGACACAGCTGCAGGGGGAGGAGGGGGTTACCGCTCAGCTTCTGCTGCTGCAATGGCCCTGTTCCACAGTGGGAGTGATCACAAAAATAAAAAAAAAGGCCAGAACAAATTAAAGTTCTGGGGGGAAACATTTCAGATCTCGTAGTCGAAAGGAGTCGTAAAATGCAGTTTAGAACTTTAAAGCCTCTTCCTAGTAAAAACACAAAAGAAACAAAATAATAAACATTTTATAGTAACAGCGTTTTAATGCCAACTGCCCTTTCGCTTAACAGCCTAGTACAAGTTTAAAAAGTAGTGTTTCTAAAATAATTTGCACTGAATAATCACCCTTTTTTCTGTCTCCACTGCTGCTATAAAACCTCCTTTGCTACAACCAACCATCCACATCTTTGAACATCTGCGTTGCCAGACTATTCTTGCATTGCTTTGTGTGTGTAGAGTGCTGTAGACGGTAACTTCATCTATTCACTTTATGCCATGATAATGAGCGCATGCCCAGACAAATACCACTTTTCCAACCATTTCTACCACACTAACACACAAATACAAGCAAGATGGAAATAAACATTGCTTAATAATAATAATAATAATAATAATAATAATAATAATAATAATAATAATAATAATAACAGCCCTGTTTTACTTGTCTGGCCTAATGTGTTAGAAACGGACTTACATAGGCATATACTGACGTTAAAGAAGCGATATCATCTGTCCCTATTTACCGCAATAAAGGACGACAAACTGGCAGAAAGATGGCAGAAATGTATTTACATTTAACATTTTAAAGAAGAATTTTGACAATTTTTGCCCAATTTCTAACTCTAATTAGCTTACTTTAGATGCTGGGTGAGTAAGTCTAAAAGAGAATGGGAATGTTGACAGAGCTCCAAGTCTACCTCCCAAAATATATCTTTATGAATCGTAGCTAAAGGTCAATTCACCCCTTCACCACTTTGTACCTTTGAATCTTAGCAATAGGTTTCATCTCTTTATATTTTTAATTAAATTCCCGTAAACAAGCTGCCATCTCCTGGGGTACTGCAACCATCATCACATGCGAGTTTATTTTCCTTTTCAGTTACGTATTTTTTTTGTCAATTATGGAGATAACTGTCATGCAAATGTTAAAATCTAACTTTTACTTTTAAATCAAATTCTCTGTGTATTTCTAAAAACTTTGTATTACACTCGATTTTGGTTGTTATCCTAACTAGGGATAGTTATTCCTTATGAAATTTACAAGATTAGGATCCCTGATCAGTTACGTGTATTTAGATTTCCTCACAGAAAACTACGACAAGATAATAGAAAACGTCTTTAAACCATTAGCTGTCGAGGCAATTATGAAACGTCCCTCTCACAGTACAAAGCAGATGACTCAACTTCTAACCAAAGGGTCGAGTAAGTAACAACCACAGCCGCATATGTCCGAAATTGAAAAGAGGTCAAAAGGACAAAGATGACACACACAGGCTCCAAAAGAGAAGGCAGCTTTTAAAGAGCGTTTCGTTTGAGAAGTCTGAGAAGAATAGATAGGATTTTCTCTGTGGCAACAAATTTTATCTTAATAAAATTCTTCAATTTGATCTGTCTTTTAACGTCTTATAGTTAAAAGACATTACACTCAATGTCTTTTAACTAAAGACTTCTCAAAACTTCTTCAACCACAGCAGACTAGTTTCTCCAGTATAATTTTAGTTAGTTCAATGCTGCAAACTAGATGTTTATTGAAAAAAAAAAAAAACAGCAGAGCCAAATGTGATTTAAAAACATCATATTTCATTTGTATCTGCTGATTACATGTATTTTTTGTGTGTGTAAGATTTACTGAATATGTCTTGGCAATAAAGAGCAACATTCCCTAAACGCAAAAATGTAACATCTGACGTACTCATGAGCCTGGAAAGTCATCTTTACGTCATGAAAACATAGCTTTAGTCCCTACAGAAGAATTATTAAGGGAATTTGAGAGAGGAAGTGCAAAACGCCAAAGTTTATAAAAAGTAAAACTAATTTATAGCTGACCATTAGCAGACCCTAAAGAAATGTTCAAGAAGTTGCGTGTAAGCTCCACATCTGCCCAGGAGTTTAGAGCCAATAAATAGAAGAAGAAGAAGAAAAACAGAAACTGCACGAAAAACTAGGGCTGCTAGAAAGAGGATAACAAGCATCGTTAGTACTCAAGAGATTTTCAGGCAGTCACATGACTCATTTTCTTCAACCTTGAGTGGGAGCTTATGCGTCTTGTTATGATGGACAGCTGTGTAAAGAGACAGAGATCCCATCTGGGTCATGTCTTATCAGGCCAGCTTATTCACACCGATGAAATCATAGCGGCTTGTCAAACCCACCCAGTTAAAAGAAAAAAGACAACCATAAACCAATAAACGGAGCAAAACAAGGCAGCATCAGAACGAGACGGGAACAGATGCACGTCAAGGACTGCAGAGAAGGCAGCGCGGATAATGAGAGGGAGGGCAGCAAGGCGAAGATAAGTGGTAAATAGAGATGTAAAGTCGGCAGGAGATGGATGGGGATAATAGGAGCGGACTGAGAGGGAGAACGAAACGGAGATGCTGCAGATGGAGGGAAGGAATGGAGGAAAATGTAGGTCGTGATCCACACGCCACAGAGCTAACTCACGTAGCAAGACCCTGACTCCTGAGGTGTTTGGAAAATTGATCAGTAGCATCTAATAAGAAGTTATCTGTGCCAAAAGGGCTATCAGCTGTGACTTACTGTTTTCATTATTCTTATTAAATAAAAAGACTTAAAGTAGAGATGTATGGGTGCTTATATTGTTGATTTTGAATTGTTGAGAAGTTGGCTAAACTTATTTTAAGTATTCACTTTAAAAGTCGCCGACTTTTTGTGTGGTGAGCACATTCAGCATAACTAAATTCATAGTGTTTGTGTTGAAAAAAATTGGGAAGAATAAAAAAACAAGAACTGTGCTCACCTCAGCCTTTTTGCTATTTACCCAAAGTCTTACTCTCTCTCACTATCTCACAGCCAGAATGAAGAAGACAAATCAGACAATATCTTTGTGCATCTTTAATCAAAGCAGACCAATGGAAACCGTCTTTTGTTACAGGTTTGTTTTCAGTTGTTTTGTTGGGTTTTTTTTAAGTCCAACTGCAATATAAAGAACAAATGAGTATGTTTGACATAGGTGTGTTTGTAAAAGGGTGGGTGTCTGGGTGCAGCAAATGACAGGTTTCCTCTTTCTCCTTCTTAAATGAATGTTTTAGTTAGGGAAGCTGAGAAACGTCCCGCTGAACTATTAGCTGTTACCAAACTGAAAACAGGGATTTCTTACGACGGTGTGAAGACATGCAACACTCGCAAAGTCAGGAAAGCTAAAAAGAACGATGCACTGAATAGCTTGTGTTTACATCAGTTAAATGCACTTCAAGAATTATTTTGAGACTGATTAAAATAAATTCTGAAGGTCTGCCTTAGTTTGTTCTCTCACCTCCTGAAAGTCGGTTTAAAAAAAAAAACAGATTGCACCATCCTGTTGGTAAATAAGGAGCATTCCTCAACCTGCCTGTTTGCAATAAAGCTTATCAGCTTGGCCTGATGTGTAGCTGTGATGTTACAGGAGAGCAGCAACTGGATCGGCATATGGCAGGACCCTCACCGATGGCCTGGTAAAAGGTAGCAGGCCGGAGTTAATCACCAAAATAAATGGGAAAATACCATGTTACAATGAGGATTTTTCCATTGATTATTTTACAAAGATATGAACAAAATTATTTGATTATAATGTATGAAATGGATCAATGTGACATCTGTCACATACCAATAATAAACTGTATGGCTGAATGAAAATTTTCAGGCTAAGCTGTGGAAAATGTTGAAGCAAGAAACTGTAAAAATAATTTTAATTAGAGATATATTTAGCCAATTATGCAAAGTAGGCAACTTTTAGTTATTTATTTTTTTTACTGAACCTGGAATACTGGAATGCATTCCCCTTTAGTTCAAACCTTAAAATATTTTCTATACTGAACATAGAATTTTTTGTGATTTATTGAACTGTTCTCCATTAGTGAAAAATAAAAAGGTCTCTAAAAACACTCGCCTTGTTCCCAGATCTCATACTATAGATGTGTTACAGCCTCAATGCTAAATTAAACTGTTGTTCACCTGCTCAGACTACATCTGCTAAAACTTCTAAAACCTGCAGTCTTATTATTTAAACAAAAAGAAGACTTTGTCTGATTTAACATTGATGCTTTACTTGCAGTCCCCGACTTATTCTTGTTTCCTTTTTTGTCTTAGCTGTTCATATGAAAGTTTAATTCAGTTAAAATGTAATACTTCCATCATTCTTTGCATATCAGCCTTTTGTTTCAATGCCGTTGACAGAAAATACTTCCAAATCCTACAAGTATGAAACTGCAGCATGAAGCGGTCTGGCACAGTTTCTGACATTTTGACATAAAAACACTTTTCAGAACAGAAGCACATTCACTACAATGGAATATTATGGTTTATACTAAGAAAAAAATAAAAACCATACAATTATGAGAGTAGTCGTAAAATCAAGAGAATACATAAAAATATTTTTTAATAAAGTAATAATAGAACAAGAATGAAGTTGAAATAATGCAAGAATAAAATCATAATAATATGAGAACGTATTATAACTTTATCACAATACTTATGACAAGGACATTGTTCCAATTTTATTATGACTTTACTCAAGTTTATTTTTCTAATACTATAAATTTATTCTCAGAATTTTATGACTTCACTCTCATAATTTTATTTATTTATAATTTTTTAAGCGTGGCACTACATCCACATCCGTCATACATCCACAGTGACATGTATATTTCAAAAACAATAAAATAAAATGTACTTCATTAACTACTTGTTTCTAAGAGCGTCAGTGGCAGCAGCTTGACCTCTGAATGTTGATGATTTGCTTTCCAAAATTAAATCAATTTTCCCCCCTCTTCATACTACCAGGGTCGCAAGGTGAAGGATTTCATACAAACTTCCACGGGGCAAAGGTGGGCTACATCTTGAATGAATATATCACAGGGTCAACACCGACATACACGAGATAAACAACGCGTGGCCACGCTCATTTTTAGGATCTCCTATAACGATTACCTTTTATTTTTTTTAAAACACAGCATTTAGGAGCAAGGTATGCTACTGGTCACCAGTTCAGTTGGCAGGTTAAGAGATCCATGTCCTGAGTTGTTGCTTCCATCCATTGCATTTCTATGCCCACTTAAGTCATTCCAGGGTCATGGGGCGAGGCTGTTACCCATTTGCAGCAGTAAATGAGTAAAAGCCTGGGTACACCCTTGAAAGATCACCAGCTCACCACAGGGACATCATACAGACAGGAAAGACAAGCGGTTTAAGTACACAACTCAAATCTAAGGGTGATTTGGAGTCTACGGTGGATCCAACGTCTGACAGAGCTGCTTTTGTGGGTTGAAACCGGATCATGCCCAGAAAATCCACCCTACATTTGAATCTAAGCAACATCTTAGTTCCAAAAACATAGCCAAAACAAATAAAACCAACTAAAAAAAAAAAAAAAGATGAACTAGTCGAAGGAAGCACCGCCATCTGTTTAGCAGTAATCTGTTCCTTTCCTTTACCATCAGAGTGTTTTGTGCTACGAAAACAAGCCACTATGACAAAGATCAAGCAGCCACAACAGCTCAACTCTGCACTCCGCCTAATGTCAGGCTGTAAATTCAGAGCAGAAGGTGGAGGGCAACAGGGAAGGCAAATGTTGCATCAAGCAGCCATGCCTGCCCTGCTTTCCCTGGAGGGGTCAGGCAGCTCCAGCGGGAGTTGCCTTCATCAGCTACTGCTGGAAACCAAACAGGTCTGCTAGGCCAGAAATCAGCAGCAGAAGAAGACCGGGGGATTGCTGGCAGCCGTTCCCCTGGCGCTCCCGACTTTGCGCGGTTTTTAAGCGACGCCGGGTGCCGAGCGAAGGCTGGATAATGAAAGCGGCGATGAGTCGGTTCAAAAAGACAAAAATATACACATGAAGTCAAAGACAACGCTGGTTCACTTGCATGAATTTGTATGACTCCTAAGATAAGCAAATCAAACAGCTGGGAGTTTGCACTGCAGCAACCATGGCTTTAGTGAGTATGGAAAGACAGAGAGACGGCTGTAATAACAAATATGACTATATGTACACACCTTTGTTTAAAAAAAAACAACGATCTGATGAAGTGTTGAAGTGGAACTTATTATGAGATGCAGTGTTTGCAAACTGCACTATGTGAGCAAGAGATTGATTTGCTCCAGCGAGTCGAACATGGAACACTACAGCAGACTGGGAAGTCAACACGCTGTCCTGAAAGTGATATTGTTAAAATGCTGCTTGTTGATAGTTCTGCATATTTTGAGTTGGACCTCTGTCTAAAATAACAGCATCGGAAACCTTTTGTTGCTCTGGTTGGTACTTCATGAAAGATAAAAGAAAAATGAGGGTTTTTTTCTTCTTTCTTTTAAAGAAAAGAAAATTGGCACAGGCTGATCTGCTGCTCGCTGCTGGCAGAAACAGTTTTCACAAATCCTAATAGGTACGAGGATATCACACAGATCTATTTGGGACAACGGTGCCTGCCGAGCCTGCTGCCCAGGCACTTAAATCCAAGCTTCCCCAGTGAATCTCGGATTCCAAGTTGGCTGGCAAAAAAACAAAACAAAAAATACAACAACAACGTGTTTTTACAGAGAATTCCATCTGTATTATGTACAATGGACAAACAATAGTGATGTACTGCAAAAGTTCTTATTCTGGTCTCGGCTACCTCTCTGTCTGGGTTTAAGCATTAAGAGCCAGAACTGGGTCAAATTTCTCAATGCGATTTTTCTTCATTCTCCTCTTTCTCGGTAAGATGGCCTTTTGGTGTCTTCCTTAAGACCACTAATTGGGTGATTCTGTTGAGTTGGTCAGGTATAATCTGATAGGATTAGAGGCTGCACTCTTTAAATAGAGTTGCACAGCCAGGGATTAGATAATCACAGGCGGTCGCACTTAAGAGTAACAGATTTTCATCTATATGATGTGGGAAGAAGACACAGAAGGTGTTGCTACGGTGGGGAGACATACATATGCTACCGTGCTTATTATATGGTGAAGATAACAGTGGGATCATCACAGAATTGCTCAGGATGTAGCACCAATTTGATGTCATACTTTTATTTATGTATGCGAATGGGTGTACTTCCTGTTAACACAACATTTGCAACGACTTCTACTTTACAGAAATGTCGTTTTCTCAAAGGCGACGCCTTGTGACGGCAGCAAGCATGAGATACAGGTAGCAACACTCTCGGCTGATGACGCCTCAACCTTTTTCACAAAATGGCTCCATCATAAACGCATAAAAACAATCAAACCTCTCCCGATTGCTTTTAGTCATTTAGAAATCAATAATCCAGCTGAAGATATTGGGCAAAACGAGCGTGTCATCACAAATCAAGCTTGAAATGTGAAAGCAAAAGGAAGGTGGTTGATATAAAATCAAAAGACAAATGTTTAAAACAAATGTTTGCTATATTTTTAATCAGGTTTCACCTGAAGGAAGTACCTATGGTTGACATCTAGTGATCCATTCTGTCTCAATGAACTGTAGAGCGATACGTCCAACAAGTCCTGGCCAGCTCGTTGCATGGACCATCTGTAATCACTACATTACACGCAAAAAGGCTGGTTTATTCTTGCATCTCACTGCCTCACTTGTAGAGTCATGGTTATAATAGTGGTGGGTTTACTTTAACCCATCTCATCACCTCAGTCAAAAAGATCGCCAAATCAAACCTTATAGGGTTTTATGAAAGGCGTTTGGCATTAATGTTTATTTTTTTAGTAAAATAGACATATTTTACTGACAGAACATCTTTAAACTAAAAGCCAAATCTAGAAAGATGCACGAGCTGAACCCCAGTTTAAAGGACAAACAAGAAGAAGAAGAAAATGCTGTGCTGAAAGGATGTTAGTTACACCTGGTTCCTGCTATGTCCATCTTGAATCAAGTCTTTTGAGCTGGAAAACTTGAAACCTGAGGAGGAGAACAATGCATATGCTAACCTCAACCCAGAAAAAGATCAACTAAGCCAGACTTCTGTCATATCTAAAGAAACTTGGTTGGCAGTGGGAATCACATTAGAAAGGCCACATTAGACTAATATGCTGACGCAGGCTGATCTCTACAAACGCTATCTTTACAAGTAACATGTTTATTTTATGATCTTGCAATGGTAAGAAAATAATATATTTTTGCTGTAGTTCACTTTGTTCCATGATGCAGATCCATCTGCAATCTAACTAATTAAAGTGAAAAATCTTAAGAATGCCATAAAATCAGACATACCAAACAATTCAAGCCTGTCTTGGCTGATAGTAAAACACTATACAGTCTACTCCCAAATATTCATTTAGAAGGGCATGATAGGATTAAAAATGAGTATTGCCTGACCTTAAATGAATCTATAGATTCGACTTCAGCATTTCCCTAAATACTGGAAGCTGAATTCATTAGTTTAGTTCGCTTCGTCTTCTTAGTACTGGAGGTGTGAGAGGTAGACACGAGTGGGACTCGCCCTTCTCCCCTCAACTATCTGGATGCAATGTAGGAAGAAGGCACTGAGGACATGAGAATAGCTGAAGGGAGGGTTGGTTGAAGGGGTTAGAGGGGGGTGGGAGGGGTTCCTCGCAAAACATCAAGAGTGTTGCTGCTGAAAGCGGAGGTGGATGTTGATGCAGTTAGGTTGAGTTTATTGTGATGGAGGGAAGATGATGAGGGGTGGGGGGACTTCAGATCCTCCGGTCTTTGGTCTCCTTCCTCCCTAGTTGACTACAAGCCCCCCAAGCAACAGACGGACAGAGAGGGGCAGGTGTGAACTGAGGTGAGCAGCAGACTGCAGCCCAGGAAACACAGTCAGGAGGCATTGTCCCAGATGAAGTACAACACATCAAGTGTTTCTACTGTTCACCAGGCTAATCAAACTGGGTTTAGCTAAACAATACTATACAATGGTTTATCTCACTCCAAACACACCACCTGCATCTTGTTTTCCTGCCTTCATTACCCACAGTGGCGCAACCTAACAAGTCTAATTCAGAAGATTCCTTGACTCTGAGGTCTAAAATTGAAACAATCTATAAAGTTCTTCAGATTTCTTGTGTTTCTTACTTCAAACTGATGCATTTGGCTAAAGATGCAAAGTTCAAGCATGATTTTACACACCCTATGCACAGAATCATTTTATGCTAAGAATTATGCAATATAAGGACATATTGCATAAGTTTGAGAGCGAAAACAATTACATGAATCTGTTGTTACCACAACTACCACATGTATGTATTACTCACAGTCTTGACAGCAATTTTTCTGTTTTGTTGTCTGTGCACTACAATCAGCAATCAGACAGGCGTAAGAAAGGGATCCCTGAACACAAAGAAGAAAGTCCTTTCTTGTACTTTTACAGGAAGTATCCCCAGGAACGCTGTACATGATGGACACTGACTGCAACCTGCGCTTGCATTCCCGGATTCCTCCTGCTTGCTGCTGAACTGTGTCTCTGATACACGTGTTTATTTTGGGTGAGCGCTGTAGCCCCTGGGCGAACATCCTCCTCCTCCTTCTCCTCCTCACCTCTGTACTCAGTGACCCCGCAGCCTGCTTGACCCCACAAGAGTGCCTCCAGTTGCTACTTCCCCCAAGACCTGGTTCTCTGCACCTCGACTGGAGGTGCAGAGAAATGTCAGATAAAAACAAAAAAATTATTAAGGGTTTTTTTTTCTGCTGGTGGTAAAAACACATGGTCACCTGGTTCTTTTAAAGAAGGATAACTTTTGGGCAAAGAAAGGAAAACCCCAAAATACCCCAAGTTCCCCATGAAATTAATCTAACCTTATAGATGGACGTGTTTTTTTGCTTTTCCCAAAGCAAAAAGAAAAAAATATATATACATCAGTTTTGCTCTTATAGCACAATCATGTAGTTTGCCACAAAACTATTCTTTTGAGAAATGCCGCTTTATATTGTCTTGAAATTGGTTGCTGGGAATCCAAGAAAACGCTTTTCCAACCAGAAAATGTATCACGCATATGCTCTACCTGGCAGCAATAATCACAACACTCTTTGGTGTGTAAGTTGTTACCAAGAGAAGTAGACAGCATAACAGTATTTATGTTTAATATTGTGCCAACAGACTGCTAGACTTTGATGGCTCCTTGGTTGATTTGTATTTTTGCAGTTTTGCTCCTTTCGTACCCACGATTTGGTGAAACCATTGTAAAATGTTAATTTGATCTTATCTGTGTTTTATGTTACAAAAACTGCGTTTTGCATCGACTGTGCACTCACACCAAGGGAATGTATCTACGGCTTTAAAAAATGAACGCTGTTACATAAAATTCTTAAGGGAGAATTTGGGATGGTTTTAATCAGCAGGTGAAAGCTTCACATAAGCTTTACAAAAGAACAAAACAGAATGAGAATTTTTTTCACAGTCTTGTAGCGATGTACGCCAAATTCTTGTACTAAATAATGTAGTTTTGTGCTATATTCCTAAATGAAGATAAAAAGAAACCCAGCTATTTATCTTTTATATGCTCCATAATTTTTTGACAGGATACGCTCCAAATTTCTATCTATATGTATCTTCAGCTCCCCCATCCATGCACACACAACTCACTAAAACACACAGTGGCAAGGTTAGGCTGACATCAGTGGCTAACGATCAGTTCCTGAATGATTAGCTGTAGTAGCCTGGAGACATTTCCAGCTTGTTTCCCTAAGTTAGTCAGACATGCAACATCACTGGCCTTCAGTCAGAACCCCCCCCGCCCCCCCACTACCCCCGATTCTCTTTGATTCGGCACAATTAAGAGAGTAAGCAGTAATAAATGAAAAGCTTAAGTATATATAGCGAATTTGAGGCAGTTGGGATAAATGAGGTGAAATAGGGAAGGAGAGAAGTTTGTTGTGTTTCAAGTTGTTTTTATAGTAAAATGGAGTCAGATCAATAGGTCTTTGCGGGAGATCGGGCTGCACTGTTTGTGTCTTTGTGGTTGAACGTGTCCGTTTGAGGGGGGAGGTTATATGGCAGGAAGGTATTTGCATCAAAGTGAAACCAAAGTTGGAATGACAGATTCTTTTCAACGTGTAATCCTGGACTTCCTCTTTTTTTTTTATTTCACCCTTTCACCTCCCACTCCCCCCCATTTTTCATTTCAAGTTATTAATATCAACTTCAGTCACACTTCTGCTCCGTCAGGTCTCCAGAATTGCTTATCAAAACTGTAATTTCACAAGATGTCCTGCAGTTTTCTTCTAAAAATATTAGTTTTTTTTTTCCTTTTCTGAGAATCTGAAAAAAAGCAAACATGTGTGGGCCTTCAGAGGGTGTTAATAAACTGGAACAGAATGCTAAAAAGGAGCCTCTCTGCTTAGGAAACAGATCACCCAACCCCCACTCACCCTTAATGCCCTCTGGGCTGCTGTGAGTTTGGATTAAGTTTGGGTGCCATGTTCCCCTCCCTGCCGAGCCTTGCGAGGGCGCACACACAGACACCTACATGCTAAAGTTTGTGCATGATCTTGGCCCGTCGCACCTAAGCAAGGCAGTCAACAAAGCCATCTTGTCTCAACAGAAGAGGAAGAAAGAGCCCAGAGATAAGAAAAGGAGTGGGGGTTTTTCACACAATCAGGCGTGACAGAAGACGTGATGTTTTGTTTGTATACAGCAAAGTATTGTGTCTGTATGAGTGTGACGAACTTCATCACGCTATAATACAGAGAAAAGCATTGATGAATGATGTTAAGTGATTTGAAAAGATAAAGGATTATTTAAAAGTGTTAATAATCCAAAGCTAACAAAGTTTTATCTTTAATTTCTGTTTTACTGCCAACTATTTAAGGCACGAGTGTGTGTGTGCGGTGGGTGCCGGCTGTACGTGTGCAAAGCAGCAGATCAATAATGGTAGTCCAACACGGTGACATCTGGGCTGGACAAAGGGGCAGTTCCTTCCCCTTCCCTCTCTCTCTCTCTCTCTCTCTCTCTTCTCCTTCTCTCAATCCCCGATTGCAGCCACGTGTTTCTCCAGGGCTATTTCTCCCAGCTAATCTTATTTCTCCCCTTTAATCCTGCGGCAAGCACAGCAACAATGCCAAGCGAGGGTTCACAGAAACAGGCCCAAATCTATTAACCGTGATCACCGCGTGTCATACTCCAAACCTGACGAGCGCCCCACTAATGAATCCAGTCCTTTCAGCTTTCGGTTTCATTGGCTCATCAATAAAACGGAAAAACAACACGAGGGACAAAGATGGAAACTGCAGCAAACACGGCTGACCCGAAGTGAAACTCTGTTCAATTGATTGAATTTCTGACCGTATGAAAAAAAAATTAACTAATTTGCTGGGTTAATGCTGCAAAGACTATAGGTTACATATTTTTATGAGTGGGAAGTGATATTTTAGTTTCCAAGCAATGACTGGCTGTTTTGTTGTAATGGTAATTTTTTTCCACATATAAGTTACTTATTAGTTTGTATTGTGAAAGCATGGGAAAAAATGACAATGACTTATTTCAGCCAGCTGACTCACAGTGCACAGCACAGCTCTGGACACTGACATTTGTGGTGGTGAATCGTAGGAATTTGTGAAAGCTTTCTATACTGTAATGTTGCTAACTGGTTCAGATCTATGCAACATTTTTAAAGGTATTAGGTTTGGCTCAATCTTCTAAAAGATTTAAAACAATCTGCTGCATAACTTATTCTTCTGACAACCTTCTTGAAGTAAATAATGTTGTGATAAACAATAGTGGCAGGATTTTATCATATCGCTTATCATTTATCACGATAAATTTCTAATCTTGACAAGATTTTTGATTTATTGTCATCATGTCATTTAAAGAAAAAGCTCAACTGTATGTATTGTCAGAATAGTTATTATTCTGACAATACATGATACAATGATACAAGTGACAATAAGTTCTTATTGTCTCTTGTATCATTTATCGCAATAGCAACACAAAATATCACGATAATACTCCATATCACCCATCCCTAATACACAGAATTGAACTTAAAAGAAATGTATCTTAAAAACCATTAATACTTGTGTAGCGATCCAAATAATGGGTTTTCTTTCCTTCTTTTAGCCTTATTATTAGACATTATTTACTTTAAAACCAGAGACATTGGTTTTTTGGTTTGGTTGAAAACCTAACCCAGCATGCTTGGACAAACCTCTGACCCAGCCCAATCGGATTAAATCAGCCTATGATTAGAGATCAAACACTAACCCATATTTGACCCATGACCAGGTTAGAAAGTAACTCCAGTTAGTTTGTTTTGAACAAGTTATGAAATGATGGAGCTCTAAAGTAAACTAGACATTTTAACTACCGCCCGTTACAGGTTAACATCTTATTTAGTAGTACAACAAATAGAAATATGTGCAAAATTTGCATGCATAGTTATTTTGTGGTAATTACTTTAGTTTACTAAAATTTCTCAAGTTCATATCGTCTACTCCTACTCAAGATATAGGGAATTTGTAGGCATTCTCAAGATGACTCATGTGAAACTTTGTTGTCAGTAATTCATTGGTGTAACTGAAGCTACTTGTGTTTCAAATGATTTCAAATCATTAAGGTTGGTAGTTTTGCAGTTTTGTAGGGCAAATGTTCACTTACTACCAATAAGATTGTGGATTGTTTTCAAAGACACACTGTTCTCTCCAATCACTGTGACTAATGTCAGGACCTGTCCTCTGCGTTATCAATAACCCTGAAACAAAACAGGAAATTTGAATAGGATCAACTGTAGGCATATAAATAATATGCACATTGTGTCACTGTTTTTTCTGTGGGTAGTTTCTTGAATTTCACAGGGGGGTTTCCACCACAACAGCAATGAACTGAAGAAAAAAAAAAGTCAGCCTTTGTCATAACAACAACATTGGCGATAAGAATATTTCCTGATATCAATTGCGTTTCAAGAAAGAACAGCAACAACTCTATGCGAGAGCACAACAAAGGCTAAAACGGCCTTTTACCTAAATCCCTGTGACTGCAGATTCCCCCCGCCCACCAACTCTACCCCCATTGACCTCTGTCCTATCTTAATCCTCTGATTGCCACATCATATTCTTGGCACTAATTTAGACAACTATCAGACTTCACGTCCCAGGGCCCGGACAGTCTCAGCTTGGCTCGTATCAATCCACATGGATGCAGTGGGTGCAGGTGTGACCCAAATACAGGGATTAAATACCCCACCAGTTTCCAAAACTTTTTAGCAACAAAATGCATGGTAGTCTAAAAAAAAAAAAAAAATCTACAGAAGTGCTGTCCCCCTCGAATCCAAATTCCCTCTCATTATCCAAGGTTGGTAAGCAATACGCTTCCCACGGAGGGCTCATTTATAATTTAATCCAGGAGCGTGGTGTTTCAAGGCTAACCCAGAGAGATTGCCCTTTCAGAGTGAAAACCCCCACCATGCAGCAAGGGGAATCAATGCCATCAACCAATGCCAGAACAGGCATGAGACTCTGGATAGAAATGACAGAAATGTCTGGACCATCAGCGAAGAGATAGTCGCTTTTTTTTAATAGTTTATTTTCATGCTTTGTTTCATCGGAACAAAAAGGAAACAGCTGCTAAAATAGGTTCTCGCACTTGCCATTTCCTGCTTCTGTTCCTAATCCAACCTCAATATGCCACACAAAGTTATTTAAGCCTTTGAACGCAGATACACTTTTCGCGTTCAGGCAGAAAGGACTGATACAACCTCAAGCATAACAAGGCAGAGACAAGATGGAGAATGCTAGAGCAACATCGACTGTACCTGGTAGGGAATAACGTGACTCGATGTCTACACTTTTTCTCACATCCATCAAGTCAAAACTTCTTGCGATCGAATGTTTACAATGAAACTAGCCAGCTCTGGAATCTCTTAGGAAATTCCTCTTACTCATTTTGCGCTTTTCAAGTTTTGTTTGTTTTATACCCAACATGATTTGGGTACAGCAGGGATCCCCTTCGTACTTCGACTCAATTCGTGGGGAAGTGTTCCATCTGCTTTAACAGATGATGATTTATAGGTAACTTGCTATATATTCTCATAGTTTACTTTGAGATAGTATCCTGATGAGAGACTGATGAATTTCGTATACCAACAGTAGGTTGTTCAGAGTTATTCTGGTTTGATCAGGGGTCAAAATCTCGTATGTGCCACCTGGCCCAGAGAAGAAGCAAAACCACAATTTTCAGGAAAAGGACGAATGAAAATATTGCACCACAAATGTATTTTTATCATTTAATGAGCATGTAATTTGCAGAATTCAATTAAACAGTAAATAACAAAAGAAATTGACTATTATGCAATGATTATGTACTGTACATTAGTAGGAAATTATTTGTTTAAGGGCACAAACTAAAAGTACTGGAAACTGGCCAGGGAGGGACTTGATTTAGAGCCAATTGTTTATATTCCAAAGAAAATGAACAAGTCTCCAAGGATTTCCACTAAAGCCACTAATATTGCTCAAGAGTAAAAAAAAAAACAAAAACAAAAAAACAGGGAAAGAAACATCAAACTGTTGTGTTCAGATCCACCCCATGCTAGGTTTGTGGCTTTTTTCATCTGTCCAAAGAGTACAATGAGACTGAAGCACAATAATGGCTCTGCTCATGGTCACAAACCAAGAATAGGGAAACCTTTGGCTTTGGATTCATGTGGTACAATAAAGGGTTTATTTTTAGATTTTTATTTTTAATGGCTTTGATTTTGCATGGAGGATAGGGGATAGCTTGTCGTTAACCTCTAGGTAAGTCCATTAGCATGTTAGACTTTGTAATATCAGTTGCGACAAACCCACATATTCCTGACTAGGGTTGGGCATTTATCGTATTGTTTATTATTTATCGTGATACATTTCTAGTGATAACAATTTTGATTTATCATCATGATAAATTCTGATTAAATCAAAATTAATATGTCTGTATTTTTGGGATTGTTAGTCTTACTACTTGTTCAATGAGAGAATTAGTACTATAATAAGTAGTAATACATTTGAAAATATGATTAAAAGCAGATTGCGTGTGCATCTTAGTGATACGTAGCACACTTCTTTAAGACTGGTGTCCTACAGTAGCGTATTTCATATGGGTGTGTTGCTGTGCCATGCAGTCACAGTCATACAGATATCTAAAAGAGAACTAATAAATATTTATTATTGTCATTTTTATTGTTATCACAATTGTACCGCAAAATATCACGATGAAACTTCAAGTTTATATCTCCCACACCTATTCCTGACAATAGAAAACATTCACTACCAGTCAGGTGTTACAGCTGGTTGCCATGGAGATTGAGCACAAACTGATGGATGAACATTATTGCTGACCAAGGAGTTGCACTGACTTTTAGGCAATAAAATGTGTTACTTTAAGCTTCCCCCCCCCCGCCCACTCCCAAAACAGAAACACAACACAGCAGAAATCTTAATGTTAGGGTGGGACATATTAGGCGATCACAAGTAATAACAAGCTTTTTACATTACACACTGTAATTTGAGCCTTTCGTTGATGATAACTCGAATAAGGGCTTACGAGTAACACGAAATGCTGCTGAAATAACAGCTCACGCATAATAAAAGCGCAAGTCAAAGGAGAAGAAAAAACCAGCACACCACTAAATCCCGATATGAGTAGGTAAAGGTAAATGACTAAGTCCATGGTGAAAAGGCACAGGGCAGTAATGAGTAATGAAAACAGCCGTGTTAGTGCTGCCATTCAGTCGAGGGCCTGGTGCTGTGGAATGTGAGGCACCATTCATTCACATGGGTTAAAAATGCATTTCTGCCACCACAAAGCCCTGCCTTGTCCTCATTGTTTCTCGCCACACCAAGAAAACACTTCCACATTCTGGAAGGACAAGAGAAAAGAAAAAAAAATGGAATTGCTAATTTTACACCCACATGTATGGGAACACAAAAAAAGAAGAAGAAAAAAAAAGAGGCAAACAAGTGAAGCAAATCTTTGGAGGAGATAAAGAGTCGTGTTAGAGTAGAAAGTTTGATCACGATAAGCACGTGGATGAAGAAACAAGCACACAAGCACCACACAGAAGACAAACACTGCTATTGACAAAAGCCCAAATGTATGCAGCGGTTCTCCAGTGTATGACAGACAATGGCAGAAGGCGACCAGATAGAGAGAAAAGAAGCAGAAAAGAAAGTGAGCTGCACTCGAAGCATGTACGTTTTTCTCTTCTTTTTTTCTTTTTTTTTCCAATTTACATCTTATTGATCTTATGCTGTGCAAAAGCAGGAACATGAATCACATCTGGATTAGGAAACCTGAAAAACAAGACACTATTACGCATAGGTCAGGTTCCTCTTTTGATGCACTTTACAATGCCCAGCGAGTGGCTCAAAGCGTTTCCATTCACCAAAAAAAAACAACAAAAAACTACTTGTGTCATTTATGGTGTCAATGGAGAGCAATAGTAGGTGGTGGCTGTAACATAAACAGGTATCACAACTTTGAAGCCAATCAACAGGTTTCACAAAGGACTTCCGCAGTCCAAGAGGATTGCATTATTATAATCAGATATCAACATTTTTACATAGACGTGCGTTCTATCTCATGTCCTAGGCTATTTGCATAAAGGCAGCCTCAAATTCATCAACATAAAAGGGAAACATGCCAGAGTGTAACAAATTGTCCACATTCACCTTTTTCAGAAAAAAAAAAGACTTCACTCAAAACCAACTTTTTTTCACTCTTACCCAAAACATTCGCAACTGAACGACTTCATCTTTACATCCAACCAGCCCTTCTGTCCAGCTTGATGATTATTTTTGAACAAGCTTGTTATGTTACACTTAGAAGATGCTGTATAAAACCACAGAGTGAGCACTTTGTCAGGCTGAAGAAGAAACGTTTAACATAATGTCTGCAAACTGACAAGGGGGGAGACAATGTAATCCTGTCTGCAAAACAACGTGCTGTCTCTTCTCCCTCCCTCCCTCTGCTATCTGTTTCTTTCTCTTTCTAACTACGAGTTAGTGTGACATCACAGCAAAGGGGGAAAAAATATGTTGGGTTGGGTGCATCCATGACAGTATTGTTTATAAAGTAAATCTCAAAAGGAGGATGAAAAAAAGAGAAAAACGCTATCAAGTAGTGAAAAGTTGCAGCTGATGATCTCACACACGCCGTCAGTTTGAGACAGATAATAACTGGAATACAAACGGCCAACACACAGCCCTATTATCACACTGCTCTACAGCTGTGTATGTTGGTGTGTGAATGTGTGTGTGTGTGTAAAGTCAGCTACTACAAGCTACTGTTGGAAGTTAAAAGCCCAGTACCGACTGATAAGGCGTTTCCTTGTTTTTATTTTCATGAAAGCGCAAAAAAGAAGTTGCGGGCACACACACACACACACACACACACACACACATACATATTCTGTGCGTTCTTTCTCCACTGGCCGTCTCTTGTGGTAAACACTGTAGTCAGTTCCTAATGGAGGAACACTACAAAGGCAATGCCCAAAATGTTTCAACAAGAACATTTTGTTTGCTCTACTTGGTTTCTTGTGACTTTTGTTGTGAATTCATCCTCTTTGTTTCTTCGTAGCCTATTTATTGATATGACAAGGTTTTTACAAAGTTTAAAAAAATTTTTTTTAAAAACCTACTAAGATTATTTAACTATGCCTTTCCGTTTAGCGAGATACCAGAAAAAGTGGCGACCAGATTTCTCTGGTTGTATGGGCCGTATAGCAACGCAGTCCTTCGCCTCCCCTCCCCTTCTCACTGCAATGATTAATTAATAATTTATTTTAAAGCTTTTTACACAGCTTCCCCAAGCTGGCCTAAGACTGGCACGGACTGATTCGTGGACATACCGAGGTTTAAAAAGAAGGGAAAAAAATCCAAACCACAAAAAACTGAATGTGTCAGAGTGAGTCGAGTTTGAAGTATGGATTAAGACTACACTGCCCCTCCCCCACCTGTTGCTAGGCACTGCCGGTCAGCTAGCTGAGGCTTCGACAAGTTTTTTTTTTTTTTTTTTATTCTTCAATTTGTACATTGTTCCAGAGGGAGAGAAAAAAATGACACCACCTATCACTCTTAAAGAGACAACTTAGCACTGGAATTCCCAGCACTTTTATATTTGGTTCACTGAAAATATATTTTTTTCTTAAAGTGTCATTTTGTGTTTTACTGGCTATTTTTCTCCCAACTCCTCATTTAGTATCATGATACTGTGTTATTTTTATCACGACAACCTCATATCAGCCCATGTCCACATTCCAATGATTATCAGTTAAGGACTCCAGATGTTTACAGCTGTGTTCTGTTGCTTTATGACATTACAAACTCATACTTTGACATCCCTCTAAGGTAAAACTATTTATGGTTACTGACTTTTTTCCCACTAGAACAAGGAGAAAATAATCTTATCAGTGGAAAAACTCCCTTGAAAAACCTTTATCTCTAGTAAAGCAACTAACATTTTTGTTACTTTATTTCATTTTTCTTTTTTTGTTTTACTATTCGTGTTTGCTTAACTTTATGAAAATGTTTAACTTCGTGAAAAGAATCCATTCTGCACAAAAGGTTGCACAACGCCACCCTGAAAACAGCCAGCAATAATAAACATACACAGCCACTTCCTTACCAGTTAAAGCAGCACTCGGCTAAAAAAAACCTCGCATGAAAAAACAAACCGGTGCAGTTCTCCAAAACCAAAACTGTACACAGCCTCAGAAGTGAAGATCCAGTAGAGATACACGAACACAGATATAGGGAGTCCACTGTATTTTGCACACTGACAGCAACAAAAAGAGGAGAGAAAACCCGAACGAAGTTTGTCAAAAAAAAAAAAAAAAAAAAATCGGGACAAGAAATTGTGATCTCTGGTGAATTCCTATCTCCCGGTGCAGTAGAAGAGCACAGGTTCTTCTCTGTCACTCTCCTCTTTCTGTTTCTCTCTCTCTGTGTTTCTCGTCTCCTATCGTTTCCCCATGCTGCCTTCAGGGGTTGTCGGAAATGTCATAGCTCAGGAACAAACCGACGAACAAAACAAAATAAAAGCCTACAATGCGTTTGTTAAACACCTGTAGGATATTAAGCGAATTAATAATTATTTTTTAAAGTCTTTATTTAAACCAGAATCCCTAATTGTTATAAAACATATATGTAAAAAACCGTTTCCCTTTGAAAAAATAAGACCACGCTATATCTATGCTTTTCTAGTTCAGGCAGGCACAACAAAACGTTTATCTGTTCACTTCTCAAACAAATCTAGCAGTTGTATATTTATCTCAAACTAAGGATGGAAAGGAACTAAAACTTGAAATAGCTCTGTTTCCGATGAAGTGATGGAATAGTGAAGTTTCAGGGAGTACCTGAACCCACCGCGAATGGAAATATGCCCAGTGTGTGTATGTGTGAAACGCTGAGAACAAGACCGAGGGCGAAAAAAATAAATAAATAAAACGCGAGAGAAGGAGACAAAGTTTGTCCTCCTGGTGTTAGACCTTGTCACCACACCCCACGCAGTCCACCAGCTCGGAGCAACGCGAGTTCCTCTCTATCTGTCCTCTTCCTCTATCTCTCTTTGTTGTTTCACTCATGTCTCCTGCGCTTCCTCCTCGAGAGGAGGATCAGCTGGCGCGTGCGAGTGTGCGTGCGCGTCTGTGTAATTATAAAGTGTCCAGAGAAGAAGAGGTTTCGACGCTGGACATTTGTCTCCCAGGCAGCTCGCGCTCCATCCCCCGTTCCCTGCGTGCTTAAAACAAACCACGCCAGACCGAGTGAAATGGAATTTTGGGTAAATAGGTACGGCGACAACGTCTGTGACCGACCGGGACTTGTGCATACAAAAAGAAACATGCACGCACCTGTAGGCGTGTGTGTGTGTGTGTGTGTGTGTGTGTGTGTGTGTGTGTGTGTGTGTGTGTGTGTGTGTGTGTGTGTGTGTGTCAAAACGCTTAGCAAACATTCGCGCGGGCACAGATCGCCTCAACCTGCGCGTGGGCGCTATCATCACCATCATCATCATCATCATCATTTATCAATAAGGGGGAAAAGTTAGAACATCAAGCTCACGTGCACGCGCACACGATCATCCCTCACTTCCACATGTTTCCGCAACCCCCACCCCACCCCCACCCGCACCCTCAACCTCCTCCCTCCACCACCTTCAACACCTACACCACCATCACATCTCGACGTGCACGCGCACGACTACGCACGCACTCACCCGCGTGCAAGCGCAGAGATTGAAAGAAGAAGAAATGCGACACACCAAAGAGCTTCCAGCGGTTTCAGATCCTCATATTGGCAAGTCAAAGAAAAGCGACTACTGGCACCTGTGCCCCGTTCAGTGGCAGTTGTGCCACGTCTATTATGTAGGACACGACTTCCTAATATGGATATACCCCCCACACCCCTCCTCCTTTACCCCTCCCCAACGTCCACCTCTCCCCCTGTATGCCTGCTGCTGAGTGAATAAAATAATCGCTTTAAAAAAAAAAAAGAAGAACAGTTCTCCCCTCCTCTTGGGTGATTCCTATCTTTTTTTGTGCACCATTTATAGCTCTGTAGGTATATCTGTGTTTGAGGGGATTACAGAGTGTTTACCAAAAAGAGAAGAAAAAAAAAAACACTAACATGAGCTGGTGGAAAGTTTGCTTTACCACAAGGTTTCTCAAAGAAGCTTCAATTCCAACTTTATCCTGACTTTAAAAAGCTTGATTTAATTTATTAAGCATTAATATTGAAGTTAAAAACAAACTCAATAAAGTATGCATAAAACTTGGGGGGGGAATCTACACACGGATACCATATATATATATATATATATATATATATATATATATATATATATATATATATATAACACTTCTAGCTGTAACCTATTTATACATCAAGATCAAACTGTCGCCTTCCACACACACACACACACACACACACACACATACATACACACAGTCTATTGAGGAGGGAAGGGGAAAAAAAAACACTTCACTGAACTCCGTGCGTGGATCAAAGACGAGGAAAAAGTAAGGTCGGTCTTACCTGCTTTATTCACGAGAGAATTCCAGGGTGACTTCAAGAAGCAGAGACAATCCTAAAGGTGAAAGCATGCTCTTTGCAGTGTATGCTGAAGTGCATGATTGAGTAGGTCGAGTCCATTCCGTCCCCGTAGGGGTGGGAATAAGAGAAGGGAAGCTTCTCCGCATTACATTTTCACATCGGCTGTTGTGTTACGCTCGCGCGGTAAATAAACAAGCAGAAGCGCCGCACGTCAGAAGACGTCACGCGCTACTGTAGATTCGGCCGGTTTTGAGCTCGCGGGAGAACTCTTGACGATTTCCTGACGCCCCCTTGCACGAGCTCGATGGCTGCTCCCGCATTAAATGGAACTATCTGCTATTGTCTCATCAGCGAAAAGTTGTTGATACCGCTGGGGAGACTCTGAAAAGTGGCCCAAAACGACGCGACTCTGCCAGTATACCGATATATTGATGGGGTTAGCGGATTTATGAAACGTGCTGCACAATTACATGTAGAAAATACACTGGGAGTCATTTAATACACCCCTTTGTCAATCGAGAGACATTATTTTTGACAGCGCGTGAGCACCCGAAGTGCCTATTTGGGCCAAACAATAACGAACTTTTTTCAGCAAAATTCAAAGTAATTCTATCCTTTATCAAATGTCTTTACACATGGGCAAATAAAACAGTAATGAGGACAGGATGCCTTAGTTACAAGCGAACTTTGCGACTGCGTAGCAGTTCAAAGTCCTCCGAAGCCATGTTGACATGTGCACTAGTCGTAAACACATACTATTAAATTGGAATCAAAATGAAAAAAAAACTACATTTATTTCAGTAATTAAATTAAAAAAGTGAGACTTATGTATTAATTACACACAGAGTGATAACATTACAAGCTCTTAATTTTAAGACTACTTTACAGTTAATAAAAACACACAAATCTGAATAGATTTTTGATTAATTTAGAATAAATTGAATATCAATTAAATTGAATACCAGAATTAGGATTTGTAACACAGAAAGAATCATGTGGCGTTGTATGTAACCATAACAACAGTAAGTTGAGTGGAAGAAAAAAGTGTGGAAAAAAAAAGATGCACAGGCAACAAGAGTTACCCGTTTCAGAGGTTATAAGAGTTCATATTTTCTTGAAAACTGAAATTTGACTTTTTTTTATTACTGGAAAGTCACAACAATAAATAAATAAATGATTGACTTCTTTTTTAATTAAGTCCTTAAAATAAGTTAACTTTTGATGATATCAAATGTTTTGAGATACACCTGCATGTGTGTATAACTTCTGTATTTATTAACATTTCCTTTCAGGTCTGCTGGGCACTTCAAGAAGTTGCAGAGTTTGCAAATACCTTAGAATATCCCTGTTCAAAACAAAAACTTCTTTTAGGAAGTCAATGGATTTCCATGTTGCTTGTGCACTTTGTCTCCCACATTTTTTCCTCTCAGTCAACTTTTCCATGAATAAGCCTAAATAAAGCCCTCTGCCAGCTTCTCTAATAATGACCTTTTGTGGCTTTCCCTCTTTGTAACTGTCAGAGAAAATTCTGCTTCACCAATGTCATGTTTTCTTTTGTTTGTTTTTATGACTTAAAGCAACTAAATATGACAAAGTGGAAAAGTGTGTCCTGTTGTATGCCTGTTTAAAATGTCTGCTGTTACACAAATGTTTGAGCAGTGTTGCTAGCTCACTAAAACATTTGAAACTCATGAGTATAGATTAATTCTATGCGGATATACACACGTGCTGTAAATTTTCACTTGTACAGTACAAAAAAAAAACAATTTTTATCCCCTCTAGCCAAATAATTTGCCAAAACCTTGTCATTATACAAGGAAATCACAGCTGTCTATCTTATTAAGAATTGAAAATAAGCCAAATTTAGTCCTTTTGGCCTTAGTTGATAACATTTTTGTTTTCGTCCAGCAGGTTCTCAATCCTGTTCCACGTAAGCAAGATGAAATGTCAAGCAGCAAAAAAATGGTAAACAAAAAAAAAAGTCTTCAGATAATGACCGTGACTACCATGACATAAAGATTAACAGCTGCTATAGTTTTGACTGTAAAATAATCAAGCATGCCAGCTTGCTCAAAGCAAAACTTAATCTCACCAATCAGGTCATTTCTGACACGCCCTGAAAAAGTCACCAGACCTTTGTTTATTAAAGCTTCCAATGCAGGACCTGAAAATCAAGAAAAGCTTGAAAAATTAACCTTTTGATTTGATTGTAAACATCCGAGCAAGGGTTTCTGCTTGGTTCTAGTAATACTGATCACGCATATATTCAGATGGCAGCAGTTTTATCATATGGTCAACTGCTCAGATCACATCACCACCCAGTTGTTCGCATATTTTAAGGATTAAACATCCTGATGGTATTCAGATCTATGTGTTGATGAAATGAGCTCCGGCTCTCTGTGCACAAAGTTATGTGTAGTCACCGTCACTCGGCTTTGTTGTTTTGGGTGCTATGTGGAGGTCAGGGTTGTTTGCTCAGCCCGAGAGCTGTGACAAGGAGCTATGCAGCCGACTGCAGATGTACCGGTGACTTAAGACACACGAACGTCTTGTCAGTGCCGGGCCATCAAATTATAGAGGCAGGGATGCTTCTGTGAGTCCACTGTGCCCAGAGCTTGAGAGGGGCTTCCTATGCTTTTACACCCTACACTTACCGTGACCAATGAGAGGAAACACGACATTGCTTCCTTTTCTAGCTGCACTAATAGTCAAATATTCAAATCAGTTCAAAAATACTTTATTAATCCTCGAGGGGAAACTTAGTAGCGTTGTCTGATATGGGTGATGTGGGCACCTGCCGAGGGTGGCATCTCATATAGGGCGGCAATAGCTTCCAAAACCGCATTGGTCATACACATAATTTCATAAATATCTGACTATTGATTCTATTTAGAAATACCTTATATTCAATGAATTTATATTGAATTGTATATTTTTAACTTCATGGTATGCACTATGTTCATGTCTTGCTACGGATGTTTATAGTATTATTCTAAAATTGAGTGTGTCAAATTTAAAATATGTGTCACGGTAGGTGTGTGATGGGGTGAGGGGCATTCACCCTGGGTGATTCTCCCAGGGCACCAAACATGGTAGGATCGCCCCTGGTGAAGCTAAACGTTGTTGTAAGTCATATTATGCCAGTTTTTTCAAAGAGTTGTAGACGCTGTGTTTAGGAAGGATTTCCTGCAGCGTTTTAATATTATAAACGTCAGAGTATATATAATACTCTGACTGAAGACACTCTGTTCTTGTATGTTCATGGTTGTCTATAGATTTCTTGATTTTATGAAGATTCCTTCTTTGAACCATCATCTCCAGAGGTTCCACAGTCATCTCTAGAAGAGAACCAGCTTTCTTTATCAGGTTGTTAAGCCTTTTCAAGTCCCTGGCTGTGATTCTGCTACACCCAACACTCTCTGCAACAGACAAACCTTGAAAACAGTCATCTCCATTGTTGTGTTCACATTCGAGATGAGATGATTGTTCCCACACCATGAGACAAAGCGGTCCACCAGATGTCTGTACTCAGCTTCTTGACCATCTCTGATACATGCAATGACCACAGAGTCATCAGACTATTTCTGGAGATGACAGGAGTCTTTTTTTGTACTGGAAGTCAAAGGTGTACAGAGTGAAAAGAAATGGTGAGAGCACAGACCCCTGTGGTGCTCCTCTGCTGCTGAACACCTGGTGAGACAAAACCCTTCAGCCTTTTACCTACTAACCAGTACTCAAGTCGATGTAGACAGGCTAAGTAGTAATTCTTGTTTCTACTTTAAGTTTTCTTAAATATCATTTACTTTTTATTGTTTTTATTTAAGCATTTGTTTGAAAACAGTTGAATTTGCTGTCCAAATTCAACTGTTAGTCATTAAAGGTCTTATTAGACATTATGAGGTTTCCAATTCCCTTTTAATTTTGAACACAGAATTTAACTAAAAATAGTTACTTATGTGGTAATGCAGGTTATGGGTGCACATTTCCTCATGCTTTTTTGTAACCATGTGATAGATGGAATCTATAACCTAACCCTCTTGTGTTGAATTAACTCGCAGTAGAAATGATTGATATTTGAGCCGCGTTAGCAACACGACCCAAATCGTAGTTTTTATAGCTTAAATCATTGTTTTGTAGGTCTAAAAACATGTAAACCTTTCATTTCTAAATGTAAAAGACCCACACAGAAAGAAGAAGGGAAAAAAAAAAGCTGTCTCCACTGGTATCGGTGCAACATGCATGGAAAGAGATCCACCCCCAAACATTGGTAAGATAAAGACTCACATAGGTGATGTATACAGTAGCAGCCTAAACAGTCTTTCAGTCTGTCCCTATAATGTGTGCGTGAGTCACTGCTCAGATACTTCCTGTTAAAAGAGAGCCATCTTTCAGTCTCCCTTCCTCTCTATTCTTGCTTCGCCTGGTCTGAGGGAATGTCAAGCCAAACACACGCCAAGGTGTCCTTTCCCCCTGCACCCTCCTCCTCTGCCCCCCCACCCCCTCCTCCTGTCTCCTCTGTCTCTGTCTCTTTTTCTCTCTGAACCAGAGCCTCTCTGTCGTTTGCTGAGCGCCCTTCAGCCTGCACCCACTCAGCAATTTAAAACACCTCAGTAAACCCTTGCCTCGAAAAAAAAAAAGGGTAAGGTAGGGTGGCAAGAGAGAGGTGGAGGGGTATGAGGGTGAGGTGGGGAGTTCTCAAAATCTCTACCCATAGTGCTCGTGGTGCATGCAGATAGACAATAGGATGTGGATTTTTATTTTTTTGCATGCATGCTGTTTTTGCATGCATGGCGCACACATGCACGTACCTTAGGGCAGCTCTTATAATAGCTACCCCTGGTATCAACACACACACACAGAAAATGTGCAGTTTTCCAGCCGGTGCTTCTATCTGCCATCTGTATACATGTGTGGTAGCTCACTTTGGTTTACAGTGCCTTGCAGAGCAATCCATACTCCTTGGAATTTATCACATTTTGACATTTTAAATTAGCTCAAGATTTGTCAGGTTCAATGGAAAGTTTAGTTTAGTTTACTTTAGTTTAGAACCCCTTTAGAGTCTTGCAAAAAAGAGACACCACAAAATACCTTAAAACACAAAATAAAAAAAATTTAAAAATGCTAATTAACCACCTCAGCAATTTTAAAAAAGTATTGAAAACAAACAGTAACAATCTTCACTCATATAAATTCACCCATCCAGTCAATTCAATATTATTTCATTATAATTTCCAGATATCTCTTAAGGCTCTCCTTAAAGCGCATGTGAAAAACAGTTTTGAAGTTTTGCTACAGATTCTCAGTTTGACTTAATTCAACTGGACTTTTGACTGGGCAGTTATACGTTTTGAAAATAACCATCTTTGAGCAGGTATTAAACCTATCTTTCATTAAGCCCACATTTTAGTTTTTAAAAATATATTTGTTTATTTGTCTTATGTTATATTCTAATTTTAAATGTCACGTTTTCATTAACTGCAAGTGTAAAATCATCATAATTAACAGACATGAAGTCTCAAACATCCATCTATGTGTAATTAATCTACATAATGGGTTTGACTTGGTGAAAAAGTACCTGAAATAAATGAACTTTTCAGTAATATTCCAATTTATTGAATGGGTCTTTATCCTTTGATCTAAACCCTTCCAATATAGCTCTTATTGTACTTGTTAGTGTTGTTGTCCTCCTTTAAGGTTAACACCCCCCTCAACATTAAGTCTGTTGCATGTTTTCCTCCAGGGTTGCCCTGTATAGCCCTATCAATCAGGGAGCGGGTTCGCCTCAACTCTGATAAATCTCCCTTTTTGAGAAAAAGAACCCTTGCAGGATGGTGCATGGAGTAACTTTGCAACCTGAAAATATTGAGATGGCATTTTCAGGTTGTTGAGTGTTAATATTTTTCCACCACTCACAGTGTGTTTGCACGATGTTAGAAGGAAATCTGTTGAAGTTTGTGGCCAGTAATAAAAAAAAAGTTGAAACGGTGTCGATACGTATCGACACCGTTGAAACGGTGTTGAAACGGTGTCGATACGTATCGGTGGGCTGTTGACCGTAGCATACATGACAAAATGCTAACTACACTCAGGTTCCAGCAAAAGAAGCATCGAAATGATCAGGCCATTCACAGCGTTAGCACCTGGCTAATGTCTGCGTTATCCTGGAGTTATTTTCACTCTGTTTTGTGAGCCACTTTCTTCACTGAAGTTGATCCATCACAGTCTTAAGATGGCACTCCTGCTCTGCGCTAGGATAAGCCGTTATCATCAACCCTCTCCACTGACTGACACCTTCAGCCCCCTTGTGCTCAATTAGCTAGCAGCGCATTAGCGACCGCATCCTAATTGTCAGCTGGCAAAAGGAGCACTAGGGGGAACCCTCAAGGAGATACCTCAGGGAGGTGGGGTGGGGGCAGCGGTGGTGTTGTTGATGGTGTTTGTGGTGAGGTTTGAAGTGAGTGAGAAAGAGAGAGAGAGAGGGGGGGGGGTTCCTTTGTTGCCTCCCCAGCCTATCAGCGCACATCTCCAAGCGGCATTGCCATACAACGTGAAATATTCATGGGGACGTATCACATTCCCTAGTTTGCATTAGACAAATACAGTAACAATAACAGGTTTCTTATTTTGGACTCTGAAGGCACGCCTTGTTCAGTCCTACAGACGATCACGGTTCACATCAAACGTCCTCCGTTGACGTGCGTGAATTTAGCGCAGAATCAGAAAATCATGCAACACTCTTTTAGCTTTTTACAACACATCTTTTCTGCCCCTTCCGTCCCCCCCAGCAGGACGGAAAATATTTCCTGAAAGGCCACTCTTTGAATTTAGGAAGACTCTGTTCTCTTACTTCTTCATTACTGTACTGTAGGAGGAAGTGCTGCTCCCTTCTCTCTCTCTCTCTTTTCTATCTTGTTGACTTGATCTCAAACAGCTTTTTGGATCTCATCTATTTCCTGGTTGCTCTCCTCCCCTCCCTTCCTCTCCCTCTTAGAACATTTCACATCTTTCTCATTTCAAGCCTCCCCCCTCCTCCCATCCGTCTCTCTTTCTCCCTTTTCTCTTATAGTCGACCACCTTTCCCTTCCCAACTTATCAAATTCCATAGGGTGGGGAGGGGAAGTGAGGGTGGATCCACCCACGGGTGATCATTCATTGCTATTTTAACAGAGTTGTTCTCTGCTGGGGCCACAACATCCACCTGCATAAAAAAAGAAAAAAAAAGTAGGAAAAAAATACTCTTGATAAGACACTGATCTGTTTGTATCGCTGGATAAATATCAGGGTTTACAAAATGGCAATTCATCGCAGCACACAAACACTGTCAAACCGTACTTACAATGGCTAATCTGCCAGCAGCAGTGGCAGGGAGGATAAAGATAAAGGCTGACTACTGTTGTTGTTAGTCCTGGGTGTGTGTGCGTGTGTGTGTTTGTGTCAGGCAGGGAGTGGCTACTGAAAAGGCCTCTTATTATTTTTATTATGATCACTGTTCTTAATATTAAGGGAAGGTGACTGATTGAGAAGTCCCAGGTTGTGTTCTGTTGCAAACAAAGTTACGTGCTGGAATAAGAGCAATAATAGCATCATAAGCCCATCTGGAATGAGAAACTGTGGATGGCGTTCTACTGTGATTGAGGCCATTTCCTGTGTGTTCGTATGTGTGTGTGTGTGTGTGTGTGTGTCAGTGTGACAGTGCATTTTAAGCAGCGGCGACTGCAGGAGGCTGCCTGATGGATACAGGATCATACTGCAGAGCTGACATTGTCTTCAGCTCTCCTCCTCCTCTTCCTCCTTCTTCTCCCTCACCCCTCCCCTTCTGTCTGCCTACCTCTCAGCAGAATTATCACTCTAAAAAACACACACACACACACGCACACACATACACACATCAGTCCTGAATGCAAGCAAGCAGCTGCGAGATGCAAGAGCAAGTGCAGCCGTGGAAATAAACTCGGCACAGCTGATTACAAGGGAGCCGGTGACCTGAAGTGCAGACTTTACATGCACTCTAAAGGTAGCTACATGTCCCCTTCAGCAAAACCGCTGCCCACCCCTCCCCGCGTGCGCAACACACACACACCCGTGCACACGCACACACACTCCCCTGGCTTCATTCAAAGGCAGCCAAGCATGTTGAGAGACGAGATGCCCCCCACCCCTCCTCCTACCCCCACCCACAAGAGACCAAACAATAAGGCAAAAGCAGCCATCAGGGTATACACAGAGTGAGTTTCATCATTAAGTCTTATGTCACCCTGCAAGTGCATTGCAGAGCCCACAGGAGGATCCCAGGTCTGACTTTTACACAACAAGGCAAAAGCAGGAAGTCAGACCTGACCCCTCAGTGTTGAGGGGTGAGGAGCTGGGTGGAGGAGGGAAGGGGGAGTCACTGAAGCTACTGTCATCAACATGCGCGAGGGAGTTTGTTTCACGGACGACAGCGACGCTGTCACGTACAGACCCGACACGGACGACAGGGAAGAGGGGTTGAGGGGGGACTTTAATCCGAACACAGAGACGGGTCTGTCTGTCGACGCCAAGTTCAAAAGAAACAGGGAGGGAAGGGAGCGTGTTGGTAGTGTCTGTGTGTGATGAGGGGAGAGGTGAATAAAGCTTGTATGCATTGGTAGAGCGCCCAAAAATTGTGTGTCCCATAAGAAGACCACTACTTCCAAAATGTTTTTAGTCAAGTAAAAAGTAAATTACAAGAGTGAGAAAGGGTTTTGTGAAAAGGCTGCTCAAGTGCTGAGTAACTGATCAAAACATCAGTCGTTTTAATATTTCGAAATTACACCATCAGATGCAGCAAAAATATAGTTACCGTATTTTCCGGACTGTAAGGCACAACTAAAAACCTTCAATTTCCTCAAAAGCCGACAGTCCGCCTTATAATTCGGTGCGCCTTATATATGGACCAATATTGAGCCACAACAGGTCTAGCAACTACGGTAAGCAGCTGCCGACTTTATTTTCGCCCGAAGAAGAAGAAGAGCGTGGTGCATGCTGGGATAGTTGTCAGAACGCTGGTTTGTTAATAAAGTTTCTGTCCTATCTACCTACCGACCATCTAAAATCAGGTCGTCTGCAGGTCATTTAGCACCACGTTCTCCACGAACATGCTGTGCGTGAAAGGAGAAGGGTAACTAACGTAGCTACAAAACTACAAAATCAGGAAAACTGAAGAATGTCTCCTGATGAATTTGTTTCAAAATAAAACTTGTAAAATTTTAGCAAAAACTGCAGGTGTGTCTGTGTCTGGTGAATTTTTGGTAAAACAAGCTTGTTCTTCATTCAGTGAAGTTACTCAGTGGGTAGAGCATCCAGAAAGTTTGCTGAAGTAAGGGTAATGATGACAGTAAAAGGACAGTGCAGTAAAAATACTCCTAAGAATATATTTGATCCAGAATGTTACTTAAGTAAATCAGTTGCTATTCAACTCTGGTGTACACCTAGCTTGAGCACTTAGGTGAAGAAAAACTGGACATTTTCTCTTAGAAGTAACAAAATATTATTTATGCAGAACTCACACCCCTCATACTTTTTCCACAATTGATCACAGTAAATCCATCCATCCGCCCGCCCGCCGCGCGCGCACACACACACACACACACACACACACACACACACACACACACACACACACACACACACACACACACACACACACACACACACACACACACACACACACACACACACACACACACACACACACACACACACACACACACACACACACACACATACATACATACATACATACATACATACATACATACATACATACATGCATGCAAGCATCCATCCATCCATGCATGCATGCATGCCGCTTGTCCTTGCAGGGTCACAGACTGGTGCCAGCCTCCTGGGGTCTCTGGGCAAGAGGCGAGGTACACCCTGGACAGGTTGGCTGCACATCACAGGACAACACCGAGACACACAGGACAAACAACCGTGCACACACACCTCGAGCACCAAAGAAGGTTTTTAAAGTGACCAACTAACTTACCAGACAGGTTTTTGGACTGTGGGAGGAAGCCTGAAGAGAATCTACGCTCACACAGGGAGAACTCCCAAACTCCATGCAGCAAGGCAGCAGTGCAGCCACCACATTACACCCACAGGGATGAATGTATTTTCTTCTGATTTTATGTGCGTATAATTATGAAGTAGAAGTAAAAGGACATATGGTTTTTAAAAAGGTTTTTGATTATCTCGACCTAAACCATACCATTGTATCTCTGGTTGCATATTTAGGGTCATTGTCCTCTGGGTAGATTATCCTCCACCTGGTCCCAAAGTCTCAAAGTCTACTTTCTGGCCTCTGAAAAAAAGTTTTCTTCCAGGATTGCCCTGCGTTTAATGGTGCCTTTTCTTGTCCTGTCAAAAACACAGTAAGCATTCCCACTGAAGTCAGAATTCCAATAGCTGAGTAACTCTGAGCTCATCGAAAGTCCCCCCCTCACCCCCAGCCCAGCCTTTAACATCAGTATCCAATGCGGCTGCAAGAACATAGAGTTAATGTTGCTGTTAAAGTTTATAATGATTAACGCACTTCTCAGTGTTAAACCGGTGGCATACGCAGCGCTGTAAAATATGTTTTAAACTTTTTGTCACACATAGGGTTTTGCATGTAAGCCAAAAAGTTAAGTTTTGGTTTCATTTGGCCAGACCACATGTTTCCACATGTTTCCTGTCTGCTCTGCATGACTTTCTTTCTATAGTTACTTTGGTCTAATTACTCTTCCATGAATGCCAGACTTAATCTTGTCCTGCCTTGTGGAGCTCCCCCAGAAGTACCTTTTTTTTTAGTTGTAATAGTTGTTGGTTACAATCTAAACATACCCACAAACCCAGAGATGGGTAGAAAACCCGATATTGTGTTCATGTAAGAGTTACACGATTTTAGCTCAAGTAAAAATAAAAAGTGGCTGCGTGAGAAATTACTCAAAAGTGCTAAAACATCTACTGAAGTACAGAGTAACTAATCATAACACCCAATTTAATATTTTATTTAATCAGAGATTTAAAAAATAAAATGAAACCAATACTTACAGTAGTTAATGTGTGCATTTATGTTAGAACAAGGTAAGTGTTTTAGTGTTAATGTTCACAGTTTTATATTCAGTTGCCCTCCAATTGTCACATCAGGATCATCAGCAGGTAGGGAAAAATCCGTAAAACAACAAAGTTTGTGTACAAACAAGAAGTCTCACTTCAACATAAGCTGTATTTATAGCTGTGTTTCTGCGCCTCATATTTTTGTTAATATGTTTGTTCTTCATTCAGCAGAGTTACCATATTTTCTGCACTATAAGGCGCCCCTAAAAACCTTCAATTTCCTCAAAAGCAGACAGTCCGCCTTATAATCCGGTGCGCCTTATATATGGACCAATATTGAGCCACAACAGGTCTAGAAACTACGGTAAGTAGCCGCCCACTTTATTTTTGCTCGTAGAAGAAGCAGCGCGTGGTGCATGCTGGGATAGTTGTCAGAACGCTGGTTTGTTAATAAAGTTTGACTGACCTATCTACCTACCTACCGACCTGATAATCATGTCGTCTGCATGTCATTTAGCACCACGTTCTCCACGAACATGCTGTGCGTAAACGGAGAAGGGTGACCATCGACCGGTTACGCCCCGGCCCAGTCACGGAAGGCTCTCCTCGGTGATGGGAGTCGGACTGTTTTTTAAATATTCTTTATGTCAACAAAGTGGCTTTAGATATTCATCCGGGGTGCTTCGACTAGGGTTACCAAGGGACCAGCCCCTATTTAAAACCGGGGGTGGGGGGGATGGAAGAGACAAAGACTGTGGCGGCAGCGTGTCGGTTGGTCTGTGTTACCCAGAAAGCAGTTGGGCACAATATCGCAACACCAACACCGTGAGTAAAACAATGACTGGGGCAGCTTCTGGACCACTTCTTTACAAATGTAGATGTGTAATAATAGAGCACAGAACAAATCGGCAACCCAAACTGAAGCGTCTATTCTATGCGCCTTATAATGCAGTGTGCCTTTTAAATGAAATAAGTTTTAAAATAGTCTATTCATTGAAGGTGCGCCTTATAATCCGGTGCGCCTTATAGTGCGGAAAATACGGTAGTCATTTTGGGTGGAGTATTCAGAAACGTTACTCATGTAAGAGTGAAAAAGTGAGATGCAGTGAAACTACTTCTAAAAGTTTTTTTTTTCTAAATAGTTACTCTAGTAAATGTAACTGAGTAAATGCATGTAGTTAGGACCCTATTCAGGATACCTCTGAATTTATTTTGATTTCATTTAGGGATATCATGTAGGATTTGTGAGGGGAGTAAAAACAAAAGCACACCACAACATTCTGAATTTCTATTTGTAAAACAAAAAAAAAACAAAAAAAACCCTGAAACTATTCTGATGTGATAACAATAAAATTGTGGCTGTATTTTATTTTGTGGCTGTAACGTGACAGATTCTGAAAAAGGAGGTATGGCAGCAATGCTTTTGACAAGACACCATATTTTTTTCTAGAAATCAATTAAGGTCTTGAATCCCTGTATTTTGGCGGGGAGCTGAAGATGGTCAGGTGCCTCCCTGTTTATCTGCATGGTTATGTTGTAATTAACACATCGGCCCCAGACGTGCTGACTGTTTGACATTGTGTCTGACATTGAATCTAGTGGTAGACAAGCGCTCTGAGGCATGTGATGGGTATGCCGGCGAGAGGCTGGAGTCTAGACTCCGGGCGACACACCATATGATATTGATTATCTTTTGTTTGCCTATCTCTGTAGCTCCTTGCCCTGAAGGACTTAACACACGTTATTGTCTGACATGAGGCTCTGTTATTTCAATTCGGTGAGGTTTCAAGTGTGTCCATATGAAATCCCGCAAAAAGAGAAAATCACCCATATTCCTAATGTTTTTTTTTTTGTAAAGATTTACAAAATGAACTTTTTTAAAGCAACTATTGCCTGCACTGTTTCCGCATCCATAATTAAACATATAAAAAACAAAACCATGTTGAGTTAAGTTTTTCTTTCACCGTCAAATATGCCAGTGCTTTCACACACAGCTCTAGGCGGATTATTTTTAGTTTTACAGGCATTGATATGTGGTTCCTTGTCTGCAAGGCCCAAATATTTTTATCAGACACCCTTCATCATGTGTCACACAGCATGTGTGAATGTGGCTGTCGTTTTTTTTATGAGTCTGTTATGATGAATGTGAGACGGAAGCGTCGTTAAAAGCCGTTGTTTTTAGGTGACCCATTTTCTGTGAAATGCACTTCGCCGGGGACTGATAACTAGACGACATCTATTAGGAAGACGTTTCAAGAATGTTTCCACAACTCGAAACCAAGTAGTAACAATTGTAGGGTTGTAGTAAAGTCGGCGACAGGGATTGTTTCTTCTAAATAAATAACTTCAAAAGGAAGGGATGTGAAGTGTTGGTGAGGCAGCATCTGTACATATGAATTGTCAAGTATTTTTAACAAATTCCCAAATTGATTTTGATCTGGAGCTTTGACTGGTCCATTCTTAGATTTGCATGGGCTTTGATCTGTACTGCTTCATTTTGGTTCTGGCCCTGTTGTCCTGGAGGAAGTTGAACTTCCACCCCAGTCTCAAGTCTTTTGCAGCCTAAAGCAGATTTTCTCCCAGGTTGACCCTGTATTCAGTTCCCTCAGTATTCCCGTCAACTTTGTCCCTGCTGAGCAAAACATCCCCATAAAATACATAAAATACCACCTAAATGTAGCACTGCATGGATTAAATGTTGGCTAGTTTTCAACCAAACATACGAAGCCGGGATTAGTAGAGCACAAAGAACTTCAAATAAAAGGAAAATCATTCCTTTTATTTCCAAAAGGAATGATTTTCTCTGAGTTGCAAAAATGAAAAATATGAAGTTCAAGATATGGAGCAAAAATAGTCTGTTAAGTGAATGGTCCGTATAACACTAGTATAAAGCTAACTAGCACCAGTTTCAGTACAATGGCGCGTTAACAGCTCTATTAGCACTCAGAGACGTAGCAACGCAGCTTCATAGAAAACTGAAACGGATAAAACAGTTCATAACAAACGACAGTGGCACCTCTAAGAGGACAAACATAACAACATGACGTCAGCAACGTCACTTCAGCTTCGCACACAAAAAATAATACAGTTCAGACATTAATTACCGAAAATATGGATTCTTTACTCGTGTGGCCATTAAGTCGTCTTTTCCGCTGGGTCTCAGCTCAAACAATGTCTCTTCTCTTCCGTTTTACCAGTAAACCGTTTTGCCAGAAAACCGTTTTGCCAGAGTTCGTAAACAGGAGTTTTTTTACAACTTCCTGTAATTTTAGACCTCTCTGTTGCAACAGCACCACTGGCTGGCAAAAACAAGAATTACAACCGCCACGTGAAATAAAAGCAAAAATATATTTTACAGGTAACCATTTTTCACCTGGTTACACATTCTCTGATGTTCCTTTTAGCTCTGGACGATACATTCCAGTTGTGTCTTGTACTAATTTGGATTCAGTTCAATTCAATATACACTGCTCAAAAGAAATAAAGGGAACACTTTAACATTTAAGTGAACACTGAAGTTCCCTTTATTTTTTTGAGCAGTATATTTATATAGCAGTATTTAACAACAAATGTCGTCTAAAAACCCTTTTCAAAAAATAACAACATAAAATTGATTCAGTCAGACACACTAATGGATCCAAGTTACCAAAAAGTACATTTTGCTTAATTATTCAAGTTTAAAAAGACTGCATTGAGTCGATTGACTCTAATTACTAATAAGGTGCACCGCCTTTTATTTAGGAGTGCCAGGGTACATGGAGTGAATAAATCAACAAGTAACTAAATGCAAGCCACATTTGAAAGATTTTTAGTATTAAACAATTTTGGGAATCATTTTCTTTCCACTCCAAAATGACTGAATATGATTAAAAGAAACTGTTGAAGCTTGTGGTTGTAGCAAAGAGAATGACATCTTTTGCAAGATGCTGTATGTAGGTAAAATATGGAAAGACAGCCCCACGAGGTTAAGCTATTAAGTTTAGAACTATTTAAATCCATCGTTATTTTTATAGACAGCAGTTATTGAAAATCAAAAGTTACGCATCCACAAGCTCCCAGTTTTTCTTTCTAATACATCCAGCAACTCATTTGTGTGAAAACAAATTGGACTGAAGCTAATTAATAAGAGCTTTCTCCAACTCCCCATTTACCTAAAGACTAATCTCCGCTTCAGTGTTTTATTATTACTCCCAAACAACACCAGGAACGCTCCAGACAAGCTACCGTTAACGTAGAAATTGAGCTGACAAATGTAAAACATCCTGAAGCACAAAAGAGAGCTCAACAAAACCCTCAAATTTATGGATTTTTTTTTCTGGACTTATCGGTTTGTGATTCATGATCAAGAGCTGGTGATGGACAATCTGCCCCAGAAAAGCAGCTAAAACAAGCTTCACCCAATCTTAATCCCGCAACAGGATTAGAAAACGAGGGAGCGAGTGAGTTATTGACATACTTGTTTTGTGGTTGAAGTGGTGTGTTGGGACACGAAATCCCAAACAGGCCACACAACAATCAGCTGGATGAGGAGCAGCTGATTGTTGTGTGGTTAGCTAACATGGTTAGCATTCAGAAATTGGAAGAGAACTGGAGGATAAATACTTTACAAACTTAGAAAAAAACCCAATCTGATTTAGGTATTTTGTCAACCCCGTTCAAACAGAAGCCTCTGCTGCCCTGCGTTGATGTAAAACAGAGTTAGGTAATGGATGTGATCCAGTTAGGTTAGCTTTATTGATATTTGAGAAATCCTACAGCACTTTGAGGGATTTTCGGTTGCTTTCTGAGATTGTGACTGTGTTGTCTAATGACTGGCCAAACAGGACTGGGACCGAAGAAAACTGAGGTCAACAGCGGGGCATCCTGCTTACAGGAGCTCCTTTGTTTGTTCATCTGTTTGTGCTGTCCAAACCTTACTGGTTTTCCTTCTTCCAGGGTTTTGCAGCAACCTTTGGAAACATTTTGTGTCAAACATTACTTTTTCTGCAGACTCTTTAAAAATCTGAAGGACTGTAGCTGAAGTTCTGAATTTTATTTTTTTAAATCTACTCACACCCACTCATCAAAACCCTCTCCTCATATATGCTCATGCACTCACCAGAGTTCCCACCTCCACAGACATTTCCATCGTTGCTCTTGTTAAAACGTTAAAATATATAATTTTTGCCTATTCATATTCTGCACAGCATTTGTATGAGTTCAATGTACGATTACTTGTAAATGCAATCGTGCCACACAGTTTCTCACATTTCAGCGTCAACCTTTATTGTATTTTATCAGGATTTTCTACGAGACGAACTAAAGTCCAGATGCTGCACCAGGTCCAGACCGACTGACAAGTTCATCTGACACCAAGTCAAGGTTGGGAAAATGTGTTAGCATTAATCTGATCTAACAAATCAGAGCTTTTAAAACTATCAATACAAGTTGGGATCTATCTTGATTATTGCTAATCTTTATCTCACCTATTCACCTAAGAGTTAGTTCTGCTTACGACAACGACTAGGGAGGGATTTCACTGCAGAGGGCTCGTCGCAACAGAGCGAAGAGCCTAATGTCTGAAATAGGAAAGTATGAAACTATTATGAAAGTTTTGCCCACATCAATCAAATTTTCAATCAAATGTTATTTGTATAGCACATTTCAGCAACAAGGCATTTCAAGGTGCTTTACATAATAATAAATAAATAATAAAAACAGCATGTGACATTGAATAAACGGTAAGTAAGAGAAAGACATTTAGGAAAAACAAATATTAAAAAAAGATAAAAACATACTTTTGTTACAGAATTTAAGCACCTGTCGTTGCCGGACTCCGCCGTCCGTTTAACACGGGTATCCAGGCCCCGTCGCCTAACAGGACAAGGTCTCCAACCTTGCAGCACCAGGCTCCATCCACCTGTCACGCGAATGTTTGCGCTAGGACTTCGCCGTCCTACACGGATTTTTGTGCAAAATTTTTTACCTGTTAGAGTCTAGAATTTACAAGGTTTTTCACATACAGGTAGTTCAAACCACAAAGTGCTGATGCCATGAGTCGAATCACCAAGTCATCTCAAAACAGAAAAGGCAGGATCTATTGTTTGCCTGCCACTTCTGATTACTCCTTCCTCAGCAAAGATCCTTAACAAATCGAGATTTGTGGGTCAACTGAAGACGTGTTGTACCTTTCTGAGTCAGATAGGTCTTTAGACATAAAGGTCAGAGGTACAGATCTTTCAGATGTAACTTTTTGGGGGGGGTTGAAACTTGGAAGAGTGTTCAAAACTTTTGTGGAAATAAAACCATTAAATAAATATCCTGACTTAACCCCGGAAAAACATCCTCAGCATCATTTTTAATTAGAAGTTTCTAAAACTGTTGTAATCCCATAGATACCCATCAAATGGAGCATAATTTTTTAACTTTTAGCCTAGCTAACTAAGCTAAATATGGGATAGTGTTAATGCTAATGGTCTGTGTCGTCAAATATATCAGATTCCAGTTGGTCCCAACAGGACAAATTTTGTTGGATGTCCGAAATTGTGAGGATGAACTTAGGCTGATACATTTTTTTCCACCGTTAACAAACCAGTCCTTCAATGTCTCATCCGTACATCAGTGTGGCTGCCCATGTCCACTGCTAAGCCAAGGACACTGACCGGAGTATCAAGGGATAAAGTGTGGTGCAGAAAAGTGACACACATATCTGCTGCGACTTTGAAAGAAGAAAGAGTCGACGACATCAAAAGTAGTAACATTTGCAAAACGGCGAAAGGGGCAGTGTGACTAAACATTTTAGTCAGCATTAATATTAAGCCACATTTCTAACTATGCTGTCATTGTTGGTGAAGACGTGCAATATTTAAGCTACAACATTAAATGTAGCGCAGCAGGAAAGTCATTGTTAAAAGCAAGCTGAGAAGACACAGGCCAAACACAAAGTTGTATGCTTCAACCCTGTAAAAACCAGCTAAATTTATATTGTTAGTATTTCTTAAAAACAATTTTACGCCATTTAATTGAATACTTAGTAAATGTAAGCCAATATCTCTCTCAGTGAAGATTGTAATTGTAGTCGTGCTAAGCTTGCAGCTGAAATGGTTCCCTCAGCAGTATTAGATACACCAAACAAGGTCAAAACTCCTGTTTTACTGCATGTCACATACAGTCATAATCAATAACTTTGAATATTTTTGACAGGTTTATGTATTTCGGTAGCTTAATTCACTAAGTCAAGCACATTACATAGATTGATTGGGTTTACCTTTATTTCTGTAAACTATGATTATTTTGATAATTAGAACATTACATAAGACCGATAGAAGAACAATGCCCAATGCAAGCTTAATAAAAAATATGTGCTCAATAGCTGCTGAGTGGTCTTTATTTAATCTGACAAACGAGGCTTATTGGAACCCATATTCTAATTTATTGAATATCTCTGTCTCCTAACTAAAGACACTTTAAAAAAAAAGCCATTTTAAGAAAAGGCAAAACATAAAAGCCACACAGGCTTCTGTTCAAATTAAGTTCAAGTTGAGAATCTGCAAAATGAACCTAATTTACTTTCTGTTTTCAGTTCAGTAATGTTAAGTTTGTCCATTTTTAATTCACTTGCTTTTAAATAGCTCCTATTTTTCCCCAGGATGTTTTTTTCTTAGCATATTTTGACTGACAATTTTTCCTCTATCCAAAACAAATGTGCTTTTAAGTAATAACTTCATCCATGCTGTGCATATTTTGTACTTTTGTGTCACTGCACAAGTCAATTTGCCTGCTTTGTTCTCATCGTCCATGTTTGCGTGCAACACAAAGCTACTGCGCATTAATCCGACATCCCCAAACTTTACAAAGGCTTATTTTGACACGATCACTTTTGTGTCGCCCTACACTTATCATGATCTTGCTAATTATATCCAGTGTGTGTGTGTGTGTGTGTGTGTGTGTGTGTCTGTTTGACTTTCCTACGTGTGCCACAGACAGCTGTTGTTTGTGCTGCCTCCAAGCGCTGTAGCTGACTTTGTAATTAGTCCTTTCTAGCTTTACTTTTCTGAAGCGAAGAGTGGAGAAGGAGCTCCTACACAGAGACAAATAAAAAAAGAGAGAAAAACAACACAACCATCGGCAGCATCCAGCTTCACATCACCCCTCCCACCCAGTCTTCTCTGCAAGAAACAGACCCTGGGTCAGCTCTCGCGGCCGGCGACAGTAGCTCACGTTCAACACGTCAGCCGCGAGGGGAGAGGGGATTAAACATGAGACTGACCTCATCAAAACGTCGTCTTTCTACATGGCACCAACCTGTTTTTGCCAGGTGGGGGCGGGGAACTTGTCAACAACTTTACTAAAACCACAGTGACATTTAAAAAAAAAAGCCGTGTTTTTTTGCATTAGCTCAAAGATTTGCACGAGGAGAGTGGAAGTTGAGAAAATAGGACGGACCATGTAGGAAAGTGAGAGAGGAAATAATGGCAAAGCATACTCTTTTTTTTTTTTTTAAACACTGAGGGGGGATGGGTAGTTTTTACATTGTCCCTCCTCCCTCTTCCTCTATCTTTTTTTTTTCTTTCTTCCCTCTCATCTTTGTTCAAGGGCTGCCTGGCTCGAACAAGCCGCCCCTGAACGCTGAACTGTAAGAAATGAGTCAGAGTGGTGAGAAAAAAAAAATAAAGTCAGCACACCAGAGATACAGTATTATTGCATGGTTGTGGTATGACTGTCAATGTGTGTGTGTGTCTGTGTGTGTACATGGGAAAGAGTTTGTGTGGTTTCAGGGGAATTAAGGTAACATGAATGTAATAAATACAAAAAAAGCTAGTTTCCTTTCAATTTCACAGATCTGTCACATTCATACTTACATTATTTAAATCAATGTCAAAAGAATCAGTGAAAAGTACAATTTCAAAACTATATTTGTTATAATTGTCACACCGTTTTTATGGTTTCAAGTCAATGAGATGTAAGAGAAAGTTTACCGAAGTTGTCCCCGGTGTTATGGATTGTAAAGCAATGCAGCACTGTCCCCTTCCCCACCTGTTGCTAAAGGTGGAGGTCAGTCAGCTGACTAAAAAACAGCTACACTTTTCTACTACCCAGTGTAAAGATACATTTTTTTTTAAATGTTACTGTATTAAAACATCATTTTGCAAGGTTTGACAGCTTGTTTGCTAGGCAGCTGACTGCAGGTTGGCTATCCAAACTTGACTGATTAATCCACTATTTATTTATTAACTTATTAATAATTATACTCTGTACGGGACAGAAAAGCCAGAAAGGTCGAATTATCTGCACAGCATACACAAGAAAAACTATTACAAATTCTTGGAACTGACTTACGAGTTTAACAAACCTGTATTCCAGGGTTCTGTTTTTATTTTATTACATCTTTTCTTTAGAAGTCTTTAGATTGTAAATCTTTAACAAAAATTGTATACAAGGATTGGCCTGAACTGTACGACTTGTAGGTTTGATTTGAGGGGTGAGTCTTTTCTTTTAAGTTACTTTAAAATTTTTTGTGGCTTCTTGAATTTTTGGTTTTTCTCACAGCTGTTTTCCATCCGTCTACTCATTTTCTTATTGTTTTTGGTGTATTTCGGTGACAATTTACATGTCATTACAACATTTTTTACTCTTTTTTTCTAGAAACCATTCCTCACTTCCTCACTAGTAATAAGGTTTCTCGTTGGTTGAGGACGTTATAGTTACAAGTCTGTAAACAGTTGGATTTGTCATTTGTTTTGGTGCCAACAATAATTAGCAGCACATATTACATACACAAAACAAAATGTAGCATATTATCTACATTTTATGCACGTAAACACAAGAAGAACACATTCACAAATATATTGCTCATATTTGAAATGAAACTCACGGCTGCTCGGTCAGCTCGGACTTTCCCACTCAGACTTCAAGGGATGTTGTTATTGTTTTCTGACTGGTGAACTTGGAAAATGCGACTTCTGGGTGAAAAGAACATGCACACACCCATCATGTGGTCTGTGATGGACCGAGCAGTAAAGGAACAGCCAGGCACCAGTTTTAAGTCAAAAATAATTGTTTTTTATTTAACCCAAACAACACTTGGGTAAATAATAGAAAAAATGACAAAAATTGGGCCCATAAAAGAGGTCAAAGTAACAGACATCAACTCATAATAACTCAAACAAACAGACCTCACTAACACAGACAAAAGGGGAAACTTAAATACTGGCTGATCAGGCCACATACAACACACTAAGGGGAAAATACACAAAACCTAACTGAAACTAACAGAAAAATCCCATTCCCCCCCCTCTGGATGATGAGTAGTGGTATGAACCAATTTGCAGTCTCAGCTGGCTTGCTCCACCCCATCTCCACCTCTCTGCTCTCCTAAAGGATTGGAGCAGCCAGCCCTGAGGAAACTCAAAAACCAAACAAAGGTTAAATCAAGCATAACACAACAATGTAGACTAAAATGTGCGCACTTATTCCAGAATACAATGCCATGTGTTGCCTTCTAAACAAAAACCAGTTATTCTGTAAATTGAACCCTAGACTTAAAGAAACCCAAATATAAGTGAGGTGAACCCATTTGTAGTGAGAGTGAATGTGAACCTGTTGCGTGTGGTGAAAGTGAATGTTACCACATTTGTGTGGCTGTCACTGCAGCCATCACACACTCCCCTCTTCAGATCTCTCGCTGGGACAGCGAGAGAGGCAGTCTGCGATGCAGTTGTCCTTGCCCGGGATATGGTGGATGGTGAATCGAAATGGTTGGATGGCAAGGTACCATCGCGTAATCCTTCCATTAGTATCTTTCATCTTCTCTATCCATTGGAGAGCTTTATGGTCGGTTTCCAAGGTAAACTCTCTGCCAAGAAGGTAGTACTTGAAGGAATCCAGGGCCCATTTAATGGCCAGTGCCTCTTTCTCAATGGTTGAGTATCGTACTTCCCTGGGAAACAGCTTGCGGCTAATAAAAGCCACTGGATGGCGCTCTCCAGGGGGTCCCTGCAACAGAACAGCTCCCAAACCTCTCTCAGAGGCATCAGTCTGTAGAATAAAAGATCTCTCAAAATCAGGGCTGTGCAGGACTGGACTCTTACTAAGAGATTGCCGTAGGTCTTGAAAAGCGGTTTTGGCCTCCTCTGTCCAGATGATCTTGATGGGGCTTCGGGAACCAGTGAGGTCCGTTAATAGCGCGGCCCTGGCCGAGAAATGAGGGATAAAACGATGATAGAACCCTGCCATACCCAGAAAGGATCTTAACTGTTTTCTGGTCTCAGGCAGAGGGCAGGCCTCTATAGCGGTAATTTTATTTATTTGAGGCTTTATCACTCCATTTCCTATAACAAACCCCAGGTACTCAGTTTCAGTTTTGGCAATCACACACTTGGCTGGATTAATAGTCAACCCTGCAGACTGGAGGCGCTCCAACACCTTCTCCAGACATTTCAGGTGATCTTCCCAGGTAGAACTGAAAATGACTATGTCATCAAGGTAGGCTGCAGCAAAATCAGACATGTCAGACAGTACCTGATCCATCAGTCTCTGGAATGTTGCCGGGGCACCATGTAGTCCAAAGGGCATGACTTTAAACTGGAACAGGCCCCACGGTGTCCGGAAAGCAGTAAGCTCTTTTGACCGTGCCGTCAGAGGTACCTGCCAATAACCCTTGCAGAGATCTATGGTTGTTAAATATCTGGCCTTCCCAATCCGCTCCACCATGTCATCAATGCGGGGAGCTGGATATGAATCAAACTGTGTTATTCCATTCAAATACCTGAAATCAATGCAGAAACGTATGCTGCCATCCTTCTTTGGCACCAAAACCACTGGATGGCACCACTCGCTTCTTGATGGTTCAATGATTCCGAGTGACAGCATCAGATCGACTTCCTCTTTCAGTGAAACCAACAGACGCTCAGGTATTCTGTAACTCAACCTTCTCACAGACGCTCCATCTTTTAATACTATGTCATGCTGGACAAGGTCTGTTTTACCAGGATTTCCCTGAAACATATTTGAGTTGCACAGATTTCTCACCTGAGCCTGCCTTTCTTCCGAGAGGTGGTCCAGAACCAGTAATTGAGGTGAGGGCTTTGGCAGGTACTGGTTATCCTCTTCCTCCTCCTCTGTCACATCTTGAATAAGAAAAACATCTGCCTTTGGCCTCTCCACCCATTCTTTAAGCAGGTTGACATGGAGCACTCTGGTGGAACGGGGCTGATCTGGAATGGCAATCTTGTAGGTTGTTTGCCCCAGTTTGCTCTGGATTTCATACGGACCTTGCCATTTCGCCAACAGTTTACTGTCAGCACTGGGAAGGAGCACCAGCACTTTCTGGCCAGGACTGAAAGACCTCTGGCGCGCCGACTGGTCATACCAGTTTTTCTGATGTTTCTGTGCTTCTTCCTTATGAGCTTGGGCCAACGCCATCATCTTTTCCAGTCGTTCCCGCATCTGAACAACATAAGAGACAACATTTACAGCTTGAGATCTTTCTTTGTCACCCTCCCACGTCTCCCTTAACAGAGATAGGGGACCCCGGACCTCATAGCCATACAGCAATTCAAAGGGTGAAAAACCAGTAGAGGCCTGCGGCACTTCTCTATATGCAAAGAGAAGGTAAGGTAGCCACTGGTCCCAGTCTGTACCGGTTTCATCGACAAACTTGCGCAACATTTGCTTCAAGGTCTGATTGAAGCGCTCTGTCAGGCCATCTGTCTGAGGATGGTATGGAGTGGTCTTCAGGCTCTTAATTCCAAGGAGTTGGTACACCTGCTTCAACAAAGTGGACAGAAAATTAGTTCCACAGTCAGTGAGAATTTCAGTTGGAAACCCAACTCGTGAGAAGAGCTGTATGAGACAGAAGGCAACTGCTTTAGCTTTTATTGATTTCAAAGGAAAAACCTCTGGATACTTTGTAGCATAATCCAGGATCACCAACATGTAACGATTACCTGATTTACTTCTTTCTAGGGGACCAACGATGTCCATTCCCAGCCGTTCAAACGGGGTGTTGATGATTGGTAAAGACTGGAGAGGAGCTCTGGGGGGAATTCTTAGGGAAGACTTTTGGCACTGAGGGCAGCTTTTGCAGAACAGAGCCACATCAGATCGTATTCCAGGCCAATCAAAATATTTTCTGATGCGGGCCATTGTCTTGTGCTGTCCAAGATGACCAGCCCATGGAATGGAATGTCCTAAAGACAGCACTACCTTCTGGACTGGTTCAGGAACCACCAACTGCACTGCTGACCCCTGCTGACGATATAGGATGCCATCGTTCAGAAAAAATTCCCCCAGGCCGTTCAAACCTCGTTCAGGACGTGTATTTCCCTCTGCTTTCTGAAATAAAGATGTCAGAGCTGGATCCCTGTGCTGCATTTCTCTGATGTCCGTGGGGATTTTAAACCCCAAAGGTAACTCAGGCTCAGAGCTAAAAGGTGATTTAACAACAGTGTGTTGAAATTTCTCTTGCCGTCGCTGTCTGCGGGACTTGCGAGACTTCCCGGGTGTGGTCTCCAGGTCCGCATCATAAAAAGGCAAGGCGCAGAGTGGTTGTATAAACTCCTCTCTCCTTTTAGCTCCAAATCTGGTTAATGCAACATTGCACATATTGCTGGAATTCAATAAATCACATAACACAGGCAGATCTTGACCCAGTACTGCAGGAAATGGCAGATTCTCAGCCACACCAATATTTAGAAGATAAAGTTGGTCTTGTACTTTAATATACAAGTCTGCTGTTTGATATGACAACTCATCCCCATGAATGCAGCGGACAGGAATTGTTTCCACATTAACTTTATTTGCTGGAACAAAGTCTCTGTGCACCAGGGTTTGGGTACTTCCTGAGTCAATGAGTGCCTTTAATTGTTTACCCTCAACTTCAATTGAGGTCGTCCTTAAACCAAACGCCACTTTAGAGTCCACACTTTGTCTGGGCACAAAACACATTTGTGTTATCTTTGTGGAGTTCTTCGGGCACATTGGTTTTGTGTGTCCTTCCATCCCACACAGATAACAAATCACCGTCTTGGCTGGGACTCTTAATGGTTCATTCAATGACTGGACCTTTAGAGGTTTACTCACCCCTGTCTTTTGGTAATAGGGAACAGGTCTTGCAACCTCCCTCATTTTCCATGCTTTTTGACTCCAGGGTTGTCCTTTTTTTCGTGCTGCCACAAACACGTCAGCCAGCTGTGCAGCCTCTGCAGCCGACTTTGGGTTATGTTCTTTAATCCATATCTGCAACTCAGGAGACAGCATTCTTAAGTATTGTTCCAAAATGATTATTTCACCGACCTCATGCACAGTTTTTTGTCTTGGCATCACCCACTTTCCATATAACTCCTTCAATCTTGCATACAATTCTTTTGGATTCTCCTCAGGTTTTACTTCCAATGATCGAAATCTCAATCTGTATGTTTCAGGATTAATGTCGTACTTTTGAAGCACCGCTTCTTTAACTTTATCATACTCCAAAGAGTCATCCATATCCATGTGAACATACGCACCTCTTGCTTTGCCAGTGAGTAATGGAATCAGATAAAAAACCCAATCTGCTTTTTTCCACCGGCAAACTAGAGCCATGCGTTCAAATGTTGTTAGAAAATGTTCAATGTCATCCTCATCCATCAGTTTTTCAAGTCTCGGTTCATGAGAGTAAAACTGACCTGAGGGAGCATGCCTTTGCTCATTATTACAGCAGGTGGGCTCATCACCTTCATTTGATTCTACATCAGATTGTTGAGACTCATCCAATTGAAGCTCACGAGCAGGGTTGGTACGCGCTTGCACTTCCACCTGTAGCAGCTGAAATTGGTGTCGCAATGCTCTGAAGCACTGTTCCTGCCGATTAAACTCCTCCCTTCGTCTTGCTTCCTGGGCTTCCTGCTGGCCCATATGAGAACGAAGAATGGAAATCACTTCTGATATTGTGGGTTCCTTACCCTCATTACTATCCACCCCTCCAGAGGCTCCATTTTCCTCTCCAACTTGCTCCTCCATTCCGACAGGCTGGTTTTGAGGTTCTCCTTTTTGTCCTTTGGCACTCCTTCCTGCTCTTTGCATGGCTTGGTAAGGGGAGAGGGCTACAAAAAAAAAAAAAAATAACTGGTGCCTTTAACTGCAAGATCCCACTTCTGACACCACTGTGATGGACCGAGCAGTAAAGGAACAGCCAGGCACCAGTTTTAAGTCAAAAATAATTGTTTTTTATTTAACCCAAACAACACTTGGGTAAATAATAGAAAAAATGACAAAAATTGGGCCCATAAAAGAGGTCAAAGTAACAGACATCAACTCATAATAACTCAAACAAACAGACCTCACTAACACAGACAAAAGGGGAAACTTAAATACTGGCTGATCAGGCCACATACAACACACTAAGGGGAAAATACACAAAACCTAACTGAAACTAACAGAAAAATCCCATTCCCCCCCCTCTGGATGATGAGTAGTGGTATGAACCAATTTGCAGTCTCAGCTGGCTTGCTCCACCCCATCTCCACCTCTCTGCTCTCCTAAAGGATTGGAGCAGCCAGCCCTGAGGAAACTCAAAAACCAAACAAAGGTTAAATCAAGCATAACACAACAATGTAGACTAAAATGTGCGCACTTATTCCAGAATACAATGCCATGTGTTGCCTTCTAAACAAAAACCAGTTATTCTGTAAATTGAACCCTAGACTTAAAGAAACCCAAATATAAGTGAGGTGAACCCATTTGTAGTGAGAGTGAATGTGAACCTGTTGCGTGTGGTGAAAGTGAATGTTACCACATTTGTGTGGCTGTCACTGCAGCCATCACATGGTCATTTGCATGTATAGAAGAAATTTGTGGGGGAAGGGCACCAAACCTGGCTGATGCCCGGAGGCCCAGATCCTCATAAATCCAGCCCTGTTGACCTATGAAAATCAACTTATGGCTAGCTAATTACGCTACAGATAAATGTAATGATCAACATTGCTACTTTAACGGCAGCAGAAATAATTGCTGCTTGTCTGTTTTAAATAAAAGCTCTTGCTTTCCTCTGTTGTTCTACAATCGTTATTATTATTTTTTCACCAACGCCACACTCCCCAACCTGATCCGGTGAATAATAAGGGAAACTCTCAAGAAAACATTTGTCATCTCCCTCATCATCTCCCTTTTCCTCTCCTCCTTCATCACCGGCGCGGCTCTGCTGTGTGTCTCTCGGTCTAATGACCGCTGATGACACGCAAACACAATTTCCAACTCCATCTATATGCTGTGAGTAGGCAGGGTGACACACAAAGCTCCTCTCTGAAAGAAAAAAAAAAAAAAAAACCTCTCCCTCACAAAGCCCTCATGCCTCTCATTTGTAAATCACTTAAAAGCATGACAAATGTGCATTGGAAGTTTCAGAGCGTCCCTGCAGAAAGCATTCGCGGGTCTCATTCACACCCACGGCTCTGACACACAACAGCATTGTGCTGTCCAGACATATAGCTCGGTGCCATTGTGGCCTAAAACTGTTAGGGGCTTGGAAATGCGGCGGAATTATTTACTGTAGTAAAACAAAAACAAAAAAAACCAACAAAAAAAACCAACAAAAAAATGCGTGCATGAACCTTATCTTTGTTTGCGGAGAGTAATGAGATATGCAGAGGGAAAATAATGGAGGCAGGTTAGCGGCGTTTGCCTGATTGCATTTGCTGTGACTAGTTCCTGAACAGAAAGCAGTTTTTGTAGTTGCGAAATGACTGGTGTGCGGAGAGAACGAAAAACGCCGGAATCCAAAAAAAAAAAAAAACACAAAAAAACAAAGGAGTCTTGTCCCACAACGCTAATCCCACAGGAACATTTCAAGCATAGACTGAGAATTACTTGTGTTTCAATCATGTGATGGGCCATCAAGCACGGGGTTTACAGCTTTTTTTTGTGTTTGTGTGTGTTTGTGTGGCTGTTTCTGAACGCGATCCAAGCTGATGTTCTCTAAGTGGTTCCGATTGCCACAACGGTCATTTTCACAACTTAAGGTCTGACTAAATTGTAATGCGTGTACGACAGGAGCACAGATCGGCTCTTTCATGCAAGTGGTGAGGAAGGAGGAACATAACCTGGATCGGAAGACTGGAAATGGGTCAGTGAGAGGACAGTTGCAAAATAGAAATCAAACTACATTAAACAGATTGCTGGATTACTTACAGTATCTCTGCAAAGCAAACAAATAAATCCAATATAAAAGCCATATTCTAAAACAAGAGAATGTGTGTACAGAATAGATTTACAGGTATTATTATATTTATTAGCACTTTATGTACAAAAAATATCACCATCTAAAAGATCATGAAAAAGATACTTTTGATGATAAATGTTTGCAAGAGTCGGGTAATTTTTGTGTTTTTGATAGTTCACTTATTTCCAAATTTTAAAAAACTATCAACAACAATGTATACAATATAAAGTCAAACTAAGGTGAGTACATGGACAAAATGAACATTTACGGTTGTTGGACAGTTCTCCTTGAAAAGATGCACCACAATAAATTTACCTCTATGATTATATGTATATTGGCTACTGTCCAATGACACGAAAAGTCGCACAAATTGCAGCAACCAACTAATTATTCATAAAAAAAAATTTGTGAAAGGATCAAAGGCGCATGTAGTACTGTGCTAACTGTAAACATGTTGACTGGGCGTGTTGGTCATAGTGTCCAACCCTGTCACGAACCACAAGCTGCTAATCCTGCTGGTTTTCTAACCTGTGACGAGAACATGATTAATCCTTTGTTCTGCTTGTTTTTGACACGGCACCTTCACCACATCTTGGTGTTTCCTGGAAAGTCAGAGGTTTCTTACCAGGCAAGTTTCTGAAAGCAACCTTGTCATAGCTACAGTAACATCCAGTTATATATATATTTTTTTTTTTCCGCACTCTACATTTTAAATTTAAGTGTTGACCAGTTTTACCGCGCCACTCTCTCAGTTTTTCTGAACATATTAAGTCACACTATGAAAGATCAGTATAAATGCAGGAATCAGGAACCTACCGGGCAACATTGCAGAATAAGCATTCCAAATCTGTGTCAACATGCTGACTGTTGGCCTCCAGCCATCGTCACTTAAACTGTACGTCTACCGGTTGGACGACGTGCCACTTCCATGGTACTCCCAATCTGTTCATAATTTTCTACATTTCATTTACAACCATAATCCTCAATGTGCTGCAGAGGGAGTTCAAGTGATGGACAAAGACAAACCGGAGTATAATTGTAAAGCTGAAAGAGGAGGATACATGAGTTTTAGCATTTTTACATATAAACTCAAAACAATAGATCATGCAGTGTTGTTCAACTGGTCATTTGAACATGGAAAGAAAATCACAGACTTACTAATACACGACCGTTCCCTTAAACTGATTAGGTGAAAGGAGGACATCGTTTACAGAAACCCCAAGTGCCATAATACTTTGAAGAAAAAACATTTTGCCACAATTTTTTTTCCAGCTTCGTACATCTGGGGAAAAAAATTACCTTTTAAAAGCAAAATCATCAAAGATCAGTCAGAAAGGGCAGCGAGTGTCTCTATGTTTTCATTTTTAAGGCTCACCAAAATAGTCAATTGGATTTAGGTCTGGACTTTGGGCCATTTGGTGGTACTGATGGAAGGTGAGCCTCCTCCCAAGTCTCAAGTCTTCTACAGCTTCTGCATTTTGGTCTAAGATTGTCCTTTCATTAGCTTCATCCATCTTCACACCAACTCTGACCAACTTCCTGTCCCTGCTGAATAAACCCATCATGATGCCAAGTACATGTTCAAGATGGGGATGTTGCGTTCAGATTAAGGTGAAGTGTTCTTAAGTATGAGTTTGAAACTAAGTCTAAGATTGGCTGGCCTTGACATAAAATGTCACAGTTTGGCTTGTTAAAGCCACAAGCTATAACACTGCACACCAGTTTTAAAAGTTATCCCACAATCAACGCCATTGTTGCATTTCTACAAGTAGTGCAAGGAAAACAAAAGTGGTTCTGTCATGTGCGTACTTACACTACACACACAAGCCCTGTTTCTTTGTAACCAATGGAGGGGCAACAATCCTTGACAAATTTAATCAGTTCGCAACATATGATTAGAGCATATCTTGCGGTTTGAGAACAATGCCAGCTGTCAACAGTCCTTGGCTATATGACTGTCGGCCCACAGACCAGACAGCTATTGTGATACTGTGATACTAGCTAGTAGCAAATCTTGTCACAGATGTAAAGACCCGTCTGTCATAAACTACAAATGACCGAGTACATCCTTTCACTTTCAAGTGGATCTCAAGCAAACTCTGAAATAACAAGAGGCCCCGTCTTACCCAACAAATGTGCTGCTGCTTAGCAATTGTTGCCAATCTAATATAGAAACCCTGACAAAAGTTTAACACCCTCTCCACGGAGGAATCACGTTGTGGTGCTGCTGTTTGCAACTCCCCCAGCACATCTATTGCTTATGAGGTGTGCGCCTTATTCTCATGAGCCACTGGAGTGTGAAGTCGCTTTCACATCACCTTTGTGGCGTTATATCAGCCTTCATGTTACATTTTTCTTTCTTTCTTTTTTTTTTTTTTTTTACACAGGATATCAATAGTTTTTGTGTGACAATGTGTGACAATATCAGTGAGAGCAGCATGAAAACAGACACGAGCAAGACGATTGAGCTGTACGTCTGCCCGGAGAGGAAGGAGAGCTCTTTTCACGTCGCACCTGACAATTTCAATGGATCCCCAATAACCCCCCTCCCTCATTATCTTCATGATTCACTCACAAATATCCCTCGATGAAAAATTAATGAGGTATACTTTGTCAAGGAATAAATAATTTAACTGTGCACGGGGTTTCAACACCTCCATTAAGCGTCTGGTCACTCCCTGGAGCGCTGTGGAAGACTGTTATCAATTCCACGTCGCAGGAGCATTTCGCGAGCACATCAAAGTTCGCAGCTCCCTTTCTCTCTCTCGGCTCTTATTGTCGAAACGCAGCACGCGCAAATGCACACGAGCGCACCTCTGCTCCGCAGCTCTCCGCCGCACTTGTGTCTTTGTGCGAGACCCCTGCCTTCGTCCCCATTGTCATGTTAATTATCTGTTTGCTCTGTTTTGCAGGAGCTCGCCATCCATCAAAGCGTCTCCCTGCTTTTCATCTCGCACAGAGCATCTCTACCTGTAATTAGGTTGTGGCGTGTGAGGGAGAAGATGGATTTTGTTAGCGCCACGCGGAGGGAAGGGGAAGACATTAGGTAGCCTCTGAGGCTGTTCTGGGACCAGCCTTTAATGGCGTCTAATTGATGCGGGCTGTCACGGGGCCCTGGGTTTGGTGCTGTGGGAAGCCGAACATCCTTATGTTCTTTCCAAGGAGACTTTTGCAGAGTCATAACGTCGGTTGTGCTCATACAGGTGGTCACGTGTGTCCGCATAGGCAAATGTAACTGAAAGGCTTTTACTGCACAGGAACTGGGGGATGGGATTCTGTTTGTTTTTTTTTTTTTTTTGTCTACATGAACTCTGAAGACAGGAAATCACAGTTCTTGTCAGAATTATTCAACATCCCGATGTCAAGAACTTGACACAGATCATGCCTTTCCTGCGTCGCCTAATGAGCCTCATTGGAGTTATTGACACTAATAGCTCTATTAGCAGTTTAAGACAACTCAAGTCGCATGGGACGAGACTCCTGGCTGTTTAAATCTGCCTGATCACGTCTGCACAGAGTGAGGTAAAACCCTTGGATCTTAGAAGAATCACAATTAGCCAATGAAGTGTGTCCTGATGCACTCGCTAAGAAGGAAGAGCTACAAGGGAGAGTCTAAAAGTATTTTGGCTTTTAAAAGGGTGGTTGAATAAGAGCTCAGAGGTGATAGTTGATGAAAAATGTTACAAAAACCTTTAAGAGGTAAAGCTGCAATATAACACTTGGTAAAACTCTTCTGCTCCCAACTGTTGAATATGGGAAGATTTAATCCGCAGTGACAATAGCTGTGTTTCCATTGACCATTTCAGATTGTAATGACTAAAATGGAAACATGGTAAGTTTGGAAAAAACTCACTTTTTTTAAATAAGTTTTTGCTTTAAGATGAGGTGATTTTTTTTTAGCTGTCTCGTCATAAGTGTATTTCGCCAAAACTGCCATGAGAACACTTTTTTTGCTTCTCACTTTTCGGCTGTCGTCTGATCAACAGCCGGATGTTACTACTGGCGGGAAAAGACGAAGAAGATGACAGGAAGAGGTAGGAGGATGTTTTTTTTAATGACTCATCACATGAACAAGCTTATTCACATTGCGTGATTTATGTAATAAAAACTACGTAATTACCAAATAGTCATTTTTTTAACATTTGCGGAATGCCTACATATTTTTGCTCTCATTTGTAGCAGAAATGTAGCTAATCATTAGCTGTGTTTCCACTACAAATTAAAAGAAGTGCAGTGAATGCCGTGCGCTTAAAGCGAAGGTAAAAAAAAAATAATAATAATTCAAAGGGATTACCTTCTAAATCCACTCAGGACATCTGGCGCCCAAATATAATCAACGCTTTGGAATACCACCGTCTGGGAAACCTTTCAACAAACCACCAGTGATATGACTGCTGCTCTGTACGAACTATTGCTGATATTTTGAAAGAGCCTCTCTTCAATAATTAGTGCTATTCATATGGGAGAATAGGGATGAGTCTTAGGAGATTAATAGAGCAACAATTTTTAAGTGCCCTGACAAATTATGTCTTTACAGGTATAAATTCAAAATATTACGACAATAAAGTCAGAATATGATGACTTTATTCCTGTAATATTATGACTTTATTCTTGTATGAGTTTATTCTTGTATTATCAAGACTTTATTCTCGTAATTTTATTTAATACTTTGTCGTACTAAAGTAAATCAAGAATATTTTTTTTAATTGTTCCCACTAGTTATCATATGCTGTGTGTAAATCGGTAACGCACAGCAGTAGTCCAAGACATCTCCATCAGCTGAAGGGGAAAATAAAACGCAAAGCAAGCTGGAGGGTAATACAACTGACAACCGAAGCGCCACGTTTACGCCATTAACACTCCTCTGTCTCTCTCTGCTGTTGTGCGGGAGTGCAGTATAATTACAGGCAACACAAATGACAATTTTTTTAATGTATGATATGTCAATGCGTCAAAACGGGTTTCATGCTTTTCAGATATTCCTGCAAGCTCAAATGCTTTGCATGCTCAACCGGAATATAATAAACTCCAAGTAAAGCCACAGTATAAAAGTTTATTATGTGAACTGAAGCACCACATATGGTGTGTCTTATGAGAATATAGGCTAGTCATAATGTATTCTGTTGTAATTATTTATTATGTGATGGATAATTGAAAATGACTTGCAGGCTAAGCCTCCCACCCCCACCTCCCACTAAATGCAAATATATTTTATCTTCATGTTTGCTGTGTTTATAATACCTTCTGGTATCCAGGGAGTATTTCTTTGGTTGCGCTGTGTCTGTGTGTGTGTATATATCACTGTATTGCTGTAACTCTCCAACTGTGCTTCAGCCGTTTCTATCATTTCACGCCAGTCTTTCAAATGATTTTTAGATTTCTCCCTGACCAGACTCATCTCAGTGCAGGCCATGTAAGAAAGAGGCGCAATTAAAAGAGCCGCACCGCTGACCTTCAGTTTGAAATGTAAAGTGTCTGATGCCTCTGGTCTGTTTGGAGGGCCTTTTCTCTCTTCCGAAGATGGACAGCCATGCATTATTGATTACAAAACACTCCTGCAATGCTATTTCATCATTCAAACATCGCATAAGAACTGAGCTTTATTTTAAAGTAGTTTAGTTTTTTTTTTTGTGTGCTCTTGCGTGCATCCTTTGTAGTGTTATTACTGGGGGTTTTTTTTGTTTGTTTATTTGCTATACAGAAGCCCCCCCCCCTCCTCCTCCTCCTCCAGAGCCATCACTCTTTCATCATCTTTACCATACCATGTGGGATGTGGATAAGCAGGTGCATCTACTTTACTTTCTCCTCTCCTTCTCTGAAGCTGATATAATACACAGCTTGCACAAGGCAATAGTCGCAGGTACGCAAACAGAAGTCACTCTGCAGACGGCACACAATTATTAGGTGAATTGTATGAGGATTTATTAATTAACGGCTACAGAGGTCTCAGTCGGTCCAAAATATTACTAAAACTCTTCCCCAAAAATGCGTAAAAAGGTCAAAGTGATTTGGCTTCCCAATTGCATCTGTGCACAATAATTGGGTTTCAGCCTTCTGCACCTTGAGCATGTCTCCGAGTGCTGAACTGCTTGTACTTCTGGGCACTCCAGGCAGGTTATAGTTCTACGTTATTGCAGCACTGAAGCAGAAATGGTACCTGGTAGCTTTTTTCAAAGATGCCTTTTGCAGACTGTTTGCAAAAAAAACACATATATTGCTTATGTGAACACGAGCCAATATCTTTGCAGCAGCCTCCCAGCTCTGGATTCATTCAGCGCAGCCTCGACAGGTGATTTTCTGTTTTTTTGTTTTCTCTTTGATGCAGATCATGATGATCACCACAGTCATAACAGTCACCGTGAAAAATAAAACGCATACAAACATTAAAACCCAAAACGTAGGCTAGTAATGTAAACAACGAAACAAAAAACGTACCTCGCTGCTTTCACCGGGGGACGCTAAGCATTTGTCTGTTTCTGTACGCGCCAAACATTTGAATCTCGCTGACTGATGTTTTCCAGACATTCAAAGCACAACTGATAGCTGGTGTTGATCTTCTTAAGCCACACTCTGCGCTGTTACACAAATACACAACATCTGATACTATTCAATCCCATAAGCCTTCAGCCTGGAGTTGGAAAATTAGCAGAAAAATGTTACGCTCACATACTTAATAACAGTGCACACAGTGTAGTAATCACACTAATCGCAACCTCTCAAACTGCACTCATTGAAATATATGCAGAAGCATCCACACCGCTTGGAGTTTTCCACATTTTGTCAATCGACAGGAATGAAGCAAAAGTATCCTGTTGGGAGCGGAAAATAGAGACTAGCAGTCAAGTGGATAAGAAATTGTGGGTTTCTAATTTGTGGTGGTGTCTTTACTAAGACACCACCACAACCTTTGGTAAAGATCTGAAAATTGCTCTCCATCTGTGAAAATCTGTGGTGTGGATGAGTGGAGGATCCATGTGGTAAATGTTATAATCTGCAGTCAAGATAATCTACAAACCATGCATGGAGGAGAGCAGAAACAGGTTAGTTGTATTTTTCTTTAGGGTTTGGAAGTCTTTAGGTTTCCCATATCAGTAATCAAGCCACAAGCACTTGGCGTTGTATACGTCGGCATTCCACTGAAATGTTTATGTGCCAAACCTCAGATAAAAGCCACATCTTTTTCCAAATGCTTCATCCATATGTAAATTCTTGCACATTTATCACTGTATTCAAAATACATTCTCTACCAACGAGGCTCAGAATCGTGTCATCTTGGTAGCATACACTGAGTGATGAGCCTTGCCTTCTCGGTCCCCTGTGAGCAGGGCCACTAGGGAGAATCGTCATGGTGACCACGGCTGTCAGATGGCGTTACCATGATGCCGAAGAATGATCAGCTTCATGGATCCCGACAGCGCTCCCTGACAGCATGGGGTGGGGGGACACCAGTCCACACCTGGGAGGAGAAATGCTGGCAGAATGTGAAATGTTATTGAACAAGGTCGTTCCGAGGGTCACGTCAAGACCTGTCCACTCCCGTCTCATCCATCACGAGGACCACTCAGCCACATTCTGGAATAAATATTTACATACGATGCATGCAGAGAAGAACTGCGTTTATGTTTTCCCTCTGTCTGACATTAAATTACGCTAAACCCTTTTTCCTGTTTTAGGTCAGATAGGATTTACTAAATTATTTGAATTTGCTAAGTTTTAGAATAATGAAACATTTTTTTCCCACATTTTAAGAAGTTCTCTAGAATTTTGGTGGAATTCCCTTTTACACTGTATGATTTAAGTCAAACGTGTTGAGTCTTGTACAGCAGGGTTTTCACTACCGTTTGTTGGAATTTTGGTCCATTCAGAAGTGGTGTAACTGAGTCAAGTTCGTGTAGGTCGCCTTGCTCACCTACAACTTTTCAGTTCTACCCACAAACTCCCCATTGAACAGAGATCAAGCCTTTGAGATGGCTACTTCGAAACGCTGACTTTTTGTCTAAGCCAACCGTAGAGTGACTCCTTCACTCTACATTTAAGCTCAGTATCCATTTGGAAGATCCATTTGTGCCAAAGCAATATTTCCACATGATGTTCTTGATGCAACCTTCACAGATGGGATGTTGTGATCACACTTTCAAACTTCCCCCATTTTTCCTCCAGGATTGTCATTGTGGTCGTTCACTTCACTTTCAGTTTCATCAAACCATTGGACATGTCTCCCAAAATTAACACCGTCTGTCCACTTGCAAACTGTAATCTGGCTTTTTATGTTACTTTTGGAGTGATGGGTTTTTCCCCACAGAGTGAACTTGTATTACAGGTTAATTCAGGGTAACTAGTTTCACTAGTTGCGCTTCCATTGACCATTTAATTGCCCAGTTTGACATATTGAAAGTAAATTTGATTAATGGAAGCATGCCAATTTAGAAAAAAACGTCTTTCCCTAAACAAGTTTTGTCATTAGGGTGAGGTGGTTGACTAGCCATATGGTAATTGATTTATTTCATAAAACTGCAATAGAAACACCTTCTTTTTTTACATCACACAAGTCACATGAGCTACAACTGAATGTTATTGCTAGTGCAAATCATGAAGTACACCACAGGAAGTAGTTTGAGGATCATGTTACGTCATGTTCGTGTGGAAAAAGCCTCGTAAAACAGCATCTTTATTTGATAGTCTGGTTTTAATCTGGGATTGAGACGCACATTTTGAACCAAAGATTGTTATCATGTTTATGCTTGCATTCCCATTTGAATAAGTGAAGGTGGTCTGTTTAGTTATCAGGAAGACCCAAGAATGAGCCAGACTCTGTTCCTTAGTTGCTTCTCTGATGTCTTGCCTGATTTCTTCTGATTGTTCCATGATCTCAAACAAGCCAGCACTGGGTTTGAGGTGCTGCTTCTGGATTCACCCACAGATGTGCCTCTATTTACCTTGTAAATGTAAAACAGCAAAATCAAACAAAACGATTAAATGTTAACATAGACTCAACAAGAGCTGCAATAAAAAATTTAAATTTTATTCAATTTCCATCTTTTCAGTCAAATAAAAGCAGACCCCAAACATGGATATATTGTCAAACCCCCCCAGCCCCCAAAAAAACAGTGACACTACTCCCCCCAAAAAATAAATTATACAGTGAGCGATCTATCTTATTATTTAATAAATTGCATGAATCAATCGCATTTCTAATTCGTTTTGATCTGGATGTTGTTTACAATCACCAAACCAAATGAGGGAGTCTCTGTCATGAGTTTCATTCATTCTTTTTGTCTGAGGCTTGTGGGGACTTTTCCAATTCCTCAGAATAAGTCTTATATCCATGGTACATCCAACCACTACAAACTTTTGCCAACAACAACAACAAAAAAACTTTCTAAAATTCCATTAACAAATGTTGTAATTTAACCAGAAGCTTACAAAGCTTTAATTTCACCATCTGGTCTTTCTCAAATGGTTTAAAGGCAAAGTTTATGTAATCTTCAAAGATTGAAGAAGCTAACAAAGGATTTCCTCTCTCGATATCGCAGCATTTGGGAAAAAGAACTACTTTTGATACAGACCAAACAAAGGAACAATTTAGTCTGATGTAATGTGACAAATAAAAAGATTACACATCCTTTTTTAAATTGCAACTTATATAAATATCAGGTTTCAATCATATAATATTTGGTCTGGATTTAAGAAAATGATTACATTAGTGTCGACAAATCCGAAAAAAAAAGAACGAGTAAGTTGATCTTTCAGACAGGTAATGTTTCCTTGAACAGTCTAATGTCACCGAGGTACGAAATCAGGTGATAAATCTTTAATTGTGTTGGCCTTTTTCACAGGACACCTCATCTGCAAAGTGCTGCAAGCAAGCACCCCATTTCTAAGTCTGACTCACGTCTAGCACCGGCCTTGTGGAAAAGACCCGACCGGTATCACTGATGTCAGGGCCAGCTGGTGACGCTCGTTAACATGAATGACAAGACGAGCAGAGGGACGGGGATCAACAGCTCGCTCGCTTTTTTCTCTCTCTCTCTGCGTGTTTTTACCAACGTGAGACATCAACACATCTCCAGTTCCTGCCGGCCCCACTCCCAGAGCTCATGACAATTGCAATGATTGATCTCCCTCCTCTTGACTGCGGTGCAGAGGGAAGAAAAGAACACCACAGCGTCAAAAGAAAAGGGAAAGGGAGGAAAGAGGGGTGTGAGAAGTCCCCACAAGGTCAGAGGGATGTCCACTTCTTTTGTTTTGGTGCGGGCAGATCGGTGGGCGCGCACAGGCGTGGAGGGGCGCGTTTGAATAACCTGCAGCCCAGCCAGAGGAACAGATGTGCTCCCAAAATGAGCGTGCTCTCTGGCTGGTTTACTTATTCACGAAGAGTGAAGCAGCTGACTTTACCTGTTTGGAAAATGAAGAAAATCACAGGCGAGAGTCACCTGTTGGGTCTTATCTCAGAGGAAAATGTTGCTGAGACAATCAGGCTCTAACAATGTGATTTATGTCCTGCAACATCCACATCCAAACAACAGATGGGCGTCTATTTATGGCCATAATAGCATGCACAAGTTGCATTATTGTGTGGCTAAGCATTTTTCTTTTATCTGCTCTTGCAATATAGGCTCATCTCTGATTGGCTGCTTCTTAAACATATTGCTAAAATCCAAGAAGGGATTAAGCACGCCTCAGTTCGAAAACCAGATTTGTAGAACCTCTGAAGCTTTGAAATCTATTATTTCTCAATCAACGTCAAGAGAGTTAAGGCTGAGGTGGAGATTCCATTTCCAGCAGAACAACCAACCTACCTATACAGACTGAGCTATGGTGGACTGGTTTCAGTTCATGCACCTTATGTGTTTGATTGACTTGCAGAGTCAAAGCCTACAGTCATTGCAAAAAGTTTGGAGAATGATTCAAATGTTAATATTTACAAAGTCTACTGCTTCAGTTTTTATAATGGCAAGAGTGATCAGCTTAACAGCAATTAATTGCAAAGTCAATATTTGCCTAGAAAATGAACTTTATCCCCCAAAACACATTTCAACTTCATTGCAGCCCTGCCTTAAAAGAACCAGCTAACATCGTTTCAGTGATTGCTCCATTAACACAGGTGTGGGTGTTGATGAGGACAGGGCTGGAGATCAGTCTGTCATGTTTCAGTAAGAATGACACCACTGGACACTTTAAAAAGAGGATGGTGCTTGGCATCATTGTTTCATCTTCTGTGAACCATGGTTATTTCTAAAGAAACACGTGCAGTCATCATTGCACTGCACAAAAATGGCCTAACAGGGAAGAGTATCGCAGCTAGAAAGATTGCAACTCAGTCAACAATCTATCGCATCATCAAGAACTTCAAGGAGAGAGGTTCCATTGTTGCCAAAAGGCTCCAGGGCACCCAAGAAAGACCTGCAAGCACCAGGACCGTCTCTTAAAAGTGTTTCAGCTACGGGATCGGGCTACCAGCAGTGCAGAGCTTGCCCAGGAATGGCAGCAGGCAGGTGTGAGTGCATCTGCACGCACTGTGAGGCAGAGACTCTTGGAGCAAGGCCTGGTCTCAAGGAGTGCAGCAAAGAAGCCACTTCTCTCCAGGAAAAACGATCAGGGACAGACTGACATTCTGCAAAAGGTACAGGGAGTGGACTGCTGAGGACTGGGGTAAAGTCATTTTCTCTGATGAATCCCCTTTCCGATTGTTTGGGACATCTGGAAAACAGCTTGTTCGGAGAAGACGAGGTGAGCGCTACCACCAGTCTTGTCTCATGCCAACTGTAAAGCATTCTGAAACCATTCATGTGTGGGGTTGCTTCTCAGCCAAGGGAGTCGGCTCTCACAGTCTTGCCTAAAACACAGCCATGAATAAAGAATGGGACCAGAATGTCCTCCGAGAGAGAGCAACTTCTCCCAACCGTCCAAGAGCAGTTTGGTGATGAACAATACCTTTTCCAGCATGATGGAGCACTTTGTCATAAAGCAAAGGTGATAACTAACTGGCTCAGGGAACAAAACATAGAGATTTTGGGTCCGTGGCCTAGAAACTCCCCAGATCTTAATCCCATTGAAAACTTGTGGTCAATCATCAAAAGACGGGTGGACAAACAAAAACCTAGGAATTCTGACAAAATGCAAGCATTGATTGTGCATGAGGGACTGCTTCAGTCAGGATTTGGTCCAGAAGTTGATTGAGAGCATGCCAGGGAGAATTGCAGAAGTCCTGAAGAAGAGGGGTCAACACTGCAAATATTGACTTGCTGCATTAACTCATTCTGTCAATAAAAGCTTTTGTTACTCATAATATGATTGCAATTGTATTTCTGTATGTGATGAAAACATCTGACATACACACATGAAAACCAGAGGGCAGCAGATCATGTGAATATATAATATTTGTGTCATTCTCAACACTTTTGGCCATGACTGTAGAACTAAATTCAAATGAGAATGTGTGGCAAGGTTGGAAAATTGATATTTAGAGATGTTGTCGGTCTGCTAGAGCTGTTTTACAAAGGAAATTTGAAATTTCAAAGGAAAAAAACCATAGTGAGATAGGCTGGCAAGTGGTGCAGTTGTTATGTTTTGCTGCTGTTTGCATAATCATCTTGTGCATCTGCAGGTTGTCGTCGGCTATTCTGGCTTCTTTCCGCAGTCCAAAACCTGTATGGTAGGTAGACTGGCCTCTGGTGAATTGTCCAGATTGTACCTTACCACTTTTCCAAGTGACCACTGGAGATAGCCAGCAGCTCCATTGGTGATCATGAGCAGATAAGCAGGCATAGACGATGGATAAGTGAATGGATAAAAGCCACAACAAAGCCGATTCTAAAAACCATTGACCCTTTTCAGATTTGAATTTGTAAAATAGATTTAAAACTTTGTATTTTCCCTCCACTTCAAAGGTATGCACAACAATATTTTGAGTATCGTGATTATGTTGTGGCAAAATCTTGAAGAAAAAAAAACCCTCATGGGTGTGAATACTTCTGAGAAGCAGTGTAAGCAACCTTATGACGTATTTTCCTGCATGCCTTTTCGTTTGCTCTGTCAAGTGTCTGAATGTGGAGTTCAGTTTGCACTGTAGTGCTTGCAACAACAATATGTGTGGAACACACCCTTGGGATTTTCTATGTGGAGTTTGCATGGATTGTTCTGCCCATGTATGCTTTACAAGCACACAACACAACGCTAGAGGAACCTTGTTAACGACTGGCAAAATCACCAGCAGCACACCCTTGTTCATGTTTCCTGCTGCCTGACATAAACCAGCCACAGCACCTCAAAGAACAGGATTCGTGAGCAGCAGGAAAATCCTATATCACAAGCAAAGTCTTCTAAGTGACATTTTCAGGATTGTTGTCAAGTAAATGACCTAACTCGTTTAAAACTCACTGCCTCCCTCTGCTGGTGATAAAAGATAGTGAAGTCAATTATGGATGTCTTAAACAAAGTCAAATGGAGTTTGTCTAAAATTAGATAATAAATAATTGCTACAATTTATTTTAAATTGGACAGAAATATACAAATAATACATTGAATCTATAATTATTAAAATATGTCTCTGAAACAATTTATTTGATGACAGGTTAAAATTTCCATCAGACCTACTCTTCAAAGTTATTTAGCAGCATTACACATGCTCTACTCCTTATTACTGTTATTATATTTCAGAATTTAACATCTGATTATATTGTACTGACATGTAAATAATTATGTACATTTTACAAGTTACATTTTTACAATGAAATATAAAAATATATACACTGCTAAAAAAAAATAAAGGGAACACTTAAACACTTAAGTGAACACTTAAGTGTTCCCTTTATTTTTTTGAGCAGTATATATTTATTTATTTACATAGTATTCATTTATGAGCTAAAACAATGGATCTGCATTTTAATTAATGGAATTAAATGTGACATTATTTATCTGAAGCAGTTATTGACATGGAAATAACCACTGATATATTTATTTTTCAATAAATCTATTAAAAATATTTTTAACCCGTGTTTAGAAATGGGGTCCTCAACCGACTCCACACACGTAAAACTTGTATCATTTGCCACAGTCTTCTACGTTTGCGTCAGTCCTCGCAAGCACAAGGGTTAACTATGACATATATAAATATTATTTTCAGAATTGTAGTTTTTTACGTTGTGGCACTTTTGTCTCACCCTATGTCCTAAATCAGTGGTCCCCAACCCGATCAAGACTTGGAAAATTTTGCTGCGGCCCTGGGGTGGGGGGAGTGATGTTGGTGTTCCCGCTAAATCCTAAATATACCCAATTTGGGTTGTCTTGGAGTTTTTAATCTGTGGGGTTTTTCATGTGACAGGTAGCCAATCAAAAAGCGCGGTGACGTAAGAACAGAGGGGAATCCTAAACAGCTGACAACTGAGAGTCCGGTGGATATCGGAGATGATATGTGAAAATATTTATTATTAAATCTAAATCTAAAGGTCATTATTATGTTTATTTAGTTAAAAATGTTAACTATGAAAAAACATATTCACCTCCAAATCATAGTGCAGCAAATAGAGCGGCTGCTCCCGTCGTCTTTTATCCACCGCCTTTTCTTTTTGTTACGTCTTTTATGTCTTAAAATGACTCCACAAACTATCACTATTGCTTCTACATCGTCATCCGTGGTTTGGTTTGGTCAGGGACGATACGTGAAAGGTAAAACATTTACCTCGTTATGTGCGCCAGGTGAAGGAGCATAAGGCGTGCTGAAGTGTATGGGAAAACATCGGCGCGCCGCCCCCTCCAGACGGGGTTTTGGCGCCCCCTCTGGTGCTGGGCCCCTATGCATTGCATACCCTGCATACCCACTTTTTTGCGCCACTGCTCACAAGCTCTACTCATCTCCTCTCGACTGCAGCCCAAACGCTCTGACTCTTGTCGCTATGGTAACGTTTATATATCCCTTCAAAATAAGATACAGATGTGCCACAAAAACGAACATTTTACTTTCGTGAAAATTTTAACTCACGATACTGACTAATGGGAGCCCTGAGCTTGTTTCTCTGCAACGAGACGGTCCCATCTGGGAGTGATGGGAGACAATAACACCCGAAGTGTTGCTTATATCCACAGCCTGCTTGGTCTCTACGTGGCAAAGCAGCTTGAAGCTTCATTGCCTCATTAGCAGCCGGTCGCTGCATGTTACGCAGAGCGGGAATGTAATGTGGGAGTCACCTACCGGTCCGGGATAAATCCATTCTCCTGTCTCTTCTCTGGGCCTTTTCTCCTTCGCAAAGAAACTTTCCAAAGACATCTGATCTGTTTCTTACTCATTTTGCTGCTTGTGGCCTCAGTGTTGGCGCGCAAGTAACCGAGAGAATCCGGTTAAAGGATTATCAAAATAAAATATCCTCCAGACTCAAATAAAACATAAAACGGAAATATTTCACTATTTCTTGCGTGGCCCGGTACCAATTGGTCCACGGACCGGGGGTTGGGGACCACTGTTCTACAGTACACAGAGATGAACAATTGTACACATAATTTGATGAAAACAGAATTGAGTGAAAATATTTTTTAAATATACATATTTTAAGTTGATATTTTTTCAGATAAATATATGTATTTTGCAATTTAATTGTATTACAACAAAAATACATATAATGTATTATGTATCACTATGGGACCCTCCTCATAGTACAGGTCCTTCTAAAAAAATTTGCATATTGTAATAAAGTTCATTATTTTCCATAATATAATGATACAAATTAAACTGTCATATATTTTAGATTCATTACACACCAACTGAAATATTTCAGGTATTTTATTGTTTTCATACTGATGATTTTGGCATACAGCTCATGAAAACCCATAATTCTTATCTAAAAGAATTTGCATATTTCATCCGACCAATAAAAGAAAAGTGTTTTAATACCAAAATAGTCAACCTTCAAGTTCAGTTATGCACTCAATACTTGGTCAGGAATCCTTTTGCAGAAATGACTGCTTCAGTGCGGCGTGGCATGGAGGCAATCAGCCTGTGGCACTGCTGAGGTATTATGGAGGCCCAGGATGCTTCGATAGCCTTAAGCTCATCCAGAGTTTTGGGTCTTGCGTCTCTCAACTTTCTCTTCACAATATCCCACAGATTCTCTATGGGATTCAGGTCAGGAGAGTTGGCAAGCCAATTAAGTACAGTAATACCATGGTCAGTGGTCCCATGGTCAATACCATGGACAGTAATACCACTGGTAAATTACTGTCCAGTTACTGAATTACTGAAAAATGAAATCTTCATCTCCATAAAGCTTTTTATCAGATGGAGCATGAAGTGCTCCAAAATCTCCTGATAGCTGCTGCATTGACCCTGCCCTTGGTAAAACACAGTGGACCAACACCAGCAGCTGACATGGCTCCCCTTTATAAGATACATTTTGTAAAATGTACAAAATGTGATAGGATTTTTTGAGATAGGAATTTTGGGTTTTCATGAGCTCTATGCGAAAATCATCAGTATTAAAACAATAAAAGACCTGAAATATTTTAGTTGGTGTGCAATGAATCTAAAATATATGACACTTTAATTTTTATCATTACATTATGGAAAATAATGAACTTGTATCACAATATGCTATTTTTTTGAGAAGGACTTGTATTTGTGAGTTGAAACACATCAGAAAATGTTAGTCATGCTGATAAAAACCCAGTGAAAGAACTCATGTCTCTCCCAATTAAATAAGATTTGTTTAACGTTTTAAACATACAATTAAGAAGTTATTGTGTCTCAGCGAAAAAGCTGTAGAACATAAAAAATGCTTTTCTGAAATAAAAAGTTTTGAATAACATTTGTATTTACATAAAGTTAGTGTTATTTTTTTTTCTGAATTTTCTTTTCAGTAGCCTATAAATATCAAAGATTTTAAGACAGCTTTCGTTTCTTTGACTGATCTTTGAAGTGATCCCATCCCACTATGAGACCATATTTGAAATTTGAACGTCATTCCTAAATATTTCAACAAGCACACTTATTTATAGTAGGCTATTATTTATAGTGGTATAAATGCTCATCTCTACAAAGTTTAGTGTATTTCTGAAGCTGCATGTACATTGAGACAAACAGTAGATGTCTCTCTACTCCGTGTATTTGAGAGCCTTCATTGAGTCGGTACTGTCTACAGATGACCGAATCGCCATTTTGGAAGCGAATCGTTCACAGCACAACCGTCTTGAGCACAGGAACTATGCCGCGGGGCCGGCCTCGCAAACTGAACCTAGATAGAAAGGACGAAACAGGTAACAAGTACCAAAATGCAAGAAATAAATAGCACTTATTATGGGCTATTCAAAAAGCCGGGTATTATTTTGCCAAGTATCTCCGTAGCCTATTTATTAACACTTGAATGTAGTGTATATAGTCCCCGGATATAGTATTGCGTGTGGGCTTTGCTTTGTGCGGCGAAGGAGTGATTGAGGCGGAATGATATTAATAACGTTTCGGTGGCTCTTCTTATTGGCTTCCAGTGTAAATTGGTGTCCGCGAAGAGAGGAGCAAGCTGTGGTACCGCGTAGTGTTAGTTAGAGTTAGCCTTTGTAAAGGTAATATTTGTTTATACCGAGTTCGTTGTTAGCCTAATGTTGCTAACTAGCTCGCTTTGCCACCATTAGCATTACAGTTAGCACGCTAAACTGTTTGCCTTGGTTAGTTTGTTGCTGTGGATCGCCGTGGTGAAGCTTTCCAGGCTCTCATGGATTCAGCTCGTTACAAAAAAGTTGTATTAGCCTCAGTTGTCACAACGTGACAACATAAATGTAGAATTGCATTAGTTTAGTCGTCATTTAAGTGTTATATCTGACGACATGCATTGTTATGATACGTTCGGCTTTTCAATTTAAAGGACACATTAGAGAGGTGATGCAAAATTTAAAGACATAGTCGAATATACATCCCACATTAGTGAATACATTAAGATGGAGTCGCTTTGCTCGACCAGCCTACTGTTAAAAAGTGTCGGAAAGCAGCCAAAGTGGGCGTATTGCACCCGGTTATGAACTGATACCAAGTTGAATGAGATCCACCCAAACAGATGATTTGAATAAAGTGATACGCAATATTTGGAGTGCTGTACGTGCAGTTTTTGTGAGCAAGAACAACTATAGTAATAAACTTCATTCACACTTAGATTAAAAAATATCCATCCTGTACATTCAAAGGAATCTTAATTTTGCCAACATGCTCTGAAAGAAAATATAAACCTTGTTGAGTAGCCTGGCTTGAGTCAGGAACTGAAGATTAGTGATAGCACTGAGTAGTTTTATCTTTAGTCTTGGACCTTATTGTAAAAGATAAGACATCTAAAAGGGTCTGTCATAACAAGCAAATGCTGTAACACCAATAAAGACTTTTCATTTGTTTATTTAGAGGGGTGTTAGAGATGCTGTGTTTGTTAAAATATAATATTTTAACATGCTTTGTCATTTCCAACCATTTTTGGCTGAATCAAAATCATATAAATGTAAATATGCTTAACATTTTTGAGCCCAACTCCATATAGCATGTTAAAAATGTTAGGAAGTGCAATTTGTGGTTTAAAAACAACTCAGTTAAAACGCAACAATAGAAAACATTTTAATACATAAATGAAATAAGATTTTTTAAAACCCCTTGAAATTCTTAAAGAAATGTTTGGAGGCACAAAAAAAAGGCCTTCTTTCAAATATATATGTTTCTGATTGTTTTTAGAGGTGAAAGAGATCTACACAAAAAGGGGTGCCATGTTTTCTATCTTTTTTAGTTTAAGTAAGAGGTCTAGCTGATGCACTTTGTATCATTTTAGAGGTGTGTAGTGAGGAGGAATACATAAATCTAGAGGGAAAAAAACCCATAACTTTCTCTCATTGTCTTTTAACTAAAATTTACCTGACATTGCTGTGTGAAATGCAAGATAAACCTCTAACCTTCTCAAAAATTTAGAGGTTTCATAAATTGGCAGAAGTTTCCACCGAAAAAACCTGAGATGTCCAAGGATGGGCTCCTGAGGCACCCCATACACATCACGTTTATTGAGGATGAATAAAAAGTTTTCCGTGGCCACACTAAAAGATCTGTCCTGGAAATCAGAGTAAAATTAAATGAAAAATGTTCTGGGAATGCCAGCCCAGTTATTGAGATAAATTTGATCACATCCAGTGATACACGCTTGATACTTTTCCCGCAGCAGACACTTGCTGTTTCTGTCCCTGTGCTGAGACTGGTATATTTCCAAGTCATTTCTAGTAAAGAATGTAGTTAATTGCTCAATTAAGACCTTCTCTTCCTCCTTAAAAAGAAAAAGAAGTCTTGAGATGGGCACAAACTTTTCAAAGTAACTAGGGTCAGATCAAAACGATGTTTTTCTCTTTGGTAAAATACACATCTAGTTAATTATTTAACAAGTAATCACACTGTATTTTCCACATAGATTCATGCAAGATGCAAGAGCTTTATGTGTTCTTCAAAAAGCCTCTTGACCTGCCGTTTCTGTTTCTCTTACAGGTTTCAGTGATGGGTCGCGGGAAAAGAAGTGCACCATTTGCTCCCAGACCTTCACCAAAGAGAGCAAGCTACAGAAACATCTCCGTGAACATGAGCTTAACGATAAGGTAAAGCCGCATCTCATGAAGTGTGAGCTTTCAGTTACGGGTCGCTGCATAGGACCGGCCTTACTGTGGGAAAACCACTTGTCGTCTTTACGTTTGCTCTAAATGTGCTGTATGATTATTTTGGTAAATACTCACCATAAATTCTTACTAGAAAATGTATTTATTTCAATTTAGATTTTTACACCGTGACTTTGTAGTTAGCATTTGATCATACATTTGCTTCCTGAAGTACTTATATTCAGTTGCGCCTCCAACGGGGGTTATGATGGGGCCACTCTTGAATAATGTAGGCCACCCCAGAGAATCATGTTGTGGTTGTAGAACGACAGAGTCATCTTCTTCATTTTAAATGTAAAATCTAATAAACAATCCTATAAAATTAAAAATTAATTTGTAGATGAGTTCACACACACTGATTCTAATATTACTTTTTTTAGTTGTGCCCCCACATCCCTTACATGTTTTTATGACCCGCCATTGTTCCTACTCATTAGACTTTTTGCTCTGATGTCACAATGAAACCAATAAACTTTAATGGATTTTAATGGGGTTTTATATTGTAAAATAGAATGGAATAGTCCTTTATTTTTCCCTCTGTGGGAAATTTAAGTGTATCATTTTATGCAAAACACATGTAATAATTGATGAAAGTGCTTAAAAATAAACACTACTATCATAGAAGAGAAGGAAATGCTTACTTTAAAAAAAAATTGTACCATAGTGAATCTGTGAAGGGTATATTTGTATTCAGGCCTTTTGAGTCAACACTTTCTAGAAGCAACTTTCTCTGCAATTACAGCTGCAGTTCTTCTAGGGTTATTTCTTTTCCAGCTTTGCCCATCCATAGACACTGAAATGTGGCCCACAATTCTTTACCACAGCTTTTGTAAAGTCCATCCTGCATTTCTTAACAAACATTATCACTGTACAGCAGGGCAGTATTATATTGGTGGTTCTACATAAGAGAGTTCTGCTCTCACTGCTTATTGAAGATGTCTGTGGGGGAATGACTTTGAACTGAAGTGCTGATAAAACTTTGCGTGAGACTTGCTGTGTATCGATGAAAAGTGTGAGAGTGCTAATATGCCCTCCTTGTGAGCTGTGAGGTATCACAGTGGCCACATAAACAAAGGAAGAGGGGATTGTCGTGTGAAGTATGTGTCAGTAGCTACCTGAGCCACTCTTATGGGCCTGCTATGACTCACTCGGAGGAAGCTATACCATTACGTGCAGAAAAGCAGCATCTGCTCTCTCTATTTTCCAGTACCACTCTGAAATAGAATGGTCAGTATTGTATTTTCATATTGACTTATAATGACAAGTACTATTTTTACAGGACTGTTCTGCTCCACTTGTATTTTCCTGAAACAGGATTTTTGTAACCTAAGGAATCCTTCTGACCTTATGAAGTACACTGTTTAAAGAACCTGTCCTGGACATGTTAGGCGATTTCAACTCTTTGGGAACAAGTCAAAGGGTGTGTTCACCTCCTCTTTTATCGCCAGAATGTTGTACACTCCTTTCACCAGACCGCAGCAAAATACTTCTAATTAGTGTCTTTGTATGGGTCACATACTGTATGTATCAACCATCGTTTATAACACAGTATTTCTGAGGGTTAGGGATAGCAACTGTTCGCGAATAGCTAAATATGTGAGAATCCATATAAACATGCTTATTCAAACACCAAATATATCTTAATATGCAATACTTGCAGTGGAAACTGTCTTACCACTACCGCAGAAGCTAATGTCTACAGCCTTCCTTACCTCTGCTCTGAGTGGGCCTGCCGTTAATCAGCGCCAGGGAAAATAAATGGCGTTCCTTGATTGGTTGCTTTGCAGATCTTAGCCAACAGCAAGTCAAGGAGTGATGTGCCTAGGTGGTTCAGCTTTCAAAGAGGCATTTTCTTTTGAATATTTAAGGTATGCTCTATGAGAAAGTCCACAAATAGGCAAATTCATTTTTCATGAATAAATAGTGAAAAGTAAACCACAAATAGGCTGGGGGTTTGACATCTTGGCTGTGTTTAGACCAAAATGAGATTGATGCAGATTTGTGGTAGTTGTCCAAAAAGAAACAAAGACAACCTTTCATACACACTTTTTAAATGTTGCTTTGATTTATAAGATTAAACCTCTTCCACCCCTCCCCCCAAAAAATATCATTACACCCTTTGCTAAATCACATGGACCATAAATTAACCACATTTTATTTAGGATTCAGTTGAATGGCCAGAGCTGAGTTGTTGGGAGACTGTGTTGAAAATCCTCCCTTTCGTCTCATCCTTCAGACAGCCGTGCAGGGTCAATCCGGCTCTTCATCTCTTTTAAATCCATAACATATATAGTTTGTTAATAACTTGGCATACCTTGATCCACTCAACCGGCCAGCGGCAACATTTGTCCTGGGGGTAAAAATTTGTCGTGTCGCATTTAGATTTTGATCTTCCTCTTTTCATGAACAGCAACAGCCCTCATTCTCTTCCTGAATGCTTGACATCAAGTCCTGCTCTCAGCGGCTCAGGAAAACCGCTTGATTGTCTGATTATTATTCATGTAAAAGGACAGTAATAAAATCCACTCTCCCGCTTTGCTGCACGTGTACTTAACTGGCTTTTCAAATGGAAGGACTCCATTTCATTTGAATTCTCTCCAGGCTCAAAAGCGGCAGCCTCGCCGTCTGTCCCTCTGACTGAGACGCAGGAGTCAGTTTAACTGACTGGATTTAGAAATGAAGTCAGCCGACCCCACAGACGGAAAGGAAAATTAGTTTTGGTGCCACTTTCACCTCATTTACAATGCTACTGCTGCTCAGTATATCTGAATTTTTAATTTTTAATTTTTTTAGACACATTTACTCCATCTACTCTGTCTCTTCCACCTGTTAAGGCAACATGAACTGATTCAGGAAGGAAAACTGTCGAGTCTGCTATCAGGTTGTGTTATTGCTATCACATTACAACCTCTGCCTCCTCTCCGCAGCCTCACCGCTGCGACCAGTGCCCGCAGACGTTCAACGTGGAGTTCAACCTCACGCTGCACAAGTCCACACACAACACCGCCAACTTCACCTGCCCCGTCTGCAACAAGAAGTTCTCCCGCGTCGCGGGCCTTAAATCCCACGTCATGCTGCACAAGAAAGAGGAGGTGAGCTCGCCTCCTCCGGTTTGCGTTCAACGGCAAACTTTACTGGCTATTGTTTCTGAATCTCGCACCGCGCTCTGTTCTGCTCTGCTCTGCTCTGCTCTGCTCTTTGCAGAACCTCATCTGCTCGGAGTGCGGCGACGAGTTCGTCCTCCAGAGCCAGCTCTCGCTGCACATGGAGGAGCACCGGAAGGAGCTTTCGGGCATTAAGGTGTACACCTGCAAAACCTGCAGCAAGGAGTTCAAGACGTTCGTGCAGCTGAGGGAGCACACAAAGAGTCACGTCAAGATGAGGTAAGTCGGGTTCAAAACTAAAGCGAGTTTAAAACTACAGATGCACCCGTTTGCTTTTTTCACTTCCGATACCAGTACCTGAGGTTTACCGATACGAACCGACGCAGAAAAACAGCTGATTTGACATAAAATGTAATTTTTTTTTTAAAACACAGACTAAATGTAGTGAATTACAGATGTATTTGATGGCTCTGGACCAGTACAGTACATTAGTACACTTAAATACAGCAATAGATTTACAAGCTTGGTCAAACATGTAAAAACTGCACAACTTTAATTTGTTCAGTCAGTGCAAGTAGGAGTATAAAAGCCAATGTAAAATAAATAATAAAGAAACATAAACGAAAAAAAAAATAGGTTGACTACCTTGGTCAAAGATAAACTGTAGCAAATGTTCAAATGGTTCAGAAAGTGCAATTAGGAATTCAAAATATAATGTAAAATGCATAAAAAAGCATGACAGCGCTCAGAGCAAAAAGCATAGAATTAGACTCAATAGATCTTCCCCTTTTGATTGGACAGGTTTTCACTGATACATGATCTAGAATTTGTTTCAGCTTCGGGACCGATACAGATATTAATTTCGGATCGGTGCATCTCTATTTAAAACTCCATTAATTTCAATCTGTCAAGTTTAGTAATACTTGCCAATGTCCCTCTCCTGAGTTCAGATACATTCATTAAATTTAAATATTTCCGAAAACATAACTTATTTTAGTAACTCAACTCACCAAGTGAGACACATTATATAAATTAATTGGTTTTCAAGCCTTTATATAACATCAGCCCAATGAAACATTTTGTAAGTGGGCCCTTGAAAAGTGTTTTATGCGGTTTCAAATGTTCTCTTCAGAAGGTACTTCTAATCTCACAAATGAGACTCACCGTCATTCAAGTTATTGAATATGGCGGCACATTAATGTGTGATTTACTTTGCTCTTTTTAACGTTGGAATAAGCTGTAAACAGTTTATGATGCCATCCTGAGAGCTGGAGGGCACCTGAGCCCATAGATACTTGCAATTCACCTTGAGTTTTGGACATATTACAGCCACAAAAGTTTGTATATCTTATACAAAAATATAAAAAAATGATGGGTAAATAATCTTCCTTGTGACATAGATGTTTGTAGAAAAATATTTCCAAAAGCCTATAAACATTTTCCTGGTGCTTTGAGTGTCTACCTGTTATAGAAATACAATGTAATTATTCCATGGAAAAAATTGGAAAACTTGCCAAAACTTCCATTTAATTCTAAGTTAATAATAGAGTATTAGATGATGAATATCATCTAATACTCTATTAGATGATACAGATGCAGATGTCTTTACTCAGTGGCGCTGATTTTAAATGCACACCACACTTTTCAGATTTTTGCCCTTTTTTTTGCCTTTTTTAATGTATATATATATATATATATATATATATATATATATATATCAGTGATGTGCGGTCAGGGGAGACAGGGGAGGCAGTGCCTCACCTGTCATCATTAAAAAATAATATATAATAATAATAAAATAATTTATTTTCACCCTGTGGTTTGTACTATAAAGTACCTATTTTTCATTTAATTTAACCAAATCTGATGTTTTTGGATTTTTTTTTTTTAAATCGCTGAATTTTCGCATTTTTCCAATCAAATGCTTGGAAGCGAAGCCGGTGAGGCAGCAGTCCCCACAGGTATGTGTTCTTTTGAAAAGCAATTCTGGGTTGATATTCTCAGAGTCCCCTCACTAACTGGGTCTAAAAAAGTGCCTGATATAGTGCTAATGAATTTAAACCGGCTACCGAGGTACCTCACAAAAAGACAAACTGTATTTTAACCTTTTTTTTTTTAGCTTGGGTTAGCATCTAGCATGTCAAGTCATGTAAATAATTAAATCCAAGCAAAAGATCCTGCTAACCCAATTTTTTTTATATTAGAGCAAACCCCAAATCAGGATTTGCTTTAAATGAACTTAAAATACTGATGACTGATTCAAGGTTATTGTTTTCTTTGTCAGTGATGCGGAAGGTTTTTCAAACTGAATGCCACCGAAAACCGCCTACAAATCTTTGTACTCTTTTCCATCAAAGGGCGCTGTCCTCTAGCTCCAGAAACTACAAGAAAAACATCGATCGCAGCGGGTTCACAAACAGCTGCCATCACTGCGGAAAGGCCTTCAAAAAACCCAGCCAGCTTGTCAGGCACATACGAATACACACGGGTGAGTGAGAAAGCACAGAAACTCAGTAACCTCTGCACTCACACATCTCTGATCATTCATTTTCAGGAAAAAAAAAAGCTGCATGAAAGTAGGAGTATATTCATTCACCCACACATGGTCTTTCTCTGAAATGATGAGCTTTCAAGTGTGCTTTCTGTATTGAAAGAAGGATTTATTTCACTTTATTACAGTTGAATAAAATGTACTTTATTGATCCCCAAAGGGGAAATTGCTTTTTTTTTTTTTTGACAAGCTTTTCTGTTTAAACTATTAAATATTATCAAATACAAATATAACCATTGGTGACATAAAATTTATAAAAAGAAATATATACATAAGTGTGATGTTATAAGTCATTTAAGTATGACCTAAAAATAAAATCAATAAAATAACATGTATGTACATGGAAATATGTTAATAAATAAATCTATAAATGAGCCCAGAGTAATCTTAGACTTCAAGACACTCTGGGTGTTGTATAATCAACAACAAATTAAGCAGTTTAACTCAATGTTCTGAGCAGTGTAAACTCTTAAAGTGTCTTGGGAGTGTGCATCAGCGAGACAGCTCCTGTGTGCCTCCTTGTTCACCGTGGTAACCGAGAACAATTGCTGGAGGCGGATTTGGAACAACATCTCAGGGATGAAGGGAGAAAACTCTGTGGGGATCTCCACAGACGGCTGCTTTAAAATGCTGCTGTATAAACTCCATCTTGACATCCATGGACTAGTCTGAATGTAACCGGATATCTGGGAAAACATTTTTTACATGTTTTGACTTTTCATACACACAAAAGCTCTGTTTATTATTACTAACAAAATTTTTTTATGAAAACTCTGATCAAATTGAAGATTTGAGAAAGCTCCACATTTGTGTTAGTGTATCAACATTAGAAAACAGATTTTCCCATGCATATGTCTACACGCGTGTTTTGACACAATTCCCAAATGACATAATGTTTCCAAAAAACATTATGTTTTAGTAGCTTTATATTCTAATACGCTAAACCTACTGACGAAATGAACCTGCTGACGCCATGTTAAATTCCCAACAGGAAGTCTTGATTGTTTTGAAGGATTCTGATTGGCTGACATTGGTTTTATCTCTGCACTACACTGCCCCCCATGGGTTTGGCATGTTTAAAACAACATTTAGTGGCGTATTTGTATGAGTTCATGAAAACTTTATAGTGTGTACTATATTTTTTTTTACACAATGTGGCGGAGATAATGGTTTTCTGAAAGATCTGGCTGCGTGTGTAACAAGGCCCGAGTCTGAAGCGAACGGATTACAAAACCATTCCATATTTTTTTACATCTCAAGGTCAACAAAGTGCTGCCAGAATTCCTTGGGCAGTTTGCTCAGTTCATCTGCTCATGGAGAAACACTCCCAAGCCCTGCTTGCAAATCTCCATCCCTTAACCACAAGTAGCTGCAGCAATGCATTATGGAGTATGTAGTTTGATTGATAAGAGCTAAATTACCTGCTGGCAGGCCATTTATAATATATGGTTAAATCAAAGTTATACACTATTGTGTGTTGGTTCAGAGCAAGTTGAAAGGGTGTGTTAATACACTTTAACCAGCTGCATGTTTTAGAGCGTGGTCCAATCAACCAGGTGTATTTTAGCTTCTGATTTATTGCTTTAATTGAGAACTCCCCCAACATAAGCTCAGCCTTCTGCCGTGTGGGGTGCGAGACGCTGACACAAATAAGAGATGCGGCAGTTTGTCTTCTTGATTGGAGTCTTTTACGTCCCCATTAATGCAAATCTGGGCAATATCTGACGGAGTAGTCCTGCTCCAGCATCAATGATATTTCTCTCCGACAAAACATTTCAGAGTTGGCCAGCTTTTCTTAACCACGGGTGAAAGACGGCGCATGTCTTTTCGCTCATCTGCGATGCAAAAAAAGCAGGGCGGGCAGAATTTTTATGCGCTGCTTCAGTTGCTCTAAGGGTCCTTCATCTGTATGAGTTGAGGATGATGCTGCCAGAAGCATGTTGATCGCACATCATCCAGGTGTTAATGGGTTCGGCTCCATAAGCGGCGGCGACTGAAGCTTGGAATCCAAATTAGCCTGTCAGTCGATGAGGTCAGGAGCTGCTTTTGGGATTTCTGCAGAGGCTCAAGCTCTGATTTTTCTCCCATAAAGAGATGCTAGTTTTGCCATCGTTGCTCCTTTTTGCATCAGCTATGATCATGCTGGATGGAAATGATTTACCGTCTGAACAGACTGTCTTCTGATTTTCAGGTGAAAGACCCTACAAGTGCACCCATTGCAACAAGGCTTTCAACCAGAAGGTGGTGCTGCAGACCCACATGGTGAAACACACGGGAGAGAAACCTCACATGTGCATGTTCTGCCCAGCATCCTTCTCCCAGAAGGGCAACCTGCACTCTCACGTTCAGAGGGTTCATTCTGAGGTAACGCCACAGGACCCACTTCCTACACGAAACTGAACATATTCACTTCATCCTTTTTTTTTCATCTGTTTTTGTCATTTAAAAAAAATGTATATACTGGAAAAGGCTACCAATTTGAATCGTCAGGTTGAAGGACACTATCATGCTGTGTACCAATATTTACGTGGTTTTATTTAGTGCAACAACGTTATAAAAGATGCACCCTGGCTGCTTATCTGAAAATAATTGTTGTTATGACTTTTTAGGAAGATCTTCTAACACACAAAGTAAAGCACCTGCCTTTAGTTCTGCATTATTTTACTTTTAAGTGACTGCAGTGCAACACATTCTCTTTATTGTTAAGTTCAAAGAGTAAAAAGGAAGTTGTGCTTTTTTCTTCTGCATTTTTATTCTTTAATCCAAGCATGACAAAACGCAAGCTACATTTCCTTGAACTTTGTTGATCTGTCAGCTTTTCCTTGGAAAGCGAAGCGGAGGTTAAGAGATCAAAAGAGGCTCTGATGTCAAAGTATATCCTAGACGCCCCTGAAGAGCAAATTCAGCGTTGTGAGGATGTTTTCCCCACTTAGTCTGAGCAAAGATTCTCAGAGTTGTTAGTGGTCGATGCCACAATCTGCCTACGTTCAGTTTCATGTCACTGTCAGTGTGAAGCACCACAATGGTCTCCATCTGTCGACCGGAAATAACATATTTTAGCTAAAAGGTAACACAGAGTTTCAGTCTTGTGTGATAGATGTGGAAATTTGAAGTGCTTGTTGCAATTTCCTGCAAATGGATGATTTAGCTTGAATTGAACTGATTCTATTTCCGTGCTATGCTTTTTGCTCTTTAAACTCCTGCTTCATACATTTGAGGAAAAGAGAGAAATTTGAGAAGACAAATTTAAGGGCGCACAGCTTCACAGCAACTTTCAAATTTCACTTTGTGTTTAGGCTTGTAGCTCAGACTAGTGATATCCACGAATATGTCTGATGTTAAGAAATATGTTACAAAACATAAAAAAGAATCACAAGACAAGACATTTAAAAACAGCTTAATAATGTAACATACAAAAAAAATCTAACTCTGACATCAGCACATAAAACAATGGCCACCTACCAGACTTGAGAGATCATATGGTAGTGATTGTAAAATATTTTGCTGCATTAAGGTTATGCTTTTGCACAAGTTTATCTGTCTTGCAGAGACTGGCTGTTAGTGGATTTAACTGCTACTACAGCTAGATCACATCCATCCATCCATACATATAACCAACAACCCAACCAACTAATCTTTTTTATTTTATTTTTTTTTAACCAACATTATGGACACCTAACAGACAGCATAAAGGCTCATTATTATTCTACACATTCAGTTTTGGTTTTACTTATGAGTTATACTTAAAAGAATAAAAAAAAGACAATATCTTGAGTGTTCTTCAGCCAGGTCAAAAACTGCATTCCTCTCTACAAATACATCAGAACAAATTCAGGACTTATTTTCACCATTACTGCCATGAATGTATTTTTCCCATAGTAGCGGATAATAACAGGCCATGGTGAGTGAATTATTTCAAGACGGCAAAACAGCAGGGCCATTTAAATAACACATGCAATTTCCACAAGAGTGCTTCAGCTCTCTTGTTTCAGAGAGAGTTTTCCGTTTATGATTTGCTGGCCTAATTGATGAAATGGATGCAGGTGTTTTTCTTGCCTTCGTAGCCATATTGAGAGCCCTGGAAACGGTTTCCTGTTTGCATTTGATTAAGTGCTGGTGGTTCTTCCAGGAATGTCGAGGCAGTAATATTTTCACATGTGAAACAAGAGCTCAGAAGCTTTTTCACCAGAACTGCAGGGGCTCCGTCGATAAAGGAATAAGAAATCCATTATGCAGATAATGTGTTTCCTGTTTACTCTTCACCTGAGTCATCCTACCCTCACAGAGGGGCGTGATAGTGCTGTACTTTAACCAGTAATTACATCTGTTACATCTCTATTTAAAGGATTTCTTTACTGGTCTGACAGGATAGTGAAATAAATTAAATCAGGTTTTCCTAAAAAATTTTAGGGCTGAGTTATTGAATTAATTTAGTAATTGATTTTTAGCTGCAGTTGCATCCTCTGGTACAAATGAGCATGCGTACACTGAAGGGAAAGCTATGCTGTTGCATTTTAGGCAATAAAATATTTATTGTGTTATTTCAAAATGGAATTGAAGAATTTATTTGCATTTTCTTATGCATTTCCGTTTACGATTGCCAGAAAAAGCGATACAATAGTTGATTGCTAGCCCTACAAAATTTGGTTAATCACATTTAAAGAGGATCATATTTTGCATCCAGCCCAGTTGGTTTTTAGTTAGCTTCAGTTAGCTTCTTCCTTTAATAAGGGGAAATTATCACTGCTTTTTTGTATTTACTCCCTTATGAGCACCAAAGCTTGACAAAAAGTAAAAATAAATCATAAATATAGTGGGACACCTTCATGGTGTTGTTCGCAGGGCTCATATTATGAGCTTAAAACTATACAGCGGCTAGATCAGTGTTTCTCAACCTTTTTCGGGCCAGCGCCCCCCTAGCCTTTATCCAGGTCCCTCACCGCTCCCCACCAAAAAATTTGTAGGCTACTTTGCACTGACAATTATTTTATTATTAATGTTACTATCATTATTGTAGATGCTTTGAATCGGCGCACCGATTGTGTTTTCCCGTACACTTCAGCGCGCCTTACGCTCCTTCACCTCAAGCGAGCATATGTTTCTACACTCCTTCATGGGGGGGCGCCGATTTATGTTTTCGCATCCACCTGAATAATGTGTAGTTGCGCCCCTGCCCATGGCACTTCAACAATATTATTTTACCTTTTATCTGAAATAGTGTCTGTTTATTCTTGCCATACAGTCCTCTGTATTAATTATTGCTCTAAAGGTCTTGCCATACCACTTTATTCCTCCGTATTTACTTTAGTTTCTTAGTTTATTCTTGCATTTTGTTCTTCATTCATTTCCATTTAGTTTCATTTGATTAATATTATCCTCTGTCGGTTTATTGCTATGTCCACTTTAGTTTCTTTCCTGTTGCTACATTTATATGATCGTTTATTGACCATCAGTAATTTTCACTCATCACCTGCTGCGCCTCCTAATCGTCATGTGTTTCACATCATGTGTTGATTTTTTCACTGTTCAGCGTCGGATTCTCTGTTTTTATGCCATAATTCACATCTAGTTCTTCGCTCCGTTTTGCCCGCTTCTCATGTTTCAGAATTTTGCGCAATGTGCGTGGCGTTTTTTGTTTGTTTGTTTGTTTGTTTTTTTAACTCCCTATGGTGCAGGGCGGTTGGGAAACATATCGATGGGGAAAAGGCAGACCGACATAAACCTTTTAAAACTACGGAAACAATTTCGATATTCTGATTATTGAAATTAAAAATGCTGTGGTACCGTTGTTCCATCAAACCCGTTTCATACAGGACTACTTGCAGCTCCGGTGTTAACGTGAACGCTCTCTATCGTGGAATCACCCATGGAGGTATTTCTTTATTTAAATTGGTTCATTTTTCAGAGGGATACAAAGTGAGGGTATTGTGATTTTAGTAATTATATGTTTATAAGAGCAATTTTCTGTTGTCCTTCCATGGAAGCGGGCAGCTTTCAAACGGAAATAAAACACTTTTTAATATAAATGGCTGCTTTGACATGATCACAGAACTGCCAAAACATATGTAGCCTACATAAATACCAGACAAAGTGAATCACAGCAGCGTCATCAGTCGGTGTAACGCTGAACTGATGCGGAGCGGAGCGGAGCCATGAAGCTACAAACACTGAATAGAAGAAGAGCTGCCATCGATACAGTTGCAGCCAAGCATGATTTAATGTTACATAATACAGTTTTACCAAGTTGCTCAAAGTCTAAACTGGTATTGTTGTGCATTTAAGGTGTAAAGTTTACCTTCGACCAAACGCCCCCCCAAAGGCATCCCAGCGCCCCCCTTTTGTAAAAATGTCCGCCAGCGCCCCCTGCCGTCCTCTCAATGCCCCCTAGGGGGCGGTACAGCCCACGTTAAGAACCGCTAGGCTAGATGAAATTAAGTCTTCTTTTATGGCAAGCTCATCATCCCTCTAGTAATGAAGCAATATATCTGCCTCTCTGTAATGGCCACTCAGTATGTTTCTTATTGAACTATTACAGGGTGAAACCATGAATTTATTTAGCACAATTTTATCTCTCGCTTCTCAGAACAAAGTATTTCTTATGGAACATTTAGTTCATACTTAATCTATTGTTTTCTCTGCACCTGAATTCATTGGATCGCTGAAAATAGAAAAAGAAAATGTTTAAGACATTGATAGCTGGTTATGTGACATGTTGCCTTGTTTCTTGCTTTTTCTTTTTTCAACCCTATTTCTGACATCACGGCAACCACCATATGTGACAAATGCTCTTCCTACGCCCAGCCATGCTCGTTAAAAGTATTTGTTTTACATTTTCGCACAGTCTTAACCTAAAGCTGCAAACCTACAATCAAGTCAGTGATAACACCTTATCGAGTGCCTTTGCCCACTCATAGCTTCACACTCCAAACACTCTCCAACATTTTCCTTTTGGTTTCCAGAGTGCAGCCACTTTACTTCAGAAAACTTTCCCGGCTTCTGAGAGCAATCTGTCCGCTCTCACAGATGTTTTCCGTTGCGATCATTGCAAAAAAGCAATCAACCTCTTTTCCAGAGTGGTGTGCTCAACAGTTTTTCCTCCAAAGCCCATCACTTACTCATCATTTTAGGTGTTGATGTCAAGTTTTGAAAAGTGCTTCCATTCAAAAGTAATTTTCTCTGTCTTACTTCAGCAGCGCCCCTTACTTGCTGATTTTGGATTTTACAGCTGGAAGGCAGAGCCTAAACAGCTAAAGACACCAATAAAAACTCTTAGTTTTTTATAATGATTATTTTTTGTTTGTTTTTGCCTGAAGCAAATTTTTTAAAATTCAATTTTGTTTCCCTCCTAGTGTAGATTTAGCGATTGACTGAGCTGTACTATACACTGCTAACAATGCACATGAAAGAATTCTTGGCAAACTAAGAAAACTGAAGCAGATATGTTTGTCCTTGGAGAAATGTAGTCTTCCTTCTCTGTAAACATTAAACCTGACGCATCACAATTGCTGTAGCTCAGGTACTTCCCTAGAGTATTTCCCTAGAGATGCCATAATGAATGGATTCTCACAGCAGCCTTCATTTTTGAACAGCTGACCAGAAGCTCTCCTCTAACTTCTTTAAAAAAAGGAAACCCCTGGGTGAATACACTGGTTGTGCTGCAAAAGCAAAATAAAAAAAAAGGAATTTAAGATGTATTGTCCTGACAGAATTACCCTTTAGTCAAACGTTGGCTATTGCCAGGGGCTCGAAGATAAAATACCACATAAAAAAAAAGAAACGCTACAAACTTTGCCCTGCTGATACAAATTTTGGACACTCATGATCCTTGTCTATAAGACCAATAATCTAAGAAGACATGGGAACAGCATTCTGATTGAGCAGCACCTTTAAAACCAACATTTTCTGCTGAAATACAAGAAAGGCAATGTTGTATTGCTGACTAGCATGGTTAGCATAACTAGCACCAGAAGTAAAGCAGTGTCTGTGTGTAAAATCAGAGATGAGAATGTAGGTGTTTGATTTACCTCTGTGTTACGTATCCAGTTGAACAACTTTTGTGTATTCAATTTAGCTTTCCTAATATCTGCTTTAAGTCTTGCTCTCTCTCACTCTCTTGCAATCTAATTAAACCACAGACATATTTCATATTTGCATTATCTTTGCTGCATTATCTGATTAAACTTTTTGCAGTAACAACTTCCATATTGTGTCGTTAGCACATGTTAGGAGTTATATACGGGGCATGCACTGATCAAGAAACAATTGAATTTTCCTTTTTTAAACAGAATGTGCAATTCTGGTGAAGTGCTGATTTCTGTGTTTGCCTGAGGTGCTTAATATTAGTCTTCTTTCAAGATTAGGGTGTGAAAGCGGCAATGTAAAGCTAGCTCAGCTTCAAGGTTTCAAATAATTTCCAGTTCACATTCCATCAATAGACCTAATTTTGTGTCTTTTTAGACTTCAGGTCTCCATTTAGAGCTCCCATAATCATACATTTCCCTTTGAAGTGCGTCGCAATAAGTCACAGAAAGGAATATTTAAAAGCCATTTGCAAGCAGTAACAGCGCGCATGTGTATTCCTTTTATCCCACAGACCAAAGGGGTACCTCTATTCCCATGCATGGACTGCAGCTGTGTATTCAAGAAGCTGGGGAGCCTGAATGCCCACATCAGCAAGATGCACATCTCTGTGATCGAGGTGACGTCCAGCACTTCTGTAAGAGAGCCGTATGAAGAAAACATGAGCAAAAACCTTCTCACACATGCTCAGTGTCTATCGGATAATAAGCACCGGCTGGAGGTCAAAATGTAGAGATACTTGCATTAGTCCAACACATAAGTCTATGTCTTCTCAGAGGGAGCGAGAGGTGAGTTTATTGTAGACTTAGCTATATGGGTCAGTTCCACTATATTTTTAGGAGTAAATGTACATCTTAGGTGAAGGGTTGTCAGAATATTCAGAGCAGCTTTCCTAGACACAACCTTTTGGGACAAAAATAGGCTACATATCAGGGTGCATTCATAGTAGCCTTGTTAATAGAGCGCTAGTTTGTTTGCCTATGAAGTTCAGTTCATTTGGGGAGGTGTGAATGCGCAGTCGAACTCTGACGCTGACCATGCTGGTGTACCTAGAAACCTGGGCCTCTGGTTGAAGTGAACTGTGGTGTGGTTAAAATGTTTATGTTAATGCCAAGCGAACTGGAGACCACTCCAAACGCAGAAAGTGAAACCGAGTCAAACCGAGTCTACCGGACTATCAGGTGTGAATGCACCCTTAGACTTAGACATACTTTATTGTCATTGTACAAGGACACAACAGTGAAAAACCAGATGTCATTGCTTGACTACTGGACCACACAAAAAACCCCCCCACTGAAAACGATTAAATATAAATGTGAATATTTAGTTCTGTAGTGTCTGTTGCTCTGTAGAATGTAACTCTGTAATGTCATTGATTGTGTAAAAACTTTCAATTTGATCTGAGCCCTCTAATGAAATGTGATGCTAGATTTGTCTTCAGTATATATGTCTATCCCATTCATTTTATTCAGTTCACCGCATTCAGGCTACGTATTGACAAATACATTCATTTTAAAATATTCGGATGGGTGCTAGGAGTAAAAAAACCCATCCAGATTGGGACATCCTTAGTAAAAAAAAAAAAAAAAATCTAAATTGTGTCTCTTTAAAAAAATGGCCAACTTAATTTGTGTGCTCATATTAATATTCTATTTGAATATTGTGAATAATTTCACGCTGATTATTCAAACTGTTTTTATTTGCAGTTAAATGATGTCAGGTTAGCTACCACAAATTAAATTTGTTTATTTAGATTTAACTACAGCCTGGTGTTTATTTTGTCACCTGTGTTTGCGTGCCAGTGATTCAGACATTGGCATTCTGCTCAGTAATTCCCCGATCCTTGGCTCATTTTATGCTCCTGGGGTTCCCTAATAAAACTTAGTCAGCCATCAAACTCTGGCCTCTCTCGGTCCTTTCGTCACGTTGCTCATTCCTTTTTTCTCTCTCTCTTTTCACTCTTATTCCCCATCTACTTTATCTGACTGCAGGAGACCGAGACAACAGGTCAGACAGTGGGGGGTCCGGGGGGTGGCGAGGGGGTGACAGATGTCATCCAGCAGCTCTTGGAGCTGTCGGAGCAGGTCAGTGGGGAGACGGCTCAACCTCAGGCTCCGGAGCCAACTATTGCCATGGAAACTGCAATCAACCAGGACATCCTGCAGGTGAGTGAATGGCAGCCACACATTTAGGATAACAATTAAGAAATGGAAGGGCCTGGTGTAAAACGTATCATATATTTTATTGTATGCTTTATCATAATAAAGCACATTGAATTATGAGATAATTCAGTGTGCTTTTCTGCAGTGATTGGATGACAGGGTTTCTCACTGTAGGGGAAACTTTAATCATGCAGTGGAGATCGGAAGCACATAATGAATTTCCTGCAGAGAGCTTCATCCGTGGCCGTAGAGTTAATAGAACCCATGCATGACAATGTAATTGGATGCAATTATTGCTGAGCTTTGGATTGGGATCAGGGCTTCATTTTCATGCCTGGATATGTTCCACTTTTGCAAACCATGTCCAAAAACGAATGAAGAGATGATAAGAATTCTCCAATAACATATTGTAGATAATAGCTTTTCCTCTTTGTTTTCTCAGTTTATCTTCTACTTTTTTACTTATGACTGCTTTTTGAGCCGGGTTTGGCGGGGTGGTTGTTCTGTGTTTGCAGCAAGCTTTGGAGAACAGTGGTCTGAGTGTCGTCCAGCCGCAGAGTGACGCCCCATCCGGAGAATCTCAGAATCCGAGCACAGAGGGCACTGCTTCAGAGAGCAAGAAAGCAGAGTTCCCAGACAAATCACTAAGGGAGAAGAGGAGGAGCATTTTTAAGAAGCCTATACAAATGCCAGGTAGGCTGGAGGTGAAGGTGTGGGGGTGAGATGAGATTTATTAAATTGTGAGAGCTACTATTGGAGGTCTTCAAAGCTTTCATAGCCAAGAATTCATCTCATGTATGACATGAAACAGCTGGAAATACACTAGTAGTACGATATTTAGGGTATTCAGTTGTTTTAGTTCTTCCAGGATGTCTGTGGATTTAGCTCCATTAAACTTCACGTCAGTTCTAGCCAGCTTCCTTGTCCGGGATAAATGGCTTGTGGTCTTTTACTAACAAAAAAAAAAAACAAAAAAAAAAACGTCCAACCATTAAGGTCTCACACCATTTCATTTTTGCTTACATTTTGTGAAGAAGAACGTTGTGCTCAGTGTCTCCTTCAGATGTTTCCTTCAGTAGGTCTAAGTGCAGCACCATCACTGGTGAGGAGGTAAACAGGTTTTTCAAAGGGTTTGGCTCATTTCACACAGTGTGAAATTAACCGCAGCAACTGAAAATGTAACAAATGTTGTAAGTTTGGCCCCCAATTGAACTGAAACTACAAGCCTATCAGGTGAGAATGCACCCTTAAGATAGTAGGCAAGTAAAACAGTGAAAGGTGTGGTTGTAACATGACAAGATGTGGAGCAGTTCGTTTAGCATGAATATCTTTGAAGAGCTGATTCAGTTGTTTGCTCCGCTACAGGCTCGATCAGGGAAGAGGACGGTGTGCGCTGGCACGGCTGCCCTTACTGCGCCAAAGAGTTCAAGAAGCCCAGCGACCTCGTCCGCCACATTCGCATCCACACCCACGAGAAACCCTTCAAGTGCAAACAGTGTTTCAGAGCTTTCGCTGTGAAGAGTACTCTCACAGCGCACATGAAGACACACACAGGCATCAAGGCCTTCGAGTGTCAGTGCTGTCTGAAGCGCTTCTCCACTTCAGGCAGCATGAAAGTGCACATGCGGCTGCACACAGGTGAGGATGGCGGCCCGCCTCATGGAGTGCTCGCACTGAAAGCCAATGCTAAGACTTTTATTTAACTGAATACCGTCTAAAGGCCAAACTGTAGATCATATTCAGTTCAAGCATCTGTGGAAACCTCTAGTGTGAGTTGATAGAGCCGGGCTTTCAATGTCTGCCTCTGTGTTTGTTCTGTGGTTCTTTATGTGCTTCCTTTCAGTAATTTAATACTTTCTGGAGATGTAAACTATTTCCATTCGTCTCAGTAGACATTTATCAGATTTATTAATTTTTTCAGGGAGTCCGCATATCATTAAAAAGTCTAAAATTCACCTATCTAAAATTAAGGAATTAAAATGTTTGAAAATCATAAAAAAAAAGATAAGTTGGCCTTAAAATACATTAATCACAGGTTTTAAATTGTATGGTGGCAGGACTATTTATATCCTTCATAGTTTTTTTTCCTCATGGGACTTTTCTGTTATACAAACGTCACTTCTTCATTGCAATCTGTGACTCAAGGCAATTGACGTTACTGGCAACTAGGTGCTAATATACACATGCTAGCCAGCAAATGTATATTAGTGGCTCTATTAGTAGGAACCTTTGGTTCTGGTTCATGCAGTGAAAATTGAGGGAGGAGAAAAACTAGCTAGCTATCTAAAAAAAAACTAGTTATAACAAAGTAAGCTAGCTAGTTAGCAACTACTTTGTTTGCATCTATTATGGTTTAACTGTAAATCTATTGCAGTTTGACCAGACAACGTTCATCTTCACCATTAAATCACGTGTGTTGCCAACCCATTTGATACTATGTTTCTTTCATACATTTCTGATGTAATGCAGAACTTAATTTTCATCATAATAGTCTTAAAAAAGGTTTTCGAATGTTTTAATTTGAACTGGGTGGACCCTGCAGAGACCCTGTGTTTAGTATTGTTTTTGTTTCAGGTTAATAACTAGAGTTTGTGGGTTTTTACGTAACATGGCTACTTTTGCGCTCCGTGTCCTCAGGCGTGCGTCCTTTCCCCTGCCCTCACTGTGACAAGATCTTTCGCACATCCGGTCACAGGAAGACGCACATTGCGTCACACTTCAAAAGCCTGCAGCAAAAGAAGAACAGATTTCAACGGAAAGCCAACAAAGCCAAAGCCTCCAAGAACATCCTACCTCTGCCCGACATCCCCTTGCAGGAACCCATCCTCATCACGGATTACGGTGCGAACACTTTGTGAATTTTGCTGGTCATAAATGTGTGCATGCTCACCATTGCGCCTTCACGTGGAAGACTTGAAGGTTTCGTGTTTTCGTTTGTTTGACCAGGCCTCGTCCCCTCCCAGAATCCCCGCCTTGCTTTTCAGCAGTTCCTGGAAGTTGTGGGCAACGACAGGCCGTACAAGTGCCAGTACTGCAGCAAGGCCTACAAAAAGTCAAGCCATCTAAAACAACATGTCAGGTACTGTTTTCCTCAACATTGGCAGGATGATGCCATGAATTTCTGAACAAAACTGGAGGGGGAACCAGTGAGATAGAGCAGAGAGAAATGGGATGGTGATGGAGGTGATAAATTTGGGTAGAACGGTATGACAGCATCTAGGAAAATGAGAGTGAATTGATGTGGAAGGTGGAAACAGAATTGTCTGCTGGTAGATGGTGGAGAAGCACATAGGATTTACCTAATGTTTGGTAAAGAAAGTTTCCCCTCTGCTTTTCCCCAAAGAAAAAAACAAACATCTTTGAAGTAAACTGGTGATTCTCTTCAATTTTTGTTTTTCTCTTTGTGTGTTCCACCTTCTTGAAATTTGTTTTAACCTAAAGCCTAAACACAGGCCTTCCAAAAGCATGGATACCCCGTTGAATTTTCTTTTTGTGTAACTGAGAACTGAAATAAAAGCTATGCTTCTTGGTTTTATTATTATTTTTTTACAAATAAAAATCTTAAAGGGGATTATTTTGTAAAATCAACTTTTTTAATAGCTTGATATTATGTTATATTGTTATTCCTTCATCAAAAACATACCTGGAGTGTTGCTTTGATTATTTCATGCATGTTCCCATACACAGCTCCTCCAGACTAGCGGCAGCAACACCTGGTGGAACTGTGAGTCTACCGAGCTTATCATGTAAACTATTTCTCAGTCCGTCGCTCCTAAGAACGGTTGTGAATGGCATCAGTGGACAAACGTTGCTGTGATGACGTTCTGTAGGCAGTGTCATAGAGAAAGTTTATGATTCTATGTGAAAAATTAAAAAGATGTGATAGAAAGACGTATCTTTATGAAAAAGATCCAGGCAAAGTTTTGTTGGGTTGATTTTTCTTTCTTTAGCAAATTAAAGCGTCTTTTAAAAACTCCTTTTTCTATTTACTCAGCTTACATTTGTCTTATATTAACATTTTTTTAGAAGATCTGAACCACATAACTGAGACAAAAAAGCAACAAATTTTCACAGCTCTGTATTACTTTGCAAGCTGTGAGATGCTAGAAGGATAATGACAAACATTTTTTCCTCTCGTTTTATAAAAAAATGTGCCCTGACACAGCAAAGCTTTTTTTTTTGTTGATGTTGTTCCCGTGGCAACACTATCTTGACAACAACACATCCGCTTTGATTTTAAGCAGAGCTTTTCATTATTCTACAGCTGTCAGTGTTGTGCTGATCTGGGTTTCCGTGTCTGTATGTGATCATTTTCATCTGATACGACTCAGATCCTTCTGGAGGAGCTTAGACGTATCCGCAAGAATAAATCCCTGTTTGCCTGGACATTGGTGGAAGACTTTAAAAAAAAAAGAAAGAAAAGATTTCTTACATCAGTCGTATCAGGCTACACAGAAACAAAACAAGAAGAAAAACTGTAGGCTCTTATCAGCTAGAGCTATGCATGTCAAACAATGTTGCTTCATGAGCTTTGAGCTGAATGGAACTTTGATTAATAATAGTAAATAAAGGCAGATGCTGTTAGTAATTTAAAATGACATATCTCAATCAGTATTATTTGTCCTCTAGACAAAATCTAAGTAAATAAGATCGGACATTTTGCCGATAAAGTTCCAGGATAACAACTACATTAAAGTTAATACATCTCAATGCGGTGAATAATTCACAAACTCAAAGGCAGCTTTATCTGTAATGCACATTTAAAAAAAAAAAAGCTGTGCAGAAGTGTTTCACAAGGCTGACACAAAACTAATGAGCAAGATACCACAGCGAAACATTTTTCAAAAATCCACTCTGTAATGTAGAATGCCTAAAAGCAGGAGCGAATGACAACAAAGTAAAAGTTCTTTCTCAAGCAGAAGATTAATCTCTACACCAAGAGGCAATTTATTTCGGATCACAGATTAACTGGAAATGCCACCACGTTAAATATTGATAGAATTTGATTAATGTCAGCTAAGTAGTACATTGCCATGAAATCGTGCACCGTCTTGGAGGAGGCACTGGACAGCAGTTTGCGCACGACTGATCCGGTTATTTTCCAACATTTCATCCATTCGCAACCTCTGTCTGGCCAAGTCCAACCACCACGCATCGTGGAATTATTGTGTGAAACTATAGTTGTGTTGACGTTTTGCTCTGTTTGTCCCAGGTCTCACACAGGAGAAAGGCCGTACAAGTGCATCCAGTGCAGTCGAGGTTTCGCCTCCTCCGGAGTCCTCAAAGCTCACATCCGAACGCATTCGGGCCTAAAGGCGTACAAGTGTCTGGTGTGTGACACAACGTTCACCACCAGCGGGAGCCTGCGGCGCCACATGACCACTCACAGCGAACTCCGACCTTACATGTGCCCTTACTGCCAGAAGACGTTCAAGTCGTCACCCAACTGTAGGAAGCACATGAAGACGCACAGGTTTGTGGGTCCTCGCGGGTTTTTTGTTTGTTTGTTTGTGTGCAGCGATGTGACCTTTTTGAGGATTAGTGTTGTGCTCTGACTTTCTGCTATCATGCTGGGAAATCAGGTATGAACTGGCCCAGCAGCTGCAACCACAGTCAGGAGAGGACCCGCTGGGAACAGGCGCCGTTACCCATGACATGCCTGTGGAAATGGAGGCGGAGTCTCTCCAGCAGGCTGCCACTACTGCAGCAGAGCAGCAAGGCATGCTGGGACTGGGCCAGGCAGAGGTTGTGAATGGAGGCCAGCAAGTAACACTCGATGCCCCTTTGGCTGACCAGCCACTAGTTCAAGGCGAAGGTAACAGCGGACGTAAAATGTGTTTTTGGAGAGAGAACAAAGAAATATGAAATAGATAACTACATTTAGACTTGTTCTCTCTTTAGTAACAATGTCAGTCTATTTAAACTTTCCTCTGTGCAATTGATAGAGATTAGAAAAATATGTCTCTGAAGTGTTTTAGCACTTCATATGCTCAAGAAGAGTGACTGTTAAAACATCAACTGGCCTCTAACAATAATTTGTAGGGTCAACACTGTCACCCTGAATCAAATGAATCAACTTAACTCATTGGCTATTATTAGACAACAAGTTTTTGTTTTTCTCATCTCGTGCAGAAAAAATCTTTATTTTTCTTTATTTTATTTTTTTTAAACTGGCCGTATACTGAATATGAAAATGTATGCAACAATTTTCACATTTTTATTTATACATTTTTTTGAAAATCTTGTATTATTTTCAACAAGACCGAAACCCTGCCATGAAGTTTTTCATGGAGTTTAACAATAGAATTCAGTCACATTAACTGCTGTGTCAGCAAATGTTTATAGTCCAATATTCAAAGTGTAAACGTGCCCTGAAATCATTTACTAACCAAATGTTTTTTTGCATCTTTGCTCTTGCAGACTCGTATGTGACCACTCAACATGCTTTGCCGCAGAATATCGGTCAGTTTGAGACACAGACACTACCTCAGTCTACCTTTGACCAGCAAAGTCTAACACAAGGTAAAAAACAACAGTCATTCACGTTGACTGCGCTTTCATACTGAAGGTTTTAACATTTTTGAATATGATTTATTTTACATATTACTTGCTATAAACTTGAACACCATCATCATCGTATCTGTTTAGAGCACTGACTATAAGCTTATTATTGGAAAGTTAAATTAACAATGGGTAGAAGTCATAAGGTATTGTCAGCATAACAAGATAATCATGGTATGAACCGTGGCTATTGTGAGTTTATGTGATTCCTCTCTCCTGACAACCTTTATAGAGATACAGATTTTATTTTCAAACATGACTTGGCATCTGCCTACACTGCCGAGTTAATAATCACTACACCACACACCTGATTTAATTAGAGTGGAACTGATTTTCTGGCCAGAAAAATGATCTAACATAACATTGATGATGAAATATTGTTTTTGTTTTTGTTTTCAAGATTTTTAGGAGAGACATAGACATAATTTCTATAGTAAATCTTACCATAATTTTGCACTTTCATCTGGGAAGCAACCTGTTTCTTATTATTTGCTGGTCTTTCTTCTCTTGCATAACTCAAACATACATGATTTTCTTTCCACCACATTGTTGCCACCCTCCCTACCAGCACTTCTTACTCCTGCCCAGTCTGAAAACACAGCTTGTTCTGATGCTACAAACAATTTAACATTCGGTCATCAAACATTTAGCAGATAGGTCCGTCTTTTTCCGCTCTCCCAGGAGAGCGGAAAAAGGATGTAGTGTGACCTTCACATCTAAGCAGAACAGATGGGAGATCTAATTGGCTCAAGGAGAAAGACGCGCGGACCGGTTTGCCATCAGATTTTGAAGGCCAGGCATCTCGTGTATCTGGATAAGAGGGGCTCTTGAACATCAAGCCCTGCTTTAGCCTGTGGTGCCACGCCATCAGAGCTGGAGTGTTGTCATGTGCTGTGATTGAAAGGTTGCTATTGATGACATGAAGCCCTCTGGGTCCCTCGTGGAAACCCAGCATTATTTAGTCACTTACAGCAGAATCTCATTTGGTAAGCTGGTTTATATCTTCAGGTTTTACTGGTGCTGGGAGATGATGCAGCATTTGGAGTTCACGTGTGGCTTCAAAATGAGCAGCTCTTCAAAATTTAATAACCCCAAAGAGACATAAAATACTTTTTTTTTTATAGGAAACACCTGATTCCTAGAAATAGCAATCTATCAGTTATAGTAATAAGTAACAAAAGTCATTTATTGTCATTTTATATCAAAATCTCATAATAAAGCAACATTTTGTATCCAGTATTCAAGTAAAAAATAAAATGTAGGATGAGGGGCATTGTTTACAGAGCTCCCACCATTTTTGGAAAACTTGGAACAGTAAGATTAAGAAAATAAAATTGTTGTATCCTTGGAGATAAATATAAATTGAACGTGGATAAAAGATGAGAGATAACATCAAATTATTACTTTTTTTTTGTACTTATTTTTCATTCCGACCTGTTTTAGGTACAACAATTTACATTGCGATCATAAATAGAAACACTGCCACTAAAATAATTAGTGCAATAACCCAAACCCTAATCTACATGAAAATTAGGACCGATATCAATATCCAAAGTTAATATTGCTGTGGCCAGTAGCCGATATTTACAGTACTATTTATGTCATACATATATGTCCCTACAGTGAAAACATAACTATGCTGTTACCATTGCCTCAGTTAAATACAACACAATCCTCCACTGTCACTGTCATATTCCCTAATACAAATAAACACAAATGGCAAGAAGATGGAAACACAGTGGATCCTTTTCTATTCAGTATTTTGTTCTATGGAAAGTAACTAAGTTATTTGTGGAAAAACTCGCCTGTGTGTTAAGCAGCATTACTTAGGCCTGACATTTGCAAAGTAGCCAATCCTGTAGGAGCAATATTTATTTTCTTTGGTGAAGGCTGGCTGTATCATCAACAGCCGACATAAGGAAGACCGTAGATATTAGCTTCTGTGGCTGTGTTAAGAACGCGACTATCCAGGAAATAAACAGTCTCTACTTCCCACACCCAGGCTTCACCATACCCGAGCCGAGCTACAACCAGCCCCAGTTCTCCGCTGTCCAGCAGCTGCAGGATTCCAGCACACTTGAGTCCCAGGCTCTGTCTTCCAGCTACCATCCTCCAAACCTGCTCCACGTCCCCAGCTCAGAAGTTGTGAGTACTCAAATTCTGTAAAATAAAAGAAAAAAAAAAGAAGCATCTTTTGTGTTTTCAAAAGGTGATATACCCTTTCCATTGTTTTGCTTCAGAAACGGTTGAGTGAAGCTAATTTTTAGATCTAAATCTCCCAGGAGACTTAAGAATTGACTAAACTGTTTCAAAAAGCATGCAGTGGAATTTTGCTGCAGCGGTGAAATATAATCTGGTATATTTTATAATTGGATTGTTGATGTGTTGGTTTTTCTTTGCAGACAAACGGACTTCTTCAGGAGAGCAGCCAGGCTGATCTCCAGCTGCCTACAGAAGCAGCAGACTACCAGGAAGACGGTGAAGACAACACAAAGAGAGCCTACAGGTTCGTTTCGAGGATCACGGGGAAATCCAAAAAGTTGATGGTTCCAAATATCTGGGTGTTGTGTTAAATTTCCAACTTAAATTTGAAGCTTTGGGGAAATTTCTGAAACTGTAAAATCAAAATTTAACTGTTTGTGTCTAATAAGATAATGTTTCTCTGCATATAGTAAATTATGTTTGCATGGCGTAATTTTGCCATAACTTGATAATTCCATAAAATTAGGCCTGACCATTCAATAGGCTTGAAAAGATACTTGAATAGGAATCAGAGCTGTGGAACTGGGCGTGACATTGACTCGGTTTGCTTATTTTTGCTGACTGTAAAAAAAAAAAAAAAATCTCTGGATTTTACAATGTAGGTTTAAATTTAGGAAAGTCTTATCACTGTTTAAATTTCTTTTTCACATTGAATAAAATGAATAAAACATGAGAGAGACAGAAATCAGCGGATCTGATGTGTGAACAACCTCGAATAGAAGAAACCTTCAAAAACAAAGAGCTATTGCCTCTGCAGTTTTCATTCTCACTTGTTCAATAGTTGCTCATTGTTCCAATAACTGGCTCTCTTCTAGCAAACATTTATTTCAGCTACAAAACAAACAAGAAACAAAGGCTTTGTTTTACCAGCCAGCTCCTTTGGAGACAGGAGATAATTCCCCCTGGCTGAATTCGTCTTAAATTTACATCCCCAAACACTCTGTTCTCATCCATTTTGCATTAAGACGACCTGAAATGATAAATAAATCTTCCTAAACCTGATCCTCACTTGTCTTCAGATGCAGCTGGTGCTCCAAAGCTTTCAAAAAGTCGAGCCATCTGAAGCAGCACATCCGATCCCACACCGGGGAGAAACCGTACGCATGTCACCTCTGCGGACGAGGTTTTGTTTCTGCTGGAGTGCTGAAGTCCCATCTCAACACACACACAGGTGAGCTTTCTTTTTAGAGGTGGGAAAACTTTCCGAATCGTTTCTGTATCGAACTGATGTGGTCCGGAACCACATCAGAGGAAATTTGTTTTCTGATTTAGGTTTCAAATACTTAAAAAAAAAAAAATTCAGATACTCAGCAATGCTCTCACCTCTGCCTTACAGGGATGAAGCCGTATAAGTGTGACGTTTGTGAAGCTTCTTTCACCACTAACGGAAGTCTGAGTCGGCACGCGTTTATCCACAGCAAGTCATTCAAATGCTCCATGTGTAACGAGTGCTTCCGCACCAGTCTGTTTTGTAAAAGGCATATGAAGAAGGAGCACGGTGTGGAGGAAAAAGGTAAGGACGTCGACACCATATCTGGATTTCTCAATTCTTTATGTGATTTTTGTTGTCATAATTTCTCACATGATGCTCCTTCTCAGTGATTTAGATTAATTTTCATGGGCTCTTTTTCCACAAGTTATATTAACTGCGTTTTTTTTTCTTCACTTTTTTACATTTCGTTGTGTTACAGTGAAGAATATTATTATAGGATTTTATGTACTAGTGGAACATATGGTCATATAGCTAAAAATGTTATATCATTTATAAAATATAGAAAATATAAATAATAGAGGGCTGGGACTTTAATGCATTCACGTGAATTAATTCATTCCATAGATTTTTAATTGTTTAAAACTTTGCCGCAATTAATACGTTTGTTGCCGGAACCTTTGTATTTGCTCGTTTCTGCTACGCCTGTAAATTTTACGCACAAGCGACAACCAAAAACAACAGCGATGGACGCCAAAGCCGCTTCTCTTGGCACGCTAGATGAAAAAAAACGATCTAATGGCACAATAGTCTTCTAAAGTCTACTGTGTGAAAGTTGTGTTAAAAGGAGTTAAATTGTCACCGAAGCTAATGAAGTCTAAAATAGCATCTCAGTGCTAAACATGTTGCACAGACATTCCCAACGCTAATGTCAGCGTCAACAGTCCACACTTCTAAGGAAATATTTTTTCAAAGAGGTCACCTGAATGATCAGGGGTTCCTGAAAAACTTGGATGCTGAATGAACCGGATGATTGAACAACCTGATCAAAACCAATGAATATCTTTGCAAAACATAGGAATATCCTAGCAAAACATAAGTTCAGTATGTTTTGCCAGGATATTCCTTTAGAAGTGCTGTAAGGTAAGTCATCACTGAACAGAGTTGTTCAGTAAATGTCAGGATAAATCCAGCTGTTATGTAAAGCTTTCAGAGGATTATTAGAGTACTTTAGAAAACAAACATAACCATGAGACCAATCAGCATGTAAGGCAGGTCAGCAGTACATACAGCTGTGCTCCTGAGTTGACGGTCAGAGTCAGTTTTATGTTTTATACAATCCAATGACGTGTCAACAAGATTACAACAGTTGGTTAGTCCACAGGATGACATAACTAGTTCCTGTCCCCAATAGATGCTATAGTAGCCCATTATCAATTACAGATATTCTGAGTTGCTTTGGTTCATTATTCATGCAGACAGCAGAACAGCATGGATTACGTGCAAAAACTAGGCTCTCTCTCAAAATCCTTACTTCATCTCTCAAAAGTAAATATTTGTCAATGAACATCTCAGTGCATCAGAATGACAAGCCTTTGTTTCACTGAATACAGATTAGGCAATGAAAATAAGTCATGCTGTCAATATAGCAGGGTACTCTGAAGAGATGTTCCGATATAATCTATGGTTAAAGTTCTAATGACATGTACTGTAAATTGTATTTGTGGGAGATTAATGGCAACAGACTGGACAAAATTCACAATTTATTGTAATTTGTTGACACATTTCTTCAATGTGACACAGAAAGGAAAAGACAGCTCAGCAGAGCACTAAGAAAAAACATAGTGCTCTGCACTTAACTGCATGAAGTTATGGAAAACTTCATGCAGTGCTGTAGGAATTACAGTGCCGTTTTCCTATACTTACCATTTTCTTGCAGAGGGTAAAAATAGATCTTCAATGAAGTAAAGGATTGAGGAGTAGGATGAGAGGAACTCCATGAGAATCTTTTTGTATGTCACAAACTTATGCTTAAATGTTGTGGAGGTCCAGGCCATTCAATGAAGACCTGTAACACACCACAAGCAATTGAAAATGTTGGAGGTTCAAAAGCAAAAGCAAATGCTTTTGAACATCAGAAACAAGAAACTGGGTTCTCGATGTGCGCAGGGGGACACAATCATTTGAAGATTGAACAAGTGGTTTTGAGAATTTCACATCTGTTCTGAGAAATACACGGAAGTGACTGAGAAAACCCATAAGACTGCGTGGACTTTTCTGAGAAATGCACTGAGGGAATTATGCTCTCTGCGTGGCTGAGTGTGTGAGTCCACATCAGATGTTTAAGCTTCAGCTGTGCGAGGTGTCAGACAAATGATCAAGGCTGTCTTCCAAGGCAGGCAGCTGCACTGTTGAGATAACCCCCAAGCTGACCACGTCACTCTGTCTTGACCCGTAGAAAAAAGTACCGGTGTGTATGAAACTGTGGGATTGATAAAAAAACATAAAATGATGTAATGTCAAGTATGAACACTTGCTACTTGGAGTCATATTTGCAGCTCCTTTTAACCCTTTTCATGCGGTTCTCAGCGGAGTCTGTTCGTCAGTCAACTTGTTTAAGTTCAGCTCACGTGATTAAAGAGCTTAACATTGATGCTGCGCTCCATCCGTCTCTCATTTATCCTTTTTTTGTGGTGTTCTGCACCGAAAAGAAACAAAGGTAAAACCTTGAAGTAAAGGGTAGGCATGTTCAAACTTCAGGTTGCGCTGACGGTTCGCACGTCTGCCAGTTGTAGATCTCGAGCCTCAAGACGAGGACGATGATGACGACGAAGACGAGGACGGAGATCAAAAAACGTCCAAAAGGAGGAGTTTGGAGATCATCACTTTCACCGAGGAGCAGGCAGCCGAGCTGGCCAAGGACCCCGGAGAGGAGGCCTCTGTGTCGGAGCGGATCCTCGCCCAGTCAGCGGCCGAGAGGGATCGCATCAGCGAGATTAAGGACAAAGTGGTGGAGCTGGAAACCGAACCCAAGTTTGCCAACTGCTGCAGTTACTGCCCCAAGAGCTTCAAGAAACCCAGCGACCTCGTCAGGTAAAGGTCACACCTCCGTTTCTGGACATTTTCCTATTATGTCAGAAGAACATAAGCTTTTCTGGTCGTTCCAATGCTTCAGTGTAAAACTTATAAGCCCTCAATCAAATTTAAGGTATAAATAGCTTGAGAATTCTGGCAACTGCATCTATTGGGAGAAAGATGGATCCATCTCAGAGATAGACAGGTTTTGGTGTGAAATGTGAGTCTTGACCCCAAAACAAAAAGCAAAAGATATTTTGCTTTTTGACAGAGGAATTTGGGATTCCTCTGTCAAAATTTCAGCTAGCTAATGATGCTAGCTGAAATTGCTAGCATCATTAGCCCTTTGGAAGAAAACAGTGTTACTGACGCTAGCTAAAAGACTCAGATAGAAAGAAACTCTCTCTCCAAAGGCACAACATAGTTTGCACATGTACTCAGGAATAAATGCCACACCTTTTGGAGGCATTTCAGGCAGAATAAATACAACTAAAATGTAAATGTTTGGTCATAACAAGCAGTTATGTTCAAAGGAAAAACATTAAACCCAGCTGTCAGGTAAAGAGTTGGCAGCTTCATGATGGGTACGTGTTTTGCTTCAGGAGGGACGGGTGAGCTTCAGGAAATAACGTCATATGGAAATATTGAAGCATCAGTCTGGAATTTAAGCTGGAACATCAGCTTGGGTTTTCCAAATGAGCAACAATCCTCCCCATACATCTAAATTAGTTACACACAGGTTTAGGGAGAAGGTCAAAGTCCATCACAAAGTCTTGATCTCAATCTGGAATAAGCTGTGGACATGGCCAAAAAGAGGTTACAAGGTCTGCCAAGTCATTTTAAGAGGAATCACTTCTTTGAAATAAACATCATTTAAACCTGATCAACAGCTGTTTTGTTAAACTAGCATTTATTAATATGAATAGACAAACTAAATGGAATAAATTGTGCCTCTACAACAAACTGTTGTTATCAGAGTAACAGAACATTTAATTTAAAATGGCTTCTATTCTTATTGTTTTGCAAAGATAACATCTTTGTAACGGTTATCTTTTACTTACTGTCACATCAGGGGGTTTTTGGTTTGTTTGTTTTTTTCAAAGATTTTTTTAGCTCTCTTTGATCAGTTGAGCTACTCTACCAATTACATTTTTACAAGGTCTCTCTTAACAATTTTAGAAGTGGGTAAATAATCCTTAATGCCACATTTTCTCTTTATCGCAAAAGGTTTTGGTGCTAAAATGAAAAAATGTAAGCTCCGGTTTCATGTTTTTGGACTAATCCCAAATTCCTTTGTCAAGATTTGCCTTCAGGCTGTTTTCTCTGTGAAAAGGCTACAGTATTTCTCCCTATATTTTAATTTGACCCAGACACTTAGCAGTTTGTAATAACTTTTTTCTTTTTTTTCATACCCGCTCTTTTTTTTTTTAATGTCTTTTTCTGATTTTGCACATGTGAAACGTATCTGTCAGCGAGTTATTCTGCATGTGACTTTTCACAATCTGCTTTCCTATTTAGACACATCAGGATCCACACAGGTGAAAGACCCTACAAGTGTGACGAATGTGGGAAGAGTTTTACGGTGAAATCAACCCTCGACTGCCATGTGAAAACACACACAGGTAAAACACCAGTGAGGTGTACAAAGCAGGGGAACAATGCATTAAAAACAATGAGACATAATTATGCAGCATCGGTACATTGAAGCTGATTCTAGCAAGTTCTGGATTATCTTTAAAAACCGCAAACAGTAACAGAATGTTTTTTACTATGCCACACATAAATTTTAAAAAATGTAAGTGTGTTATTTAAATAATGAACAATTTCTTGAAATTGCATCTCTAAAAGACTTTTTTACAGCTACAGAATAGCTTCAGCAGTGATATTCTGAAAAATATACATTTTCTTTTAACAGAGTTGTTTTCAATGGAAGAAATGGCCCTGACTATCACAATGTGTTTTACTCACACTTTAATGTTAATCAATAGCTGACGTTTGGCATTAATAAAAGGTGTATAACTTCGTCCTTTGGGCAGTACTTGGTGTTTGGATTGAATTGGATTGGATTTAAAATTGAAATCAGAAGCAGAAATCCATCAAAGTGCTGAAGCTATTGTCCTCAGCAGACTCCCAAAACAAAGGTTGTTCTTGTAATTTTCATGTTGTAAAATATTTTCAACTTTTACAAAAGGTGAGCAGTACAAAGGAGAAATGAAGTCTTTTCACAGACGTTTGATTTCAAAGAAGCAAACTCGATTTTGTACAGCGATTTGATTTGCGTTGTTTTTGCAGGTCAGAAACTGTTCAGCTGTCATATGTGCAACACCTCCTTCTCCACGAAGGGCAGCCTGAAGGTGCACATGCGCCTCCACACGGGCTCCAAGCCCTTCAAGTGTCCCTTCTGCGAACTGCGCTTCAGAACCTCGGGCCACCGCAAAACCCACATCCAGTGCCACTTCCGGCCCAACAGCGACAGCCGCAAATCCAAGCGCTCCTCCGCCGGCCACTCCAGACACAGCCAGGACTCAGGGACCGGGCAGACCAGGGCCTCCGGTCAGAGCCAGCACCCGGCGGCTTCGGAGCCGCTTCAGCCTGTGGGTCTGCTGCAGACGCCCAGCTCTGACCCCAGCATCTACCTTCCGGCCAGTCAGGTTTTGAGCGGACAGTTTGACCAGAACCTGCTGCAGCCGGGCCTCGTAAGCCAGGCCATCCTGCCAGCCTCTATGTCAGGTGGGTGTTGTTGATGACAACTGAACAATGAAATGCATTTTGTAGAAGGAAAATGCTTTGCAGAGCTAATTTTAAGCACTTAATGTGGAATTTGTTACAAAGAATTGATTTTATCCACTTAAGCTTAGCATCTCAGCTCAGGGCGATATGTTGCATTATCCTGAAGAGTCACTTTTACATCACTACTCTGTAATATGCGGCTCATGATTGATGCTCTAAAGCCAGTGTGTGAACACACAAATCTTACCAAGTATTTCTGGTCTGATTTCTAGTACACGTGAAAAAAGACAAAACTAACTTGGAAGTAACTTTTCAGCAAAATATAGAGGTTTGTTTTTAAGTCAATTATTCCTTAATATTGATTTTTAAAAAAACAGTTAAAAAAACACTGGCAGATTTTATTCCACATATAACACATCTTTGCCATATTATAAATGAACAAAATCTTTCAGTGGAACTTGTCCTTTTAAAATTGATGTTGAGGAATTATTAACTTAAAACAAGCTCCTATATCTGGATGAAAACTTGGAAGTTAGTTTTGTCTTAAATTAGCGCCGTACTTAAAACAATAATAGTTCTACTAGCAGATTTTATTTCACTTATAACAAAACAATTCTGCCAGTGCATCCATGTTTGTTTTAGTCAATATTAAGGAATTATCGACTTAAAACAAACTCCTAAATATTGATGAAAAGTTACTTGTTCAGTTTTGTCTTATTTGAATTGTAATAAGATATTTGCACTAGAAACTAGACCAAAACTACTTGGTAAGATTTTGTGTTTTTGCAGTGTAGGTGAAATCTTGAAAAAGACCATCACCATCATCATCTCTCCGTTGGTGGCAAGTTATGGCTACGTCTATGCTGTTACTCAGACCTTAAGATTCATGTGACGGCTTAGCAAGTCAAACCCAGGAGGACGAAGCTGTTTTACCACCAAGCGCCACTTTCTTTGCCTTATCTCTTCAATTCACAGCACAGCTTTTGAATGTTTAAAGCCTAAATCTAATCCGGGAGCCTTCAAAGATCCCTTGTTATGTCTGTCCTTAGCTTAGATGCATTTCTGACCAAGCGAAAGCTCTTTGGATCTAAAGAAAAGCTTGAAGTCTGACATAACAGGCTTTCACAGTCTCAAGGAGGAACACTGTAAACCATTACAGCCTTGTAAATTTGTACCTGCGTACGTGTTTCAGCTGCGGGAGACCTCACCGTTTCCCTCCCGGACGGCCTGACCACGCTGGACGGCATCCACCTCCAGCTGACCCCGGCCAGCCTGGTGTGCCCCAACGTGCAGATTTCTGGCATCGACACGAGCAACATCACACTCCAGGTGACTCACCTCCCCGTGAAACCACATGTGCTGTCCACAGACCTACAGCAGGCAAACAAATGTTGCTCAGCAGCAATTTATTTTGTAGCTTCTGTGTAGAAAAATGGTTTTGTTTTGAAAAGTCTGGCTCTTCTACTGTGATTTTCATTATTTATAGGGGTTTTTATTTGTGACAAGCGCATCATAAGAGTTTTGTTCTGTCAGTTTAGGAAAGTGATTAAAGTTTTCTTTTTTTTTACAGGATAAATACAGAATACACAACAGTAATGGAATCCGTTCAGATTTATACACTGCAGGAAATTAGTATTTTTATATTGATACACCTCAATGATAGTTGGGGAAATAAAAACCTCATGTACTAAATAGAAAGGATTTTTGAGAATGTAGATCATGGGGTTAGAGGTCATGACCGTCCTAAAAGCCAGTGACAGCATTTGTAGCAAAAAAATACTTCTAACATCAAAGTGTGAAAAGCTCAGCTGTTTCTGCTTAGTTTTATTAATTTTTTTACAGAATTTGAACAGGTTGAAGCTAAAACTGCCACTTGAGTTCTGAGTAGAACATATTTGTAGACAGGTATTTTTTATTTATTTTAAATGCAAAATGTATGTATTTTTTGTACAGTTTTGGCTTAATTAATGGTTTATTGATTTTTTGGGGGGGGCTTTCTTTGAGTCTGTATACTCCAATTAGTAATCAATCGATTGCTACACCAGTTGACGGTTATTTCAACAATCTCAATTAATCTGATTCATAGTTTGAGCTCGAAAAATATATTTTAAAAAATGTAATTTTTTGTGTGTGGTATTTTAATATATTGTTTAAAACCTTTAGTTTTTTACATTTACTTAGCGAATTACATAATTTTTTAGTATATATTATTTAATGTACCAGTTCTACATAAGGTGTAGAAGAATGAAAAGCATCCCTCTTTACATTCTCACATTATGTCTGTAGAGTGTTTGAGGACACTGTCACTCAGAACGAGTTCAGGTTCGGCATCTCGTCGTCTGACTCGTGATTATGTGTCATTTCGGGGGGGATTTGATCCCACCTTCTGCGAATGTAAAAGCAGCGAAACTGAGAAAATCAAGGATGGCGTTCGCATTGCTGCCTCCCATGCAGGCGGCAAATGAGATTTTGTGCGAGAGACGTTGGTGTCAAATGTTTTACTCTTGAGGTTACGAGACATTTAGACACGAGCAAAGTTTTCATAATATGCCACTAAATGCCACCACGGAGGATGACGTGGGGGACGTAAGACAATAAGGCAGAGAAATAAGAGAGCAGACAGAAGGGACGTGCTTGTGAATTAATACGAGGCTCGAGCGGACACGTCAGAAAAGTAAACTTTTTAGCTGCGTTCACCGGTTTAAAAGTGGAAACTTTGTCTCAAGACGGAAATAGGGACGCGCCGATTCACTTTGTTCACTTCTGATACCGATAAAGATATATGAGGTTTTGGCTGATACCGATTCGATACAGAAAAACAGAACCGGATTCACCTAAAATGTTTCCTTTTTTTTAAAACACATAAAGCTTCAAATGTATTTGCTAACGCTGCACCAGTAGAGCTGCACACTTAAATGCACAAGTTTTGGTCAAACATGTAAAAACGGCTTTAAACTGTTCAGTCAGTGCAACAAGGAGGATAACAACCAATGTAGAATGAATAATAAAGAATCTGAAACGGACAAAAACAGCAGCTTGACTGCCTTGGTCAAATATGTAAAGAAAACCGTGAACAAACGATTCAGAAAGGAATTCTGGATATAATGTAAAATAAGTAATAAAGCATGACATCGCTCAGAGCACGAAGCATAGAATTAGACTGAATAGATCTTCCTTTATGGATTGTCACCAAAACCTGAGCTATCATTTTTTATTTTCAATATCGGGACGGATACAGATATTAATATATCGGATTAATGGATCTCTACCTGGAAACAAACTCAAGATTGAAATCAAGAAAACTTTCTTTATTTTGTTTTATGTTGTAATTCCAGCGAACCATCGTCTCATGCTTTGGTTTTTGAGACTGGTTTGTTTTAAGGCGGTGGTCATTCACCACCGTCTCACGCGACGGCACCTTTCTGTTTCTCTAAAATAAAACCTGTTCAGAAAGCAAGTAAAATACTGATTTCTGCAAACAGTTTAAAACATTTAAACCTACTACTGGATGTTTTCACAAGTAGGAAAGAAGATTTGCTTCACAGTGAAGATGTGAACCAGAAGCTTTACTCAAACAGATACTTAAAGTGTAAATAATTAATAAAAACAACTTCATACATACTCATGTTTGTTTTTTTTAATAAAAGAGCTAAAGTAAATTGTATAATATATTTCATGTGTTGAAATAGATAAAAAATTGTTGGTTTAGTCATTTCAAATCTCTTAAGACTTTCTTGGAGTTGTGACCTTTCAGGATGCTCTCTCATGTTATCGCTCGCCATTTCCTGTTATCGTAACAGCTTTTTATAGCTGCTTACAAATAATAGAAATTCTACATTGCAATATGTTTGCTTCTTTCTAAAGGGTGTTTTTTTTTATATTATTCTCAATCTTCTCAAAAATCATTTAGCCTATTAAGAGTCCTAACGTAGCTTGGTGCGTCACAACCCCTTCCTGCACTTCCCTTTATACAAAGGAGACAAAAAGCGCTGCGGTTTGTGACCGCGTCATTGACGTAATTTTTGTTGATTCTTCACTTAGAATTCAAATGCTAAAAAAGACCATTAGGCATGACTCATTTCGAGCTCGAAATACACATTTTTAGAGCCGTGCACAAGAGGAGCAAGGTTATGTGTCTGTCTCTCTGGCTGTTGTTAAAATCTGAAAAAAAGGAGAAAACCTGAGAAAAGAAACATGCGTTCATGCTTTATTTACACTTAGACGTACCCACCCTGCAGCTGCATCAAACACTGCAGGTCGCTGACAATAACACAACATAGTACGTTCTATTTCCGATGTGTGGTTTGTTTCTGGGTATAAGACCCTCCAAAACATAAGCTACATGTCACTTGTAGCTGTTAATATATTCTTTGAAGACTCACAGCTGATTCTTCAGTGGCTTTCAAGGGAAAAGCGCTTGGCTTTGGTGGAAAAAGGTCTTGAGATTGAATTTTTTAGCTGTATCAGATATTTGCTGATTTAATAAAATCATTATAAAGTTTTTATTTTTTCAAACCGTCCCTGAATTGCAGCTTCTAAAGAACAGGGGATGAAGACAAAGACTGTGTGTGATGACATGTTGCTATGGCGCAACAGCGGGTCCGAGCATCAACTATCAACTTAATGGTTAAAGTTCATACATATTTTCCGCCGTATGGCCCAAATCTGGATTAAAATGTAGCAATTGTATAAGTATAATAATATCTTAATTTTGTCACACTACAGAAGATGGTCAAAGTCAAAAAGTGCAAAACGCCTATTACAAACTTCAATGTATTTTACTCACATTTTTTGTAATGAGCAGGAAAGTTAATGTAGATAAATTCTGATTAACTCAATCAATGACTGTTAAAACTTGTGTATATTGTTTTCCATATGCTTAAAGGTACTAAAGAATAACCCCAGAAACAAAAACAAAAAATTGTTTCATTTTTACAGAAATGACTCTTTTAGTGCTGAGAGCAACAGAAAGGAACATTTCAAATCAAACTTTATGGGAAATGGCAAAATTGAAGTAGAATTTGAAAGACTGCGAAGGCTGCAGCTGCTGTTGCCCCCGGTAACGTGAGTTGCTGGTTTTCCACCCAGATCGACCCCGCCCTCCTCCAGCAGACCTTACAGCAGGGCCTGCTCTCTCAGCCCCTGAGCGTCGACACCAGCCTGGTCTCTCACTCCGCCAACCAGCTAATGTCGACCTCCGACCCCTCGGTGTCTGCCAACGTCGTCATCCACCCTCTGACAAGCCTGTCAATGCAGCCGCCCACCATCTCCTCCCCCCAGGTCTCTATGGCCGGACTGCCTGAGCAGGACGTCACGGGTAAAAACCAGTAAAAAAATAAATTAAAAAAATCTAATCGTATGTCATTTTCTTTTTTGAGCTGAGTGACAATCTGTGCTTGATCGTGCTTCGCGTAGGTCCCCAGGACCTGAACCACGTCATGGGCAACGCTGGGCTCGTGGCGGGAAGCAACAGCAGCCAGGAGATCACTCTGACCATCAACAACTCCAGCCTCACGCAGGCTCTCGCTCAGGTCCAGGCTCAGGCCTCGGCGGCCGGTTCCAGCGCCGCGCCGGGAAACCCTCAGGAGATCACGCTCACCATATCAGGTATGAGCCGGTAGCCAGGGGGTTGCTGGAGTTCTCACGAGCTGGTTCTGCTGCAGACAAAAGTAATAAGCAAGCCTGGACTAAAAGAAAAAAAAATTCCATAAGGAGGGTTTTTTTTTTTCTTCATTTCCTTTCTAAGCCAAAACACACTGGTGGGAAGCGAGAGGATAAACTCCAGTCTTGACTTTTCGATGGTATTTGCTTCCCAGAATTAAATAAAAAGCAACAGAAATGGAGTTTTGAGCTGTTTTTTTTCCCCTCTCCTTCTCTAGTCATCTTTGATGTTCTTCACTGGCTTTCTCTTACCTGGAGCTATATATCTTCTGTCAATGAAGTGAAAACATCTGTCTTCTGTCTCTATTCCCTCTTTGTGAAGATAGAATCTCCTTGAATGAGATGAATCATATCCTGTGGGCGCTATTGAGCGTCTCTTATTCAGCCGTCTGATTTATTTTTACGCGATTCTAATCTTTCAAACTCAGATGTTTCATCTTCATCCTTTTTGCCGTGCGTTTTCTTTAATTTTCTCTGAAGAAGAGTATAGAGAAAATTCTGTTTTCTGATAAGTCTGAAGTATTGCTAAGAATAATGACTAAATACAAAACATCCTGCATTTTCTCTTTTTTTTTTTAATAGTGCATGTTTTTCCTATGTTTTTGAAAATCATTTGAAATAAAAAAAAGTGCCATTTGTTTCACTAAACGCCACACAAAAACTGGATTTAATCACATTTTCAAATGAACTGATATATGAATATACTTTTTTGGAACAAACAAGGGAGCAAATAGTAAAGACGGCATTTCAGATCCGGTCCAGCAGTATGAAGCTGAAGGCTGCAGGGCAAGAAACAAAATGTTGCCCCACCGTCTGGAATAAATATATTTACGTTAAATGCTTTTAAATTGGACCTGGGTGTGCATGCAGAACAAACACCAAAAGCTGTCTTTATTCAGAATTATAAAGCAGTAATTTGTAATGGCTGTATTTTCCCACGTCTTGGCAGGTCAAGATCTGCTCCCCCAGCATGGCAGCTCCAACGGCGCAGAGCTAAACGGCAGCATCGGGCTGGCCTCGCCACTCAGCAGCCAACCCACCAGCGCAACGATGACCATCACCAATGACCACCTTCTACCTCAGAGCCCAGCCAGCACCGGGATGGCAGGTAAGCTCTTTTTAATAAAGACTTTAGAGTACGTTTCAAACTTTGTGTGCGAGGATGTTCTTTTAGCAGCGCCACCTTATGACAGATTCGATTCCCTCCAGATATGTTTTGAACAATCAGCATATACAATTCAGAAGAAAATATGAGTTCAGCAACACTTAATTTGTCTCTGGGGTCGATAAAGTGTTTCTGAGTGTTTCATTTGAATGAAACTGAATAAACTCAACGTTCAGGCATTGGAATGTGTGCATCTGAGTTCTATATTTGCATGTATAAATGTGATATTTTTCTGTAAAGGGCCTCAACACAACTTTTTATTTATTTATTTTTTATTATTTCAAGCTGAATTGAAGGTTTTAATTAAATTTGAAAAGAAAATATAAAGTGGTGACACTTGAAGTTCTACAGTCGTGAGTGTGAAGGGAGGAAGCAAAGGTTTTACAGGCTTTGCTGTACGGGAAATTGATTGAGATTGAAACCATGCATTTGCCTGATTTGCTTGTCACCTAAAGACATAATCAAATTTCTATGCTAATATCTCCCTTTATCAATTACCTTCCTCTCTCAGCTCAAGTGGGGGAAAAAAAAAAAAAAAAACTTCCCCCAGACACTCAGAGTATCTCGTCTTTTGTTGATTAGACGGAAGCCGTGTTATCGCTCTGTATGCAAATACGGTTCTGGCAGCTCTGTGACCGGGGAGCAGTTCTGTGCCAGGCTTATTTATTCAGTTCAAATCACAGTGGAAAAATGACAGGGGCTTCTCTGTGACCAGAGCAATTTAGCACCTTTTGGTTAGAGACAAAAGCAGCAGAAGAGCCCGAATTATTGACAGGCTGGGGATATTTTCTGTCATTACAACAAAAAAAAAACTGTTACTGCACAACATGTCCATCGCTCGGCCCACATTGTTGTTCACATTTTGGAAATTTTACAGTTTAACATGGAGGATTATGTTTGAAACAATGAAATGACCTCTCTCTTTTTTTTAGAACCCTTCTGGTAGCATTAGCTGTTATCTATAATAGCCAAGTCAATCAAAAGGAAGATTGGATGTTGTTAATTCAGAGCCTTATGAAGCCATTCACCCCCTTTGAATTGCCCTGTTGCTGAAAATGTCCTATATAAATAAAATTACCTTACCATGCCTTTGACGGTTTTCACATTGCAACCACACACATTCATCGTATCCCATTTGAATTTATACGACAGGACAAAATGAATTAGTACAAACTTGTAAAGTAGAAGGAAAAGGTTAATTTGCAAATTCAGGTCTAATAAATGCAGCGCAGGCCCTTTACTTTTGCCAGCTAGAGAGGGTAAGAGTGGACGATATGGCTAGCTGGCAACATAAAATGCTAGCTAACATTTCATGTCCATAAGGCTACGTTCAAACGACTTTTGTCTTTGACATTAGCTCACTTCTGTTGCCATTCCATACGAAGCTGCTTTCATTCAACACCAGAAAGCTTGACACTATGTTAAGATAGTAGAGAGTCACAGTGAGTTTGCTGCCAAGAGCTACAAACAGACCCCAGAAATGTCACATAGTTTAGATCCCACGCTGTAAAAAGATTTTAAAAAATAATCCCTACAGCTGCGTTCAGTCTGACGGAGCTTAAGGTGTTTTACAAGAACTGCCAAAAAAAAAAAGTCAGTCTCTATATTTACAGAATTGGTCAACGTGCCCGAAACCACTTTGCAGTTGTTATTACAGTTCAACATTTGTCATCTGAACTCTGTTTTTACGTGCGCTTACGAGTCGCTTATTTTCCTTTCTGTGCCGTTCCTTCCAGTAACCAGTTTGGCTCCCAGCACCACTTTGTCCCACACTGCTGCGTCCAAGAGCTTAGTGATGTCACCAGGGGGTGTGGCCAGCGACGGCAGCGTCACCCTGACCCTCACGGACGCTCAGGGCATGCTGGACGGTGTCACTCTAAACCTCAGTGCACAGGTAAGAAGGACATGAATCATACCTGTGTGTATTTGTAGAGATGCTCTCTTCCAGGGTTTCTGGGTTCTGATTCAATCCAAATATCTGAATTCAAACATCTGCAGATGTCGGTATTTTCCAATCTAAAAGGATTTTTCTTGAAAGTTAATGTTGGTTTTGTTCTCGGGTTATGACGTAATCAGAATAAGACAATCACTTTGTTATTCTGCTGTAATTTGTGTCTAAATCTTCTCCTGCATCTCCATTTACAAACTGATAACATGATTTGCATCAGAATGATTCTTTGGTGCATACTTGCTTGCATTAGAGCTGCTGAATCTGAACTTGAGCTCATGAATATAACGCCCGGTTCTCTGATTAGCCTGAGCGAGTGTCTCACTATGCATGATCTTCTCAGAAGCTTAGATGTGATTAACTCAACTCCCTTAGCTGAGGGCAGAACAAGCAGCGAGGTTGTTTTGAAGGATCTAATCTAAGGTCAACTTCCTTCAAAGGTTCAAAAGGAGAACAAGATGGAACTTCTCAAACAGTAGCAAGGTCCCACACACAGCTTTTCTGTTTCCTGAATTTGATTTTGAACCAGTGTCGCGTGTTTCCTCCAGAAGAATCTCAAATGCCAAAACTGTTTTCCTTCGGGATGAAACAGAAGACAAAGAAACAGGAAGCAAGGCAGTGAATATGGGCCGCAGAGGCGTTCAAGGCTAGTAGCTTCTTCTTCCATGTTGTGTAACGCACCCCTGTTGATGATGCTTGCTTGCTGCCTTGAACGGATGGAAACGGATGTCGGCTCTCACCAAAACACTGATGTTCGGCAGGACGAGAACCAAACCTGTTCTGAAATGAGCGTTCTTTCTGGGTAACCATGCATACTGTTAGAAGATGGTGTGAGCACCAGCTTTCAAACCCCTTCCTCTTTTTGTTCATACAGGAAAGGATGTTGCTGTGATTTCTTCTGATAAAGATGGCATCTGCCTTTAGCCATGAGACTCTGTCCCTTAGCAATCCAGCAGAGAACTTTTCAGTCTCTCTTGCCTTTGGTCGCTTCTTCCTGTCAAACTGAGACTTTATAACCTCCAACCGGTGAAGAAATGCTCAACCTTGTTAGGGGCTTTTATTAGTGCTTAGCGCTGTTAGTGGAGCTGCCATTGCCAATCGTCAGCTGGTAGGGTCTGACTCATTGGCCGAAGTATGATACCCAATCCAGAAATTCCATCACTATCAGACCTGATTGTGATTTCTTATTGAATTTATCCCGTATCTAATTGTTAGTGATTTAAAAATCTAAGCAAGATTCAACCATTTCTAGGAAGACATGTTTTTTTTTTTTTTTTTTTTTTTTTATCAAATCCTTCACAAGACTATCTTTTCCACATTTAGGGTCAGACGTTTCCTGCTGTGCTAAATGAGACTGGCATACCAGGACAATCGGCCAGTTCAAGCCAGCAGGTCTTACTGGTCAGCCACCATTCCCAATCCACGAATGGGGCATCTGACAATGGATATTTTGTAAGTATTGTTGTCCTGCGCAGAATATGAGGGAAAACCTAAATGCATTCAGTTTCATTAAATTGGATAACACTTGCCTGAATTTAAGGAATTTAGCTCCAAACTGTAGAAAATCACAACATGAGTGTCATCAACAAAACCTTCAGCGACGATTAGATGGGAGCGGATCGTTTTGGAGGATTTCCCAATGCAGTGATGAAATGTAAACTCTTAACACACTCTGTTATGAATCCAGAATCCTGCTGACGGGGGGAAAGGTGGGAAAGACTCCCAGTTGGACATGGAAAGCAGGAACCAGTGTTATTACTGCAACCAGCTGTGCGAGAACGCCAACGCGCTGCGGCGGCACTGCAAACAGGCTCACGGCAAGGACCGCTGCCACGTCTGCGGCGTCTGCAAAAAGGCTTTCAAGCGAGCTACACACCTCAAGGTCAGAACTGTGACGCACAATTGGCTGCTTACAGTCAAGTGTGTCTTTTATTGAACGGTGACGATAACGCCAAGATGCGGAAGGGAGTGTTGAAGAATTGTTCCGACGCTGAAGATGACAAAACATTGAGGACCAGTGGCATTTTATTTCCTCTGCGGTGTGAAGCGCTGAAGGACATGTGAGGGTGGAAGGAGGAGGACGCAGCTTAAAGTTCAAGCTCTTTCCCTCCCACGTGTCACTTCTGCTACGGAAAGGCCACAGAGCAACAGGGTTTTTTATTTTATTTTTGCCTTTTGAAAATGCGCTCCATCAATTGGAGCTGCACTGATTTTTCACTCTGACTAATGGAGCTGGGATTAGGTGAATGTCAGTCAGTGACTAAGCCCTTTTCCTCCTCTGCTCCCCTGGTTCCTCATTAGCCTCCATCTAAAACTTGGATGTATACTTGGATGGTGGGAAGGATATAACGGCGCTGCTGTTATTTGTCATGCTGTAGGAGATCAATTCCTTTTTGATTTAGGGAAAATTGAAAACAAGTTTATTTTTTATTTTTTACCTTGGTCATTTTCTGCGCGGCAGGCGGCGGAAGATGGATTTTGGGAATATCAGGGGCCTGAAAAATGAGTAGAGCATATTAAACCATTTCTCTGATAGATCATATCAGGCACTCAAATATCCCAAAGGCACAGATTCCAAGATATTGAATTTCTTTGGATGTAGCGTAAGGTCTTTTGGAAATGGCTTCATTTTTCGGAGATCTTTTCTGCAAGATTGATGACGCTTCTGTCCCAGTGTGACAATTTTTTTTACAGTCCTCATATACCAGCAGTAACAGCTAGCTCAATTTCACATTATGTTAGCTCAACTTCATGATATTTTGCTGCAGGGAGTCATTCCATTCTTCCCAATTTTAAATTCTGGATGTGGTCCCTGATAAATCTCTCTTTTTGGGGCGAGGAATGAATAAAGTTCAGTCCCAAAACACAATTTTTCTTCATTTTGTTCCAAACACCGCTTTTTAGCTCTATTTCTAGCTTAAAGACATAAGAGTCATAATAAGCAATTACAATTTCAGTGTACAATTTCTATTCTGATGATTAATAGTTTTTGCTTAGAGATACATCAGAATCCATTTTATTTATGGTTTGAGGTCCTAAGTGGTTTTTATTTACATTTTATTTTTCATTTTATTTATTTTTGGACATTTAAAATATCTCTCAGTTCAAGGGTTATGTTTTGTTCACAAAATTAGAGTTCATTCATTATAATGTTTGAGAGTCTTGCATTATACTGCCTCTATCAATATACTACTTGAAAATGATCTTAAAACAATTAAACGCAATAATTACTGGGACAGTTTAGATTTGCTATCATGATGCGCGTATAGAGACGCTTTAATTTTGACAGTTTAAACACAGTGTTGCAGGTACATGTATTATATATTCATAATTTGGTCTGCAGGAGCATGAGCGTGTGCACCAGCCGGGCCCTTCACCCAGCTCCCAGAAGCCCAGAGTCTTCAACTGTACGTCTTGTGCGAAGGCGTTCGCAAAGCGCAGCCAGCTGGAGAGACACAACCGAACACACACAGGTGGGAGGAAGCTGAAGGTTATTTTCATTATGTAGGTCTTTAAAATTCACTGTATTGCCAAATGTATTTAAGCAGGGACCAGTGTACGAATTAAGTAAGGAGTGTGAAAAATCTGGACTGGTCTTCAGAGTTCAGCCTTATGGAACACCTTATAAGGTTGTGACTCGAGCTTTGTGGTCCAACATCAGTGTCTGACCTTAAAAATGCACTTCTAGAAAAATGCTCATAAAGCTCCTGTATCTTTCCAGAAGAGTTCAGGCTCTTATGAGTACAACATCATATTCACCTACATTTATTAAGAATGTGTGTGATAAAAAGACATTCATTGTTGGGGAGGTGGGGGGCAGTCAAAAGATATCCAGTCCAGAAAACTATTCAGGCAAAAGATTGAAGTTTATAAACTTGAGCTTTTCTGCAAAACAGAACGGCCAATTAAAGTTTGGTTCAACTTCACAAAATGGGGGGAAAATTACTTATTTGAAATAATTTAAATCAGTTGTTTGGTGTAAGAGATGTAGCAAAGGAAACAATCTGGCTATGGTTTCATTTTTAGTTGCTCTGCTTGCAGTGTATTTATTGTGCCTCTAAAAAAATATTTCAAACTTTCAATGCTGCCTTGTTGTTTAGGCAGCAAGTTAATTAGCGTGTGATTTACGTATTTCAAATTAAAGATTAAGTGTCTGTAGTAACAATTTGCTGCAGCAGCAGCTTTTGAAGTGACATTACTGTCCCGCTTATCAAAAGCTTAACGATTTATTAGCTAAATAGCCTATTTAATGAGCATTTCCACCTTTTCAATGGGGCTTATTGAATTCGAGGTAAGGACACAGTTTGTTTGAATGAATCCAGGATTTAATGACAGGCGTTTTAAAGTGATTACTTTTTAAATTATTATTATTATTATTTGTTCCGGAAATTTTTTTGATGAAGCTCTAATTCCCGTGCTTTACATAGCAAAAATCTTAATTACGTTTTGGTCTCTAACAAAATCCCAAACACCCTCGGTTCAGTCTGCGCGTATTCTCACCAGGCAGATCCTGAGGCAGCGTTTTGTTCAGTTTCAATCATGCTCAAGATAAATCATTTCTAGCCACGCCGAACCTGATGTAAGAAACTGAGAGGTAAATATGTAATTACAAATCTGAAGAAGACCTTCACCTTGTTGTCTGAGGGTGCTTGAAAAGAGAGTGTGACTCAGGTGACCCTGGCTAATCATCTCATTTATTCTGTAGTTAATTTGTATAAGAAAAACTGACCTGAGCCATTTTGACACATATAATAGAATACAAAAGTGCTTTAATTTGTGGGTGGATGGTGACTGGGAGTTCAGACACTTATTAGCAGTGAAGTAAATATATTTAATAGTAACTGATAATAATGTTCCCATCATCTTTTTCTTTTGTACATGATTGAAAACTTGCCAACTGGCTTTTAAATTAATGTCACAGGCGAATTATTCAAGCTCATGTGAAATAAGACAGTTTGTGTCGTTACTTTCTAAGGCAGAGCAGCTAACTGGTTGAATTAGGAGCTGCTGGATAAATTGGAAAAGTGCAGTGGTGGTCAGGGCTAACTAAAAACTTTGCTCTAATCCTAAAGCACTAATTGTAAAGATTGTATCCGCTAACACTAAAGTGCTACACCAACAAGGTATTTGGCGCAAGCTAACGCTAAAGAGGTAACTTGAATTCAAATTATATCCGCACTTGAGCACTAAATTAATTTTGACATTATTTACATGTCCTAGAATGCCATTTACGTATTTACGTCTTGTCTTCTACTGTCCGTGTTTTATTTTGGTACTGTAGTTTCTTGTTTGAAACAAGGTAAAAAAATAAAATAAAATAAAAAACAACCAAGTAAATAAGCACTTTAGAAATTATCCTGAAAAACATATTGAAGAGAAGCTAAGTTTGCTAAATGTTTTCAAGGTTAGCAAAAGCGCTAAGCAAATTAGCTATTAGCGGACTAGCAGAGCTAATGTTTTGAGGGGAAGATTAGCCATAATGCGCTCACCATTGAAAAAGTGAAATAAAATTTCACATATTTCCAAACTCGGTCAGTAATCATTGACACATAAGTTGTGACTGTGTGTAAATAATCTTGCCTTTCAATTTCAGTTTGCTAAACTAAAACCCCCTTTTTTTGCCCCCAGTTACAAAAAATTGATGCCAGACTGAAAAAAATCATATTTTCATAAAAATACATAGAAGGAATTGGCTGTTGATGGGAAAAAAACAAACAAAAGAAAAACGTTGAAACATTGCGAATCAACACTATTTTGATGTTTAAGGAATCTTAAAAGTGGAGCGGCGTGACAATCTTTATAAGAGAGACATCTGTGGGGAAGGAACTGCTGTCTCATTAAGGCTTAATGCCGATGGCAAACATCTCAGTGACTTATTGTTGACTTAATTATCCACTGAGATGGAGATCAGATTTACAAGTAAAGCACTTCTCAACAGCCTGCCACTTTTCAAAGTTTAGAAACAAGTTTTGCAACTAGAACATTATGAGAAGTTGGAATGAAAAGCGCTGACTGACATCTCAAACCGTAGTGTAAAATTGTTTCTGTCTCTGTCACATATTCAATATTTTCACGGCCGGCGATTTAAACGCAGCGACTTAATTGGACCCACTTGCAAATCCCCGTTAAAAACATGTTTGATCATCTCTGACGACGACGATGCGTATTGATCCGGTGTCTGCGTGTCCGTTGCAGGCGAGCGGCCCTTTAAGTGCAGCCAGTGCGACAAGGCCTTCAACCAGAAGAGCGCTCTGCAGGTCCACATGGTCAAACACACGGGAAAGAAGCCCTTTAAGTGCGAGGTGTGCAGCATCAGCTTCACGCAGAAGAGCAACATGAAACACCACATGAAGAGATCCCACGGATACGGTGAGCGGCCGAACGAGCGACGGTGAAAGGAAACGCAAACACTGTCCTTTTGTTTTTTCTCTTTGTCTACTCGGGTCCGGTGTTTTTCGGGGCGCTTTTTCATCTGCCGCAAAGTTTGTATCTGTTTGTTTGTCCTGTGGCCAAACAGTTCTCTAATATTCATCCCTGTTTACGCTGGAAACCAGACGGATCTTTTGAGCCCTTTTAGATGATAGAGTGGAGAAAAAAAAGTGCACTCTGCGAACCACCGCCTCCTCTTAGAAGCGATTTCAATGGCGTTTATCAAGAGGCTTCTATAAATCACAGAGCCGGGATGTTCTGCTGACAGACATTTTCACCCACTGCTCACTGCTCCTCTTCTGCCAAGACATGACTTTTTGTTTTTTTACCTTCTCCTGACAGCGTAACAATTAAGATTAAGGCTGCGGGTGACCTTCTGTTAACCCGCATACGCATAATTATTGATCTCATTTGAGCAATCGGCCTTGGCGTCTAGCAGGCGCTTATTGAAGATGACTGGTGGCGCAGAGCAGCGCGGAGAGATATACGTTCTGTTTTTAAAGTAGCTTGACAAAGTGCTTCGCTCAGGGTCGCCGGACGGAGTACGGTGCGGACGATTCAAAATGTCAAGTTAGAGCTGCAGTTGTTTAAAGTGACAGATAATAAGGGGCCAGACTCCTCAAGGATTAGAAGATGCTGTTTTCAATTTCCCCAGGTTTTTTCCACGGGCGTGGATGTCACTCACACAGAGGACATGCAGGGGGGTAAATAACGTTGCCTTGAGGAAACTAACTCATTAAACCTTTAATGCATGAATTATAGTCTTCCTCCGTGTTTTTAATCTATTTTTTTTAGGCATGGAAGGAAAGTAGGAGCGTTTCACAGGGTGATGCAGGACGGCACACGCTTGCCACTTGAAATGTTGGCGATAAACAATTTAGTAATATCAAAGTTGGGTAAAAACCATATAAAAACGTTTGAGCATTTTCTAAAAACGTTCACTTTTAAAGATTTAAAGACAAGACATTTCATAAAAACATGCCACTTTTTGTTGGAGAAAATAGTTGTGTAACTTCAACGCAAATGTAGTACGGTGTATCCAGAGGGTTTGTTAAATAATCAGCCATTAAGAAAATGAGTCGTACATCGACCCATCGAAATTAAACTGTCAGACTCAAAGCAGGCAGAGGTCAGAAGTAAAGCAGCCAAAGGAATTAAGAAAATAAAAGTCCATTACTGGACCGTTTTGGTTGATTAATAATTCACCCTTTTTGTACATGGAGACATAAATCTGTTAGTTATTGTTTGGCTACAGAAAGTTAGCGTGATCCGTACAGCATGCTACCTCCCTGTGAGCCCGTCTGCTATGCAGCAGCCCACATTTTTTCCAACGTCAAACTTTTTATCCTCCTTCTGAAGCAGTGCTGTCATCCAAAATGAAACTTTCGCGAAAACATTTTTGAGCCTGACAGTGAGCTGACGGCTCATATTTGTCACTTTATGTAAAAGGTCACGTTGCTGTCGTCCCGCTAAATCCTTAACCCACCTGGATTGGCAGGTCAGATGTCATTCCTCTATTAAATTGCTGCCTCTGAACACAAAATAACTCTTGTCAGGCTGAACACTCAGGAGTTTTCCAGATGGATGGAGGAGGATGTGACACCAGGCACACAGTGAGTTAAATACACAGGAATAAATGCAGAGATGATGACTTTAGAATTTTGTGATAATTTGCACATATTGTTTATGTTAGTTAGGGTAACCAAATCTTGCATTTTTTTAAAAAAAGTATTAAAAAGAAACATTTGTAACCAGACGTTTGCATGCACCTCATAAAAAAAGACATAACTCAAAACTTTTACCGTTTAGTCAGTTTGAATCGATGAAATATTTTCAATTTGCTAAATTTTAGAATGAGAGAAAGATTTGACTTTGAGAAATTTAATTACTTTCTAAAAATTCAGGAGTTTGCTCTGTTTTGGTGCGACCTGTACGTTATCAAGTGATAATGCCCTGAAGTTACAGCAATAATTGGCAAACCTTCTGCTTTTTCCCCCCTTGTCATTTCACTTTGTGTTTAAAATGTTCCACACATTCTCTCCACTGATCCATTTCAAAGCCCTTAAGTACCTTGAGTTGTGTCCTTCTTGCTGAGATTTTCACATTTCTCACTCGAAGCTTCTCCCACCTTAACTCTGCTAGACGTCGACAGATCTTTCTCAGATCTCTCTGGCTGGCTTCTCTCTGCACCGACTTCCATCACTTTTACTTGAGCAAGTTGTTATTTCATTGGAAAGGAGATTGTTCACAACAATACAAAATATTGTTTCTTTGAGATTTTTCACCAGATTAATTGACAAAATAATTCTAGATATGATACAAATAAAAAGATAGACATAAAAGGATAACTGCAATAATACAAAACACAGCATCTAAAGAGCAGTTTAGCATTTTAGCGGATGCTACTGTCCTGCTAGCCTAAATGCAATAGTCGAGAAAGTTCATGGAAGAGATGTTGCTGCTCCTGCAGCAACACTGAAACAGATCCTGGACAGAAAATGGAGACAAAAGCCACAATTCAACAACAAAAGCCACAATGCAACCCCAAAATGCTAAGACACAATGCAAAAACAAAAACTTGCAACGCAGCAACAAAAAGCCAGATTGTCTTGGTTGGCCCTAATTGGTGATATCCCATCAACAACACAGTTTATAGTGAAGTCTGTTACTGAGTGAAGACGGCCCAAAGTTAGCTTTCAGACTGCAAACAAACAACACCTTCAGAAGCTAACAGGAAGACTGAAGTCATTCTTGGCATGCTTAAAATGACTTCAGCCCTTCTCAATGGGAAAATCTACATTGGCATCACAGCAATAAAAAGCTGCTTGCATGTTTCCTCTCGTATTTTGGATTATCTATCTTTGAGCCACCACTCCACTCTGCAGATTCTCTATCAGATTCTCCTCAGAGACGCTGGCTGGGCCTCTCCAAAATGTCAAAATAACTTCCAGTTGGAAGAGCCGTGTTCCCTGTGTGGGGTTGTGGGTAATTTAGGGCTTAACAAAACCAGCTCGTTGATTGCAATCTTTTGTTTTCGTGTCGTCCTTTAATCATGGTCCATCTTGTTCAGTCATTTTGTTGAAAGAGCCGCAGACGGAGGAGCTTTGTCGCTGCTGATGTTTCACCTTGATTCCCATGGATCTCTTTCTTTGGCTCTTTTAGATTCCTGTTCGGATTTAAGGTGCCATATGTCTGATGAAGCAACTCAGCCCGCTAACGCACCTTACTCTTCTCTCAGTTTCCCAGAGGGAGTGGTGGCTTTCTTTTTTCAAAGGCCTTTTCTTTTTTCCTTTGTTTTTGTTTTGCTGTGAAGCGAAGCCGATGTGACTTCACTCGGAACTTTCATTTTGTTCCTTCTGTGCAAAGCGTGGCGTATGGCTCACAGATTGCAACACCTCAGCCCGTCTCCGTCTGTGGTGGTTTCTCCTGGTATTACTTCCATGAAGCATTTTCACTCTTGTTGAAACTTTTTTCCTACGACTACCTTTGGTGTTTGCTTTGTTTTCCTTGGACAGCTTTCCGGGTTGCCTGAACACTTAATGAAACTAGAACAATTGGCATTTCCTGTGAAAATGCAGTGCGAATGCTGTGAGCTGAACTTTATTTTTATTTTTTTTGGTAAAATCTGCAGAAGCATTTTGAAGCATCTACTTGCCTTTTCTGTTTATGCCCCGATATAGTCCATCAACGACAAACATGACAGGTTACAAATGAAAGTTATTTTGAACTTTGACTTCTGTCAAACTACTTTTATTCCCCGATAAGTTGATGAATTTGTACTTTAAAGTAAAATTTTCGGATTTAAAACAATAAAAAAAAGCTAAAGCACAGAGGCAGCTAAAATCCAAAATATCTTTAGCTAAGTTTTTTTTTTTTTTTTTTAAGAAAACGACTTCTTTTTAACTACACTATCACAGGAGGAACAATAAAGACATTGTTTCTCCACGTGTTTCGTTGGGATTAAAGCAAAAATGCTTTGGCTTTAGCTGAGCCGTGGATGGATGCATTTAGAGCAAAATCCCTGTTGAATCATTTTCTTGTTAAAAAAAACAAAAAACAAAACATGAGTTCGCTGTAGTTGTTTTCCGAGGCTTGGAGCATCCAGCACCCCACTGCTTTCAGTAACGGCTCTCCGGGAGTTGCTGCAGAAATACAGTTCAGAACTTTCCATGCTGGGCTCTCTGAGGTTGTTCTCTGTAGAATCTGGATTGTCTTGTGTTCCGGTTAGAAAACTGAAGGGTTCTTACTAAAAGACAATCAATTTTGACCGTTTTATTTCATACAGAATCAGCTTCATGCGCAGTAAAAATACCGATGTTCATTTAACTCCAACAGCTAGTGCACATTCACACTAGTCATTTTAAAAAGCTGTGTGGTGTGAAAACAACACCAACACTTTGTATTTAACACTACACCTAAGATTTTATCACTGGCATTTTTACCGCGTAGAATCAAGATTATGTGCACAAAAACTTAATTTGACTGTGGTTTCATGCGTCTACAGGACTGCGTAGAACACAGTAAAGCAAATGTAAAACATTTGATTCAGCTCTGCTGGGCGCACACACACACACACACACACACACGCGTTTCAAGGCTGTGTGCAGCAGGGACAGGAAGGTGCATAAGCACATCATGTACACTGATCGAAATCATAGAGGCATAAGTGTTTGTCGTCTGCAAAGGGAATTAACCTGCAAGTGCTTCAAATTCCCAACGCTCGCTCTATCTCACTGCATGTTGAAAGAGATGATTTTGTTTGCGCTCAGGTTAAACTAGCCGAGCGTGAGAGCCGATTGTACATAGGGTGTCCAAATTGAAGGAGCCGTTTCAACGGTTTGAGCAAATCGACAAAAAGGTTGTTGTTTGGACAGCGATAAGTACGTCGGAAGCATAGTTTTCAATCTATGCTGTAGTTTCAATGTAGTTTAGCTTCCTTTTGTATTAAAGCAGGAAAAGAAAATCAAGCAAAACGACTAGATTTTTCTTTCTTTTTTTAAATTGGACATTCATTGACGTGGTTGAACAAAGCAGCCAAGAAAACCTTGGAAAGGCTTTGAAAAACCAGGAAATGCCTTTCTGTGCCACAGGACTCTTTCGTAATCATGCATCTGTCTTTTCCTCATAACTCGTGTTTTTCTGTTTGTTCCTGTTATTCTCTCTCTCGTGCTCCAGAAACATTGCCAAATTGTCGGTTTTGACAAAGAGACAACAAAAGCGACTCCCGCTGTGAGGCTCAATCCAGAGTGTGGCCCCCGCATTATCACAGAGCGCCGTCTGAACCTCTCCACCCCGAGCCAAACTGTCGGCTTATCCTAAATTGATTTTAAGTCGAACGGTTCCCGCCGTATTTACATCTTACAAATGAGACTGTTTCGCATCCATCAACTGGTTGGAATGGTTTGCTCTGCGCACATTGTGTTTTCATAGGGAGAATAAGCTTTAAAAAAAAAAAAGGAGGAAGAATGTGAAATATTAAAACAAACGTTTCAGCAAGGAGAGGAAGATTGCTTTTTGACAGATGGTCTCATTTGCATGACAGCCTCGACCAAATCGCTTTCAGACTGAGAGCTGCCGGCGCTCCTCTGCCGATGAGTGTTAACCGGCTTCTCTTCTGCTTTACAGAACTCTTTTTTTGTTTTTTTGTTTTCCCCTAGGGAACTATTTACTGGAACTGTCATGCAAATGTGCTCTGATTTTTTTTCTTCTTCTTCTTCCTCTTCCTCCGCCTCCTCCTCCTCTTCCAGCCGCTACAGGTCAACTACAAGACGTGTCCCTCGGCCAGGACGAGCCGGCGCCTCAGCTGGACCTGGAAGTGGTTCCGGAACCCACCGGAGACTGGCACAACGTGTTCCCCTGACTGCGCCCGCAGAGTTTCGCAGCGAGAGTTTGCCGAACGTCTAATTGGGGAGAGGACAAAAAAAAGAAAGCTTTCTGACTTTATAAATAAGTTCGAAGGGAGGCTTCGTCCGCCGCCTTGCTGCTTTGTCATAATTAGCGGTGAAGTGAAGGGAGCGCGCGCCTCTCCCGCATCGCAGGAAGAGCTTAGTGACTTTTATCTGTTTGGCTGCTCTCTGATTATCATCGGCCTCCGGAGAGGCGTGGCTCAATCAGCCAGAGCTTCCCAGAGAGAGATGGGCGCTCGGCAGCCCGACCGTCGACAAGAACGACGGTCGCACAGAGAAACGGAGTCTGTTACATACCGACGTAACAGAGAGACGGGAGGCAAGCCACATTCGCCGTCACGGCCGACCGGTTACCACCGATTTATGAAATATTTGTCACTTTTTTTGACATGTTTATACTGTAAATACCACGCCTGGAAGTGATGTCATTTTCAGCCCGTTCGACGAGGGAGGCCGACCTCTCGGCGATGTCATGATTTGAGTTTGCTGCTGTGTCGTTTGGATCGACATCGGCAGCTCGTTTACTGTAGTTACAGCAGCGTTGTAAATACTGCAGCTAGAAGGCGTATATTTTCTGAAAAACACTGGGAAAAAACGGATTGTTTGCATAAATGTAATTTTAGCACATTGTTATCAAGTAAAGCCAAGATGGTACTCCTTTGTTTTTTTTTTTGTTTTTTTTTGTAGTTTTATTTTCTATTGGTGACTTAAAAAAAACAAACAAATTAAAGAACATTTTCTATAAATTTAACTTGTTCTTTTTGCAGTAAAGGAAAGAAAAATGTGGCAAGATTTCAAACAAGAACACAAGCCAGCTCCATAATGATTGTGCTGAGTCATTACAAACCAAAGTGAAACCCAGCCGTTAGCTCAGTCCAGCTCTGTATAAATGCAGCTGTTCAGTAAACCATGGTGGTGGCAAAGAATATTAGAGAACAAGCAGCAGCACAAAGACTGAGCGTAGCAGATAAGACAGGGAGAAAGTTTAAAGCAGGGTTGGGTCATAAAACAATAAAATTCATGTATCTAACATTGAGGCCTTAAAATGTCTTAATTTTAAGCAAGTTGCCCTTAAACAGGTTAATCACAAGTCTCAAATTTCTATTTAATCTCATATATTCTATGTATTTTTTTGTATGTCCCATGACAATAATCACAGGAACTTTACTATTTAGGGTAATGAAGTTATCTTTGGAGTTATCCCTGCTAACATACCTTTGTTAGCTAGCTAGCTAGCTTTTTTGGATGAAGTTTGTACACTTCTGTGCAATGTAGGTCTTTTATATCATTCGTGATGGTCTTAAAAAGGTCTTAAAATTGAGTTGGTGAAACATGTAGAAACTCTGTACCGGGACACGGCCGACCACCGTAACCTGCAGGCCGGGTAAGTAAAGCATGGATCAAAGAAGAAGCCAACTATGGAGCAGCAGCTGTGGAAATCCACACATCAGGTGGGGAAAACTATTGGTTGGCCTTTTTTTTTAATAGGGTCAGATTTGTGATCCTTCTGTGTGAGTGGCACAAAGAAAACATTGCTGAAAAAAATCAGCAATGGAAAAAAAGAAATGTTGTTTTGTAGTTCTACACAAGCCATTTTGGGAACAGAGTAAAGAAGAAGGTGATCTGGACAGAGAGGCCAAACGTAACATTTTGACCTGCATTCGAAGCTAATGTGTTGGCCTGTCACATACAAATCCCATTTCATATGCATTACAGTTTGTTCAGAGGCTGTAAATACCTTTCCCAAAGCACTTCATAAATTACACACACATAAACACAGTGGAAAACAAAATGCTAAAGAACTCTTTCTAGTCATGTAACAGATTTTCTGCGTAGCATCCGTTCAGTCGGTGTGTTTTATCAGTATGGCTCTCAAAGGTTTGTGTGAATAAATAACCTATTGCAAGGCAGCATGTTCCCTCTCACTGTAGTGGTTCTAGCTAGCTTGGTTACTGCTGTGGTTCTGACTGAGTACAACTGATCTGTCTCCAAGTCATCTGCTTTTCTCAGTGTGTTCGTCAGTAAGCTAATGGTTCAGCTGGTGCGAGTGATTTGGAGTTTTGTTTTTGTGACAGTTGTTCTTGCCTCACTGTAACATTCATCCACAAACACCTGATGATTACATAAAGCAGCAGAGCAAAATCTGTGAGATAATTACGCCGTTGCATCCTCAATTTTAATTTTTTTTTTTTTAAGTCTGATAAAGTGCCAGCTGTTATTATGAGTCCTCCTGGTTATGAGTGCTTCAAACTTGTTGCATCTATAATTGAGCATTTACAGTTAGCTAGCTGCCTTTATTTTGAAGGGAAGGGAAATAGTTCTTGATTTGTCCTGTTGTGTTGACAACATTGACCTATAAAGACTGGACTGTTGGTCTGCGCTAACAACACTTAGCTCAAGAACCCCACCACCACTTCAAAGGCCTACAACAACATGCTAACTATCAGCTGCCTGATGCTAAAGTTAGCCTCTTTTAATAAAGTCTTAGCTGCCTTTGCTCATCACCTGTTTAAAATAAAAACTACTTGGGATATTCATACCAAGACCAGGTAATTCTACACCAAAATAGGAATTATTTAGAACATAATTTTGAAAATTCTGAAACATATTTACTTTCTGAAAACAAAGATTGTCGATGTTCTCTGGGGGCGCTTCCATCCATCCATCCATTTTCTTACACCCTTGTCCCCTAGTGGGGTAGGGAGGGTTGCTGGTGCCGATCTCCAGCTATCGTTCCGGAACGAGACTCTGGTGGCGCTTAACCACCTTACATTGACATAAGTAAGTACATCTCAATATGCTAACTGGTCAAGCCTGTACTGAGACTTTCAAATGCTTTGTGAAAATAAAACACAAAATTCATCAATTATTTCTAATAATTTTGTAAACAAAACAAAAAACATAAAGTGAGCAGACATTGTACTTCATTTCTGATTATAAGGAGAACTTTTAGAGTCGAAATGTTGGAATGTTTGCTCTGGCACTTTCAAAACTAAGGAAGCAGTCTCTGCCCCTTCATCCATCGATCAAAGGAAGCTGCAGAGAAATAACATTATGAAGTGAGTCAGCCACAGTCCCAACTTGTGTCAGAGAAGCTATAAAGGAAGCTTATTATATATTGCTCCAATAAGACTAGGTCTAAATATTCAATTGAATTCTGAATATACATAAATTTTGTTTTTATACCTGAGCTCTGGTTACCGATCCAACAGGATTGCGTCTGTTGAACCTTCTTTATCTGCAGGGAGTGTTGGAAACCTGGTCACTGCCTTGTGCCTTAAGGTCAAGTCTTAGAGTTAAGTTACGTTCCTCAGTCTACGGATGTGACCCAGTGTCCGTTGAATCTGTAAGGTTTTGTATTCCGACAAAAACATTCAGGATTTTGCACAGCCCTGTTGGCGAATTCAACCGATCTTTGATCTACGACACCGTCCCAACATTCTCACTGGAAAAGAGGACTAATTACATTCGTGGTGACATGACTTCTCTCTCTCATTGGAGGTCAAAGGTGCAGTTCGGAGCTCCTCTTTCGTCATTCTTTCTCATGAGTCATGATTACTTCTCCGTATCCGGAGAGAGAAATTCACTTGCTAACTATGCGCCACAAAGAGCGCTGGTCTTGGAAGATAGCATGCTATTTGCTTTATGGGCACAGTCCACCAACTAAATCTCCGTTTGGCTTTTGTGAATCAGACATTTTGTCTGTTTCTTCTTTCTTCATAAAGCTCCAATCGACGCAGTGCTCAATTACAACTGTCAATATTAGATATTTTCCCTCTGGAGGAGCCATGGATCTCCTGACTGCGTCTCTGATTAATGCTCTCCCCACCCGTCCCTGTCGGTGGACTGAAATGTGCGGGTTGGTTTGAGGTGCAACACCATTTCCACTTTCACATTGTGGACTGAAGAGAGCTCTTTGAGAGTTTTAAAGCTTGCTTCTCCACAGCTTCATCTCTGGCTCTGTCTGCAGCTCTTCTTAGCATCCAAGAAACTATTTGGTCCCATTTTACTAGCAAGTTGACATTGTCTGAAGGGAACTGGTTCATATGTGGCTATCCGGGGGAGAAGAAGAGTGAAAGCAAATGCTTTCCACACTTTTCAAATCTTTATCATTTTTTTTATTCATTTTAATTCTGTATCACTTCAGTACTACATAAAATCCCGTCAAAACGCATTTGTGGTTTTAAGCTACTTACTGTTGCTTTTGCGTCCAAAAAAACTCCCATTTTGGACCTCTGTGTAATACTGTAATACTTAAGATAATTTAGTCTGAATCGTCTCGAGCGTAGAAAACTAAACTCTCGTCGAGACGTGTCCTGTGATTAATTTGAACTGGAGTGGTTCATGTTTTTGACAGTAGATCTGAAATGAAACGGATTTCAGTTTCGGCTTCCGCTTCCGCTGGGAACCTTTGTACAGGACATGAAAATGCATATCCTCTGATTACTCTTTAGCCAGAATAGCGAACGTTCCTCTCCATCTGCTACGGCTGAGGAAGCTTGGCATGAATAATTACGTCGTGAGTGACGCAGTCTGGCTCCACGTACCTTTGACCCGACCCATTAATGTCACTTCCTGTCGCTCGCTATTTCCGCTTTTCGTCTTTATTTCAAAACTCCGGCATTTTCTGCCAGTCATGTTGGGAGAGAAAAAAAGAAAAAAGAAGAAGAAGAGAAATACTCTGAAAACACATGTGGTAGGGTTGGTTTATGTGTTTTTTTAAATTTATTTTTTATGTTCAGTTAACAGGCCAGGCATGTTTTTATTACACGTACAGTAATAAGGAGAGTTGTTTACATTCATTCCTGGGATCCATTCAGCAACAGAAAAAAAAAAAAACAACAGAGATGGAGCTTTTTTTTTTTTAACACAAAACACATTCGTAAGGAAAACACTTTATATTGTGTCATTACAGAGTTAATCACAGAGCACCTTTGTGAAAACTGTGTGTTGCTTTATTTATTCATTCACCAAAAGGAAACACAGCTAATTGTTTTTTTTGTTGTTGTTTGTTTGCTTTGTTTTTTTTTTTGGCAGTCAGGAGGAAAAGACACATTTCGGGAACTGAGTTTAGCTCGAAGTGTGCGATAGAAACAGCAGACGACACGGAAGCATTAAGCTCGTTTCCGACATTAGCGTTCAAACTTCACCATCGCGTGACGCGGTTACGGACGTTGGAGGAAAAAGTCAGTGGTAAGTGAAAACTAAAGAGGAAATTATACGTCTCAGTTTCTTTTTTCAGCGCAAAACTACCAGCTAGCTTAAGAGTTACAAACATTACATCCATAAAAGGACGCTAAACACGAGGGGGCGAGGGAAGGAAGCACGTGAAAAGACGACTCTAGTAAAATAATAATGATAAACTACTAAACTGTTCACAACGCGATGCTTAGAGGAAATGTTCGAGGTAATGACGCGGACAGAGAGACGAGACAGAAAACGACTTTTTTTTTTTTTTAGGAAGAAAAAAAAAGTACTATTATTATTGTTACTTCTAACCCAGAAGCGACCCGGTTCTAATCAACCAATCAACAAGCGGCATTAACGGTGAAGTCAGCGGTTCTTGCACCGGCCTGGACCCTCAGCTGATCCCAGGACCGCTTCCGGGTCTTAACCACCTTTCTGTTAGAAACCCGACAAAGACGAGACTGGAAAAAAAAAAAAAAGAAAATACAATAAAAACTTAACCCGTACACACAGGAAGAAAGAAGAGCATTCAGGCTGGCACACGTTGAGCGGCTTCAGGATCTCAGATATTTCACACTGCCACACACTTTGCACGACGCTTGGCGGTAGGGAGGAAGAGGAGGGCGAAGAAGAGATTGTGTTGCTGCCTTATCAGCCGAATGAGCGTTTGTTTGTGGGGGGGGGGAAGAGGGGTAATAGCAAACATTAGGGTGTTAAAAAAAAGGCAGCTCAGTTTGAGGGGATGACGAGACTTCCTCCTTTTTTCATTTTTTTGGTCTGCACCCCCCATGATGTGCTCTCAAACATCGACCCTCTAGGTGTTGGAAGGGGGTTTTTTGGGGGACTTCAGCGTTTGGCTGGGGAGGCACTCCTGCTACCCTGTGAAACAAACAACACAGAGATCAGTACACATGAGCAACAGGAGATCTCTACTCTGATGTTAGTGGTCTGCTCCATTTTCTCCAGCTCTGTGGTCAGTTTCCAGAAAGGTCTGCCATGGCATGCGAAAGGAAGCGCAGGTGATTATTGCGAGCAAATGATTCCTGCTGATGGGGATTGTTGTTTAGAGCCATCCCCCCCTAACAAAAGAAGAAGAAAAATAATACCGAGTCTATAATTGCTTCCTGAAGAATGCGTTTCTCTCTGGCTCATTAGTTTGCTCATCAAGCCTGAGAGCCGTGCTCAAATGTCATTGAGTTGCTCTCTCATCTTTTCGGCCATTAAATGCTCTCCATCTAAATGAGATTATGGGATCACTGCAGTCGGAGCAGCAACCAGATATTTACATACGCTGCATGTTCAACCGTAGTTTTACTGTCTGACTTTAAATCGAGCAGATTTGTTGTTCCAAGACAGGACTGTGATTTTTTTTTTTCTTTCTTTTCTTCTGAGTTGAGTCAAATGTTTTTTTTGATGTCCTCCTTCCAGCTTCTTGCATTGGTTTGCTGTAAGTTTTTATTTATTTTTTGCTTTTCTGAACTTACACATGAGCTTTGTTGTCTTAGTTGCCACTTCGTAACAAATATGGTGGCATGCTTTGTGTCGTTGCACATCTGGAAGCCTCAATTGTGCCCAACCCCAAACTTTTCCTCTAAACCACTTTTTAATTCTTTTATTTTTCTGGGAATAATTTGAATGATCTTAATTCACCATAAGTTGATTTCTTCTGATTGGATGTCAGACGGTGTATGTAAATAAAAGTGTTTCCAGCTGAAAACAGGAACAGTTAGCTAGACGTTTTGCAGTTTCCAGAAACTTTCAACCACGTAGACTACTTTTTAAAAGAGAAAAATATCAATATATTGTGCAACTGGGAAAGATAGAAATGCGTAATATGCAAACCACGGACTGAAGTTTGTTTGGTTGACTTTTAAGATCCCACCGAGAGGGAGATGCATATCGAGAGCTTTACTTCTCAAAGCCTCGAGATAAAGTTTCTCTTTTTACGTTAGCCAAGAGTCACGGCAACACTGCATGCTCAATAAATAACAAAAATCATTTAAAGCACTCAAGGACAACTGTTCCATTACTCAGCCAAAAAGTTTGAAAGACGGGGCTTTAAATTCTCCCGAGGGAATAAAACGCTGGAGCTGAGGAGGATCTTGCATCGTGTTTCTCAATTAAGCTGCTGCATCAGGATAGCTGCTGCATATGCCCAAGATTAATGACACTGAAACTTTTTTATTTTTGTATATATATATTATTCAACGTTGAAAACCTAATACAAACTGCTTACCATTCAAGGAAAAACAATGCAGCAACTATTACTCAAGCTGAAGCAGAAAGCACTGCCAGTTACATTTCAGTATTTGATCAGGTACTCCATCCGTCTGTGGACTGCAAACAAAAGCCTCCGTCTAACGGGGAGCGGTCCAAAATGAGCGCGTCTGCGTTATTTGGGGCCAGAAATCAAACCCCTTTTGTCAGGCCAGATGTCCGCAGAGAGACGATAATATCTGTTGTAATTATATTCCAAAAACAAAGAGAGAATGAATTTATCAATTGGATTAGCGGAGTTGTTTAGATTGTGAAAAAGACTTCTGGAGCCGTTTGCCTGCGGATGAGACGTTTTGGTTTAGTAACATTATCTGGAGTTAGAAAAAAAAAAAAAAAGAAGAACTGATTCAGCTTTTTGTACTTCATTATGTAGGAAAGATTTAAAGGTGTGCGCTCTTAAATGAATAGACTAGAGCACTGTACTGAAAATATAGAACTAAAAGATAAAAGTTATCACTTATTACGTTTTAATAAAAAAAAACTGAATTAAAACAGACACTGCTCTGTTGAAGCTGTTTTTTTTTTTATTTAAAATTACTAAGTTTTTCCTAATTATGAGGAAGACCCAGGAAATCTTTTGAAGACTGAAAAATTATGTCTAACTGAGCAACATTCATGAAAAGATTATTAATTCAAAGGAGAAATGTAACAGAAAGAGCGATAGCGTTTGTGTGAACTGGATCAACGCGTTTTGAATGGTTTTCAGTCAATAAAAACTTCTCATCTTCCCTGTTGGTGTCCTTCAGAGTTTTCTCATTTTGTGTTTCTCATTCCCTCGAGGCTTTGTTGTTTCCCCTCGCTCTCACAAAGACGCAAAAGCAACAGTAAGATGCAAGACAGAAAGATGACACAAATGAGACAAATCTTTACTGATTTCTTAAGAACTTGATCCACTTCGTGGGTCGCTCGCTAACTTCTCGCATTAGACCAAAGGCTGAAGAGTCAGCTTTCGTTTTAGTCATTTCATCTGGACTCCATTATCTATCCTGGAGGGGGGGGGGGAAGGGATTGAAAAGCTACAGCGCTTTGGAGTTAAACCTGCCGCCGAAAAGCTTCAATGAGTAGCAATTGAGTGTGAAGCAACAGTCAGGACTGGAGTGGGCTGCATCCTGATTTGTTTTGGATTATGTGGCAGAAAAAAAATAAATGACTCAAACGCCTCGGAGTCCACACCAATTAGCCGAACTGGAGAGATTTAGAAGACAAAAAGAAAAAAAGTCACCCCAGTCATCCTTCATCTTCCAGATTTATTTCATACGTTTCAGCTCAGATGCTCAGAGTTTAGCCCCTGACATAAAGATGGAGCCCTTGGGAAATTTGTATTTCTCCCTCCGCCGATGACTTGCTAAACGGACGGAGTCGGCGCGGCTTTAAATCCGCAGCTTATAAGGAGATTCTCTGGAGCGCGGAGAAACAGGCGCTCATGAACTTGACAGGATGACGCAAATGGTAATAATATGAAAAATGGTTTGAACGTTGGAAGACATCGGAGCTGAAGCGTATGCTTTCCCAATTTGCATTGGTACGTCATTCTAGACTTTAAATCATCCACCTGTGCAGAGTGTCTTTTGGACCTGTCTGCCTTTTTACTCTGGTGAAATATAAAACATAAAGGCACGATTGAAGAAAATGTATTTATTTGACGAATAAACATATCTCACCGTTTGGCACAGTGTAATTATTGGCTGACTTGTCCAGGATCTACCCAAACCTTTATGTAAAGCTAACCGTTGCCAGCTAGCTTTACACTCTTGTGTTGATATAGAGCAATTAACAGCAAACGGCTTTTAAGCTTTTAGATGCTTTGTGTTAACAATGGAAATCGTTGAGCATCAGATCAAAGTGGTTTTCAGTGGATAAAAGCAAAGTTTGTATTTATTTTGTGTGATTAATTAGCCATGTTGATATTTATTAACAGGTTTCTATATATTTGCCATTGCCTTGACAACCAACTGGATTAGAGTCCCTGGACTGAATTGACCAAACGCAGTGCCTGCATGAAATAAATTTGTCTCGCAAGTTTAGAATAATTGGGGCCAAACTATGCCTCACAAATGAAAATCTTTTCACAAAAATGGTAGATAAATGCAAAATATTTATCTTTTAACTAAGCTTTCTGCTGTCTATCCATTGACTTGTACAGTAAATCAGACTTTTGGTGTGCCCAAACCTGCTTTTAATTTCATTATTAAAACGCATCTCAATACAGCAAGTGCTTTCAGAAGAAGACTGACCTAAATTTTATTTTTTATTGCTGAGAATAGAATGATTGTTTTAGTTTTCTTTTTCCAAATTAAATTATGAAAGTGGTTGCCTTTCTTTCCATAACAAAGAAATGTTAGCCATTTCAATATGGCTAGCATAGTCTGAAAGGCTAGCCATGCTAACGGTTAACATTTTAGGTTCTTATTTTCACTGAAACTACTCTTTCACACACATTGTTTGAAACTGTTTCTGGTGCTTATAAAAACACTCAGCTCTAGACTTGGGGGAAACAAAAACTGGACACAAATGTCTGAAAGGTTCATTTTCAAAACTTTCCCCTTTGTGTTTTTGCAAACCGAAAGCCAAAACTTAAATGTAAGAAAAGTGAAACAATGAAATACGTCAAGCATCCGAGCAGCTATTGCAAAAAACAATGAGTACCCGTGCATATCAATACTAGATCATGCACACACATCAACAATGCATAAGCTGCCCCCCCTGCCCCCTCCCCCCGCCCTCACAGTGAAGCAGCAGTGTGTTAGCTGCAGCCAGCCTGGATCCTCCTCACCACAACTGGAAACCCATGCCGTTCGGCGTGATTATATCAGCGACGCCATAAAGCTTAGAAGATGCCCAGTGATCAATCGCGTGTCTAAAAGCCTGTCATTATTGTGCTTCTGGTTGCTGTAGCGATGACATTATGATGTTTTCCAAGCGAATCAATGCTGAACAAATGCGCAGCGAGTTAAGCGCGAGGAACCCCCTCCATCACACGGTATTTACTCACTTTGCTGCTGATATCATCACTGAGGCAGAAAACGAAAATGGAAAGACAGAGGCAGGAGCATCATTAGGGGAGAAATATATACTCTTGACGCTTTTATAACCAGGAAAAGTAAAGCAGTGAAAGGAAATCGTAACTTGGATTTATTAAGCAGTTAAAAAAAAAAAAGACAGATGAAAGAAACAAAAGGATTTCTCCTCCTCTTCTTACCATTTTGAAGATCCTAGTCAGGGTGCCTTTGCCGTCCCCACCGCTGGCCTTCTTGCTTGACTTCTGTTGGCCCTGGAAAAGAAGAGGAATTCAAGTGTGTTAAACAATAAGAAAAAATTTTTTATTTCACACATTGTTAAAGGACTGAGATGTGGCTGACCTTTTTTTCTTCTTCTTTTTTTAAGGAGAGCAGTGGATTGATTCATAATTCAACCCAGAGTTTCAGCATTAATCAGGAAGCAGCGAGAAGGTAGAAACGACTGATCCTTCCCTAGAATATTCTGAAGAGTGACGGATTCGCGTGTTCTCCAGCCACTCCGCTTATTGATTAGGGTGAAATCCAACTGTGCCCTGACTTTACAGAATGATTGCATCGCACCCCACTTTTAACATTTCTGGTGTTTGAATTATGCATGAGTTGCGAAGGAGCAACAAAGTACAAAAGACTCAGGGAGAGTCTTTTATTAACGGAGAACTTTAGTGTCCGGGAAAGATGATAATCGCTATCAGAACCTAACTATCCTCGCTATCACCAAATTCAACTTTCTGTAATTCCATTATTTGTATTTATTTACTCTTTAGGTGTTCTAATTTATGCAAGGCCATCTGTGATTCCACCAAGGAATCACTTTTTATTGTCAATGAGAGCATGAGTGCATCTCGAGAAATCTGATTATCGTCAAAAACCTAATTCATTTCAGTAATTCGAATCAAAACGTCAAACTTGTGGAATAATTGCACATGGAGTGATTTAGTCAAAAGGTTTATGGCTTACATCTAATGAAAACCTCAAAATTTGGTCTCTTGGAAAATTTTAATATCGCATAAGATCAATATATACTTATATATATATAAATCCAGAAATGATGTTAATAAACCAAACAACTTGAGTTTTCCAGGTAATAGCCAGTGACACCCGACACAAGGAGGGTAAGCCACAAAGAAGCAGATGGTTCACAGAGAGCCGTTTCCAACTACAATAATGGAAAGTTTAGTGGAAGGACAAAGTGGAGGCATGTTTTCTTTGAACATATCAGATCTTGTTCTTGCGATACAGGCCTTCTTTTGAGAAATAAAGATATTTATAAGAGTTTTTAAACTGATTTATTGATTTTCTAATCTGCAGATGAACATAAAAAAACTTTTTTTTGAATCCTGTTTAGGAGTTTGTTTTGGCAGATAACAACTAAGCGACTGTGAATAAAATAGGTGATAGATAACAGGGATAAAATATATACTTATATATATATTTGAGAAATAAAGAAAAATTTTCCTTTAAAGATGGCAAACATAACCTTCCAGTAGGCAAAAAAATAATTATTGTTGGTCATTTCTGAGTAATTCTGTGCCAGACAAGCGAAAAATGTTTGAGGCAGTGCAAGCAAAATGTAACTTTGCATAAAAAATTGTAATCCGTTAACAGATTTATGTATTGATATTATTATTATTAGGACGTAAAATAACCAGGTAACGAGTGCCAATAAGTTTTGGACAGCCCTTTAGCAACGTCTCCATTCTTCGTCTAATCCACATCTATCAGTCCGGGGCCACATTCACAATCACAACCGTGTTAAAAGACGTGATGCTGCAGGCGGAGGCCACAGAGGAACCTTTAGAATGACATAAGTACCATGAAGAAGCGAGTAATGTCGGTATTATCATCAGAGTCGTAATGTGGAAACGTGAGACTGCACCAGTCACAGGGTGACAGTGATAAAGTTTCACCAAAGTCTGGGATTAAGGTTTTTATCTGTGATGTATGGGAAGATTAGGAAGACTTAGTGGGGAATGGAAGGAAAACGTAAGAACAGACACTGGCGTCGTGCTCGAAGGTTAATTAAGGAGATGAGGTGATTTGATGTTGAAGGAATTACTCTTTGATTTAAAGAAAAAAAAATTCTGTCTGATCTTTCGGCCATTTTCAAACCACCTACCAGGCCTATCTTGGCAGCTAGTCCCCTCCACTGGGAGTGCGGAGAAAGAAGAGACAGAAGGGAGGAAGGGAAAATACAGAAACAGTGTGTTTTAGTGCAAAGGCGGGATGGGGAGGAGAGGGGTGGAGTGGTAGAGGAAGGTAGGGAGGCAGAGATCAGGTGGGACATGGAGGAGCAGGAAAAAAAAACAATGCAGGCGCTCACATCGAAACGTGGTGCATCAGATCACATTTGGAAGGGTTTGTATGGATGGTAATAATAATAAAACTTTCTTGCAAGGTCTTTTAAACTGATTTTGATCACAAATATGTGATGGATGCTCTCAAAAACTGATGTAAACCCTAAATGTTTTGTCTCTGTTGGCTCTTCCCTGATTAAAAAAAAGTCAGTTCTCAAGGTCAAAACTTTAGATCGAACCATAAAAAAAAAAACATGGTAAAATCTTCCCTCCATTTTTGTCACATTACAATCAAAAACCTCAAATGCATTTTTGTAAAAGGCCAACACAAAGTCATGCAAGTGAACGGGGGTCAAGCCTTTTGTTCCTACAAATCTCAGTCAAATCCAGTACAACCGACTGGAAGTAAATCCAGTCGCACTGTGAAAGTTTTAGAAGTTTGTTCCAAAACAAATAGCAATATGAAGACATCTGGGAGGTTTTAAATGGTGGCAATCACAGTTTGAGAGCGAAATAGTCTGCAAGCTATTGTAAGTTTGATGTTTAATCAAACATTGCAACAAAGAAAAGGTATGGCGCGACTGAAAAACCACCCAAACATGGCTGTCCACCAAAATGTGACTGGGCATTTTTACAACCCAGATTCAGACAAGAGGCCTGTGGATACTCTGGAGGAGCTGCAGAGACCCATGGCTCGATAGGGAGAGCCAGAAGAAAACCTGTGAGTCTGTGAAACAGACTCGCCTCCCATGAGGGTAATAACCCTAAACCATTTTAGAATTATGTCCCATTATGGCCTCAGTCAATGTTCAGACGTAAATCTGTGGCCAGGTTTGATTATTTCCTGTTCCCAAATGGTCCCCGTCCAATCTGACAGCACTGCTCGTCATAAGTCGGGTCTAGCAGGTCTTGAATGCAAATGGACTCCGTGGTTATCCGATTTTTATTTGTGGAAGAGATGTGAAAGCCTCGTCATTTTTCTTGTACCGGTCCGTCTAAAATACCTTGAGCTGTGTGGTCGTAATGTGGGAACATCAATACTTTTGCAAAGCACTGTATACCCTACCTTTCAGGAAAATACCAGACTTTTAAAATTTTATTTCTATATGAATGCTCGTAGTGCAATAAAAAGTAAAGCAGACTCACCCTAGATTTAGGAGGGGCGGGGGACACCTGAGGAATAGTTAAGAGCAGACAGTAAAGAAAAGAAGGTCTGAGTTGGTGGGAGGCAAAGAAGACAAAGACAAACAGCAGAGGCAAAGCGTGGTCGGGTAACTGCTGGGGCTCTCTGAACCTGGGAGTCTCTGAGGGTTGCTAGAGGTTGGGCTCGCTACTCACGATCGTGCGGAAGAAGTGGACCACGGCGTTCTCAGCTCCACGTTTGCGTGGCGAGGTGGCAGACGCTTTCTGAGGGGCTGGAGAGAGAGCACCTCGGAAAGAACCCTGCAGAGACAAGCAGAGGAGCGGCCTTGAACTCGTCTGGGGTGACATGTTGGCTGTGGTAAAGGCACAGGCACAGGCGCCCGCGTGTGCCAGGCAACCCTCACTCGTCATTTGTTTGCCAATGACCACGGCAACGACTCAGAGCACACGCCAGCAGAAACATCATTTGGCACACATGGATACAGAGGCAATAGGCAGATCTCTTTCCTGAAAACTCGAGAATACATGAAATACAACAAGAGAATGTTGCTTGTGTTGCATTTGTAGCTTGTCCTGTAGCTGAATACAAAGTGCACGACAGACGTATGTAAAGGGTTACGTACCTGGAATCCCTGAATTGGTTTGAAAGAAAATTGTAAAGATTAATAAACTGCTCGATATGAAGTGAGGAAGGTACAGAATGGTGGACTTAACTATCATCCCTTCCCTTTCTGATTGCACTGGGTCAACAGGTGGTCCAAGAGCTGCAAAGGTCACTTAAAAATGAAGAACTTCCACAATGAAGTGTTCAGGTTTTCGTGTTTTCTTGTTAAATGTGGAACTATTTGGTTTTTACTCCTTTAGACAGCTTTGAGACTTCATGTCAGTCTACTTAGAATGGTTCTGAATGTCTTCTCTGTTTAAACTCAATTGTATTTACATGAAGAAACACGAGATCAAGCAATGCAATCATACAGATGGACTCGGTACATTTACAATTTGATGTTTATTATAACGCAAGGCAGTCAGATTCAGGTTATAATGATCAAGATCTTCATCCGTCTACTTTCGCTAAGTTGAACTCATATCAATTTTAAGGACTGTTTAAGGATTTTAAGGACATCAAAACGCAAACAAAAAATGTTTTGAAGCGTTACTTTTCTCTTTGAAATTACACTTTTACACCCTTGCTTCCTCAATGCTCTAAAAATAAAAACATTTATAACACAATATATTTTTCCTCATCAAGAATGTAAATATAAACTTCAGCAAAACATTTATGTGTGTAGAAATGTCAAGAATCTGCTGCAATACTCATGAATTCCTAAAAAGGCATAAAGGATCTTCGTCTGACTCAATCTTCTCTCTGTCTTTCTTCTGGATGAGACTCAAACGTCCCCGTGAGGCGTTGGCGTTTTACTGTTATGACCTTTTGGTTTTGGTGAGATGTAAATCTTGTTATAGCGAGAAAGTTTCTCACAATCAAGAAATACTGCTGCTGAATTTATGTCCAAACTCTGGGAGTTGAACATTTCCATATTAAAGTCGTCAACATTTTATTTTTTTCCCCCCAATTCCATACAGTCTAAGTGTTAGGGGGAAAAAAAGTGGAAAACAAAAGATACTTAAGACAAGCAAATGAGGAAGTGAATTTAACATCAGGAAGTGAAAATAAATGAAAGTTGAAATCAAATTGCAACGGTTGGCAATTAAGAAAATCGAATTTCATTGGGTAAACGCCCAAGGGAAGCAGATTGCTCTCTCTGGTCTAAAAAGAAAGGTGGAAAATATTATGAAAAACAACAAACTCCCCACAAAATACATGATCTGACCAATTTTTATGTAAAAGGCATCAACATAGTCAAAGGTTTGAGTCAAGTGATTAAGTGGGGGTTGACCTTTAACCTGTTCTTTAGCGTTATAGGTTGAACAGGCATATGAGTACCCATAATTACAAATGTCTAATTATTCTTGAGTCGCTAAGTAATATATTGAGATTATATATTGAGATAAGGAGTAGGATTAAATAAGTGTTCACTTCTTCCTACCCGTTTTCAAATAGAAAAGTAGAGGTAAGACAATTATTTTTGTATGCACGTTTTCTCTTGTCCTACTGATAAACTTGTTTTCTTGTTTTTCAAAAAAAAACCAGTTTGAAATAAGTAAAAATGAAATAAGCCTACAGGCTACTAGATGAGACACACGGAAAGCTGCTCTTTTAATGTGGAAATGTACTCTGACGTGTTCTTTACGTTGTCTCGGTCAAGACCGAGGGACGTAAAACAAACGACAAAATTCATTTTAATACGCTGATAATGCTGAAGGCTGGTGGCCACGGTGGCTCTGAATAGAATTTATTTCCATTAATTTATTGAAATCAGTAAAATTAATGACAGAGGAGTTCCACCCAGCTCACTGTCCAATATTTAGCCAGAACAAAAATGAATCAAATTAGTACAGTGAATCAAAAAGCTGCTCTTTTCCCGCTGATGGGTTGAACTTAACCAATGAGACCAATTATCATCAAGCGCCGACCCAAAGGCTTCACACAAGTCGAAAAAAGAATTAAGCTTTCTGTTTGTCTGATTTATCTGTTTTTTGTTAAAAAAAAATGACGCATGGATGAGGGGGGAAAAAAACTTTTTAACTCATGCAAACTTTACAGAAACATCAGATGTAACACTTTTAATACCGAAACCTTTCACCTCTTGTTACCTCGTGTATTTCTGTTTCCGACCGTCCTAATGGAGCAGGAAGGAACACGCGTGTGGATTTTCTCATAAATTCGTCCCAACAAGGTTTCAGCCGGACGGACCTTTCATTTCACGGACAAAAGCGAGTCTGCTCTATCTCCGGGTATTTTTGGACACCAGAGGGTGAGGCCGGATTCAGTTTTTTTGTGCGAGCTGAAGGTGAGTGCACAGCAAAATCAATGGAGTGTCCTCTGAAGTCCCGGATACCGGGAGTTTATTTGTAGCGAGTGTGTGTGTGTGTGTGTGTGTGTGTGTGTGTGTGTGTGTGTGTGTGTGTGTGTGTGTGTGTGTGTGTGTGTGTGTGTGTGTGTGTGTGTGTGTGTTGAGGGTGGGTTATGATTCCCATCCATTACCTCACTGCTGCCTGACATCAAAGATGTTTAAGGTAGTAGAAAAAAAGTGGGGAACTTTCACCGCCATCACTGCTATACACATTATGACACGCGCACTCTGAAACCCGGTCTGCCTTTTATGGCTATTTTGAATTTGGATCTAATAGGATAGGAAATATAAAAGAGAAAGATGGAGAGGGGAAAAAAAACACCGTCAGTCCTTGTTATTAGAACTATTTCAAACATTTCTTTGCCTTTGACGTTAGCGAGCGAACTCCGGCTGTGTTCCGCAGAGACCCCTTGATGATGCCATTTTTCCGTAAGTGCTCTTCTGCGTGAGTCTTCGCCTGGCTAGGTCTGCACAAGCAGAAAATGATGTGGAATGGGAGACGTGAGGAGGAAGAGCTCTGAGAAAACAGTGCCCGCCGTGCTTGGTTTTTAAGAAAGCGCAGAGAAGAAAGAAACAAGACATCAAATAGTGCCGGAGGAACTTCGCCCGAAAGCCGCCTTGTTTGAAAATCAGTCGTGTACCCTTGAAGTGAATAGGCGCGTGCAGCCTGCGAAACAAAACCAACAGTCTGTTTTGGCCTCCAGCGCGTTCAGAAACGTAGATGGAAGCAAACAGAGAGTGACAGCAAGATGCGACGTGGTATTTACAATTTTTACAATCTTTGGTGAAGGTTTAATAAGTCACATAAAAGCGGAACTTCAAACCAAACAGGAAATGGCCTTCCGCCTAGGACAAGTTGAAAGGCCTGACAAGTTGATAGGTATTTTTCGCATGATCTAAGGTTCTATTGGGCCTCAGCAGAATTTACTTGAGGACCCAGTCTGCCATTATAAGACTTTTATGTTTTCTTTACAAAAAGATCAAACAGAAAAATGTTATTTCCTGGGTTAAAATATGTTAAGTGTTTCCATACAATGCTAACTTAGCATTGTACATGTAGCAGAAATTTGCAGATTGACATAAAAATAACTAGTAATGTAACTGAAAGCTTCCTCTATATGTATATATTTTTTCAACTAGTTTTTATAAATATCATGCAGTACCAATAGTGCAAATGCTCTTTTTTAATTTTTTGCTTGGGAATACGTTTTCACGCTTTTTTCCCTTTAAATACTAAGTGAAGGGAAATGGGTTTCGACTCTCATTTAGTTCTAAACTCCCCGTGTTTATACACCCACAACTTTATTTTGTGGATATTGGTACGTTTCTTAAAGGGATACCTATGTTTGTTTGTTTTTTGCATTGCATACTGTTAGCATTTAGCAACTTTTGTTGTAATGGTCTCTTTAGTAATCTAAAATGCTAAAATTCTCTTTCGGTCTCCTTTTACAAAATTTATTTTCTTTGCAGCAACTATTTAATTTTTTATTTGCTTTTTTATAAAAAGTTTGACCACACCCATCTCAATTAGTCGACAGATCCAATTGTTTCACTCACATCTTGTTAGTCACGTCTGCACAGTGAGTTTGGAAGGACATGAATCAGAATCCAGAATGGGGCATCCTGGATATTTAATGATCTCCAAGCATCTGCAGTGAAGCTACAGGTCTATGAGTCTGCTTTATTATGGATGATTTTTTAAATATTTAATCCAAAGAATAGATGACATTTTGCTACATACCAGTTCTCTCTGCTAGCTTCACTTTCTGAATACCTGCCAGGTTGGGATGTAAGATTTAGCTAACGTTCCAAAACTTTGTGTGTAACCCTGAAAGAAGACTTCATTGTTTTCAGACTTCAATTACTCACTCACAGCCTAACTTTCTCTTGTGGCTGTTTACTCTGGAGGAATATTACAACCGGGACGGATTGTCTACTCTGACTCCTAATTGTGGGGTGTTTAACATTTATCACAGGCTGCCTTTTGAAAGACGAAAGAAGAATACGTTCTACTTGAGCTAGACTTTTTGTGCAGCCCACACGCGCGCGCGCACACACGGAGCTCTGCTGCAAAAACAACAAAAAAGAAATCATCCACAAATTTTGCAGATACATTTGTATTTTAAAAGTTCAATAATAAAGTTAAACTAGAACTGGACCTATAAACCTATAAAGTTTTGTACCAAAAAGAATGTGAGAATTTTGCTGCGTACCATCAGTCATCTTAATCATTTTAATAAAATCTGCAGAACAGGCAAAAGAAAATTAAATGAAAAATAAAACTAAAAAAAAAATGTTTTTCAGACATTGGGGAGAAAATGTTTCCATGCTATTCATTGAATTTGCTTTAGGTTATTTTGCTTGTCTGATTAGTTAGACAAGTAAAAAGTCTCTCATTGTTTCAAAAAATTTAAGTTTCAAAACTGCAAAATACACTGCTCAAAAAAAATAAAGGGAACACTTTTAACATTTAAGTGAACACTGAAGTGTTCCCTTTATTTTTTGAGCAGTATATTTGCATTATACCATTTCTGTGGCTTAAATGTGTTAATATAGCGATACGATAAAGAAGTCATATTTTCCCTCATATGCATCATACTGGGAGAATCTCATGCCAGCCCACGCACATCATGTGTTCAATAATGGAGGTCTTGCTTTTTGATTCACACTACGTTAAATCACAGTTCCCCTCTCTCTCTCTCTCTCTCTCTCTCTCTCCAAAAAAATAAAATAAATTTTTTTATATGGCGTATAACTGAAACTCAGACAAAAACAAAAAAAAACCAGACTGCAGCACATTTGTTGGAAACTTGGTCACTTCTGCTCTTTTCAAGTGTGACTGATAAAGCCGAGCAGGGATGGCAATCATTCAGCAGTATCAGTCTTTTTTTTTTTTTTTTTGCAGTTTGCATTTAATTTGCATTAAAATAGATTTGAAATTCTTGCCTTTTTTGTAATTATGCAGCAATCATTTCTTCTACCACGATTGAGAGATTATGGATGTTTCTTGTTTCATTTCATATGTACGAAATACTGAAGTGACCAAATGTCTTTTTATGTGGGCAGACTTGCAAACTGCAGCCATCTAAAAACCGATTGAACGTCAATTTGAAGTCTGTAAAAACTAATTTCTGGTCTCCGACGTTTTGGGGGAAATCGTATCGCAGAATTTTTTTTGCCCTCTTTTGGCACACGAGCTCCGACTGCTTTCTCTCGTTTCCTGGCAATTTCATCTTTAGGCTCACACAAACAAGCCGAGGCAATCGCCCATTACTGAGCTCTATCAGAGTGAAGATAAACAGTATCTCTGCTTTCCATTACGCCCACTTTGATAACTCCTTGTGTGTGTGTGTGTGTGTGTGTGTGTGTGTGTGTGTGTGCTGTGAGGGACAGAATATATTTAAACTCATTAAGTCTCAACTACAGAGATAGCGAAAGGTAAAAAATTGTCTCCAAACCAATAGAAAAACAACAGCAGCAAATGGAAATTAGAGGGGGTTTTTTTTGGGGTTTTTTTCTGACAAGTTGTTAGTGGGGCTGTTAATAATTTTTATCGTTCCTTTGCGATAAGAGAAGACAAAACACATCCAGGTGAGTGAAAAAGAAAGCAAAAATAAAACAAAGAGAGGCGCCAGGGGTTGTTGTTAAAGAATTTTAATTAAGCAATTTTACCCAAACAGGAAAACAACAACAAAAAAAAAAAAAACAAGATTATATCAGGAACAGATCATCGATCGCCACGGATACAGTTACATGACCCCAGAGCAGAGTTAGAAAGTGTTACAAAACAAAACAAACAAAAAAAAAAGCAGCTCACAGATTGGGTCAGAGACATTTTAACCTGAGGTGAACAAAGTGATGATGAGGGGTCGGTGGGGGGTCGTCCCCTCCCTCATCCAAGACACTGGGGTTAGATTACAGCATCACAGAACTGCGGGAGAGCTAAAAACAGCCTGACGGATGCAGGAGTCAATCCTGGATTTCACTCTGTACTGTTTAACAAATTTTGAATCAGATTATACAAAAGAAAGAAAAAAAATCCAGTTATTTCTCAGTCTTTCCTTTCTGCTTCAGTAGCTTTAAAATCGCCCCACTGATCCCGAACTCGTCGGCGTTTAGCTTCAGATGTTCCTGCAGACGCTTTACGTACCGAGACTGGCTGTCGTCACTCATCTCGAGTGAAATATCTCTTAATAAAATAACTCAAAGTGGCTAAAAACACACAAAGAAAAATAGGAGAAGAAACCCCACGTATCCGCGTGCAGAGGAATTAAATATCACTAAAAATCAACATGCAGATTTGTCATTTTGGTGACAAACACTGGTGCAACTTTCCTCACTAATACTGCAGCCTATAATGTCAAAGTGTGTGGTTAAGGATGTGTTTGTGGTTCCACAAGAGACAGTACCTGTCTTCTTGAGTAAAACTTGTTGGAGAAGTAAATGTTTGCAGCAGGAAGACAGCGTGGTTATTTATTCCGTTTGCTAGAGGCAGCAGAAGTGGGCGAACCTGTCAGTGACTGAAGATTTAAGAACTTGAAGGCAAAACCTTGGTGAACGCAGCGCCGCCCATATGGATCAGTTTATTTGAAAAACTTTTGTCGTTACAAACAGCAGCACGGCAAAAAGTAAGAACGTTTCCACAGCGGTACTGATGAGCTTTTTTCCCCTGAACGTCTCGAACCACGGCTGTCTCTTAAAATCTAAAAAAGAGCTATTTCCTGATTCTTACGCGGCGAGGCGGTTCACAGCTAGCATAAGGCGTAGGAGGAATGCATATTTTCAAGCTGGTTTAACTGCAGCGCTCTGATTCGCCAGGTGAGGAAGCAGTTAGGCATGGGCCGGTCAAGCTGCCGCTCCGCCGGTTGGAACAAAACAACAAAAAAACAAATGAAGGGTACTTTTTTGGTCACAATTACAGAAATGAAGAGAAACTCTGTTGTTTCGGGAGCAAAAAAAACAAGGTCTGTGGGCGGAAAACGAAGGAGCCCAACTGTTTGGAGATTCACTTGGTTCATGACTTTTAAAAAAAATCTCCAAACGACAAGCTATAAGGGACATATCTAAAGCAGCTGAGCAGCAAATATTCACTTCTTATACTCTTATTTCGCTCTTTAAAAACAAAATGTATATTATTTTTCGGCATAACCGTGAAAACTTCTACAAGTGACACTTTAGAGGGTTTCGGCGCTCTATTTTTGTTCAAATCCATGAATTAAAATGTAAACATTTTCATTATTCTTACTGTAATAGTGACAAAAATATATTTTAAAGTAGATATTCTTATTTGACACAACCCTGTCCTGCAGTGAGAACCTCAAACCCGGCCCATGCCTAGAAGACGGCCGTGTGATCAGAGAGAATGTTTCTGCTAGCAGGATGTAACCTCTAGAGGGCACTGCTGAGCGCCCGGCCCTCGCAGGGGGGCGGAGCCTGCAGGGCTGCGCAGACCGTCCCTAATGGCAGCGACGTGACAGCGTGCCAAGCAGTCCATCATGTCTGGAAGCAGAACTGGCAGGGCGCTCCGTGCCAGGAGCCCGCTAAGCATTTTTCTGTTTTAGCTCAACTTTTTTTTTTTTTTGATTAACTATTTAAAAAAAAAAAAAAAAGATTTGCATTTTTATTTTACTAGTCATTTAAGAAATAATCACAGACTCAAACACCCCACAATTAGCATGTTTGGGAAAAAATAAGTAAATCTCTTTTTCCCCTCTTACTTTAAAGAATAATCTTTCAATATAATTTCACACACAAAAAAAAGAAAAACACAGAGGAGTTATGAAAACTAACCTGCATAAAACACAATATAAATATATTTTTGTTGATCATTTTTTCAAGCATAATGTAAGCACTAACTGAGAAAAAGACATAAACGGCAGCAGCAGCAGAGAACCTCCCCAAAGCAAAGCGATGAAATAATCCCACGGTAATCCGCTCACGTCGCGTCCCAGCGACAAACATCAACTCCCAAGATTTAGGATTAACAAGCGAGGTACCTGAAGCAAAACCCAGCTGTGTGACAAATACTCTAATTTCACCTTAAAACCTCACCGTTTAGCAACAAAAAATTGCTACAAGTGTCAGTACCATTCATGTCAAAGAAAAACTTTAAATGACACAAAATCATGGAATGTTAAAAGAAGGCAAAGCCCTCTGGTGAAGTCACTGTCCCGTCACATCAGCAGGATAACGCCACGCTTTGCTTCACCGACAGTCAAACCAACACAACAAAAGCATGTCGCGAGAAATTCTTACAGAATGTGTCACATAATCCAAAGTAAAAAACAATTAAAAAGAGAATAAAAGAAAAATGTGGTTCTGGGAGTAAAATCAGCAAAAAAATAACCAACATACACAGGGGTCCCTCCCGAGAGGTTGGGACCCTTGCCTCCTTTCCTCACCTTGCCCTTCCTTTTCTTGTCCCCTCCAAAGAACTTTCCTATCTGATCCAGGAGCCCGGGGTTCTTCTTTCTCCGGCCCAGCCCGAAGGCGGCCTGCGCGGAGCTGCTTGCAGATGCCATGGTTGTAGAAGCGCTTGACGGTTTATTCGTATTAGTCGAATCAAATTTTTTTTTTCGTCACTCTCTATAACAAGAGAGCAAAGCTCAAAAGAGTGTCGGGGAAGACAAAAAAGGAACCGAGAAAAAAGAAAGTAGAAAGGAACGAGCAACCAAAATTAAAAAAAAAAAAAAAAAAAGTCAGCCTATTCTAAGTCCTGCTCGGGGCTCTCCGACCCGCACTCCGACGCCGCTCCGCTGTGCTCCTGGATGGTCTGCAGCTCGTCCGACTCCGAGGGTCGCTCTTTGAAGGTGTTGTCCTCGCGGCCCGGGGCATCTCGGGAGAAGAGGCGGACCAGGTGGGGGCGTGGCGTGGCGGCGTCAGGGTCAGCTGTGCTGGCGAGGCTCCAGGGCTGGCGGGGGCCCTCAGCGCCCGTGGAGTCAGTCACCGCCGGGTTCTCCGAGACGCAGCCATTGTTCTGCTTCGCATCTGCCTCGACCAGGCCTGCGCAGAAACAACAAGGGTCATCTATGGGCTCGGGCCCGCATGGCACACAACAAAACCCGGAGCGGCACAAAGGGACCCTTATTTTATTACTTTTTTTTAACATTGCCGGGCCCTTCCTGCTGCAGTGGAGACCAGAAGAGCTGATATTTGATTTTTTTTGTATCAGGAAAGACGCTCATCTTCTCAGCTGGGCAGACATGTAGCTACAATATGTTGCCTAGGCAACATATTTACAACCAGGGTTACATTTACTTAAGTAATTTTTTAAAGAAATTGTACTTTTAGGAGTACCTTTTACTTTTATTTGAGTATTATTAATATGAATTATTGATACTTTTACTTGTGTAAAATGTCTGGATTCTCTACCCACAAATTTGTTTTAACCAAAATTCACCCGACACGCCTGCAGTTTTGTTTAAGTTTCAGAATTGTTATGTTGGAAGAAATTCATTTAGAATGAAAAAGAGTTTGTTATTATTATGATTTTGTTATTTTATATTTATGTGATTTATATGAATTATTTTCAATTTGGTCCTTAAAAAGCAGAATTTCCAAATAGTTTGTTCTGTCTGATGACGTAACTTTAAAATATTAAACAGTTGATGTTTCGACCAAATACATTTTCTTACTCCTACTTGAGTCATTTCTTGGATGGGTACTTCGTACTTGTAAAAGTATATTCAAGTAGTGATACACTTACATGAGAAAAACTTTTGGGTTTTCTACCCACCACTAACACATCAGCTCAAATTAAAACCACAAACTTGCATATAGGTTTGTAATAGAAATACAAAAGGTATTACATTATAGAGCAGAAGTAAAAAGACATGTAGTTTTGACAGTTTTTTTCTCTAATAAAAAGCTCAAAAGTGTGGCGTCCATTTGCTTTCACCCCTCTGTACTCTGATACCCCTAAAAACAGATGGACCTAAACTAAACTGAGGTCATTTAGTTATCACTAGAGCTGTCCTCCAAAGATGGTCATGGTGAAATATAAATTAACACAACTCATTAAAATAGTATTTGCCATGCTCATCTTTCTGATTGGCTGATTGTCAAATCTATCAAGCTGCTTTCCTCCAAAAGTTAGCATAGCAAGTGCAAAACAAACACGTTTCTGTCAAGAAAAAGACTGAAGGATCCATCCAGCAGCCCTGCAAAAAATAAATAAATAAATAAAAACCCTAAAAACTCACAGCCAACTAAAATCAGAAGGAATGAAGCAGCATTTTTTGCTACCTGAATGTTATAAATATTGAATAGTGGATGAAAGTGAGAAAGAAAAACACAGTTTGGGCGGTCACGGAGCGGAAAAGTTTGTTAGTGTTTTAGGTCAAAGCGTATTCATAAGTTATTCATTGAGCCCACTCAATGGCGATACCTAAGAGGACTTTGGATCCAATATGACTGAACCTGAGCTACTTTGCAAAGAAGAATGTCGAAACTTTCAGCCTGTAGAGTCACGACCTGATAGAGACACTCGGCTAAAGACTGGGACCTGCAATTGGAGCAAAATGCGGTTCTGCACATTACTGACTCATTGGGCTGAATACAAATGAATGCCACAAAGTTCCAGATATTTATTTGTAAATTTTATTAAATAGTAAATTATTTCCCTCCACAGCATATTTAGTGGTTTATGCAGCACTTTAAAAAAGGAAACAGTCATTCCTGAAATGTCCACTTTTGACAGCCATCGGTCAATCTAGGGCAGCTCCCACAGCAGAGGACATCCAGTGCATGCCCATCCCTCTCTTCCAGCACCGAGACAATGTACACACTGTACTGACAAGATATGGTGTAGCACTACACGGGAAAATCTGCATGCTAATAGCGGTTGGGACACTGGTCTTTTGTCAGGGCTGCATAGTTATTGCAGAGAAACAAAGGCCCCAGTGTCACTAAAATAACTCCTATAAGTATGGATTTTCAGCCCGATGCACGGTGACACTTATCTGATTTGGGAGCAGAGAGCTCAGAGGCTGCTGTCCGCGAGCAGAGGAAGGATTTAGTTCTACAGTGCATGGGGTGTTACAATAGGATATTAGCTCATTTACATGGAATAACGTCTAAAACCGTGTGTCAAATGAAATGTAATCCCTGAGTCACATCTGAAGGCTGATTCAGATTATTAAGAAGGAGACTGGAATTTGGTGTTAGAGGAGAGAAGTCCGGAGGAGAGGCCGTTTTTCATCTCCATGCCTCATTTACAATGACGGCTTATAGAAGAAGTTCAAGGTGCTCTTTTAACGTGTCTGCTAGGAAAAAAAATGAGGAAGGATAAGCTAGTGGGGCTTTTTATCTGAGTAACGTTGCTTTTTAGCAAGTCACAAGGTCACAATGTTTATTGTTAAAGCCAAGCGTGTCTCACAAAGAGTTATCTACTTGATGTTAGCATGCAACTTCTTATTTTGAAGTAAGAAAGGAAGTAATTTTTGTGTTGGCTGGATGGAAACAGTTGCAAAAGTGTTGAAGATGCTTCCACCACTTATTAAAGTCTGTGAAAGATCATTTTGTATGCTCGATTTTTAATGAGACTGGACTGAATTTAATAATCTCTAGATGAAAAAGTAAAACCTTTAGGAAGGGTGAATTTTTTTTCGCAATATGCTGCCTGCCCTTAAAATAAAAATAGTTTAGGTTTGGCTAGTCAAGCTTAAACTAGAATAGCTTTTTTGTTTGTGAAACTTATTTTCTTGCTTTCCCACAAGTGTTTCTAAAATCTCAGTTTGTTTCTTTACCTAAACTCCTGTATCGTTTCATCTGATGAGCCGAATGCGTAGCTACGCCGCAAATTAAAACTGATCGATCATTTGGAATATTTTTCCACTATTGCACAAAATATCAGAGATCTTGAATAATCAACTTTTCATTTTAACTCTTGTCTACTCACTTCACATATATCTTCAACAAATAACACAAAGCTTCTTTTTTTTTTATAAGTCATGGGCATAAAGTAAAAACATAAGATGCAGTTGTCTTGCTTTGGTTGCAACTCTGTAGACTCACTCTGCACTTTTCATTTCATTTCCCAGTGATTTCCCAATGTACAAACAGGAAAAGAAACAAATATTAATTACCAATGTTCCAGCCATGAATGGTAAGCTAATTTAAATTGACTGGCTTCCTGGAACAGACTTTACTTTTAAACAAAGCTCGTAGCTTTTCAATAAGGCGAAAGTTAGAGTCATTCTAAAACCAGTTCTGATGTGAATTTAAGTTTGCTGCCCAAATGTCGAATCGAGGTGAAATAATGAAAATATCAAAGTATATCCAATATACCAACACCACAGATGATGAAACAGGCCCAAACTGTGATGCTGCCACCTCTGCTGACAGGTAGGTACAATGAACCAACAGCTGGTAATTGTGGGGATTAGAGACCTGCCTTGATATGTAGCTGCTAATGAATAGCTAAAACCTGCTAATACTCGAGAACTCGTCTAAAAATGCTTATAACTACCTATTTAAATCATTCAAACACCAAAAATACCCTTATGTGCATTAATTAGAAGAGTATAAACAATCTTAGCTCCACCACAGAGGCAAACGTTAAAATTTGTCCTTATCTCTGCTTTCAGGGGTACAGCTAATCAGCACCAAATAAAATGAGCGGTGCTCCTGTTTGGCAAATACCAGTCAGTTGAATTTTCTTCAGATCATTATAGATATGCACAAAAAAAATAAAAACTAAAGTTTGTGAATAATTTGGAGCAGGTTCCAGATAAAAATGTGCGAATCCTTGTGCGAAAACTTCACATCAACTTTTCATCAAAATTCTTCTCATCGCTTTGGACAAACTGCATTTTGTCTGACCAGAAAATTATATTTCTAAGCACCTAGCTTGAAATATAAGTCGAGCTTAATAATACTACTTTACACCTCCAAAGAAAATTGTGATCGATACCGTCGAGGAACTCGGGATAATTCTTCCCTTAAATGTTCTCCTCTAAAGAGTTGATGCTCTCAATGCCTGAGTCACTTGTGAATAATGACTCAAAAACACACACACACGCACACACAAAGAAAAAAACGAAACAAACAAAAAAACGCTCAACAAGCTGCTGATGTGTTTTCCCTTAACTCTCTCTCAGGAGTTTGTTAGCAGCCAGCATTACCTGCCAATCACTGGAGGGAAAGCTGGGCCGGTGATTTCAAAGAGGCTCATTAAACAGAACTGATTGGTTGCGGCGTTGAATGCATCAGTGACATTTACTCTGGGACGACGGCGGAATCAGCCAAACAGATCGCATCGATTGTTTAACGGGCGTTTAAATAGACCTTTCTGAAAACTTTAAAGAGTTCTTTGATGGTCCTTTTTCTGCTCATCGGGGACGAAGCGGAGGAACGTCGGAGAACGTCACAGCTCGTATCGGTGTCTGTCTGAACCACATAATGATTTTGTTCCGGATCTTTCTGAACAAAACCCTTATGAGCTCCAAAGGAAAAAAAAAAAACACTAACCCACAAAATTATTCAACTGAAATTATCCGCGTAGGCGAACAAAGAGGTTCTGTTACCAAGCTGTTCACACAGTCACTCTTATTCTAACCTGACTAGAGGAATAAATAAGAGAGCTCTTGTTTTTCTACCCTTCGGTGGTCTGCCCATGAGGCCTCTTAAATGTCCATCATCCATCATCTTGTTGCTCTCTTTCGTCAGCCCACTGGTGCTGCCATCCACCTCTGGAATACCAATAAAACACAAGCAAAAGACGGAGAAACGTCCCGTCGAGGAATCAGTCTGTAATGGTTCGGCCTGGCGCTGAGCAGGTGAGAACAGGTTGTGTTTGGCCTCACAAAAGGTCACGTTCGTAAGGAGCGCTCGCATCCGAACAAGTTACCTTTACACGTGTCGGGGAGTGACGTAATGGTTGATCCCTGCCTCGGTAATGGCTGAGCGAATTAGATTGCCATTTTAGGTAACAAAATATTTAACGAAACCACAAGATTACCGTCTGCTGAGCACTGATGGAGGACAGCAGATTAAAAAGTGAAAAATAGCTGTTATTAAGGCCCTTAGATTGATTGTTTTGCTGAGTGTCTCCCAAGACTCCTGGCATTATTTTCCAAATTCTGTCATGTGAATCCTTCAACAGCTTGAAAACATTATGCTCAGTGGTTACCCAGAGGATTTAGCCTGGCGAGTGGGGTGGACAAAGACAAATGCTTAAACGAGTCAGATTTTCCCCCGTTGCTTTCAATTTAATAATCAATTGACTGCGGCAATTGATCGCCGCAGTCAATGTAACAATGTAATGCAAACAAAATATGTTTAATAGCTGGTGAAGAACTATTTGAACATTTCTACATTATTCAACAGAACACTACTAATGAAAAAATAACTTGAAAATGTTCTTTACCATGTATGCATTTCCTTACCAAGGTCAGTCCTATAAGGGTAGTAATTTCCCCCTGACAGCCAAGATAGGGGTAAACCTTTTATTCAGCGGTGACTGGAGTTCTGCGGGGCATCAGGTGAAGGGCCTGAGGCTCTCGGGCTATTTGGCATACCAGTTCCTTCATTATTTGTTCCAGGAGTGAGAGAGTTACACCTGCTGCTACTCACAGGAGAGTAAAGGCCGAATCTAGTCGTGTGGAGTCACAAAGACTCAGGCGCTGCATCACTGCCTGAAGTTAACATGTAGGGGTGAGGACAGCTTTACTGGCATGCGCAATCCTCACGGCCCACTCAACACGTCAACTATAAACCTCGTCTAGCTTAAGACGGAGCTAAAAGTAGACAAACAGCTCATGACGTGATCTGGCATTATTAAATAGAATTAATGACTAACTGTGAACAAGTACAATTACTATGCTGTGATCTTCCTTGGTGGGCAGGCGGTCTCAGTTTTGGGTAAATGCGCCAAATTTGGCAAACTTGTGGCAAACTGCAAACTGGACTTCTACAGCTTTCTTTCAAAACTATTCCACTAAATGCTAAACTAGAAGAGTCCTTGACTAGTAGCTCCTCCAGGATTTCTCTCTGTGTCTTTGGTTAGTGCTCTCTTTCTCTTGCCTCTCAGTTTAGGTGCATGGCCTTGTCTCAGTTCCCATATTCAGGTGATGAACAATATTTTTTCATGATACTCACTGAGCTCTAATAAATTTCATATAGAAATATGTTTGCAAAGTACAGAACTGCGTTCTTTGGAGGGTACCTGTCACTGTAGCTCCTTTACTTTACTTTTTAATTCAGCTCTGTAGCTGGGAGGCTATAGTAATAGGCGATCGAAAGCTCAGAGACTGGAGACGCAGCTCAGGGTCAAAGGGTCGTTGGACCCTTTCAGCAGCTGACAGTGAGAAACGTGGGCAGCAGAAAGGAATAATCTCCATTATTCTACCCAATTTCCCCATCTTCTAGAGTGTCCTCCTTACTTACACAATGTCGACATAAAGACATAAAGCATTAATCATGTTAACTGATTTAAACCTCAGTTATGCATTAAGTAAAAAGACAATGCTCATAGTGTGATAATGCTAAATGGCTTTAGCTGGTTGGCTTCAAGGGAGTAGCGATGTGACAGATGTATAAAACCTCCTAACTGAATTTATCCATGCGTAAAAGACAAACGTCTCTATGACAACTTGTCCACAGAAATGAAATTAATGTATGTCATCATATACTTTATTCCACTCAATGATCGTTGAAGAACAAGATGTTCAAGGAAGTAAAATCTTACAGGACTTTCTACAATATGCTCCAATGATCGCATTTAAGTCGTTTGGCAGCGCTGGCCTGCAGATGTGGACTTTCTTTCTCTCACCATACAAACTTTAAATACAGCAATTAGAACAGGGGTGGACAATCCGGGTCCTCGAGGGCCGGTGTCCTGCAACTCTTAGATGTCTCCCTGGTCCAACACACTTGAATCCAATAACTGAATCCCCTCCTCAGTGCAGTCATGTTCTCCTGAGTCCTGCTAACGTCCTCATTATTTGACTCAGGTGTGTTGAAATTGAGACACATCTAAAAGTTGCAGGAGTCCGGCCCTCGAGGTCCAGAGTTGCCCACCCCTGAATTAGAATGACAAAGACTGACGGCGAAGAGAAAACCGCATGCTGTACGTCCCTTCAGGATGAGCAGGGTCATTGGTTAGAGTTGATATGAAGTTTGAGGCTCAACTTCCTGCAGAAAGAACTACATTGAAATGGTTTATGTATTAAAATTGCCCAGTCTAAATTCAAAAGAAAATCTGAAAAATAAATGTCAACACAGACGGGAACTGATTCAGCTCACAGTCTTTTTGCAGGATTAAGGCGATTTATGGTCATCCATGTGTGTTTTTTTTTTAAAGGAAAGACGGGGCAATGGGAGAAGAAGTCGGCCTGCTGAGAAAGCAATGAAGTGAAAACATATGGTGTATCTGACTGGCTAATAGCAGCATTTAAAAGGATTAACAAATCTCAAAAGTCATTTCTGATGAGGGAGTTAAGAAGGTCAGATATCCCATCTCAACATCCAGCATTCCCTTGGTTAACAAAACGTAGGGGGGGAAATTTATGACAATCTTTATGAGTAGTTCTCACATCATGCCACACATATTTTTGGAAACTCAAAGCTCATGATTTATGAATAATCACATTGTAAAACAGGCTACTGATTCAGAGAGGCTGAACTATTTAATAGGCTGAGGCCCCGTTTTCCATAATTATATAATTGAATTTGAGGATACGTCACATAAAATCTCAAGACAAGTCAGTAAAGGTTAGCTTAGGCTGGCGACTTCAGACAGACAACTTCCAAACGAATAGAGTGTTCATGATAGGAATCCGACTTGAACTGTTATTAGTTTCTTTCGTTCGTATTAGTTTGAGTTGTGTTTGTACTAAATATGACTGAAGGGAATGGTTTTGAATTGTAGGTCAGTGGATATCCAAAGACTACAGTAGTTTATACTCTGTTCAAATTGGTTTTTGCTTGTGCAAATCCTGTATATCTTCAATAATGACAACCAATGACTTGGTTGGTGTCAATTCCACATATTTTGTCTCTCAAGCGGCACCCATACTTTAAATGAAAGTCCACTCTTTTGGTCATTGTATTCAAGACTCCGTCTGTAGACGTTAATACAATTAGTCGCAGACATCTTTCATCCACGATTGAGGTCTTCCCCTCGACATAGCAGCAGCTGTCTTGATCAAACCGAGAATCAGAATCAGTCAGCTGCTAACAGAACTTAAAAAAAACAAAAAAAAACTGACATACTTCATTAATCGTTACTCACAGACACAGTAATTTGGTGCCACTCATCGTTGCGTCCTGCAGTTAAACGTTGCAGACCCTTCGAGGGGACCGTCCTCCGGTTCTGTTTTTAACCCCAGTTTCTACTCATGACAGAAGGAAACAGAAACGGAAATGGAACCTGTAAGCAAAACCTAGGGCCAATTATTCGGCACATCTCCACGTAGCGCAGCTGAGACGAGCAGGAATCCCCGTGAGGGTTTGCCCACTGCACTTTGTAGGTTTCTGTATAAAAAAATCTGATTTATTCATGGAGCTTCTCAAGGACTGTTTTCTCACTGGGTGAGCAGGGGATTTGGCCCACAGACGAGGCAGGAAGGTCAGAATTTTATGACGAAACCCTGGAAAAAAATATGTAAAAGCATATATAACCCTTGGAGCTTTTTCACATTGTGTCATGTGACAGCCACAAATTTGAATGTACTGGTATTTCAGGAGAAGGAGAAGTGCACAGTGCACTTCACTGTGAGGAAACCATCCCCATGGCAACGCATTGATGTGGCTGAACTTGAAGACTAGACAGCCAGACTATCTCCTTCAAGTGTTTCTTTGCAAGAGAAAAAAAAATCCTTTTATGATGAAAAGTTTAAAAAGTCTTGAAACTAGCCAGCGCCCACTTATCAAACTACCAACTTCCTGGCTTGGCTGCTGTTTGTTCTACAGCAGATGCAGCAGGTTGCACATCTTAACTAAAATGTTTCACTTTTCACTTCTTGTGCTCATTTTGTGACATTTTAGTCTTCTTCACATTGCCAGACAGGTTCTATTAAAGCTGCAGTATGTAACTTTTATTAAAAAAAAATAACATTTTGTACCAATTTGTTAAAATGATCATGTTGTGACAGTTTAATATGACAAATAATCGATGAAAAAAAAAAATCAAGCTCCTCTGCCTTCTTTGAGTGCTGACTGCAGAAATATATTGCTCTGTCAGAAACAACCAATCAGAACAAGGGGGAGGGTCTTAGTGCTGTCAATCACCCTTGTGCTCACACCTTACCTCTTGCTCCATTACGTAGCCTGCCACGAATGCTAAGGCTAGTTAGCATAGCCACAGATGACGGCACGTAAACAGTTTTCCTGTGACCAAAAGTTGTTTTTCTGCCATTAGCAAATTTAGTAGCGTGTACCCGAGGATGACTGACAGCACTAAGCCCCTCCTACTGGTAGTAGTGCTAGGTGAAGAGAGATTTTTCATATTATACTATCACAACATGGGTTTTTTTCTAATAAATATTAGAAAAAAAACATTATTTTGTAAAAGTTACATTCTGCAGCTTTAAAGGAATTGCTTGAATTTAGTAACTAACCTTGTGTGGCTTGTTAAACTGAACAAAAACACATTTCATTCCCGATTTAAAATTGAAAATAATTATATTGTCACCGTCTGCCATTCAGAGGATAAATAAAATTTGATTTTATTTCAATTTTATAGAAAGCATTGCGAGATATTTCAGGAGACACACACCAGCTGACCGTCCTCTTGACGAACCCATCATTATGTCTAGCGTTCGCTGACAAGAACTGGCGCATGCTAGCACAAGCAGCCCGTTTGAACTGCTCAGAGTAGAAACAAAGGAGAAAAATCCGCATGCAGAAGGAAGGTGGTATGCAGAAAGTGGGCCTCAAGCTGCTCATTTTTCCTCCTCTCCCTGGATGCAGAGCCAAGCATCTGGAACAACAACAAGGACTGTGAGGAGACAGAGGCACGGGAAGCAGTCCTCTGAAAAAACCCTCCATCGCTATGTGGCCCGATATCAAGCCTCCCACCTGAGGGCAAGCATCCCCCTGCCTCTGCATTCATGGCCAATCTGAAGCAACCCACAAGCTCCGGGGTGGTAAAAAAGACGCTCTCTGTCTCTGACACCCCGACTGGCATTCAGGATGTTTGTCCCCCAGAGATTTTACAAGAAGAGATAAGGACGACAGCAGAAGCCGTGTGCAGCCGCCCAGAGAATGATCACGACCTGTGAACTGTGAACTTTACTTCATGAGGTGAGACTGAACGCTGAGAAGTTATAAAGCAGCTCTTCTCCAGGTCGTGTGTTTTTGGAGCGTGTTGCAGGCAGCTGTATCATTAAAGTGACGGTAGCTTCCCGGAACACAATGAAATCCCAAGCCAGGCATTTCGCAGAGCCAATGAAAGGGATTTGTTGTCCCTACAGACGGCAGTGAATTCTTGACCGAAGATTTTTTTTTTTACTCCCCCCTCTGTGGGAACTATAATCAAGATTGTAAAAGACGGCTTACTTGGGTCTAACTTATGATTCGATAACCGAGTTTCCATTTTTTATGTCAGAGTGCTGCATCACTCTGACGGACTTTTTATTATCTTTGACTTTTCTGTGAGAATAATTTTCAAAAGACTCAGACAAACAAAGCTGAGATGGGCAGGCATCAAGTAAAAAGACAGAGGAAAAGCTTTCCTTCAGTAATTTCTGTGATGCGAGCAGCAATGCTTCTGTCCGTTTGAGCAATTATCTAATCAGACAATCACACCGACGCTGCGCCGCGCACCAAATCACCCACATTCAGACAAAACAATCAATGTAAGCGTCAGCGTAACAATTCACAGCTTCTAACCTACAGAATGTTTTTCAATCTATAAGCAGTTCTCTACCGAGGGGGAAGAACGCACAAAGTTTGTAATTGCAGAGCGATTTTAGAGTAGCTGTGAGGTAAAGGGCTTGAACCTGTCAGAGCTGGAGATCAGGAATCAGCAGAAAAACTTAGTGTAAGTTAATGCATCTGCACGGACAGTCCTGCAATCTGCTTAAAAACTCTGACCTCTGTTAAGGAACTAGATACACAATATAACAATTTCTATTTTATCTATTTAACTTGGAGTTTTATACAAATTTAAAAAAAAAATGTTTGACCAAAAAGACAAATCAGAAGGTCAGACTGAAAAAAGAACCAAAGAAAGAAGAATTTTGAAAGTGGGCAGAAAGAGTCTGATTGGTGGATCTCCAGGTTTGAGTTCAGATTGAACAATTTCATGTGTTTTGAAAAATATTAAAGGGGGAAATGTTTCTCACTCTGTTGCATCATCGTATTTTTCAAAGTAACAACGTGTAACCCAATGCTGTAGGTTGAAACTGGAGGCAGTGTCCATGTAGAGCCTGCAGGTTTTCTACTGGTCCTCCTCTATCAACGAAGCTACGCTCACACAGCGGTCAAATGCCAACCAAAGTCACTTTTTTTTGCGCAGATGTGACCTTTATCTGATTCTTTCACCGCAGTCTGAACGGCCCAATTCCCATTTTTTCACCGCCCAAAAAAAGAAAAAAACATCCAATCTGTACCTCTTCCGTAACGTCACCTTCCTAAAATAATAGCCTGTTTTTTTTAGCAAAAAAGAAGTGGTGAGTTAGCTATAAAAAAATTACTCCAGGCCATTATTTTAGGAATGTGAATATGTGAAACTAATTCAAATGCATATCTGATTGATTTCAAAGCGTCTGAAGTTGTGTTGGATTTTATTCAGTTTTTAAAGTCATTGATGCTTTGGGGACATAAAACATTCACAGAAGTCTCAATGCGGTTGTGTTTAATTAGCAGCATGAAAGACAAAAACAAAAATAAAAATAATGGAACTGATCATCAAAACCTGTGGTTTCAGCTCTAGTTCCCATCTATCTTTGAACTGAGCTTTACTGTGGATCTGATCAAAATAAAACTTTCATGTCAGACTGGAAATCAAAAGACATATATTTATGTCTATAGCAAACTGAATGTTTAGTCAGAAAATTTTTCCATGACTGGACGTGTTGGTGAAGCATGAAAAGTTGACTGGCAGTTGGCACGGCAACAGGACAGCAGGACGTTGCCAGTCCATGTCAGGGCTGTAATGCTCGGAGAGTTTTTGTTTTTTTTCCCCACCCAGGGAGACGTGAGCGGTCTAAACACATTCAAACACACATTTCAACATGACTAATGTCCAGGAGCGCAGCGGCTGTTGGACGGTTGCGTCAAAGGCTTCGACCGAGTGATGAAACTCTGACGTTTCCTGACTGAGACGCGGCGCAAAGAACGGGTCATTCTGATACTCGCTCCCTTACTGCGCCTGCTAAATCGAGCAATGTCAGAACGTTGGGGAAACTAGAAATTGCAACACTGTCGTAGTGTGGTACCGCAATTTCCTGTGATTTTCATGATCACCGTTCTCCTTGATGCACCACGTCTAGGTCAGTAAAATAGTAAATCATGTCTGGGCTAGTAAGACGGTGACAGTCCAATCAACTGGAAAATTAATTTCCTGACAGAAATATAATGTCTGCGAACAATCGCTACCACGAAGCTGTTCATCAATGTGCGATTGGATATTTTGTGCTTGTGTTGCGACAAAAACAAATGAAACCGTATCCTTTAATTGGCTGAAGAGACCCCTGATGGTGAAAGTCAAGGTTGTTGCCGTCTCGAGTCTGACCTGTGTGATCTGAGATGTAATTGGTGAAACACATAATTTGACTATTTCTTTATATAGAAGATTGAAAGAAAAAGCCATGGGGGGAGCTCTGGGTATAACAGTATCAGCCCAGCATGTTGCCCTTTTCCCTCTATTTTGCTAAACTCACCACCAGCACTTTCCAACTCAGCAGCACAATCTACTTATGTACATTTATGCTTTTGCTTGGCATAAGTATACATAAATATGAGAAGTTCTCTTTCCCTAAATGTACATCTTCTTTAAATGTAGGCAAACCTCCATCTGCGCACAGCGAAACGCCTTTTGTTTGAGAGAACTGTTTTCAGAGCCAGAATGATTAGAGAACGATTAACTCAGGTTGGCAAGCATTTATCTGCCGCTAATAGCTTTGTATCGAAAAATACAGCAATCGTCCGGGGCGTAATTAACAGATAATACAACGTAACTCAGACAGATATTTCTATTAAAGGCTGATGTAAAGGGTTTCAGAATGAGCTCCGGGGTTCGGCCCAGGCGTCTTCTTTGGAAACCGGTCTGCCGTGACCAGCAGCACGAAAAGTAAGAGCCGAATGAACCGCAGCTCCTCCGCTGGCGTCGTCGCAAAGGTTCGAGTCAAAGCAACTGAGATCGCATGAGATCGAATTAAACTCACCACACAAAACCTGTGAAGGCCTAGTGGATAGACATTAAACTCAAGGCTCGTGTTGAATTAGTCGAAAGAGAAAAGGCTTTTTAGCGTTTCTCACGTTAAATAAAAATACACAGACTGCTCCTTTAAACGGATGGAGATTCAACTGGAAAAAAGGAGGAAAAAAAAGTCCAGCTGCAAGTGATTTGACTCATTTAACCCCTTGATGCTGCGATTAACGAAGGGAGATCAAACAAAGTGGAAAACTCAACTTATTTAGTTGAGTTTCAGTAGTCAAATTATTTAGTAGTCAAATTATTTAAAGCCCTAATAATGAAAACATGATCTGGATGTGTGTTTCAGACAAACAGAAAACTTTCATGGCTACATGAAATAAGCTGCATTTCACAGGTAAGATGTCTTACCAAATAAAATCCATCCATCTGTTACCAGGTTCTGAAGGAGGAGTGTGTAAAAGTTAGTGGAGAGAAGCAGGACTGCATTTTGCATTGCTTTTTTTTAAATGTTTTTTTTTTATTTTTATTAAATCATAAGCTGGGAACATCTGTGGTTGTGCACATGCAGAGAACTACTAAAGTATCATCTGTATCTTGCTGCGCACGTGGATTTTATGTGACAAATGAAACTCAAAGAACAAATGATGCGAGGATTTTGAAAAGGAAATACAAGTAAAAACATACAAAATGTGGCATTTAGCAGAATCACCTCTTTTTTTTAATGAAATTGCTGCTTCACATCTCATTGTTACAAGCTTTGCACATTTGGAGACTGAAATATTAGCATTTTTTAAATGAGCAAAATAAACTCTACCTTAGAGTCGGACTGAGTGGAGATTGTGAACATTTTGTTTCCAAAGTGTTTAGTTGAGTTTTTTGCCTGTGTGTATGAGAGACGAAACAAATTAGAGCGTGTTGATTTTGCACAGATTCTTCCATTCTTCTGTTTTCCGATCAGAAGAGAAGCTCTCCAGGACATCTTGCCCAACATATGGGTGGTATCAGCTCTGCACAGGCTCTCTTGGTTACTCACTGTCCCCTCCCCTCGGACTCTCGCTGCAACAGACCCAGCTGCCAACTCACACACCACGATTGTCCTGCCAGATGGTCAAGACCGGATGACGTGCTCTCCTGAGCTCAGGGTCACACACTGAAGCACCCCTCTCTCTTCCACCGGGGCGCTCAAACACGAAGAAAAACCCGATACGTACGAACGCCCGGCGGTACGGCTGTCGCACTTGTCAGTTTGTTCATTCGTCTCTGAGAAGAGAACCTAAAGTCTGGAAGAAAAACCGAAAGACAAGCGATGATCACAGACAGAGGGAAAGCAAGATGAGAGAGGGGGCAGAAAAATAAAAAAAAACAAAAACCCCAGAGGATCTGAACAATGGTGTTAAAGCAAAGAACACTGCTCCAGTGATGGATGCTTCCCTTCAACAATCAGAGCTTTTGAATTGGGGGGCGGCGGCGGCGGAGGGGAGACGCTTGTTGTTGGCAGTGCCAGGGGCCGGTACCGGCTCGAGTCGGTCTCCGCCACGGAGACAAATAACTGAGCCACTGCACTTCTGTATGAATGATTAAACTCATACAGTTCCCCCCCCCTCCAAATCCTGGGCTCCGCGCACAGTTCCTGGGGTTCAATCCCATTCACAAAAATACATTTGGATGAAAATAAAGTTGCCCGCGACTGGAATTGTCCTGGTCAATGCGAGAGCCGACCGGGTCAGTGGTCGGCCGAGTCGTAAAGTAGAGAAATCCGATCCATTTCCTGACTGCTAACACGTTGCTTTGCTCTTTGGTGGAAAAGTTGTCACAGAAAGACTATCAGGCTGCAACTAATGATTATTTTAGTTATCAATTAATCTATTGATTACTATGACAATTAATTAGATAAAAAAAGTGTAGTCACATCCTGCTGGTTTTTCTTTTAAGCCCTTTTTATGCAATATTAAAAATCAAACTCTTTTTGTCGACTTTTTTTGGATTAACTAATTAGTAATTAGATAGCAGGGGGCACCTAAAAAATAGGTTTGTTTTATTTTTTGTCTTACAGCATTTGAAGTGGATGAAGCTAAAATTATCCCACTTGAGGAGGTTTGGGTAGAACATATCCACAAACAGTTTATTTTAATATGTTAAATGCAAAATGTACACATTTTTTTGTACAGTTTTGGCTTAATTACGGCTCTGAGTTTATTGTTCTTTCAGCAAACAACCTTTTCTAAGTCTGTATTCCCAGACTTAGAAAAGTCTGGGAATACAGACTTTTCTGATTCGTCACGATTGATCGTTCAGGTTGTTGAAACATCTCTAATGCTAACATCTCAAATGCTAACATCTCTAATGCTAACATCTCAAATGCTGTGATTACAAGAGGAAATCTGTACACATTTTGTCCTCATTTCTGAAATGTAAGCGATATCATGCAGATGTGTGTATCGCTGTGTAATGTCGCTAGTACTGATACTACTATATATATGTCCTAAAATCGAGAACATTTTACTGTAATAACGGATTTCTAGAAATTACAGAGAGAGCTGTGTCGCTAAAGACAAAATATGTTCCACTGTATTTTCCAATGTATTATATTCTACTGCGTATTCCTGCATGATGCAGAATGCTGAGTGGAAGAACAAAGTGACACCGCTTCAGAAAAAGAGAAAAGTAAGATATTTGACTTTTTTTTTTTATATGAAGTTACTGTATTGTTGTGCTGATGAGGCCAAAACTAACCAAACAAAAGAATAAACAACAACACCTCCTTTTTAAGACTATTTTTAACCACATTGTTAAATAAATAAAAAACAAAACGAGGAGGACAAAGAGAGTCAGAATGATGGCTGAAGAGCACAGCAGCAGCCGCGCAGGCTTCAAATCGGTGAAAGAAAATCCGTCTCACAGAATTCAGCTCCAACTCCATATGCTCCATATGCTGGGGGGAAATTACATTTCCAAAGAATAGGTTTTCAATCTGCTCTCATTATGGCTTGATCTCTTTCACAGACTCCTCTACAGTGCAACTAACGAGCAAACATGGAAGTGGGTGAGCGCAGGAGGAGCCCCCGCCCCGCTCCCCGCTCCCCATCGGCCCGTGAGGAGAAGCCCTCCGACTGAACCGACCAGGCTGGGAGCGGATTGATGCGATGTGCTGCAGCTTGTTCAAACCCTAATATTTCAAGAGTAGCCAGTAGCGCCCAAATGCAATTATGGTGGGGAAACACATTGAGCTTAAAATAAGTGATTACGGGCTCAGGCCAGTTTCCACTCGTTTCACTGATAGGAGCTAAAGTTGGTCTGGACTGAGCTCAGCTGAGGTTTGGGGGGGGGAAAGAGAGGATGATCTTATTAAGTTATGTTTGTGGCCACATCAGCAACTGGCTGGCCGTCATCGGCTGCTCTGATGTCACTGAATCTAAGCTTGGGAAAAAAAAAAGGAAGAGAGTTACCTTCGTCATTTGTGCCTGACTAAAAGTATGCCAGTGGTATATGGGGGCGGGGGGTAATAATGTTGAATCTATGGTGCATAGTTTTAATCTCAGGTTAAATAATTTTAAAGAGGTAGTATTATGTGTTTTCCAGCCACATACTGGCACCTTATAGCACAATCAAATAACTATGTTACCTTCAGTTGTTATAAAATTCTGTATATGTAATTTAATATCTTGAAATTGGGCCTCTGTCTTTTTAAGAACTCATTCTGAAACTCCGGCTTTGGGAAGTCATCTCAACATCGCGCCGCTATTAACCCTTTAACAACGTTTCTGCCAGTGTTGCATTGTGAAGTAGCTCGTATAATGAGCTCAGGTGATGCCTGGCAGTTCCACTAGGTGTTTGCTAATTGATGCTGGCTAGTCTGAAGGAGCTGGGCAGCGGTTCTCCACTTCAGACTTAGCAGCTTGACCAAAACGAATCAATGAATATAAGCTGCATGTTTCTATACATCTCAATATATTTAACTATGCAACAAATGCTTTAGGGAAACTAAGGCAGGATTAAGATAGTGAAGTCTTAATGTAGCCTGAGTAAAGATCAGTTTTCATAGCAGCTTATCTTAGGTTTCACTAAACTCCTTCTCACTTTTTAAATCAAAGTGTGTATTTTTTTTTTACAAGCATTATAAACATCCAATTTACAGTAAATATAACCAGTGAAGACCGCAGAAGGAAACACCAAAAACCAAGAACAATATAGTTAGAGGCTGGATAAAAAGGTGATTTAGGCTATTCCCTGCCTTAGTTTGTGAGCCTGTGTCAAAGATGTGCATCTGTTCTGTGTCTCCTCATCGACTTACAGTACAATAAATCCATCTCTACAGTGTCAAGTCATCTTTACTTCATAAAAAAAGCAGTTTGATGCTTTTAGCTTTTCACAGTCTAAGGTCCATATCAGCACAGAAGATTCATTCTGAAATATCGGTGCTGTGTTGCAGCATCATTTCCTCCCGATTTCCAAAACATCACAAAGATGTGCATGTGAATATCCAATCTTTAGTTTAGCGTAGCTCAAAGAAAATCACAGACTCAGTCTTCCACTCGATACATGTTTTTTAACAGTTTGCTTGAGAGAGCAACTTTAAATGGATGGCAGGTAAGATGAAGCCGATCCAGTAATGGGTTTAAAACATGTACAATTTGAGAAAAACACTGTGGTTTGAAGCAAGAAAATGGGTTTTAGAAACAGTGTTCAGGCCTCGGAGATGAGAACAGTGAAACTTCTTGAATATATATCATTTCTTGGTGAACATGTTTATATTCGTGTATTTCCTTTTGGATAGGAGATATTGTTGATTTTTTTTCTCTCCCCCTTTTGTACGCAAGGGTATTAAAAGAAACTGAAGACAAAAATGAAATTAACTGCAAAGTAACTACTCTTTGGAGTTAATTAGGGAAACTATCTTCTTTTTTCCTGAAGATAAAGGCTTCAGGAAAAAAAAGCAATCATGTTGCACACAATACTCAACAGCTGAAAGTTCTTTACCAAATACAAATCTTGTAAGTGGCAGAGAAAATGTGATATTTAAAAGGTTTGGATTTCTCAAAATCCTTACAAGCGTTAAGGATTTATAGCAACCCTTTCAATCTTAAACACTTTTTTTTTTTGGTCATAAACACAATTGTGAATGTACTTTATTGGATTGGACATACAAATGCAATGTAGAAGGAAAACAATACACAGTTCTCAACATTTTCTTAACAAATAAATATCTAACAGAGTTTTATACACCAATTAAAATGGAGCATGGATCACTGCAGACCAATCAAGCAAAGCCCTTGACAAGGCAGGAAAGGAGAGTGCTATTAAAATAAGCCAAGCAGACATACACGGGTGAAAAGTCTGGGACAAGAAACCATTTGGTGGTGTGCCAACGGGGCTAAAATGGCAGAAGAAAAAGTCTTTGTAGAACAAACGACAACGGAAAGTCATGTTTGACAAACGCAAACCGAATGTTGGAAGCCCTCTGTCGGATGAAACAAACAGTTCTGCCTGCATGTAAAACAGAAAACTAATACTGCAACACCTGGCCGTTCTGAGGATGAAGAAATACACAAAAAAGTGCGCCTACGCAATGTTAAAAAAATCTGGTGATGGCGATAAAATTGATAAATGTTGCAATGACCATATCAGGTGGAACACATGCCTTTTTTATTTCCTTTTTATTCTAACCTGTTATTACCTATGAGATGCATTTTTTAGTATTTTTGGTAATTTCACTTGTGTCCAGTCAGAGCATCTGGTGTGTTGAGACTGTCCAACTAGCTAAATACTGCAAAAGCATGAACAGTACAACTCGATCATACTTAAAATAAACTTATTGTATTCCCAACAGTCTTTTGCAATATAGATATTATACACACTGATACTGCATTCGACATATATTGTGCAGCTCCATAAAAAAAACATAGAAATATCTCAGCAGTGTTATGTTAGAAAAGAAATACCGCAACCAGGTTAGCAGTATTGGTGGTATTGTGAAAATCTTAAAATAAGCAGATTTCTTGCTTACACTCTATATCGGTGTGTATGACTCAATCTTGGACATGAACAGGCTGCATATGTCCATGCCTGCCAACACTTCACACCATCCTCCACAGAGATATGCCCAGGAAATGTGATCTAAACGTAAAATGATCTTTGTGGCAATGCGACGCTTGGCGAGACAACCGAACCAAAGTCTGCTCCACTGTTTTCTGTCCATCTGAGGTTTGCTTCTCCATCTGTGATCGGTCTCTTCCCACTGCAGCTGGCGATAATGGCAGAGCAGACCGAGCCAGGACCAGAAAAGGCAGAGGTCTGGGTTTGTGTCGCTGGGCCCGTTGCGGCCCGCGCAAGGTAATGAATTCATAATAGGCTTTTAACAGTCGCCCAGCAGAAGGAGGCGTTTGCCCTTCACTGAAAGAGCACAGCAAACAGGGAGTAGTGCGCCGTGGAGAAATCCAGAAATGCTGGATGTGCCGAGATGAGTTACGATTCCTTCTGATGACAAGCAAAGACACTCCAATAAAGGCAGCTAACCCAGTGGTTATAAAGAACTGGAAATGGACTGGTGGTAATAGCTCCCTGTGAATCGAGTTGACCTAATGAAACAAAACTATTAACAGATCCTAATAAATGATATGTAAGAACAAACAGAAGAATCGCAATGAGGCTAACGTTGTGACTTCGGCTTCACTTTGCCCTCAGCATTGACTGGTGCTGGCTTTGTTAAAAGAACCGTCAAACATTTAGCATAAACTCTGATTAAGGTCAGTCAAGAGTGCATCCAACCAGTCAATTATTTATACATGACAACAATTCTGTAATACTAACAAAAAAAAGTTGGTTTTTGAATGGATGGAACAAAAAATAACTGGAGATTACAGCTAGTAAACCGAACTGAGCTAATCATGCTAATCAGTGAGAAAACATGGGATTCTAAATCATATTGTCATTTTAGGAGAATAAACTATGCTTACCAGAGTAAATGGTGAAAAACACTGAAAAACACTGTGTGAGTGATCTCTCACACAGTGTGACATTATCTCTGCTCCTGATATATTGATTACCCCTGAGAGAGGTAAGAAATCTGCCAGAGACACTCGATGTATGCATCTTTTGCAAACGGCGCTCAATAAACATGGAGCCTATTTTGAACATCTGCCAATGACAAGCTGCTTTTCAACTCCAGCTCAGAAAAATCAGTTTAAGTAACAAACAGGTTTGTCTTTAAGGGGCAGGTAAAGCTTGGTAAAAGTCACTTTTTAAAAGCCGAATGTTGAGGAGCTTCACCTGGGTCACCTTTGTTTGCCAACTTTAAAGATACCACCTAATTAAACTCCATCCTACTTTGTTCAGGTTTTTATCCCAAGCTGCTGGAGGCACAGCTGTGGAAAAACCCCCCAAAAAAACAAAGAAACCTGGATAAAATAAATCAGAACGTTTCGATTACGTTCACGCCGATGTATCCGGGAGCCACGTTAGTTCATGCCTTCCCCCGGACGATGCTTTTTTTACGCCTAACGGCTCCATTTTGAACGATGACCCGCGTCTGTTTGAGTCTCTTCCTCACTGATCAAACCAAACGGATGACTGCAGAGGGGCACATGGGGGCATTAATTACTGCAGGAGGAAGGGACAGAGCAGATCAATCAGACAGAAGCACTGCATTGCAGAACCTCTCTGCTAATAATGACTGAGCACAACAAGACAGCGTGGTGACAAGTCATTATTTTGAACAGAGCCATGTTTGCTTATTCCGACGCCGCTGTGATTTAGCGTGCAAAGCCCACAACACATAAACACAATCCAATTAGCCAGATTAATTGCCGCTGCATATTGGTTATTAATCTAAAAGGGAGCGCAGTTAATGCCTTTAACAGTGTAAATAATCTGTTATTGTATTTACCGCGTAACAGCTTAACCCATAGAAGATTTAGGGCCCTAAATCTCAAAAGTCGAGAGGGAAATTAGTGTAAAGTCTCTAATAGTGTTGCGTTGGAACATAACCGTACCGCTCGTGATTTGCTGTCCTTACCATTTACCTCGAGCGAGGTCAGTGGAGTCACCAGGAAGTTCAGGAGCTGTCAGCTGTGCTTTAGTTTGAAGTGTTTCTCACACACCGTCAGGCGCTCCGTTGCTGATGTCTCTCCTTCTTGGAGCTGCGTAATCAGCGCAGCGACTAGCCAAAACCCCTCTGCTAACAGGTCGACGGTTAATCAAGTGCATTTGATGAACACTTGACTTTTTATCAGAGCGGAAAGTCGTGACAATATTCATCTGAGGCAGACGGTGGATGTGAGAACGAGCCTCTAATTCCCAGGCTCTTGACCTTTGCAGGTAATTCATGTCTCGAAGGTTTTCTTTCTTTTTCCCAGGTGAACTTGCTTAGATAATACAATCGCAACGTAACGTCGCAAATTCATAAATTCTGTTCGGTTCCCGGCTCGTGCATGTGAACTAAAAATAAAAAAAAAAATAAAAGGAGGGAAAAAAGTAATTTCCTTCACCCTTGGTGGTGTTTGAAAACAGAGTCTCGACTCAAGACTCCATCATCAGAGTTAACAAGCTCTAACAGGAAGCCTCAGATGATGTCATCATTAGGAGAGAGGTAAAAAAAAAAAGTGCCACGTAATTTTTTTAATTATATTTTCTGTATGAATTACATAATAGGATTTAGCTTAAAAAAAGTACAGATAAAAAGATTTCAACAAATTTGTACTAGTAATTTTTACCCAATTTTAGACATTTATGCAAAACATAAAACTATTTGGCTTCTAAAATGCATCAGCTAGGAGTCAAACTGCAGACGTCTTCTTTCTGCTTCACCAAACTCTGCCCTCATCTGCTGAGCTGCAGTATTACAAAGGCCCTTTTTAACCTCTGTCCACTATCATGCATCATCTTTCTGTGGTTCGAGCAGGAAACCTGTTTAAACTGGCTAAAGTCTGCTCACCAAACACCCAGACGATTTTTGTTTTCTCATCTCAGGAAAGACCAGGCTTGAAAAAAACTGACTGAGCTTCATTCCCCACTGAAATAAAGTAGCTCTTCACTCCATGTGGACTAATGTCACAGTGTCTGATTAGCAGTCTCTGAGTCAGTGTGTGGAAACAGAAACCGTCACAACTGCCTAAGTGACAAAAAAAAAACAGATGGTGAGTGAAGGTACCGCTAAAAGATGCTGTGTCAGGGTGAATTTACAGCTTTCTCTATCTTAGCAACAGGCTTCAGTCCTTCATCTTTTCTAGAAATGCAGAGTAATCAGCTGCCAAACGATTTTTTAAAGCCTGATTGGCCCTGACAGTGTGCCCCGTTCAAATAGGGCTGAATATCAGGAAATGATGTCATTCTAATGACATTAGTGACAACTCCAATAATGATTGGAGCACCAACCAAGTTTCTGTCATTTCTCTAAGACATTAAACAACATCCCAGTAACTCATCTCTGGCTTCACCACCAAAGCCAGTACAAAAAAGGTGAAGGAAAAAAAAAAAGCATTATATGCTTGCATTAAGGTCAGTCAAGAGTACATCTAACCAATCAACCGTTTATACATGACACTTGACATATGGTGATGTGATGTGTTTAAGAATAAATTCAGAGGAAGCAAAAATAAGTACAACGCTGTCAAAAAGAAAACTATTTTCTAAAAAAAATCTACTAAACACATGGTGATTAATAAAGAGTGAAAGAGAGCGACACTTCAGCAGCTAGATGATAAATGTTAACAGCAACAGTTCACTTAAATGTGATAGAAAGATATTATATGAATGTAAACTTGAAGAAAAGTAAATAAATCCTTGTAAGCTAACAAGTGTCCAAGCTAGCAACCTAGTCGGACGTACGCCGGTGCTTTTAGCTAACGGTTAGCCATTTAAGATCATTGGAGACTGTTGTGTAGTTTGACGCTGTTCCATCCACCACATGCTTGTCCCAACATGCTGGTGGGGGTATGACATCACTGTACAACAGGTAAGGGAACTTTTACTACAAAAAATATTTCACAGAAACTAACAAGTACTAACAAGTACTTTGAAAGGAAGGCTTGAATGTATGACAGCACCGTTTATTTTTGGGTGGGTTTCCCTCTTTTGCCTGTTGCGGAACATGATTGATAGGGAAATGTTGCCAACCTTTGGGGAAAAGTTACGAACCGATATTCTCAAGGATTTAGACGGGGAGTCCATGACTCGAGTAACGCTAGCCATAGTAACTGTGCTAATTGCTTGTATAAGATGTGAGTTTAAAATGTCAACTTGTTTTAAATAGAAATTCCTTATCGACAACAACTGCTCTTTCACACATGCAAATGAACCTTCCTGTGCTCCTAGTACAACTAATAACTGCCTCTCCTGGCAGGAAGCCCAGAAGACGATATTTTGAGTTACGTTTCCTTATCTTACATTGTGACTGTTTGATCGAAATCGCAATGAGCCAAATTGATAAAAGCATGTCAAAGCTATCCTTCTAAAAAAGTACATTTAAAATCAAGCACAAAACTCCAATTCATGCCACTGAGGCAGATTATTACTTTTTAAAAATCTGCATGTAAATTCCTACCGATGGCGTGTTTTTAACATCCTTACCAAAAACTTCATCCGGTGATTCAGGCTCGGCTGCTTCCTTTGGTGTTTCTGCTGCTGCTGTCGCTTTGGGTTCAGGTGATGAAGCCTTTAATAGGAACACAAAAACAGATTGGAGAGGTGAGCTGAGATGCCATGGCAACAGAGCAAAGACGGAGAGCAACAGACAGTGAGAGAAGGAGAGGAGAAATCACAGAGATACGTACAGTACAGCTACACCGATCTGGGCTTTTTAAACCTCATTAGCTCACAATTATGCCAGCATCCGTTCATTTAACACTCAGGAGGTTGCGCGTTACTCCTAATCAATCTTGAGATCAGGTGATTTTGATTGCAGCAACAGTTTTATTACATTTTCGCTCGGGATGGTCGGAGATTTCTGCTGCCTGGCCTTTTCCTATGAATGCCGTTTCATTTTTGTACAGTTTCAAAGCCTTAAAAGCAACAATATGGCTTTGATATGATACCTGCATAAACAATATATACCATAAACATAATATATATACTATGCTATAAACATAGTGAAGCAATTACAGGCTAACTTCCTGTACAATGCTAACATACTTTTAGATTTAGGATTGAAATAGCACAAATTGGATATTTATACCTGCTGTAAACTCATCACCAAGTAAAAAAAAAAAGAAAAAAAAGCACAATATTGATTGAATGTTTTTACCAAAAAGTAACAAATACACCTCCCACAGAAGATTTGAAAAGCTTTTAAGAGAACCTCTAATATAGCAAAGTAGGTATTTTTCAATATTTGTGTTCTGTTTTATGAAGATCAACATGTATAAAAGTCCTCCTTAATGCTTTGATCAGTTAAAAAAAGAAGAAAAAAGAAAGAAGCATGTAAAATAAAATGTAAAAATAAATAGAAATAGCTTTTGTTGTATTCCTAGGAAGTATGAGGGATAATCACTTTTTCGTAACAGCTATATTTTTTAGAACCACCTAATAATTTAATAAATACTTATTCATTAAAGGGTGGATTTTTATCCATTTATGATTATGAAATACATAATCATAATGTATTTCATAATACACTGACCTACACTTGTCCTGTGTAGGTCAAGTTAATAGGTTTCTATGCTACTCAGAAGTATGGAAATAATGTGAGGACTTTAATCACATTTTGTAGGTACATCAAACATCAATAAAGATTATTTAATTATGAATTACTTAGAATCAGTTTGTTGGAACTGCAGACTACGTCCAGTACATGATTGGCGATTGGTAGAAAGAGGCAGGAGATTCAAACTTTCCCAACAACAGTGGAAAACCTGATTTTTTTTTCCTTATAGCAGTGGTCCCCAACCTTTTTCTTATCGCAGACCGGTCAAGACTTCCAAAATTATATTGCGGCCCGGGGTGGAGGGAGGGGGTATGTTGGTGTTCTTGCTAAAGCCTGTATATGCCCGATTTGGGTTGTCTTGGCCCTTTTATGACAGCCTGTGGGGTTTTCCCTGACTGGGAACTACAATACAACCTGTTGAATGTGACAGGTAGCCAATCAGAAAGCGCGGAGGCGTAAGAACAGAGGGGAATCCCAAACAGCTGACATATGAGCAACGGAGATGATACCTGGAAATGTTTATTATTATATGTAAAGGTCATTATTATATATTATTATGTTTATTCAGTTAAAAATGTTAACTATGAAAAAACATATTCACCTCCAAATCATAGTGCAGCAAATAGAGCGGCTGCTCCCGTCGTCTTTTATCCACCTCCTTTGCTTTTTGTTACGTCTTTTAGTCAAATGACTCCACAAACTATCACAATTGCTTCTACATCATCATCATCCGTGTTTGGTTATTCTAAATTCCCGTTATGTTGGGGGTTTTACTGGATTATCCTCTGGAATCAGGATGTTTGTGACTGGAATCGGTTCGTGTTGCTCCTGCCTTGGACACACGAACCGATCGAACCTGTTGGACTTTTATCAACTTTGTGGTCACAGAGGTTTGGAGAATCGGCCAGCAATTCTTAAATCTTTCTGTCTAAACCAGACTTAAGACTCACAAGCTCTACTCATCTCCTCTCGACCACTGCCCAAACGCTCGCTGACTCTGGTCGCTATGGTAACGTTTACATACTCCTTCAAAATAAGATACAGATGTGCCACAAAAATGAACATTTTACTTTCGTGAAAATTTTAACTCACAATAATGACTAACGGGAGCCCTGAGCTTGTTTCTCTGCAACGGAGTGATGAGAGACAATAACACACGAGGTGTGCTGCTTGAGCACAGCCTGCTTGGTCTCTACGTGGCGAAGCAGTTTGAAGCTTCATTGCCTCATTAGCAGCCGGTCGCTGCATGTTACGCAGAGCGGCTTGTAATGTGGGACTCACCTACCGGTCCGGGATAAATCCATTCTCCTGTCTCTTCTCTGGGCCTTTTCCCCTTCGCAAAGAAACTTTCCAAAGGTATCTGATCTGTTTCTTACTTTTTCTTACTCATTTTGTTGCTTGTGGGCTCAATGTAGACGTGCAAGTAACCGAGAGAATCCGGTTAAAGGATTTTTCAAAATAAAAGACCCTCCAGACTTAAATGATAAATAAAACGGAAATATTTAATTACTTCTTGCGCATCCCGGTACCAATTGGTCCACGGACCGGGGGTTGGGGACCACTGCTTTATAGCATCTCATTAAAGCAGGGGTGTCCAAAGGTGGTCCTCGGGGGCCGGCATCCTGCATGTTTTTGTTCGCTCCCTAGTGGTAGTAATAATCTCATCAGCAGTCAGTGTTCTCCTTAGGCCTTCTAATGAGCCATCATTTGATGCAGGTGTGTAAAATTAAGGAAAGAACTAAAACATGCAGGATGCCGGCCCTCGAGGACCGACTTTGGACACTCCTGCATTAAAGCCACTTTAACCCAGAGCAACTGAATGTCAGGAAAGTTAGCAGTTTAAAACCTCGGTATATGTATGTAGGTGTTATCGGTAACACTGGGAAGAACAGTACAATGTAAAAAAGAACAATCAAAATCCTGCTGTAAGATTTGAGGACTGGCAGATATTACTAATGGCAGTTTTTCATTGTTATAGCAGCATAAATAATTCGCATAATGATCCCCCCCGCCCCTCCCACTCATCACAACAATAAACACCACAACTCCCCTAAACCCCCTGGAAAGGCAGATCCTGTGGCTAAGCAGTATTAAGAGTGATCATCTAGTTTCATATCGCGGCTCATAGTTGAACAGTAAAATCCCACAAATCTCTTAATCCTTGCATAAAATTGAATTTGTTTCCTCCGGATCCATCTGTTGGAAATTACAATCGAAGATAAAGCCGACGGACTTCGACGCTTCGGCCGTTCCTGGTGTTCCTGGTGGACTCCTGCAGGGAATGAAGTGGTGGGGGCGGGTGAGGGGGGGGGGGAGTAACTAGTGTCAAGAGGAACAAAAATAAAACCTAAAAAATTAAAAGAAACTAAGCTTCACACACATTGTGTCACTTTTTCCTCTGCGAGGTGGCAGTTTTGACTGCGTCGTGACAGCAAACAGGAAGCACAGGAAGCATGTGTTCTCTGCTCCAGGAAAAGCCTGACATGTCCGTCTCAACTGGAGTTTGAATTGGCTTTAAATAACCATAATCATAACCTAACCAGCAGGCCAGGCGAATCATTATGCCCACCTGAGCTGGAGCTAAGAGAATGAGTGAAAACAAAAGTAATTAGCCACTGGAACAAAACCACTCCATGTCCTGAAAAGACAACCAGGTTGTTTGTCCTCCAAGCAAAGAACGCATTTTTGTTCTCCTCTCAGTCATTCCAATCTCTTAAGTTTTGTAATTTTTTTTTTTTCCCCCCTTTTCCTGAACCCCTCACCCCCTGCGGAGAGACAGAAGACAAAAGAGGACCGACGTCATCGTTTGCAGCTCCGGTTTCAACTCCTGAGTGGGCTCAGCCAAAAACGGAGTACAAAAGCTGCCGGTACGTGGCTCCGTTCAGCGCCGAACAGGTGCGGCGAAGCGCGGCGGTGACGCAGTCTCCTCGTCTGAGGGGAGACGGAGGTCTGATGAGCGAGTGGTTACTAATGCAGATCACATAAAGGTCGATTAAGTGCCATGCCTTTTAAATTTTCCCTTACGATTTCCATCTAAGCTGAGCACAAACGTTTAAAATAATTCAGATTTAATTAGTGGCCCGTACTTATAAATATCAAAGGAATTCCACTTGAAAGACGTCTTTAAGAGAGAACCACGAAATCTGAGATAAAGAGCGCCTTGACTCATACTAATCTTTTTTTTTTTTTTTTTGATAAAAAGATAAGTTTCTTCTTCTCTCTCTGCCTGACTTAGCGGATGCCAGAGGGAGCCTGATTAAGTTTCTCCCGCCGACAGTCAGCAATTTAGCCAAGACAGACTGTTGCTACTTTTTCACTTTAATTCAGTCAACACAAACACACGCGAGACTTGCCCAGAGGCATTTATCTGTATTAGACTCAGACAAAGAGATAAACAATAGAAATCCCGCCCCAACCCCACCAAAACCCAAGCCATTTATCTCTGACACATGAGAGTATTTATTTTTTATCTCCTCTTCAAAAGCGGAGCAATATGTCTTCCCTTCTGTTCACAGCCGACTATTAAAGCACGAAGGCAAAGAGACATATTTATGGTTATATGCCTTCCAAAAAAAATCTGACTCATGCGTCACGTGGTTTAATGCTTCTATAGCATAAATGAGATAATGTGAAATCAGTTAAAATTGATTAAAAAATGTCATGTAATTGGCCATTATCTACTTATTTCTCAGATCAGTGAATGCAATATGCCTAACTGATAATGTCATGTTGGCAAAAAACGCTCTTCAGTGTGGAAGTCGTCACTATGGGAAGACTCTATTAGTCATTTTCAGTATTGGTGAGGAAGATATTGTATTTTCCTTGGAGTCATATCAGCGGTTTCTACAGGCTGCTACGTTTCCATAGAGAGGGAGAGTTTGGCTTTTCACCAAACCTGGAGAAGCAACATTCAGTTTTTATATTCCTCTTATCTGGAACAAACTTCCAGAAAACAGCGAAACAGGTTGCTAAACAGGTGGTTTTTATGAAGGCTAAAAATCACCTGTTTAGAGTTGTCTTTGATTACTAATAACCGGAACACTGATCAATTTGATGTATATTTCAGGGTGATGATTCTTAATGGTGGCATTTGGCAAAATGTAATGTCTACTGCTGTTTGATAATTGTATTACCACATTTTTAGTAATATAGACAGAGATAACTGTATAAACTTTGGAACTATTTTAAGAACATTTCAATGTTTTATGACAGCTAAATTTATGCTTAAAGGATAAATTAAAAGTTTGTCATTTACGGTTCTTAAACAGAAGCGTTTCCCAAACGTAGTAATCAGAAATCGGCAACACAAATCTCCAACCGGTCTCTGCTTCTTATTATGTGTGTGCAGGTGTGTGTGTACAGTATGCTCGGGCTTCAGTTAATTCAATCTTGTTTTCCATACCAATAAAATGAATGCAAAGAAAATCCAAATCCAGACTTATCTGAATCAAATCTTCAATGTAAATTCCAACTGTACGTTTGTTGTTACGTTGTTGTTACATCCTCCTTAGATGTAAGGAGGATGCCATTTTTATATCCAGTTAAATATGGACATGGTTGATCAACATTGTATATAAAGATGAATGTATTGATGCCTCTCCACTGTATGTGTTCAGAAATGTTCAATAAAAAATAAGTATATATAAAAAAAATTCAAACTGTATAGTACAGCTACCAAGGTAAAAATGACAAACAAATGTAATTATTTTTACACGTAATTCTTAATGAGCATCGAGTTATACCAGATGGGCATCACTGTGAAACAGCATTTCCACCACATTCCTACTCTCTGATGCATTTTATGTGTTTCTTTTTCCCATCATGAAAGCGTTCAGTATTCATCCTTTGTTGGATTTAGCTCATGCATGCCCACGCACAAAAGGGGGCAGCTTTCTTATCTGTCTTGGCAGCCCTGCGCTTCTTGAAATTAGCAGAGCAGACATCCATCCGTCGGAAAGAGCCGAGCCACGGATGGCTGGACGCTTCCGGCTAATGACAACATTAGCTGCCAAAGAGAGCGATAGGTCATGATCCGCACTTAAGCTGCTTACGGCACGCAGGAAAGCAAACCAAAGTCAGACCGTAGCGTGAGTGAAAGACGGCGCTGTCGCACTTAAAGTATTAGGCTGGTGTGGTCCTGTTCATTAGAACACAGTGATGGAGGACAAAACGACAAAAAAAGAGAAAACTTAACGCTTCCCCTTCACTGACCACCTTATTAAAACAAGACAAAGCCAGAATTAGGAATCGATGCCAGATATCGTAGAGCATTATTTGTCTGGGTGGCCGGTCTGATTAGATGACATTTAATAACTGTTGAGATTTCTCCTGTTTAGCCGCCTCTCCTCCCTCTGCGACCTTTATCTGAGCGATTCGTCACTTGCTAATGTGAAACACGACACCACATGGGGCCTGCTTCCCAACAGCTATTAGAACTTCCTCAGAACTGGGCAACTTTCATACCCACCGCAGTGATACAAGCATTACCGCAGCATGCTGAGAGAGAATAACGGCGCTGGCTTTTACAGGACACCAGACAGAACGAAAAGATCGAGGGGACAGTGACTTGCAAAGTTATGCTGGCCCCTTCAATTGTATCTACATTACAAGCACGTCGTTGAACAAAACGGGAACTTTATGTGATGGACTCGACATCAAGTGGCCTTTCTTAGCTGCAGCTCTTGCTCGTATCCTAAGGGTGGTCGTTCTGCTCAAAGATGGCTCTCTGTCTCAATCTCAAGCCTTCGGCAGCCTCTAATAAGTTTTCTTGCAGCTCCATCCATCATCACAAACCCTAACCAACTTCCCTGTCTCTGCAAAGAAAAAGAGAAAGAATCCCACCAGCATGATTATCCAGTACCACGGGCCACGTTGGCGAGGGTTCGTTGTGATGTGCTCCATTAGTTTTCTACCCATAGATAGCATTTTACATGCAGACCAAAAGGTTCAGTATTGGGTCCAACCAGGGCAGCGATTCCACAGAGTAAAATGTGTTTCTTATATGGATTATTCCAAACTAACAAATAGGATTTTTTCCATAAAGACTAGATTTATAGAGTGCCAAAAAGTAAAAAAAACAAAACAAAAACAAAAGTAAGTGATGCAACTTCTGAATAGTTTAGTGACCTTGTCGATTATGATTACCATAAACTTTTCTTGCACCTTTCTTAATTTGACATCAATACAATGTTCCAACCACTCTGTGTGATTTGTCATTAAAAATTAGCATCAAGTGAAGGCACCACAAAGTCTGACTGGCCAGATAATATATTACTGGGATCAGGATTTGAATGCGTCGTACTCAATATTCTACCAAATCCTGTTTCCAGGGCGACCTTGGTGATAGAGCTATTAATCACAATGACATTGTGATGGCAGCTGGGAATACATATGCATGCCACACTTATTTGTAAAAAACATGATTCATTTCCTTTTACGTTAATTTTTCACATAGGTTTTGAGGCTGCAAACATTTTTCAACAAACACTTTAGATCACATATGTCAAAGTCAAGGCCCGCGGGCCACATCCGGCCCGCAAATCAATTATCTATGGCCCCCTGAATGATATTTAATTACTATGAGAACCGGCCCGCAAGCCAGAGCCGCCCGCTCGTGTTTTGCCCGCAAACACTACATTTCCCATAATGCAACGGTAGCCCGCGAAGTGACTACAGCGCGCCCAAACGGCTTCATTATTCATCAGCTCAGAGCCTCACCCCGAACATTGATGAACTTGTACAAAAGATGAGACACCTCCAAGTATCAGGCTCAGCCTCAGACAAGTGAGCATCACAGAGCAGTAACGTATTTTCAGTTTATAAGTTTCAGTTAAATTTTTACATTTGTTTCTACAAGACGTGATTTTTCTTTGAATGAAGTATTGTTTTGTCTGTGTGCCATATATTTTTGTATTTTATTTTATTTTATTGTATTTATTTTTCAGTTGAATGGATTCAGGTAAAATTGCAGAGCCATGAGAAAGAATACAACTGATTTGATTTATTTTTTTACTTTACTATTTGAAAGCAGTGATCGGTAGGATCATAGAGCAGCACACTAATGCATTTTCAGTTTATAATGCATGCACTTTGATTTATGCATCTATCTTGATATTAAGAAACATATTTTGTTTTTAAAAACAATTAAATTTGTTGCTGTTTGCCTCTTGAAAAATGTTTTCCCTTGAAGTTACGGACAGAGCCATAACAAAAATATTGCTTTATTCATTTAATCGTTAAATAATATACACTGTGTTAGGTCTTGGTTCAATAGGCTATGTGCAATCATTTCAATATGTTTTAATAAACATTAAACCAGTCCGGCCCTCGGCTTGTAGCAAATTTGTTTTTTTGGCCCTCTGTGTATTTGACTTTGACATCCCTGCTTTAGATGTTTAAATAATAGATGTAGTCATTGTCATTTAGCTTGATAAGTGTGGCTCACCGGACTTTACTAGAAGTCTCTTTAAAGCTGGAGTATGTAACTTAAAAAAAAAAACAATTGTTAAAACTGTGACCATGTTGTGACAGTATCGTGCGATACAGATAATCAGTGAAAAAAATCGAATTCCTCCACCATCTCCTAGTGCTACTGCTGCCATCTGCAGAAACGCACCGCTCCCTGCCAAAAACAGCCAATCAGATCCAGGAGGAGGGTCTTAGCGCTGTCAACCGATGACGAGTATGCATTGCTCAATGAGCTAAAGGCAGAGAAACAACTTTTGCGTTTCAGGAGAATCGTCATCGGTGAATATGCTGACTAGCTCTAGCATTCACAACAGGCTCAACTGACGGGAATAAGCGCACAAGCTGATTGACACCACTAAGACCCTCCTCCTAGCTCTGATTGGTTGTTTCTGACCAAGCTGAACATTTCAGCTTGGTCAGTAGTTAGCAAAGGTAGAGGAACAACATTTTTTCAGATATTTTGCCTGATACGATACCGTCATACTGACAGTTTTAATAAATACTAAAAATATTTTTCTATAAAAGTTACAAACTCCAGCTTTAAGAAACAAGAAGGGGTGCTTTTGTCTATGACAAACTGACAAACAAAAAAACTTTAATGCATCAATATATAATGCGACATGTCTGACATTACATTTCCTAAAAATTGCAGCACAAACAAAGAGCGAACATTCGCTGCACTTCAGCTGGAGTGCCATGTTCCATTTCTCCCGCTGGAAACTCGCAGAGGGGGAATGCCTTGCTCGGCCGCCTGATGGCTGTCGGCGACACTCGGCCGTGATGGCTGCCACCTGGGCTCCACTCAGCCCTCTGATCCCCATTCAACGCCGGAGCACAAGAAGGGGGTTCAGTGTTCCTGAGTACTCTGGAGATAGAGATGAAGGAGGGTAACGGGGTGATTGAAACACCCTTTTATGGCCTGTCCGATCTCACACCTTCAAAGGGTTCCAAGTTCATATTGCTGCCTTGTGTTTTTAGTGAGAGTTTCAGAGCTTCACCCTGTGCTCTCTTTGTAAGATGTAGGATGTGGAGAGCAAGGCTTCTTTTGCAGGTGAGGTCACTTTTCTCACTACGAAGTAAAAGGGTGATGAACCGGAACCTTGGAAAATAAACAGGGTTAATACTTCTAAGAAAGTATTTCATTCATCTGCAGATATTAAGGCCGGTCACGATAACAGATTTTGCTAGGTGATAAATTGTCCCAGTAATTATTGTGATAATTACTGCAATCGTAATACAGTTGTTTTGAGATGGTTCTCAAGTAATATTATGATAATGAGCTCTCAAATACCAATAAACTTAACACTATAATGGAAGATATTTCAATAGTGGTGCACCGACCTCTTTAATTTTGGGGAAATCAGTAACCAACCGATAATTACATGTGAAGCTGATCTTATCCCCCAGTCTTATCTGCCTCAGCAAATCTCTAAAAATCTCTAAAAAATGAGAGAGGTTTGACTGGCAGACCGGCCCATCAGGTCATGTCTGCATGTCTACAGCTAACAATCTTCACCCCACTGTTGACAACTCAGTGACTTTCTTGCTATATTTATCGACATTTCAGTCAAAAACAAAAAATTGGTTTTGGCCAAAATCAGAATCGGCAGGTCAGGTTTTCTAAAGATTGTTAATCGGCGATCGGCCTAAAAACTGCAATCGGCACACCCCTACATTTTAAATATTTAAAATACAACACGCCAACCAAAAACAATAAAGAAAATAAAATGTAAAAAATCAACTAAAACCATGAATAAAATGGATTATCGTGTCTCTGAACAAAAAATATGAATGGAAATTGAGCTCATTTGAACTAAAAATGCAATCAGTTGAATCACCGCTTATTGCAGCAGGCTCAGACACGGTATTCAGAAACACTTAGAGATGTGACATTTAGTAACAAACTTTCTAAAAAGAAAAAAAAAAACAACACTAAAAGTAACATTTAAGGTCTATTTCTCTCATCAGTGATGCCGCGGTTGCAGAAGTCTTGCTGTGACTCAGATGTGGATGCCTCTCCTGAAGGCACAGTGGACACAGAAAGTGACCAGCTGAGCGAGTCATTATGTCCACGCTGCTCTAATTGCTGCGGGCTGATGGCTCGTGAAGGCTGGAGGCCCGCTGAACGGGCTCTGAGCTCGCTCCTTCTGGGGCTTTCATTCAACTGTTTCAGTGGTAAAACTGGATCAGGACAAAGCAGCTGCTGGGTGAAGAAATGTCATCTGAAGATTTACTTTTAAGATAATTATCAGCGGGGAACCAATTCAGAGAGGATGACAAGCAGCTTGCTTCTTACGGATTTTGTCCGGCTGCATGCAGAGGCTTGAACTTTGTGATTTTTGTATGGAGACCGAAGAGTGACAAATAACTTCCTAAACAAGTATTTAAATGTCATTAATTTATTAAAAGTGGAAATATAGAAAAAACGTAATAAATGTAGAATTATTTGTGTGTGCCTCAATTGATTTTATTTTAAAAACTAGATCCAGTTATTTTACAGTTTAATATTTTATGGTTTATTTAATGCTCCTGTGCAGAAAAAACATTATGAATTAATTTAAAATTTTAACTTCAGCTGTCAAACTCAGGCGGGATCAGGACAGCTCCTACAGAGACCCTGACGTCTGATTGGCTGCTTCAAACAGCAAGTCAAGACAACGTCTTCCAAGTTAGCTGTCACTCTGAGTTTAATAACTTCCCTACAGAGAACATAAATAGCTTCCATAGCATAACTAAATTGTTGCTATTTATTTGCCACAAACTCAGGGTGAGCAACCTTAGCCTCTGTATCTGTAGCTTGGTCTGAAATGTCTCCGATAAGTTCACGAGAGCACATTAGCCGGTGTTAGCTAGCGGGCGGGGCTAACACTGAACCTGTCTGAAGTCTGTGGCTGCTTCCTGCACACAGGATGAGGTAAGACAAAGCTAGAGATATAGAGGCTGGAGTTGCTCATCCAAAGACTAGCAAATGAATTACAGCAACTGAAAACATTGACCCAGAGTGAGAGAGAACTCAGAAGTTGTTTTGACTTGCTGTTTGAACCATGTCAAAGGGTTTCTATTGACACTTTCCAACTACGTCACGCGAGGTGCCTTGACGGACGTCAGAAGAGAAGGATGAGCGTATCTGGTTTCTATCTTTTGTCTGTTTGTGCAGCTGATCACTCATCACCCTACATAAACTTTTATAGTAAAATCAGCTAAATAAAATACATTTTAGGCTACCAACTGTCTGTTATTTGAAAAACTTTACAGGAGTTAACGCATGCATTGGCTGCTCTGATGTCCGTCATGGTGGAGTGAGCCTCTTTTTGAAGTTCTGAGTTGACAGCTTAATTTAATTCATGATGTGCTTCAGCACAGAGACAAGAAATAATTTATTAAATCATGAAATAATTATATCTAGCTTTTCATATGAAGCCAAAGCATTTCATTGAGGTGAGGTGAATTTTATATTTAATAAATCATTCCTGTATTTATTTTAACTTTTAAATAAATTGTTGACACATTTAAATCATCATTTCAAATCTTACTCATTTGTTGGAACTTGGCACTCCACACCCTCCGTACATCTGCACCCTGAGCTGACCCCGTGTTTGATCCAGCGGCGCACACCGCCACTAAGTAATAACAACGTCCAGGCCTTTTACACCATGTCAAGATGTTGACTCCTGATCTTTGAGATAAGCAAGAAATCAATTCAACTCTCAGCAGCCGAGCAGAAAACATCTCAGCACGAGGCGCCATGCAGTCGTCGCACAAACAACGCTGCACGATCAGGTATGCGCCTCGTCGCTGCAGATGGGTGTCAGATTCAACAATAACGCTGTGTTAAAAGAGTTCCCCCTTTTTTTTTTATGCGAACTCAGCTCGATCACGCTAAATGCAAAATAATTAAGCGAATATGCAAGAACGGAAAACAAAAACAACTATTTATGGAGGAACTTGTGGGTTTTGACTGAAGTGTTAGAAAAAATATGCTGGAAGCTCGCAGATTATCCACCATAGAGGAGAAAGTAACATGTTTTCTTTTTTTTTTTTTTTGTTTTACATTTTTTTACATTACATTGTGGCTTAAAATGTAAGAAAAAAAATGTTGCATTTCACAAGGTGGAGCCTTGTGACATATAACCCATGTGACTGGCGAGGATCATCCTGAGCCATCGCTGTAGTTATACAGTTATAAAGGTTAGGCTGCTTGTACATGAACTGACTGACATGAACGCCATAGTATGATGGCATTAGCATGCTAACATTTGAATAACGTCCTCCAATTGCACTTAACAACTTGTTCTAGTATTAAAAAAAATGACTGACGAAATATATATATTAAATGATAAAGATGCACTAGTCTATTATGGGACAAAATTTTGCCAGCGCAATTTAGTACTACTTGATTCCAGAGCATACATTTGATAACTTTTTGGTCCCATTTTTGCAGAATTTCGTTCATTTTTCATCTTAATTACGCTGTGGCACTTAATACAAATACAATAAAAGTGGCGATAACACAATTTCCAAATTTCTCACACGGGCTTTAAGCGTCTACAGTGGGAGCAGTAAAAATGAAAGGCTAAAAAAAATCAAATATTCAATAGGCTATTCCAGCTCACCAGTGCAATTTTCATATACTAATCGCACACTAAGTCACATTTTCAAATATACTACCATTCATTGATGCTCTAATGGATGAAACTGAAAGTAGTTCAAAACAGTATCATTTAGAATGCGTTATTAAATTATCCATCTAATTCAAACTTTATTAAAGACTCAATATCCTGGTACATAGTAGAAATAAAAAATAGAAACAATAAAAAAGAAGATAGGAAAAAAAATATTTTAATATATATTTTATGATTATAGAACAATTCACTGAAGTACAAAATTATTCAGCAAATCCTAACCTCTCCGTTTCACAGCCTGTCCGGTTGGTTCAAGTTGCCTTTCATGCAATTTCATGTAAAAGAAAATGAAGAAAAAGTATAATCCCTCTAACATCTTACGAATTTTAGAAACAAAAAAGCCACTGGTTTTATTTGCTGGGATTAAATGTGTTTTCGTGGGAGTTCAGATGCTCTGGGATGCCACAGAGAATGTTTTAAATTCAACCTTCAGCCTTTTCATTACCATTTCATCAATAATTCACAGAAACATAAAATGCTTCGAGGGGGGTGGGAAAAGGAAAGCATTCAAGTCGAGGCCCATTGTCGGGATCTTGTTATACAAAATGTGATTCGTAGCTGCCAGATATCACCGCCGTTAACATTTCAGACGGATGAAAGGAAGCGTTTGACAGCCGAGGCGCGGCGCAAGAGTCCGGCACGGAGAGCGCCTTTTCTGGAAAGAGAGCGAGATCATGACTCTGACAACAACATCTAAAAGACGACCTGTTTTACTCTGTCACGCTTTGTTCCCGCTTGCGTGTCACTATGACAACAGGCTCTTTGTGAAGACGACTTACGGGGTCTACGAAACAACCGGGAGATACACAAGTAAAAACGCAAAACAATGTAACAAAAAATAAAAAGAATGTTCCTACAATGCAGCATGCTGACCTAACGGCTCTCCTACCAGCTCCACACTTGACAAATTAATCCACTTCTCTCGTATCTGCTCCTCTCCCTCTGGAGTGTGTTTGGCAGGCGAAGGAAACAAATCATATAAGCTGAGCCATCAGGCTCCCCGCTGGTCTGGGCTCCCCTCTTCCCCACATGATCAATGTGCCAGACGGACAGCGAGCCGTAAACCAAACTGCCTAGCCAGTTATGCAGCTTACTCCACGATTACAAGAGCGACGGCAGCTGCTTTACCAACTATATATATGTTTATATTTTTTTCTCTTCTTGTCTTGCAGCCCTTGCTGGCTCAGATGGTTAAGCAAGGTCTTCCAACCTACTAAAGTAGATTGGAGTCTCAGTCATAACAATAGAAAGTAATTACATCTAATGTAATTTTGAAAAGGTGTTACAAAGAGAACTTCAACAAAGTGATTGGGGAAACAAAAGAAGTATTTGTTTTACATAATTGCAGCCTTGACATTTTTAGTCGAGTGCAACCTCTAAGGGCCGACAACTTTGCTACTTCCAGGGTTCCCACAAAGTCTTAGAAGTTTGGAGATTGTTATGTTGAAGTATTTTTTTCCATAAGAAAGAAGATTTGGATTTCACTCGTTACAGCCAACATTTTTTTTTGTGGCTAACATTGTTTTTTTGTATGTGTTTTGAATGCAGAAGTAAAGGAACGTTCGTTTCCAGTTCGAGTAAAGGTGAAAATTAAGTCTGGATCAGGGTTTTGGACTGAACCTGCCGTTGTTTGACCGAGTCTGGGATGGATGTTACATGAACGAATCTGTACTGAGTGCAGGGAAATAAAAAAAAGAATCAAGTTTACATTTAACAACTTAAAATACATATTTAAAATCTTACGGTTCTGTTAAAATACCTCACCACACTTGAATCAGAAGCCTTTATGTCGTTTCGCGATATGAAAAGCAACAAAGACAACGAGAGAAAAATGCAGAAATATCAACTTTCTCAGTTTTTATCTACATCTGATAGCTGATTATTTATTGTCTAGCTTAAAAAAAACAGATGTAGCTAATTTTTCTTTTTACAACATTTTTCTTTTTGCGTGGTTCTTGTTTCCATGGAACTTGAAAGTCACAACGTCATTTGGAAATAATGCTCCACCTTCACCGCACCGCACCACCGTCAAAGTCAGGCTGCTGCTAACTTTTACAGACATTTTGAAGAACACTTCACCACGAGCACAACAGCTTTTACACACACCGCATGTAGACTGCTGCTGCAGAAAATTACTAAAACATTGCAGCAGTGACGCAGTAACAACATTACATAATGACATATCTCGAGATAATGCAGTGCAATCAACAAGGATTGTGTTTCTGTCATGTCAACATGTTGGAGACTTGAAAGTGAAACTGACAGCATGATCTTCTTTCTGATGAACTCGGCTAACAGCTGTGTGACCACAGAGAGGGATTGAGCACATTAAAATATCCTTCTAAGATGGCTAACCTCATACATACGATAATAATCAAGATGGCAAAAATTAATGCAGCAGACACCAAATTTCATATGTGGAGGGATTTTAAAAGTGACTCATGTGCTTCAAACACATGACAGGATGTGACGCTAAACTCCTTCATTTCTTAATCAGACCTGTTGTTAATAATGCAGCATACATCCAGAAATAATTCTTAGTGTTTTATCTTTTCCACATTTTATCTTATAGCTGTATTCCGAAATGGATTAAATTATTTCCCCCACTTCACAACCTTTTCTTTAAATGTTTGATATTTTAAAAACAAATGAGAGATAAAAATTTTGGTCGTCTCCTTCTCTAATAGCTCAGTTTATTCAGCCTGCCAGCGCAGACCTTCAAAGCAGCAGAACTGCTTTTGTACGCTTCCACAGATTAATGCTTTAAGACAGACCTGTTGGAAAGTCAAGAGACAATTCCTTTCACTTCATTCTTCGTTCATACTCTTATATGCTCTGTCAATTATGGGAGCTCATGTAGACAAATATTTCCCTTTCTAAAATCTGCCCAATTAACCAAATTTAATTGGACTCAGATGGAGTCCAATTAAACTGCAGAGGCATCAGTGGAGAGAGGACGCACCTGATCTTAATTTTTGAGCTTTAAAGTCTGGGGATACTTCTGTTAATGGGATTTCTTACAATTTGTTTTTGTTCATGTTAAATCTACAAATCTCTGTTGTCACGATGGGGTGACGTGTGATGAGTCTGACGCCACTTTGTTTACGTTTCGTGAAGAAAGAAGTTGTGCTCAGAGTCTTCTTCATGGGTTTTCATGTCGTTTCCTTTGGTGGTTCTTGGTGCAGTGCCGCCACAGGCGACCAGGGGAACAGGTTTTATTTTATTTATGGTTTGGTTCTTTTGACACAGTGCAGTGTCATATTGAACAAATGCCGCCATTTTTGCCCCCAATCAAACCGGACTGTCAGGTCTGAAACCCACCCCCCAGTCATTTCCTTTGGTTTCAATGATTTTTTTCAACTTGCTGACCGGCTATGAAGCTCATTGCCATGTTAGACTTTAGTCCAGTTTATCATTTCTCAAAAATACCACGTTAGCTGAGATAAATACATGTTAACAGATTAAAGAGTAGCAGAGCTTTGTCCCAGCTGTAGAGAGCCCGGTGTCAGTCCTGGTCAGAGCATTGTTTATTCACTCTGTCCAATTAAAAGACGTTCTGCAGCGGGCTGGTGCTGGAGAGAGAATTTCCCTGGTTTATTACCGGGGGCACATCACGGCTCAGCATGGAGAAACACTGCACTTCAGGCGTCGCCATGATGACCGGCTTCAATTAAGAGTGCGTTGACTGCTTAAACTTCATTAAGGCCAATGTTTTCCCAGAAAAGTTTGCAGCAGCTCAGTCGATGTGGCAGAACTCGAAAAAGGCCGATTCGTCAGAGCGTGTCAGCGAGTCGGTTTCTCACCTTAAGAGCCCCCTGCAGGAAGAGAAATATTCACACCCTCCGAGTTCCATGTCGCAAACGCAAACTTCTTTTGAGACTTATGGAAAAGCTCCTGACATTTCACAGTGAACAACTCCTACAAAGTGGTTATTGGTCGTATAAAATTCCCCTTACAAATCAATTGAAATGTGGCAAACTGTGGGATACCTCGAAGGGGGCGGAGGGGGGGGTGAAATTTCAAGATGTTCAGCTAAAACCTGGTTAGTGTTTACTCCAGTACCACGCTGTACGGACTTTTTAAACCTAAAGTCGTTCAAATTTGTGATGCAGTTTCCACATCACCCCTCTTGTGCCCTCCCCACATTAATAACCCTAGAAATGAAGAATAAGTCAGCGTACTATTCATAGATTACTGCCTATTAAGACAGTTGTGAGAGGAGGGAAAAATGCTGCCTGTGCGATTACCACAAAACCGAGGATTTATGTTTAGATCCCTGCGGGTGAGAGTTTGTACTGAGGAAACATAAGGCTCAGGAAGGACTCAAGCGCCCATTAAAGCACGGCAAACACTCTGTGCATCGGGCTCTGCGCACAAACACAACCCACGTGAAACGCTGCTGCCTTTTCCTATGTGGATTCCTGTCACATAGTCTGAAAAGGGTGAACTGTCCCACTGAAAGCCCAGTAACAGTAATAAATAAGCAGGGAGCGAAGGAGACTGACAGCAAGGCTGCAACTTGGTTCAAAGTCCTGCAGATAAAAGCCAGCGCTCACACTGATAAGGCTTCAAATAAGCTTTCACACACACACACACACGCACGCACACACACACACACACACACACACACACACACACACACGCGCGCGCACGCACACACACGCACACACACGCACGCATGTTCTCGCTCACACATTACCATCATCGCGATCAAGCTCGCACAACAACAGGAGGATGCAGGAAGCAGTTCACTATTCCTTCTCATAGGTAGCTGCGTTTCCATTAATCAAACTCAATGTATGAAAATAAATTTGCTAACTGGAGACACAGCAATTTCAAAAAACCTTTTTTGTTTACTGATAAAAAAATATTTTGTGGGTTTTTTTGGGCCGCAACAAAATATATGTATTTCACAAAACTTCAAAGGAAACACTTTTTTCTCATCACACGGGTCATGTGATCAACAACCAGTTATTACTACAGGCAAAGACTATAAAGAAGACACGAAGTACTTGGAGGATGATGGGTTTTTTTTGTTTTTTTTCCAGACGATGTACAGCTGGATACACCAGAACTCTTGCAGAATCACAGTTCATAAAAAGTTGCATGTCGAATCCGTAGCTCTTCCGTAAAATCTCAGACTGCAATTTCCCCAAAACGTCGCAAATGCAGCGGCTAACAAGACTCCGACGTCTCCTCTGACGGCTGATAGGCGATGAGTGCCAGCGCCGTGGCTGAATTACGAGTATAACTCACTTAAGCTTATTCACATGTGAAATTAATGTCATTTTGTATTCAATAATTTCGCACCTCAATTGTAAAATTATGTTTTTCTTCGACATTAGCTGAACATAGACAAAAGCTTGTGCACTTTTCTAATGCAAATGCCTCTATAGAAAGTGAATGCAGAGGGTCTTACTATCTTAGAGGGTCTTATCTTCTTACCTTGCTGTCTGCGGGCGTCTCCCTCTTTACTAGATGCTGTCCCATGCTGCTGACAGAGGCTGGGGGGGGAACACAGAGGAAACACCACATTACAAAGACATCACATGTTTTCTTATCAAATACAAGGAAGCCATCTCCAAAGCCAAAATAATTTCGTATTCCTGCAGGAACCCAGCCACATTAGGGTGACTAAATTTTCTAAATATGCTCGTTATAGATAAGAGGAGTGACCTTTGCTCTTTAATAAATCAATAATAAGCAACGTAATCTAATTTCATGAAGTTTATTCAGCACATTTTGACCTGAAGTGTATCGCCCAGCATTTCTCACTCGGCCGAAGCCTTTGGGCTGAGGCGGAGCCGCTTATAGGGAAACTATTTCTGAACCCGATCCTCGGTTTCAGGCTGAATAGCGCTCCATCTCATTCCTGTATGGTTAAGGGAAACGTTTGATTTATGAATCTGTTTAAATTATCAGACTGCTATTCATGTCCAGCACAGGAAGCGAGATTAAGATTGATTTTAATCATTTTGTTTTAATGAATCACCTGCAATTTGTTTTAATGAGCTAATTTGATAAAAGACAGTTTATCTGGTTGTCAGAGGAAGATATTTATTGGGAAATTAGTCCAACGCTTTGCATGATTTTATTATAAATATTCAGTATTGTTATGTGAGGATCCTTCAATCATGCAACATAACAGTACGTCGCACTAGACGCAGACGAGGTCAGCCCTGGTTTGGACGTATTCTCTCACTGGCAAGAAGGCGGTGTAACGGTTTCTTAAAATGTCTTGTTTGTCAGAGATTGCTCAGAGTAATTGGCTGATCGGAAACTAGGAGAAAGAAAAAAGAAAAACATATTTCAGAGCCAGCACTAACAGATAGTGATTGTGTAAATATATTGATCTTCATGACGGAAGCCCACACAGGGACAGGGGTCGCTAATTAGCTCTGGATAGAAACTTGTATGCATAGTATCTACCTCTTTTTAAGAGGCAATGCTGAAAGTATTTGTCCAAGTTGAATAAAAAAAAAAAAAAAAACAAAACAAAAAAAAACCTAAAAACTGTCAACCTAAAAACTGTTTAGGTTGACAAAGTTATATATATATATATATATATAGTACGTCGCACTAGACGTACTATATATATATATATATATATATATATATATATATATATATATATATATATATATATATATATATATATATATAACTTTGTCAACCTAAACAGTTGTACATGTGAGTGGACCACTGGTATTTGCAAGACTTAGAGACCACAGCCATAAGTGAATAATTAAAAATCACTAAAAACTTAAAAACTCAGCTTATAACTGCCTTATTTAATGTCTCAGACATCAAATATACCTTAATATGCACCAATACACACAGCAGCTAGCATCCTCAGTCTGCCTATTTTGGGAGTACAGCCAGTAAACACAAAGGAAAATGAATGACGCTCCTTGATTGTCTACTTTGCATATGCCAGAAATAGTGTGTTACTATGGGATTTCTAAAATCCCATAGCAATAACTTCATTACTTTATTTTTTTTTTACACTGCCAATATCTGCTGTCCTTTAGACAGAAAGAGGAATCAATCAGAGTTGACAAGTCAAACTCTTTAGAAACGGGACAGAGGATATTGGCCACGAAAGATCTAAATGGAATATGGGACACTAATCTGAACACTGAATCACTGCGTTTACTCCTTTTTTATCTTGGATAAAAAATAAAATCTGCACTCAGGCTGTAAATCAATAATTATTTTGTCTGGATCCCATCCTCCCCTCCAACTCTGTAGTCATCATCTGAACTGAAACAGGAAACTGTGTGACCTGGTGTACGCTTAGCTCTACTGCGCGTTTATTCATTACAGTATTCCGCGCCACGTTTTGCCTGGCGGTGTTTCCTTTTCTTCTTCAGGGCACCGACAGCATTTGATTAGCAGCCACTTCATTAGAGTCATCCTCCGAATCCGATTTGGTCCCTCAGCAACTTATTAGGTTTCTTTGAGGAGCCACAGATTTAACACTTCCAATCATTATGTGCTGATCTGCCGTTTGACTGCAGGCGTACGGTGACAAAAAACAGAAAAAAAGAGAGAGTACGGATTCCTCCGACGTACAGAACGGAGCTTCATTATCAGCACCAATCGAGTGCCTTGATAAGGAAAATCCATCCTAATGAAAAGCGGAGAGTGTCAGCAGTTCTGATATAAATAGATACAGTAACGACAGAGTTCAGCCAACATTTAATACAGGAAGTCCATCTAATTAACTTCTTATATGTTGAAAAAAAACACCCAAAACTTCATCCAGATGTGGACAATTAATACTGACAATATTTAGAAGTTTAAGTGATAGAAATTAACAACTTAGACAAAAAGTGAAGAAATCTTCCATTTTTCTGTGAATAATAATAATAATAAATAAATAAATGTCTGTTGAAGGATCAATTCAGTTATACCTGCCAAAGTTCAACACGGCCGTATCAAACCAGCGGCACATAAAGAAAGCGTTATTAGTCAGCATTTTGAAGGAGGCTTGTCCCGTGGTGAGCTCCAGGCCGCTGGAGTGAGAGTGAAAAACCTTGATGGGATTGAGAGCGCTGTCTAACTCCTCCATTAAATAATAGAAAACACAGCGAGGCAGCTGATCTGGTGAGGGATTTACGGAGGTCCCAAAAGAGTTTAATACCTGGCCGAGCAAGTCCGACCTGGAAGCAGGATGCAGCTCTCCGAAAACCTCAAAATGGCATCAAATATAGCAGGGACTTGCTATATTTGACAATGATAATTCATGCCTCTATAATCACAAAAAAGACTGTATAAGTATGTTTTATGAGAGATATGTAAGAAAGAGATGACTGTCTTTAAAAAAAAAACTGAAGCTGAAGTTCAACTTGCCAGAGAGAACGTAAACAAAGCCCTGCACTTCTGCAACCATGTTCTTTAAACAGATGATTCTAAATTGACTTATTTGAACACCAGTATACACCAGGACAAAGCTGTCAACAACTAAATACATTATTCAAATATGAGTATGAGATCAATAATCTCATACTAGCTGGGGGAAGATGTCATGACTTGGACCTGGCCACCCAACCATTGTAGAATCCACAATGAATTGTAAAATGTACAAAAGGGTGATTAATTGAAATGTAAAGATCTCTAAAAAAATAAATGAATAAATACGTTGACATTGGACACTGCAAAATAAAAATGGCCCAAAACAAATAAGGACTGGCTGAGTAAAAGCCCAAATCTTGAGACCCTTAAGTCTTAAGCGTGACGCTCAGGCGGAGCGCGGCAAATGTCACGGTCGGACAGCGAGGAAGAGGGGGTTTGTCCCATCAAAGTGTCAATTTCCGAAGCCATTCAAACAAAATAACTCCCTTGCAAAAGCGTGCACGTGGTCAGTGTGATCCCAGTGGACCAGGTAAAAAACTGATGGGGTTTAAATGACATCTCTTAAAGCCGCAGGAAGGTTAAGGATGTTTTTACTCCTGAGTTGTTTAGTCCGATTAAAACAAACTTTGTTTTGTTTCCCACCTCAGTGTGGTTCGTTTGTGTAGATGGAAAAACATGAAAAGTGCTATGGTTTCGGACCAAAGCAGTCCTACCCAGACCAAAGGGTCTGGGTGAGATCTAGGTTCTGAATGAGCTCCAGAGCGATAAGATCTGTCCTCCATCCAACACAGACACCAGGTGTTTGATGAAAGTTTGAGCCAAATGTCTTCCCATAGCCAGGTATGTGGGATGCAGTAGACTACGCATACTAAAAAACAAAGACTGTGTAACATTTTCCTAAACGCGTAAAGCATAAATACAACTGTCAATACATCTTCTCAAATGTTCAGGATTCTTCTCAGGTGATTCTGCCTGACGCCATTGCCCACATTTTTGATTTGATTGAATTTGCTGCTTTCTCCCACTTCAGAACATAACATTTGTTTCCTGTATTTACATTTGCTACTCCCAGCCAATAAACAGATTGAAGTTTCCAGCGTGAAAATTCAGTCCGACAGGTTAATGGATGATGTTTGCTTAGAGTTTTTCCCTATGGTAAAGTGTAAGTGCAAAAACGCCTTGAGCTTGGAGGACTAGAGTTTGAGATTTAGAGAAAAAATACTGGAAAAGATATACTGACCAACTTTTTTTTTTTTTAAAGTAGAACTTTTAAGTGAGTTTCCAACACAAGCAAGCTGAAGTATTTGGTGCAATCTCAATTGAAAAGTTTAGCCGGGAAATGGACAGTAAAGAAAAAAAAGAATGTAAAAGAAAAACCTAGATAAAGAAAATGAAGCTCAGCCACCACCCAACCAGTTAAGTGAATATCATCCTCTCCCTCATGGACCATTCACCTTTACTTTCAAACAATCGCACCATGTATTATATATATATATTTTTTTTTAGCTTTCAGGGGATTTCTGATGACTCCCTTAAAAAGGGCCTTTCATCATCTTTGACACTCTTCTATTTTTTTTTTTACCATAACCTTTCTCCCTTTCCTGTGTGACAGCATCTGCAGGCGAATATCTTAACTCACACGTCGACTTAAAAAAATGTTTGCTGAAGCACATGTCCATTGATAATTCACACATGTGAAATGGGCTTCTGACATTTGACAGGAATCACGCAGGAGAATCCAACGAAACTGAAACATAAAGATTTCAAGACTGCAGTAAAAACATTCAGATTTTCTGCCGACGTCAGCTCAAGTAGGAAGAAGATGGGCTCATTATGTATGCAGACACACAATTATTCACCTGGCTGCTTGACGCAACCGTCAACTGAGTGAAGACAATATTGAACTACGCTGCTAAGTCTACCAAACCTCCTACACCTTAGGCAGAGATTGTGAGGTAAAAGGCTCACAAAGTGTAGGATCATAAACATCACTTGGGTAACAACAGAAAAACAGTGAAATATTTCATCTGAATGAGAATGTTTTGAGTAATTAGGTTTCCAAGTAAAACAATTTTTTTTTCTCAAAGAAGTAAACGCTAAATGACTAAAATCTCTCTAACAATAACAACAAAAAACTAGTTTGTGTTTTGAAACTCAGTTTTTGGTTTGGATTTCACATGTTGGCAGCAAAACATGCTGTAAACTAGGGCTATCAAAATTGCTTGAATTTTTTTTCTTATTAATTTAATCACCAGGAAAACGAGGCATATTTTTTTAATTCAGAAAAAAATCTAGATTGGTTGGATTTTTTCACTGATTGGGTCCTACGGGTGGCTATTTGGACTATAGTTGATTTTCCTGCAGTAGATCAAAGTTTTCAGCCGCCCATTATATTTACTTGTTATTCAGAGCTTTAGTTGGCTTTCAACTAAAGGATGCTGAAAAGCAAAAGTGGTTTGCTCAAATAGTCTCTATTGCTTAAGAAGGTCTGCGCCTGGTAAAAAATGATCCAAGGTTTAAAAGCTATTATAAGAGCTCATTAAAATCATAACACTTCCTTTCACGCCAGAGGATCATTCCTTTAAAAAGAAAAGATAATTTTGTTTCACCATTCCCTCAGTCATCCTTTTCATACAGCCATAATAATGAACATTTATGAGGAAAGGATTAGTCGTATGGAGCAAAGGTAAGAAGTCTTCGACAATGTCTTCCAGTTTATGGCAGTTCTTTTTCCCTATTTTACAGTGATTACCCTGATCATGAAGTAAAATCACTTACGCCGCACAGCCAAAGAAAGGTTAAGTCTGGCATTTGTTAAGGCAAACTGGTGAAAGAATCCTACTAGAGAGGCACTGCTGTGGTCATTATGACTCAGGTCAAAGTTTATGTGCTCTAACTCAGCCGTTACCCTCAACCGGTGTGAGGGCCTGAGATCCTCATGAGAAAATTGCCTAAAAATCATAAACAGCAATGGGAATGCATCAATATGTTTGCTGTTGATGCTGACTATGATGCCGTTGCCCCACTTTTCAACGTACTCTGTAAAAAATGCTAAAATCTTTGATTTTTATTTTGCGAGTCAGTAAGCTGAACATTTTAGAAACCACTGCTGAGAGTGGTTTCCTATGACAGGAGACTAACATCTGGCTGCAGTTTTTAGCGATTCTGTACTTTGGCTTGAGTAACACAGTCATCAAGCAGCTGTACATTTTTAATTTGACTTAGTCATTGTGCAGATAAGTTGGAGTTGGTGCGTTTGCTCTTACATGAAAAAAAGTGGCCGTTTTGTTGATTCTTCAGCCGTTGGTCAGCTCAGCAGTGACACCCTGTGGTCAGGAGAGCCACTGCACTCACCTCTATAAAAGCTCTAACCTGGTTGCTAAATTCACCAAAGCAAAACTACACTTTAATGCTAACTTTTTTGTCTGCCTGCAATTACAGAACTTATGCAAAAATCATGTGAACAAAGTTTCTGCAAATGAAAATGTTGTTTTTTTAACAGCAATTTTAGTACAGCAGAGACTACAGTGAAACACAAATAATCATCATCTGGATATTCCGGAGATTATGTTATGGACAGAGATTACGAAAATAAAACATCCGTTTTCCTTTGTTACAAACACATCTGTGTTTGGTATATTTAACTGTGAATCTTGCAGCCTGCTGCATTCCCTCCTCAGATCTGATGAGTTTAATATCTTAACACAGGCTGATTGATAACAGAGGGATGTGAACAACTGAGGAGTCAAGACTCTGTTATCATCTGGTGCACCTTTTTATTTTTCCTTTTTTTTTTAATATGAAAAAGTAAGTAGATTGGTAACAGTTGTAATCCCGTGTTTGACTTGCCTGTAAAGTCTGAGCTCAAATCTGGGAATTGCCTAACATCTGAATTAAGCAAATCCATGTGGTTCCCACCTAGGAACCACATGGATTTGTTGGCTAATTGTTAGGATGTGAGCTACAACACAGAACAAGCAGAGAACAATGCATTTCTCTCTGTGTCATGCATTAAACAATAAAAAGACATTCACAAATAGAGACTGCAGTGCATGTGTCACTAGTCCAGTCAGAAATAAAACCCAACGTGACATTTTTCATTCACCTTAACCATGACTTAGGGGAACGGCTGTTCAAGCTGATCTAAAATAAGAACCTGCAACCATCTGTCTGCATAAAGTGTACATTCAATTTGATTGCCCTCAGTTGTATACCTCAGAGCACATGTGTCAAACTCAAAGCCCGGGGGCCAAATCTGGCCCGCCGTAGCTTGTTATGTGGCCCTCTAGACTCCAAATTACATCAATAACTCCCTCCAATTTTTCACAAATCCTCAAAATTCACATAAAATCGGTAGTAGATCTCCAAATTTCTTCTTATTTTACTGAAATTTTTTTCTCCAAAAAACAAACAAACAAATAATGGGTTTAATTGATTGCTGGCTCAGCCTTACTTGATATCGAGTTATAGTACATGATCGATCCGGCGAGTAATAATAAGTCACATTTAACATCATATATTAAATATTGGAAAAAGTACCTACAATATTTCTAAATTAGTATCACAAAGTATGTAATTTTGGATACAAAAGAAAAAAAAATTACAAAAAAGTCATAAAATCTATAAAGGAACAGCTACTGATTCATATTTTATGAATTCATTCTGGTGCAACCGGCCCTTTAAGAACATTCAGATTTTTGATATGGCCCAAAAATAAAACTGAGTTTGACAGCCCTGCCTTAGAGCAAGAACTGATGGACAGTAAAAATCCATGACAACTGCAGCTCTGCAGCTAACTAGCAGGATTTTCTTTTCTTCAGTCTTCATATCGTCTTAGTCCCATGACATTTTCTGAAGATAGAGGTTACAAAAATAAAAGGTATTTGCCTTTTTTTCCACTTTTAAAAATGTCAGTGAGGCTTCTATCATGCAAGTTTGCTTATGAGTTGGGAATTTGTTCTTAGAATTGATGGCTTACTCCTTTCCACTTCTTCTCTTTCTGCTTTATCCATCTTGTAAACTTAATTTCTCATCAGTAAAATGTTTCATGGCTAACCAACCCTGCAGGAGCGTAAATCCAGTGGCCTGGAAGGCAAGCTGCGAGCAGCACTGCACTGCGACAAGGTCGTACTCCTCAGCCGCAGAGACACTTTTCTTTGCTCTCACTCATGTCGGTCAGCAGCACCACAGAGAGAAGCAAGGGTCGTCTTTCCTGACTCAACCAAGTTGGCCGGTTAAAGTGTTGCTGTCGTGGCAGAGATGAAACAAGTTTTCACAAAGATTCCTTGAAGATTTTGGTCCATACTGATGTGAAAGCAGTAGAACCATGATTAGTTTCTCCTGAATGTGTTATCACTCATTCTCCTGAATGTGTTAGTGATGGTTTGTGAACTGGCTAAGCTCTTAGTCTGTGTCTAGGTAACTCTGACTGTGAACAGGTTGAAAACAATGCGAATGTTCAACTGAAAGGCTCAGAGCAAAAACTTTTGTTCAGAGCCCAGACATACTCCTCACCTATGCTTAAAAAACACTGGCCAGTGTTCATTAAGACACCAGAGGACTACGAGTCATGGTCCAATTTCTGTCCTTCAATCAAATGAAGCTTAGGAACTGCTGACTCCTGACTGGCAAGCGGGTTTGCCGATGAAAAACTGAAAAAGTTGTCATCTTGATGAAAGAGATGTTATGAAAACGTAACTGGCTTGACTAAATACAACCAAAATAATTGGCATGGAAACCTTGCTTTTGGTTGTATTTGTGTTTAGATATCGTACTGGCTATAAAACAAAGAAAAAGGAGTGTAAACAGTGGCATTTCTCCACCATTAATAGGTCTTACAGAAACGATGCACAGTTGATGTAGAAAACACAGAGGTACACATCACTTAATGTTCCATCAAAGCAAATAAAAGAAAAAAAATGTTCTCAATCACTTTCACAGACCTGTCTTAATGAAGCCATAAAACCGTAAGCGTAAAAGTGATCAATGTGACAAATGCTGTTTTGACAGGTTAATGAGGTTATTTAATGTGATACGTCTCACTTCCGAAAAGGGCAGATGAAATGAAAAACACAACCTCGTTGTGAATATGACAGACGCTCTGATGTAATCGGTAAGGCTGGAGGGCATTGGCCAAGACGCTGATGACCTCATGGTGTTTACTGCTAAAATCACAGCCTGATCCAACCAAAGGAGGATGGCTGTAGATAAAGCTTTGTTAGCTCCAAATGTTTGCGATGGCAGACTAGAAACATGTTAGCATCTAAACAACATCTAATGCTTGTTTTAAAGTTAGCGTAAAGCTATGAATGGAAAGGCATTGTATAAATTCAGTCCATTTTCCATTTAATGTGCTGTAATTGACAACTTGTCGACTTGCCAAGCATCCACTTTTTTAGTTGACGTAACACTATTTTTCTTCAAGGTCGTCCGCGTTTCATCATATAGAACCTTTTTTTCATTCAACTGCACTCAGGTGGTAAGCATCTTGGATCTGGCAACCAATCGTCTTTGTTTCATACCTTATGGTCGCACTTGTGTTGCTACATGTTTTGAAAACTGTTATAAGTGCTCAGTTTATCTATTTTTTCCACATATAAAAGAGATTTTCTTCTCACTTGCATTTTTACCTGTCTTTGGTATGTTTGACCAAAAGACAGTTAACTTCAAATTAACATTTCAGCATTTTGCTCGAATACTTTCAAGAGATAAAATGCATTTCCTGATGAGAAGCAGTCATGTGCACGTACAAATTAAGAAATTCTTTCACATTCTTGACATTTGTTTGCCAAGTTAGAGGCCACAAAAAAATCTATTAACCTGAACTGTCAAGGTGTAGTGAGACAAAGGGAAAAGCCAAGCCATGAACATTCCTGCAACACCGAATGTGAACTTTAACCCTGACAACTGTCTTTCTGCGGATCACTTCAAATGGCTGTGCAGGACCATAAATTTAGTCAAAGTAAAGTTTGTTCGACACGGGTGCCGGCCCGGTATCTCTAAACACAAAGTGATCATGAGGTTACTGAGTTGTTGTTGTTCAGCCATTTATCTAAACACATGACAGCAAGACGTGATAAGAACTCCTTAATGTGATAGAGCGAAGAGCTTTACTATGGTAGACAATATTAATTTAGATATTCACAAAGGATTTCAATTTTAAAATGTTTGATGTTTGATTAAATGTTGGATTCAATAAAGTTACAAGCTTCATAAGAAAGGAACAGTAGAAGTGATGTGTTTTCTAGAGTTTTTGATCTGGCAACACAAGCTAACCTTCTTTAGCCTTTACTATGCATCTGAACCGACCTGAATCTGTTCCCTGATCTCAGATCTGATTGGCTGACCAACTTCCAGCTGTCCAGTCCAAAATTTTATCCAGAGGTAAAATATTCTGTTTGTGTATCCAGTAGTCCAACAAGCTGCAGCAGAAGAGCTCTGCCAGTGTTCTTCCTTAGAGCGCCCCCTAGTCTGTTCAAACAGACACGATGCTGAGACGGTCTTCTACACATGGACTCTGAGACGGTTCAAACAGGAATGACACGGACCTGCAGAAAGGTGTCATGTAATTTCTATGGTGCTGGTGAATTTGAGGAGTCAAAAAGTAGTTTGGCTTTTTTTTTCCAATTCCATTTTCTTACAATTCCCCTCCAAGACCAAGGTTAGACATTATTATTTAGAATTAGGCCATGAAACTTTATATTTAAGGCCATTTAAATTATACAATAACCTCCTAGGAATTCTTAGATTTAATTCAGTTTTTAAATTACAACAATTTTAAGTGTTTTTTTTTAACAAGTTATTCTTTCTTCTACTAATAAATACAAGGTTTTAATTTTTGCTCTTTTTTCAGCCGGTTAGTTTTTTTTTTTCTGTTTTACTTTGTCTCTTTGTTTTAGTTCATCAGTATCAACTAAATATTTGCCAGTTATCTGGTTATTACTGTTTGCATTTGAATTAAAGTTTCAAATTGTGTGTTGTGTTTCTGGAATTAATTCTGTTTCTGGATAATATACAATATGGAGGCCCAAAAGGGACAAAAGTAAATAAATACATCGCTAGCTTAATGTACCACAAAATAAATAAATTACTAAATGTTTAAATAGTTTACGTAATAGACAATTTGTCTTGCTAAATGTCATCAAATTATTAAAATACAAACTTATAACACCAGATCCAGATAAGTTTATTTAATAATTTCAGGCTTCCTGTTCTGGCATCAAAGAATACTAAAGAGTAGCACATGTTGTTTTTGTGTACTTTGACATATTTATCCACATGTTGGCCTTTTGTAATTGAGCCTTCGCAGTCCTCTGGCAAAATATGAGGCGATTTTATAAAACCTAAGTATTCACATACTGAATTATACAAGCTGTTTTGAATGAAAGGAGTCCGTTAAAAAGCGCCGACAGAAATTAGTCTAAAAAAGCCCAAGTGATTTGACACAATGAGCCAATCATAATTTGCGGCTGCGAGTTCAGCTCAACAAAACGTGGGGAGGGGGGGGTGGGCTCATTCCGGCTACACGTGGTGGCAGAACTCTGTTTGGCTGAATGCGAGTTCTTTACAGGCCGTTTCCCTCCTGTTACACAATCGAAGTCGTCGAGATTCTGCAAAGACTCGCAAGAAGCGGCTGTTGCATAATGCGGTGTGAGAAAAAGGAGAGGCAGACACACACACACACACACACACACACACACACACACACACACACACAGACACAGAGAGAGAGGAGAGAGGCAGGGAGTAACGCTGAACTCCAATTACATCCCTCCTGCAGTACTTTACAGACTAAAACACATGGAATAATATACGGCCTTTAAATTTCAGACAACATAACCTTTCATTTAAGAAGAGACAGAATGCAACGAGACAGAATGAAACGGTGCAACAAAATGTCAGTTTTAATTGCTGCTTTGCTGGTTAAAGATATATAAGCTCCTGCTGTTTGCCAGCTGCATCTAAAAACACTTATCTCTGGTTATATTAAATAATCAAGATAGAAAAAGCTTTTATGATATGGCGGCTATATATGCAGGCCAGCACCTGGAAGAATCCATTACCTCTCGAAGCAGAGACAGCAGCACATATGAGCAATTATATCTCTGTGAGCCGTCCATTACTCAATGCTATTTCAAATCATTATATTTATAAGCCCATAATGCTGTTTCTTTTTTTTTTTTTTACATGGCGGTGATGTGGAAAACAAATGGGACTCATTAGATTGAAAAAACCCAGTATGTTGACATAAAAAAAATAAAAATCCACCATATGGTTTCTCTTCACGACTCATAAGGGTACGACTCCAATCTTCTGTTCTTTCTGAATATTGCAGGTATTATCTATGAAGATGACAGATCATCACAGACAGATTTTCCTTTCTGAGGTAATGTCCAATCCAATTTTGAGAAAAAAAAACCAAAACATAAACGTGTCGGTGAGGCTGTCAGCCAGACCGATCACGCTGCTGATAGGAAAAGCCGACCCATGATGAAAATCTTCTCGGGGCCACCAACCGAAAATTTGGTTCGGCCATCGTCTTTATTAACTGATAAAAAGGACAATCTTACAATTTCGGAGGCAATACCTGAAACTCGGATTTTCATCTCGCTGTCTAAGATCTTTGAAGGCGAGGAGCAATATGACCTTCTTCTTGCACATAAACATTTTCCCAACTAAGCAGTGGATTTGTTTACGTGCATCACGATCATACAAACATTGCCTAGATTTTCTACTCTATGTGTTGGAGAAACAGTTGAAATAACAAAAAGTTACGTTCTATATTCTTAAAAGCACCTACAATTAAAAAGTTATTTATAGAAGAGTTTGGAGGAGGAAAAAAAATCAATCAATGTTTTAACATAGTTGACAATCATTTATTGCCATAGGTTGGTGTTAGGGAGCCAGTACTGAATAAATAAGACAACTTTCAAACAGAACCATTGTTAGCTATTACTCATTTTCATTAGCTGGTTCAGTGGTGTACCTCAGGGATCACTCTTCAGTCCTCTGGTATTCTCCTTTTAAATGCTTCATAATGCAAAAGATTTTCTACACTGTACCTGAAGATGACTGAAATGTGATACTGCAATCTGGAATTGGCTTTTAAGAAAAAAAAAATCACGCATGGTAAACAATATTATGCACACCATGTCTCGACTGCTGCATCCCAATGTGGAAACGCAACCTTTGCATACCTTCCTACATTTACTCTCAGTTGGATTCTGTAGCAACATTTACTAGGTCACAATATGTGACAAACGAAGATTCGATCTTTAAACTCAGAGTATCGCTGTTTTCTAACTGTTTACATCTCTGTACATTAGAACCACACTTTGGACTTTGTGACCGCCTTTGGAAGTGTCATAATTTCAATGTTGTGGTCAAAGACAGAATTTACTCGTCCTCTCTTTAAAAGTTATATCCTTTAAAAGAAACAGTGTATTACAAAAAATAGGAATAACATTATTAATATTTCTTAAAATAGGATGAATACAAAAGAAAAAGAAAAGAATGACCCAGAAACCTAAACCTGAAATTGACTGTATGAGCAAAGCACAGTCATTCATATGCTAGGGGATTTCACAACACTGGTACAGCTCCGTTTAGCTCTATATCCCCTGACAGACTTCTTCAAATACGGGTTCTGTTTAGAGTGCAGTGACTAATAAAAAAAAAAGTGGATGTGAGGAGTCAAGTAAACAGTGTGGCTCAATTTACTTCTCTTTTTACAGCAGCGTCTTGATGCATCTACATTTTATTGCCTAATTCCTTCCACAAAGGCAAATAATGGATTCAAAATCAGGCAGTGAAGCAGACAACATGAGTTCCAACAAGCATAGATCCTCTCTGCCAATCAACTTAGCTATTTATTTTCTTTATAAGGATTTTACACATGCAAATCCCGATTTCTCTCAGGTGGCTGTATAATACTAAGCTCAGCCGTATTGCAATGAGACCATGATAAAGAATTTTTCAGCATATCCAAAAGTCTGACAGCCTGACTTAGCTGGTAACAACTACAGCATCAAATGAGGAGAAAGGATGTGCCGCTTTCAACGCCACCGAGTTAAAAACTTAGATACGTAACCTACGTAAGAATCCAAACTTGACAATGACTACCTTATTTACAAGCATCAACTTGACAAACCCTTTTATTGAACAGAAGAAAATGGGCTGTTAAATCAGATCTTAAACAATGCGGTGGCAAAAACAAAATGAAAAACTGAATACAAAGGTATAGCTACTACAATTGTTCAATCATGCTGGTGAAACTTTGATAACAGAAACAGGGGCAATTGTTACATTTCGTGTAAAAACACAAAGACCTCAACAATTTTTTTTAAACAGGAAAACAGCTACTTACCAGATTAGATATGTAACAGATTGTTTTCAGCAATGTCCCTAATCTCTGAGAATAAGTTAAGATCAGCAGGCCGTTTGAAAACAAACACTATTCATTTCTATTTTCCACTTTTTCAAATAACGTATACATATATTTAATATATTTATATATATATATATATATATATATATATATATATATATATATATATATATATATATATATATGTATATATATATATATATATATATATATATATATTTATATATATATAAAGTACTTATATATATATAAGTATTTAAATAAGTATTTAAGTTAAGTTATTTAAGTATTTATATAAGTATTTAAATATATGTATACGTTATTTGAAAAAGTGGAAAATAGAAATTATATATATATATATATATATATATATATATATATATATATATATATATATATATATATATATATATATATATCTACATATTTATAGATCTGGTTCCCTCTTTGTCCCAGTTGCTGTTTGAGCTCCTCGTATCACATCCTCTCTTTGCATCTCCTGCATATCTGTGTGAGAACACACAGTAAATCTCTGCTGTGCAGCAAAGTTTGCACAGTTCTCCCAGAATTTTACATCGAGCTTCTGTAACCACGGCAAATATGTTAGATTTGATAAAACCCCTCCGAAGCATATCGGTGCAAAACACGCAGACGAACCTAGTTATCTGACTGGAACACGCGACCCCCTCCCCCCTGCCATTGTGTGGCTCCTTTGTTTTGCTCCAGGTTTGCTCTTGTGCCCTTCAAAAAACTGCTTATTTTAACCCTCCGACTGCCTGCAGTTACAGCACCATGTTAAGACCTGCTGTGGAAGTCGGTTACGTAATGAAAGCGGGGCATGTTTTCATATGCGTCTGGGGGAAGACGGGGGGCGGGGAGGAACGAGGAGATGAGAAACAACCATGTATTTACACCCAGCAATCTGCAAGTCAAAGTATGTTGTTGGTCTGAGGAGATATGAGGCCAAATGTCAGCAGGTGTTACAATGGAAAGCAATTCTGCATAAACAAACTGGGACGTCAAACCTTAAGGACAGTTTTTATTTTTTTCACTTTTTTAATCCATCCATCCATCCATTATCTTACACCCTTGTCCCTCAGTGGGTTGGGAGGGTTCCTGATGCCCATCTCCAGCTAACGTTCCGGGCGAGAGGCGGGGTCACCCTGGACAGGTCGCCAGTCTGTCGCAGCACTTTTTTAGTCTTTCAGTTCTTTTTTCTATATTTATTTATAACTTGCTTTAAATGTTTCAAGGTGAAGTTTTTAAACTCTTCATGCTTCAACATTTCGTGTCGTTTTCCACAGAGGCCATCAGTACTTCATGCATGCTAGTCATGCACACGAACATGCGTACATGTTTTGGTCTTTTAGCGATTCACTTGTATGTTCAGATCATTTTGAAATGCATATGATATTTGTGAATGTAGTTCATAGCACAAATATGAATTCACAGGGAATTTTCTCTTATCCTAATATTTGGACAAATGTCCAAATTTCCATGTTTGACACTTTTCAGCTACGAATTTCACTTATTCATGAAGGTGCTGATGTTTTGGGAGAGCTTCTTTATCAACAGGCATCCTCCCAGGCCACTCTGATGTCAGATTAACTTCACTGTGCTTCGACATCTTCCAGTTTCTGATAAACCTGAGCCTCGGTGATTGTTGCATTGTTCCTAAACAATGTAATCAAATACAGTTCGAGTCCGACGGTCACATGAGGTGTTGCAATGAGATGAAGGCCTTAAACAACCATCAAACTAGTTTTGGAGTACTTCTTTGATGGCCTCCCTCAAGCCTCAGTCCCATAGAAATGAATGGAATACAGGATTATATTATAGGATTCTGTGCACAGAAAGCAACAAATTTAAATGAGTTCTATCGCCTCCGATAAGAGTTGCAGACAAATATTAAGCTGAAATCAAGCCTAAATGTTGCTTGTGACTAAGCTTACAGCTTGCTAAGTGAACTTATAGAAAACATATTTGAGCTTGTATGTTATTTAAATAAAAAATTGCAGAAGAATTCAAATTTGTGCATAAGCCTGTCGCAATAAACAATTCATCAATTCATTGCGTAATAAACTAAAACGAGTTTGATCATTTCTTCTCTGATGATTGATATTTTTTTGAATGGCAGTTTTATTTACAGAAACACCATAATTCATTGTATTTATTAATTTTGGCTGTTTTTATACTTTGGATAGTCAAAATGTCTTCCAGGTCCAGTGTTAAGTGTTCTGCACTTAATTAAAGATAGCTTAGTCTTTGGAAGGGCGAACTTGCCTTATCGAGCGATTATCAATATATTACTTGAAATTGTATTGAAACGATAATACTATAGTGTATCGCAATAATTACAATGACAATTTATCGCCCAGTAAAATCAGCTTTCGTGACCAGCCTAATGTGAGAGTAGTTTTTGTTTTTAAAGTTGCACGTTAAGCGAACGCTGGATGCTGCTAAAGGAAACTTGAAAAATGAAGCTGATTTCCATGCAGATAAGTTTCTGTACAGCAGCTTCAGCAAACAAGCTAGTCTGGGTTTCACAACACTTACTTGTATCATTTTTCAGATTCTATCAGTAGATATAATCCAGAGCATAAAAATACCCATTCCAAGAAAAGCCCGGAGCTCGTTTCACAGGTGGCTGAACAACGACACCAATGTGACGGGTCCAGCACACAGAACAATGAGCATTAATGAGCAGGACCTTATCTACCTGACGAAAGAAGTCCTCCTTGCATTTTAACAATGTTTCCTCTGTGAGTCAAGTTCGGTAAAGTTTGACCCGCGAGGGGGAGATGTAGAGCTCTTAATGATTTTCAGAGAATGATGAAAATCATTAAGATTTTCATCATTCTTAATGAAGAAAATCTTATTCATCATTAAGATGAATAAGACTCACACACAATATGAGTGTGTGAGTCTTGCACACACTCATATTTGAGTGTGTGTGAGAATAAGCTAAAAGTTTAATACATTTTACAAGCTACACCTTCGTTAAGGAACCTCCATTGTGATCATAATTTCAGCCTTTTTGTTTACATGTCACCAGTTATCAGAACAATTGGAGGCGTTTCAGCTGATGCTGCAGATTAGGTAGACAACTGGATGGTGAACAGCGTGATTTAACTGCTTTTAGAAAAACATTTCATATTGAAAGATAACATTTCATTATAAGGCCGTCAATAGTAGGGAGCTAAAGTGTGGTCAGACAGTAGTTATCAAAGATTTATTGATTACCATAAACTTCCCCTAAATTACAATAGATCTTAATTTAGCGTCAGAGGTTAAACACAATAAAATTGTCATAAACAATATCTGATATTTGGGGCCAATTGTTATTCCAATCGGAGCGCTAGGCTTTTTTCTTCTTTTTTGTTCTTGCTTATATATATATATATATATATATATATATATATATAAAAATAAAATTATTATTCTTTTTTTTATCAAGGTTTATATTTGCATTCTGAACTTCGCTGCTGTGAAGGGTGGAAATTTTTTATGGGGTTTTTTCGGCAGCAGGAGAGGGAGCTGCTCAGCATCAGGGGATGTAATCTACCTAAGCAGCCAAGATGGAAACACACACTAAAAGCCAAAGTCCACACACACACACACACACATAGTCAAAATGAACCTTAAGAGAAAAAGACACATCTTTACATTTAGTATTCTTAATAATCCTTCCTTTATGACAAGTTAGTAATAAATATTGCGCTGTTTCTGCCGCCTACCCCATTAGTTCTTTTTTTTATTATTATTTTTGATGCATAAGCAAAAAGCATCAGCTGCATTTTGCATCAGTTTTCGAGGAAACATGCTTATTTTGCACAAAAAAAAAACAAAAAAAAAGCCTTTTAACTATTTTGCTTCAACAGAGTAACAGTGGTGAAACTACAGCTGGCTGCTTAATGAGGCATAACAAGCCTGCAGTTTGGTTCATGACATATATGCAGCTCACAGCTTGTTAGCCATAGTTTCAAAACAGAATTATTTTAATAAGAGTGATGGGTGGCACCTACTAAAATCAGTTCCATGACTTATGTTTTTTTTTAAAGTGGATGAATATGCCTTTCTTGTAGACGAGGGATTGATGCAGGAATGGCTGCGCTATGTACAGCCAGAGAAACTGTCTGTCACTCCAGGACTTTTTGTACTTATAAATAAAACTATAGGAAAAGAATATGTTAACAATTATAAAATTGAAACTCTTGAGGCCAGAAAATGCCTCTCCTTTACAGCAGCTCAATAGAGAAGCTGCAAACTTCATCAAATGTTAGGCTCTGAACTTCGGGATATGTTATACGAGTAAGCATTTTAAGTAGCTTTGGGTTGATTTCTGGTTTCTTGGTACAACCACATTTTATAACGTTGGTTTCAAAACGATATCTGCCATACTGTTCTTTACAGTGAGAGCTCGGAAAGTTCCAGAAGAGCCAGAGATTTTTCCAGATGTGCGGAAAAGAATATCGCTGCTCTTCCCTTCCCCTATTTGTTCCTGCCCACAGCTGATCAGCTGGCTGAAAGAAAGCCACCACACTGTTCCTTTGCTTACAATAAAGGCAAATCTGGAATGACAGACAACTGTCCTAGTGGTGAAAAACATGTTAAGTCTTCAGACAGAAACTCAAGACCAGTTTCAAGCAGATAGAAGAGCTAGTTATGCTATCTTACACCAGTTTATGTTGCATTATGAGGATCAGACCAGCAAGAAAGGATAATATTCTGAGAAATAGGTACTTTTAGATAGCTGTGATTATAGTCTGTATTTTTGGCTCCAGGCTATTATTCAAAATAATACAACCTCCCAAGTATCCATTGTCTATAACCATCTGTGTTTTTAAATGAAAACAATTATATCTAATTATATTTCTTTTTTATTCTGTAATTTATTAATATTTTGAACCTTTATTTTACCAGGATAAAAACCCACTGAGATTAAAAACCTCTTTTTAAGAGGAGTCCCTGCCAAGAGGCAGCAACAACAATAGCACACCAAAAAATGAATAAATAAATCAAAAAATACCCTGCACTGCGATGGACTGGTGACCTGTCCAGGGCGTAGCCCGCCTCTCGCCTGCTGACAGCTGGAGGTAGGCACCAGCACCCCACACGACCCCAATGGGTAAAGAAAATGGATGTATGGATGGAAAATACCCTGAAACTGTTATTTTTACATATTTTTACATCTCTCACCACTTCATGCCTACTTTCCTCTGGCTTTTATAAATAGGTAGGATTTCTTGCTGGGAACAAAAGAAAAAAAAAAAACAGTTCTAGAAAAGCAAGTCAAACAAAAGTAATCGTAGCCACTATATTCGGTTAAAATAGCTTAAAATAGCTTTACTTTACTAAAGCAACCAACATGAAGCCGACTGCAGCAGAGCCACTATGGCTGCAGTTTAATTACAGACACATATTCTCTGGCAGGCTGCAATCCAAAGTGTTTAAATAGTCTGAAGTGTGGTGGCATTTCTCTATTGTCTTCTTGAAGCCGCAAACACACATGATGAGTAATTTATGTGTCATGCCAGTCACTGCCCAGCATTCTTTCTGAAACACACAAGCCACAAAACAACCAGCTTTATCGTACAATACAATATGATCAATCACAACAGGAACAACCACAGTGGGGTTATATTCACACTTTCTGAAAGCTTTTTCCATGTCATTATCTTCATGAGTTTAATACTTATGATCAGCGTCAGTCCAATATTTAACCTCTAAATTAATTTACGGACTAATTTGCTTTGAATCATTCATGTGGGTTACGTGGGGTAGAATCAATTTCAGCATGAACATTAATCATATCACCAATCTCACCAGCGCGATAGTTAAATCTAAATGTTTTTGGTGCAACCGCAAAAATGTTCAACTGCATCATTTGAACCAAGTTACAGCTCAAGCACGTGCTAGCAATCCTACTTTTTTTTTTTTTTTTTTTTTTAGACTTCCTTTAGCATGTTGTGTGGAAAAACTCAGACAGACTCTGTGAGGAATACGGCAGAAAATGTGACAGTTTGTGACAGTTTTTGGAATCACATCTGCAGGTTAAGCAGCCAGACCAAACGCCATGTGATAAGACGTCTAAAATCAGCTGCTGCCTCTACGCCCGTCGTGCCAGAATCACTTAATCATCATGGCCGTCGTCGCTTCTCCTCACGGGTAGCGGCGGTAGTCTGGTTGGAGTTCCGCGCGGTGAGTAAGCGAGGACAGCTGTACGTGGGACCGGGCTGGGGCATGAGTTTCCGTTTCTGTCAGTTTTGCACACTCAGGCGTGACTGACTGCAGCAGCTTCTCTGCGCAGATAAACAATGTTTGGCCCGCGGGCCGAAGCCGTCTGTCTGGAACATTAAAGTGTCTTTGCTCTCTAACCGTAAGGAGATGAGGTTCGCTCTCGTCCAAATCGGTGACGTCGAGCAGACCGCGGTGCTTTCTGGCTCTCGTTCTCGCTCACAGCTGGACGTTTGCAGGAGGAATGTAACGGTGCAGCTGTTTACTCTGCGCACGTTTTTTTGCTCTGGGATATTTTTCCTAACTCCACGAAGGTTGGAGAGGAAATAAAAACCTCGAAGGACAGATGATGTGTGTAGATATTGCTCTGTTATTTCAAACCGATGTTTGCTGTGATTGGTTACTCGCTGGCTCGCCTTTCAAAGTCTTACTGAGACAGCCTGGGTGCCTCCTGGGGGCATGGAGGCAATTCTCTTCGGTGGAGATTTACAGCCACATCATTCTAGGCTCGCGCTCTGAAAATTCAAACTGTGGCCTCTTTATTTAGATCTGGAGGTAAAATAAAGAAAATACAATACTTCTCTGGGGTTTTTGTTACCCTTACTCCATGCAAAGAGAGCTGTTAACTCCCACAGTAAACAGTCCTTTGTTTCTGCCTCCCACTCCACATTTACTGCTAAAGCTTTTGCACCTTTGCTGAACACCATGACTGTGAAACATCTCCTAATTACAGCTCTACAACACACTCGCTAGTTTGACACGTCATACATGAATGTAGAATGCCTACATGCTACAATGCAATCAGTTTTGGACCAGTCAAAACAGACGGGTTGTTCTGAGAGCAGTAGATTTTAAAAGACAAGAAAGAAGAGGCCCAGTTCAAACCCGTCGTCACTTGACTAGGTGTGTAACAGCACACAAACATCAAAACTCGGTTTGTACGTTTCCTTTAAAGTTGTGGATCGTTCATTTTCGATTTGCTTCAGTGAAGACAAACAAATATTGTAGAGGGGTGAAAAACAAGTCAATAGTAAATTAAAACAATAAGTATGAAAATAGGCACCCCAACAAAATGTTTATTTTTGTATCTTTAATTTCTCATTGTAATGAATTCTTTAGTGTCATTTAAGTTAGCCCTATGCAATTCCACACACAACCGCTAGGGGCGCTGCCGCGTTGGTGGCATAGAGAAGATTGAGCACACAAGAAGAATAAATTGTCCTGTTGAATGTGAAGAAAGCTCAACGTGTGTGCCTTGTCTTTCTCATATGACAGGTCAGTAGAAATATGGTTTTATGCATATATATTAGTTTTCTTGGAAGAGTTGAAAAGGTTCTTAAATCGAATCTCAACTAATGAGTCGCGTAGTTCCTTTTGTGATTGTTATTGTGTACAAAAACGGGACTTGTTATGAAGGCTAATTGGAGCTAAAGCTAGTGGGCCACGTGTGTGAGCTAGCTGAGGAGCTAGCTGAAGGACTGCAGAGTTCATTTGAACTTGTTTTGCACGTTTTGAGAGAGTTCTCACTCAATATACATTATTTTGATTTCTGTTGTATTTTATGTGATTCTTTTCATGGGTTTGTTGCAAAAACCAGATAAACTAGGTATTTAGTATATATGTGAAGCTGAATACCGAGACACAGTATGAAAGGAGCATTGCGCCTTTTTCAGTTTTATAGTAAGAGTTGAGTTTATGTAAGATGTAAAATATTATTGTTCTATTGAAACAATTAACATTGTTAAAAGCTAAGATGCTTAAATGTTAAAATATATTTTATTTGTGTTGATTAAAAATGGTAAGTTATTAAAATAGTTAAAAGCCATTTTATATATTTTATTTTTTATAGTTAAATACAAAAGGTCTCAGAAAAGGAGACAAGGTATTGAATTTAAAGCACTAACTACAAAATTAATATGGTTTGGAGAAGTAAAAGCTATTTGTGAATTAATTTTGTAATTTGATAGAATTCACAATGAATTCACAATGCATGTTAAAAGAATGATTGTTTGGTTTAAAGATATATTACAATCATTCCTGATGTAATGAAGTTAATGGTTCTCTACCTGAAGTATGTGATACATGAAGTATGTTGTATATAAAGTGTGTTTATAGCATACAAGAAGAATAAATCTTCTGGTTAAATGAGAAGGAAGCTCAACGTGTGTCTCATCTTTCTCATACCACAGCACCACACGTTGAGGGAACATCATTCTATACATCACCCTCAGCCATATATATATATATATATATATATATATATATATATATATATATATATATATATATATATATATATATATATATGTAGCAGGAAGCCGGAGCGCCCGGAGAGAAACCTGCAAACAGATTTTTGATATTTATGTATTTTTGACATTTGCTCAAAGTAGTTTTGGCCCTAGTAGCCGAAACTACTTTGAGCAAAAGAGAGGGGAGAAGACATGGGGCAAAGTTTTGGACTGGAGGAACCCGGAAAGAACCCACTGTGGAATCTATGGAGAACATGTGAACCTATGAAGACAGAAGAACCCAGGCAGGGATTCAAACCCACTGAACGGTTCTATTCACAAAAATAAATGTTTTAATCACAGTAACAGAATTTAGAGACCAATTAACTAAACAGTGGTGATTTCAGACTGTGGCAGGAAGCCGGAACGCCCGGAAAGAAACCTGCAAACAGGAAACTTGTCAAATCTTTTTACCCTTTTGTCCCATAAATTTAAGTCAGACACATGTTTGGTCCCAGTCATATTTCTCCAGCCTCAAAGTGGTTACTAATTAGGTCTTCTATAATTTTTTTCTTCTTCTGAATTTAATAATTTAGCTCCTCTCCAAAGGCACCTTTAACATCTTTCAGAGGAGAGGCTGGAGAAACTGAAACATCAGGTGTCCCATCATTTCTTTACTTCTCGTATATGCAGATCAATCCAGTTTGGGACATGTCTTTACTGCAGTTGCTGTCTGCAATGAAGACATGCTCATTGCCAGCCTTCGTGGTTTGTTCTCCTTTTATTAAATAACAGTAGAAATTTGTAAGCTCTGAATCCCCACAAATGACGGAGGACAGGTGGTGCCTCTCCGTTCCACCTTCACATTCTGCAGGCACATCCACGGTCTGATTGAAAACTACTTAGTATTTCCTGGTCAACCTATGCAGAAAAAACACCAGAACGTTATCGGTCAGGCAATATTTTTTCTGCAAGGCTGACCTGCAACCTGAATAGCGACGTTTGCACCCAAAATCCAACCACATGTTAAAAAGGGAAACCAAGTTGTCGGTGGAAGGGCAACCAGGGGGGCGTTGTTCAGGAGCTCAAGGAAAGTAGTTCCACAGTTTGAGCAAGAGTTTTTGGTATATAACACTCTCTCTGTGTCAAAAGAACTGCCAAAAGAATCCAACCAGACCAGCACAGACTCCAGCAAACATTTGATGTTATAGTCCTTTCCCACGTCTGACAGCAGTTTCTTCTCCCTCAGCCCCTTCAGAACTGGGGATAGGTCTTTCTGACAAAAATGTTTGCCAGGCTGATGGACAGCTGAGAGGATGAGACTCCCACAGCATGGGATGGATGATGCCTCCAGAAAAACCCTTTCCTGAGCGAGACACCGCCTGGTGACGCTCAGGTTTAGGACACTCTGGAATGCAGCGTTCACCCAGCTGTTGTGGAGTTCGTTAGAGAAGTTCAGTTCTCCTTCGCTTGTCCTTGTTCTGCAACTGCTGTCCTCCCTAGATCTGGGATATCCGAGCCAATTCTATCTACTGAATTAATGTCAGGGGAGCAGGAAACCTCGAACGATATTGTAATCTTAGCATTTAGAGATGTTCTTTGGGACAAAATTAACTCCATTTCCGTCTGAAATACGTTCCCCATCCAGGGACCTGGGGTCTGAAAGACACTAGTAAAAGTGTTCTTCAGAGAAATCTTGTCTGTAAAGGAAAGAGATGGAACCAACGAAACCAAAGCTTGTGCAGTCACTTCAGTCACAGCTTTGGCTGCGAGGTCAGCCACAGACAAATCTTCCCCAGTCGGGTTAGATTTTTCTGTGACTGTTCTCTCAAACTCACGGTGTACCCTAGTCTTTGAACAAACTTCCCCAGCCGGGTCAGTTTGTTCAAAGACAATACGATTCTCCCCGTTACTGTCTCGTACACTCTCAGTCGGTTGTTGAGAGCCTACCTCCCCAGCCGGGTCAGTTTGTCCAGAGACAGTACAGTCTGTACGAGACAGTCGTCTGTACGATGTACGAGACAGTCGTCTGTACTGCCTCGTACAGACGACGAGATAGAGTCTGAGGTCCCACAGACATCCGTCGTCTTTTCAGAACAAACCTCCCCAGCCTGGTCAGTTTGTTCTTTGGTATTGGATGGAAGACCTGTCCAAAACAAGTTGTCCTCGTCATCCTGATGGTTACCTTCGTTAGAATCTTGGAAAGTAACGATCATATACTTTCTTCAACTCCGTGGTTACAGTATAACCAATGCCCCAACCAAGTGGGATAAACAAGGGAATGGGCGCCTTCAAAAAACTAAACATTATCGCTCTACCCAAATCTGAATCTCCAAGAACTGTCTGGATGCTGACCGATGCTTTGAGATTCAAGCTCACTGGACTTCTGGCGCGCAATGTCTTGCTTCTGATCATTGCTATGGAAATGGTCAGATCAGTTCTGCATGACTCAAGCTGACATAAATACTTAAATAAAAGTATTTTTTATTTATTTTTTTTATTTTAAAGTGCATTGCCCCCCTCTGACAGGTTTTGCTATCTGGTGAAGAAGAGTACCCATACATGATACTGCCACCACGTTTCAGCTTGGGAATCATGTTACTTTTACAAAGAATAACTCTGTAGGTGTCAGAGTAAAAATGAAATTCCTTTCACTTCACATTTATAACCATATTGAAGTTTGAATTTACAAAACTGTCAAACAAGGTCATTTTTACCACTGAATATATATATAAAAAATAAAAATAATCATGAAACAGTAGGGATATTTTAACCCTACAACACCAATACTTCACAACACGACACAACAACCAGCGATGGCAAGAAATGCTCCACAGAGCACCACACCTTGGGCAAATCCAAACAAAGCCTCTGTGGCGATACACAGGTGGAGTTCCTGCAGTGCGTAATGCAACTCAACCTGTCTGCCAAGAACAAGAACAGACGCAGACAAGGCGGGAAGTGAACAAGAAGAGGAAGAGTACGAGCGTGAGAGCACGGAAGTGAACTAACCTCAGTTTGTCACCTGTAAACGGCAGATGTACCATGTGGATGTGGTGCACTCGGCGGGCAGGAGGAAAACAAACATCTCTCGGCACAGAAAGCTGAGAACGGGGAGGCGAAAGGTTTCAACACGACCGCGCAGCGCTCTTGAGAGGCAGAGGAATGCCGAGCGAGGCATGTGATTGTGTAAGCACACACCTCTTGACATTCTTCCCGCTGGCTGAGGCAAATCCTGTGAAATTTAATGGAGAGCATTCTAACGGCCTTCCCCGCTCCACTCAGGTAGCTGTGGGCAAACTATGATGTTCTCCACCCCCTCCCAACTATGGGGAAGTAAGTTATGGCAAATGTTGAACGCTTTCAATCATTAAGCCCCCCGACGTGCCACTAAGACGAACAAGAGATCTCTATCTGGAATTAAGAAACGGAAAGTGCAGCAAGTTTTCAGCTTGGCTCTAAATCTGTGTAGCTCAACCAAAAATAGTCACTCATGTGTGAGTGCGTTATTTAAAGCACATGGAAAGCAACCGCAATAAGCAAATAGAAAACAGCTATTGCCACCGCTGTTGTTTACCGTATTAAAATTTCAAACGTGATTTTCAGGCTTCGCTGCAAGAGACTCGGCTGATTTGTCCGCTATCAGTGTCACCGCAAGACTGAATTTTATGTGAATCAAAAGAGCCGGTGTAGGTTCTACTGGTGAGTGTTTGTCTTTTGTGCATTGTTGCGTAACAGTGTTATTCAAAGGTTAGTTTCTCACAGGCTTTACGTTGAACGGACAAGCCTCCTGATTGACAGCAAGCCAGTTTGTCCACCGCTTGGCGCAAACCTGCACCATACGCAACAACAATAACAACAAATAACGGGTTAGCGACTTTCTAGAAAAACACAAAAACTTAAGTAACAATCTACAAATCGAACAGATTGGATCGGAGTCTGACAATTTTTCCCTTCATCGGCTCAGACTGGAGAGCAGCTGATAAAAACACTGAAAAATCAGAATTTTTTTTTTTGTAATTCATTATAATCTTTAAAATGATCAACTACTTTAAATTCCCATCTATAAACACAACAATCAACAGAAACTTATAATTTTAGATAGATAGATCATCAGTTTATAATCTCATGCTTGATAAATACCTCTCAAGTATCCATTCATAATACTTATACAATACTGAATACATACAATTATGTTAATATTCCTTGAATCAACTAATATCCCACTGATTCAAGCTGTACATTTCTGTGCATACTCAAATGTACACACAGAAATGCGTTGTAATTCTTGAAGAAATATATGAATTTCAATGCTTTAAGGGCTTTAATGCATGGCAGATTTAAGAAAACAGTATTTAAGAATAAAAGCTAAAGCACTCTTATTAGTGAGGCACAAAGAAACTGGCAGCAGACTGGAATCAGACATTTTTTGCTTGAGCGCCTCCAATCTGGCAGTCAGCAGGTCAAACTGTGAAAACATGTTCTTTTTCTCGTCTTTCCAGCACATGTGAAATCAGACCATTTGTTGTCTAAACCCACCAAACATCTCCTTCGATGCATGTGTTTTGAGTTTATTAAAATCAATCAGACATAGGTTAAAGGCATCCATTAGAAACACGTTACATTTCTATGTATGAAATGTGGATTATGTTGGAATTAGAATGGTAAGTCCGCTAAGAAATACAGAAATTGGTATCAGCTGGGATCAGCCTGATCAGAACATCGCTAGTTCAAATGAAAAATCAATGAGTATTGCATATCATTCTGATTATAAATAGTAACACACTCAGAATAACCCATTACACACTGCTTTTGAGAATAAAACTGACACTGTGTGCATATTGTTTCGGGATAGCAAGTAGCACATGACCAAAATGTGGGCACCATTGGTTAGAAGCAAAACCAAAAACAACCACCTGAAACACCAGCACCAGAGTCCGTTTTAAATCTTTCAAATTTAGACGTACTGAAACTTCACAATATTATTTCATGTCTCATGCTGCAGGATTAATACCCTGCATGACTCGACTCATAATAATAAAAACATCGGCACAAATAATGCTAAAATAAACCGCATTATATTTAATACTGCTTGTATTGCTACAGCTGATTGTTGGCCCACTTATTCCAGCTTTGCACACATTTCCGGTAGCAGCGAGTCAGAATTCTATAACAAAACAAGAAAAATCCCCGAATGTAGTCGTACTTCGACTGTTTAAGGTAAGCCGAATTGAAGAAATATATCATATGTCCTCAACAGTTTCTTAGTCTTTCTAAATACATTGACGTTCAACGGCAGAGCTTAAACAATCGCTAAATTGTGCGATTTGTTAAGGAGGTTCGGAGCGGAAGTTAAAGCTGGGAGGACGACAGTGGCACATGACAGATCAAGCGTAGTGACAGTTCTGTGAGATGCTTAAAGACACTTTACACTGAGCTTGTTACGATTTGAAAAATACATACATTAGCACATAAAAAGAAAATAAAAAAAAATCCCATTTCGCCTCAGGTTTTTAAACGTCTTTTACGCTATACGTAAACAAGTCGACGTGAATAACATGTTTACTATGGTTACACCACGTAACCTCCGGTCGTAAAGATGTAAATGTACAACCAAACTGCACTAACATCACCGTGGCTTGCTTGCATGTGTTTGTCTACAACAACTGCTTTCTCACAACAGTGAACGTTATCAGTTTGTGTGCAACATACCCTTCTCCGGTTAGTCTGTGTCAAATACATCCACAGTTGAGTCTTGCACTGGATGTAGACCAAACTGTAAGTCTTCTTTCAGCAGAGGTTCACAGTGGAGTTATTATTATTGTTTATAGATTTTTTTTTTTTTCCCCCCGTTTTACAGCATCGTTCAGAAGAGCGCCTTCCTCCCCCTCCTTTCTGATTTAAAAGCGGTTACAGCTCTCACCCCCCCCAAAAAGTGTCTCCGTTAGTTAAAAAAACAGAAAGAAAAACAGCGTATCCGTGCTTCCTGATTGAGGTGAAGCGGTGATGATGATGTTTTGCAAGGGGTGGGGCGGAATGCAGCGTCGAGAAATGAAGCCTTCAGAAGCGCGTTGGTGCACGTCTGTGCATGACTATTATGACTACAGTCAGGGTTGTGTGTGCTGCTTGATGTACACTTTCTTTTTTTGCAACGTATTTTCTGTGTAACGTGTAGCAATGTTTTAACAGGATCTTACATACAAGCAGCGCAATCAGCAGCGCAGCTTGTACAGTCACTCTATATACCAAGAAGTGTCAGAAGTTGCGCAATACTTCCAACTCACGAAGACGTTGCCCGTAGGGGCCGTCAGGCTAGATGGGGGCAGAGTGTTCTCAAACATGCGGACATGCATTCTCTTGTATCATGCTACATACTGGCTCACAGTTAATGATTGAAATAGATTAGACTGTTAGGCTCTGTATGAGGGCAGCAGTCGTTTTACATGTGATTCGCTTCACTTTCATTATAAATTCGTAGAAAGAACAGCGGATTTTATCATGAGGAAACATGCATTTATTGGTGTATTATGTAATAGTCTAGCAATGTCCTACAACAGGGAGAGCGTGGTCTTCTCTTTTATCGTATGTCCCCCCTTTCCTCCCCCAATAAAATCTGATAAGTGTGGCATGCATTTGTATTCAGCCCCATTGGTAAAAGGGGCAGTATTATGTAAAATTGACTTTTTTGAGCTCTAACATCATGTTATTCCTTCCTTAAAAACATACCTGGATTGTTGCCTTGATTTTTTTCATGCATGGTTGAGAAATCCTTTATTCTCCATGGCAACCATTCTCCTGTGTGGACCTAGCTCCGCCTTCGAGGCGCAGCTCCTCCTCTTAATTGCAGTTTCCAATTTTCTGAGCTTCCGCTTCAGAGCAGCCCTCCCCAGCAATCCCCCCCCCCACTCAGCTCCTTCAGACTAGCCAGCAGCAATTAGCAAACACCTGGTGGATCTCCTCACTTATATGAGCTACTTCCTAGTGCAACTCTGGTAAAAACGTTGCTAAAGGGTTAACAGTGGAGCGATGTTGTGATGACCATCTGAAGGCAGAGTTTCAGAAAGAGCAGAAGTTTTTAAAGAGACAGAGTCCCAATTTCAAGGCTTTAAATGACGAAGTAAAATATTTTTAGCCACATTTAAAACAACTGAAACATAGTTACTTTATTGTGGAAAATATGTAATACTGTACTACTACCTTTTGGAAGATATGTCTACCAGCTTTGCACATCAAGAAGCAAAAATCTTTTCGCCAATCCTTTTTTGTAAAACAGGTCAAGCTCAACCAGAGCGTCTGTGGACAGAAGTATCAAACCATGCCTCAAATTACCAATTGGATTTGGGTCTGGACTTTAAATGGGTCATGCTTAGGGAGATGATCAGTGTTAGTTTTACCCGAAAAAGAGGAGCTATCTACCCATTTTCACCATGTCTTTGACCCAGTTTGTGGAACAGTAAATAGGAATAAGTAGGAACCCCCATGTTTAAAGGCTACTGGTGAAGAGCACACATAAAACCTGAATCGTTTTTAGGTTCTCCCACTTAAGTCTTACTGAGTTTTACTGAGTAATTCTCTCCTTGTTCAGCCTCGGAAGATGGACAAGTGGCAGACGTCCGCAGCTCAGGTGGCAGAATCTGTTGACGAGACACATATTTCCCCCCCCACTGCACAAACACGGCTTATTGTAAGTGTAGCAAAAAAAAAACAAAAAAAAACCAAAAGGTACTCCTGTGAGAAAAATGCAAGACTGCGTGTACAGTTTTTTTTTGTTGATTTTTTTACAAATAGTGCAGGGATCACATTGGAGGCGTTTTTATAAGGAACTCTGGTCAGTTGAGATCAAAACTCATTTTTATAACCTTCAAAACAATCTCTGTGGCAGAGAACCTACGCTGCACCATCATCACCCTGAACACACCATCCCACGGTGCTGGCAGCCTCGCGCCTCGGACACGTTTCTCTTCAGCACGGACGAAAGACACTGGTCAGAAGTAAGAGAGGAATGGATGGAGGTGAAAACAGGACAATCCTGGAAGAACGTTTATGAGTGGCGGTGAAACATGAGACTGAGCGGAGACTCGCCTTCCGCAAACGTTGAGCAAACAGGTGTGTTTTCTCTGTATCTTTTGTTTTGTTTTCTTCATTTTACACACAGGGAGTTTAGAGAAGTAGGTTTTAACGCAGGTTTTAAATGTTCGCATCACTTAGTCAAAATTGCCTTGCCGTTGTTTTTTGGGGGGGTTTTTAACAGCAGAATAGCAAAACTATGACATAAACCCAAGTCCTTCCAGAGATAACTAGCATGGCTAACGAGCAAGAAACTGGATGTTAATTAATATGAAATTAAGCCTTCAAGCCTTTTTTTTTTTGACAATGCAGTCAGGATTTATTTTAAAAGTGTTTTTTTTTGTTATACAGTTTTCAAAGTATTTATGTTGCAATTGGAACATCATTGTTGAAATAAAGCCTCAAAAAGGCATATTCAGGTCAGACAAGATACGTGTAACTTTTTTTTGACCTACATGCAGAATGCTACTCGCAATGGAAAACTAACATGTTAACTGTGGGAGCAGCACAAAGCGATGGGGATGATTTTCTTCAACCAGAACTTTGGAGCGGATTAAAAACCTATAAACATGGGGGGGCCAGAGCTCAAGCACAATAATTTATTCATAAGTTAACATGGTCCAGTCAAAGTCAGGCAAAGATTTTTATTTTCTTAATTTTTCAAACAGTTTTGTTTTGGTTTTTTTCCAGCAAAATTGTCTATTTTTAATTTTTTTTATTTATTTATTTTTTGAGTCTGTGTGCTCAATCGATTACTAAAGTAGTTGACAATTATTTCATGACTAATCTGATTATTCTTCGGTGCTTATCAGTAAGTAGCCAATAATGACGGAGCGACAACGTGACTCAGTCCAGTAGGACTTCTGCCTCCCATTACCTGTTTCAATAGAACCAAACAGCTGAGATCGTTAATATATCCTTCTGGATGAACCTTCACTTCTAAAAATATTGTGGCGCCAGCCGTTTCCACAGAAACCTTTAGTAAGAGACAGCTGTGGATAATTTGTGTTAATGACAGATTATTAACAATTAGATGCTTCACTTTCTGGTTCACGGTGGCTCAGTGAGCTGTTATTGATGTTATGAGGGAGATCTCGACTTTTCACCCGTCAAAATGTACGTAGGGGAAAAAAAAAATACCTACAACATTTTTGCTTAAGCTAAATTACGCTGTTAAATTACTTTGATGATTAATTAATGAGGGCGACTCACAACTGAAGAAAATCCACATTTTCACCAATGAGAAAATTAAGAACCTATTTTAAAAACAGAAATGCTGCTGTGGCCTATGACTGGAACAAAAAAAAAAAGAAGAAAATATTAGATTTAAAACCATGAGAGTGGAAAGATGCATTTTAGTTAAATTTGTCAGTTTATGCAACAGTCTTGACAGTGATATAAAACTAAGTCTCTTTCTGCATTTGGAAAAATTTGAGTCATTACGTTATTGTATTGAAACGACAAGGCACTGAATGAGCCGATGCTTTGTTGTTGTGTATTTTTTACATTTATATATCTTTGTATGTGTTTTCTGCGTAATTGAAGCCTGTAACATCCGTCTAAGTTGAATAGCAAATGTTCTCTTCATGTGAACGGGAGCAGATACGAGTTTGTACGTCTTTCTGCTCCTTTTCATTCACCATTTCTCTCAGTTGTTACATGAACTCTTCAGGTTTATTATTGAGTGAATGAAATATAAAACATGAAATGAAAAACCGTACGCTACAAAAGCTCAATGCTAAAGAGCTGAGTGTTTACAGCGTGCCGTGTCCGATCACGGTAACGGGAATTTGAGTGGAAGAAAAAACAGAGATGGCATGAAAACTAACAAACTAACAAACAAAAACTAGAAACTTTACCACCACAGCAGAGCCACATAAAAAGCAACTCTTCAAACCCGGTCCAGGTTTTAACTGCATTTACTGGACGTTACATTTTACTGTATTTATCTACATTTAAATCCATTTTTGGCTTCAGGTTATTTTCAAATTTGAAGAGAAACTGAATGTAGGCTATAATTACTAAACTAACCAGAAATACATGCTTGAACATGTCACTCTTTATGTATATTATTGTAATTTATTGGATTTACTTTACGAAATAAATTGATTTGTTGACAGTATTCTAATTTATTGAGGTGGAACTGTAAGTGATATGATTTCTCCATCTGGGCATATTTCAGATATTCGTCTTTTAACCTCTCAAGATGAGGCGGCCTCATCCTCCACCTCCCTGTGTGTGTGTGTGCGTGTGTGTGATGACACACTCTGTTCATCAGAGGTGACAGATTGGCCATCGTTGCTCTTTCAGCTGCGGCTTTGGCTGGGCGGACGGGACATCCCGGGGCAGCGATGGTAATCTGAAGCTGTCCTAGGTCACCGTCTATCTTGTGAATCTTCTGTTTGAAAACTTGCCCTTGAACTTCGCCGGCGAGAGCCGCGCCGTCTTCGAGGCCAAGGCAAACAACCTTGGGCTCAGCAGATAAGCAACTATTGAAAGAATTCAGAAATAAAACTGTTTTCTTTGCACTTTTTCCCACTTCTTTCAAATTGTTAGACTAAGACCTGGAAGGTGTGTTTCAGAAAACATTTTTACTTGTAATGCTAAATTCTATGAAAAAAGGGGAATAAATCTCAGTAGCATTATAGTTTGAACTAGTCTTTTGTTGTTGAAATAGACATTAAGCACAACAAGTTCAGAGTTTATAACCATTATTAATGATTGTCAAGCTCAAATGCAGTTTTCCTAATAGATACGGTTTAATGTAACATTTTATTTCATTTTGAATGATTTATATTGGTTACTGGTTGCTTCAAACAAGATTTGGAAATCATCAAATAGCTCATTTATTTCAGTAATTCAATAATAATCATGACACATCTTAGTTAGAAGCGCCTTAGGGAGCGGAGCGCTCAGTGACACTGACCAAATCAATAACAGCAAAATCAAGAGGCAATCAATAATTTAATTCAAACAGGAAACCTCTAAGATACATTACAAACAAAATCATGTTTCTTTTAACTTTTAAATCAAATATTCCAGGTTTGTAAATAACTTAATCAGTCATACTTTTTTTTTGTCAAGTGCCAATATTTGACGTAAGCCTGGTGTTTCTAGTCCTTTAAATTTTGCCTAATGAGTAAATCAATAAACGGAGATAATGCTTAATTTTAATTTATTTATTTCAAACAGACAACAAGTAAAAACAAGCAAAAATCAAAATGAAAACAAACAATCATGGCCGTTGATGTGCAATTTTACGTTACTTGTTGGAAAAGGAGCAGACAGAAGATACGAGATCTTATGATTTCCTGCAATAAGAGGAGATCATATTTTTGAGAAGACAACATGCATCAATTTCTGATTCCTTTCAAAGGAAACTGGAATATCATGGATTTGTTTTGATGCAGCAGATTATCCAGATCCAGAGACAGTTATATTCAAGATGGTAAAAATAATAATAAGAAGAAACAGCAGCTATTTGTCATTTAGTTCCAAATTCAGAAATGTTAAACTCATCTTTACACTCTTTACAGTCACTGCATCTTATTGGAAGCTGAATTTTCAAATCCTCCACATGTAGAGTGTTTTCTTTGCACTTCATCCCTCGGCCTAAACCAAAATGTAGCAAATAAAACAGAAATAACAAACTTTCAGGGTTAAATGAAGACCGACCGCATTGACTCCAGGTAGTGATGTGTTCCAAGCTTTTATTTTAGCTAATTGGGATGAAAAAACCTTCAATAACAGGCACCTTGAATAGGTCTTCAAATCACAGCATCACATTACACCAGTAACACAACTTTTGTCAGCTTAAAAACGCCTTTTAAAAATGACATTGAAGCAGCTTTTAACAATTTGTTTTTTATCAAGCCCGTGTTTGTGTATTTTTATCAGTCCGGTGTTTCAGTCTGACCTCCAAGATAAATGAAATGCATTTTTGTCGGCTGTGGATAGAAAAAAAAAAAATCCTCATAACTAACCGAAACAAAAGGGTTGAAAACATCATTCTGTGTAATTAATCCATGCAGTGCGTTTCACTCTGTGAATTACTCTAATAAGATAAAGTCCACATTAACATTCTGATTTACTGAAATGCACTTGAACTGATCACAACAACGTGTCTGGATAAGTAGTTCTGTGTCAGGTAAAGTTTCCTTAAGTCCTGCTCACTCCAGGATGATTTGAATTACAATTCTTGTTTCATTTTCTCTGTTGATTAATGAACTGAGTGCTCCGGGAGCAGACGGCGCTCTCAGAGGGAAAGCAGTTAATACACAGACACTTTAATTAAAAGGTTACTTTTCCCGTCTTCTTCCTCGGCCCCTGAAAGTCGTCTTCAGGTGGAACGCGTTGCGTAGTCTCTCTTTCCGTTTGTGTTTGTGCTTAATAAATCCCAATAAAACAACACTGCTGCTCTGTAGACTCCGACGCGTCTGGTTTCCATCAACTTTCAGAAGTCACAGTTGACATCTTGAATTAAGACGCTTGTTTTTGCGTGAGATGGGTCCAGTGGATCGTATCAGCGTTTTAAAGTGATTCGCCTAACGGTGTCTGTGATGATGTTGGCACTCAGCATTTCTTCGTTACCCACTTCACAACACACAGTTCTACTTTTGTACGCACCTCGTCTCTGTGTTCACTCTTTTCTGTCTTCCTGTCGTCATCTTTTTGGGTCTCTGTTAATTATTAGGAATCGTTAGCTGTTATAAAAGACATTTTTAACTTCATTTTACAGAATTGCTGCATACGAATTCTAAGTTTGAACGCAAATTCTGTAAAAAAAGAGCACAAAACAAAGATATGTTGCTATCTGTGCAGGTTCAGGGTGTTCACTTTGGTAAAGTAAAACTAACAGCCTTTATTTAAGAGCAGAAAAAAAACAAACTGTTTTTAAAAGCAAAATATTCCACTGTTGACAAAAATGACTAAGTATTTGCAAAAGTGAACAAATTAATCCTGTTGTAAATTCGTTTTTTTTCACTTAAAAATTCTTTGAACTGTAAATGTTTTGCCTGTAATTGTTTTCAACTCACTTCCAACGTTTCCAGCGCCGTGACTGAACCATGAATATACCTCATGAATATTTCCTTTCAACCACGTAAAGGTTCACGTTCATCATTGCCATGATTTGTAACGACTTATCACGTGATGAAGCTTATTCACATGTGATTTTAATTAATTTCTTATTTAATGGAAACATCCAATTTGCAAATTTGTGTTTTTTTTCCCCCGAAGTTATTGGTGGAATAATGTCAAAGAATAGCGCACATATGTAGTGCAAACACAGATAGCATTTCTAGAAATGTAACTTCTCTTTACTGGGTTCTTGTTAAATCCACAATAGACTTTAAAATACTTTTTATTACTTTTAAACCACTTGATGATAAAGTGTGTGTGCAGGTGTGTAGTTCCTAGAGCCTCGTAGATCACAGATCTTTCAGTTATAACATTTATTTTGTGTCAGAATTAGTTTCAAGGCTTTTCTTCTTAATTTGACTTACGCTGAGCCATCTCAATCGCTATGCGGCTGCTGAGCCACGTTTTCTCGCTCGGATACTTTCCCCCCTTTCGTCTCTCAATTTATGCATCACCTGCAGTTACTGCTGCCATCAAATATTAGCCAGATTTTGCAGGAGGTTTTCTGCGAAGGAGTTATAAAGGATTTCAGTGGCAATAAAGTATGCTGAGATTAGTGGTTGTGTAACATGAAATACGAAAGAAGTAAAAGTTTCTATAGCACGGACACGTTTGCAGTGGACTGTGAAATCGTTCTAGAGTCTGAGTGGGTAACGGAGTTTGGTGGAATTTCTCATTCGGTGCCAACATGGCCGCAACAAGGAGATGGAGCCCTTCCTGACCCGACGCCACAGTGCGATCCTCACATCTCCGGCCCACTTTGTGAACGGATCCAGTAACAGTTTACGTTCTGAACCTGCTATATTAATGTCTACCATCAAAAACCACCATGCTTTAAAGAACGTTTAGGGGTGTCCTGCTCTCTTTGCCCAGCTGTATCAACTCAGGATGTTTTCCTTCCTCAAAGCTCTCGTATGGAAAGCAAAACTTGTTTCTACACTGAATCTGGGTGTTTCATTGAAATGCCTCTGACTTCCACAACTTGGAGGTCGAACGTCTTCTACCTTTACGTATTCTGCGCTGTCTCTGCCTTATCTTTTCGTCCTTAGGCATGATTAGCTTTTTTTTTTAGTCACCTCATGTACGTCCAGCCCTCTCTATCCAAATCCCAGTTCATGTTCATCCCCCCATCCTCCTCTGCCTGCTTTTTCACTCCAACCTGTTTCCTCTCTCTCCAACCTGACCAGTTTTATACACACAAACCGGCATGAATACATCACAATATCCACCCAGCACCGCAGTAGGATGAAAAGAAGAGCCAAAAAAGAAAAAAAAGAAAAATGCCCCCAAAGCTTCACAAACACCAATTTCCTATCTTCACACTTGAAGCTATGTTGTTAGAAATGGCTCCCAGAGGCACACTCTCTCATCTGTCCTTTCTTATGCTCATGCAGAACCCCCATAATGTCTTCCAGATCAGTAATATCATCAGACGGATCACCTTGAAGTGTGGTACAGGCTTTTCAGGGGCTTAAAGCTCCGCCTGATTATGCAGACTGCTTGCAAAAAAACAAAACAAAACAAAACAAAAAAAGAGTTAGATTTCTGGTGAGAATGTTGGTCCCTGCACAATACTCCTTTTGTTATGCAAATCGCCATCTACATTTTATGCAAAAATATCACAAAAGATTCTATTAACCTCACCCCACGCAGCCCGTATCATTTAGATGTCATTTTTTCCTGGTTTAAGACTAAAGTGCTCGTAATCATCGGCCACCGCACTTTATGCTTTTGTAAACCAGGTGGAGGCCCAACTGCTTGAGAACGAGACAAGAACCTAAAATTAGATCCTCATGCGGCTCGAAATTAGTCTTGTTTTCGATGTGACGATGCTGGAAAAGTTAAGGAAGAGACAAAGAGGGGAAATCTGATTAAAGCTTGAGAAAGATTTGGATCTGAAGTTCCCCTTTTATTTACGGCATGCCTTTTTTTTTTTTACTCAGATTGATAAACCCAATATTTCCTGCCTCTTGAGAGCAATGTAACTATTTGATATGTTTTTAAAAAGTACTTCTAAAATAAAACCTCTATGGCAACTAAAATACCATCAATTTCACCCTGCAGAGATAAAAAGCAAAATCACATTTTCTCTCAGTTATACATCTCTGCATACCTGTGCTCCTTAAAGTAATTTTTAAATTATGTATGTTTTATAATTTTGTATTTTAGTTGTTTTTTTTAATGTAACAAATAATTGTTTTAATTGTATTTTCTCAAATATCAATCAGCACTTGGCTAAGCAGACAAAGTTGCCTAACAAAACATCTTCATTTAGTAGCGTCTCTCCACCGCCCTGCACACTGGATTTCCATGGTAACCAGCTGCAGAACCAGCTGATGCCAAAAAGCAATCCCATCCAGTTGGATACTTAAAAAACAAATGCATTTCATCCGTTTCTTTTTTTTCTGTGTGTGTGTTTAAGATCATCCAGCACATGTTTATCCCACGAGATTACTTTAAAATGCAGTGTTCAAAATACGAATGTACTTTTTTTAAGGATCTAAAACCATCTGAACTAACCCGATCTGTCAAACGGTCGATACAATTCCAGCTGAATTACTCAGAATTATCTCATCCGGCCAGTTCAAGCAGCGCTCATGCCAAGTTGGACGAGCTTGTGGCAGTGCTGCTGACACAGCATCTCAATAACGAGATTTAACAAAGACGTTATCGGATTGTGCGAGGCGATGCACGTAAATCTCATGGCAGCGGTGCGTTTATGTGGAAATTCTTAATTGTGATTCATGTAGTGGAAATCTTTTTCTGACACGCGAAAGGACACTGGCAGCTTTGGCTCAGCTGGACATCCTGGCAGACGAAATACTTTTTAACTAATGCAACAGCCTGACAGAAATAAACATTAATATGACGTGGGTCAATATCAATAAACTGGATGAGTGTAATTACAGTCCCATTAAATTAGCATGTATAGTAATGATAACGTGTTGCTGCAGTCAGAAGAGAAGTAAGTTAGACACTTACAACATGCCAAAACAAACAAATAAATATTACATGCCAGCACATTAAAAGAAGGTTTTTGCTTTCATTTTAATGGAACTTTCACCATTTGAAAAGGCATATTAATTCATTCTCATGTTTTCGTACTGTCAGGGGATTGGATCAAAAACACAGAAACCACAATGGAAGGCTTAATAAAAGATTGATGACAGGGAAGCATCATAGAGAAACACACAATGCTACAGCAGGGGGAGCAGCAGGGCATGTGGAGTGGGTGCAATGAAGGGGATGAGGAACAGCTGGAGGGGAAGCCCAGGCGGAGGAGAGATGAGTTAGAATACAGAGAGAGGGGCTGAGGAAAGCAGGATGGAAAAACTGCAAAGGAGAGAGACGTAAATCTAAGGAAACGAGTCGAAAGCACAAACGACGGGAATGCATTCACTAAGCCGAGTAATAAACTGAAACGAACAGATATAAACCAAGAAATGATTTAAAAAAGAGGAACAGAAACGTCAATGAAAAGCAAAGCTCTAACACCAAAATCTAAGGGAATACATAACAACAACAATAATAATAAACTTAGAACTGAACCTAAGGAAGAACAAATACTGTAAATAATTAAACGGTCGACACCGGAAGCAGAGATGCAGCACCCATTGGTCATGACACAGGAAGTCTTTCTATGACTGTAACTCCAACCACAGGAAGAAACAAACAGCTCATTAAAATAATTCAATTTAAACAGTGATGTTAGGAGAACTGTAGAAAGTCGTGCATTATACTGATAAGTGTCTCTCTTTCTCTGTGAGTAACAATGTGTTACTATAATGCATGTTGTGAAGATTTTCCTTGTAATTGCAGGAAAAAGTGAAGCTCATTTGAGAAACTTTATAATTTAAGATATAGTTAGTTACTGCACTATTACTTGAATAGATGATTTGAATGCAGTTAGAGGAGAGACCTTATAAATGAATCTGATGTTTGTTTGTAAAAATGTTTTTATCCACAGAAAAAGCAAAAACGGACCCCCACCTATTCATACTTTGGGATGATCACAGACAGATTTTTCTGTGGAACTTTATGCAACATTATTTGTGGAATAATTTGCCAATTCACATATCTATTATACATAAGAAAATCCATATGAGGAAGCTGACATCCCCAGGTACAGTGGTACTTGACACACTATTGGCTGGCATTTTCCATACAGCCAATCCTGGAGTGACATTCGCTTTCCTTGGCTCTGATTGGCTGTATCTCCAAAACAGGAGATAACAGTAAAGTTGATTTCCACTGCGTGTACCAATGCATGTATATTCTGAGTTTTAATTATAAGCTTTTCTCTGACCTCCTCAGATATTGTGGATCCATTGTACTTTGAAACTTCTTCACGTTTCGTCACACTGCAACACCAATCAATATGTTGCACAGCCACCTTTTCCCACAACACCTTTGGAGTGTATCACCAGCAAATCAACAAACGGAAAGTTTTGACAGATTTTTTTTTTTTAGCAAAATAGCTCAAGGACCCAATCCAGATTGCATTCAACAGTGATTTTCATTTTTTTCCCCCCTCAGATTGTCAATTGGTCAATTTCAGAACCACTCCGCTGCGGCTCTGCTTGCCTCACTGTCTTGCTGGAAGGTGAACTTCTGCCTCCGTCTCAAATCTGTTGCAGCCTCTAACAGGTTTTCTTGCTCTATTTGTAGCTGCATCTTTCCATCGACTCAGATCAGATCTGCTGTCCCTGGTGGAAAAGAAAGCATCCTCATCCCGTGATGCTAACCCTAGCATGTTTTGAGCAGGGATTGTGTGTTTGAGGTGAAATGTAATGCCACGAGGCTGCTTCTCTGATTAATGTTTTGCACTTTGTCAGTTCAGATTAGAGCTCCTTCCTTTATCAGATAATTGGCTGAGCAGAGCTCCATGAGATATTCGGAGCTTAAAATATTGCTCTGCACCCAGAAACATCTCTAGACTTGTCGCCAGCGTTCTCCCCGACCCGTTTTCGATGTTTCTTGGTCTTCATGATGCTGTTTGTTCACTAATGTTCCCTGATGAACCTCTGAGGCAGACACCTGGATGTGGATTTATAAGTTGATTTAGATATACACAGGAGGACTTACTAATGCGTTTGTTTTAGCAACATCAGAGTAATGTGGGGTAGATACAAATACATGCCATGCAGTAAAACAACTTAGGTTGCCATCTCAACTTTTTTGTCACTTGACAAATGTGTGGATGCCTCTGTTGATGACAAATCAATAAGCTTAAGCAAGGTAGAACAAATAGAAGTTATTTTGCTGCAGACAAATGAAAATCTTTCTTTTTTTAATGGGGCACTTTGGACATTTTGCTAAAAGGAGAAGATTCTTGATTCTATGATTTCTGTTTTTATTCTGGAACTCCTCTCTGGAGAAAAATCTTTTGGGGATTTCTAAATACCAAGTTCAAAAGTTTTTCTTCTGGCTCCCTGTGACTCAGAGAACAGCCTTTAAAATTGCTTTTGTTAGTTTATAAATCGCTGAAAGGTTTAGCACCAAAAAACATTTACAGACCTGCTGTGTTCATATCAGTGTTTCAGACATATCAACACTCAGGCCTCCTCCTGGTTCTGGGTCTGGTTCTGGGGAGGCAGAACCAGACCCAAACATGGAGAAGCAGCATTCATCACAAATCTGGAGCAAACTTCCAGAAAACTGCAAAACAGCCTAAACACTGAGCTCCTTTAAGTGAGGGCTGTTTAGAGCTGCCTTTGATTCATCATAACTGGAACACTGATCAATATATTTGATGTATATTTGCTTGATGATTTTGATGATGGCATTTGACAAAATGTAATGCATATTGCTTTTTTCATAACTGGCTACTGGATGATGTTTTTATGAATCGAGTCACTTTGGACTGCCTTGTTGCTGCAATGTGCCATCCAAATAAACCCGACTAAATCAATTCATTATTATGTGCATGATAACAACTTAATAGCGCAAAATGACGTTTTTTTGAAACTCAGCAGCTGCCCAACTCCAACATTAAGATCTTGTGATTTGGATCTGTGTACGAGCTGCAGACTACAGCCTGATATCGCTCAACGTTTGCTTGTTACCATGGAACCGCTTACCCCGGCTAACTTGTTGAGATTTAGCACATTTGCTTTTACCCATTCCACCTAATGAGTTTAGCAACGTAGCATGCCGAAACACGGTCCCCGGGTTTAAAAGCGGTACACAGGACGACAGGGGCCCGGATGAACTACGCAACATTAAAAAGTACAAGTACTAAACAGGGAACTTTACAGTGATTGCTCGGCAGTATTTCCTGGGAGGAGGCAGAGGGGGGTGGAGGGAGTTCGGTCCACTCTGCCTCAAAGCTCCGCGGTCGTTTCTGTGATGTACATGTTGTTTTTTATGATAGGAATGAGAGTGTGTATGTGTGTGTGTGCGTGTGTGTGTGTGTGTGTGTGTGTGTGTGTGTGTGTGCGTGTGTGTGTGTGTGTGTGTGTGTGTGTGGTTGGGGGCGGGGGGTATGCTGGCAGCGCCTGCCTGCGGTTTGTTTACCACTGGGTTCAGGCTATGGCACAGAAAATGACTCTACAATGTCAGCTTTAGAATAATAGCCCATTAGTTTAGACCCCAGGGCTGATTTCAACAGAGATACCGTAACACGTTGTCATGGAGAAGGCCAGGTCTCAGTTAAAGTAATGGGGGGCTAAGCTTGTATGGGTTATTCAAAGACAATGGTTGCTGTCTACATTGTTGGAGACGTGGACTTTTTATTTTTTATTTTTTGGGTTGTTGTTATTGCTAAAAGTAAGGCAGTGATTCATGTTTCCCTTCTTCCAAACTAGAAATAAAACCTCTGATCCTCCGTTGTTTACTCAGATAGTCCATCGTCCATTCTCACCAGGTACAGATGAGGACAGACGGGGACAATTAGGACGTCTGCATGCTGACCGTCACAGAATCATGTTTTACGTATCGCCGCATGTTTTCATTGATTACTTACCAGAAATAAATCTGGGTCTTTTCCTCACATCTGCATTTCCCTGAAAGGTAATTATCCTAATTGAAACTATTCATGCCTACATAGCAGATGGACTGCCTTGTTTCTTATTAACATATGTACGCACTCGACCACATTAATTTGTCCTCCATTAGCGCGACTCCAAGGTTTGGCCACGTCAGGAAATAAAAAACATATTAAACTAATAAAGAATATATATTTCTGAACTCTTAAGAAAAGCAAATAGAACCATTCAGCAGCAATTTCCTTCTAAACCATTGTTAAGAGAAAAAAAGATGTGCATCCGAACATATTTTTTAGTCTCACACTTGACATACTTATGTGTAAAACACATTAGGACATGGAGTTTGTGTTTTGCAATAATCATTTGAAATCTTTTGGTTTGCCCAACGAACACAATCACATCTTATCTTGTTAGTATTTCCAAATGAAGAGTAAAAGTCTTAAACGACAAAAAAAACAAAACAAAAAAAAACATATCTAGATATATTGTCTCCGTAAACAGATACGCCAAGATGTTTATACTCGAGTGTTCATTAAAATATGAAATCTTTCATATTCCAGCTATGTTTTCTTGTGTATTTTTCCACCTCAGTCATTTCAGAGGATTTAAGGGGGAAATTCTGTTAATGTTGAATTCAACAAAAGCTGAAATAATAATTTAAACTCCCGAAAACACAGAAAGCAACATATCAGTAATAATAACACGTCACGTTTAGATCTTTAAACTCATTCATTGAATTATACAAGCACTTTTAAGCTAGTTAAATTGTCATGATTATAACTTAAATAATTCACCGCTTGGCTGCAACGTTCCCATCTGTCCTAATTCGCAGACGTACGAACGCTGCCTCTGCCAGGAAGAGAAATCTCAGAGAAATCTCACCATTTCAAGGTCAGAATTCCAGCAAACATCGCTTCAACACAGCTCTTCAAGCGTCGAGCTGGTGAACTCAAAGAAAGCCCATGAATAATTTGGATTACCTGACGTTACCGTTTCAGGTTTAATCAGGTAAAAGCTGGAAAAAAAAAAAAAAACTGCGATAACATCTGATATCGACAGCAAAGCCACGAGGCACGAACGCAAAATACAAATCAATTACACATTGGCACAAGCTCTGACTAAAAAAGCTGAATGATTTGACATGGAAAAGTCACAGCTTGGCTGTGCAGCATCTGTGAATAATGAGAAAAAGTAACCAAACACCATATCCGAGGCATTTTCTGGCTCTACTTAGCCATGCGTCACATTTTTGCTCAAAGCCTGAAAGCACAATGCAGAAGAGATGATCCCAGTGGATTCTCAGACTAACTGTTATCAGTCATTTTGCTGTGCAAACTTTGTAGAGCTCAGAATAGCAGGGGATCTAGTGTCCCAGCATCCCCCTGCACCGGGAGAGTCGCCGCACACACGACTGAACCCATGTGAGGTCCACCAAAAAGCTAGCATGGACGAGTTTGGATTGAGAGAGAAGAGTCTAGAGAAAACCCAAAAATACATGAACATAACACACACGCACACCTGCACAGCAAATACTCAAACTTAGGATGTTTTCTTTTTCGCTACAGGAAAACCAACCAATCATCCCACCATGTGGCCTGGGAGATGCATGCTGGGATTTCTATTGTATCACAATTTTAAAACAGACACAACTCTATGTTAAATCAAAGGTAATCAAAATGGGGAAAAATGTTGAACAACAGAGTCTTACAGCTTTTATTTAAAGCAATAACTATACAAACTGGTGCAAAAAAATACCATATTGTGGATTATTACAGTTAGTAGAAAACTTTAAATTACATTTATTTCTTGATATTTTATTCTGATTCAAAGACCAAGGCTAAAAAATAGAATAAATACTAGGTAGTCTTAGTAGTTAATATTAAAACTGGCGCCGCCATCTGGCTGAAAGTTTTATTGTCCCAATTGGAACACAGAGTCAGAGTGATTTAAAGATTTTGGGGCTGCAAGATGACAGAGACGATTATCTGTGGTTTTTCATGAGTGGATACATTTTAAAGGACCATGTTTTATTTGTGTGAACAGGGGAAAAGTCTAATGTTCTGAATTGACTTCATTCTTAAGTTTAGGTATCCTTTGTGTTCACCTCTATTCTGTTTCTTGACAGCTTTCCTGTAGCAATCCCAGGAAATGACCCTGAAGCTCCATCAGTCTCCACACAGCTGTCATGTATGCTGTTAATCACACTCACCACTTATTTTAGCAGATCCTCCCTCAACTTCCTGTCATGTCTACCTCTGTAGCTGAAAGGTGTTTTAAAAAAACCCTCAATATTTAGCTCTCCCTTTCACATTTATATCCTTCAGCTACTACATCCATCAAGTTGGTGCTCTGTTGCTATATCCTCCACCCAGCTGGAAAACCACCTGTCCACACTTCCTCCATTAGGGTATGCCCATAAAGGATTCTTAAATGCTGCATGAATGGCACGATGAAAAATTTAGCAAAAGACATAACTTTTTAAAAACTTGCTATGTTTTCACTTTGGAATCTAGTGGTAAAAATTTAAAGGAGCTTTTGGAGTTAAAGCCAAGATAACGTGATATAGTCTGACATAGACTAACCTCCGTACTGTTGAACTGGGCCATGTTCTCTTTAGGCCATTTGGCAACTGTAATGGTTAAAAGCCAACAGTTTCCAGAAAAGTCTACAAAAAAATATGAAGGAACTCCATAGCTTCACACACTCTCAGCTCTTCAGTGTTATGGAAATATTGTTACCTATTACCAGGTTTCCTCTTGTGTATCTTAACTGCACTCCTCAGGTGTTTCCAGTTTCATACTGTATATTCTGTGCACAACCTTATCAATTCCTCTACCATTTTTCTTTCCCAAACACTCTGTCAGCTAATTAACATTCAAATTCAATTCAAAAACACTTTATTTATCCCAAAGGGAAATTAAATGTTGCTGTAACTCTTTAATTCAGATTCTTCAAAGACTCATTGTAGATGGTGGCTGCTGACGTCTGTATTACAGCGAATCTGAAGAAGCCTCTGACGGAAGAAACTCTGTTTTCCCAAGACGGTCTCATGATCAGGGTTGTCCATAATTTTTTTTGGATGTTTTTTAAACCATTTTACATGTTGGACTTATTAAGATGGTCCATATTGTCCATTGTTCAGACATTGTATGTATTTAGTGTATGTAGGAAATAAAGCAACACTTTCTGTTTTGTTGTTTTTCTTCACCTTTTGATAAATCTTGCCCATTGCCTCTGTCTAACTCTTCCCAGTTTCTCTGTCAGGTCATACATTCTTCCTCGCCAGATGTCCGCCTGCGTTGGTTTGTCTGAATATCGATCCCTCTGCCTGTTCACATGATATTTCGCTTCTTTTTCTTCCTCCTCCAGGTTTATTTATCTACTAACCTCGCTACTTCTGCCATGTGTTGTGCATTTAGGTCTTTTTCTGTGAACTGGCAGTGAAGGTTCCCACTTTCAGTTTAAAGAATTATCTTTGCTTGACAAAAATAAAGAAAGAGAAAACTCACAAGTTCTTTCTTTGCAGACTGTATGTCTTTAGATCGCAAAAAAAAAAAAAGCCAGTGAATCCAGCAGCTACCAGCCCAACACACACCTGCATGACCGAGTCACGTTGGCCTTGACTTCTGATGAAATCATCCACCGCCTGCTACGCTTTGAAAGCATCCGAAGAGTTTTCCTGTCACTCTCAGGTCAAACGTTTACTAAAGCGACTTGTAACAGTCTTGCCATTTCAACCGGCCGGTTTCTGACAAAGACCGACTCAGATCTGAACGTTCTCTTATCCTTGAAGAAAACATCAATCGCATCGTTGAAGACCAGAAAGAATGACGACATCTTTTCACAGCCTGCCTGGTATCCAGTGTGAGCAACGGCAATGTGTAGATTTCTATGGAATTGACCACACAGGAATGTTCTCATTGGGATTTCGTTTCACAATTGCACGACCAACAAAGGTTCACTTGCATTTCCTTGCTAAATCAAGTTGACTTGTGCAATTTTCTCGTTGCTTCCTCTGACGATGCACAAAGCAGGAATTAGCATCAGAGTTAACACGATGTGGAAACAGGAATATCTAACTGAGCTTGCCCTGAATATTGCATTAAAGATGATTAGCAGGGTGCAGAAAAAGGCTTGAGGGCAGCAGTAGATCGTATGGTTCCTGTTATGAACTTTATGGTGTCGGTTTCTTATCTTCAAGACAAAAATATAACAGACTTCCAGTTTGTAAAATGTGTTTTTAATGAATTTTCTATGGCCTCTGTGATGCCACTGATGTTCGTGTTTGCGAGTTGATGGAAAATGCAAATAAAAAGCTGATGGCTTTTATAATGCTGGTGGGGAGTTTAGACATTTTCGATTTAGACTTCATAGCAAAGGTTTCATCAAGGACAGCTTCGAAAGGGACTGAATACGGGGGAGGGTGGAAATCAGGCTCGAATTCTGACAGAGAAATTTAAAAACGGAATTTAGATGCAGGAAGACAAACGCATGACAGGCAGAGTTGCGGCTGGAAGCTTTGCATGATTGACAAAGACAAAGATCTGGGGCTGAACAAGAGAGAAATCCAGAAATATGTGTTCAGAGAAAGCAAGTTGAAAATGACAAACAAATGTGATAAAGAAAAATTAGACTGAGTGGAAAGATTAATATGCGACAGACTGGCGACCTGTGCAGAGTAAACCCCGCCTCTCGCCCGGAACGTTAGCTGGAGATGGGCACCAGCAACCCTCCTGACCCCACTGAGGGACCAGGGTGTAAAGAAAATGGATGGATGGATGGATGGATGGATGGATGGATGGATGGATGGATGGATGGATGGATGGATGAAGTAAATCAGGTGTTAATGTTTGATCCTCACAACTAAATAACACTGAAGAAAACTTTGTCATCCATGTCAATATGAAGTGGAATGTAAGTGTGTCTGTGTCTGACTTGAGATGTAATTAAGAAAAACTGGGTAACACTTTATTTGAAGGGGTGTGGATAAGACTGACATGACACTTAGGAGTCTTTATGAATGTTTATGACTGTTGTCATGACGTGCCGCTTGGTAAATGATGACATTTTTAATGCAAAGTTGACACTTTTATGGACTTTTAAAGCAACTTTGCATTAAAAGTGTCCTTATTTACCGAATGACACATCATGACAAAAGTCATAACCGTTCATGAAGACTCCTTCATTATTATGAGAGTCATGTCAGTCTTATGCACACCACTTCAAATAAAGTGTTACCAAAAACGGGGACATTTAGCCTAATTTTAGCTCTTATTTCTTTCCCATGGATCAGTGAAGACAGGCCACACCCCCCACATCCTGCACCTGCAACTGTGTAATGATTAACCTGTTGATAATGAATGGATGAACTGCTGTAGCTTTGCTTATTATGCCTTTGCGTAATGACTGACGGCATAACCAGAATCTGGAACGGATGGATTTACCATCAGATTTATAAAAATGTGAAATTCTGGCATTCTCAGTATCAAACTTATGAAACTAATTCTTTCACAGTAGATAACACACATCCAGTGTATGTTAGAACAATACTTCCAGTGACAACATACAGTGCTTGCTGTATAGTTACTTGATCTCCAAAAGGCTCAGCAGATGGAAAAGGAAATTAGAGCAAAGCTTGTGTACAAACAGGAAGTATCACTTTGATTTGTTCTTCTAGCAGTAAAGCATGTAGAGAATCCTGAAGTAAGAGTAGTGATACGTCATAGTAGTAGTTGTGTTTTTGACCTAATCAATTATCAAATTAAATTTGACTGAAAATGTTAAATGATCTTCAGTTTTGAATGCGTATTCATATTCTCAGCGTTGTACTATTTATATACAACATGGATCATTTAGGAACAGACTCGAAAAACAGAAGCAACAAATGCAACAGTAGCAGCGACTGTCATTAGAAAAGGCTGTCGAGTGATGTAAAAAGAGGGAAGGAGGTCTAATAACTACATAATTAAAAAAAATAAAATTAAATTAAAAAAATATCAATATTACACCTAAGATGACATTATGCAATAAAAGTGGATTATTTCCATCTGTTTGCATTAGTTGTCATGTTTGACCTTTGAACAAAACAAATAAACTGAGGTTATATACGGCCTGGTATCATCAGACAGAAAAGCTGCTGAGACGCGTGCGCTCTCTGTCCCGCACGCCGCTCGGCCAGTCGTGTTTGTTCGGTTTGCTGGGAGGCAGGCGGAGCAGAGACGGGCCGAGGCAGACCGGCAGGAGCAGAAAGCAATGAATTATTCTGCCCTGACCCGTCCTCACTCCTTCCTCTCACCTCCGCCTGTTGAGCCGCAAACCGCTCCTGTTCTCAACGTGGGCCGAGTCCCACAGGAAGCAGACAGAAATACGGCGTGTCAGAACAGGAGCAGAGAGGCATATTGTTGCTAGATAAGAGAGCATCATCATACCACCTTTGGCATTGGGGGGAATTGAAGTCCACAAAACAAAGGTTTTAAACCTTTCAATGATAAAAAAAAAACAAAAAATGTGTTTCAAATTTTCTTTCCCTGACAAAATATGCTAGAAGTTACCAGGGAAACTAAAAAAAAGCTGTGTCTGACATTCAATTTGTTGTGTAAGTACCCTTTATCGGTAATTGCAGAAGAGATTTTTTGCAGTGTAAACCTTCGATTTGGGACTTTTTGAGGGAAAAAAACGTATTCAAAAAATCTAAAAAACAAAAAAAGGGTTAGATTCCAATCTATATATTCCTTTTGAAAACAACTTTATATTCAATGCAGAAAAACGTGTGTGTGTGAAAGCCCAGCATTCAAAGACAGAACATGAAAGAGGATGTAGAATCAGTCGCTTCCAGGAGAAGCTCTGTAAGATTTCCCATCTCCATGAACTAAAATGATTTGTAGCGTTATCATTGTGCTGTACAGTATTTAATGGCTGGTTTCACTCCTAAAACAGCCAGAACTACATCAAAAAGCCACTAAATGAAACCCTGTTGACTAAAATGTGACTAAACTTAGACTAAACAGTTTAGTGTGGAAAACTGTATTGCAAGTGAATTACATTGTTATTCTTTGTCTTTATAAAAACAAAGATTTAACAACTACAACTTCTTAGTTGCCAAACCAACTCAGAAATAGATTCCCCAGGGTTCAGATTTAAGATAATTTCTACTGCTGTAATTACAAAAACATTTTTTTATTAGCATAAAGTCAGTCTACGACAGTGATGAGGTACTAGTCACATGCAAATATTTATATCATTTCTTTATGTAACACACCAGCTTCACACCCTTGATAAAGATACACAGAAATAGCATTCATTCTCTTTTCTATAGTTTATGTGTATTGGGGGAAGAAAGTTACAAGCATCAATGTCCATTTTTTTTACCTCCCATTATAACTAATTGCTTGACCATTTGGATGAAACATTAATGTTTTATTAGTGCCCCTAAGTAATCAATTAATTAAGTGAAAAATTCAGAAAATAGTTCATGGAGTCCTGCTGTTGGAGCCACTCTGAGCACTTGTCATTTCAAAACGCTGTGGTACATATCAATCAATCAATCAATCAATCAATCAATCAATCAATCAATCAATCAATCAATCAATCAATCAATCAATCAATCAATCAATCAATCAAGTTTATTTTTATAGCACATTTCAGCAACACATCAAGTCCAAAGTGCTGTATATCATAAACGCCGGGCCAGTAAGTGGAGCTGTAACACAGAACATATGCAAAAAAAAAAAAAACAAATATAATATATATATATATATATATATATATATATATATATATATATATATACGTCATAGATCAACACTGAATGGCTCCATTTTAGTTATTTGGGAGTGTGAGCCGTGTACGGGTTGCAAAAAGAGACAGAGCTATGAATGATAGTTTATAAAAGACCCCCACAGGTACACACCGACACAATAACGGAGATGTTTTTACAGACTTATCGCTTAAACAAACGTTTTCACCTGTGATTTTTAATTATGTTTCTTATTTAATAGAAACAACGCAATTGCACAATTGTCTGTTTTTTAAATTAGTTGAATATTGACAAAGTTTTGTGCACATTTGTAATGAAAACGCTTCTAGCGACTTTAATTTTTCACAACTGAAGTCTGAACAGAAGTAACATTTTCCAATATTCAGACCACAACGATTATTCCACGATTAAAGTCGTTTAAATCCCCTCTCTTGATGTTTAGTTTGAACTTCAGAAGGCTGTTTTTACATTTAGATGACATGGGGTTGAATGGTTTTCTGTATGTTTTTTTTTTATCTATTGAATTAGAGTAACTACAGAATTTACTCAAAGACTCTAAACTTTGACATTGAAACATGTAAGAAAATGCGGCAACGGTATGACAGGCTACATTCAATTTAAACCAAATTCAAATACTTTATTTGATATCAAATTCAAATTAAATGTTGCTGTAACTCAGTTCAAAATTCTTCAAGTACATTTTGCATTGTAGAAGATTAAAATGTCCTTTTTCCTTATTTCCCTACGAATAGTAGCTATGAGTTATTAAACTGATTTCATTTATGTATCCAATTTAGTAAAGTGCTCATATGTGAATTATTGACCTTGGTGGAAAAATGATGTTGCTTAAGGATAAAATGGGAAAGAGCGTCTGGTACTTCTCACTTTATCACTGGCTCTGAACTCTAATAAAAACAAATAAATAAATAAAAACTAAATCAATAAACTTCTTTCTGTCTGCTCCCGTCAAGCCGCTGGGCAAAGCACATGTTGTTGCCGTGACAGTGGGCCTGTTACTGGAGATACATGTTTTTTCTCCAGTTTGGTTTCAGTGAGTTTTCAGAGATTTGGTTTTCAGTATGACACGGTCAGCGAAACTGTTTTCCCATCCCAGCGAACGATAAGTCAACAGTTCACATTTGAAGTTTTTATTAAGAACTCGGCTTGAACTTGAACTTTACCCTGCGAGTCTGCTGGGGAATCTGCGCTTCTTGGCGAGCGCCGCCGGTCAGAATCAGTCGGCAATTTTTCCTCCCGTCGGTCTGGAACTGCTTAACAAGGTTTGTCAGGAATATCTACCAGACTTTATCATTTTACGTACAACATAATATGTAAAAAACATGTGGTCAGTCAGTATCAACTGATTTATCTAGAAGTGTTACCACCAGCAGCATTTGCTTCAAAACTTTCCTATTGGGGCAAAGCAGAGAGGATTTCACTGCGTTTGTTGTGAAACCGATTATCTGCTCGGCTACCAGGATAGAAAAAGAATATATTGATACGGAATAAACTTGAACCAGAAAATGTTATTTTGAATATTATTTACAACACTTTAATATACAGGAAACCTCTACTCTATTTATGAAAGACAATAAAAGAGATAGTGTCAGTGTTTTTGTTTTTAAGAAATGGCTTAAAGTGAGTAAAACTAGACAGGGACAAATTCCTCAACATAGAAAGTAATAAAACTGTATTCTTCACCTGATTGGACAGTCTAAATCAGTTTGCAATTTGTGAAACTTTTGTTAAAGGAAAGACTTTTTGAATTTCTAGTTTTCCTACAAACAAAAAAAAATCTTGCTCTACTCTTATGAACCAAAGTCTCATTCAGCACTTTCTAAAGAACATTTTTCACCACTTAAGAATAAGTTTAACTTTTTCTTTGCATTGGTTTTGGCAAATAAAATAAGACCAAATCTATAGCAAAACATTTCCTCCCCATCTGTCAAAGGTCTGGAAAAGTCATCTGAAGGAAACCTCCTAACTTCAAAATTAGAATATTTTGGGGGAGGGGGAAAAAATCATCTAAGGAAGCCAACAAATGTTGGAATACAGCCATGTGGATGGATCTGTGCTGCTGTTATTCCAACATTCATTTCATCCATGGATGAAGCAGAAATGCGTCCATCCATCTGCACATCTATCCAGCTGTCAAACAGAAGGGCAGCGCAGCGGCGTTTCAAACACTGTTGTGCTATGGAAAGGTGCATTAAATGACTGGATTCAATGTGAGGAAAAAACAATAACACCAGTAGCTGTAAAAAGAAGAATAACAGTGATGGACACTTTTGTGTTGTGGTTTTTCTCTATTTCTGCTTTTGCACTGAATCCCCTTACTGGCAACTCAGCAGAACCGCCTTTTGCTACAACTTCCGTCGCACGTCTGTCGGGTTCTGTTGAGAAGAAATAATTCTGTTTTCTTTCTATCTCTGCTAGCTAGTTGCTAAGCTAAAGCTAAAAGAAATGACATGTTAGGAATAGCCCTCAAAGCTAAGATCACAGGATGCTAGGAGCTAGGTAACGCCCTCTTTGGGGCGTAACTTAGAGGCTAAACAAAGGAGATCACAACCTCTTCTGGGGGCCATTTTGACTGTTGGCTCTTAAAGGTAGCAGGTCATAATGGACCGGCTGTATTTTGGTATTAATAAATGGAATTCATGAATTCAACTCACTGACTCTTCTTTAGCCTCACACATCAACAACTCAGCATGGAGAACGGATAATTCTCCACAGTTCCCTTTGAATGCGACGCCGCGAAATGAAATGCAAAGCACCCCTGCGTTTTTATACGTCACGTCATTACAGCACATCAGTAATATTCAGATATGTTTACTCCTGGTCTTTTATGTTTAGACCTGCATACTAATCAGTATGTGTTTAGGGTTTAGGGTTAGCATAAATGTGTGGTTGTAAAATGACAAAATGTGAAAAAAAAAAAATGCTAGCAAAGAACGCTTTAGCTAGCTACTGGGGCTGCGAACAACCTGAAGACATTTACTTTTATATTTTAAAAGCTTAAGATTAAAGTTTAAACATATGTATGTAAAAAATCTCACTTATTATGCTAAAATGTTTTGTATGAGAGTTATTTCGTATGTTAAAGTCTTCCAGTTGAAAACAAAAAAACTGTTTAATGATTGAATGTTTCTTTTCTGAAGGATTTAGCTGAAATCATCTCCATCTATTTTTGACTGTCCATCATATGTGATCAATAAATCTGTACAGGTAAAATATTTCCCAATGAGAATGTTTAAAAAAGTAACTTTCTAATGGTCATGTTTTTTTTTTTTTTTTTTTTTTCCTTACACTTTAAAATCACCGTAAGTCGAGAAAAAAAAAACATCCAGTGAACTTTTTACTCAAAGTCTCTGCCACGCCCATTTATCACACGTGGCCAAATAAAACAGCGGTTTCCAAAAGTAAGCTCCTGCTTTTGTTACTGGGAATAAACCAAGCTAAAATCGTTTTCTGGACCAGAAGAATAGAAATAATTTAACACAAAAATGTTTGAAAAGATTACAACTTTCTTTTGTGAAGCAAAATATCACACTTTCTCAGACCCACAGCAAACCTCGTCTGCGTCATTTCATTAAAACGCTGCACGCTTGATTTATCACCGGAAGGGTGAGAAAGGGGGAATTCATGGCAAAATTACTTTGCATTTTTAATTGGATAGAAACAAATATGGCCCCAGAACACTTTGAATACTTTTTTGTTTTGTTTTTTGGCTAGAGAGCAAAAAAGTTTTGGACACAAGACCCAGATAAGCTGTTAGGAAATCAGAACGAAGTCTTGATGCTCTGGCAGAATCAAACACCTTGTTCTTTATTGGTTTCCTTAACTTAATGAAATGTTTGTATTTAACACAGAAGAAACACAGCGGCCATCTCCTGTTAGAACGTGGAAACTCTCCTTCAGATGAAAACACAGCACAAACCGTCCTGCTCCGTTAACCTTTCCAGATTGCAACGACAGTCTTTTGATGGGACTGGATGCGAAAAACCAACACAAAGTGGAGCGCAACTGTGAGACACAAGTGTTTTTTTTTTCCTTTACAAAGAAAAGCAATGGTCCTAATACCTAAATATGATACCCCTAAATAAAGTCCCTTGACAAGTCCCCCTCATTAGTCTACCTGTGTGTAACTTAATCCAGCTTCTTCTACAAACAGCATAAGAGTCGTCTTACAAATCATAAGCGAACATGAAGAACAACAGACACTGCAGACAGGAAAGAGGATGAAGGTCATTGTTGAAAGAAAAACGTTTATGAACTCTCTGGCTCTCGTGCTGAACTCTTTTTATGGTGAAAAAGTAGCACTGGGGTTTTTCTTTGATACCATAGAATAAAAAATAATAAAAACTCACTATGCTCCTTTGTTGAGGAACACGGTGGTGCCAGCATCATGCTGTGAGGAGGATCTAGGGCAGATAGTACAACAACACATCTTTAATGTATTGTGGTGCTAAACCAGTGATTCATAAATTAACATAATATGAAGCCTAAAACTGTGGGAACACGTGTTTTTATTATTACTATTGATGTGAAGGCAGCCTCACTGATTCCCAAAAAACTAAACAAACAACCTTTCAAATAAAACAGGTGAAACGCTCTTCTATCACGCTCCAGCCCTGACGTCACGCGCAGCTCTTGGCACCGAGTCCACCTCAGAAACCGGCCTTGACCTCCAGCATCCGCATTAAACACGGCTGGATTCATAAATGGACAGAATGAGACTCATAGCAATAATTGCTTCTTCTCTTCTCCTTCATCTCCTCTCCTCCTCCCCTTCAGCTTCCTCGCAGCATTTCATGGTTGGTGGCATGGCTGCTGACGCCGACGGTCCAGCCCACCCCAAGTCCCCCCCCGCCCCCCGCCCTCCCCTCTCCCTCTTATTTAAAGTGCGAGACCGGGTCCAGATGCTGAGAACCGGGAGACAGACTGGAAGCAGCGCAGCCAGAGCGCACAGACGCGTCTGGTGCGCAACAGGGGGAGACGCAGACCGACCGACGTCTCCAAGGTGCGGCGGACGGTTTGATGCTGCACGGAAGACTTTCCAGCTGTTGGAATATATCGCTTTTGTTGTTGTTGTTGTGTGTGTGAGACACAGAGAGTTATATAAAGTGATGCGCAAAAAGTGAAACGCGGGATTTCGTTTAAAGTGGAGAATCCTGACAGGGGGGGACCTAGCAGGAGCGCGCATGGAGACGCGTCCGGAGTCGGTGGCGTGAAGTGGAATAAAGGGGAAAAAATAAAAAATACAAGAATCTTATCATGAACTTGTCAGAGTCCGTGTGGCTCGCGGGAGAGCCGTGGAACCTCACCGTGCTGGAGGAGGACGGCGAGAAGAAAAACCTGTTCGGGATCGACACGAGCAACTACATCGCGCTGCTGTTTTTCCTGCTCATCTTCACGCTGGGCGTGCTGGGCAACTCCATGGTGATCACCGTGCTCGCCCGGAGCAAGCCGGGCAAGCCGCGCAGCACCACCAACATCTTCATCCTCAACCTGAGCATCGCCGACCTCTTCTACCTGCTCTTCTGCATCCCCTTCCAGTCCACCATCTACGTGATGAACACCTGGGTGTTCGGCGCCTTCATCTGCAAGTTCATCCACTACTTCTTCACCGTCTCCATGCTGGTGAGCATCTTCACGCTCTCCGCCATGTCCGTGGACCGCTACGTCGCCATCGTGCACTCCAGGAAGTCGTCGTCGATACGCGTGGCGAGGCACGCGCTGGTCGGCGTGGTGGCGATCTGGCTGCTGTCGCTGGCCATGGCGGCGCCACGCATGCACTACTACAACCTGTTCCACGGCGGCAGGAACGAAACGTACTGCTGGGACGTGTGGCCGAATCAGAACCACAAGAAGGTCTACGAGGTGTGCACGTTTGTCTTTGGCTACGTTTTGCCCCTGCTGCTGATTTCCTTCTGTTACGCAAAGGTAAAGAGGGGTGAGCGAGGAGGGGGGGGGGGGGGGCAGTACGCACAAATTATTGATCAACCATAAGTTCTATCTCGTGTCTGTCTTTTGTTGCTCTGTTTCGTTTACAGGTGATAAATCACTTGCACAAAAAGCTAAGAAATATGTCCAAAAAGTCGGAGGCTTCAAAGAAAAAGGTAGGTGTTGAATTAGTTTATTGATTTGTTACATTTTGTGATTTATTGGTTAAAAACGCCGTATGGCTGTCTGCTCAGGGCGGTGATAGAGTCTATGGGGTGGGAGGGGGTTGGCATCATGAACACTAGAAAAAAAAAAGTGAGTTGTTTGTTTGGATACATTCTTATTGATTTTTGTACATTTACTTAATTGTTGTTAAGTTAATTGTTATTGTTGCTCTTTCTCTTAAGCAACACTTCAGAAAAAATAAAAAACAATAATAATAAAATGGCAGTACAGCCAGGCTGACAGCAAATTATCATCTTTATTTCAAAATCTACTTTGAAAATACTTACGTTTCAACAGTGAATGGAAATCTATGAAGCTTTGCATAAGATTTATGAAGCTTTTCAAAATACGCATAGAGAGCATTTTTATTGCTGAGGTTGAGACATAAAAACAACAGAGGGGTTTATAACCTGGGCTACATTATTCTATGCTTGGAATAAATAAATAATAATAATAAAAAACACTTTTAAAAAGATGTTTTATTATCATCGTAAAGAGCTACTTTGTTAATTATAATACTGTACCAGGACAGAGATGCGTTTCATTTCTTCACCTCTCACCTGACTGCTGCTGGACAGACGACCCCCTCACACAGCCCTGCATGGATCCACAGACCTTGACCTTGGATGGCTTCCTAAACCTCAAAATGTGCTTTAAAGACTCTGTGTTGATTGCAGAACAATTCATTTCCAGTTTGACCAGTCTAAATATATATATATATATATAATATCAACGGGGAATTCTTTACCTGTGTGACTGGAGTGCATCGAACCCGTATCCAAAACATTCATATGTAGTTGTAAAGAACACGAACCATAATCAGACCCAGAGAAATGGTCCAACTACAATACTTGCTGGATTTCTTTGCCATCATTAGGTGGGTATAATTATCAGAATTAGCTATGATGGATGAATGTGATTTTATGCCGGAGCATCAGTCACTGTATCCAGAGACACTCCCATGTATCCGGATCAGTTTATCCACTGCAGATTGTTCTTCTTACTGCTTGAATAAAAGTGGAGATCAGAGTCAAATGCCTTTTTTAAACTCCTCATCACATTAACACCAGACTGTCCAGCATACACTCAGAGAGCTGCAGGTATTTCTCTACCAGATTCTGCATTCATTCAAAAAAAAAAAAAAAGGATCCAAAGTGTTGTGGGACCATATTTCTTTCTATCCAATTAAGAATGCAAATTAATTTTGCCATTAATTCCCCTTTCTCACCCATCCATTGCTGTTAGTTTCCCACTTCTAGTTTTTTTTTTTTTTTTTACTGTGAACAACCCATTCTGTATCCATGCATGTTAGAATTTTCTGAAAATGTTGTTTCACATCCTATTTTGAGTTATTTGATGGTTTGCTGTTTTGGCGGTGAACAATTAGGACTGCTGACCGAACGAAAAGAACTCTATGCGACCTACTTCTGGCAAGCATTGTTCATATGGGAATTATTAATTTATTTCCAAACTATGAGTGAAATATAGAGCAGGGGTGTTCAAACTGTGGCCCGGAAATCCATTTGCGGTCGTTAGAGCAATTTTGATTGACCCTCGATCACAATTCAAGAGTGGTCTACGTTTGGTTTGCCAGCTCAGGCAGTTGGTGCAGAGATGCGTTTAAAAAAAGAATAAATAAATAATGGACTGACCAAGGCCTTTCAAAAATGATACAGACAAATTACAAACTCCTCACAATGGTCAATGTAAGGTGCAGCTTGCAGTATTAATCTTTAGGCAAGACTTTGCTTTTCACTGAATATTAAAGTATAGAACTACAAACATCCGGCAGCTTTTACTCAGGCTTGGGCTTGCCTATTTATTAACCTGCCAAAATAAAGCCAGAGCGACCTGTTGGTGTTGCTGAAAAAAAAAAAAATAAAATAAATCAATCAAGAGAAAGATCATCAACCCCCCAAAAATGTTGGAAATCATTTACTGTTTATATGGAAGACTCTATTTTTTTAAAGTTTCAAATGTACAACGATTTACAAGAGAGACTGTACTTTGCTTCATTCAAATAATAATTTAATTGCATTTAATTTCCCGTTGATTAGGTAAATGTAAAAAAAATAAAATACTTTTTGCGATCTTAATTAAAAAAAATAGTGAATGCAAATTTTGTGGTTCCCCAAGTAGTTTTGACTTGAATGTTTTTTTGTTTTTTGGCCCCAATCAGAAATTGTTACTTTAAGTCTTTAACCCTTGTGTTTACAAATGGGGTTCAACCGACTCCACACCCGTATCACTTGTATCATTTGCCTCAGTCCTCGTACGTTTGCCTTAGTCCTCGAATGCACAAGGGTTAATTGTCCTCAAGAAGGACCGAAATTGATCCATTTCGGTTTGTACAAACGTCTCGTGGCAAACGGCTCCATTTGGAGCCCAAAAGAAGACAGATTAGAAACAAACAAGACCATAAAGGTACAAAAGGGGAAACATGACCAAATGGCTTTATCTGCATGTCGAGTCAACAGGAATGGACGGCCTATGGTGTGTTGAGAGCAAGAGTTTCGAGAAAATACCCCATGCAACTCACAGGTGGTTGATGAAGCCGTAGTTTGATTGGTGCTTGGATGATTTGGTGCTAAAGTAAAGGACCGCAGCTCTGGGTTTTTGCTAGGAATCTGAACTTTGTTCTAAATTAAAAATCGTACACTGCTCAAACACAAAATTTTACGAAGTATTTTTGGTCTAATTTCTAGAGGAAATATCGCAGTGCACTTGAAATAAGAAAACGAACTTGCAAGTAACTTGTCAGCAAGATATAGAAGCTTGTTTTAAGTCAATGATTCCTTGTTACTGATGAAAAAGTTCTTGTTCCATTGGCAGACCGTTTTAATTATAACAAGACATTTTTTCCATGCCATAAGTGAAATAATCTGCCAATGGAACAAGTACTTTTTTGATAAATATTAAGGAATTATTGACTTAAAACAAGCTTCTATATCTTGCTGAAAAGTTACTTGTAAGTTAATTTGGTTGTATTTCAAGCGCACTACCGTACTTGCACCAGAAACTAGACCAAAAATACTTGGTAAGATTTTGTATTTTTAGCAGTGTCCATATTTGCTTCTTCTACAGGCTGCTTTGTTACTTCTAGACATTCAGCCCTGCAGAAGAAACTATTTTTTTTGTTTTCCCCAGATCTCCAAAAGAGAGTTATCATTGCCGTTGCGCTTCCTGTTCGCTGTCACACAGCCTCATTACACTTGGAGGAGGTCATTACTGAAGCCAGTTATCTGCCGTCGCCTGTTCGATCGCCGATCTTTTCCTCAGTGCGTCCGTCGTTCCTCACAGCCGATCGGGCTAACATCACACACCTTCTGCTATACTGCCAGACGGGGGGGCGGTACAGACTGCAGACTTGGCTTGAGAGGGGAATGTAAATGTGCTTTGATGTGACTGCATAGGTCTCGGCAAACATGCTTTGCTGCGTGAGGCTTGAACTAACCGGGAGGTGAGGCAGGAATGTCAGATATTCTTGTGATTTACTACGCTCGTTCGGTGCAGAGTTGACAGAACAGAGCACATATGGGTTATTAAGGCTCAGCGATAAACAGTGCATTAATCTCAGACTGTAATAAATACATTTCTGAGATAAGAAGTGCTGCCAGAGTGATGCAGATGTCAGAGAATAGGCTGTAAAACTTTGCTTCGAACTTGTATTTCTATGCATTTGTGGCTCCCGAGCCAAATAGCTTCTCTATTTTTTGTCCTGTGTTTCGTCACAGAAGATTAAATCCGCAGTAAGGCATTGCGGACTCTCTGGAGAATCAATGAAAAACGAATCACAAACATGCAGGAAGCAAACAAATCAGCTGCAGTCTTTTACCCATTTGTCTCATTTAAATTGTGTCTGGATGTGACTTTTGTTATTGTTTAAAAACCTATGTGTGGAGAAAAGTGCTGAAGCCACCAAACAGCATCAAGCTAGCTGGTGAAAACTCCTCAGGGGCAGCTTTTATGTAAAAAGGGACAAAGAGGTGTTAAACAGCAAACAGATTTCACAGGAAAAACAAACTGGCATATTAGTGAAGTCAAAGGTCCGGTGATGACTCAAAGCCAGAACTCGCTCCAATAACCTTCACTCACTTTGTTCTGCAGCCCCCAAACATCGGCAGCCATTGGGTGAAAAAGTAAAACAGGCCTGTGAATAATCTGCTTCATGGTTCAACTCCTGAGTAAATGTGGTTTGATCCTTTTAGTGAGAAGTAGAAATTCTAAACAGTGGGTTTGTCTGATGTCTTGCAGCAGAAGTTAAACAGGATTAGTCATGAGAAAGAAATCACTTTATGTATCTTCTCCTAGTCTCCTAGTTAGTTTGTGTTAGTCTGCTTTAATCAAACTCTAGTTTGTTTGACTAAGATGTCTGGTTCATTTGAATGCAAATGCATTTTCGGACCAAAAAAGCAAACTCTAGTCCACCTAGAAACCTAAGGTCCAGTTCCGTTTAAGTGAACTCTGGTGTGGTTTGAATGCATATATGAATGAAAAGCGGACCGGAGGCTCCAAAAAGCAGGAAATGAACAATAGCCCAGGGCATTCTGGGTAAATACAACCAAAACAAATGCGTTAATCTAGCGCTAGTGGGAGAAATAGCTTGTGGTCTTTTGCCAAAAACAAAAGAGAAATCCTAAAATCTCACCCCACTCCATTTTAGTTTACATGTCGTGAAGAAGTTGTGGTTAGTGTTTTCTTCATTTTTTGTGTTGTTTCAATCAGTGGTTCTTGGTGCAGTGCCACCACAGGCCAGGAGGAAACATTTGTTTCATTTGAGCGCTGTGAAAGTGAACTACACAAGCTAAAAATGTGACAAATGGTGTCATTTTGGTCCCCAATCAAATCTACTGAACTATCAAGTGTGAAAACACCTGTAAAGAATATGTAAGTGTAGAACATTGTAGTCTCGGTTTAACTTGTCTGTATAGCAGTTTAGTTCTACAGTGATCCTTACGTCAAAAAGCTTTGAATACAAATAGTATCAGAGTTTCATAAGTCTCAAATTGTGTTTTTAAAGAATATATGATCAGTGTAGTAGATGGCAAGTGAACTTAATATATATACCAAGTTTCTTGTCATACGGACCACTCAAAGTGCTTCACATTACAGCCACATTTAATCATAAAAACAACATTTATACACCAAAACCCAGGTTTCACATCAGCATGTGACAGGATTTGCAGGAACTAAAGAGGAAAGACTAAACTGTGTCAGAGGCTGCAGTTTCTTTTTGGTAGAGTCCTCGACCTTTAAGTGCCGACAACCTCAGTTTGACTTTTGACGTGCTTAATGGCAGCGTCATCTTCAGAAGCAAATCTGATTTCGGAAACCTCCCACTCGCTGCTCTTTGAAATGTTTTCCAAAACTGTGGCCTGTCCCTACGGGGGTGAACTTTTCTTAGCTGATCCACCTCCATCAGAGATGTTTTTACTTTCATCTACTGTCTGAAAGTACAACTTTTAAATGTCAAAAAGCAAAGGAATAAATAAAAATAAATAAATTAGAATAATAGCTGCTTGTGCCACACAGGGAAAAAAAAAATCAACTGGCACTTTATGTGTATGGAAAAAGTCTCGTCAGCAGCACTGTTAGCTCAGGGAAATCCAACGTGATTGACAGCTGGAAAGACCAAGGTCGTTCCCAGCGCTGTTTGCAAATCCACACATCAAAGGCAGACAGAAACGGTGTGGTTGCTTGAAACTAAAACACTTCCGACAAGTCCGACATAATTACCTCGCTGAGCTATCACGTTTTATTGGCGTCCCTGTGTTGTACTGGTGGGTTCCACAAACAGCCAAGATCAGCCCTGAGTGCTTGTTTCTCAGCTACCCAGGCTTCCAGATGGAGCACACAGATGGGTATGGATAATTAGGAAAATTAATACTTGTCCATGTTAAGCCTGAAATTGTCTAGTAGCGTCTATAAAGTGAGACGGAGGGACAGCTGATGCTCTGTCGCTCTCCTGAGCTGAGTGTTGGATTGAACTAAAATAATCAGAAACACGACTGATCTAATCAGAGAAAGAGACTTAGGAACACAGAATAATAAACAAACCCCAAAACAACCCGGGACATGGCGGTGACACATTTTCTCGGGAACCTTTAGCCTGAGTGAAAAGTGATGAAATAGGCTTCAGATTTGGGCAAAATCAGACTCTGGTGTCAGCTCTCTCTGTGATGTACATTTAGACCACAGTAGGTACAGACATTCCTGTCTGTGATTCTGCCAACAGAGAACACACAACCGTTGGTCAAGCTTGCATTCGAAGCTTTACGGATGAGACAGTGAGTAGAACAAAAGAGTTAGGGCGAACGAAAACAACACAACCAAATTTGGAAACTCGTGGCTCCAGCTTATCTTTTAATTCTGCAGACTCTTGTCTTGGTACCGGCTCCATGTCTCTGCGTCTATCAGTCCATCGTTCTCTTCCTGACTCTCTTTATTGTCTGATTCAGTACTGAGCACACAAAGGAGGACAGGAGGAATTTAGAAAAGCCTGTCACGTCATATTAAGCCGCTCATTAGGAAATCGATTGTAAAATAGTATAAATCCTATGGTTTACCTTTCCGGAAAGAGAAAGGTCCAAAATAAAGTAAGAAGAAATGACTGGAGGGAGTGAAGGACTGAGACATGCACTGAAATCAAAGCAAGGTCAAACTGATTTATTTCCAAAGCTTGCTGAGTATCTGAAATGCGTCTAAGTGAAAAGTTTGCATGCTTTTTGGCGTTGTTGCATCAAGTTAGCAGAATCAAAGATTTCAGCTGTCTGCTCACGATGGAGGCTCTTTCAGCAGTATGAGTCAGAAGAGTGAAATCTGTGCATGTCTCTGTGTATGGTTGTATGAGCCTCCATAAACTGCAAAACACTCAGAGATTCTATAATAAAAAAAAAGACTGAAATTCGTGACACTTTTGAGTTTCTTTGTCCAAATGCAAAAGAAAAGAAAACTTTCAGTGCTTAAACTGAGACAAATGTGAAAAACACAAACACTCTCATGGTAGCTTCAACCACCTCCAGTCACAGAGCGCAACTGTGAAAAACACGTTAACTCATTAGGTATTCAACAATAATATACCTATTATCTATTCGGTAATCATGATTAAAATCAACCATCTAAACCAGCTGAAAATGACTTGATAAAGTTCAAACCGAGCACCACTTTGGTCTAGGTGACTTTGACTGCCACCAAGGTTGCTCAGGGATTCAGTCAATCAAATTTAAGACTTTTTTTTTTAGACCTTTTTAGTAGCACCTTGAATAAAATTTAAAACCCAAAAACTATAAATATAGAGGATGGTTAGGGGACTCTGCTGCAGCTCAATTAAGCATAGCAAAAGCTGTTAAACCTTCTGTGCTCTGCTCTTTGGCAGCAGCTTTGTTTTTCACAGCCTTAACTCCTTTAGTGACAAACTTAGTTTTTTTTGTTTTTTTTCACAGAATGCACCTAGCCTCGTGTGAGTTGGCAACAGACGTGAGTCAACGGCATGAACAAAAACATCTTCCAGCCAACTAGCAATAACTTACTCGCTATAGACACAAAAATGCTAGCTAGCAAGTGTTTATTAGCAGCTAGTTAGCGGTAGCTTCAACCACCTCGAGTCGCAGAACTCAATGAAGATGTCTACATGCGACTCAAACTTTTGCCTGACAGAAAAGACCCATGAGAGAAAAAAAAATCAAAAAACTACATCTTGGAGATTAATTAGTCATGCCACAACTAAATTTAAGACTTGTGATTAATGTTTGGAAGGCCAATTTGCTTTTGTTTGTCATGAATGGGAGACATTTTAGGCCTTTGTTTTAGATACATGAATTTCAGGCATTATAAGGATGTGACTTTTTTAAGTATAGAAGATGCTGGTATTTTTACACATAACGTTCTTTTGAGTTTACAGAACAACAGTCCAAAAAAGAGAGAGAGAATTAATGTGCGTGAACAGAATTGCCTTTTTTATGTCAGAGGTCCAAAGACAAAGAATATAAATTCATAGTATGATAAGAATAAAGTCAAAACCTTTCGAGAATAAAGTAGTACAAGAAAAAAGGCAAACTAATGCGAGAATAAAGTCATATTTTGAGAAAATTCATAATGCTATGGCTTTACTCTTGTATTATTTCGCCGTTATTCTTGTGATATTATGACTTTATTCTCAAATGACTTTATTCTTGTAATATCATGACTATGTGGTAACAAGTATGCTTTACCTGCTGCAGGTAAATAAGTGAACAAAAACTTGGTGTTATGTCTAATGCTCTGCTCCCCTCTGCCTTTGAGAGGATTGCACATCTGGATCTGTGGAGTAAATAATTAATATGCAAGTGTATAGTGAGGTTCTGTTTACTGGAGAGCTATGGGATGTGTAGAAATGGTGTGGTCAGAAGCTGCCCACTGAGAGGTCTGCTTCCTCTTCGGCTCTGAAATCCATCTTTCATTGTTTGGCTCACTGTTGTGATTTGATTCTCAGCCGCCCGCGGTCTTACAGGCTCGTTACAAAGCAGGAGCGCCGCAGCCGCCGACTGCTGGCATGTAGGCCAGGAGAGCTGTTTTTCCCAAAGGCTGCAGACCCATACAGGGCTAAAAAGAGAAAGAAAAACATGATTTAGAGTCTTATTGTAGCAAGATTTGGGGGGAATGCATCGTAGCTGGCTCTGTGCGCATCGTGAGAAAGCACTTAAGAAAAATCAGCAGACACGTCTTCACTTCGATACACCTATGGATTTATTGTACTGTCTCCCCGCACCTTCCCTTCAAAAGATAATGACTATGTTGAAGTCATAAAATATTCCCTATGTTGAATATCTTTAGGGATCGAAAATCTCACCATTGACATGAAATATATTAATTCATTTTTTCATTAAAAATCAACCCCAATCAGAGAGCTGTCTTTCTGAATGTTTTAAAGAAATAAATGAGATATGTTTCTTTACATATATGTATTTTTAAATTACATATATCTTTACATATGTAGCTCAAACATATAATAATTTCAAGGATCACAACATTAGCATTTTAGTTGAAATTGAATTTATGTGAACTGTAAAAAGACAGAAATCACACTAACTGTCTTTCTTGTCCTTGAATAAAGTTACAGAACAATCAAGTAAAATGTCTGAGAAATTGCAATATGCCGATGAAATTCTAGTTAGTTTAAAAATAATAATGTAATCATTTCTCTTTTTAAAAGGGGATTTGTTCACAGTTTGGAGCTATCTTACCCGACAACTATGAGGGGAAAGTAGGCTCAGACAGCAGAGTGTAATTCGTATAATTTTTTTATTTTTTTTTACATATTTGTTGAAACTGTCAAAATCAGAGCCAGGAGGAGGTTCTTAGCGCTGTCAATCAAGCTCTTGGATGCTCTGTGCATCCCCTGCTAGCTCTTTGCTATGCTAGAGCTTCTTCCAGTAGTCTGACAGCAGCTCTCAGGCTAGTTAGCATGGCCACCAATGACAGCAGATAAACAGTTTTCCTGTCCTGGTAAGTTGTTTCTCTGCCATTAGCATATTTAGCAACGTGTACACGAGCATGGTTGACACCACTAGAACCTTCTTCCTGGCCATGATTGGTTGTTTTTGAACTGGAGGTTCTTTATAAGTTATTCTGTGAATGTACAGGTCCAGAGGTGGTTAGAAAAACATTAACAAAATATAATTAACCACAGTAGAATCACACCCATTGTCGTGTTTGATTTCAGGCACATCATCTGTATGTAGGGCTACAACACTGCTGGTCAAAAGAGTGACATATGTTGAATGTATGCATCAAGCCAGGTTCCTGTTGTCATATGGAAAATATAATATTAGTGATTACAAAGTAGCACAAAATAACCTTTACAAACTTGTGAAAAAAGCAGATTTATGCCAAAAAAGCTGAAATAAAAACTGGAAATTCCCTCTAAGAGCCCTAACAAATGACTTTTCTTCGTCCCGTGTGTTCTGCCAGACCGCTCAGACCGTTCTGGTGGTGGTGGTGGTGTTCTGCCTGTCCTGGCTCCCTCATCACATCGTTCAGCTCTGGGTGGAGTTCGGGAACTTTCCGCTGACCGAGGCCTCCTTCGTGTTTCGGGTGGCCGCGCACTGCCTGGCGTACAGCAACTCGTCGGTGAACCCCGTCATCTACGCCTTCTTGTCGGAGAACTTCAGGAAGGCGTACAAGCAAGTCTTTAAGTGCCAGATCGGCAACGTCGACTGCCCGCTCAACGACATCAAGGAGATGCGCAGCAAGGCTGATACTCCACCCTCGACCAACTGCACCAACGTTTGACTGGCTGTCCGACATGATCACTTACTGAGCTGAGACACTGAAACTCACTGTGAGTCATGTTGACTAAGGGATCAGATGGAAGTTGGTGTGCATTTTAATCAGAATATTTGCCTACTTTCATGTGTTGTGAGTGTGTGGGGTGTCTACACCGAAGTGGATCAAAGTCTGTTCACGAGAAAAGCCTGCAGTGTCAAGGCAGACAATTAAATATCACATCACGATGTATATTTATGTGGGTATACAATTCAAATATTAATTTAAAACACTCATTTAACCTTCTGACTTTCAATTTAATTCGTTAAATTTTGCTTTGTACCAGGTTGAGGTATCACCACCCATCGCTGTGGAACAAGTTTTAAATGTGTTTTGAAGTGTCTGAAGAACAAATGCATTTTTTTTAAACTGCTTCATGCAATTTAAATACCTATCTATCACAGTGTGTTCTAATTTTTGACTGCAGTCGTTTTCGGTGTAAAATGTTTAGTACAACAGAGAAGCTGTTCTGGAAAGCTAGCTCGCACGTTTTAGACATCAGAATAACTCTGTTCCCTTCGAAAAAGAAGAACCGCAGCATTCGGGAACCTAAAAACCTTCATCTGTCACAAAGATATTGCCATGCGTGTTGTTTCCTTCAGGCTGTAAATTAAGTTTAGCTTGCTAATGGAATCATTTTAGAGTGGGCAGAGTGGGGGGTGGGGGGGAGGGTGAATAATAAAGGTTGGGACAATAACTTTTGCTTCTGATTGATATCAAGCTAATCTATATTCTTTTTGTTTCACAAGGCTGGTTTCTTCTCTGTTAAATTGAATAGAAATCCTCAAATTCAGTTTCTGAATAATAGAGAAATAACATCAAGCTTTCAGATTAGCTTTTTTTTTTTTAAAGATTTTGTTATTTGGTGGAACCGCTGTCATTAAATAATTCAAGCTGTTGTGAAAAGGATGGATCGGAGTTCTCATCCCAGAACTTGTACCTTGAAGCTTTTTTTGGTAGTTTCTTTGTTTCAGCTCCACAAAAGGAAGATTATCATCCTAAACTATTTTAGTTCCTGTCTGTTCCATACCTGAGATAATGTTTTAGAATAATTTTCTTTAGTAACCATAAAGCTAACAGAATAGCTAGCTCATTAGCTTTAAGCTCTATTCACTTTTTATTCAGTTGTGTGTCCGAATTTGACCGAATTACCAAATAGCAGTCAGCTTAATTTAATCAAGTAATTTAAGCTTACATCTTAAAAATATAACAGGTCTCTCTCTCTCTCTCTCTCTCTCTCTCTCTGTATATATATATATATATATATATATATATATATATATATATATATATATATATATGTTGTATGTATGTATGTATGTTTTTATTCACTAAAGATGCCAAACGACCTTGTCGTATAACCTTTTGACACATCAACATGCCATGTGTGAATATACACACACACATGCTGTGCACTAGGCACGCACTAGTTATCCTTTGCAAAGTATTTTTAAGAGTTCTGCTTCCAAAACTTCAAAAAATGACCTTAGACGCTATAAGTCACTTTAACAGGACACCAGATAAAGTTCTGTGTGAGAGTAGTTACCTTTGACTTCATGATGACATCGCCCCCTACCTGTCAGTCACTGTTACTTGTTTCTCTTGCTTACAAGAAAGGATCACGAGCAGTTTAGAAATTTGTGCTGTGGACGCTAAAGGCTAAAGAAAAGCTACAGCTAAAGGTTTTCAATCCTATTCCTCAGGACCCGCTATTGTCCACATTTTTGATGTGTCTCTAGAACAACTGATTCATATCGTTGCATTACCTTCTCAGTAATACTAACAAGTAAAATGTAATTGGCATGTACTTGTGTAGTGCTCTGTTTGGCCCAGACATCTTCGCGCTACATTCGGTCATTCACACATGTAAGCTTCATTGTAACCACTAGCAAGGAAGGCAACTTACCCGAGGTCACAGCAACTGAGACAGACGGACTGGGGGTCTGAACCTCCAGATGTGTAAAGCAGGAGGCAGCAGACTAGCTAACATAGCTCAGCTAATTCGCTGACTACAGTGAGCTATAGCTAGCCTCCCAGTTGTACTCAGTAACGAGCAGAACAACAAGTCGCCCTTTACTTGTCGCCAAGAAGCAATAACATTCTGCACCGTTGGCACGTTTACTGAGAAACCTCATTTAGATTCAGCGAACGTTCGATGTGTACATCTGTTAAAAAGTACAAACACTAAATAACGCTAGCTTTAAATGTCACTCCTGCGACTGAATTATAATTTAGTTCTTGAACTTTCGAAATAAAAAACACCACAAAAAGCAAGTCTGAGAAATTAGGGAGTCATTTCAAAAATATTTGGACTGCATTTTAGGAATGAATCTGACTCATCTAGAAGAAATTAATACTGTAACTAAATGCCTGAAATCTAAGCTGATGGGGAAAAAAAAGTCAAATCATACCCACTCTGTGCACACAAGCTATTTCTAAGCTAACCTATTTGACAGTGGATTTGAAAGTTCCTCATTTATAATCACTGAATCCTCCCTTTACTGATCAACAGAAAAAGTTAAGATCATGTTAATGCAGGTAATACTGGTGTGAATCGAACTGTTCGAAGGCAGTGTGCTGTTACAGAGGCTGCCAGCAGCCTACAGGCTATCCCGGCTGGGAAAGCAGTTGCCAGGAACATTGAAGTGCACCATCTTATCTGATGTACCGCTGTGTTGACACAGAGGAATCAACATGGAGGTTTTTATTTTATGAGTTGTTAAAAGGCACATAAGAGCAGTGCTTGTAACTGTAAAGTGTTTGTACATCTATTGTGAGAAAATCTGCTTGTATATATTTGAAAAGCCGATATTCACATATCTGCGAATGCCTTGCCTTGTACATATAGCTTGCTGCTATTTTCTCACTTTTGAAGCTGTTTTGCCTGAAATTCCTCTTCTGGATCTTAAAAAAAAAAACACGGACCTGGTTTTACTCAAAATGCCAAAAAAAAAGGGATTTTTTTTAAAGAATTCAATCCAAGATCACATGAATTATGCCAAGGTTTTACAGTGTACAGCTTTACCTCAGCACACAAAAACAATAAATTACACAACATGAGCACGATGAGTTAAAACCACGGTTTGTTGGACGCTTACTACCATCCTCCTCTGTACTGATATCTGTAGCCATTGTTAAAGTTTGACCAGGAAAAAAAAAAAGATCCAAAGATGTGACGTGAACGTTCAGACAGAGGTTATGCTGGTTCTGTTCTCCACTGCAGTGGTTTAAAAGCACTTAATAAATATAATCAGTTGGCTGAGCCACTCTTCAGAGTCGAGGATTGTTTCCCAGAGAGTGAGGGAGGGAGATGCTGATGAATACTACGCTCGGTGTAGAGCTGGCTGTTAATGCTAACGATAGAAAGAGCAGCTTTCTTGTTATTCAACCTCTAATTGACAGTATGATCCTCTGAGGCTGTTCTTTGGGGAGTGTGCTGTTGGCACATGTATTTATTTGAACTGAAGTAAAGTCAGTGGCTAAATTGAATAATGTGTCACAATAAGTGTGTTTTTCTTTCTCTCTTCCCTGTCGACAGCCACAACACATTCACACATTGTTTCATGTATGTAGTGTGGAAAACCAACGTAGTAAGAAACAATTAAAAGTAATATTAAACAAAAAGTACTAGAAATATTTAGTAACGTTGCAACCACTGACTTTAACACGTCTGATCTGGGTTTTATTTTGAAAGTTCAACGTTTAGTCAGGCTTATCAAGTAGTAAAATAGAAGATGCTGCCCATATTTTTAAATGAGGCCAAATGCAAACTTAGAAACTAATAATGCACGTTGCTCTAAACAGACCAACCACATGGTAGTGGCCGCATCATGCCGTGGTAATGCTATTCTTTAGCAATAAGAAAGCTGGGCAGATTTAATGGGAGATTAGATTTAGCTAGTTCTGCAAAAAAAAAAAAAAATTTCAGCAGCTTCAAATGACTTGAGACTGTGATAAGCTGCAGCAAGAATGTAACCCTAAAACATTCAGCCAAATCTACAATGAAACTGAAATTGTTGAAATCAAAAGAATGTTCATGTTAGAACAGAAATTATGTTAAATTCTGTGGGTCTTGAAAATTGCTATCCACAGACGCTTTTTATCTCGTAAGGTTAGTTTTTTTTTTTTTGCTAAGAAGATTATAGCCCCATGTTCCAGTCTAACTGGTAGAAGTTGCAGTGAGAGGTAAAGTAGTTCAAATTCACATCACACTTTTCAGACTTTTACTTGTGAAACGGTTTGAAAGCTCCGTAAGCTTCGGTCCATCATATAAAGTTCCAATAATGCATCAGAGTTTGGTAATGAGTGTGAGACTGTTTGGCTCCAGAGCTTTCTCCCCGTTCAGTGACCGGCGCTGCTCTTTGATTTCTTGCGAGGTTCACTTTCTTCCTTTTCTTTATTTTTCACAATCAAGCTTTCTGTCGTGTGGTTTTTAGCTGTGCTGCTGTTCTACAAAAACATAAACAAATAAATATTTTCTCGTCTTTTTTATCTTTTCTCTCTCTCTCTCTCTCTATGCTGGACTGCGATTGAATGTTTTGGCTCGGCTTATGTTGTATATGTAGTGTTATTTGTATTATACAATAATAAACAGTATTTGCTTCAACAGATTTGTCCGTCTCTTAAAGAAAACAAAAACAAACAAAAAACCATAGCATTTTCTAAATTCCTGTCTGTTTTCACAACTCTGTTTCTCACGTCTCGCTACGGTTTCTGCTTCTATAAAAAGAGTTTTTTCCACAACCTCATTTTTACCACAAACCAGCCGTGACTCACGTCACAGCCAAGACAAAGAAAGGATCTGTTTAGGTTCCCACCGTGCCTTGGAGTTTCTTTTTATTATTATTTTGTGAAACGTTGAGTGGTGTGAAAACGTTGGTTGCCATCAGATAAACACAGGGGTTCTGAATAGAGTCCAACTTAAATATTAAAATTGTGTAGATGCACATTTATCTTAATCTTTTGCTTATGTTCCACATCGCATCACATCAGACTAATGTAAAAACAGCAAATTTTAGCAATGTTGGTCTGGACTTCCGTATGGCTAAACAAAACCAAATGACTGTAATTATTGCATAAACATCTATTTTAGAAAAAGAAGATATTTAGTGAGGATTTTATGCTGTAAGACAATTACGGGGAAACAATGTTAGGATTACGAGAGCGCTTGGGAATATAGCTGGCACCGCATGTCCTTCAAGACAAAAATGATCCAACTGCTCCACCAGGTCGTCTGCCAATAAACATGAGGACCTATGAGATTTACGAGCAGTCGGGGGATTTTTTTAATTTATTGACTGGTGAGGTGAGTTTCAACAGACTTATCACTGTCCATTATCTTAAGTGTAAAAAATGACAGAGATTGAGCTCAAAAATAAAATTCCTTAAGAGAATAATGTAGATGTTATCTCATGGTACTTCAATAAAAGGTATTGTGTGTTGCACAGAGTCAACGTTGTTTTTACGACGGTCAATAGATAAAAGCTTGAGTTTATGGCGTCTTTTTTGAACCTTCTCCAGTTCTGACAAAGCACGTCGAAGGAAATAATACTTTAATACTTCAGAGATTTTGCTTGCTGTGTGGAGCAATCACACTCCCAAGTCACAAAGCCAATAAAGGAGGCGACGGATAGGATCACGACCAAAGGAAGAAAAGTCGACTGTTCTAAAGCAATGCGGAGAGAAAAGGTTCGCTGTTTTCTCCAGTGTTGATAGTTTATCTTTCAGGATACCGAGACTGCATTGATACTCTGACGAGAAATAACTTTATCTGTTTTCTTAGGTTCTTTCATCATCATCTTCTTCTTCTTCTTCTCATTCTCCGAGTCCCTCACTCCTAAGAGGCTGTAGTGAAAACTGCATTATCTCTGAACGGAATGACATCACTCAGCTGAGTCAAAATAGTATGAAAAGACATAAAAGCTCGCCCACGAGGACCGAGCTGCATGCGTACGCATCGAGGAGACGAGTATTCATGCGACTTGATTAGCATGCTGTAGCTTTCGTCGCAGTAAATAAACCTCTGTTTGAAGTACGTGATGATTAAATTAATGTTTGTTTGAGGTGCAAACCAGTGAACCTCGACATCATTGGCAGCCAGGCCCTGTTGACGCTTTGAATGTTGTTTTGTAATCTAAACCTGTACCCAAAACGTCTCCACAGCTTTATCCCCGGCCCTGTCTGGCTGTGTCCCTGGCTCTCAACGATGCTGTTTGTTCACTAACGAACCTCTGATGACGTCAAGGAGCTGCTCTGTTTATTCTGAGATCAAATCACACATATTTGGAGCCTACTTACGGATCAGGTAACCTTTGAAGGCACGTGGCTACACTGCACTTTACTTTCAGGGTAAAAAATAAGAATAAAAAGGAGATGAAAACAAGCACAAAAACACACGTATGTGGAATAAACTGAAAAATATGTCTGGTTTTGGGCAGCAAGGTGGAACGGTTGTTTACTGTGTTACCTTGTAACAAGACATGTATGTATTGTAGAGGTAGAGGTGATGCATCACATGGTATTGATTCAATACCACCTACATACAGGACCTATGCTGATACCTGTATCAGTATCGATATCGCCCATACTGATAAATTGAACTTGTGACATTTAGATGTTTTTGTGGTTTGTCTTTTGAATTATTTTGTGCATTTTTGCATCTGCAAAACACTTTATAAGCACGTGAACATGATTTGTGTACATTTCCCTGAATAAATAAAGTCCATATTATATATGGTAGCACTGTTGCCTTGCGGCAAGAAGGTTCTGGGTTCGATTCCCGGCCTGGGGTCTTTCTGCATGGAGTTTGCATGTTCTCCCTGTGCATGGTGGGTTCTCTCTGGGTACTCTGGCTTCCTCCCACAGTCCAAAGACATGACTGTCAGTTTAATTGGTTTCTCTAAATTGCCCGTAGATGTGAGTGTGTGTGTGCATGGTTGTGTGTCCTGTGTGTCTTTGTGTTGCCCTGCGACAGACTGGCGACCTGTCCAGGGTGAACCCTGCCTCTTGCCTGAAACGTTTGCTGGAGATGGGCACCAGCACCCCTCCCGACCCGATTAGGGACAAGGGTGTAAACAAAAACAGTACAAAAACTAGAACGGCAAGCAGTTATGAACGGGTGTCAAGCCCAACCCGGCAACTAATACTGATCGATACTTTAGCTCTATCTGCCCATCTCCAATGGATGGATGAATGATTTTCCTTCTACTATTTTGTGTTGGTGTATCACATACGTCCTCAGCAGTATCTGACTCCTGACGTCTCACCAAGACGGTTGTATCAGACGGTCAGGCTGGGGAAAGAAATTTCTTTATTGGAAAATTCGGCCATACTAAGTATATGTTGCAAACATTTCAATTTGAGGCCTGTCCTCTTGCTGACAGGCTTTATAAATATCTCTTCCACTTGAAAGTTTGCTGTGGGTCGCTTGGTATGTGAGTGTGGATCGCTCCCACAGAAGGACTTTCTTTCTGCGAGTACTGTCAGTTGCTTGTCACAGCTGTGTACCTCGGTGGAGGAAAACTGATAGAGAGAGCTGAGCCCAGATTTGCTGCCTGAGCTCATGGTCGGATGTCGTTATTACACTGGCTTAAGTAAAGCAGACCTCACCCAGAGCGAAATAGACAAGAAAACAAAAAGCCTGCGATTTGAAAAAGCTTCTAGGCAGATTTGACAGCTCTGGCGCATGTCTAAGAAGAAGGGGAAAAAAAACAGTGCGAAGATAATATAGAGGATTCATAAGTATCCTTTCATCAAAACTCATAAACGGCTTTTACCAGAAAGAAACACTCGCTAAGTAATACAGAAAGAGCACATCCGCTGCATAATACCCCAATTTCTTTCTTCCAGAGGAAAAAAGTTATTTATAATTTTGCGATGACACCTCGAGCTCAGCACAAAGGCTTCATCCACTCCATCCCACAAGAGGAAGAGAGCGAAAAAAAAAAGAAACACTCTCTGTGCAAGTGGCAGAAAAAAACCCACACAGCCCTCTTTCACTCGCTCGCCCAAAAACAAAGACGTTGCTCACCCTGCAGAGGTACAGACAGCAGGCCCATTTCTCCTGAATTGGCTGTTATCTAATTGACGTTGATGGAGAGTGAGGTTGGTTCAGGATGAGCCAGGTGCAGATGTGATATCAAAACCAGGGACCACATTGAAAAGTTTGTCCATTAGGGGGGAAAAAAAGGGAGTGAAATGTGACGTCTAATCTCTGTAATGTATAATCTGTATGTGCTGTCACTGATGTTTCCTGTTGGCCCTTTTACATTTCAAATGAGCCACTACTGGACCATTGATTGAACAGGTGTTTTCACATCTCATAGTCTGGTAGACTCTGATCGACTGGGCACCAAAACTGCAACATGCGTTACATTTTCAGCTGGTGCATTTCACTTTCACACTGCACTGTGACAAACAATCCAAACTAGTTGAGAAACCTGACATTTCGTCTTCAGCACGTCTTCACAACAGGGCTCCTTTATTATAACATTGGCAACAATTTATAGGAGCATTAGATGGAGAGGAAGTTCATATAAGTCTTGCAGTTCCACCAGGTGTCTGACAATTGCTGCTGCCGCTGGTCTGGAGGAGCTGAGTGGAAAGAGGCGCTTTGCAAGATTAAGCATTTAGGCATCACCGAATGGCCTCCACAGGCGATTCAAGGATTCCTCAAACATGCCTGAAGGAATCAAAGCAACACTCTAGGTTTGTTTTTGATGAGGGAATAACTTTATAACATGGTATAAAGCTCAGAAAACCAAGTAGCACTCCCACCAACATTTTTATTTAATAGTAAGAGAAGTTCTGAAATGCACCTGTTGCAGCTAGCAGGAGTAGTAAATCCATAAATCCTAATCCATCACATTAGTCTCAGCCATTAAAAATATTTCCACAATTGACAATGGGACAACTTATACGTACTTTTTCTTTTTTTTTTTTTCCCTCCACTTCCCCGTGTTGTGTTTGCTTCGAGGTCGACATGATCTAGCACAACCCTCGCAGAGTGAAAACCCAATTACTGTCGCAACACATCTGTTCCCAGAAAGGCATTAGGGTAACAGCGTGGTCTTTCCCAACTGGAGAGCGTGGTTTCAGTCACAGAGACACACACTACCTAAAAATGTGTCCTGGGTACACCTAGCCTTGATAGGTTCATGACAGATCTGAGTGCAGAGCAGAAAGAAACCATTTAAATGTGTTTTTCTCTCCTCACACAATCAAAAATGAATTTCCTGTTGCGAATCAAGAGGCAACTAAAATAAGAGAAAATAAAAAACGTGCTCGAACATTGTTGGACACACTGGGATAAGTTTTTTTGTGTGATAATTATTCAGTAATTGTTGATAACAATAAATAACAAAAAAAATTTTAAAAAAAATCCAACAAAAGAGAATTATTTTAAAAAGGACATGTGTTTAACGACAGGCATCCAAAACGCCTCATTGGTTCTCAGCATCCGAGGCCGTTTTCAAATACGTTCGGGTCAGTTTGCCAGAAGATTGCCTCTTGGTGCCGTTTAAGGAACAAACGTGCTGAGAGGATCTGAACACAATTCTGGGCCGGATCTGAGGCCGATGTTACAGTCTTTATATCTGGAGGCAAATGGCCTGCTTTGTATTCGGGTCAGGAGTTGCAGACCTGGCTACAAAGGCTAAAGAGGTCCCTGATGATGGAGTTCATTCCCACTACTTCACTCCACTGCTGAGAAATCAGCTAATTCTCCATCGCCACGAACGGTCACTTACGCTACTATCTCTGCACAAGTAGGGCCGAATATTAATCCACCGATAAAGCCAGAGGAGTAATGAAGACAACAGAGCAGGTAGCAATATTCTTTAGTCATTGCATCTCTTTATAAGACGTAGACCTCCGAGTCGTTAGTCTCCAGTATTGCGTCTTTAACTGCAATCAGCCATCATCATTCACCTAAAAGCAAAGGTAATTCAAGGTCCCTTTGTTCATTAGGTTTGCAAAATGTGCAGAAGCAGAGCAGCGAGATCTGAAACTCTAGTCTTATGTTATTTGTCAAAAAAAAAAGAAAATTGTCGCGTTTGACCATTAATCTAAGGGTCTCCCCAGGATGACCTTTGTTTCTTCCAGATTATCAGACGGGTCAATGTAAGAGCTTTGGACACAAACATGATGGTGGCGTATGAAGCAGAGGTGAGATGCATTTCTTAATGGAGACAACCAGAGGGGTTCATCAGTGAGGGAGCTCTCCTTCTGAGGATCTGACTGCTTTCTAATACCTGAAGCACTTTTCTCACCAATCACGTTCAACTGAGTTCGCGGTAATGCATGCAAATTAGGGAGGATGGTTATTATATTTCATATAGACAGAAGGGAGGCACGTCAACAGTATCAAGACTTGAATCTAATTAGTAGTCGGTCGCCATTAACTGTTTCTAAGTATTTAGTTTGAATCAGACAGATATCTGTTATTTTATGTTAAACAAAAAATCTGACTGAACCAGTAAGCTGTTGATTTACTGGCCTAACACGCTACAAGGAAGATCAAATATTTCCAGATACTTTATCTAAACAAGAGAATAGGCATAAAAACAAGTTTTGCTGTTTCTCCTAGCCAACTAGGAATGAAAAATCAATCCTCTGACAGTCTAGAGGTCGAAACTTATTCCATCGCTGCAGGGCAGTTAGGAGGCTTTGTAAGTTTCTCACATCCCTAGTAGTGGTTTGCACTGACAAAACATATTTATTCCAATGTATTTATTTGTTTCTGAAAACTTTATGTTAAGAAAAACTGAGACTTGGAACTTTGGGTTTCACATTTGTTATTATATGTTTATTTGTACAATATTTATATCATTAACAACAAAAAAAGAATTTGTACATAACTTTCTATTCTATTGTGTGAATATACTGTTTTCAACCATTGCCTCTTGCAATCTTAGAAGATAGAGTCCCCTGTTCACTTTTACAAGTTTTTTTTGTGTGTGGTTTCTGGAACTGACAGTCTGACAGAACAAATCCCCTGTCTTCACAAACCGCTTTCGAATTTGTATTTTGGTGACGACTTTATACTCTTATACAAGTAGTATTATTTTGAATTAAACATGCTCTTACTTTTGTAGAGTTCCTGGCTACTCTTTATATATCCATGAATTCTGCAGCAATGGAGCCGATGGGTGTCATGAACCATGCCCTACAGTTACAGCGATGGTAGAGTTCAAGAGGCCGTTATGTTCAAAATGAATTTTGCAGCAGCCTGGTTTCACTGGAGAGTCAATTCAAGCAGAATATCTTAATTCCTCCATTGAAACAAAAAACAAATTCACTGTTTTTGTTTCTGACAATACCCGCTAGAGCCCTGCACTTTAAATGTAAAATTGATTGTATGTAAAAAAGAAAATAAATGAAAGCTTACATTGATGTACTTCTATTTATATCAGCTGTATCACCATATCATTAAGAATCTATTATCACTCAATTGTAACAAATTTATCCTGAGCATCAGCAACACATTAACTCAACTCCTCAGAACAGAAGCAGTTCAGATGATATCCTGGGGTAGAGTTTGCATTGTAAACAATAACATTCAAAATAAACACAGCAGTGTAATACAAAACAGTGACATCTTTTTATTAGGAAAATTAGAAATGAAATTGACTTTTCTCCAGTGTTTCCTTTTACCACACTGAGCAGTAATTCAAGTGTAACAGCTATTCCAGCATTAAAGATTATAGAAATTCATTTACCAACATTTCAAGTCTCAAATTATATGAAGGGAAAATTGACATGGGAGGACAAGCAGATAATAGATTAAATTGGCAGCTGCATTTACGATCATGAAATAAGTACCATTTAAGGACGCAAAACATATACAAAACAAAAAGCATCACATAAAAACATGAGATGAGGTCTCTATGCAATTATACAAAAAAAAAACATTAGAAAGAAATTAATAATGATGATATAAAAGCAATACATCTGGACAGTCTAAGTCTGTCTATTAAGTGGTTGTCAAAGTACCAGTCAACTTTTAATCCATTCATGGTTCTGTTCTGAGTCAGCAGTTCTACAGAACCATTTGATATGTTCATTAACAGCAGCTACATTATTAAAAATTAGTACACAATAAAGCTGCCTAAATTGAGCATCATTATCCACCCATCCATTTTCTTTACACCCTTGTCCCTAATGGGGTCAGGAGGGTTGCTGGTGCCCATCTCCAGCTAACGTTCCAGGTGAGAGGCGGGGTCACCCTGGACAGGTCGCCAGTCAGTCGCAGGGCAACACAGAGACACACAACCATGCACACACACACTCACACCTAGAGGCAATTTGGAGAGGCCAATTAACCTGACAGTCATGTTTTTGGACTGTGGGAGAAAACCCACGCATGCACAGGGAGAACATGCAAACTCCATGCAGAAAGACCCCAGACTGGAAATCGAACCCAGAACCTTCTTGCTGCAAGGCAACCGCTCTACCAACTGTGCCACTGTGCACCCACTGCACAGAGCACCATTATCACTACAGCAAAACATGACATGAACATTTCTGCCCCTAACTTAATCCACTTAGTTACAAATGCATCAAAAATATCTGATATGTAACAGAAAATCATCTCACCTAATCAATACTGAATGAAGTGGTATAATATACACACAAAACTTGTCAATACTTTTGTCTCAGTAAGTTATTTTTTTCATCTAGAACATTAAAAAGTACATCAATTCAAAAAGTTATTTATTTTAAGATGACTAATAACTCCAGTGTCATTACATCAATTATATCATTTCAAGTTTTGGAGAAAAAAGCAAAACAAAACTTTTCTCAAAGGGTAAGCATTTTTTATCTTTTTTTATGATATGATTTGTTTATCAAATGAACAAATCACATCAACCTTACCATATGTAGCAATAGGGTAAAGTCTCCTTTAAGAGCTAAACATTTTATGTAAAAAAAACTAATAGACAGGCTTAATGAGTTTAAGTCATGTGATTGATGACGACCTTGAAATAACGTATTGACATCAGCATCACTTTACTGCAGTTAAATGCTGACAAGTACAGCAGGAACTGATCATGTGGAGAAAAGGGGCACTTTCTGCTGCTTCCATTCACTTCCACTGCACAATTCACTAATGCAAGAACCTGTACAAGTAAAGCTAGTGGCATCTAAATAAATGATATCGCATTACGCATCTGCTCTGCCACCACAGAAGACAGCCTCACCCACTGTATGTATTCTGAATAATTCGTAAATATTTTTTAATTTGGGGGAAACCCCCCCCCCCAAAAAACAGCCAGGTTAGCTAACCTAGCATATCTGGTACTTTAAGCTACATAATTTTATGCACAAAATTATTTTAGTTAAAATACAAACTTATAGATGGGAATGAAAATTGTTTCAAATGTTCTATTTGTTTACATTGTCTTTTCCTCTCGTCAGTCAGATAATTTAAACAGAATCTGTAGATTGTTTGAAAAGAAAATTGGTTTCTGAATTTAATATCGTATCTGAATCAAATCAGGACCCTAAAATTCGGGATTGTTAGACACTGGAAGATTTGCATTTCTACTCTTAAATGCTTGGATAGGTTGCTTGTCTACTAGGTCTCCAAGCCATGGCTTTAAGGTAACATCTGACTTTGTTCTCTTAACTTGAAAAATAGTTATATCATTCCTTACTTTATGAATTCATATCAAAGCTTAAGAGTTCGCCATCAATACTTTTATCTGAAAAGTCTTTTGTGATGTGCATCAGTGCCCGAGTTTAAAATTTTGAACACAACATTGCCCCATACATATTTTGTCTCGAGTTAGATGATGAAAATTTTAACATAGCCATTCAGAGCTTTAACCTAAACATAAAAGTTGTACAAAATATGATAAGTGTCCTTAGAAAAAGATCTGTCCACCCTCCCACATGATGATACGAGTAAGTGTTCATGTGCCAAAATAGATTAGGTGGAAAGGCAAAAATCCTTTGTGATTATGATAATTGACTAAATTTGCCTTTATGCCCTAATAATACCACAGAAACGGACTTCACCGTTAACTACAGCTGTTCAAAAAATGTAGCAAAACTGTGGCCAGTCCACCCACAGTTATAGCTACAATTGTAGTGCCTTGTGATTAAACGAGCTTGAGATGAGTTTTGGAGGTTGGAGCACAAAGGAGCATCAGTAGTGGCAGCTCAAGCCCTAAAACTCCAGCTTCTCTGAAAAGGCTGGAATGGTTTCTTGAGGTTGAAAAGCATGAGGTGAGGCTTGAGCCGTGGGGCTTTCTCAGGAATGACAGCAGCTTTACTTTCCTCAGTGGGAAATCGTTTTTGGTACACCTCTGGGTAAGACTTCTGGAACTGAAAGGGGAAGAAATGTAATTTGTTATCAAGTAGAATGTCAAAGAATCCTTGTAAATCACACCTCTAGAGTCTCGGCAGAATTTTCTGATACTAACAACTACTACTTAGTTGTTAGTAGTAGTTGTTAATGACTTAACATGTCAGATTGAAACAGAAATTCAAAGACAGGGCTTTCCTTTTCAGAGAATGCATTTTGCCTGGAAGAGAACAGAAACACTACTTCCTTTCGGAAACTAACGCTGGCTTAGAGTCCAATGTGGTGTCTTTTATCAATGTTCAGGACAAATTTGACTCACATTCGGAAGAATGCATCCACAGAGGCCAGTGTGACCCGCCTTGGAAAGTTGATCTAAATGTTTTCTTAATCTGTCTTGATGTAGTCACCCCTGCAGTCAGCACTATCCATTTATTACCCTTATCGCCCAAGACAAATGTTAGCACCAGGCGTGATCAGAGCCAACTGCTGTTTGCCAACAGGTTCCATTGCTCTAAATTTTCTGGAACTGAAAAATTCAGTCATCACCAAAGGAAAGGTCTGGTTGGATGTCTGAGGGGAAATGCCCTCTCCCTCTTGAACTCGGTAAGAAAAGACTTACATGACAGAGGGAGAAAGACACAGCAGATAAAGATAGAACTATGTGAGAGATACATAAACACAGTTCATGAAAGACAGAGAACATTTGACATTTTTCCCCCCTTAGGAATATTCTGTCAAATATGTAAACATATTCAAGACATTTTCAAGTATTTCTTCAATAGCTGTTGCAATTTTTTGTATTAATGGTCATTACATAGATTACACCAATCAACTACTCTACAGACTGATTGCTGTTATTAAAAGAAAGTAGGGGGGAGTAATGAAAGAAAAAATAATTACGTCTCCCCAACGCTCATGGCCAAGCTCCTAGAGGAAACACTGCTATGAAAATGCATACAGATGATTTATTATACTCCCGTTTGGCATTATGCTGGTTAAGGTTATCCAACAACAATCCAAATAATGTGCACACTTTCTTATTGCAGTTTCTCTTAAAAGCATAAATTTTATTAGGGTCGGAGTTTCTGCAGAAGAAAGACAATGCAGTGGTTTCCATGAAATGCACATGGATGAGTTATGCATCCTTCCAGCTTATTGTTTGTGATCATTTTTTTCCCTATGTATGTTCGTACCTGTTTGAGTCTTTTCCTCTTGTCTTTTGCAGGGAGTTCTTGGTCTGCAATCAGACCTTCCAGCAGCTGCTGCAGGGGGATCTGTGTTCCTATAACTTTCTGCTCCTCACAGTCTACTCTCTTGATCTGTTTGCAGAAAGCCGGCGATGCACTGAAATCCGTATCCGAGCCTGCATATTTGATCTGACGGAAGAAGGAAAATAAAATATCCCATGAAATTCTCTGGTAGTTTTCAATTGCACTATCAGAAGTACAGCCGAGGGTGTGGTTATGCTCGACAGGACAGCCGAAATATAACGAGGCTCTACATCTCATCTATTGGCTATTTATTATTTTTTTTAAAGTGACAATTCAAATTTTATATAGCATGTCACCAAGACAAAGGATTTAATTTGCAAGACACGTTCAATTTAATAATATTTTATGAATCCTAAAGGGAAATTAAATGATGGATGCAACTCATGTAATTTTTCTGAGTTGCTGTTGGCAGGAAGAACCGCTGTAGCAGTCTTTGTTACAGTGATTCTAAAGACGCCTCTGACTGCAGACAGTCTCAGGAAGAGGATGCTCAGGGTTGTTGGTTATCTCACGTTTAAAAACAACTACAGTGCAAAACAGAAAACACGGTGTTCTAGTGAGAGAGTCAATATGATACCAAGTGAAATTCTGAGAAAGTATACCAGTACTGGTAATTTTTTTTTTTTGCTTAAAATTTCATTTATACCCGATGAAAACTAATGTCTAGTCACATAACAGTATGTTAAAAATGTTGGCTGATTTTAAATACCTGACAGACCTCACACACGACTATCAAATATTGTTGATAAAACAGGGTTGGCCCAGGAGTATATGTGTTGTCCAGACATACAGCAAAGACAACACAACTCACCATTCACAAACAGATTTCACTCATGAACATTCAGATGTCAAACTCTAAATCTGGCAAACCCCCGAGATCAAACGTAAGTTCAGAGCAAACAAACATGGCTGACAAGGAAGAAGCAGTGATGATAATTTGCGGACTATCTTCAACAGAGAAAAATAACAAAACATAAAGACGTCTCCGACGTTCAAATCCAAGATTTGAGATCGAGATGTTCTGAGATCCTTCAAAGCAAATCAGATCTCTCCAGCCACACCACACGCCGCAGAAATACCTTATAAAATTTGATTTATCACAATAATCAACGTTAGATTAGCAAAATTCTATTAATAACTAGAGATGTGCCGATCAGGTTTTTTCCTGCCGATACCGATCACCCATGAGGGCCGATCACCGATACTGATCACATAATTATTATTTATTTATTTTTTATTATCATAAACACTACCGATTACATTATGTGGAAAAAGGAACCATGAATTCACCTTAATTTAGACAAAAACTTGTTTTTAATAACTTTTTCCAAGAAGAAAACTAAACAAAACAGGCATTCTGCAAATTGTACTGCTATCAGTAATACTATCTTTAATAGACTGAAAACATATGAAGGCTCTGAAGAGGCTAAATAATGCAAAGAGCCAAAATAAAACCTCTCAACATTGCCAAAAAAATTCAAGTATAAAACTTAACATTCAAAGGCAAATACAGGTTCCATTACAATAAATAATCCTGAGTTACTGAATGAAAACTTCCTGATAGCATGGCAGCTAGCTGATTACTGCTAGTTCTGAGTGGCTGTTTCTGACTGAACGGAGTAATTATGCATAGCAGGGAAGAGATTGATTATTTATTTAGAGAATTTCTGTCTCATGTTAGGACAGCGAAAGTTTTAATACGTATGTAAAATGTATTTTTTTAGGTTAGATGCTGCAGCTTTAAGCAGAGGTTCGGTGTGAGAGTCACTACTAGGTGGAGCAGAAGCGGCGCTCCGTCTGTGAAATATTACTACCTGTAGCGTAGCAGCGGTTCAACAGCGAGATCAGAACCAGGGTCTTACATCGCAGCTCGAAGACTTAAATAATTTTGCGGGTTATTTGTTTAGCTTTCTGACTGTCTAATCCGGGTGAGTGTTTGTAGCTGTGCGCTGCTTTACCTGCTATCTGGTCCTCCGTATGTCTTTTTTACTGCAGTGAGCCTCGATGTAGCCAAACTCCGTCAAGTATGCCATTGTTTTTATGTCGTATTAGCTTCGTTGTGTTGATGCATTTTTACGTGCTTCAATTTTCCGCCGCAACACGCAAACTTTCCCATTCACTCAGTGCGTTATAGTTCAACATCGCTTAGGATTTGTTACTGTGCGTTTGCGCAGTGTGAAGGAAAGAAGAGACCAGCTGCACAGGCAGGCTGAGAAATGAGATGCAGGTGATCGGTATCGGCAACAAGAGCCAATGATCACCGATCATTCACTTTTTCACAAAAATCGGCCGATTATGATTGGTGACCGATCGATCGGCACACCTCTATTAATAACCATTCATCAACAGTATTAACAATGCAGCAAAAACATAGCCATGAGTTCGTTTTTGTTCTGACTCAATATAGTGACCCTATTATGAGTCTGTAATAAACCTGAAGACGAGCCATCCTCTGAAGACCTCTGCACTGCGTAGCAGCTACTGGACCATAAATAATTACTGATGCTCCGGTGTGCAATTAGGTTTAAAATGTTCTTGAGCTCCCTGACAAACAGCAGGATGGTGTTCAGAGGCTCCCTGTCTCGTTTAATTAGCTCTATAAGTTGCCTTCAGGGGCTTAACGTTTGGTTTTACCTACTGAATCAAGCGAAGAGTTATCTACACTTGTGTAAATAACTACCAGGAAAAAAAAAAAGAACCTCATACGCAACACTCCATCCAGAGTGCGGTTTCAAAGCCCTACTATTCATCACCATTAACAGAAAAAGTCAACCATGAATGACTACAAATTGTCAGTGCTCTGCCTTCTTGATTCCCTGTGCTCTTGGAATAATATTAATGTGCAGAGGAATTGAACAAAACTCTACAACACTTTCTGACAATGGAGCCGTTAGGGAGCGTACGTTAAAGTATGGTGTTCTGTGTTTACATATTGCACAAAGCAAAAATCCTTCAAGCATCATGCAGTTTTTCATACCACATTTAAGAGTTAATTCGTTATTACAGCAACTTCCTCATATATGTAACTTTACCACTACCTGCTCCAACCCTGATTCCCATTACTAAACATTTTGAAAAAAAATTACATACAGCATAGATGTGTCTAAACGGATTAGAACAATTAAAAAAAAATAACGGATGGCCTTGAATTATTTGGAGTACATTTTGAGGAAAACAACAGGGCATCTTTTTCTGTAATAATATGTGACATCACGGTTGAATGCTTTATTAGATTGCATCACCGGAACTACTATGAATTTAATCACTTTTACACCACTTTACACCAGTAGGACACAATCTTGCTGGATAATGCTGCCAGGTTGTGCTGCTGTAACGAGGCAGTCATTTTATTTGAAATATCAATTACATGTGTAATTTGGTGTTGATCAGACACATTATGACACAGAATCATGTGTTGTTAGTAAAACAAGGACATTCTGTTGTGGACTTCATTTCTTCTTTTAATTTCTGCTCGACTTTGTCAGAGTTAAGACATTGTTTTCCTTCTTAGCTCTGATTCGTAACACAATAACCGAATGAATCTAATCTAAACACAACATGTTTTGCACTAAGTTTGTGCATTCTGGTATGTAAATTGTAATAGAATTAATTGGAAATAAAATCTCAGTCAGCTCAGACACAGATATTTAATGGACAAAAAAAAAAAAAAAAAAAAAAAAAAAAGAAGAAGCAGAACCCAGTGAGTTGAAGTTGGCTCATAACTTTCGTTTCGTGTTTGCGTTCTGTTTAAACATGACTGACCTGAGCTCTTTTCAAGTGTGACAGATGCTCCTCAACCTGGCAGCGCAGCTTGGCATTCACTTGGAAGATCGCGCCGTGGCGCTCCATCATGAAGGTCACCAGTTTGGTAGCGAGCAACTCGTCCAAGTCCATGTCATCGGGAGAGCCCAGGACGCAGTGAGAGAACATCTGCACCATCTGCACTCGGATCACAGAGGAACAGGAAATGGGCACCGACTTCATTATCAACACAATTACCGTAGCATAAGGACCAACGAAATGAACGACCAATCTTGTGCAGCTAATACTAATGATGTTTTGTATGCGTGCAGTGTTTCAGGTGATGCTTACAGTCTATCCCCAAGATGAACAAGTTAGTTTCCTAATTAACAGCAAGATTGGATTTTTAATACAGGCTGTAACTATAAGTTCTGATATTATATCAGCAGGATAGAATATTGCCTGTAGCGTGTTGATGGCTGAAATAGGCAAGTGTTTTCTTTGCAACTTGCTAAGCAAGTTGTTGTGTAATCAAGCCTGTATGTATAATTTTGACATAGTTTTGGACAATAAATCAATAACAATTTATGTCGAAATAGACGTGATCAAAATCAATAGATAAAACATCTGACAGGAAATTCAATATATGAAATATTCACTGGACTGTGATCCAGAAACATACAGCATTCTGGGAGTTGTAGGCAGAGGAAAGGCTTTAGTTGTTCAATCTCTCAGGGTGAGCTAAAAAAAGGTTGGTGGTGGCATCAACTAACTCACTCTTTGGTTACCTAGCAACAACCTGTTGGGTAACTTGCGCAGCAGCAGTCCCAGGTTTTGCCACTGTGCCTCATTACTGCTTAAAAGTAAAAAACAGCATGGAGTGAAAACTGTGGATAAAACAGAAAATGTAACGAAACCAGTTTGAAAGTATTTGAAACAGTTAAAAAAAAAAAAATCACATAATTAATAATTATCAAACGACTGATATGAAATGCACATATGGTAATAAGTTTTTCAGCCACGTCGTCCAGCTTTGTTTTGAACCCATGAGAATTAGAGGCCAGAAATTCAAACTTGTGTTCCCAGTTGTTGTTATTAAACACTGCCTGAAGACGTATGCTGCAATGTCAATCAACAGGGAAAAAAGGAACAGATAAAAAAAAAAATGATTAAAATTATAACAACAATCTTGCCATGTATGACAGAAGGCAAACTTTTGACTAGAACTATAAAAATTAATACCGCGATGTAACTAGGTTCTCAAAAGGTCAGCATGACAACTCTACTTATTGCTGCAAGCTTTTCATAAATATCGCCACACAACTGTCAGAATGCTCTTATGGGATTACACTGACTTGTAGAACATGCCGCGAGCTCAATAAAACAGAAAGCCTGTACGGTTGTACACAGAGATTAAACTGAGGGAAGTTGTACCAGCGTGCGGGTAGCAATAGTGTCGTTAAGAGGAGGCAGGCGGGGATTGTGGCAGACGCGAGCCATGAGGCGCAGTAAAAGCTGGAGCCGCCTGCGGTTTGGCGGTGGCAGCAGCAGGCAGCTGACTTGAAGAGCCTCGGTGGCTTTATCCTGCTCCTGTAGCAGGCCTGCAAACATGGAGAGAGATGAGTTCTGCTCTCTGAGGGGGCGAATACTGCATAAGGTATAGACAGTCAACAATGTGAATAACTCACTGAGGATGTTGACAAAGACCTCGTAAAGACGGAAGGTCAGCAAGGGCTCTTTTAGTTTTTGATAATAATCTGCTACGGTCCTCAGAACATCTCTCTCGAACCCTGGGTACAGCGGCTGCTTGGCATCATTGCCTTCAGGCCCTGGCAGAAAATGTCAAAGAAAGGTTAGCAACACTTTATTTGAAAGGGTGTGCAAAAGACTTGCATGACACCTGGCATAACACCTGTCATGAATATGAAGGAGTACTTTTTGAATGTTGTCGTGAATTGTTGCATTACATGTATCAACTTTGCACTAAAAGATACTTACAGTTTGCAAGGCATTTCATTGCTGAGATCACCCAATACGGCATGTCCTCTGGAAATGCAAAAATATGGTTCTTTACTAACAATAACAATAAATAAAAAAAAGTCATTTTAATCAAATGAAAAAGGAATTGTCCAGCATCATACCAGCTTTGTTTTCCAGAACAACTATGCCTGTTTTATTAACACTGAAGATATTGACAACAATGTCTTTCCCATTCACATGTGCTGGGCTTAAAATTCCATCCAACGTCTTCAGGCCCAGAACTCTCTGCAAACTAAAGGAACAACACTTTTAAGATAGCATGAAAAAAACGAGACAAACAAACACAAAAGATGCAAGTCATGTGAAATGAAAACATACTGTGTGACAGTCATCGATTTCCAGATGTGGTCCACTTGTTTGGAAGTCACTTCCCTCCTACGTATGAGCTTGCATTCATGCACATCTCCAATGGCAACGCTGTGTCTTTTATTCCATAAGTCTGAATTCTTGTTGAAATGGATCCGTAAAAGAGGGAAAAGAAGATTAACGCCAAGCGAGACAGCAATCCAGTAAAACTATCCGATGATTAAATATTTACATGACAGAGAGAACAGTAATGAATGTATTCTTTGACGGAAATCCATTAAAATAAAAACAAAAGTGTCTCAATCCGTATTTAGAGGTGACAAAATAACCAAAACGAGAAGAATTATTTATCTTTTTTTTTCTGTATGTACAGGAAATAAAAAGTCGATGAAGGTCATTTTAAATCTCCATATATTTCGATGAAGCCACAGAAAGGAGCGAAACGTCTGTGGCCTTTTCTCACCAGTACTGCAGATTTCTGAGGTGCAACATTTTCTTTCTGAGGCAGTTCCTCGTAGTCATCCCAGCGGATTAGCCTGGGCAGGTCGCTGTCGTCTCTCCATGATGGTCTTGTTGGAAGAGACTTGAGCGGAGACATTGTGGGGAACCTGAAAGAGAAAGATGACAGCACCTAAGACAAGACGAAAGTAAAAAAAAAAAAAACAACCCTGTGAAGTTTGATTTCGGAGACAAGACCTGGGGAAGAGCAAAACAACACTTGTATCGAATTAAAATACGATTGAAATCAGAAATATATTATTCAGATGCACCTGTACATACAACATTATTGAGTAAGCACAAATCTTTTGTCTACCAAGTAAAATTACCCGCATTTTTAAAATCCCATGCCTTCGTTACCTGTACAGATGGCTGTTGTCTTCAAAGTCCTCTGTCCCGTGGCGTCCTTTGACGTCTTCAATCACATGGGCTTTAAAGAACTTCCTGAGCAGCTGCAGAGTCTGGTAACGCGTTACCTCGGGCCCAAAGTTGTAGTTGCTTCGGAGAAGCTCATGAAGATAATCCACCGCCTCCGAACCGGCGAAAGTGCAGTCATAGCAGCGAAAGTTCGCCCAGTGCCTCCGTAATGGCATACCTCCACGAAAAAGCTTAATGGTTTCATTCCACTGCATTAGGGAAACACAGAAGGTGTTTAAAATAAATAAATAAAAAGTTTAAAGAAAATCTGTTAAAATGTCAGAGCATCTACTGAGTGATTATTAGAAGTCAAACATCAAATACTTTGCCACAAGAAATACTTTCATAACAAGAAATGAGATTCGGTATTTCCAGGAAGGCTTTGAACGTTCAATCAGCAAATATTAATCATTTTGCATTGGAAAAGTAGCTGACGGTTGCTATAGCTTCAATCATTACAGATGGCACCTCAGGCATACATTACAATATAGACAAAAATATTATGCCAAATTCAAATGAATACAGCCATTTTAAACCTCTCTAGCGATTCAAATAAGTCCTTCACAGGACATGAAGATCAGCTATATAATCACAACATTTGCATATTTGAGTGTTTTAGTCGTTCAACTCCTGATAGAGTTAATTGAATGGGTGGGAGAAAAGAATAGAGTCAATCAGATTCAGAGCAGACAGACGAGGTTGCATAAGCGTCAATAAAGCTCAACAAGTGCTAAATGGTATATAATTATATAAACGAAAATAAATTTAAAAATTCTTAACACTGGCCTTGAGACGATTGGGGAAAATGACCAGAATCGCTGAAAAAATAGCAATAAAAGTAAGTATCTGCTGTACAGAAGGGAGAACTCAATGAGAGCTCTCCTTTTCGAAAAGATAGAGAATCTCAGAACAGATTCTGTAACGCTTGAAATAAATAGTCCCTTTGAAATAATAGCGAAAGAACAGTAATTTTTCCAGATTCTGTTTCACTGTCTTTCTATTGTGTTTACTGGGGCCACAGCGCCAACACCAAGGACTTTTCAATAGACCTGCACAGCTAATATTATTACTTGAGTGTTTCCCTACTATAAGCAGTCACGCTGTCTGCTGCGTGGGAAGATTTTCCATTGCATGGGACGGGCGAATTGAATTACTATATATTTTTATCTTGGCGTATTCCTCAGCCTTTAATATAGAACAACACAATATAATTACAATTAAAATCAATCCTCATGCTCAGCTCTGGTGACATGTTGATATAAAACCAGCATGGGGCATAAATGGTTTTAATAAGGTTGTTTTCCAGGGTCGAGTGAGTTACAACATACAATTTTAAGATGTTTTTAAAAGGTGAACCAGCTATTTACTCTGAATTTAAAGTGAATTCCTGTGATTCTTTTTTTATTATTCTGTCAGATCTGTCTGAATTAAGATTATTTAAAACCTCTAATCCAATGAGGTTATACATGCAGCATAAATATGAATCCATGCTCTGTTGTTCCATTAATATTTTCAGTGATAATTTTATTAATGTAGCAGAAATGTTACACTAGGAAAGGTTACACCAAGACATTTTGGTAAATTTTAAGATGCTGTATATGTATTATTAATACTATGGCCGTACAGCAAACCTTTCAATAAAACCATCTCAGAATGAAAGTAAGAATCTCTCTATATATTTTATTTATCTTTTAGATACACCACTCTGCCTGTACTGCATGTTTACACATTGATATACTGTTTCTGAAAAAGTGGCCATAAATCTATCCAGATCAAATTCGTGTATGTTGTATTATTAGTCTATCTTGGAAAAAACCCAAACGACAAATGAATAATTGGCACCCAAATTTATTGTGATATTAATAGCTTTATGTAACCTTTTAACCAAAAACACTGTGTTTGTTATCAGCAGTTACTCAAGTGCAAATGGAGCAAAGTCCCAAGTCACAGAATGAGTACATTGTGACTCATGGTTCTCTTTCAGAAGCGATATTGATTGTTTTAGTGACAGTAAATTGAATTTTAATGTTATCTAGTCGTTTATTTAGAAGTCAGGCTTGTAGAGTGGCCATATTATAAAGAGATGCTAATAAAACAAGCGTTATACACCATTGACAATCACAAGGAAAAGATACACTTTTCCACCTCACTCACGATACCCAAACGAGCAAGAAACTCACCAGCTTCGTGGCCCGGTATGGCCCGGGTCCGATAACTTGGCCTTCCATGCCCTTATAGCCGCACGAGCGAAAACATTAAGCTATAAAGTATTAAAAATTATCCCAACACGGCGATAAAAAAGTGAGCCGGGGCAACCTAGACGGAGGCGTTGCTGCCAACTTTGAATCTGGTGCGTCACTCGGATTAGGCAACGTGACTGGACGGCGAACTAGTCACGTGACCTGCACAAGTAACGCTCGAAGGGGCGAGGATTTACGAGACATGGAGACTGGATTAACACGAGAAATGATTTTTAAAAACAGGCTTCTCACTCAGTTTTAGGCTTTAACGTGTAAAATTGTCTGAATTTAACTAAGTTCTGAATGTGTGCGCGTTTGTGAGCGCAACTGTGCACGTGGAATCCCTTTGAGCGGGTAGAAAAGCAATACATAAACTTAAAAGTCAATTTATTACAGGTAGACCGCAGATGATTTCTGATTGGTTAGAACTTGATAACAGTAAGATACACCCAGGACCATTGCTCAGTTTCTGTCAATATTAAAAGTACTTATAAATATTTATAAATGCACTATATAGACATATATGAGTGAACTGACCACAATCAAAGCACAAATTGTGCCTAGACATTTTAAATGATCCTATAGTTATGCAATGACGGCAAGCTGCTGGTATAGCCTTTTCATTCAAATGAACTTTTCTGGCAAAGATTACATGCACAAACAAGGAATTTGACTTTGGTTTCAAGTGCTCACACTGCACACATTAAGCATAATCAAAGCAATGCTTCCAAATTACAATGACTGCTGGTATATTCAGGAGGGGAAAACTGTATGTCTTCAGAGGTGACCTTCAAATCAAAAGTGGACCCCTGTGGTAAATAATCTAAAGTGGTTCAAAGCTACTCGAAAGATGTGCCATCCCATGAAACTGCTTTAAAAGAGAAACCCTTGGGACAGCTGGAGAGCTGTGTTTTCAACAGGTTCTTTAACAGCATGCTAACTACAGCATATGTAGATTGTTTTGTTTACTCTGGGTAAAATCCAAAGGTCCATGGCCTAATATCTATCCATTCATTTCCCTTTCATTTTGCACTGCTGAAATAAACAATCTTTCACATCCAGGTTATATCATCCTCAATATGGTTAATAACAGAGGAATTTAATGCATAAAGAACTAGAGCGCTACATCAACACCCTGAAATGTTTGATCTCAGACGTTGTTTAACTCTGTCCTCAAAGATGAGCTAAGACTTGTAGAGAAGTTATCAGTTTATCACAGTTATCAAATATTTCAACATGTCTAAAAAAAAGTGTTTGGCATCCTGCCTTACGTGGTGAACAAAATGATGTATACAGTATATGTTATTTTATATATTTGTTAATTTTTTTATATATGTTGGATATATATTTATTCTTTATTTTACATATTAATTTTTATTTCTTATTATGTCGGTTATGGTCCTCCATATGTGTCTAGTTGTAGATTCTATATATATATATATATATATATATATATTGTAACCTCCGTTGAAGGCTCAGTGAAGACACACATGGAGTCGGATAGCCAGAACATTAACAACTGTAATGGCTGAACACACAGGTCTTTTCACTCGGACAGATAGCCTTTTCACTCACGGTTCGGCTCTCTCTTTTCTGCCGCTAAGCCTCATGGGAAAACACATAACAACATAACAGCACCCTTTAACCGCTACATTGCCCCCCCTCAGACGGTTAGCTGTCCCAGCAACCAGGAATGCCTATGTGATATGAACCACAACATTGAACAACAGAACTCTTAGTCCATTACGGATTAACTATAAAGTCTCTAAACCATGCAGGAAGGCGCCGTTGTCTGGGGTTAGCGCGCCGGGACTCACCCTGGACAACTTGAGGCGTAGGAGAAACCACTGGCGGAGGGTCTGTCTCCAGCTCGCCAACCGCAGGCTTGCCTGGCTGGTATGGGGCCAAGCGATCTCGGTGAAGAACCACCAGCCGGCCCCTCTTGCGCATGTGGTACACCACATCAGAAAGTCTGTGAATCACCACAGATGGTCCAGCCCACTGACTGGTGAGCTTTGGGGACAGTCCTTTTTTCCGTTCAGGGCAAAACACCCAAACCTTGTCCCCAGGCTCGAAGTTCTTCCCCTGGCAGCATGAATCATAAGCCCGCTTCTGCTTGAGTCTGGCTGCAGTTAGGCACTCCTGAGCCAGTTCATGAGCAACCCGTAGACGCTGCCTTAAATCACAGATGTAGCTCAGCCCTGACCCAACAGGTTGCTCCGTTCCGGGGGGTTGTCCAAACACCAATCCACTGGGGTGCGTAGTTCATGGCCAAACATCAGCAAGGCAGGGGTGCAGTGAGTGGACTCCTGGACCGCTGTCCGGTAAGCCCACAAGATGACAGGCAGGTGTAGATCCCAGTCATGTTGCCGTTTATCCACCAGAATAGCCAGCTGGGTGGACAAGGTCCGGTTGAACCACTCAACCAGCCCATCGCTTTGAGGGTGAAGTGGCGTGGTTCGTGTCTTCTTGATGCCAAGCCTCCGGCAGACCTCACCAAACACCTCCGCCTCAAAGTTCCGGCCCTGATCACTGTGCAGCTCCTCGGGGGCACCGAACCGACAGAACATCTCACTCACCAGTCTTTCAGCCGTGGTGGCAGTGCTCTGGGTCAGGGATGGCATATGCCTCCGGCCACTTAGTGAAATAGTCCATGGCAACTAGGTTGTAGCGGTTCCCTCTTTCCGTCACAGGAAATGGGCCCAGTACATCCACACCCACTCGTTCCATTGGAGCACCCACCTGGTACTGCTGCAAGGGGGCATGTGAGCGCTGGGTTGGCCCTTTCTTTGCTGTGCAAGCATCACAACAATGGACATGGAGCTCCACATCTTGGCGGCAGCCAGGCCAATGGAATCTCGACCGGAGGTGTTGCAGCGTCTTAACGACTCCAAAGTGGCCTGCCCCCACCGAGCCATGGACCATCTGGAGCACCTTGGCCCGCAACTGTTTGGGCACCAGCAACTGAAGAACGTCGCGCTGTGCTGCTGGAGCTTGCCACTGTCGATAAAGGAGCCCACTGCGGCAGCAAATGGTGGACCACTGGGAGTACAGTGCCTTAGTCTCTGGATCTAGAGCTGCTATCACCTCCCAGGTGGGCCGCTGGCCAGCCTCCACCCACTGCTTGATCCGAGCGAGGACAGGGTCCCGATCTTGTTCCTCCCGCAGTTGTTCGGCCCCCATAACTTCCACACCATCCATAGACCCTTCAGTCACCCTGAGACACCTAGGATGTTGTGGGTTGTTGCTGACGACTTGTAGAGCCACGGTCTGGGGGTCCATTGACCCACGTCCTTCCACCCGTTGACACTGCTTACAGTCAGTTCCAATTGCACACGGCCGGCGGGACAGGGCATCAGCATTGCCATGAAGCCGACCAGCCCGGTGAACGATTTGGAAGTTGTAATTCTGCAGTGCCTCTAACCACCATGCTAGTTGCCCTTCTGGCTCTTTGAAATTCAGCAACCAGGTCAGGGATGCATGGTCAGTGCGAAGAAGAAACTTCCTCCCATAGAGGTAGTGGCGGAAGTGTCGAACTCCCTGGACAACAGCCAGCAGCTCCCGCCGGGTGACACAATAGTTCCTTTCTGCCCGGCTGAGGGTGAGGCTGTAATAAGCAACAAACCGTTCTCCTGTTTCTCCCCCTTGCGAGAGCACTGCCCCAATGCCTCTATCACTAGCATCAGTATCCAGAATGAAGGGTTGGTTTGGGTCAGGATACTGCAGTACTGGGGCCCCCACCAGTGCCATCCTGAGTGCAGAGAAAGCAGCAGCACAGTCTTCATCCCAGTGGAATGTTTGTCCCTTTTGGGTCAGCCGATGCAGGGGGCTGACGAGAGTGGCAAAGTCCTTCACAAATCTCCGGTAATAGGAGGCTAGCCCCAAGAAGCTACGCAGCTCCTTCGTGTCCCGAAGCTCTGGCCAATCCCTCACTGTACTGACCTTGTCCGGGTCTGTGGATACTCCGGCTGCACTGATGACGTGGCCCAGAAAGGTGGTCTCTCTCCGGAGCAGGTGACACTTCCATGGGGGAAGTCGCAGGTTAGCCTGGCGAATGGCATCAAACACTTCCTGGAGGTTGGCCAGGCCTGCCTCAAAACTGTCTGCGTGCACCAGAAGGTCATCCAGGTAGACCACACAGCGGCTTCGTGGAATATGGGCCAACACCCTTTCCATGAGGCGTTCAAAGGTAGCTGGGGCATTGCAGAGACCAAAAGGCATTACCTTAAATTGCCACAGTCCCTGCCCAATGGTGAATGCTGTCTTTGGGCGAGCTTCTGGAGACAGTTCCACTTGCCAATAACCGCTGCGAAGGTCGAGGGAACTGAACCAACTGGACCCAGCAATGTAGTCCAGCGTATCGTCAATGCGTGGGAGGGGGTAGGAGTCCTTGCGGGTGTTTTCATTCAGTCGTCGGTAGTCAGAACATTAGCAACTTTAATGGCGGAACACACAGGTCTTTTCACTCGGACAGATAGCCTTTTCACTCACGGTTCGGCTCTCTCTTTTCTGCCGCTAAGCCTCATGGGAAAACACATAACAACATAACAGCACCCTTTAACCGCTACAATATATATATTGAGAAAGAGAGAGAGTCTCCCTCTGCTCCTCCGCCTCCCTGTGTTTTGTCCGAGGCTCTGCTTCCCAAAGAGCACCGGCGCCGTCCGCTGGACCCTCCTCCAGGGTCCACCTCTGCCTGCTGGATCATTTCAGTGGAGATTTCAGACTGTGGCAGGAAGCCGGAGTGCCCGGAGAGAAACCTGCAAACAGGAAACCTGTCAAATCTTTTTACCTTTTGTCCTCTGGTGTCTGATCAATTCTTCTCGTAAATGTAAATGAAACCATTGTTGAGCATGTCTTCACTGCAGTCTGCAGTGAAGACATGCTCGTTGTCTGCCTTCACGGTTCGTTCTCCCTTCATTAAATAACAGTAAACGTCTGTCAGCTTTGGATCCGTACAGATGACGGAGGACAGGTGGTACGTCTCCGTCCCACATTCTGCAGGCACATCGATGGTCTGAGCAGCTTTGGTTTGGTGCTTCCTGGTCAACCTGTGCAGAAAAAATACCAGGACCTTGTTATCGGTCAGGCAGTGTTTTTTCTGCCAAGGTGACCCGCAGCCTGAACAACGGCGCTTGCACGCCAAATCCAACCAGTATTCAAGCAGTATAGATATACTGGTTGAAAATAATACTGGTGGAAGGGCAATCATGGCGCCGTTGTTCAGGAGCCTGAGAGAAGTGGCTCCACAGTTAGAGCAAGAGTCGTTGTCGTACAACTCTCTCTCTGTGTTGCCGCCAAACGAATCCAGCCAGACCAGCACAGACTCCAGCAAACTTTTTATGTCATAGTCCTTTCCTACGCCTGATGGCAGCTTCTTCTCCCTCAGCTCCATCAGAACTGGGGAAAGGTCTTGTTGACTAAAATGCTTGCCGGGCTGACGGACAGCTGAGAGAATGAGACTCCCACAGCAGGGGATGGACGATGCCTCCAGAAAAACCCTTTCCTTAGCGAGACACCGCTTGGTGACGCTCAGGTTTAGGATGCTCTGGAATGCATCGTTCACCCAGCTGTTGTGGAGCTCATCAGAGAACTTGAAGAAGTTCTCCTCCGCTTGTCCTGGTCCTGCAGATGTCCTCCCTACATCTAGCAGATCCGAGCCACCGCTAGCTACTGAATTAATGTTAGGGGAACAGGAAACCTCGACAGCAATGGACATCTTTACATTCAGATATGGTTTTTCAAACAAATGAGCAACACTGTTTTCATCTGAATTACAACGTTCCCCGTCCGGGGAACGTCGTAATTCAAAGGACCCTGTGAATGTGCCCTTCAGAGGACTCTCCTGTAAGAAAAGGGATGGGACCAGCGAAATCAAAGCTTTGGCTGTCACTTCAGCCACAGCTTTGGCTGCGAGATCAGCCGCAGACGAATCTTCCCCAGCCGGGTTAGATTTTTCTGCGACTGCAGTCTCACCCTCACGCTGTACCATCGTCTCCGAACAAACCTCCCCAGCCGGGTCGGTTTGTCCAGAGACAGTACCATTATCCTCTGTACTGTCTCGTACAGAGGACGAGATGGAGTCCGAGGTCCCAACATCCAATGCCTTTTCAGAACAAACCTCCCCAGCCGGGTTGGTTTGTTCTTTGGAAGTGGATGGAAATCCTTTCCAAAACAGATCGTCCTCTTCATCCTGATCGTTTTCTTCATTGCAATCCTTCCCTGGAAAAAAACGATCGCATACTTTCTTCATCCCGGTGGTCACGGCATATCCGATGCCCCAACCAACCGGGAATATCAGGGGAACAAGCGCCGTCGCAAAACTGAACATTGTTGCTATAAACAAATCTGAAACTCCAAGAAATGCCTGGATCCTGACTGATGCTTAGAGATTCCAGTATTCAAGCATTAGAACTTCTTTGATCTACTGTGATGTACATGTCATCTATGACCTCATCAGTGAGCTCACTAGACTTCTGGTGCAACGCCTTGCTTCTGATCGTTGTTATGGAAATGATCAGATCAGCTCTGCATGACTCAAGCTGACATAAATATTTAAATAAGACGTTATACTTTTTATTTATTTAACATGAAGAGATTAATAGATTTGTATATGATTTAATTTTTGCTTTTGTGGTTTTCCATACCTGCTGTGGTATAAATGTTCTGAAGCCTTTTATCCACCATTATTTGTAATAACTATTAATTCATTAATTAATATTTTACTATTTTTTACTATTTTACCAAACATAAGAAACAAAAGCAGAAGAGCGATCCAGACCTGCACTTATACATAATTTATTGAGGTCCAGAACCCAGAAGTTCTTGGCTTGCGTCATTCAGGAGCCTTGGGGATAAAAAAGGCTTCATGATTGTATTGCAAAGGCAGATTTCAAGAACAACTGGGCAAGAGTTTGAGTCAGGTGCTATCTCAAGATGTAGACGTGTGTAGGAATCTCCACGATGTCAGTAACACAGAGTAGCATGTCTTAGAAGACACGCGTGTGCGTGTGTGTGCAAGTAAAATGCTTGCTACCTTTCTGGGCACAATAGTGCATATATATATATATATATATATATATATATATATATATATATATATATATATATATATATAATTTTTATTTATTTATTTTTAATTTTTTTGTCATAGTACCCCATAAATTTAAAACTACTTTCACCCCTGTGTATGCCACAGTGTTAGATGTGCCGTAAGGTGATGTCAGTTTCTATGATGTCATAAAGCAATTAAATCAAAAAGCTGATACATGATAGTTAGACAGGGGTGTGCATAAGGCTGACATGATATGTCATAAACATGACATAACACCTGTCATGAAGATGACGGATTCTTCATGAAGTTGTCATGAAGTGTCATTCGGTAAAAAATGAAACTTTTAACGCTAAGTTCCAAAAAGACTCACATTAAAAGTCCATTAAAAGTGTCAACTTTGCTTTAACGCTGTCAACGACACCTCAAGACAACATTCATAAACATCCACGAAGACTTCTTCATGTTCATGATAAGTGTTATGTCATGTTTATGACAGTGTCATGTCAGTCTTATGCACACCCCTTCAAATAAAGTGTTACCGACAGGGGTATTTGATTCCACTATGAATATCTTTCTAAAAAAATGTTTTTATAAAATGTATGTTTTTAGAACTCCACTGGTTAAAAACTCAATGCAAAGGCTTGAAATCCTAAAGTAAATTTAACAGACAGTTCTATATGCTTTTATTAGTCCTTTAACATCTGCTGAACTGTGTCTCCCAGGGTTTGATTTACATAGTGATGCTAAGTAGATTAGCTTAAATGAGCGTCATTGAGTTGATCTCCTTGTTTCGCACTAATGAAGGCCTTAGAGCACTCACACTAATAAAGGGGAATAATAAAATATAAAGAGAAGCAGCAACTCATAATAATCTCTGACCCTCAAAGAAAGTGAATAATTGCAAACAGGGTACAAAAAAAGTAGAGGAAGGACTAATTATTTAAGTTTCACCAGACTGTTATCCTCCAAAATGAAATATTTTCTCTTTTCTCATGAACCATTAAACGCAGGAAAAAGTTTATTCCAGTATGAGTGGAATAAACTTGGAGCGTATCTGATCCTCCTGAAGTAAACAAAGAGCTTTGTTTGTAGCTGTCCTTGCCATCAACAAGATTAGAAGCATTGGACTCATGTTTTGCGTCTTGCTCTAGATCACAGGTGTCAAACTCAAGGTCCGTGGGCCAAATCTGACCCGCCATAGCTTTTTATGTGGCCCTCTAGATTCTAGACTAAACATTAAGTGTGCTAAGTATTATGTTAGCAATCAAATATATGTAGTTTTTATCTGCTTGCTGCTAAATTATATCAATCAGTCCCTCCAGTTTCCTGAGAATTACGGTGGAAATTCACGCAAAATCAACAAATTATGCCACTAACTGAGAGTTTATTGCAGATTTCTTCTCAAAAATTGTCAAAAACTTTCTTATTTGTACTTAACAGCTGCCTCCGCTTTAACTGACGTCAGATTATACTCCACGATCTATACAGTGAGTAATATATTCCAAAATTAGTATTACAAACACTTTCCAAAAAATCACAAAAAGAAGCACAAAATCCTAGAGGGACTGAAAAGATGTTCAATAATATCATCTAATTTCAAGAATTTATTGTTATTTTATCACTTTGTGAATAGCTTTTATCAATACATTCTGGCTCAACCGGCCCTTTAAAAGCATTCATGATCTTGATTTGGCCCAGAAGGAAAATGAGTTTGACACCCCTGCTCTACATCTTAGTAGCATTAGAAGGAGAACATCACAGCCTGCTTGTTGTCTTCATTAAATAGGATAAATCTTTTAGAGTCACCCGACACGACAGCCTGACTGCACTGGCAGCAGCATGTTGTACATTCTAACTGTGTCATCTGACCATTATGTCTTCTAACATTAATATTGCTTGACATGGCAGCTCCCATGTCGCTCTGAAAGGTCAAAGGATACAATAGGGAGAGGCATAGTTAAGACATTGATAGACTTACTAACATGTCAGGATGCTGAGACAGCAGTTTGTGGCATCGGCTGTGGCTGGCTGCCTCATATGTATATGTAAAGGTGAGAAGAAGTAATTGGATTTCCCGAGCAGGTCCAATGACACATCCTAACAAAATGCTTGTATGTGAGGTTTTTCATCCCGGTGTATATCAAACACAACCTCAACTTTAGCACGCCTGGAAAATCTGATACAGCTTCACTAAAAAAACACGTTAAAAGCTTGAGATTACACACATATGGACTCTTTTTACTAGACAAATGACTTCTAATGGATATTGACTGCCCTGGGTTTTATTTGAGGGCAACAGAGTGAAAAGATTGCAACACATAATGCTTCCCCACAGGTCTGTACATTTGGTTTTTTGAGTTCAAGTTTCTCTACCTTAAAGGAGCAACATTTTGTGTTTTCCATCCACATAGAATTATTTCATTGCACAATCAGGTAACTATCCTACTCACTGTTACAAAGATGATGTATATATCAAATATCACTTAAAAGAAATTTGACTTTGTAATTTAATTTCTCCAAATTGGACTTCTGTCTTTCTGAAACTCCTCTTTCAGGAAGTCATCAGAACATCACACTGTTTCTACCAGCCTTGAACTGAGAACTAGCTTCTAAAAGAGCTCAGCAGATGCGTAGTTCAAGGTTTTTGCTCCTGGCTAGACTGAAGGAGCTGAGTGAGGGAGTCATGGGGCACACTGTCCCTTTAACTTTGTTATATGCTGGGAAACATGGTAGATCAGACTTTCCTCGTAATATAACCAGACAAACCAGTTCTTCTTTTTTATTATTTATCTGGTACTTCAGTTTTACAGTTCTCTCTGTACACTGGTTGATATTATCTTAGGCTCATTAGAGGGTGGTAAAAAAAAGTCCTCACAGACATCAAATAATCTTCGGCCAGTTTTGAGACAGTGGGTGGTTTGTAAACCAATTTTCCTCTCTAAATTTAATTTAGTGGTTCTGAGTTGAGGCTTTGTCAGTGTTTTATCGGTGTGTGTTCAGAGTGGAATATTTCACGCTGTGCTGCTTGGAGGCAGGAGGCGTTTTTTTTTTTTCTTTTCTTTTCTTTTAAGATATCTCTTGCTGAGTTATATTTCCATTACTCTTTATAATAGTGTTCCAGAGTGACCCCATCGTTTTCATCCACGCATAATTAAGATTAAAACCTTGTTAGCCCTCTAATATGTCAGAGATGATTTCATGGAACATGCTCATCTGCTTTCTCTCTGATAATTAGACGCAAAGACCAACAGAGTATTTTAAATGTCAAGATGTAGCCAGCGCCAGGAAGTTCTGTTAAAAAGCAAAGAGTACGGAGGAGAAGAAGAGTCTGGTTATTTCAGAAGATAACAGTGATTGGGTTAGCACTCCCATCCCTGTAGTTGTGCTGTAGTCATAGCTTCTTCCACTTCACCACGATAAACAGCGGCTTGACGAAAGACTGACATTAAGCCTTAACGCTAGCTTATGTGATTGATCATTTCCATCATTTTCAACATGATAGTTGAGTGGATAAAGTCGAGATCAGGAAAATTAGAGATTTTGTATCAAGATGCGTGTGTTTTTTAATAGTTGGAAAATAAAATGCGCAACAGAATAAGGAGTAATGGCCTTAAAATGTCCTTTTTGATACGAAGGCAAATGAGAGTTAGCTACCAGCTTGACTAGCTTTTCTTGTATTTTTAAGGTCATGATACTGTGAAATTCCAAAGGTTACAACAACATTCATGATTTAATTATTATTATGAATAGTCTTCTTCTGCTTCATAATTATGCACTATTTTGTGTTAGCTTATAGCATAAAATGTCTGTAGACATCAAAACTGTGGTTGTAGTGTGACAAAATGTCAAAAGGTTCAGGCGAAATCATGACATTTTCAAATTTGCAGCTGTGTTTTCGGATATTTTCCAGTATTTTCTTTGCAAATGCAAACTCCTTGCTTCAGGACGCCACTCGTAGTGTGATTTAATATTCAGTTTTACTCTCAGCAAATACTTTGGTCGCATTCTCAGGAAAGCCAGTCACTCTGGGAAAGTGTCATTGTCCTTTCAGAATCTCTGTAGTTGCAGTGGGAGAGGGAACAAAAACTAATCAACTGTAGTATTTCATTGCTTATTATTCCTGTAATGTGGTACTTTAAACAACCTCACAAAATAATTTTTTTCTGAGGTATTTTTGCTGCTTGTTTTTTGGGGTTTTTTTTTGCACTGGTTAAACTCATTGCTTAGTTTGTTTATTTTTTATTTTTTGACAGGAAATGTCAGTTATGCAGAGCTTCTTAATTTTAATAAATGTATCATTTACCCTCTGGTATGACACAGCAAACTCAATAGAAGCTCAATAAAAAGACAAATCCAATCAGCCTTTTGAATCAACATCCACCATGAATCTTTTCTTTTTTTTTTAAATGAGACACAACAGAAGCAACAGAAATAAACAAGTGTGTCATTTAGGTAAAAAAAAAAAAAACATGGAAATTCTCAGATTATTTTTGTATTGCATGTGTCAGCAGAAAACCCCATTAGGGCTGGGACATCTGACTTCTGAGTGTTTCTGTTGTCATTTTAATAAGATTTATAAGTTGGGAGTTTGGAATCCGGGTCAATGCCTTGGCCTCTTATTTATATTTCTGCTCCCAAAGGTTCTCGCTATTGGACGGTCAGATTGTGCAACGTCCTGCTGGAGGAAGTTAGAATAGAAATATCTTTTATTGTCCCCCAGTGGGAGCAGGGGTGTAGGTCGTTTTACCATGTAAATACATTGATGGTACATATCACAGTAACTTAGAATTCATGAGAGATTGTGACACATTGCTACAAGTGCTTAGACCTCAGGTAGCTTAAAAGGTATTTAGTCCAGGAACTGGATGCCTAAATCAGTGAGGCTGTACTCAAAGTTATAAGGACAAACTGTAAAAAGATTTTACCGAGTACATGATAACAAATGTTTATTGCTAAAGTTCTAAAAACTATACAGTATAGCAAGACAAGGGAAGGTTTTAAAATTAATCAGGTATTGGGAAATATGAAACAATGTAAAACATGATCAAGTTATATATATATAAACGATGAGTGTCAGACAAAGGCACATTTATGAGTGACATTATACTCTTTTTGTTGCCCTGCAACAGACTGGCGACCTGTCCAGGGTGACCCCTCCTCTCGCCCGGAACATTAGCTGGAGATAGGCACCAGCAACCCCCCTGGAGAGGGAAACCAAAGCAGTCATTGTGCATCCTCCTGTGTCAGATTGGGACTGCTAAACACTGCCAGACGAGAGGTATTAAAATGTATAAGCATCCCTCACACTCCAGTAAACTCTGTTTTCTGCCTGCTGATTTCAGGTAAATGATTTCTGAGAGAAGCATGATAAGTTTCTCTGCAAAGAAAGAAAAACCCTCAGGCTCGTAATGAGGGTATGCAACAAACCTCAATCACCATCCAAACTTTTAACCACCATGGAATATGTTATTTTGTGTACTATTGTTTTTTATTGTATCACATTATATTAAATATTACATATAACCTTGTTTTTCCCCGATGCTTTATCTGAAATTGTACATTTCTCTCTTGGAATAATACATTTTTCTCTTAGAATCATACATTTTCCACATAATTTTGGCATAATTTCCACAAACATCTAACACTGTTTGTCACAAAATTCATGTCAAAAATAACTTTAAAAAGCAACATATGTGTGCAGTCAGGTTCTCCTCCGTCCCTTTCTTCTCGTTTTAGGTTGGATTTTCACACTCGCAGCTCATGTCCCCATGAGAGTCATTTTTAATTACCTGGCTCAGACAGTGTCTGACATAACATGACAGTGTTGTATGAGGAATCTGATGAGGGTGCATTACTCAGCTGCTTTCCGTGGGTCTTAGAATAGACAGATTGGCACTTGGAACCCTAAATCTTAATTTTCAGTCTGTGATTGAGTATGGTAGTCACAAAGTTTAACAGCACACTTTTTTTTTTACTTCAGTTATAACAACGACTCTTGGCCGTAAATGTAACTCTGCTGGAAAGTCTGTCCACTGCGTGTAAATTGCACCAGATTTGGACAAAAATGAATGTGTGAGTTGAGCGGTGAAGCTGCGTCTGTGGCTATACCACTGTTTGTAGAAGAGCAGATATCTTTCTTGAGAAATATGCAGTGGATCATTTGTGTCTGCACACTCGGGGTGAAGATAGATCGTAGGATGTCATATCGCAGGGAAAAATTCAGTCACAGGTCTTTTACAACATTGGGGGAAATTTACAACTGCCGCACTGCCTGGCCTGTTGCAACCTTAAAGACATGAATGATGACATGGTTTTAATGCAAATAATCCGGAGGTTTGGCGTCTGTTGGGACCGGGAGGACTGTAAAAGTTGCAGCACGCCAGCTCTGGCGGAACGGAGCCTGAGATTTATACTTTTTAGGTAATACAGAATGCTTAAATATGGGAGTCGCTGATATCGGAGTCTAGTTAAAAGTGCAATCGGACTCAGTGCAAGCAAGGATGACCTAGTGAAGAGACATGAGTTTTAAAGAAGAAGCCAAAAGAAAAGCAATTTGGCACAGATTTTAAATAGTTAACGATGTAATTGAGACAATTCAACTTGGAAATGGAGAGAATTTCTAGAGAATGACGATGCCGCCATTATTTTAAAACGAAATCTGAAAAACATGAGGATTTGTGGCTTTGTTGTGACCGTTTTCTTCTATTGATTGCAGCTGGTCTAATTATCAAGGCTACTTTTATACATTTTGGCGTCACATCTCCATTGGTAACATGGAGCTCTTGGCTGAGGCTTTCACAGTGATCTGTTGTAGGTGCTATGGGAAGCGTCTGTCATGTGTGCTTGATTACAGCCTGGAAGAGTGCTGAGCAGAGGTGGAAGTAACAGAGGCGACGTAATCAAGTGTCCTTCTAAAGTGCACACACAATCTTCTGCTTCATGTGAGCGACTGACAGCATCAAATTTGACTGCACTGAGGGAGAACGCCAAAACAAATGACCTCTAATTCATTCAATAATTAAAACATCATTTTGCATGATGAGCTCAGCAGATGTGCAGTTCCACCAGGCGTTTGCTAATTGCTGCTGGCTAGCCTGAAGGAGCTGAATGGAGGAGTCGCGAAGGAAGCGAGGCGGAAGCTCCAACGCTTGGAAACTGCAGCTTGGAGGAGGAGCTTCATCCACCCAGGCGCTTTTCACAACTAGATGATTGCCACGGGAGATTAAAGGATTTCTCAGACATGCGTGAAAGAACCCAGTCGACACTCCAGGTATGTTTTTGATGAGGGAATAACATTGTAGCATGATGTAAATCTCCAAAAGATTTATTTTACATAATACTGCCCCTTTAAGAAGAACTAAGATCCTTTCCTTATCCATAAACTCATCATGCCTCTTTACATCTCTTAAAATCATCTTAGTGATCTGCTATGCCTGTTAAAAGCTCAAAAAATCTGAAGGACTAATTTATATTGTACTTTTAAATAATCTACTGCTGCAAGAAAATGCAGTCAAGTAAGCATCGTGCCACATGTTCTTAAACGCATATTAATATGACTTATTTAAGAGTGTGTTTGCAGCTTTCATTTCTTCATGTTTATTAGCTAAATGTGACCAGACCATAAAATCATGCCGAATTGAGGAAATACAATATATCAGGTGTGTCCACTGCTACAGCACTGCCTTACTGCAACCTTGACACCCATAATGAGGCTGTGCTCATGTATCATCTCCTGACACATTTATGCTCTATTAAAACCATTAAATAGAATTAGTTTTTTTTTTTTTTAATTGAAACCCTTTTCTTCTTTCTTGTGGATGCTTGTTGTCATGGAGACAAAGCAGGTTTGGCAGATCAACATCTGGTTCAGAGTCAAATTATGTTTAATCAGGTCGTTCTGGCTCTCTGCCAGCCTCCAGTTCGTTTCCCTGCCTTTATGCTGCCTCTCTGTTCATCATCCTTAAGCTCCACCAAAGTAAGCTAATGAATAGAGCAATATTGACTCTTTTAGTCAGCAACCGATTTGGCATTATTACAAAGCTGTATTTACATCAATTCCAACTGCATTTCTTGGCCTTTTGTTTATATGAGCTTGTCACAAGCCCAAACTTGAAGCACTTCCACAATGGAGGAAATAAGTATAGCTACACGATGTTTATTTAATTTAATTGTGAATCTCTGACATGAAAGTTACTATAAAGTGTTTTTTTTTTCTCTAAACTACATCTGCCTGTGTGTCGCTTTGCTGACACTGGGATTTATTTTGCAGTGTTTTGGGGACCTCTGTTGGTCAAACAAGTGAAGCAATCTGAAATATTTACAGAGCGTTTCAGAAAATCTGATGACAAAAACACAAAACATAAAGTCAACCAGTCCTCCCCCCCCAAAAGAAAAACACCCACACAATACAAATCAAATAATAACCATTGCCCATTATATGTTTTTATAACATAAAATCTCATTATGTAGAAAACATTAAAACATTAAGTAGAATTAGGTCTTTTTTTTTCTTTTTTTTTCTTGAAACCCTTTTCTTCTTTCTTGTGGATGCTTGTTGTCATGGAGACAAAGCAGGTTTGGCAGATCAACATCTGGTTCAGAGTCAAATTAAAAAAGCATTGAGACCTTTGCTGTGTGATGCAGCAAAGGTTCTAAGGTCAGAGGTCATCACCTGGATGTCTTGTCGAGGATTAATAGTCTATATGTGGAGAGCATTCTACACTGAACGCTGTCTCACATTATTCCCGGTTCCGGAAAATTCTCGACAAATATGCTTGGATAACGTTGTTAAGGTGAGATCCCTCTTCGACAACTGGACAATTAGAATGAGCAGGATCATATTATGAGAGCTCAAAAAACAAAGATTAGCGAAAATAGTCAAATTCCAATTTGATGATGTTGGGGGGATGTAAGGATTGAAATAGTTGAAGACCGAAAACAACACAAAGGTGTGAGTTTTGAAGAAGTCTGTTTTGCACAAGTAACCTTTGACATGTTCCAAGCACTTTTACGTATCTGACTGACTAATTCCCCAAAGTTTACCACTCTGATGAAGATTATAGCACCACAACGATCAGACAGAGGGAATGTTCCAGCTGTAAGGGGCTCAAGCTTAGTGTGTTTGTCAGAATATTGCTGTGTCTTTAACTAGCCATGCCATTAACATTGATGGAAAGGCAGAAGCAGGCAGTGAGGAGAAAAATGATTGTCTTCAGGACAAGCGGTTAGTGCTCAAGAGATGGAAGATGTAGCTTCATTCTGGGAGTCATTGGGGGTCATTCTGCTAAAATGGTAGCTTTATCGTTGTCCAGCAGATGAAAAATGGACTGTGTATTGCCTAAGACTCTTTTACTGGCTACAGGTGGACAAAGATGTGGTTTTGTACTGTCGCTGCTGCCATGCTGAAATGAATACCTCCTTGTCATTATTGACTTTATGACCAGACATCCAGAGGCTGTACCACTAAAATCGATAAAGACCAATGTCATAGCAGAACATTCTTGGCAGATGAATCGGTTTTGATTGGCCCAGATTTTTATTTTTTTTCTATTTTCAACTCTGGTGTTAGCTGAACATTTCGAAGTATATGTGACTTCTGCAGGTGGTGAATGGGTGGTTCTTACAGCCCACAATCTATTTATCTCTTTGGCAAAGTTTTAAACATCTCACCAGAGGGTATTTTGTTGGAACCCTATAATTTAATGCTTGTGATTTGAATGCTTTGGTTCTAAGGTGGGGAATCAGTAGGTAAAAGCTTGAATTGAAATTATTTGTTTCATGCAAAAATGTATAAAGTAATTGCCAAAAAATATATAAAAAACATGTTAAAAACATGTGGATTTTTCTGTAAGAAGGGAGGAAATATTATCCATGAGCAACTCTCCTAAAGTTTTGTCTGAGAAACAATGTGGCATAGCTATCCTCTGTCCGGTGCTCACATTTCCTACAGGAGCAAATGCATCGCTACAAAAGGCGCCATTGCCTTGATTAGGCTGATGAGGTTCACCTGTTGGTGTGACGCACAACAGGGACGGAGAATTGAAGAGAGTACTGGGCGAGGACACGGTGTCGTTTTGGGAGGAAATCACTTGCAGTCAAACAGAAGGTGTCTATCCTGAAGAAAACCTACCTTTTAAAAATGAAACTGAACTGAAAACCTGGCACTGAGCTCCAAGGAGGACGAGGAGATGAGAAGCAGCCAAGGAAAATATGGAGGTCCAGGTGAGCTAACCATTACATTGTTTTCTCATGCCAGTCTCTATGGTCATCAGTTCCTGACATATTCCCACAGTAATTAAGCAACAGGTAGTTGCAGGTTAATGCGTTATTGAATGGTGTTGAAATTGGCCAAGTCTAGTTGCGTGATTTGAATAATAAAAAAAAAAGCTACTTTAAGGAAACATTAGTTATGCCATTGGTGCCCAAAGTTGATCAAGGGCCGGCATCTTGCAAGTTTTAGTTCTCACACTGAATAGTCACTTATGTTTCAGTGTAACTGAGTGGTAGTAACAACATTCTCAGCATGTCTATGTTCTTCTTAGGCCTCTAATGAGCCATCATTGGATCCAGGTGCGTTAATCCAGGGTGAGAACTAACATGCAGGATGCTGGCTCTCGAGGACCGACTTTGGGCACCACTGACTTATGCAATTGACTGAAGCGTTTGGTCTGTAGGTACTGTATTTTCTGCACTATAAGGCGCACCTAAAAACCTTCAATTTCCTCAAAAGCCGACAGTGCGCCTTATATATGAACCAATATTGAGCCACAACAGGTCTAGCAACTATGGTAAGCAGCCACCAACTTCATTTTTGCGCGTAGAAGAAGCGCAAGGTGCATGCTGGGATAGTTGTCAGAACGCTGGTTTGTAATCTGTTAATAAAGTTTGACTGACCTATCTACCTGCTGACCGTCTAGAATCATGTCGTCTGCAGGTCATTAAGCATCACGTTCTCCACCAACATGCTGTGCGCGAACGGAGAAGGGTGACCATCGTCCGGCCACGCCCCGGCCCAGTCGTGGAAGGCTCTCCTTGCCAACCGGAGTCGAACTGTTTTGTTGATTTTCACTTTAGTGCAGCGCCATCTAGTGGATGCATAACATAACTCTAGCCTCTCCTGCAGCGTCTATTCTATACGCCTTATAATGCGGTGCACCTTATGAAAAAAGTTTTAAAATAGGCCATTCATTGAAGGTGCGCCTTATAGTGCAGAAAATATGGTATGTTTTATTAGTGGTTGGAGAAGATATTTAGGCAAGCCTTTTCTGGGATTTAATTTTGTGACATGGGTGGAGGTTGTTTTTTTGTTTTGTTTTTTTCCTCCCCTCTTCCACAACTTTTGAAATTGAAGTGCTATCCTCTCAGCATCTGTTAGATTTTTTCTAGACTTTTGACACCTGAGGAGAGATGAGATGTGGGGCGAGCTGAAAATCATGCTGTGGCATGAAATGTAGAAGCACCACAGGACCTTCTTTGGTGCCATTCTGTTATTGACCTTGAGAACTTGCCTCAGAATCCACTTACAATTTATTTTTTTTTCTTTTGTTTGCTCTGCAGAGAAATAATTTTCACCACAACCTCCTTGGTGGCGATAAATATAATTTAAACATTGACTACTTGGTAGAGGAGAAGAAAGGAACCTAAAAGAAATATAATTTTCCACCAGACTTTTTTTTTTTTTATCTGCTCTCCAGAGAAAATTGCTCATTTCTCCTTACTGCATCTTAAACACTGAAATTGTCAAACTGAATAGTCACTTAAGTTTCAGTGCAACTGGGAAACTGACTGAAGCTGTGCCACTACGAGGCAACGGTGGGGTCAAATCTAAATTGTTTGGGGTTTATTTGTAAACTTAAATTACAAAGCAAATGTATATTTTCTCCATTAATAAAGGCAAACCTTTCCAGTAGATTTTCTAACATTGAAAAGAGAATTTTTTTTTTCTTTGTGAATAAGATGTGCCACATTCAGTGCAACAAATAAATGTAGGAAATGGATGGGGATATTACAAATCTTTTCTTTTTTTAGTTAAGTGATATATATTTAACTTTTATGTTTGAGTTTTTTGTGTATTATAGATGAAACATGCAGATATTTTATGCTAAAGATGCTTGTAATTAATGAGCATTTCCTTTGTCGTATGGATTTCTAGTCTCATCCAAGTTCAATGAGCACAGTAATTTCTGCCTTGATTATGAATATTATAGTAGAAATGTTTCCAATGTTGACAGAGCAATAAAAATGGCTTTAAAAAAATCCCAGAGATGGAAGAAGAGAACAGAGCCCAGGGGGGTTGGCACATGTGGCGGGCGACTTTCTGTATGGAGTAGATGGCGGCACATTTGAGTGAAAAGGTTATGCTTGGAGTTTCTGGTAGTGAGGTGTTGCTGGTTGCAGAAGGGAGTTGTGAGATTGTGGCTTGAGAAAAATTGGGATGGCAAATTGAGGAAGTTTCACTGAGAGGAGGATCCAGGGGAGAACTCTGAAGAGGGCAAAACCTTAGGAAAATTCAGTGAGTGTGAGCTTGGTGTGAATCCAGATAATCACAAGGAGATCAACACAAGACATGTCACAGTGGGTTACCACATGGGTTGACGGACATCAAGCCAGCTGCTCTTAAGCTCCAGCTGACCAGCTTGATGAAAAGCAGGTGTGCAGCAGCACACGACTGATCCTCCCCCTTCTCAAGGAAAACCTGCAGCTCAGTGGGAGAAGGAAACCATAAAAACACACTCCCCAGGTTCCTGCCACTTATTTCATGTTTTTAGAAGTTCTAAAATGCCTGGTTTTAAGAAGGTGAACTTTTACTGCCACAATGATAAAGGTTTTTCAGTTCAGTCTGGTCATTGCCAGATTTAAAGGATACTACATCCAATGTCACTTTTTTTTTTAATAAAACAATAATGGAACCTGTATTTTTGATGAGCTTTTCATCACACTTCATAGCTGTTGTCAGATATCCTCACATTTTGGTCAAGCATATCTCTGTGGAATCGAAAGGCTGACTCTCAGGTGCAGAGTGCCCTGGTCCTGTTGCTAAATGATCAGCCCTCCAACTTTGGGCCCGACAGCTGGTCTGTGGTGAATGTTGTAATTTGCGCCGTTAGTTTTAGTAAGCATGGTCAGCTGCAACTGCAATAACTTTCTGTTGCCTTTTCTCTTTAATTCTACTGAAGCAGCAGGGGTGTACTTGGCTTTTGCTCATGCTGCTCTTCCAATTGCACTTAGTTTTTACTAAATGGATACTGGATTGTTGAGCTCTTCCTGATATTTTTTTGTACTTGCCAATTAAATGCTGTTTAACTCTTACTACCTCATACTGTACTGAACTACACAGTTGCATTTTATTTTATTTGCAAATTCAAAAAAGCCTTATGTGGATGTTAATTCTATTCTTGTTAAACATGTTGGTGTGGTCCAGTGTACTAAAATCACTGCAGTTCAGAGGTGTTCAGGTATATTCAGCTTTACTGAGGTATACAGAAGCTGTAGGTCCTTGCTGTAGCTATTTGGGATTGTTGATTTACCCCAGATCTAAGGTTTGGGGGTGGGGGGTAACCCATTCAGTTATGATTTTTACCATAATTGTAACCAATAAACTAACACTGGATGAAAGTGATAAAGTTTTAACTCTGCCCTCTAAAACTGCCTACAAATTGCCATGCAAAGTATGGTATTTTGTGGATATACTGAAATCCTGATGTGTTAAAATTAGAGTTTAAGAAATCTGTTGGTGCAGCAATTTTATTTACCATGAATGGTAATTACTGTAATATGTACAAGTGTACACTTGATGGCAGCATTGTGACATTGGAAAAAAGTCAATGCCTCAACATCGACTTTATGAAGTCTACAGGATATTGAGAAACTGACAAATTTACTAACATGCACAGAGTACTTAAACTTCTTCAGCTATTCTCTCGTACTGTGAAACCTAACAGTTGCATAAAAATACAGCAAGCTTATGTACATGTATGTACTATTTTCTGCTTGCTCATTTATTTAATCAATTTTAGTATTTAAATCAGTTTTTTTTTCTACATGCATCATGTTTACAGTGAATTCAAATAATTGGGTACCTGAACTGGAAACTTTAGCGTATTAGCTTGTTTCCTGAGCTATTAAAACCATCTTTAGTATATATATGTACCACCCCATCGTCACCTCTACTTTCACCTCATAGGGAACCTAGATTACTTAGCAACTGTGGGAGTTGCTAATTGGCAAGCAGGGTGACTGTTGAAAGGTGGCTGTATAAAGTTTGTTGGGATAAAACATTAACATCAACTTTTAAGTAATAAAATGAAAAACTGACATGCAGTCTTCAACAAAATATTTGGTACCAGTTAAGAGTGACTTTGTTTTCAACAAAACATAAGCTGCCAAAGTTTTGTACTGCTGTTTGTATTGTGATGGGTGGATAAAGTTATACTACAAATAACAAACTAAACTATATATTCTTTTTATTTTTTTGCTGTAGCTCTGCCAAGAACTGCCAGATCACTTGCAAGTCAAAATCTTGTCAATGGCAAGGAATGTTGTGGTTTTAATCCTGTAGATGTATACCCCTTTTATTTCTTTCATGCCGAGTTGTTTTTGAAGAGTGCTTTTTCTCAGACTGAAATGTATTGTGGAAAAATTAAATGGGAAGGGGTGTTGTGTATAAAATGATAAAAGCACCCATGTCCCGTCTCCATGGTGCTCAGTCATTCTCAGCTAGGAGTGAAGTTGTCTTGTGCCAGTGCTTTTCTAAATCAACATTTCTGTTGTAGACCAGCTTTGTCCTGACACATTTTGCTCAGGCTAAATTTGATGACTCCCTCTCCGCTGCCACTTTCCTCTTGGATGGACCCCTCGGGGTACAAGAGTGTCACGGACTGCTGCACCACCCCATCCTGATGTCCGTCGCCCCCAGCACAGCCTTATGCCTTCTCCCCATCCCACCCCAACCCTGCAGTGCTGCTTTGCAGAGGCAGATTATACTTGATGACTTCATCTTAATCACATTGTTTCATTTTCTTTTATCAGTGCAGCCGTCATGCTACACTGGCTGCAAAATACTCCATAAGTGGGTTCACACAAGCCTCTTATGCATTCACATGTAGGGGAGAGGAATGTTCACAACCCAGAACTGCTTTTGATTAATTTGAAGGAAAAACTTTAAAGTCAAACTCTGCATGATTAAATTACTTTTAAATGGCTGTGACTTTTAATCTTTAACCACAGAGGATTTTCTATTTAATGTTGGAGCAAAACAAACAGAAAACTAACAAGTGTTGAATATTTGTGTAAACTAAATTTCTTTTAGCCTTTGTTTCATATTATGTTGTGTGCTCTCACTTAGTCTAATTGGAGATAAGACACCTATCATTCATGTAGATTATGGTTTTAATTAGCTGTTAAGATTTAATGGATCTTTATTGCCATGAGAGGTGTGCTGGAGGATCCAAACACGGGCGGAACGGTGATGAAATACAACACACTGTCTCTACGTTACAAATATGCGCAAAACTTTCAGTATTCTGCCATTGTCAAAAAAAGCACACTTTTGCATTGCGGCGCTTTCATTAAATAAGAAACACAATTAAAAATAATTTCACATGTTAAAATGATAAAACAAATGTAAAGCATGATCTCCATGCTTTTGCTTAAAAATCTAACAATTGAATACTTATTGCTGCTAGAAGCTGTATTGAGCTACCTGATCCGTTTCTCAGTCCTACTTCATGCATCATTGCACAATTAACTTTATTTCTATTATGGAATGTCTAACATGTTTGTAACATATCTACTTTGTAAATATTAATGCATAAAAAATGCCTGGGGAGGAATTATTGGTAGCATCAGATGTTAGTTTGGTAACAAGTTATTTAATCTGAAAATGAAATTGGTACAAAAGTACAGTAGCAACTATTTTTATGTTTTAAAGGCAGGATTTCTTTTAGTTGGTACATAAAAAAAATCTGAAACTGTTCAAGACCTTGTATGATTTCAAAGTGTAAAGGAAACTGTAATTTTGTGTTACTTTACAGATTTCCCCTGAAATTATTCATACCCTTGACAGATTTAGGTTTAAAAGAGAGTTTTGATTTTGAACACCATAGTTTTTAAAACAAAAAAATGCTAATGCTTTTGAGTCCAAAAGGGAATCAATAGAGGGAGCCAAAGATTAGGGTAATGGCAAAGAGGCTTTCCAGGAGGCTCATCGACAAAAATCATCACTTCAGTGGAAGCGCGCAGAAAACCGGCCAGCAATTAAAAAATGCCTCAGTTGCTTTAAATCTAATAAAGATTTTGCCATTGATTATTGAAAACTGTTTAATTTTAGATGTGAACATTTTTAAATAAAATGTAAAAAAACTTTTATTTTCAGAACTACTTTAATCTTTTGAAAGATGGCTGTCTTAACTCTTATCAGAAATAAACTTCTTACTTGGAAGAAATGGATGTAAAAGCTAAATCTAAAAGGATTTGAATAATTTTCAGCTTAACTGTAGCTGTTAACTCACGTTTGTATTGTAAATGAGTTTGGGAATCTAAAGTCATTATCGGAAAAACTATGGATGTTAAGCCGTTGACGTGTCTGGAACATGCCCTGCACCACTTCACTCACTTCCAACAGTTTTGACCTTGCTCTAACTTCAGACACACACTCCCAGAAACATGGGTTTTCTTGGCCGTGGCAGGGAGCCAAAATAAATAACCTGCCCTCAGAGTGTCGGCAGAACCGCAAGAAATCCAAAACCAAGTCCCGGCCCCGGCGGCACTCACTCACAGGGCTATCAGCGAATGACTTGCTGAAATTTTAATTGTCCGAATGCATCATGTGGTTTGGAAACAAAATCAAATCAGGACGGATCATCCTTCCTCTTTGACGCCCATCCAAAAGGAGAGTAGCATTTTTGATTAGGGTTTCATTTATTTATTTTAGCCGGCTCTGATTTCAAGGTCGGGTTACACCAACTTGGGGGACAAACAGATGACATTGTATGGATAGGTAATTCAAGAGTCCGCATGCTTTGATCCTCACAGATAAGAGGGAGATAAGAGACAGGTGTCTTGTAGAATAGAGGACATCCATCCAGAAATTCAATCGCCGACGCTCGCTCCAAAAAAATGGTTCCCATGGAATGAAGCGATTGATATCCATTCCTTCCTCCAATTAAGAAGATCAGAATTCCATACATGCTGACGCGTCTTGAATGGCTGCCTTTTCAGCCGCTTTTCATTTCAACCTAAGCACTTCTTTTTGGAAAGCAAAGTTTCTCTAAAGTTTTATTTTACATAACAGATACAAGTCTTCACAGCCCACTGTACAGAAATTACTTCAGTTTGCAGCTAAGACATCTCATAAAAACAAATGGGGTTCATTTGTAAGGAAATATTACGAGCAATAAAAATTGAGGATCTCAACAATTTATGAAAACTTTTGTTTTAAACAAAGATATTAGTCTGAAATGTTTTTATATTCAACTTTATAAAGGCGCAACAGACCTCCATGAGGCTTTTTCTCCCTTTTTATGCTACTTATACCAAAAACAAAGAATTCATTTTTCACTTGCACCATGACATCCTCAAGTTACGTCTACCTTCCTACACCGGTAAAACTTTGAGGATGAGAAGCAAATATTAGTGGATAAACGGAAACAAACATTTCTAATATCTAAAGTAAAAACAAATGGAAAAGGAGCTAAACTGAATAGAAAGTCGCTGAGAAGCAAATGACTTCAAACTGCTGTTTATATCCCAAAATAATTTAACTACACCATTGTGATGAAGTTCATATTATATAAAGAAACCCAGATATGATCATATTCTTTAAACAGTGTGGTGGCCTTTGAGTGTGCCATCTTTGCTGGTTATTTATTGTATAAACCATTAATAATCATGCAGTAAATATTCATTACAAGCCAGCATATTATGGCATAAAGGCCATGTCTAGCAGATTAAAAATGCATAAGGAGTAATGGGACTTGAATACCTTAGTGGACGCCTTTCAAATGTGTCGACACGGCAAGAAGCAACTGAAGATGTACAATCTGACACTTTCAGCACCAAACATTGACGGTGAAAGGAAAAGTAAGACAATTTAATATTTGCTGTCCATTAAGAAATAGTCACATTTTAATATCCAAGTTAATGATTCTTAAAGAAAGGAACCTATTTTTCCCCATAGGTTATAAGAAATGTTTTCTAGCGAAGGAAAACGTTACAATACACCGCTCTTAGAAGTGACAGGGACTTTCATAAATTTCTATAGATTTATGGAAAGTCTGAGTCTGTTATCTCTGGCAAACTTCAGTCTGGCCTGATTCATCTTTCAATTACAGAGCAAATGTTCTCCTTGCAAATGTACCATTTAGCATCTTGCATTCTGTTTTTAACCTGTCCAGGGTGACCTCGCCCAAAACATCGATGGAGATGGGCACCAGCATCCCTCCTGACCCCACTAGGTATAAAGGTGTACAGAAGATGGATGGATGGCATTCTGTTTTTAGCGTAAACCTGTCGGATCTAGTTGCTTTGAATATTTCTCATTTTGTAGACTCTTCTGTACAAAAGAATGGTAACTGAACTCTTTAAATCTCTTATCAGTTTGTTTGTATATCCCATTTCAGCAACAAGGCAGTTCAAAGTTCACACAAAAAATACAACTTGTACTACAGCTCTACTAAAGAACTGCAGCTAAACTATTTATGAGCATATGTCTGCCAGAATTAAAGCCTTACCCAGGGAAATAAGAACACATTTCTAAAGAACGTGAATTCAACAACAGTTTTCACTTGCCTGAAAATATTTGACTTGGGTAAACTCCCAAAACTAAACATTTATCAGGTTCCTCAAGTAAAAGCAGTGCAACGCTATTTTAAAACATATCTTTAAACAAATTTGAATTACCGGAAGTTAACTGTGCGCAGGTAACGGTTGAGTTCAGTGGGGCTAAATTATGCTAACATCTAAATCACAGTAGTCTAAGCTCCAGAAATGTTTCAGGCACGGCTCAGTCATCAAGTATTACACAATACGTACCGTGTGTCCAGTGAGCTGACTGTTGTGGAAATGATCGAGAAGATCTTTGCAGCATATTGAAAACTAAAAGTTTTAAAATGTATTTTCTTCTGTTTGAATCATTTAGTTATGTAACTTGGATTTCTCAGTATTCTCAAAATTGCTAGAATATATTTCTGGGAAGCACAACCTTTCATAGGGTGACTTATTTTTTTCACAGATGCATATTATAGTACTTCTTACATCAAATTTAATGAACAGAAATCGATCATCTTGGTGAACATGATCCTAAGGATTTTTTTGTCTCCCCCCCCATCTGCATATGAACTAAGTTAACAAATGATTTAGGTCATAGTTGCATAGTTGTAAAAGCAAACTAACAGTACTTTGTAGCTTTTGCACCCATCTTGCTGTAAGGAACAACATTTGATACAATTGCACTGCTTAAACAAGAATACCTGAGATGACCAGCAGGTGTCACCTTTGCATAAGAGAAGACGTGACAATTTCTTTCCTGAAACTTGGACCACTGAGTCTTCTTTCAGATTACCTTGAACATCAAGCCCTTTTTGGATGCCTTTAATATTAAAAACATAAGGTTCATGTTATAATTTTCTTAAGGCTACAGGTTAGATTAGAATCACAGTGTTGTGATGTTTTATTAGCAGATCTGAGTGATGCTTGACCTGTCAGGGCCCCTTCTGACAGATTCTGTTGCCGTTTCCAGTTTAGTTGTTCCAGTTTATAATAGTTGTTTTCTTCTACCAATATTATCAAAAGATTATTGAACAATGGGAGATGACATTTATCCATGTTTTCCATGGGTCTTAGTTTTTCTATAAGCATTGTAGAGAGCTCAGCGGATGGGTTAGGCTCTACTTTATTTATAACTGAGCTGCTGTTGGGGTATCTGCAAAATTACACTTTTTTGCACATTAACTATATGTAAACACTTTATTGGAATTTTAAATTAGAAAAAGTAGTGCACAATTAAACCTGTAAAAATGTTCTTAGTATTTCCAGGTATTTGGTATTTAGTATTCTTCCATCAACTGCGACCAGTTTCCTTGCTGTTGCTGAAGAAAAGTACCACCATCAGATCCACATTCACCCCCACACGACTTTTTGCTAACTTTAGGTGGGACTTCTTATGGCAGTCTTTCAGTCTTTCTCTGAAGAAGACAAGCACCATTTTATGACAATCCATTATTTCTCAGGTGTCATGTACACACATTTCACAGTAACAATGGCTTTATTTAATATTCTGAAAGGTATATGGCAACCTTGACTTGAGGTCTAACACAGAACACTGTATGTAATCTAGATAAAATCAATCTATCTTTGTCTGGCATCCATTATAATTATTTTTAAATTTACATCTTAGATCCCTATATTGAATCTATCACAAACTTAAGTTGTCTTGAAATGCTGATAAAGCAGCTGGCATAAGTCTTTATGCTGTCTTTTATTTATTTTTTCTTTAGTTCTCAACAGCTGAATACTTTGTACTGATATTTTGCTAAAAGCAGCAGATTGGGTGATAAATAAGAAGGAAATGTTGGACAATTTTACCAGTATAATTATGGGTTTGACAATCTGTCTTTGAATCTTTTCCAAATCTGTTGGTGGCTAAAACTGTGCTACTGAGAAACTCCAGAACTTTTAAGATATGTGGAGAAGTAAAAAAATAAAGGTAACTCATCACATTACAATATTTCCAGTGAAACATATTCAAAGTTACACATGCCAAAATTTGCACATCTAAAAATTCTTTAAAATCATTTAACATGTAGTTGTATTCAATGAATTAGATCATTGTTGAAAAGTAACTCAATTTGCAAAATGACATACATCATTTCGATTAATTACAGTGGCATTTTCAAGCTTTTATGTTTTTAAATCATTTTCAACACTTTTTTTTTTTTTTTAAGTTTTTTTGATGCCAAAATGCGAGTTTGAAAATTATGCTCAATACCTCCTTACAGGCTATTTTCAAAAACTGCTTTTAGTTTGACAAAGCGGCCTAATCGGAAAGTAAATCTTTATTGAATATGACTAGAACCTTCTTTAATTTTATGAGGCTTTCAAGGCATTTTGAGTGACTTCCTGTTTCCATTGGGTGTACACGTGTGACAAATAGGCCCGTTTCTTTTTGCCACTCTTCAAAGTAAAAAGTCAAGAAAGCATGCCATTCATTTCAGCCAGATGTGACTTAAGTTAGTAAATGGCAGAAACCCTGTTGGTATAGTTAAAATGTCTAGACGATCCTTCAGAAAATGTTTTTATTGCACAGAATAAATGTTCAGACACGGAGGCTAAATTTGGTACATATTTGGTCTAAAGCAAGATGTTGATTAGAATTTGTTTGAGTTTTATTAGAAGTCCAAATGTAATTTTTTGTTGTTTTGTTTTAGACTGACTAGTGATCACATTCTAATTGGTGTATATTTCTTGTCTTGTCTATTCTTTCTGTTTATATGAACCAGTACAATAAAATAAACATATTTCCATATTTATCTTAATTATGATTGTAGCTCCAAGGCGCACACAAATTGAGACTTTTTCTACACTTAATATTTATTCTATTAACCTTTTTTAATCCAGGTCATATACCTTGGAGAATAAAAAAACCCTCTTTTTTTTTTTTTTAGACCTTAGCCAACATGGAACAAATAAGAAAGGGGAAAAATTATGTGGGTTTCTAAATATTTGTGAATGAAATGGATTCATCCTCATATAGTTATGGTATGGGTTTAAAATACTGGATGAAGTTACCAACCTCATATGGTGTGCAGAAAGCACCAAATAATTCTGAGATCAAAGAGTATGACCAGCACATCACAGAGCTACCGAATCTCAAATTTAGCTGTACAGACGACTAATAACTGTTACCACAGTCATTTGTGGTTTGTTGCCACTTGGTTTGTTTTTTCCAGCATGAATTTATATTTAAATGAGGTCTAGGTGTAGCGTGAAGTTTGAAATCATCATCATTAGGTGTTAGATTTTGGATCCTTTTGTGTGCAAGTTGAAGTCCCTCTGTGTTAAGTGCAGGTCTTCTCTGAGACGGCTCACTCCTCTCTCACAGCTCAACATTCTCCTAATTAGACTCACCTGGTTCCCATCTCATTGATAATATCTCCTTCATGTTTAAACTTTGTTTCCATTGTTCTGTGCTTGTTTCTTCCATTATCTACTTCTTAGTTCAGTCCTGTTCACCACGTGCTCTCAATTTAAGTTTTTGCTCTTTGTTACCATTGAAATCTTTTCATTCTACTCATCATGCTGGCAGTAGTAACTCAGTTGAGCTTGTATCCCCACTCAAAGCAGCAATGAACAAGTTTAATGTCTTAAACACGATTGACTTAGTTTTTGGCACATGCTTTAATTTGAACTCAACATTAAAGCTTAACAATTTGAATTTATCCTAAAACTTAGACAAAAACAAAATGCAGCTTCAGTCTGTTCCTTTTGTAAGTTGATTTGGAATGGGATGTGATCGTTTCTGTCAACATGTTTTTCATGCGTAAAAGAGCTAACATTGTGACAAAAGGCAGATCATTTGTTTACATATGAATAGAAAAGAATAGAAACAAGCTTTGATTTCCCACAGACAATTTAGCCAGTCTGCCAGCAGCAACTTAAAGGCAAATGGAAGGATGCAGATTCAAATTAAGGTTAAAAAAATATGAGACTGCAGAGTACTGGCAAGTGTACAACATATTAAAAATTACACTGTACAATTATTAAAAACGTCATATTGGCATGCTGTTGATTCAAAAGCAGTCGGATCAGAACAGCAAACCGTAGCCATTCTCCATACTTTGGTTTCTTTACATCCAGTTGAGGCAAAAGGTTTTGTTAATAAAAAATAAGTTTCCCAGGGTTCAGCAGAGATGCATCTGTGCTGCACACTGTGAAGCAGCGATGGAGCCCTGGAGCAAAGGTTCTCACATATATATCACTTGACTGTGTGTCAGGAAGATTACTGGATAAAGATCACAATATGACACTTTTCCTTTTTTGTGCTGGCTCAGTGAACAGGAGGAAAGCTGCCGCAGCTCAGCGCAGCCCTGTCCAGGTTATTGATCACGGATCACACATCTCAGACCTCCCGAGCTTGCAGGGGAAAAATCTGTCCACTGTCTTTTACATCGAAGTCACTGCGTCAATGCTCTCAGCCGTAATACAATTACCCTGTTCCGAAGATTAGCGTGAAATACCTCGGGTTTCAAACTATGGCATACATTCAATTCTCCACTTTAAAGGCATCTTTAAATCAGAATTAGTTTTTCAATACAATCAAGAATTGTCAATGATTTTTTTTTATTTCATACATTTAAATATTCATCTATAGAAACGACAACGGAGACACCAGTATCATTTACATTCTGCAATAGGAGGTGGATGATGTTTTCCTTTATTAAATCAGGCCACCCTTCATTTAACAAAGTTTATAAAGCCACATCAATATGAAACAATCTGTCAATATACATAAATAAAAGTTCTAGTTTAAATTTGCCAGGAAATTACAACCCCCCTCCTCTCTATCACACAAATATGACAGAATAGTTACTGGCAACAGTTTGTTGCTTTTTATTAAACATAGTCAGTACTGCTCTGAGTTCAAGATTAAAAAAACAATTGCTTGACGGGAAAAAAAATAAAAATCTTTGTTTGTTCTGTGATAAATACTGCAGCTGTCATGAACTTTTACAAATGTGTTCCCAGACTTTCATAAACTAACTTAAATATGGAAACACCAATGAGCAGAACAAGAGTTTTGATTTGAGTGAAACTAAAGCAATTAATAGGATTAATCATGATTAATTGATTACTGAAGAATCGTCCACCAATTGTTGAATCATTAATTGGCGCATAGTAACTGTACAGTATGTTATTTACTTAAAAACAAAACACAATTAAGCCAAAACTGCGCAAATATATGTACATTTTGCATTTTGGAGGAAAAGCCTCCTTTGACTGTAAATATTCTACCTGCAACTCAAGTTTGGTTTTAGCTGAACCTGGTTCAAATATAGTAAAATTCTACTATTTAGTACAGATTTTTATCAGTTAATTGAAAAATTGGTCAACTGATTAACTCTTCATTGTACTGAAGTAACTGAAGCACAAGGGGCTTATTCAATTATTTATTTAGTATTTATTTAGCTGCAGATTCGTCCTTTTTTTTATCCGTTTGAGTAATCTATTAAAATATCTAGCTGTGGCCCTGGTGCTTATCTTAAGACTGAAATAGTTTGTTATAATTATGACTGATATAAAAATTCAAGAAAATGTTGTCATCAGTTGTCGCACAGGTATGGATTTTCATTAGCTTTTTTAAGTTCATGCCATCCTTTTTTAGTATTTTGTCTTATTTAAATTTAGATGCAATTTATTTATATCAAGAATTTTTTTTTATATTATGATGCAAATCTAAAGTAGCTGGATATCTAATTTGTTTTAAAAACTAAATATTACAAATTGAAACTATGCCCATTGCTCTGCATATTGAATCTGTTGGCTAAAATAATACAGGGACCAAAAGTGACCATGTAATTGGAGGAGGTTCAGGTTCCAGCAGGACAATAACTCAGAGGTACAATGGAATGAGTTAACTTTAAAACATATTCACATGTTATAGTGGTCCAGTCAAATTCCAAGACTTTAGAATTACTGTTAAGCTGAAGTCCAAAATAAAAGAAATGAATGGACAAGCCTGGGGGGAACAAAGCAGAGACTTGTGTTTCTAGGGGAACTCTAAATTCTGAGACACCACCTGAGGATGAGAGCAAGCTTTTAAACGGACCTCAAACACTTATGTGACTCCAGGCCATAGCCATGAGCACAGAAGACAAAGAACTTCCCTAATCAAACTGCTAGATGCCACTGGTGAAGGAAACTTTGAAATTTACTTTGATTACTGGACTCTTTTTTTTTTTTTCCAGTAACATTGGATTCTGGAAGCAGAAGTATTGCAGTATTAACTATTATTTCTAAGTTTATTATGTTGAACTTAAATAAGAGCAACCCTGCATTAAATGTTACAGTTGTGGTAAAACTTTTCGATTTAAATATGTTTATCCAAATGTTTTTTTAAAATTTTAATTATTAATGAAAATTAATTTAGTTAACTTTTTCATTAAGGAGACTTGTAAGTAAATACATGGATTATTTGTTTGAAGGTGATCAAATGAATTTGCCTTCAATGAAATCAAAATGAGGGAGGATGAAATACTGAGTTGTGTTATCAATCAATCAAGCAGGTTTATTTGTATAGCACATTTCAGCAACAAGGTTACGCCATACCTTTTGGGCAGAAGAAACTAATAAAAACCTGATAAATGTTCAGAGACGTGTTTTTTTAATTTACTTTGGGCTTGAGTTATTTTGTAATGCAACACAAGCAAGAATCGCAGTCTTAAACCTTCAGCCCAAAAAAATTTACAGCTTTGATTACAGCAAAGCCTGTAGAAAGTAACTGTTGCAAGAATCTCATAAGAAGATGCAACAATGTACATCCAACCACTCCCAGAAAAAATTACTCAACGTAATGAGCGAAAAAAAAAAAGTTGGAAACTCCATGCAGAATCCAAGATTCCAACCTGAAGCTTTTAAAGCTGCTGTTATATTGGGAGCATTTTTTGTGCTGTCACACTTTTAGCTTCCTGTCATAATTTTCATCCATTTTTTCCCCTTTTTAAGTCATGAATGTAACCTTTTAACGACGGAAAGGTCACATCACAAGTATCACCCTCTAAAGATTTACGCGCTGGTTGTACTTTATATTGTTACGAGTGCAAACTTTAACGAATCATATATTTGACAAATGTGCTTTTTTGTAACGTCAGTAAACGTATATTATCCACCCTGCTAAGGGTTCGCCTTAATTCTTTCTTTGCAATCTTTTCCTTTTCCTTGCTAAAGGGAAACAGAAGCTCAGCGACCCTTAATCTTCCTTTTCCTTTTTGCACAACGGCCAAAAACAAATCAATAATGTGAGCAAAAGCATTTTTATATATATGCAGTTATTAGGTCATAAGCTACAGTATGTCGCACTTCATTTTAGCAACAGCTGAGGCTCCTGGTGAGGCCCTGCTCTCTCCCCCTCTGCTCCTGTCCCCGCGGGGACCTTATGAGAATCATAAATAATACGTGCTAATGAGATATGAATTGATTACGTGTGGTGGGGGGAGGAGATTGGGGGATGCTTGACGATCTCAATCCATCACGCTAAATGATGTTTAACAATAGATTACCAGCCAATAATTCCTCCAATATGAGATTAAATGAAAGAGCTGTGCAGTTTTCAGCAGGCTGCCGCCACCTCCTCCCCTCCTTCGCCTCCCATTTTCCAACGGCTGGAAAATAAATCTGCTCAATTACTGTACCGCCAATCCGTTTTTCACCGCTAAGGACATTATTATTTCATTTAGAGCTTGTTCATGCATCATAGATTATTTCATTTTACTCAGTCAATACGGAGAAGTGCAGTATTTTATTTTATCCACTGGGGCTTATAGGGAAGTGGGGTTTTAATGGAGTACACTTGGCTCAGAGAGAGCTGCTCCACTGTAAGTGGAGAGAAATGTGGTTATCTCCTGGGGGGTGGGGGGGTGGAGTCAGATAAAGTAATCCAAATGTTTATATTCATGCACTCATATTCATTTTTTTGTGTGTCAGATGTATACATTTGCTCTAAGTTTTCCTCAGGCTCCCGACAGACAACGAAGGAAAACGGTTCTCCTTCAAACCCGTGATCAATTGAAACAGCATTAGCTGTGCCTATAAGATGATTTGGAACATCACTTCAATCCCAAAGAACAATGAAAATTGGATAACACACATGCTCACTGGGCCCTAACTTGGCTGCAAATCATGTTAAGGTTTTCAGTGCAGCCAAAGTTGTGATTGGTTATTCCTCCGTTAACTGCATCAGGGCCGTACCTTTGAGGGTTTGCTTGTGATGATTTGTGTTAATGTGTGTATTTATCGCCCCTCTATGGCTCAAAGACACACAGAGCTGGAAACAAACATCGTAGAGAAGCAGGAATACTTGGAATTTATTTCCTAATAACAGATTTGGATCGTTGGTTGATGACTCGAGCTCCAGCGTTTTTCGGTTCTCATCCGATTTTTTTCTGTTCACTTACAAAGCGATAACGCTGAAAAATGAAAAAGGCAGGTTTTAGTAAGAACAGCGCTATGTCTTTATCAGAGAGAAATGCAAGAGATGAGAGCATGGTTCACTGGTCCTGTGACTTCTCCTTGGTGACCCGTCTCTACCTGCTCCTGTCCTATCATGTAATACAATCAAACTGCTGAGTAACTCTGAAATTGCAGGTTTAGAAGTTCAACATTATATCTGATGTCCTAATGAGTTAAAGTGCTCAACTTCAGCCAGTCAGCATTAGTTCAAATATCAGCCCACTGCTCAGTCAGAATTCATTATTTTAGCAAAATACTTTAAATATAATTTCTTGTTTGTTTATAATCTGCTTATGATGTTGCTGCATCTGTTTTGCATAGATCTAAATGTTTGTACATATGACATTCAAACAATGTACGATTAACGAACAAAAGAGAAGATCTTAATGTCATCATCTTGTTTATGCAGTTAAGCCCACATGTATTCATTACTGGCAGATTTAGGTGTAAGATTGTTTTCATATAACCGTGCCTTTTGTTAGCAATGGGTAAGATAATCACCTGTAGGAACATCAACTTTGGAGAGTAACTTTTTTCCCCCCCTGTTTTTCATACAAAAAAACATAGATATATTCTAAACTGGGATTGCCTGATCACTACTGAAAGTTTAATGCATCATACAAACCAGTTCCTCCGTTTTTTTTCAAGTACTGCGATGCTTGTAGTTGAATGTGAAACATTTCCAAAAAGCTTATAGAAGTAGAACACCATTGTACTACAGGTAAAGGAGCTACTTTAAGTTTTATTTTCAACCTATTGTCTCCAGCACTGTAGCAATCACAATCATTGTTTGAGAGCCAAGAAGAAGCCCAACAGTTTTACTTCCACAAATGGGGCATTACAACTTTTGAGGGCTACCTGGATATCAGCTGACATCAGTGGTGAGTTCAGGATGATCACTTGACTAGCTGATCATTTAAGAAGTATTACTTTTACCCAGAAATTGATCAGTTTCTTATACTTGGCTTTGTATAAGAAACTATCAAGTGTATAAAAAACTAACTCTCTAATATCAAGTAGCATCTTTAGCTAGCATAGTCAGGTCATTGTGTAGAGATTTAAGTAGCACCCTTGCAAATGTCAAAGCAGCTGTGTTTAGGTGAAGTGTATCTAACATCGCCATTAGAATTATGCAGAATTGTTTTATACAGAACTCTTTTAATGTCAGACATTTTTGGCAGGCAGGCTTAGCTGGACAGCACATTATGTACGCTGCAGTGTCAGATGTGTAAGCAGGTGAACCTGGAGTGTTAACACCAGGCAGATTTTGTCCTCGAGAGCTACTGTCCGGCTACTTTTAGATGCATCCCTTCTCCTATTATTACTCATCTTCATTCATTTGATTCAGTACAAATAGTTGTGTACGGTAGTAATAGTTTGGTGAACAGATTTGCAAAAAATATTTGTAGATTTTCTCGTCTTCATGCTTTGCCCTCAAAACTTTAGTTTGCCTTTGCATTTTTGATTTTACATGACAATAATTATTGTGCTTCTTCAATTGCACTGATGGAGGGACTCCAACCAGACTTGTCATCTATTATGCAATTGACAGGTGCTGGTTGTGACTAGAGTGGGAAACAGTACACCCTGAGATGTGACCACATTTGTCTACACCATTACATTAAAACGGAACTCGAGACGAGCCAATTTATCTACTGTCCACGGTGCTTATAACTGTAGTCATGGTACGACAGGACTTATTTAAGGCATCACAATAGCTAGGAATATAAACATGACATCTGCAGGTTTTGGGTGAGTATTCACTGGTTGTGTTTACTGAATGTTATCCACCAAACTATATTTAAATTTACCTTTAATGTCTTGCACCATAAGTTGAGGTAGTACTGGATGGATATATCCAGGTCAGAGAGTGTGAACTAAACCAAGCAGGGGTCCTGATCCATAGAACAGAATATTTCATCTTTAAGAAGATGAAATATTTTTAAAGACAAGCAGATCTTGTCACCTGCTGAAAATAATTTGCTTTAAAATTTCTCTTAAAAACTATTGATATAAGAAGATGGGAAAAAAAACATGAAGATAATCATTTCTAGCCTTTCTGCCATGAGGAGTCATTTATTATTTATGTGAAGGGTTAAGGTGATGCTATGCTGCAGATCAGTAGCTGTGAAAAAAGGGTTTTCTGTTTTAAAATGAAAAAAAATGTCAATATATACAAATACAATTTTCTTTAAATGTATAAATTATGTACATGAGGTACTTATTCCTCATGTATTAGTAATTAGTGAGCATTCCATCCTACACTCTTAAAACTTTTCCCTAAAGATTGTCTACATATTTTATGTATTTCTGAGAATCCTTAATGAACCTCAAACTTTTCTTGACATGTTGTAGTAACAGAAACTAGAATTTACTTTTTAAAAATCTTCTTGCATCGTCACTTGATTTGACTTCAAACTGAACTGATGTTGATTGCTAGCTTCTTCCCTCAGTCACAGAACTCGCACCGAAGAGTGTTCAGTTGTGCGGTTGTGAAATTGAACAAAGTGAAAACCAGTGAAAGTTGTCTGATTCCAGGCACCAGTCGTGCAAACCCACTGAGCTTTGGAGTTGGAGACTCGAGCCTGGCCAAGCAGAACATATAGAAAGTGTCTAGAACTCCTAAGTTACCAAAGTCTGTGCTCTAGCTGGTGCTGGTTGATTATCCAGATGGCAAAATACATTTTTTTTTTTTAGTTTTTTGAGCTGCACATCACATGCAATGTTAGTCCTTTGGTACGGTGGGATAACGTGACAGTTTGTAGGTTGGGCATGTGGTGCAGGTTGTCAATTTGCCAAACCATTTGTAATGAAATCCATCATACATGGACATTATAATTGTGAACATTGGGATTACGAAGATTTCTGTACCTTGAATGTTTACATGAATAGTTTTTTTTCTGGAGAATCTGTGACCTTAGTTGAACTTATGCATCACTTACAATCAATACATTTTTAATGCAACATTCCACAAAACTCTACACATCTTTCAATGTTCATGGGTTTTGATCTTGTTGTGCATGCCGTTAACCAGTTTGTACTTTTTTTTTAACCTCAAAAACCAAATCACAGATTCTCTTATTTCTGTTCTCTCCATCTCACCCCATGCTTTTGTGCCATTTTTATTCATGTTTTTACTTTATATCATTCCTTCTCATTCCCTTTTTATCCTATCTTCACAGTATTCATTTGATTCTCTTCTCCCTCTGTCTCTTTGCTCCCTGCGTGGGCTCCTCAGGGTAAGGAGTTGAGTGGGCTTGTCTCAGGGCTGAAGTCAGGGCTGGATAGGGAAGAGGTGACTGTCACAGTGTCTGATTAATGACTCGTCGGTTGGGTGTCCAGCCACATTAGGGCTCCATGTATCTACCAGCGTCCACATGGGGCGAGGGGCTTTGTTCTGGGAGGAAATGGTGTCAGTGGCCCACAGCCGTTTGTGCTTATAAAAAGATAAAGATTTACTGTCATCAAAGGGCAGATTAAAGCCCACAATGGTGACATTGATTTTTCTTTTTTTTTTCTCAACCAAAAAAAAAAAATTCACATTTTGGAGGGGGGAAACCCATTCCAGGTCCAGAGAGAGATATGATCAGCTTATTTGGAAAGGATAATATGGAATCGTCTCTCCGAATGAACTTTGAAAGAAGTAAATTGTAAATATTGATTTCTGAAATGAAGTGTCAATCTCGGTTGGGCCGAGCTTATTCCTATCATCTGGCTTAACCTCCAGCAAACGATGAATTCAAAACTGCTGACAAAGTGGAGTGTATAGGATTTCTGTTAGAGGCAGTCGGCACCGCTTTACCGCTTGGCCGGCCTGAGCCCCTACCGGTAATGGCTGTTCAATTTTATCAGATAACAGAGGAGATCTCATCAGAGGCGAAAAATGAAATGAACTGTGACTCTGAATCAGGATCCCTGCTCTTATCCCGGCAAAAATCATCGGCGCGGGGCCCAGGGCTTTCCATTATTTCAGGTCACTTCATTACGGCCCTGCACACAGGACCCAATTGCTACAAACAAAGCGGGCCCTTCCTGTCTCACCCAGGGGTCGAATGTGAGGGGCAGTTTGATAGGCTCTTGACGTGTCCAGGGTTATCCTATTACCACTTAAGAGGGTTTCTTGAAAGGCAGCAAATCTCACCCACTTGTTTGTTATCCTCACCCTTTTGTGTCATGAGAGCTTTTATTGCTCACTTTATTTCTTGTGATGGAAAATAATTCATCTTTTTCCAGCCGACGCTCAAAGTGGAGTTTTGTTCTTAAGATTGCCCCACAAGTTTTATTCTTGCAGAAACTTTTTGTACGAAAGGTGTACTGACGGCATTAGTGTAACAAAATGGTTATCATGTAGAATGAAAGTTTTTTTTTTTTTTTTTAGCTCCATTTCTATCCCTACTCTGAATGGAAAAAGGCAAAGATTTGGATAATTAAAGGGGGAAAAATATCTATTGACATTACTTTGAGATTTCATATCTGCTTATGTTTCTATTTTTCTTGCAATAATGAATTTTTGTTCAAGCCTTTATAGGCCTGGTATTGATCATCAAGAGGATGGGGGTTGATACACATGGGGATGAGGGAACAGGGGTATTTTGCAACCATCAACGGAAAAAAATGACTTTGGCTAAGCAGGATGAGAAGGTGAACTAAAGGTAGAAAAGAAAATGGAGACTTGTAAGCACCACTGAACTACAGTATTGTTAATTTTAAGACAGTAAGATGGTTCTTGGTTGTTTTACTTGGCTGAAAATCGACCCAAGATAAACTAAATCCAGTGTTTATTAATAATTAAGTGAAGTAAACACTTTCTTTTTTTAAACTGCAAAAACAATTGGAACTTAAACAGATCGTTTACAATTTTAGCTGATCTATAGATCACATGTTTAATTTTTAAGATCATTTGTAAAATAATCTGAAAAACGTTTTCCTCTCCGATCCAATTATACACTTTGTCATAAAATCCCAAAAGAATGTTTCAAAGAGTCATTTCGTAAGGTAACGGTGTGGAAAACCTAAATGGCTTGTGCTCAACACTGTCAATGGTCCACCAATGTTGAAAAATTACAACTTTGCAACTGCATTGTTTACATTAAGTAAAACTGCAATTACAATCACATGTGAATAAGCTAGTGCCATAACCTCACCCACCAAATGGGTGAGGTTAATCATTAAGTTGGAAGCATCTGAGACTGCAGGTCTGAGGGCAACTAGTGGAAGGGAGTAGCTGAACAGACACGGATCAGAAAACTGAACTAACTCCAACTGTAAAACCACATTTCCTGACAAATAAAACAAGTGAAACTCCATTACATACTTTTTTTGATTGATCATTTTGCTGTAGATGTGTCTTATTTAGGATGTAAGAATACATCCTAAATATTTTTAGGAAGTTTTTCCAGTTGTTTAAGGCCTCAAAATAAGTTCCAGAGCTCATCTGTTGTGCTCAAGTTTTTAAAATGAGCACAGCTCTTATTCTGTCCATGCACTCCACCGTTATCCCAGCTAAAGAGGAACATCCAGAGAGATTCCTCCGTCTGAAAGACATATGCCACATGCAGGTCCCTGTAGAGATCGGCTTTCACCTTCTAAAATTGGCCCGCATTGCAAAACCCCAGGTCTGCTTTCTCTTCGGATGCTCCAGCACGACCACGCTCGGGACGGCTACAACAAAAAGAAAATGGCCTTATTCCCCCGTCCTGGCTCTCCCCTGCCTGAGTAACACAAAGTTGACATTAATAGAAAATAAAAAGGGGGGTGGAGGGGAAAGTCTTGAAACAAAGTTGAAGCCTTTGTTACGTTTCAGAGCACAGGGCAATTTAAAAGCTTGAGATGTGGAATTAGAGAGGATTTGATGCGTTTCAAATTGAACGGACGGGGACAGCGTCGGTGGCGTTTGCACCTTCAGGCATTATTTAAGTAATGTCTTGTGGCACATTTGAGGCATTGGAAGGCAAGGGCATAGAAATGAGGGATTTGTGTAGACACCGCCGCAGCTATATCTCCCTTCTTGAGGCTGAGTGCACGCTCTGTCGAGTTAAAAAAAAAAAAAAAAGACATGCAAGTAGATTCAGATCGTACAGTTTTGTGTGTTTTAGCTATCTGGATATTCACTTAAAACAGCATCTAAATCATGCATTTCTCAGCGGACCTCATCCGCTCCTTATCGAAACCCGGGCAGCAGGAGATAACTTGATTTGCTTAAGAAACAGAGGAGATATTAACAGCGCTTTGACTACGGCAGCGGCCACCCTACCACCCCCCTCCACCCCTTTTTCCGTTCCTTGTATTAAACCCATCCAGCACTTCATTACGCCTCGAGTCTCTGGAGAGTTTCTGCGTACAGTCTCCCCCTTTATCTCTTCTTCTCTCCCGAGTTTTGCTCCCCTCTTTCTCTCTCTCTCTCTTCCCTCTCTGGCTCGTGATACGAGTCGAGTCCCGGTAAGCAGACAAGAGCATCATCAACATGCACAGTGTGCCGGTGTCATGCAGATAGCCTCCGTGTTGGTAATGGAGGGAACAGCGATCGATACGAGGCAGGAGATGGCTGCAGCTGAGGGGCCTCTGTTTGGCTAGCCCTAATCCTGATGAGTAATGTTGCTGTCATAATAGCGGGGGATAATTTAACGCTGACACTTAACTCCGTGATGGATGGCCCTGTCGCCGAGCGAGGGCCGAGTCAAGCCGCATGTCAACTTTTGAGGCATTAATTTCATTGCGGATTCACAGACAGTGCCATAAACAGGGTTTCTGGTTGAGTTCAGAGCGATCGGTCAAACTATTCAAGCTGCAGCTGCCCTTGTTTTGGAAAAGCCTCCCAGAAGTCATAGAAATTGAATACGTTTTTCTTCTTGCTTTGAATGTATAAATGCAGTCATTTTGGTCACATGATGGTAAAACGCTTGGTGTGACGGAGTTTAAAATTTATTTATCATCTTAGGAAAGGACATAGTTTGAGAAACCTTTGATTACAAAGTCTGGATGTCCCGATCCAACCCGTGTCATCTTCTGGTGTCTGGGACTTTTTTATATCGGCTGCATGTTTTGCTCATTCCTTGTGGAATGTCCTGCACAACTTCATTATGCTTCAGGAGAAACTAGTTACCTGTCATGATCTCATGTAATTAATTTCTTTAAAAAGAAAATGCTGCTGATTTACTCAAAAAAATGAACAAAATGAGAAGTTTTTACAGAGCATCAATTTTTCTTCTTCGTTTAAAAGTTATTGCAAAGGATTTTTTTTTTTTATTGCACTGACGAGATGTTGCAATCTCATTTTCAAAGAAATTCAGGCGCTTGTCTTTTGGTTTTATTACACAGAACTTTGATCCCGTATGATTTCTGTCAAACCGTAGATTTCTTTTTTTCTTATTTTTGGTGTGGACTTCCCTCACACTAATGCATTTACAGTGGCTTCATGTCGAGATGGTTTTGATACTCAAGCTGTTTGCAGGCCACACTGGGACCTTATGTACAGAAAACTAAATTGATTTGATTCCAACCTTCCTTATCTATAAATGTTTAGGAACAGAGTAGTTTTTTTTTATGATTTATTACTTTAAAGCCATGAAGTCTCTTGTTGACACAAAAGCAAAGAACTCTCTTTCTTCTTATCCAGCCCAGCCTATCTCGAAGGCCACCGCGTTTAGGCCCACAGCTGCACTTTCTTTCTTACGGGACTCAAAAAGGCATTTTGATTTTGTTGACAGAGGTTGTGGGAAGAAATAATGGAAAAGATAAAAACTTCAATTATGATTTTTTTTTTTCTTTTCTGGCAGCATTGCTTCTGTATGACTGATTGTGTGATAAATGACATATTTGAAAAGTGGTTGTTGTTGAAGATGTGATGATTTCTTGAGCAGCAAATAGGTTCCTTTGACCTTTTTTTTTTCTCTGCGATGCAGTTGTTTGGTCCCCTGATGCTGTGACTGTTTTAGAAACAGGAAATGATATAAAGTGGTGCCACATAAGAAAAACAACTTTTTTTTCTTTATCTTAAAATTCTAAATGCTGCTTTATCTCAGAAATCATCAAGAAGGCAAGTCTTTGAGTCTTCACTCTGAAGTCGCACAAGTTTACACAGAAACCTTTCCTGGCTGTGTACATTATTCCTGCTGACACTTTAAGACCAATATAGCTAAGCTTTAATAGCCTAATGCAGCCATTTGACCTTGTATGGCCTGTTTGCTCCAATGACACAGTCTAAATATTTACCTGTCATTGTTGATAATGCTCCAGGCTACATTGCCATTAATGGTTTTGATGGAGGAGCCGGGCTTTGCAGGTGATGGAATTGCAAAATTAAGAGCGGTGGATTGGGCTACATCTTTTAGGACACTGCGGCTGTAATTCTGTGTCTTATACAACAAATGCCCTAATCTGTGAAAGAAGATTGAAAACAACGTGTCAGCCGCCTGGGTTCTAACCTTGGGGAGGTCGGGTTTAGTGGGTCCGAGGTATGAGGAGTTTCAGGTGTACAGGTTCCGAACACCGCAGAAGGGATGCTGACAGAAAAAGGGGCGGCTGGATGTCACGGCAGAGGTTTGCAGGTCCAGGCAAGAGGGGAAAAAATTATTTCATAAAGCACTCATACCTCCTTTTTGCAGTTTGTGTCATCATTACACCCACAAACTTCAATGTAGAGACCAGTCCTAAAAATACTTAAACACCAAATATAGGTTAACATGCATTAATGTGTGAAGTGGAAACGGTCTTAAACCGTTCCAGGCAATCGGTGTCCAGGAAGCTAAATGGAGCTCCTGGATTGATTGTTGTGTGTATCATGTAGCATTGGGCCCAAGCATTTCAGCATCCAATTTTGTTTTAAAAAAAAAAAACAATTTTAGATGTCTTCTATATAACAATCCGCTAAATATGCAGATTTTCCACAAATAATTTGGAGTTGCATTCAACAGAAAAATCTGCAAATAGGACAATTCGGTAATCCTGAATTCGTGATCGGGGTCCACTGTATTGTAATATTCTGATACAAATAAGTGCTACTTTTTATTATAAAGTAAAAAATATATATATATTTTCAAATGTTTAAGACAATTAAAAATTTCAAAAGTGCTTCTTGCATTTGTGTCAGTAGCTTCGTATATAGCTGGAAGGTGGTGTTTTTTTGGGTGGTTTTGTAGCATTTTATGCACAGCTAGCTAATTATTATATATATATATATATATATATATATATATATATATATATATATTTTTTTTTTTTTTTTTTTAATTTTTTTATTTTTTTCAAAATAGCTCAAGATGGCACAAATAATTTCCAATATTCTCAGTTGGTTTTACACCTCTGCCCCATTCCTGTGTTTTACAACATATGATTTTCTTTCAGGATTATTCTGTATTGAGCTCCATCCATCTTCCCACCTACTCTGACCTGCTTTATACTGCCACAGCCATGTTTCACTGTGGCGATGCTGGGTTCAGTGATTTGCTGTGTTAATTCTCTGGTTCTATAGAGTTTTGCATGTTTACTAAAGATACATGTTTGTATCTTCTACGTGGTTTTAGGCAAGCCGTAAATGCTCCATTTTACAGTAATTGAATAGTGCTTTATGTACCTAATGCAAAAAATCCCAACAAAATATGATGTGGTTTACAGTTGTAGTGTAGCAAAATGTGGAAAAGTTCTAGCAGCACTTTTGCCTGGACAATTAGATATTAACCTTCCAGACTGATAGGAGCGCTGATGATCCAGCTAAATTTGCAGAACCGTCATTCTGCCACAATTTGTGCTATCTGAAAACTTCCAACGGTTTCTTAGAGGGGAGACGTTGCGCTTTCAGCCAATATCGGGTTATTATGGTAATTACACCCCTGGCATAGCAGGAAGTGAAATTAATCTGGGGCGCGCTCCTTTAATAGACGTAGACTGTGAAAATAACTTGCTAGATATTGAAAGTTCTGGTTGTTATGGATAAATAGGCAAATATATTTACTCACATGACATTTAAAGAACTGTGTACAATTACAATAAGTAAAAATATCCAAGTGACTAATGGAAACTTGGGTCATAAAGGGTTGAATATTGTGGTTAAGGATATTGTGGTAAATGCACTAAAGTCTCTATTTGTCACATTGTGCTTTTACTTCTCTAGAAAAGTCACATTTCTTCTAATGCCAGAGCAGTTTAAACACAAATGCCAAAAATGTCTCTTTGTTTTTCCTCCCCATGCAAATATGTAAAACTTTTATATTCCAAAATAAGGCCAGACTTAACTGGGCCTTGAATTCCATCCTCTTGAGAAATATTTTCTGTTATCTATGACAGGGGGAGGGAATTCGTCGACAGATTTCTACTCAAAATGCATCATATCCAGCTGTTGGCATCAATTGAGATGTCAGCCATGCACATCTAAAGCAAATGTTCCCCTTCTTGGCAGGGCGATGTCTGAAACATCAGTGGTGTAACTGCTGTGGGATTTGATTCATTTTGAAGAAGGAAAAACATAAGAAAGCAGGCTACTAACACGCCACGTTTTGTTTAGCTTTTTCTAAGCCTCAAACTGATTGGGCTGTATCGAATGAAAAAGAAAATAAACACCGCATGCTGAGAGCTGAAAACATTAACATGGCATTACCATAATAACCTGTCTGGGAAAATAATTTAAGCTTAGGTAGGTCACAAACTAAGGTGGATGTCCTGAAAGTATATGAGAACCGCCTCATAGATGTAGAGTTTTCTTCATGGTGATGAAACTATTTATTCTTAACTTGATCCTTTATGTCAAGGAGCTCTAGATCATCATTTTAGAAGTTGACAAAAGGAGGATGAAAACTTCTGTCCTGCAGTGTCTTTCTTAGAACTGTCAAAAAGGTTCTGGCGAGAAATGCGGCAATTAGAGATGTTCAGTTTTGATTATTATAATACACGAAGTATAATTTCGAATATTGTTTTATTAGATTTTTTTCCTTTTCTCTTCAGTTATTCAGGCTTGGATTGCTTGAATAATGCTGGACTGTTATCATACAGGGTATTGATGCATTGTTTCTGGAAAGATGGAAACACCAATTTTGAAAAAAAACAAACTCCTGTTTTCCAATAAAACATTTTTGCACTAGAATCAGGTGCTTGTTGCAATTGGTGTGTTTCGCAAAACTTCAATGGAACCAATGGAAGCACTTTTTTTTCTCGCATCGCAGAAGTCCAGTTTGCATACAGTAGCAGAACGCTTCTTTGTAGGCTCTGGCATCATTGAACAATCTGCTGCTGGCTCCACCAGAGGTCTAACAGCATCACACAGTTCATCAAAAGTTGAGTTTATTAGAAAGTGTTGAATCCAAAGCTTTCTTCACAATTTCTCAAAAACGCCCCATAAGTAGCTTCCAATGTCTCGATATGACTCTTACAACTTGTCTAATGGCGAATGATGACATATTAATCTCTTGTGTCTGTATCCGTCTCTGCTACATTTGTTAATGATATTGCACAAACGCAGTGGCGCAAAAAGTGGGTATGCAGGGTATGCAACGCATAGGGGCGCAGCACCAGAGGGGGCGCCAAAACCCCGTCTGGAGGGGGCGGCGCGCCGATGATGTTCTCCCATACACTTCAGCGCGCCTTACGCTCTTTGACCTCGTGCACATAACGAGGCAAATGTAGCGAGTTTTACCTTTCACGTATCGTCGCCTCAGGGGGAGGGGGGAACAAGTGAGCGTCGCTCCTTCAAACTGACGTTCTTTCCCTCGGGGGGCGGGGGGGGCGCCGATCTATGTTTTTGCATCCACCTGAATAATATGTAGTTGCGCCACTGCACAAACGTAATCACTTAATGGAAACACTGCAATTGTGAAGTTGTCGGTTTGTACGCATTTGCAATGGAAACTCCACCGATTGTGGGTGTGTGTGTGGGGGGGGGCAGCAGACTTCCTGGTACATCTCTACGCTCCATGTTTGGCAACTAAGCCTGTCCAGCTGATGCAAAATGACCAGGAGGTTCTCCATTTACCCACTGTAGCTGTAATTACTGGGAATACTGGTTTTCCCAAATGCCAGCCCTTGGAGGGGAAAACCAACAGCCATCATGTCCAAGTCGGCCTCCTCCTCTTCCTCTCCCTCCCTTCCTCCCTCCCCTCCCACCTCCCCTACTACTCTTCCTCCAGACTCAGCAGGGTTTAAACTCTGCTGCTTTGAGTCTCATAGCTACGCACCAGAGGGATTGCTGATCCCCATTTCAGATACTGGCCCTCAATCTCTTATCATTTACAGCTGTCCACCAGTAAACAACGGAACCAAACAAAACAAACAAACAAAAAAAAATGATGGAAATAGTTGAAAGGGGATGGGGAGGGGGAAGGTAAGTTAAGGGGAGAAATCCTTTTATTGCTTCAGAGATTTTACTCCCTCACTGCTTTATCAAGATCGCCATCGAAATCATAACTGTTTACACCGTTGTCACCACCTTATCCGCGCGCTGCAAGTTTTTCAATTTAAAGATTGACTTGTTTCGGCTGAATTTACCTTTTTCAGAAAAGACAGGGAAAAAAAAAAAACTTTAGTTTTGTCCTAAAACCTTCAGCTTCTTCTGGGCCGAACATCCCGGCCACGCAGACGACTGTCATGTATTTGCACAAGGCCAGACTACGGCTCAGCGCGAGCCGCTCACTGAGCCCATCTGGCTGATATAATAAGGTAAAGTAATACATTTTTATCCTTCTCTAATTGGCACAGTCGTTTCATTATTATAAATATTAGGTATCCATAATGGGGAACACTAATTCCTTTGACTAGACTAAAGATTCCTGCCTTCAAATAAGCGTGCTAATCTAATTAGAAAGCTAGCGGAGCCGAACGACTACATTTTCTCATACTTAGCGTTGGAGGGCCGGGGCTTTGTGGAGCAGATGTGCTGTGAAATTAATTTCCTCTGGTGTAACCGGAGACGCTCTCCGCGCGCTCTCTGTTATGAAATTTCCATTTCACAGATGATAACCTATTATCACTTTATTCAAGGGAGACGTGTTAATGGCCAGGAGGAAGATTGAATTATTCATATTTGCTCATTTCTATTCCGCGGCGCGGCCCTGCTCTTTTCATGCACTGAGAGAGGGCTAATGTAAACATGACCAGAATCCTTGTAAATTGGCTTGTAGAGGAGGCTGTTAGCATAGTGCCTGGGGACTGATGCTAGACGGGGATAACAGCTGATATCTGTAAAGTACAGGCTGTGTGTGTGTATGAGTGTGTGAGAGGGAGAGAGTCTGAGCGCATGTGTGTTTGGTAAGGAAAAGTGAAAGAGTGTGTGTGAGGGAGAGAATGGGAAGGATGAATGAATGAATGAATGAATGAATGAATGAATGAATGAATGAATGAGGATGGGATGTGAAATATGTAAAGCTGAGTGCCAGCAGTGTAACAGGGATCCGTCTCACTGGAAACAGAAACTGATTGGGCCCAGAAATGGTGAGGCACACAACTTTTAAAATGAGTACCATCTGATGCATTTGTAAAAGTGTTACTACCCATGACTGCTTTTTTTTTCTGATATTTTTTTTTCTTCCTTTTAATCCTTTTAATTTATTTTTACAATCAAGACTGTGTCTTTTCCTTCGATCTTTTTGCACTGGTGGCCTTTGAGAGTTTTGAGAAGAGGAAGGAAGACATGCAGCAAAGGTATGCAGGTTAAGAGTCAAACCCAAGAAGGCTGCCTTTATGTGTAGCTCCTTCAGGTTGTTTGTAAAAATCTGAAAAGTTCTTTTTTGCCCCATTTACTCTTGTAACTATAAATTAAATCAAATTCAAACAATTGATATGAAAATTTATTTGTATAGCGCATTTTAGTAACAAGGCAGTTCAAAGTACTTAATATCATAAAAGCACAACGGTGACCAACTGTTAAATAAATAAGCAATAAAGGTTACATCTTGTCACATGCCATCATCAGGAAAATATACATCAAATATATTCATCAATGCTCCAGTTATTAATCAAAAGCAACTCTAAACAGGTGGGTTTTTAGTTAAAGGAACTTGGTTATTTAGCAGTTTTGCAGTTTTCTGGACGTTTGTTCCAGATTTGTGACGCATAGAAACTGAATGTCGCTTCTCTGTGTTCGGTTCTGTAGACTAAAACCAGTCCCATGAAAAGTTCATAAAGTTCAGTAATGTACATTTTAACCCAGCTGTGCTTTGAAAGCCTTAGAAGCTTGTAGAAAATTCACAAATTTGTTTTACTAAAATTCTCTCACAAAGCTTCATCATCCAAATATGGAAAGCTTATAGAACACAGATGTGTAGCTTTGGAGGTGCTGCAGAATATCTACTAGACGTCAACCTGAATACACAATCCCCATGGCGAAACACGGTGGTGGCTGCATCATACACTGCATCCAGAAGGAGGAAACTGGTTGGAGGTAATATAAAGGTAGATTAAAATATTGTGGTTAGCAAACTGGTTTAGAGCTGGAAATATTAGATAGTTTTAGTATTAATTTTTTAATGAGCATCTACAATAGAAAATCACTTTTTAAAGAACTTTTTTTATTTCTGTTTTTCAGTTTTAAAATGCAAAAAAACCCCCAAAAACATGAAACCTTTTCTAAAAGATGATGGCAACATTTTCTTATAACCAATGCTGATATTTGTACATAGTTCCCATTCTAATAAGGCAAATAGATCATAATAAAAATGACTGGTAATACTGCTGAAGAAATTAAATATAATTACTCCATGTAAAAACTGAAAAATAGTTAAAACCTGAATTTGTTTTTCTATTAATTTCTAAAACTGAGGCAGAAGGTCTAAAGAGAAACTTGTGCCTCTGGAGCCACAGGTTGGTTCATGAAGTGTAGCGACCTAGTCAAAGCCTAGACCTAAATCGAATTGCCAAGAGTTGGAAACGTCTTTAGTTTTGCCCTCCATAAAGTCTGATGGATTTATTTATTTATTTTTTAAATAGACTTTGCTCCTTCTTTAACTGAAGATAACTGTTTCTATAAAATATTGTAGCGAAGCATTGGTGGCTAAATACAAGTGTGTGCGCCACATTTTCCTGAATTTTATTTGTAAAATAATATTCATCTATTCTTTTGCTTTAAGTTTCAAATCATGTATTACTTTCTGTTAGTTTATGACATAAATTTCCAGTAAAATCGTCTTAAGTTTGTTGTATAATGCAAAGAAATTCCAGAGCTAAAGTGCTATCACAAGTTACTGTCTGCTAGAAATATGTCACATTTTCCACAATTTTATCTCCCAGTAAAAAAAAAAAAGCTTGAAACAAGATTCCATTCTAGAAATCTCAAGTTGACAAACTTGTTTTGTTTTCTACGGCTGAACCGCAGGGAGAGAACAAACATATATTTATTTCCAGTTGGCGGCTTAAAGTGCTTCAGCATGGCAGAACAGGAAGGAGCTCATTCACAAATAATGAGGCGTCCTGCTCCAGTGACGTAGCCGCTGCTCATTCACCAAACACGTCTGACCCCCGTAGGACGCGAGTGCCTCTTCTGCACACTGATTGTGTGTCTGTGTTGTCTGTTCATTCAAAGTGATTTTGTGATTTTGCTTTAGTTTAATAACCTCTTTTTCATTGAAATGGGTTGGGAGTTGTCTTTTTGTGTAGTTACGGCATAACTTCTGAGACGTTGATGCACAAATCTGATCGTCTTCATTTCTAACAAAACTAATACGCCGCTATCGTTTCTTGATAAAACGTCGTCATGAATCCAACGCAAAATTAAAAATTGAGTCTCACACGCAAGTTGGTTTCAAACTTTTATCTGACTTTTTCTAAACTTATTTAAAATGCATGGAGACATCCGTCATTAGATGTTGTCTATAAATAAAAAAAAAATAAACAAGATTAACGTTTCTTTCAACAGTCACATCGAAAAAATCTGCCAAACTTTTTACTTTGTTTATATTGTTGCCTCCATTCTCAGTCTAGAAAATGGAACAATAATTGCAAACCTTCACATTTGTACTTGTATTATTATTGTGGAAACATATAGTATATATGTTTAAACTGACAATACCAACCTTAAGTTATTTACCGTGTTTTGTACATAACTAGATATTCTGATGGCAGGTTGAGGGATGTTTTCCACTAACTTTTTCATTATGATTAATTTGTTTAATAAATGATGCTACATTAAAACCCTTCAGGCTGGAATTAAATCAATTTTAGCAGTGCACAAAGACTGTTTTTGACATGATCTACTGTTTATGATTTTAACCATTTCAGGGTTTTTTTTCCCCTAAGTCTAAAAAACATTAAACAGAAAAAATGTACTGTAGATTCCTGAATAGTGTCATTTTCATATAATTTATGAATCAAAATGAGTATCAGTACCCCTCAGATTTTTTTTTTATAGGTTGTTGGTTGAAGTGTTTACAAAACAAAAATGGAGGGAGTTTTTAGTTTTGCTGCTTCTAACAAGAGGAGAAAAATAACATCTTTACATTTTCTGACCTCCCGTTTGCTGATGGGAGCACATCGAGTAAAACAAATAAAACATTTTCAACACATTACGCCTGTTTTTCAGTCTACACTATTTTATGAGAGAAATTGTAACAGGAGTCTAGAGTAGTATGACTATCAGAGGTTGAAATGTTCTCGATTACTCAGCTGAAAACGAGATTAAACTCGAGCTAAGTGTGGCTGCTCTCTGTAGGTCTGGTTTGAAGAAGCATATCTTTTCCCAAGGGAATCAGTTTTCAGGACATTTACATTACCTCTATTTTACATAATGCCTCTGGCATTATGGCTATTGGCTATTGACTCTATGTTGCATAATTTGGTCATAAATACAAATGTCTATATAGCTTTTAAATTGCATTAATTTAGATCCCTCTTTTGTGATCATTTTGTTGATTCACTCCATAATTAGGGTTTCCATTTTGACATAAATATGCTACTTTCAAAACATTCTGACTCCAAATGCTGTATTAGGTGCCACATGGTGGGACATAATAATCCATGAGCTTGGGTGTAATGAAATGCTCTCTTATCACTAGGTGGCAGTAGAGTATGCTAATATTGGATATATGCATATGGCTCAGACTGAAGGCCTGTGATGTCATGTGACCCTGAGGTTTACATGGCCTGTTCCTTACTGGAAGAAACTCACATTTAAACTTTCAGTTTAGTCCTTCTCTCTGTAAAAGTGTAAATCTGTAGTTCCCTAAAGTTTTTTAAATGGTCTTCTTTTTTCTTTTTTTCTGTAAACTGCATTAAAAAGGCCAAAATAGGGGTGTTGTGGTGGTGCAGGGGTAAAGCACAACCCATGTATTGAGGCCATAGTCCTCGTGGCGGTGGTCACAGGTTCGATTCTAGGTCTGGCGACATTTGCTGCATGTCTTCCCCCTCTCTCATTACCCTCCTTACTGTCAAACTACTTTCAAATAAAGGCCACTAGAGCAAACAAAACTGTAAAAAAAATATAAAAGAAGTCAAAAATAAAACAGTTAACAGACTGTTATGACTCATGAAGAAAATGGATGTTAGGGTCTGATACGTTGATTTATTTATTTTTTTAAATGACAGGGGAAAAAAATCCCATAAATTTCCACCTTATTGAAATGACCAAACTTCAGAGGAGTCTCACTCTTCTAATAAAGTCTCTCTGACCGCAATCCTTTTTGAGGACCTCTCTATTATACCGCTGCTTAACACAATCCATAGCAATCCAAATCCTTATCAATATCAATTTACTCATATCAATAAAGAGCAGGCTCCCTCTGGATCAGTTCTCACTGGCATCTGTCTGACATTGCAGGACCCTCATCACACCCAGACTACCCCCTCCCTCTTCAACACACACACATGCATATACATATACAGACACACACACACCATCCTTTGACTTTGGCGTCAATAAGGCTGACCGTCTTTGAGAGCATATCGACAGTTATCAAAAAATGCCCTTGATGTAATTTCATGCCTGTCGACACTCGGCGGCCATATGCTGAGGATTATGGGATGCCTGCGATGCCGCATAAGTAGCCGGAACTGCGGAGCCAGGGCGCCCGGGCCCCTTGGCCACTTTACAGGAGCCTCTTAATGGCTCCCACTGCCGGTGTTAGCGCCACGGTGACCAAAGTACGGCGGAGTGTCCGCTGGGGGCTACCATCAGCTCCACAGCCGCAGAGCAGCCAGGAAGTCCCACTCCTCCCATCCGTGACACTTATCACTTACAAATGTCCGCAGTATCACAGCATATGTCGAGTCTCTGTGTTTGAAGCAATTAACATCATAAAACTCATTTATCTGTTCACAAGTGCACAGTGAAATGTGGGGTATTAAGTGTTCTGGTGGTTTTTATGTATGCAAAGCTTTAATTAGCATGGGCACAATGCAGCAAAACTGTGTTTTGCACTTCTTTAAGCTGAACATAATTCTTTTTGCCAAATGAACTGTCACCATGTGTCTGAATGTAATTAATAGGTTTTAATTTCATTTCTCTGCAGCATTTTGCTCCTTTACAAAGAGAAGCCAAAAGATTACACTACATAAACAGGTGTTTACTTTAAAGCATTCCGAGTCATTTATCAGAATAAGACCTTTTTATATTGAAAAATGCATTACGAGTATAAATGTAGAAAAAATGAAGTGCCACATAGTCAGACGTGACTTGGTCAGACATGTGGCACCAATTTTATTTATTTTTTACATGCTGGGTGATCTTAATATGGATGTTCGGGGTCCTGTATATTGTCTACAATTGCTGCTAGATGGTCAGTGATTGGCTGAGCTGATCAAAAAGCAGGTCTGGCTACCATAAGAACCGCTCTGAGCATTGGATAGCTGAGATGAGTAAATCTTCATCAGTGCAGACAGTGTGTCTGAATAGCATAGTATGAGATTAAATGACATCTTTGAGTCATTTGACTCTTGCTTGAGTTGATTCTGTAACAGTGGTGCACATTTCCTGTGAGGGGTGAACATATCTTCATGTGTGGTTGTATCTTCATTGACCTTAAAATTGCCTAAAGTGGAACTACAAAAAATGTATTTGCTTAATGGAAACACAGCAATTTATAAAAACCATATGGTTTTCAATATGTTTTTGCGGTATGACAAGGTGGTTTTTTGGCTTTATGGAAATTGGTGTGTTTTACAAAACTGCAATGGAAACTTTTAGTTTTTTTAACTGAATGTTGCACCTGCTGGAAAACATGAAAATGACAGGAAGTTGTGAGGATGGTGGTGCCACATGTTTAACAACTTGTTGCATCAACAAACTTATTCACATGTGATTTTAACTGCGTTATTTAACGAAAACTCCGCAATTGCGGAATTTAATTTCTTGACATTAGAAGATTGACAGTTTCACGCATATTTTGTAATGGAAACCTTCTGAACGTGAGCTACTTGGACAACCTACATTCATACAATTTCTAGCACAGTTAAACTCCAGCGTGCCACTTTTAGAAATAAAGTTTTCACAAAGAACGATGATGTGCTGGTTTGTACACTGTATCCTCAAATGGAAAATTGAAAAGAATAAACCAAGTGATTGGTTTCTGAGAAATCATTGTAGATATTTTATCCAAAATGGGTAAAAAAAGGCAGAGCTCTCTGGATTTCTTAGAAACCAGGTTCATTTTTCAGTTTTTCTCATTCTGCCGATGATCCAAATAGCTTTTTTCTTAATTACTGAGTGTTTGTTTGCCGCCTTTTGAACGGGAGTGATACTGTTACAGTTATCATGGTCTGGCAGTTGTTCCCCAATTACCTTTTTTTTTACTCTAAGCAGCTGATTAACATTTCAGAAAGCTTAAATAATACCTGAACTATGACCCCAAATCCCAGAGGAGTTGAATGGAAAAGGCTTGATGGATGCAGAGCAGAATCCTCTCTTCCATTGATCACAATGAAAAAAAAATCAAATCCCCGACTCCAAAGTCTCTCTGCCTGGCTTTTTGACTGAACACTCAGACTTTAAGGGTTGCGGCATAAGCAAGTGAGTTGGATCAGCAACTGATGGAGTTATCTAGGATATGCTGCTATATCTGCTTTTACTCAGATATGGAGCTGTTATGTCATGAGTTGCTACGTTGCATGTCATCCGTGTCTTCAGTCAGAGGGTTTGTCAGATTCACTGAAAGACAGACTGCTATTGGAGATCATTCAATTTGCCTTTTTGAAGAGATGTTTGGCTGACATGAATTACAACATTCAATTTCCCTTTGGGATTGATAAAGTATCTTTCAACTGAATTGAAAAACTTGACAAAATTATGGCAGAGTACATATGTACAATTTTTTTCAAATATTTCCACAAAACTAGATTTTTGTTGTTGTTGTTGAAGGTTTTCAGGTGAAATTTTCTACACTTTCAGCTATAAATGATAAATTCATATTACCAATCCAGCCAGTAAGATGTTGTTTTCTCATTAGTAGCAACTGCAATGCAGCACAATGTGCATCGATGATGTCAAACACCATTTGCGATCGAGCACGAACTGAATACTTTATTTCTTTTTTCTTCCAGTGTTTGTATGTTTGCATGCTTTTCCTACCTTGGATTTAATCAAGCGCTTCCCCCTCCCCTGCTCTCGTTTTCTGCCCTCCTTTTTGTTTTTCTGCAGCCAAAAACGGTGGGCTAAGGCGACTTAGCTGTTTTGTAAGCATGTGCACATCCTGATCTCTCATAATATTAGTTAAAATCAATGTGCTGCTTTTTTAATTATTGCTCATGGTACAAAGCGGGGAAGGCTCATTTAAGGGGGGATCGATATGGGAGAGCGATTGGTGGACGGCGGAGCTGTACATCAGGCAGCTTGATGTGAAAATCATTGGGGCCTGTGCAGGCTGTGGCTCGCGCTGATCATCCTGGTTAGCCCCCCAGCTGGCTGCAGGGCCTGGGTAATGGGTGAACCTTCCGTGAACCAGCATCCTTAGCCCCTCCGCTGCACTCCCCTCGGCGCAATCTCTCCCCAGCCTCTATGATGAGGGGGTTTGGAGGGGGGGGGGGGAATAAGACATCATAAACTCTATTACAAAAAGAATCAAAAAAACGTAAAGGCAGAAGAAGGGGGAAGAAAAAAAAGTGCATTTCTCTTTCTCTCCGCCTTCATCTCCCCCATCGATTCTTTGCAGCTCAGATTATTCTCTTTTTATTTGCTCCTTCACTTGTTTTACTCTTCCCCCACCACCCATCCCCAGATACAGCGGTGCATTGTTCCCCAATGTGCACTTCTATTATCTCTGCTATCTGTCCTCTGACCACGACCAGGCCTGACTGGAGGCTTGCGCTCCTCTGCTCTGTGGGCTTTAAAGAGGTTAATAACTTGGGCCTGTGGACATTATTTAGGGTGGCCAGAGGAAATGTAACGCTCCTCTGTTTCTGTTGCTTTAGATCCACCTTTGACCCCGGTATCGTCCCTCCCTCTCCGACCCACCTGACAAACACAACCTTGGATCCACTTCACCTGACTTTCTCTCTGTTTCGTTCACTCCTTCTCCTCTGCCTTAGATCTCCTACACCATGCAGTTTAGCCCCTCTGGCGCTTAAACTGATACAAATGACATTAATCTCAGAAACTGTGAACGGCAGCGTTTCGCAGCACCTCGCAGTTATTTGTCACCATTTCTCACCGCCGGAACGGCTCCATCCCTGCATGCAGATAAAACAAAAAAAAGTTTAAAACCCACCAATAATCGTTCTCATTATTTGCTCACCAAGCATTCATTGTGCGGTTTGTATATCAGCGCAGAGTGGATGATTTATACAGTCTCCCCCAGCAGGCAATGGGATCTCTCCATGGGGGTATCAATCCCTATAAGCGCCGATCCGGTGTACGATCAGCGTCTCGGGAAGCTAGGTTGCACATTCAATGTTCCTAAACGGACACACTTCTTCTTCTGGGGTTTAAAATGCAGATACTAAACAGCAGTGTGAGGTTAGGTGATATACAGTTCCTTTCAGAAGTGTTTGAAATGCTTGGGTTCTCACTTTTTGTTTTGGTCACATTACAACCACAAGTTTATTATATTTTGTAGCAGTTTTACACTGAGAAGAGATGAAATCTTATGAAGAATCGTTTATTTTCTAGTGCAAATATCTTTGTACACTTGAAGTGAGACAAAACTGACTTACAAGTAACTTTTCAAACAGCTATATGAGCTAAAGTAAATTATGCCTTTAAGGGGCAGTATTATATGAATGAACTATTTTGAGTTTTACGTCATGTTATAATGTTATCCCCTCATCAAACACATACCTGGAATGTTGCCTTGATTCTTTCTTGCGTGTTTAAAAAATCATTTAATTGCCCGCAGCAACCTTGCACATTCAGCTGTGCAAGACGCCTAGGTGGACCTAGCGCCGACTTCGAAGCCTCGTTTCCAAGCTTCCACCTCACGGAGCAGCCCTCTCCTGCTATGCCCCCTTCAGACTAGCCAGCAGCAATTAGCAAACACCTGGGGGAACTGCACATCTGCTGAGCTCATTATATGAACTACTTCTCAGTGAAACGCTGGTAGAAATGTTAAAGGGTTAATAGAACGCTATTGTGATGAGTTCCTGAAGGTGGAGTCTCGGGAAGAGCAGGAGTTTTTAAAGGGGCAGAGACCCAATTTCAAATCTTTAAATTACAAAGTATTTTTGTATATATAGCATTTTTACAACTGAAGTTATCATTTGCTTGATGGTGCCATTTTATAGCATAATGTACCTGGAAATGTATTGCCCTGCTCCGTTATTACTGATGAAAAAGTTCTAGTTTCACTGACAGATTATTTTACTTATAACAGGAAGAATGTCAAACTCTTTCCAGATTCTAACTCAACTGGCAAGAACCTGTTGGCTGCTTTACTGATTATTGTGATTCTTCCTCGGTTTAGCTGCACAACCTTGTCTTGGTAGGTATTCAGTTGTACTGTTTGCATTTTTATGATGGTAGATTAAACAGTGAGTCATGGGGTATACAAAGATCAAGGTACTGTTTTATAACCTAAACCTGAGTTAAAGTTCTTAATAAGAGTATGTAACAAATTACACATACAGGGACTATGCTATGACTCACGATGCTAAGCTATGTGACTTCTGAAAGACGTTGGTCACACTGGATTTTATTTAAGAGCATCGATGACATAGTACTAGGGCCATGTCATTTAAACATTTTTTTAAAATTACCAGGATAAAGTTATGGCAGTAAAGAAATAAACATAACATTAGCAGAAAAATAGTCAGAAATGTTTTAATAAGATATTAAAAACATTGCTATCAAAAATTATCAAAACTTTGATAAGATATGATGTGACCAGCAGCAAGTCGGTTTTGTTGTTTCTTTGTAATACAGTTGTTTAACGTCGTTTCAAAGTCCTGCTACTGATAATTTTATGCTTATGAATTAAAAGATTATTTCCTTATTTGCAAAAGGAACAGGATGCTCAACATTCCCAATTCTCATTTTTTATTTGTCATGTCGTTCTCCTTTTATTCCAACTGTATTCTACTAATATTATCATTTTAGTTTTTTGAGGTATTATTACAACTTTCTCAGTATTATTGCTTTATTCTTGTCATTTTAAAAAAAATATGTACATTAGCCTGTCTCTAGTAGTCTGTCAAAGTTTGCGGAACTAAATTTATATTTATTCAAAATATAAATGATACACAACATTATATTAATATATTAAATCCCAACGAAATGCATACATTTAATTATATAATTACCAAATGTAGAAGGGGGGATTGAAGGCAATTTAAAGAAAATTTGCATGAATAATGCTGTTGGCCTTCTAATGATGTTTTTTCCTCTTCCATATAGAGAATTTGATTCCGATGCTTACAAAAAGAAGGCATCAGTAAAAGATGATTTTTGCATTAGCTAAAGGCTCCTCTGCAATCACCTAAATCTAATCTTTATGATTTGACAGGCCTCCGCTACAGAATATGCACAATTAGAATTTAATACTGGATAAGACACAGTGACCCTTCTGTCTGTGGCACATTTTTAAAACACTAATGCAATGTTTGCTTCTCATTTCTGTCTTTTGTTTTTAGAGGATTATTATATATCATCCACATTGTTCACATGCTTACATACACACTGCACTCATTCACTCACTCTGTAGGAAGACAGTTACTGTGCCGCATCAATCATTTGTCCACAGAGGTTCATTTGCTGATTAAAATCTTTGTTTAAAAAAAAGACAGCAAAATTGACTAATCGCTAAATTCTTCATCGCAAGTTTTAACCAACAACTGAAAAATGTCGCGTGCAAAACGAGCTGCTTTTACAAATTAACAAGGTCAATTATTTTTGTATTTAATTGTTGTTGTAGCACATTGCTTTTAATCATTTGCAATGAGTTGCAGATGAGTCTTTTGAATTTATTTTTGCCCATGATGAAAAAACATACTGATGGAGAGAAAAAAAAAAGTTGAAAGGATATCAATAAATTACTTGCATGGATAATTTACCTTGCTTGTCATGGCTGGTGGGCTGTCAATTTCAAAGCGTCGGTGTGCTTTATCTAATGAAAGAGGCGGAGGGGACTACACTGTTTCATTTGGCTAAAAATGCTCAGTTCGGCCAGATTTAAGATGAAATGATGCCTTTGGTTATGCACAGAGATTAATATCAAGGACATCAGAGTTCATCTACCTATATATGATTTGCTGCTACGGCTATAGATGCTGAGTCTGCACCTCTAACGGTTAAATGGCGAGTACCTTGGAGAGGTAGCATGGAACATCAAGTTCTAAAATTAATGACTTGAAATGGTTTGATGTGATTATTGCAGGTTTACAGCAAGAAAAGGAAAAAATAAACAGTTCCTGAGTTTCCATTGACCATGGACTTGTGCAATTTGACATTTTGAAGATTAATTTGGTCATTGACTAGGATGAGGTGATTTTTGTTTTTTTGCAAACTTAAAATGAAAACTCTACTTTTCACACCACACGAGCTGTGTGATCAAGAACAAAATGTTACTACTGGCAGAAACCATGAAGAAGGCAGGACGTAGTTTGAAGCTTATGGCGTAGCATGTTTTCTAGTACTTATTATAGGAACAAACCTTTTCACTTGTGATTTCTAATTGAGCTATTTAATGGAAACACCGCAATTACCAAATTTAGATTTTTCCACATTAGTGGAATATTGACAAAGTTTTACCTGCATTTGCAATGGAAACACAACTACTAGTGCTTAGAGGAGACTGATGTTTGATTGAGCCAGGCTTCTAGTAATGGTCTCACATTTTGCACAAAATCTGAACAAGAGTGCATAATTGGGAACTCAAAGAAAAATGATACACACATTTTGAAATTAGTTTATTCTGTGCTTTTTGTTGCAAGTACTGTCGATGGAACCTCACAGTTTTAGCAAATCTATACAAATCAACTTAAGTTCTCCATCGTACAATAGAAGGGTTTTTGCAGTTTATTTTTAAATATTTTACCATCTTGTTATGTCTAATTGCACTGACTGAACAAATTAAAGTTGTGCTATTTTTATACGTTTGATTTTGATCAAGCTTATGAAACCATTGGTGTATTTTAGTATGCTGATGCAGACTTATCAATTAAATGTATAAACCAGTACATTTGTTTGTTTCAAAAAATAAAAATTCTAAGTCAATTCATTGTTGAATCGTATCGTCTGATACTAAACATCGGTATCAGAAGTGGGAAAAAAAGTGAATCGGTGCATCCCTTATTTCAACATTTAATATTTTTGCTGAGTTTTGGCACTTTTGAACACTGAGACACAGAATCATGTCGTCCTTGACATGCCGTCACATCCTTTTACAAAGGGCAGACGCTTTCCTAGTTACATCCAAACCAACATGTTCCAGCTGCGTGCTCCTGTCGCTGTCTGAACCAGCTGGAGAGAGCACCGGGGGGGATCCGAGCTCCGGGTCTGCTTTGCTTTGCTTTTCGTGGCGATTGAGACGAGCTTCTCATTGATGGGCCGAATGCAAATGTGTCATTCATACCTGTCTTGACTCTTATGGTGACAAAGCAGCTCATACTCTGGGAGAGGGCGAGAAAGAAGAACGCGAGCCGGTAGCTTCATTCATCGCCTGTCCCGTTTCATTCGCGCGCTTGTGATTCTCCATCATGCTCCTCTCAGCGGCCGTCGAGGGGCTGGAGGAGGGAGGGGGGCGGCGGCTCGCATTGAAACAAATCTCTCATATTCTGCTTTTTGATTTCATTCCTTCTCCCTGTCGCCTCTCCTATTAGCTTATTCATTCTTCACATGTGACTGCCAGCCTGTTAAGGTCATATTAAACCAAAGCAATCCACTTTAAATGGTTATCTACGACGCGCATTAAAAAGCTCTTTGCTGCCCTTTAAATATTGTGATTGGGTTATGGGGGGGGGGTAGTGTTTCGGAGCGCTGATCGCTCTCCCAGGAGCCCGCTTCAGAATATAAATTGAGTAATATTATAAAGGCGGGCACTCCAGAAGGACTGGGTAATGAATAGGATTCATGATCTGAGGAGGAACAGGAGGTCATGCAATGAAGTGAAATACTCTAATAACTCCAATCCAAACCCACTCAGATGATGATACATTAACTGAGAGTCCCTTGTATTCTTGTTTCTCTCTCTCTCTCGTTCTCTCTCTCCTGTGTCGGGCTATATGCGTGTTACATCTAACCCAAAAGCACTTGCTGCAAAGAAAAAAACGAGAAAGCTGATCCGGCCGGTAATGGTTATTTAAAGTTCTCGTTGTGACTTTAATGTCAAGGCCACCTACGACGACTACAGCGACGGTGAAGAGTTTGGATCAAATCTTCGCAAATCTTGTAATCTTCTACAAAGAGATGAATGGGAAGCAGGGGGAGAGAGAGGGGGACAGATTTGTATTGTATTACTAATGCAATTTCATGATCTTCTGCAAATGTCCCAAGAAATGTAACCGGACAGATCAGACAGCAGATTACTCCCATGGAAGGCCTAAATACAAAGATATTAAGAATTTAGATGTAATCCCCAAGTGATTATAATTTTTTTTTTTTTTTTTATCCCTGTAGGAATTAATTTCATCATCTGTTTATATGTGATCGCCCATGGATACTTTTACATGTTATCCCTGGAGATCAGATCAGGATAAATCTGGTAGCTGCTTTCATTGGCTTGTAACTGACCTCTTTTACTTGTACCTGGGAAAGACTGATTGCGTGTTATTTAACCGTGTCCAACTGGGATTAACATTCGGGCACCCCCCTCCGCTTGGCTGTAACTTATCACCGTGAATGTGTGTGAATCAGTCAGAATGTGGTTTACTATGTTTGTGTTCTTGATGGTGGTGAAATCAGAAGGGGGCTTGCGAAGGTATTTATACAGGGAGTTTGTCTCTCTTCCCTCTGAATTGAATTCTGTGCGTTAAATTACCTTTCAGAAGTCAACAAGTTGGTAAGCGGAATGTGCAATTCAGAGGTTTGTTAGAGAAACCGCTGCCCCTCCTTCAAATGAAACGAAATTGGTGTTAAATGTTTGCTACATTTGTGAACCAAACAAATTCTGTTTAAGATTTTAAAAAAATCAGGTCAACAAAGGAGCAAAATTATTATAAATTATATATTTTTATTTTTGTGCTGGTTTGAGCAGCTACATTATTTTTTTTTTTTTTGTTTTGTTTTTGTAGCATAGTTGATTTAAACCATATTTGTTTGTTTATTTTGTAAATTTGGGCTGAGCTGGTTGACCTTTGACCTCTGGAAATATTTATTAATATCTTTATCTTTATCTTTAATATCTTTAAAACGATGGTGGCACAAATGAAAAATTTGCCGCAGAAATGTTTGACACTAATTTTGTTTAATTTGAAGAAGGTGGGGAGGATGGAGGAGCAACTTCACTCAGGTCAGACATGTTTGGGAGAATATTAAATACTTTGCCCATGTGTTTTCCAGGCACATTTTATGCCATAAAATAGCACAATGAAGCAGGGGTGGATCTACTGGGGTGGCATAGGGTGGCAGTTGCCACCCCAAATGAGAGCCTTGCCACCCCTGTTGCCACCCCAGCTGGCGACTATGAATTCAATAAATAGTTATGGGAAATCATACATTAAGCGCACAAATATCTTTTTTCCGACAACATTGAATGCAACACAACGTAACCTGACCTACTGCTAAGCAGTGGGAAGTGCAAGAGAAGGACAGAGCGCGAGGCAACAACATTGCTATTTGTGGATATAAATTACTGGACTGGACATTACGTGACTTATCGTGCGCCACACATGCACCATTGCTGTCCATTGAGTCAACATTATGGATGGTCAGGAAATATCACAGTCACGCAAAGAATCTGAAAAATAGACGCAATATTTAGCGCTAATTCAACCCTATGAATTAGATAAGAATGGCTTCAGATTTAACAGGTGAGGAAAAAGTTTTAACTTAAAGAAAACATTGAACAAGTGAGCAGTGGGTCAGGTATTCTAGCCTAACTGTTGCTAATCTTCTATTGACTTTGATAACCTTAACATGTGCTGCGCAGTTCGGTGTGTTTTGGTTCCGTTAGCACTAAAACAAGTCATCAGTAGAGCAGCTGTTTAAATCAGCTAATCAACCACCGCAGTGCTCAGGCGAAAACTTATTAATAATGACAATATAGACATCAAGCCTGACAGCATAATGTAACAGACTGAATGTTCTGTTTTGGTGTTTTTGCTTCTTTTTTGTGTGGGAAATGTTTGTTTTTTGGTGTTAATTCCCCTGATCGGTAATCTCTGCTCTATCTGCTCGTTGAGCTGTTGTCTGTCGGTTGCCATGGCAACGGCTTGTGTAAAGCTCACACACAGAGTGAGAAAAGACAGAATAGAAGTGGTGTTTGGTTCTTCACCTGTTTATCAGCTTTACTGTACCTTTATTGTGGCGCACTGTCTGCAGCCGCTGTAATTCCTAAAAGTTAAACAAGCAACAAAAACTGAACTAATCCTCAAACTACGACTCCTACAGCATATTTACAATAAAACGACTGACCAATATAAGATAAATTTGATCCTTCTTGCATCTTGACAGAACTAACAGAAACAAAATTGTTTATAGATTTGTATCATGGAGAATTTATCACACATCAGTTTTCTCCTCTTTATATTTAATATATTTATCTGATAACAAATGATGGCGCTACGAATATTTTTGTGACAGATTTCTGCTCGTCCTGCATTGGAATAAAATGGTTTTCTGGACACAACTCAATGAATCACATAGCGACTAATAGGCGCTGTGAAATCCAGTAATACATATCAATTAGTAGGAGTGTGAAAGACATAAAAATAATTAACTATACTATATTAAGGAATTATATTTAATCCTCAGTGCTACATGAAGCTCATTTTGAAACAATGCAAGTTAAAACATTTTGCAACAAGTAAATCAAGTAAATTAAGTCCAATGTTAGGTCTGTGTAAGCTAAACGTGAGAATGAGACGTTCTATTTATATATATATATATATATATATATATATATATATATATATATATATATATATATATATATATACATACATACACACACATACTGACATATGCTGCCACCCCTGAAAAAATCCCTGCCACCCTCTTACCACCCCATAAATATTTTTCTAGATCCGCCCCTGCAATGAAGTAACTTTTATATTCAGTTTTAGTAATAACTGCATGTATGTCATAAATACGTTGTTAATGGAGTTGGAAATTGTTTTTTTTTTATTTGTAATCAGGGCAAAATTATAACTGACATAATCCCTTTCTAATGCAAAAAGTTAAGTACAGCACAACTTATGTCTTCTCACAGTCATGCTTTTATAAGTAGAACCACATTTATCCAGAGACTTTTACTAAAAAGTTGTAGAAGTCTTCTTCCACTACCCAAATAAACTTTTATATAATGTATTAAACTTGGTTAAGCATAGCAAGCGTTTTGAAAGAAAGTGATGCAAATCCTGTTATAACTGTCAAAAAATGTTTTCAGTCAAGCCCAAAACAATTAGAAAACTAGATGACTTTTTTTAAATCCACCAAAGTCTTTTGAAGTTTTAGACCTGCAAAGAACAACACATAACTTTACTACAAAAAAAGTAAAAGAAAACGCCTTTCCTTGGTTAAAATATTGCAGTTACTTTATAGTTGGCCAGAAAAAATTAAGTTTAAAAAATTTCAACAAATAGTTTTTTCTTTTTTTCTTGTCCCACAAGTCCTTGTGACTTGACATTTTTGGCCCATGTGACGAAAAGTTTGGACATCCCTGGTTGAGAGCTAAGCTTGTGTGTTAGGAAGGCCTATTCCAAGTCCAAGCATATTGTAAGTCCAGATATTTTGGAGAATCGTATCCTGCTGTTTCCTGACTTTCTTTGAGTCTGATCTCTTTGAGCTTGAGCTCCTGCTGGTGGACAAAGGTAGCTTTAATAAAACCAGGTCTAATAGAGGCTCGACTCAGGAGGCTGAATACATATGTATGCCACACTTTTCAGATAGATTTTTACTTACAAATAAAATACATTAAACAATAAATACTTTTGTAGTTGCCCTTTTTACTTTTGCTTCACAATTACAGTGTCTTTATGTCAGTTTATCACGTAGAATTAAATTCCCTCAGATTTTGATATGGAAATCCTTGTAAAATGACTTGGAAGTTATATTCATACCCCTTTCTTTATGCGCCCAATAACAACTACTGTCGCATTATACCTCTAATAAAAGCCAGAAGGCTTTCTTTTCTGTCAGTAGGTCTTGATGCAGTGAATGGGAGTGCTGAAATGAGTGGAGCGTCTTGCAATCAGGCGCAGGGAAAATGGTTAATTCCACTTGTGATGACACCAACTCGGCAAGCACAACAGTTTTCAAGTGCTGACACTGACCAGTAATGACTGAACGAATGGACAGAGAATAGAGGAGGTGTGTGTGTGGGTGTGCGTGTGTGTGTGTGTGTGTGTGTGCACACACACAGGAACTGGGGTGAGGGATGGACTGAGAGAGGCTCTGAAAGGACAGAGGAGTCAGTGAAAGAGACTCTAGTAAAGTAAGAGAAGAGGGAGGGAGCAGGAGAGCCACAGTTGCTTCTCCACAATCGCTTTCCAACATCTACAGTTCCAGCCCCAAAATACCATTAATACAAGTGTCAGAGGAGTGAGCAGAATCAGGCACACTGCGATGGCTTTGAGTGGATCAAGAAAAAAAAGAAAAGGAAGGGCCCCGCAGCCTTTGGGAAAGAAGTGGAGCCTGTCCGAGACAGCTGTCCATTCCTCTGCCCTCTTTTTTTCTTTTTTGCAGCGCTGCCCCTCTCCGTGCATCCACCTTTCTTTTATTTTGGCCTGAAGATTAAATTGCACACGATCTCCAGAAGTCTCCCGGTCCTCCGCCCGTTGCAGGTCGGCGACCTCTGTGCGGCTCGGATAATGGATACATCCCCTGTTTGTCTTGTGGCGAAACGCTCGTCCGCCACAGTCCAGTAAACAGCCATTGTCACGCAGTCTGAAGCAATTAAGGAAAATGGTGGATAAAGCCTCAACGCGTCCTTTCAATATTTATTACATCCTCTTTGCAAAAAAAGGCCCGTTTAAGTTGCTGTATCTAAAATGATCGCTAATGCAATTACAACCGCATTTAGAATACACATTAGGAGTAATCTTCACCTCTTAGCGAGGACCTTGGTGATCTGGTGAGAGGAGAAAGCGGATGAAATGCAGTGTCGGTAAATAAAGATTTCATAACCTGACGTTTTGGAAAGATGGGCATTTGAGACGGGTTGGGCTATAAAGGGGCTTTAAGTTGGCTTCATTTGATCTAACTTTAGTTTAAACAGAACTAATAATAGGAATGTACATACCAGGAATGTCACTATACATCTAACTCGCTCGTAAAAACATGACGAATATTTTTAACTGTAAAACTAAACATTAGTTTGTCTGAACCAGCATTCATTTAAGTTAAGTGTTTGGAAGCAGGTCGTAAAATACGAGCTAAAAATATTTTATAGGTGTGTGCGTTTCACTTTTGTGACTTTTGTGCAAAAGTGTAAGATTTCTTGAGGAGTAATTCACAAAAAAGAATATCTGCACATGCAACATGACAAATAAGAAAGTTGTCAAGTATGCAACTCGTAAAGTGAGTTTTCCGTGACCTTTAACCTGACCTTTTTAAGGGTGTGAACTTTCTTGCACTAATGCCATTCATAAAATTCTATCAGGATGAGTTTAACGGATCATTTCCCGAGGCCTTCAAGTTCAAACCATACTGCAGGTCAGTGTTTTAAGCAGAAGTTATGTTATGATTCAGATAATGTCCCATCATCCAGCACTAAATCACTGACTCCTTCACGTCTGCTGACCAGACGAAGTCTGTGGAAGCCACTTCTCTTTGTGAGAACCAGTCTGGTGTCAGCTTGGAGCCAGTCCCTCTGTCCCCTCTCTCTCTGTCTCTCTCTCTCTCTGTGTCTCTCTCTCTCTCTCTCTCTCTCTCTCTCTTTCTCTCTGTCTTTCTCTCTCTCTTAATTGACTTCCCAGTTTGATAACGCATGGCTGTCTGATTGGAGCCGGACTGTCTCGGTGATGCTCAGAGGAACGTGCCTCTTCGATAGCGGATCAATTAGTCTATTAAGATAACCAGGGACAGAGGTCCTCTACGCTGGAGCTAACGTGAAAAGTTGTTGTCACTGTTCTTAAAAAAATTAAATTAAATTAAATTAAATATTCAGCTCTTTTACACCTGATCTGTAGTATCCCAGAGCTGGGCACGCCTATATTTATTTGCGTGAACATGTAACTACATGTACAGTTTATTTATAGGGTTTATCAAACTTGACACTAAGATTGTCCAGACCTGGGGATTTTATTTTATAATTTTAGGTGGAATATATGTCCTTAATCGTGTATGAATGCTTTGTGTTGCAGACAGATGGCACGCCCCCTTATTATTTGGTGTGCCAGTGATTCTGCTTGAGCCATGGCAGGTGGCTTGAATATTCATTTCATTTTGATAATTCCACAGATTACTCCTGACATGCTTAAAGCTGCGACCCGGCAAGAATTGTGAGCAAGAAATATCCCCGTCTTATGAGGCCAAGTCAAAACAGAGTTTTCCTCAAGATGGATTTGCTTTTTACAAACTTAAATGTGCATCCCTATGATTTAAAAACTGAAGGAAAAGTTCATTTGCCGCTTATTCATTTCAAAATGCAAAGCAGAGTGATTTACTTCAAGTGTTAAATGTAATTATTTAGATGACTGCGGCTTAAAGGTGAGCTGATTCAATATCCTAAAACTTGGTTTGAGAAAGTGTACTCCTTTTTCTGTACCACAAACCTGCTGAAGTTGATGAAGTTCTCCTTATGCATGGATTACTGCATAGATGCAGTGTGGCATGAAGCCTTTTGCTCTGGTGAGATGTTAAAGGGGCAGTATTATGTATTATTATGACTTTTTTTCATTTTACATAATGTTAGGATGTTTATTCCCTCATCAAAAACACATCTGGAGTGCTGTCCACCAGCCCCCAACTCAAAGTTCACATTGGCACGTGAGAATTGCTTCAAACAGATGCACAATTACATCTTTGAAAAGCAGAAGTGGAGCCTCCTGCACAACCAACAAGAATGCAGAAAGTGGTTTCTTGTCTTTTCCAGCAGCCATTGTACAGGCTGTAAAAAACAGCTGACCAAATGGAGTGGGGCTTTGCATGGGTTGCTAGGTAATGGCGCAGTACCATTACTTAGCAATTGAGAGATTTTTGAAAGGGCTCATTTTCCATACACCAAAATATAATTAACTTATTGCCATTTTTTAAAAAACACTTATGCTGTTTCTGGAAGCAGTTGAGCCACAAATGAAAGAATACAAATTGCCATTTTAAACAAACTCCCATTAAAATTTTGTTTAAGGGGATTCCCTTAAAATGTTTTGTGATATTCAAAATAACTGAGATACGCTTGAATATTCTTTACCAGGCTCAGTTTTTTATTTATTTATTTTTCCAAATTAGGAATGCCGCAGTTTGTTTTCTCCAGACATTCTGGAGACCACCCACAATTTCAGGGTGAAAGTGTTTTGAGCAACCAGCCGAGCAAATAAGAGGTCAACTTACAGCATCGACATTAACATCCACCGATCTGCTTTCCCCACCTCTGCCCGCTGAGGTGCATCCAGCAGCCGCGTCCTTCCGTAAGCAACTTTTATGGTGGTGGAGTGGAAGAAAAAAAAAGCCTCCAAGCCCAGAGGTCAGGGGCCAATGTGCTGATGGATTATGGGGCTTCGCTGTGCCTGCCTGCTGCTGACAGGCTTTATTGGTCAGGAGGATGAGCTTGTAACCCTTTATATAATTATTGTATTAAGGCCAATGTGCCCCTTTGCCTCGCTTGCACTTGTCCTCCGGATCAATGCGGAGATAATTTCAGAAATGAATAGTTAGTATCGACCAGCCCCTGTAGTGATGGCTTATCAGCCGCTCAGACGGGTCGCTGCGGATTATTGCGCCGTATCATTTACGGCCACCACTATAGCATCTATTTATTTATTTTTTTCCCCCCGTTGCCCGTGGTGGCCTGAGTTCACACAAAGACAATTCGATTTGGAATGGATTTTGTTTTTTGTTGTTGTTGTGTTGTTGTTTTTTTCTCTCCATTTTTTTCTACACATTTGGCAATAAATCAAAGTCATTTGTTTTTTTGTTAGTTTTTTTGCCTTCAGATGAGGTGGTGGGATGCTCTCTGAGGACTGGGGAAGGCAGAGGGAAGACAGGGGGCAAGTGTCAGCACTTGAACTCTAGCTGAGGGATTGAGTGAGCTTTGGTTCAGACAAACTAATGACCTTCAGACCTAGTGTTTGTGGAGGATTGAACTGCTCTATTTACTGCTGTTGGTGTGGTAATAAACACCCCCAAAAAGTGTGGTTACGAGGACTTGGTTCTTATATATATATATATATATATATATATATATATATATATATATATATATATATATATATATATATATATATATATATATATATATATATATATATCTCAACCAAATGAATGAATGGCAGACACAGGCTACCTTGGCTGCTATTTTAAGTTCTTGTTCATAAAGTATCTTAGGAGAAAGTGTTGGTTTCATGTTTGTACTTTGCCCCCCCCCCCCTCCAACCCCCTTTTCCTCCCTAAACTGTGAATGACAGGATGTATCCATCAGAGGACCGGAGCTCGATTTCAATAGGAGCTCATGGGGAATCGTTCCGAGAAATGTAATTTACTCGCTATTGGTCAGTTTGACCCTCGACCTCAATCACTTGACATGGTTGCCGTGGAAACCGTTGCAAAAAGAACAAAACAGGAGTCAGATGGTATCATTTCTGGCAACGTGCACGAAAGGGAAGGAAAGAAAGCAATAAGAGGGAGGGGAGAGACTACAGAAGAACCAATTAGAACAAACTGGATTTACACCGGAAGATGTGTTGGAGGTGGGGGGCAAGGGGGGTGGGGGGGAATTGCACTGAGCGGCCTCCAACATTACATAATTATATCAACACTGCAATTTGTCATAACTGTCGGGCGCAGTCATTTTTATCCGGCGGCTGACAGATTAATTACAGCTAATTATTTGAGAAGTGCTCTCATGCTAATTAGTCATACAGTTACACAGCACTAATAGCTGAGGGATCAAAGAAAACAAATGACTACCATACATCATTTCAATTAACCAGCGTGATGGATTAATTAACACCCTGTCATTTTTAATGCCCCGGGGGAGAGGGGAGGGTGCATGCTGGGAGTCCAAAATGACGAGGGACGGACGGTGGAGAATTTTCACCTCAGTTGGAGGTGAAGCTTCAAACGTCTCAGTTTTGTAACATGCCAGTCTCATCGTTGTGTCAAACTTTAACTTCCCATTATCCGGTGCTGATGTGACGTGTGACGTCATCATCCAGCTGCAGAATAAGGTGCCAAAGTTCTTGCTGAAGCAAAGCAAGCAGAACTCTAATGTGGATTTTCTTGCCTGAAACTTTCTTCTTCAAACTTAAAGTAGTGCATAGCCATGATGAAAAGATGTTACTTATGCAATATTTTAATGACACAAGAACAATATTATTGTAGGTCTAGAGCAGGTCCTCTGTCATTTTCCAGAATTAAAGAAAGGTGTAGAGTTTCCAAACTCTTTGCTTGGGATATTTTCTCTTTTGTTGGTAGAAAATGCTTTCTCTAATCCCAGCAACAAAAACGAGAACTTTCATTGGCCCTGCTGAGGGACTTGGTACTCAAATCTGTAGAGTAGAAAGTCTGGATGCTATTGGCCCTCCTTACTTTTATGTTTAAACAAATATAAAATATACAAACAGGTAATTTAAGGCAAAAAATAGCTTTGTTGTACCAAACATTTTACATTTAAAAACGATTCAATTTGAATAAAAATGACAAAAGTTGACCTTTTACCTCAGATCTGTTGCTGTCACTCTTCAATTGAAGGCCAAATCAAGGTCTGCATTTAGGACACTCCCAGTTTAGACCAAAGTCCAGACCGGCATGCCACTATAATGCAGGCCACACTTTTCAGATTTGTGTTTGTGAAAAATTTGAGAGAACGGGTATCCTATAACATCCTAAAAACAAATTGTGGTTGTAACCAACAAATTGTTCTAGTTTTGAGGGTAAGACACCGTTTGTCTCATTCACAGTATTTTAAAAATATTTTGGTATTTTATGAAAATCTCACCAGTTTTCTAAAGATTTATTTATTTTTTTGACTATGGTTTATTTTAAATTAATACTTAGTTACATGATAACATTTCCTACAGAGAGAAAGGGAGCATAACGACTTGGAAAAACAACAGTTTCAGCCAATAAGGCCTCGCCGCCTCCTCATCCGATGGGCCGATATTCTCATTAGAGGCTTTTTAACCAAAACAGCAGAAGCAAAATTGGTTCGCCCATGACAGTATAGGTCAGCACTGACCGACTCCTCGAGCGAGGCCCTCCATCAGTCTCTGCGGCTGAACATTCATCATCGGAAGGCAGGACACAGGCCTTTTATTTTGCCCTGTCGATGAGCCTGTTAGCAGAATTTTTCCGAGCTAAGGCCCTTTTCCCAAAATCAGCTCAAAAAAACAGCCAAAGGAGCAAACGAATAACCGGAGGATGCAGCACAATTCTGATGAATGAGGCCGAACCCTCCAAACCTAACGGTCCATACCGAGGATTGAATTTTACAAATCCATAGCTCTAAATCTTTTTGGTCATGCAGGAGGAACACCCCCCCACCCCCACCCCCCTCCACCCTCTCCCCTTGGGAAGCAACATCTCTGCTGCGGATTCCTCTCATGCCTTGTTGACCTATACTGCAATTAGACGATATATCTGCGTTGTTGACCCTTCTAATGAAAGTTTGACATTGATTTCTAAATAGGCCGTCGTCGTGTTTTACTGTAGAGCCTGACGTGGCGACTCTCGGCCAGCATTTTGGGGCTGCGGGCAACAGTTTCCCGGCGCCTAATCCAACTCGATATGGCAGACCCACTCACTCTTCATTTAAACAAACAAAAGCAGCACATAATGATCAGTCCTGCCATTATGGCCGATTGATCTGATCTGGTCCAGGGCGCTCTGGATTTATTTTCTTTTATGCCCCGTATGGATGTGTGTCACAGCCTCCGTACGCATCACAAGCATAAAGCGTGTGTGTGTGTGCGTGTCAGTCGGTCCCTATCCAAACAAATGGAGGCGCTTGGGCCAGAGAGCCTGAAGCACTGCTTGTCCTTTAATTGCCATTTACATACTGGCACAATCATTAATTTCTAATTCCCCTATAATTTGTCACCCCGCATCATCCACTATTGCTTTTTTTCTGTCTGAAACTCTCGTCAATGTCAGGACTTTTCAGTGTCACTCTGGTGTAGAAAGCTCCTCTGGGTTATTGTTTTTACTTGGAAGTGCCTTGCAAAATGTTCACGCTGCATAACTGTTTAAAATATGCAGGATGTTTGAGTAGGAACAATGCATAACTAAAAAAATCGTACTAAGTACTTCTTGCTTAACTTCTTGTGCAAATATCCGTTGTAGTACAAAACAAACTGACAAATAACGTTTCAGCAAGATACAGCAGCTTGATTTCAGTGAATAATTCATTAATAAATGAATGAATGAATGAATGAATGAATGAATGAATGAATGTTTTGGTATGTACTTCCATTTTAAAGTTATGGGTGAGGTACATCTTTGGTTTCCTTTAATCAACAGGAACACATAAAAAGTATAAGATGTTATTTAGTAGATTTTTTTTCTCTAGTAGCACTGATATTTACATTCAGCTTGATGTTGTGTCACACAAGTAATTCAGTTAAGTGCCGATCATCACTGTTGAAAAATATACACACTCATATTAAGTTCTGCTTTAAACCCAAATGTCCCCAAATTTCAGAGCTTAGAGTCATGAAAACCTACACAAAAATCATGTTGGTGAAGCCTGAGAGTCTTATACAGTGGAACCCTGTAATTTATGGTGGATAATGATTACAGCAACTTGTTAAAATATGCAAATGCTTGAAGCCTCCTCTAAAAATGCTTATAAAAGCCTTTTTTTTATTAGTTCAAACACTAAACTTACTTTAAAACACATTAATAAAGTCTTTGGATGCAGTCTTAGAGCTACAGCAGAAGCTAGTACCTGCAGTATTCCTTATTTCATCTGTTGGGGCTACAGCCAGTCAGTGCCGAGTGAAATGAAAGCAGCTCCCGGATTGGTTGGTTTGGAAGCACCAGCCAAATGTGAGTCAAGTAGCGTTGCACTCTGTTACTCCAGCTTCACAAGCTGCATTTTCTTTTGAATATTGCAGATTATATCAATATACCGCTAATAACTTGGAATCACATTCCACAGAAAAGTCCATGAATAGGTGAATCCACAAATACTTACACGGTTGAATGCTGTGAACTCCACACTCCTTATCCCACTGGCCTAAACAGGGAAACAAGTGAGACACATTCATTCAAACATGACATATTCCCTTCAGTTTAGGCTCACGTTTTTTTTTATATGTCAACACACATATTAAAAAAATTTATGACATAAGCTACCGCAGTGGTGTTAAAGTAGCTTTATTTCTCTCCTTCAGTCTTACCCATGAATGAAAAATTCACAAGTAAGTGAATTGACTATCAATTGTCAACTGCTTAACAATTGATAGTCAAATACTTTTAATGCTTACATAAATGAGCATTATTTATACAGTGGATTGTTGTGGATACATATTTTAGCACATTTGAGGCTCTTTTCATTAGATATACACACCATCCTGTTCTAAAGAACCTGTCTTGCCATCTTCTAACTATAAAATACTGCAACATTTAGAAGTGAACAAATATTGGATTCAATGTTTGAGAATCAGAAACCTTTTAAAAAGTGTAATTACAATGCTCCTTAACCTGTTGGCGTGTTGGCGTTACACTAAGCCAACATTCAGGTATTAACACTATGCTAAGTCTTGACAACTAAGACATCTTTATCTTAATATTAACCCTCCCAGTAACGTATCTTCTTGACGCAATATCACACTGATCTTTTCTTTTTGTGAGAATCATTCTAATTCAGTCAAATGTGTTTTTTGCACATATGAAAAGTGGTTTCATCTATATGCCGAAAGCATCAATTTCAGGCTTAGTCTCTACAGGGATTGTGACCCTCTTGTATAGATTTCGCTAAGCCAGATAAGTGCTTTGCATGTAGACATTTGCTATTGGACCTGTCGCTGGCATCAAGAAGCCCAGCAGTTGCAATTACTTGCTGATCATCGCCACAAGCCAGATAATAATTAGAGGTTGGCAAAATTCAAGGCCGGCGTATTGATTTCCTCATGTTCCCTCTTTGGAAGGATTAGGAAAATAAGACATGAAATTTACTGTCTTCATAAAAGTTTTACTAAATCAGACTGTTTTAAAAGGACTATTGACAGCTTTTTCATTACCATACATAGGGTTCTCTGAAGTGTTTTTGAGTATTTGCAATAAGAGAGCAGCTTTCTCCTTTGTGTCTTTCATGCACCAATAAGTAATGGCTCCTTTGGAATATTTGGAGGTAATTTTAATCACCCAGACTCACACATAACCTCTGTGAGGTTATAACAGGATTACTTTCCAATTTAACACTGACAAAGACTGCCCTAAGCTTTCGCTGAGAAATGCACATATGGAGGTGTGCAGAGAAGAAAAGCAGAGAGAGAGAGAGAGAGAGAAAGAGAGAGAGAGAGAGAGTCTTTTTAACTTGCAATGTTTGTTAGATGTTTGCTTTCTTATCATCCAAAACGTTCCGCAAGTACAGGTGCTTGCGAAAGTATTCACACCGTCTGAACATTTCCACATTGCAAACCATTGTGTTCAGAAACTTTTAAATGTTTTATCAGGATTTCATAGAAAATTATTCATGATTTTCACTTTTCTCTGAAAAGTATAAGTGCATATGTAACAAGCAGATTCAAAGGTCTTTACATCAGGAAAATATAATACAGTAACCAATTATGAAATGAGCAATGGCCATTACTACTTGTCATGTCAGTTATCGAAATCATCAAGCAAATACACATCAGCTATATTGATCAATGTTCCACGTGGCTGAATTAACCGTTCATCATTTCATTAAATTGTGTGGTGGCCTGGCAGAGCAACTCATTTGTTTCAGGCGTGTTGGAACAGGGATGCATCTAAATGAACCTTTGGGTCACACTCAGTGTTTTAGTTTATTTCATCTGATCAGAGTAGCTTCTCAAAATATTTAACATTATCTTGTGGCCTGTAGCAAAACTGAAGACATCTTATGGACTGCTTTCAGCAAAGGTTTTCTGAAACATATAACAGGTGTCAACAGATTTCCCCGCCTGCGCTGTGGAGCTCTGTTGCTCCTGCAGACTAGCCTCTTGGATTAACGCTCCGCTTCCTCAGCCTGTAAGGTCAGATGAAGAGTCGTGTTTTGGTGTTTGTGGTTATGCGGTGCTTGTTCTGATTTTTGATGATGGACTCAAGTGTTTCATAAGACTTTTAACACTAATGATCCAACATCTTCATCAGTTTATTCTGAACCTGTATGCTGTTTCCTTTAGTCTTCTTGATGCTTTTTGTTCTCTAATGTTCTCCAACAGACCTCTATGACCTTGACAAAACAACTGCACTTATAGTGAGATGGAGTTATTGTAGTTTGATTGTTTTTTTTTAGCTAGAATAATAATCGATCGTTTGCCACAGTTTTTAGATTTGTATTTATTTTGTTGGGTTGGGCGAGGAACCTGCGATAACTGCTTGCAGTTCAAGTTTTCAAAGTTTAGAACAGACGAACAAGGCTCAGATGCACAAATCAAAACATGATTAATACATAGTAATTATTATGTAATAATAAAGGGTGGCAGAAGGAAGAGTCTAGAATTAGTTAATTCAGATTAATCTGGCCTATGCAAAGTGATTAAAGATGATCAAAAAAGTGTCTTTGTAGCCTGTAAAAAGTCTTTACCTTTGTGTTGTAGATATCATGTCAGTTCCTCAGTGGAAGAAAGGAAGAAGACTTCCCATCTCTCAGGATTATTTTCTTGGCAACAATCAGTCCTTGTGGCTGCTACATTGTAGCAGGTACAGTACCCAGCGTTTGGGAGCCTCCACAGATTATAAGTCCTGGTTATGCTTGTAGGGGGGTTTATATGCCTCTGAGTACCAATTAAATATAATTAGACCCAAGGCCTGGTCGGATTTTAATTTTTAAAACATTTTGAAAAGTGCGTATCATTTCTCAACCCAAGTCACAATTTTTCACTACTTCGCTTTGGTCTGTCTAAAAGGTTATTTGACGTTTGTGGTAGGAATGCGATATATGAGAAATTTAGAAGAAAGATTTCTGCAACTCATTGTATTTTAGTTCTGATAACAGACAGAGCTTCAGTAAGAAAATCTGCACTGACAGAAACATGAAGAACAGGCTGACTCAAAATGCCGGCCTCCTGTACGCACGCAGACAAAAGTCAAAAGCGGTTGCATTCGACTCGCCGCGAGCCGGAGAGATGCGCCGGCTGAAGCCCAGGGGGTCATTTCCCTTTCTCGATGGACAGACTATTAACTTTTTGATTGGCAGCGGGGCTGACTGTGCCTGTTCATCATTGAGCTTTGTCGATTCCTCAGCATCTGGAACCGGCACATAAATTCAGAGGTCTAAGTATGAACCGTGCATCTCAGCATCCTCTTAAGGAGGGTTGCATCGCACAGCCATAAAAAAAAAAGAAAAAAAAAAAAAGAATGCGTTTTGGCCGATGCTGATTTCCTCTCTGGTTTTTTAAAAAAAAGGAGGAAAAAAAAACCCTCAGCAGAACAGAGGAAGCTGAGGTTTAGCTACTGCTTTTCTCAGAGCTAGTTTCTGTGTATATCCGTGGCATTCTCACACCATCTACTAAAGTCACAAAGGTAACATTATGATTTCAGTAAATCTACATGTGTAAAAAGTTTCCAAAATCTACTACTAATACTTCACTTTAACGAGTCTTTACTAAAGGGCAACAAATATAGCTCATAGGGTTTATGGAGGTGGAAGGGGATGGAGGGGCTGGAAAAATAAGGGCCGGCCACTTTTATCTGCCCTTGCACACGCATCAGTGTAATGATGACAAAACGGGATGTTAACTAATGATTAGTAGAAATGGTTTCAGTTAATTAGTTGGTCCTTCGTTTATCGTTCCATTTGCACATTTTGGGGGGAGCAATCGTTATTAATTAGGGCCATCATGCTGAAAGGGGTGAGGTGGAACCCTACAGCCAAGTTAATCAGGCTGCAATGAAAGCTCCATTATCCTGCCCCGTCCCGTTGGCCTGTGATCTATTAGCATTATCTAAAAGCTGCGACGGGATCAACGGCAATACTGGAGGGGGAAAAAAACAAAACAAAACAAAAAAACATGGGGACATAAACGAGGTGGAGTTTGATTGGCCCAGTTCTTGGGTCACTGGTTATATGAGAGTCTTGAATGATTTCCACTTTTAGTTGTTGCATAAATCTAAGCGATGTCGTCCATTTGAAGGGGGATTTAGAATGTGTATAAGAGATTAATGAAAGTTTGCTTTAGAGCTCAGTTTGAATCTTTTACCATTGAGACTCAACTTTAAATGGTTTACTTCTCCTAAATAATTGACATAAAAAAAAACACTGGTATTCACCAATCAATGCATCTAAATCCTACTTTCCTCATCTTATTCCCCCTCGAAAATCTATTCAGAATTGTTCTATTTTACCGTTTCTGTTTCTCCGTTAACTTAGACCTAGTCATCAGTAGCCTGGTAAATTTGTTCCTCGCTTTGCTTCGTACGAGGATCTGAATCCTCAGAAATTGGGAAACAATGACTTCCATAATACCCAGCATAATTGACAGCTCATTAGCATTCAATGTCACCTTCAAAAGTTCTACAGTAGTTCTTTCAGCTTTACACATCTAGACATTTAATCTTCTGTCCATCCTTCTGTCTAAAATAGCTCAAGTTCAGTCAGAGTGGAGTTCAGAAAGTCTGAACATCAGTTTTTAACTCTTTCTAAACGTATAGAGGTTAAGACAATCTGCTTAGGGTGACATGCAATTTTCGTTTTCCACCACACATTAAGTGATCTTCATGTAAGTCACAAAGCTTAATTTGGTTCTTTAATGACCCGAGTGTCTTCTTCTACACGCTTGCTGCATCCCCTTCACACGGCTTGGGACAAACTTTAAACACAGGTTATAGATATTTCCCCCAACCGTTTTTTGCCCCTTGGTGGCGCCATTGAGGGCTTTGTGATCTGCTTACATTGAAAACTCCAAGTCTGAAAATGCTCCTCACTAATAACACAAAACTTTTTTTTTTTGTTGCTAATTTTAGTTACAAAAGTTACATTATTTTAGCGTAATAGACATTTATGTTTTGTTTCTTCTTGTTTTTAGCATCTCCTAGACTACATAAATATTAAAATGTAGCCAACATGGAAGTGTGAATTACTTTCCATATGCATAATTTTCTGTAAATTCATTTCTAAACCTTGGAACACTTGTATCACATTAACTTATTGAAACATTGACTCTTACAGTCATGCAATAAATAATCCCACAAGGTAAAAACTTGCATGTTGAAGAACATAAGAACATGGGTACAAAGTGATTATACGCAGGCTTTGTATCATAAAATACTGCATCCATTAATCATGCAAGATGAGACCAGGACTCCAGAGTGTAAAGATAGAAATCAATGCTTTTTTTTTGTTTTGTTTTTTTTCCCCCTAGGTTATTTCATGCAAATGAGCTCTGAAGCAAACTGATATGGTTAAAGCAAGGTTACAGAAAGACAAAGAGAGAGGCCAGTGTCCCCAAGAAATCAATAAAATGAACTTAAGAAATGATTTAGATAGAGCAGATATGAACATTGAAATAAACAAATAACTTTAAAGGAAATCAATCATATAATTTAAAGAGCAAATGGCCTGGACCAAGGTGATCTCCCCCATGGTTTAGACGAATGGAAGATTTTTAATTTCATCATTGATATTATGCCAGACTTGGAGATTTTGCAGATGGTTGCAGCCATGAGGAGGGGAGAAAAATCAATCGAGGCTAGTTCTGTGGTCTTAAGAGATGTTAGATATTTACAGCACCGAGCTATGGAGCCTTGTATAAATTTACATTTTAAGAGATAAAAGACCTCTGTATTTTATCTTGTTATTGATAATGGAAACTGTCGACTCTTATCCTGTCCGGTCTCGGGGAAGCCGAGCTGTCTGCCCGCGCGCGTTTGTGTATGTGACTGAGACAAGGCTGGAGAATGTGTTTGTGTCCATGATGGGGGAGAAAGGAGAGAATAAGAGAGACAGAGCACCGGTCGGAGGCAATTTCAAGCCTTTATTTTCTTGATACACAAAAGGCAGGCTTTGTGTGCGGTTGTGTGTGTGTGTGTGTTATTTTTTTTCTGTTTTTTTTTTTCCCCCCCCACCTCATCCCGCTTCCACGTCAAGGCAATCGAGGTGGCATAATTGCATCAGAGGTCCAGAAATATAGAGTTGCAATTTAGAAAGAGGATGAGAAGAAGAGTAAGAGGAGAAGAATGAGAAGCAAGAGAGAGTGATTGTGTGTGTGTGCGTGTGTGTGCGTGTGTGTGTGTGTGTGTGTGTGTGTGTGTGTGTGTGTGTGTGTGTGTGTGTGCGTGTGTGCGTGTGTGTGTGTATGTGTGTGTGCAAAGGGAAGGTGGGAAAGGCATCTCAGACAGGTTCATTTACGTCTGGAACAGGGACAGAGAGGTTAAGACATTGTGACAAGAGACAAAGTAAATGTATATGTAAATGCGAGAGGTTGTTATCACTCCTAAAACACTGTGCAGCCCCTTTTTTCACACTTTGGAGACCTAAATTATATTTAGGCCACATAAAATCCAATAGTCCAACAGCAGACCCAGTGCTATGTAAATGGTTCGGGTAATTCTTTAAAACACTGCACCGGTGGCCGGATGGTGGGGGCAAATAACAACAAAGTGTTTACATCATTTGAATGATTTAGGACTACTTGTGGCGATCACTTTAATAGACTCCCGCGCTCTCGGCACAGACTTCCAGCTTCCACTTTCCCCGGCTCTTTTCTGCTGCATGTGTCTCTGAGTTAAGAAGTAGAACTGTGGGGAGGAATGGAGATTATTTTTTATTCACTGAAGCTAGAAATATCCAGTTTTCAAAGGTAAATTTACAGTAAAGCAGAAAAAAAGAAACCTGCTCCAAGTTTATCTGTCATAACCTACAGTGCCTTCTGCCTTTTTTGGCAGCGCAAGATGAGTTAAAAAATTTAAGGGCAACATCTAGAACTGACAGCGATGGGGATTTGCAGTTGCCCAGGGCAGCATAAGAAAGAGGAGCAATAACCAGATAAAGAAACTGATTTATTGGTCAATTTTGTAGTTTTTCTGCATGTACTGTGAAAAGGGAATTGGCTCCTCCATGTACTGAGTAGATGTCCTCGGTTTACTACAACATGTTTTATCTTTCCCAAGAGTTTCAGACAATTTCCTTCATTCTAAGTTACAGAAGGACAGGCTTGACCCATTAATCTAATCCTGCACTAGTTTCTGCATAGAGTCAGAGGAGGTTCTGAGGACAGACAGTAAATGGGCAAAATCAAGTGGAAGAGCTCTAAGAAGCACGTGACTATGATTTGTTACATTTTGTTAACTCTATGAAAGCATTTTAATCCACTCAGACATATAGGGTTGATGTCTGGATTTTTCTCCCAGATCAGTTGGAAGCATAGACGTTCCAGCGGCTGGTACCAAGAGGCAGACTCATTTGGTTTGGCACAGTTTATTTTCCTGCACTGATTGCCTGACGTTAAAAGAGGTGTACGCAGCCCCTTCTTGTCCACTTTAATTTTTAATTACCATCTTCCTCTAACCTTTGTTATAGCCATGACACGCTCGCGTTAAGCCGTGTACAGCAGGAAGGCAGACAGAGAGAGGGGGACGAGAAGGGGGGGAGAGGCTGGATTCACTTCTCTAATTATGCAGGCAGACGTGCTGTGGGATGAACTCTGGTACCAACATGCTGCCTGTGACATAGGATCAGGGCCCCGGTGCCGCAAGGCCTTCTGGGGGATGGGTGAGGGTGGTAGAGACATGTCACCAGCGAAGAAGGATGCAGAGCCTTGAAAATGTATTTATAGCCTATAGAACTTTTGAACATTTTGACGGATTACAACTAGAAGCCTGAATATGTTTGCTGACGGATTTAATTCTGTGTGATGGGTTAAGACAAAGTAGTACTTTATTTTGAAGCATCATGGAGACCAAGGAACAATGCAAACAGATAAAGGACAAGATTAAAGCGCTGATATGAAAATTTGGGCTATTGTCAATATCTGATTTTAATATTTCTGGAAAAATTGAAAAAATATTGCAAAACTTCGGCCCTACCAAGGCATGGCAGTCCATCTAATCTGAAAAATCTAGAAAAGAGAGCAATACTTTGGGTTTCACACTATTCCCAAAGTGAAACATAGTGGTGGCAGCATCATGCTTTTTGGGGAAGTAGTGGGGGATCTGGTGAGAACTCATGTGAAGATCGATGGAGCAAAATACACGGCAATACTGGAAGAAAACTGTTGGAGGCTGCAAAAACCTGACACTGAAGTGAAAGTTCACTGAGCATACACCCAAAGCTATGGAGTTGGAGTTGTTTAGATCAATAAGTATTCATAGGAGGAGCCCAGTGAAAGTCCAGACCTAAATCCAAAAGAGTTAGAGGCAGTACTTTAAAATTGCTGCTCACAGGGGATCTTCATCCAATATGAATGAACTTGAACAATTTTGGAAACAGGAAATTCAGTCTGAATGTAGACATAAGGTGTTTTTTTTTTTCTTTTACAAGTATTCATTTTGGCTGTAGGTACAAATGTCCATTCTACTTTACTTTTTTTATAGGTGCATTTTCTTCCACTCACCTTGTTTTTTTGCTTTTTTTCTTAGTCTTCACATGAAATGTGAATAAAATACTGGATCTTGTGTTTGTTACAGGATAAAATGTAAAAAAGAAGCTTCTTCAAGACACTTTGCAGCTCAAAACATAAAGAATAAACCCTTTGTGTGTTCTATTTATTTTTCCTTCTTACTCAATAACACATACTGAACATGCTTACCGAGATTTTTGATTAAACATCTTTTTTTTTGTTGTTGTTGCAAAACAGTTAACGAGTAATGATTCTGCTCATAGGGATTAATAAACTTATTATTGTTATAAATTCACAGCGAGGGGAAATTTATGCTGAGGGAGTGATGTTTCCACAGAGCCGGCTTCGGCCGCCGCGTGAAACGGCGGAGTTGTGATCAAACACACAAATTAACACATTATGTGAAGCATGTATAATTGATATGAATTGATTCCTTCTGTTCGCTGCGCAAACGCTTTATCGCCACGTGTGCGTTTGTCCTCACAGTGGAGTCTGGTTGGTAGGAGAGCGAGCTGCCATTAGTGCCAGTCAGTTTGATAGATGCTGTAATTGATGGGTCAGCATGTTGCAGAACGGCCCACTAAAGCTTCGTTAATTGTCATAAGAAGCTCGGATTGATTGGGGCCGCTGCATTAGTACGTACAGTGGAATTGATTAATGTTTTGTTCTGAAAGGAATGCACGTAATGGATGGGTTGGTGTGGCACTTTATTTATTGAGTTTATCAATGTGAGCCTCAGGACAAGAGTGATGCCGTTGGTTAGGGGCGAGGAGATGAGGGAAGAGGGAGGCAGTCGGTTCATTTACGTTTGTGTGCAACAGCGTATTGTATAATTATGTGTGTGCAAATGGAGAGGGCAGAAGGGAGTACTCATGTTGGATTTGATGTTTTGACAACATTTCATATGAGAACTGTGGGATCTTTTTTTTACAGAAGTGCTAAAAAACAACATAATAAACAAAAAAGTCAACAAAGGGGCAAACATTCTGTCAGGAGGCTAATGAGTATTACGTTCATCAATGGTAAAATATTTCTGACCTCCTTACTTCAGCTGACATGCATTAACATATGTAACAAATGCTTAATAGGTTGCTGTAAGCATGTTATATATATTCAATTGATTCAAAATATAGATGAGCGATACCAAGTCTGAATCGGATCGATACTAGTGTATTAAGATCGATACTTTAGTTTCAGATTTCCTCTTAAACTTTATGTTGGTATTGTAGTTCCTCAACTCTACATCAAAAAAGATTTTGATTTGTTCTCAAATATTTTTATTCTACTTTATTGAGAAAAAATGCACAGATTTTTTTTCCCAATTTTTTTTTTCTTTATTTGACATCTTTACAGTTTGTTCAAATTGTGTCCAAAGTCATTTGAAGAAAAAACACAAAAACGCCTAAAGGTCTGAAATCCGATATATCAAGCTTAATTGAAAAGTATCGGTATCGTGTCTGTGTTAACAATACTGGCTCTGTTTTTACTCTGGATCAGATCGACACCTGAGTAACCAGTATCGCACACTTAATATTCAGTAATACTCAGAAGTAATCTGTTGGTCACTGATTTAAATATTATTTATACATCAGAGCAATATTTTGTCATTGCTGTTTAATAAACAATCTTTTCAGAGATCACTGGTAATTTTTGCAGAATTCACTGAAAATAAACAAAACATGTACTTTTATTTTTTTACTCTGTGCTGTGTAGTCATTTTTATGTATTTATTTTTAAAATTGCACATCTATTATAAGGGAGTGCGGAGGCTGATGTACAGGGACAGACTAATGATGCAGAATGTAGCATTTTCTACGCATCTTGTTTGTTGTCTGGGTAACATTTAAGATGCAGGACCTGTTATATATAATCATTATTGAAGACAAACTGCTCCACTTAAAGGTCTTCAGAGAGCAAAATCTTATAGACGTTCTAAAATGAACCCATGAAGAACCGTTAAAGCTGGACTGAAATGCCTTTCTTTGCTAAGTATTTTTAAGAAGCCTTTCTGATTTTTCTGTTTAAAGGGACAGTTTACATTTTTCAAGTATATTTCTGTTGCCGTTTATCAGCAATAGTTTCTTTACTTGTGGTAGATTCATATTCTGTCACTGACTTTGAAAATACAAAACATCTTCAAAGTGGTGAAAGGCTAACAAAAAGACAGACTGTGCCTCCTTTTAAACTCATTTTAGTTTATTTTTAAGCTGCAGTATCTAGCTTTCATTTTACATATTTGTTAAAACTATCACAATGTTCTAATGGTACAATATGAGACAATTTGTGAAAAAATTAAAATAAAAAAATACTACTCTGCTTTCTCCCAGTGCTAACCGCAAAAGTACGCAGCTCAGTCAAAAACAACCATTCAGTCAAGGAGGAAAGTCTTTGTGCCGTCAATCAGGCTTGTGTACACGCGAATAATAGAGCCAAGAGCTTCAGCCAACAAACTTTAACCCAGTCACTTATTGGCTAATGCAGACTTTAATTCCATAACTTTCTGATATTTTCCATAACTGATGAGACAATTGATGAGCTCTGTTGATATATCACACATCCCTTCTGTCAGTCAAAGTGCATGCCAGTGATTTGTGGTCTGCCATCATCCAGAATCTGAGGTCCAAACAACTTAAAAGTATTTTTCACGTGTTAACACACTCTGGAGTTTGATAACTTTCCATGATAGATTGATTCTCTTCCTCAAAATACATTTTGAAAAAAGAAACAAATGCAAAACATTGATTTAAATGGGAAAGGGACAACCATTGAACATGTATCGCGTTGTTAGCAAATATTATGGTTTTTTGTAGTTGTCATTACTCCTGTCTTTTGATGTAAATGTTTCATAGGGTTAGATAATGAGCGTTAGTATGAACTGCATATTTTCCACCATGTTTGACCCTGTAATCTCAGCCTCTGTGTGATGTGGCTGTAGAACAGGTATGCTCTATATATGGAGGACATTGGTCCTTTACAAGGCTGCCTAGGATTTGATCCCAGACGTCAAATCCTTAGCTAAATATCTTCCCTTTTTACTTTTTTCCCGATTTCTGGTCTAGAATAGGTCTGAGTAGAGGTCACCAGATCCACAAGGTCTTTGAAAAGAAGAACATAGAACATGTTTATTTGTGAAGCTATTCCACTTGAAGCTCAAACAATGCTCTTCAATGTAGAAGTTGTCATAGAAGGAAGAATAGGAGTTGGAAAAATTAAGTCTTTCCAGCCTAAAAGGCATAAGAAGCTATTTTAAAGTTGATCTACTGAGACTTGTCTGTTGTTTATTCAGGCTGTTAATTCTAAACAGAGGATGAGAGTTCAGGAAATTAATTCCAATAAATACATGCATCAATGCCCATTGGACACCAGAGGCGCCAACAGAAGTTATACAAAAGGTTGCAGAAGTCTGAAGAGGTGTGTAAAAGCGTTACAGTCTCCACCAACTTCTTCCTAATCATGTTGAGGAGAGCAAGAAAACAAGAAATGTGTCCCTAAAACAGAAACATGGAGCCTCTTAACAGGCCCACAATTGTATTTACAGAGAGAGAGAAAGAGAATGAGGACACAGCCATCTCGCACAGTCCGTGGCACACAACAAAGCTTCAAAAACAATACAGCACAAAATGGCTAATGCCATTAACAAGATTACATCCTAAACCATAAAAGGATGTTGTAGCAGCATAAACATAAGCTTGTCAACATGGCTGTGGCAGAATAATAGCTGGAGGGGGAGTTCTGGTTTAACCTCTGCAGAAGCGAGACTATGAGGAGGCAGCTCTCAAATCCCCGCTTGTATTGTTGATTGTCGAACTCCGTCGTCGCCTCGTTTCAAATATAAATAAAGGAGGTATTTTTTTTTTATATACTACACCCTTATTTACAGAGATCACCTTGTACTTAATTCAATCTGTGTCTACCAGCTCAGCAAATGACATTTATGCCAGAGCTTTTTTTTTTTTTAATGCATGCAGGCAGGACGCCAGTCCAAGACCTTGTAAAGCCACCCCACCCCTCGTTCTCTGCTGCGGCAGTGTTGGGGGGAATAAGAAAGCAGCAGACAGTAACTTAGTGACACAGTGTAACACAATTAAAACAATAAAAGTCTCACAAATGAACATGTCACTGTGGAACCCTATCAATTAGTTATCAAAGTGGAGGGGCCCCACTGTGGCGCTTCCACCTATTCTTCCTGTCGCGCAACTCCCTAATAACTCCCCTTCTCCTGTCGACCAGGAACCTATTTGTATGCGCCTGAGTTTCCTCCTCGCGCAGCGGCATGGTCAGACGCTCTATTAATCTTTCTATATGAACAGTTACTGGCTCAGATGAAATTGGGCCCAATGAGGCGAGCCTCCAGTGGCCGGGATAGGCCCCATTCATCTTGATTTGATTCGTTCGCTGACACCGGAGTGGTGCGATGACAGAGGTTAAGTCAGTGAGTGGCCATTGCCTTCTTGTTTGCTCTTTCAACTCCCCACCTTTTAACCATCCCTTCGCCTATAGAAATAAGATGTGGAGGGGGGCGTCTTGTGTCGATTTCTTATTTTTTTTTTAACGGAGGCACAAACTAGAACATCCGATAACTCCCACGCGGCTGATTTCACCCTCCTCTAGCTCCCCTTGTCACCGACTGCCGTGTCTCCAACAAATATATACAGCATTGGCGCTTCGCCTTGATAGTGTGTGACTTCAGCAGATCACAGATAGATGCAGGAAGGGGAATAGAATCAGCTGCCTGACAAGCGGCACCTTCTCTCATCCAGCAATTTCACAGTGTCATTTTGGGATTATTTCATTACTCGCCATGATCCATGACTGAAACTCATTTTGGCCCTGACTGCTCTGAGAAAATGTGTGACAAGCAGTCGAGAAGAATTGAGAGATTGCGGGGGGGAAAAACTCGGAGCACTTAGCATTGAGCCACTTGAATAATTAAACCTCGACTCCTTGAAGTATTCATTGGAAACTTTGAGTTGTCACTTGATACCTAAAGTTATTCTTGGACAGAGATTACTTTGTCTTGCGGGGCCGTTTCTTACTGATTTGCAATACAAGTTTCTCAGTAAAAGATATTATAAAGGTAGCTAGCTGCTGATATCAGACTATCTGTTTCCATGCTTCAGCTCACTGAACCCAAGCAATGACATCAGTGAGAAACGCATCCAAGGACCTGTGGTTGCTTGTAGCTCTTTGCTCTGCAGCACCCTTCACGTCTTAAGGCTCGTCTCAGATTACAGAAAGATTCAAAGACGACGGTCCAGAGGCAGGAAGCATCGGTGCATTAGCTCCATTAGATTAATTAACAATGTTTAATTTCTAAAAATGAAGCTTGAGACGGAGACGTGACTCACGGATTGCCATTTCCGTCCTATCTTTAGGTGGAAAAAAATAGAAAAAAAGCTTCTTATTAAGGGGTTTGCCATACTCAGAGGCAACATGATACCATGCTCATTTTCAATGCATGCTGTGCATTGGCACTTTATGAAAACTAGCTGCTCTGGTTGAGGAGCATGAATGATGAGGCTTGAAACAGGAACCTCCGCTGTGAGAACACACGTACACACATTTGCGTACACACAAGACGGACATGATCTGTGGAGTCAGGAGTGTGGACGCAGAATTCATTCATTAAAGTGCCCTGAGGTTTCCTTCCACATGCAAAGAATGTGGCACTTGCCTTATGTTTGCACAGCTCACGACTGACAGTTTTGTTTTTCTCTTTGCAAAATCAGGCTAATTGGATGGAGTGTCTAAGTTTCTATGAGGTTAAATTTCCAAGTTTTGCCACAGTTTCCTCTTTAGGTTTTGGTGTGGACTTTGACCAGGCGTTGGCATAAACCATTGCCATAGCTCCAGTTGTATGTTTAGGACTGTAGCTTCTTAGCTGCGCCATACTGGGTGAATTGGGAAGTTTCCTGAATGTAATTGGTGGCACTCCATTTTACTTGGGGGCTTCTGTGTAATGGGAACCGAATACAAATGCATGGCACAATTTTCAGATTTGTATTTGCTGCTTTATACTCAAGGAGACCGCACACACACAATCACTTTCACACACAAAACAGGCATAATCTGTGGAATCATGAGTGTTGGCACAGAATAAAACCCATATCTCTTTTCATTCTCTATTCAGACACAACCACCCTGCCGTTTTGTTCCAGACGCTTTCAGGTGCCCGCTAAGAAGCTTTGTATATGCTGCTAAATTCATCCTTTACAAAGCCCAGACTGTTAATTGTTCCTTGTCTGTCATACTCCTTTTCATGATTTGAATGGGAGTAATTCCCACCAATGGCAGATTATCTTCCCAGACTCCACCGCTACCTTAAAGCACACGCACCTTTGTGACAATATGTGCATACATCCACCATTGACATTATTACCTCCCAGTTGGAGTGCAGTGTAAACCGCTTAGAGCTTCACAGCTTTTGTAACCTCAGTCCCCTTAGAGCAGCAAGGGAACTGGATATCCTCACTGGAAAAAACACAGACGCTGCTAAAACAGGTTCTGATGATACTTCTTTATAAAGACCAATGCAAAAACATCTGAATGAATCAAATTTAACAATGAATAAATGATGCCGCTGATTGATTTTTAAGATATTGTTTTGCATATAAAAACATATGATCTTCACAATGGGGTTGGTAATTATTGTATTGTTTATCATTTATTAGGATAACTTCTTATCGCGATAAGAATTTGATTTATCGTCACGATAAGGTCCAATTAATGTTGTTTAAAAACCTCCAAAGCTGTCAGTATTGTTGGGATTGTTGTAATATTTTCTCCATTTTTTTATAGAAAGTATCAATTTGAAAGTTTGATTAAATGTAGTCACTTTGTGCAGTTTAGTAATATCAATCACACTTCATGTGACTGGTACCCTAAAGAAACGTATTACAAGTACATAAAAAAGAATTGTGATAGTACAATTGTGATAGTACCACAACAGTGGTACTATCACAATAGAACCACAAAAATATTGTGGTACTATTGTGGTAAAACTTTACCTCCATATTGCCCTCCTCTACCTCTACATACTCCATGTAATCAAGAATGGACAAATTTCTCAAGACTTTGGTACACAGCTGTACATTGGTACAAGTATTTGATAACTAATGTTCACTATCTGAGATGAATTTTTAATGACATAATTGTTGCATTGCTAATTGTAGTCACTAAAGAATTATGTAAAACCCTCCGGCAAGCAGATAACTTTTCCACATGTATATACTACAAAATAAAAATTAACTTGAAAATATCTTGGCGATATTAAATCAAGTATCATGGATGCTTTTTCATATTCGTAAAATATTGAAGAAAAATGCAAACATTAATTGTCTTTAATTTTAAATGTAAAAAAACAATAAAAAAATATATATAATATATGATGAAATAGCAATTTATTATATGTAACAGTTGTAATAATTTGATTGAAAAACAAAATATTGCTTCAGTCATTCCAGAAGGATTCCATGACTCCATAATGCAAGTTTTGTTTTATTCTTATTTTTAATGTAGACAGAGATAAACTTCAGTGATGCAAGATCAGTCAGTCAACAATTAGTCAGTAATTACTAAACTGACTGATTAGAGTTGCTTGGAGACACACATGCTAGGCCAGTGGGTCCAATTCTTCTAAGAGCTTCTGGACAAAACGTTGTTCAGGTTTCACCTGTTAACGTTCGTCTACTCTATAGCAGATGGATTATTTTCAGATATAAGCATGCAGCCAGTGTGGGTGCTAGCAGGCGAGTGATTGTTGTGCTTTCGTCTTCATAATAACGTCTCTTAAACCTGCTGGACATACTGTAGTTAGCTGGAATGAAGGCTAGCTAGAATGCTAACAAAGACTGAAGCAAAGCTAGCCAGATATCTTCTGTTCATACAGGTGGAACAACAGTAACTCTGTTACCAAACCCACAGCATGTCTTGATGTTTTGTTGCTAAATTGAATCAGTAGTCTTATGTACAGACATTTCCACAGACATTCCTAATGTCTGAACTTTATGCCAGTACTTCTGCCAAAAGCTGACAGTCAGGTGTTGCTTCAATCCCCGAAGCGCCCTCATCTGTTAACCATTTATAATAAGATGCTTGTGAAGAACATGTCCTTCAAAAAAAGTATTTATTTTAATATAATGGCAGCATATTCAGATTCGCTCTCAACTGCAGTTTGCCAGTCGAGGACAACCTAAGGGCCCTCGTCTGATCTGAATAAAGATATTTTCATGGTTAATATTTTGAGCAAAAAAAGAATGCTGTTAAATTTCATTATGTACCTTACATCAAATAATTAAATTGATTGCTACTTCTTTTGAAGCCAGAAGAAATGTGAAACATTCTTCTTTAATACGTCGTATACCAAAAGTAAAAAGCTACTTTCTTCTTTTACAGAGTGTCTCATCTTAAAAAAAACAAACAAAAAAAAAACAATTTCAATAATTTGCTCTTTTAAATATGCAATAGACATACAAAGTTATATGGAGAAAAATAAATCAAAAGTACCAAAATAATCTTTGACTTGCAAAATCAGATAGGAGAAGATACCTTGTTAATCTTTGTGTGCGGAAAGATAAATAAGTTTATTGGACACAAAATATTTTTCAGCCCAAAAATCATATTGACACTGAGATCCTTAGACATTTCTCTCTAGAGCTATTAAATCTCATGGCAACCAGAAACAAACTACAAACATTGCAGATTGTATACATTTACGGAAATGACAATTGTTCAATTGTTCAGTCATTTGTTTATCCTCCACAAAAGGTCACTGTTACAAAAAAGCTGGCTTTTCGCACAGGTAATAATATTGAAAAGTGAAGAGGAAGGAAAAAGTGTAGTTACAAAAACTGCTCCCCAGCAACTCCATTTAAAATGTCCGAGCTATAGTCAAAATTAAGAGACAGTAAACACTAGATGGGTGTATGGAATCCATATGACACGCTTTTCATTTTTTGACCCGACATGAATGAACGTTTTGACAATAATTTAATACATGCACACTGTAGATGTTAAGCTCGCTAAATTTAAAGAGATATTCCCATATCTAATGCTTGAGACTCATTGTAGGTGTATGGTTGACACATCCGTGTGTGCGTGTGTGTGTGTGTGTGTGCGTGTGTGTGCGTGTGTGTGCGTGTGTGTGTGTGTGTGTGTTTGTTGTGATGTGACATCTGGGCCTGGACAGGCTTTGGTGAGGAAGTGTGTGTTGGGGGAGACCTGGCCCTCTGAGATTTGGCTGTTCCGAGTGCAGCGGGCCAGAGGGGGATAATGGAATGTCATTCTGTCAGCTCCTCGGCTGATTAGCGAGTGTTTGTTATTTATTGATTGTCTTTCATGGTGAATTATCTATGCACAGGTCAGTGCCAGCATTTTATTCCTGCAGCTCTGATAGCTGGCTATTCCCATCCTCACACCAAATCAATGAGCACAAATAAAATGGAATTTTTAAAATGAGGGGAGAAATTAGCAAACATCTCAGCGCGGTCGCTGTCATGCATATGTTAGCGGTGATCCCACGCAGCCCTGACATGGGCCTTGTGTTTCCATAAAAGTGCGCTCTCACCGACTATTCAATTTTAGCAGCAGTCATGTCTCATTGTCTTCCAGTCCAGACTACACGTTTCACCTGAAGTCAATCTGCTACCTGCAGCATCTCATCTTTCATATCCGTATTCTCATGTTCCATATTTGTCTGATCGAACTGGTCTAGTTGTAGACTTTTGCAGAATGTCTTCTCACCCTTAAACCTTCACATTTATTGGCACCAAAGGTAAAAGATGTGAAAGAAGTCCCAGGATGGTTGGAAGAGAAACGGCCCCGCAGCATCACTCATCCACCACTCTACTCAACAGTGAGGTAAGTTCCTTTTCCACATCTTCATCCTTTCTTTCCCGGATTCACTTGGTGTCTAAAATGTCAATGTTAAAGGTCAAGACACACCACTTGTGTTCGACTTCACACTGATCAGATTATTTCCTGACATATTGATGCCAACTCAAAGGTCCCTGTATGAGCCACCAGCCTCATGAGATGGAGTAGTTACTTGAGAGTATGTACCAGGCAGAAAGCTGGCAGCAGAAACACAAGCCGGTCTGGCAGGTAAACTCAAAGTTGCTGCTTCGCTCGTTCATCCATTTCTGTACTTCTGAGCTCCTATCATGGCTAACTACAAAGCTTTTTTTTTTTTTTGCTAGTAAAAGATTTTAGTAGTTTTTCACTTTCTGTGTCACTCATGACATTCCCATCAAATTGCTGTGTAGTTCCAAAATAGAAGCTAGGTCTATGTTGCTCGGACAGTCAAAGACGCAGTGGCTGGGAATTGCTTGTTGTCTCCGAGGTCCAATCAACTTTAACGTGTTGTAACTGTTGTGTATGTCACCCAACCCGATTTTTTATTTTTTTCCATTGGATCAATGCCAAATCAAATCCAGTGTCTCTCGGTCTTAAGGCTCCTACAGATCGTACTTCAATCTGAGGAGGTCTGTTGTACGCGAAGCAAACATCCACCAGACGCCTCAGCGCAAACGTCAATTACGACCAAATATGCAATTTCTGTGTCGCACATTAAAATGTTTGTCAGAATATGTTTTGTATCAGTGATATAAGAGAGTTTGCACTATCTTTTGACAAAACGGAGTCAAATTTTGAAGTGTGACAGAGGAGATTAGATCCCAGACGTTGCTAATATGCTAACATCTGGGAGCTAGCTCAGGCAGTCAACTCCAGCTGTTTCTGCTTCATCCGTTCTCTTTCTCACAAATATAAATATTCACGAGGAAGATTCCATGACACGTTGAGCAACATGACAAACACAAACTTCTACTATATTCATTGAGATGCATTTGAACACCCAGGTAGTCTGACTGACCTAGCTTTATTGGTTTCTGTGGAAATGCTTGGAAAGTTATTATGCTGTAAATGGCACAAGTGGATGCCGTTCGCCACTGATTGGATATGCAAATAATTAATAGAAAAGTCCTTCTGGACACAATTTAGTGAACTTTTTTGTTCTTTTTTTTGTTCTTTCTTCGAATGCATGTGCGAATGGCACCCTGGGCAGTGAGCCATATCAGAAGCTGCAGCTGGACATAAACCAAGCATTGAGGTGTTACAAGGCTGACAACAAATCAAACCTAATAAAAAAAAAAAGAATGATGTCAGTTGAATTGATGCAGCATTAAATTACTGTAACTTACTTCAGCGCCTAATCTGATCTCCAGGGCTCTCTGTTTTGAGTCCTGTAGCATCTGAGAGAATGACCTCATTTTGTCACACTCTGCATCCCCACTCCTCCATCCTAGACTTCATTTATTTACCTCATTTCTTGTTGACAGAGTACAGCGACTATTTATGGTGCTTGAGAGTCAACAGCACGCTCTCATTCTCTTCCTCTTTCTCTGCCTCTCTGTGTTGTCGGTGACGTTTGTGTGCCCGAGATGGATGCAGTCTTCTTTATTAGATAGCATCAGTCTTTTGTCAGACGACTAGAATTGCACAGTGGTGGCTGTCTGCACCGTTGCACCGGATTTCGCTTTTAGTCCTCCGAGGGCGATCGCTCAGAGGCTTTTTTTTCTTTTTCTTTTTTTTTTTTTTTTTTGTTGTTGTTTAACCTGGCGGCCATGTGATGGGGGGCCCACTTGGCCTCGTCATCCCGAGCATAAAAGGCGTCCGTGTTGGGCCTTCTTCTCAGACCAAACGGCTGTCCGAGGCAGCATTGACTTTCTGTCAGCGCCTGCCCGCTTATTGTTTGTGAGTTTGATTAAAAAAAGAAGAAAAGGGGGAAAAAAAAGGGAGAAGACGACAAAAAAATGCAATTACTCAAGTTGGAGGAAACCGAATGCAGACCTTATAGAGATAATCACAGACTAATGTGACATTCCTCCCTCACCACAGCAACCAGAGAAAAGACTTTGAGAAGCAAAGAAGGAAAAAAAAACCAGAATGGGTAAAAAAAAATAAAAAAAAGACTGTTAATCTATACGGGCAGCGATTCTACAGCTTCTATAATGTCTTTTTTTTTTTCTTCGGATCTGTAGTAATGGCTTGGGGAGAAATGGACTTTTATGAAGCATCCAAGCCGCATCTGCTACACGTCGCAGCCATTAAATTAAGTCAAAGTTACTGTATTGTCTGCAGCAGCTGCGTCACGAGAGACGTTTCCGTTACAAGACGGTCGCACGAGGAACCGGCTGCGCCAGATGCGGCAAGATCACAATCATATAATTTTCTTACACCAGTGAGCATTATAAAGGAACACAAACACCAAAAGCGGGGCCGGAAAAAACATGTGTTACTTACGCAGACACACAGTCACTCCGACTCCAAGTGAGTGACTGCGGGTGGTATCTGTGCGTGGTGCGTCTCTTAATTTCTGCCAAGGAAACAGCTTCCAGATGTAACAGTTTCCTGCTGGCCCCGCCCCGTCCAGATGCCAGGTCTGCCAGCAGATCTGCCTCAAATTGGGCACATCTGAGCAATCATTTAGCTCCCATCTTCCCGAAGGCAAACTTTTTTTTTCTCTCTCTCTCTCTTTTATTAATAAAGGCTTTTCATCTTTGATTAGACCAGGTATCGCTGGGGGGTGGTGGGAGGTGGTGTGGATATCGTCTTAATCTTGCAACATAAGGTTGTTGTGTCACTGTATTTGTTTGGAGGACGGATGTGTTCTTCTTTTTTTTTCATATGCAAGAGAACTTTGGTCTGAAAACTGTTAATAGGAGAGGAAAAAGGGCATCCTCGGTGGTAAGTGGTTCCAGGTTATGCATACTGCATACTTACTGAATCATGTTTGCCTTTGGCCACAACCTCAACAAACTCCTGTAACAGTTTAAATCACTAGTACACCACTGCTTCTTATCCTTGTACACTTCTAATTAAAGTTTTGAAAGGACTTTGTAGTAAAGTAAAGCTGTTACAGTGTGAATAAGGGTATGATTTTGTAGCTTTTAAGTGAGTTAAGTTGAGGTGTAAAAGTTGAGTTTTGATTGGTGATGATGGCGGCATGAAATTACAACAGCTCATTCAGCATCATGGCATAGAAATATGTGCATTTAATATTCATATAATATCAGATAATCATGTGGAAGCTTAAGTGTTGTTCAGTTGAAGAAACTGACAAATACAACATTGTTTAATATCTGCTAATATAACGTTTGAACATTTTCAGTTAGCTAAAATTAGCTAAAGCTGGGACCTATCCTCTTACTAGCTGTTCGTATTTTACTGTTTTGAGGTTTTTTGTTTTGGTTTTGCTACAATCTCATCGCAATTAAACATGTTTGTATTACAGCTGACACCTCTGTTACACTGGCTGGGGCCTTTATCTCCAGATCTTTAACTATCAGCTTCAACCATGAAAAATGAATTAAAAAAATAAATAAATAAATAAATAGACGTTGAGCCGGAAAATGCAACAGCCCTTCTACAATCTTCATCCCAACATACACACTCTGTACCACACAAGCAATGTGAGCAACACAAACTTTAAAGAGTAGACAAGGCTTTATGTTCCAGATAATTATAGTATTTTTTAAATAAAGTGTGCTTTTAGAAGCACCAAGTCACATGGCAAAATGAGAAACAGTGTGGCAGTCTCAAAGCAACCATTACTGCTGAGAGCTTCACTAAACATCACGTCAGGAAATCTAAAGTATTCCTTCCATATGTCCGTGACGATATTTCCAGTTTAGAAGATGCAGATAAAATGTTTGATTTCCTTAACATCTGTCATTCAAAGTCAAAATCTATCGAACTAATGACATGGAGGGTAATACAAATCCAACTTATTTAAGATCAGGAAGATTCTGCATTAAACATAATAAAAATTAACCATGTTTGTATTTAAAATACAGTATATCGACAGACATTTCAATATCAAGTGTCTCCCATTGCAATACACCATGAGCCATTGTCCTGAAACTTTTAGCTGTGAACTTGTTCAAACACACCAAAATGACCTGAATGTCCTCCTCAGTATGTCATCCCAACTCTTAACTCTGACATTTCCAAAAGGTTATCAACATATTTTTCTATAGGTAGATGGTGGAAGCTTTTTAAAAAAAGAAAAAAGAAAAAAAGGAAACAGACACTTTGTTGTACTCTGTCCAACCTTCCTGTTATCTGCTGGGAGTCTTGCTCGCTCTCATATCGTAAATGTGACAGACACTTCTGACAACAAAGCCAAGTGTTTAAGTGGGGGGTTTTTTCTGCTTTTTTTAACATCTTTGTATTTTGCTGTATTTCATTCATTTACAGTAGCACAGTTTTTGCACCTTCACTGATCAGAAAAAGATCAAAATTTTTCATTTTCAACAATGTGCGGACAAGTCTTGTCTGATTTCGGTCACCACCTGATTTCTTGATACGTTTGCAGGGATGATCTGTTTTTATGTTTTACTTTTAAAGAATAACTGAGCGCAGCTAGACGACAACAGACATACAAGTGCATCTCAGTATGGTAGAATATTTTTGAAATGTTCATTCATTTTACCAAGTGAAGATTAATTACACACAGACGGATCTTTTCTAACCTGTGATTTTTCTGCTTCCAGCAAATGAAAACACTGCCTTCAAGTAGAGAATATTACATCGGACCTATACGTAAAATCTGTAGAAATGTGGGCTTGCTGAAGAATGTTTCATACCTGCTTAAAGATCTTTTTTATTTTTTTCTATCAAAAGGTACTTTTAATCTGACGAACGAGCGTCATCTGAACAAGTATTCCACCTCACCGAGCTGTACATCTGTTTTTGCTTTTCTCCATCGCCCATAAACATGCAGGTAAACAAAACATGGAGCGATGACAACGAGAAGATGGAGTTTTTAGCCGCCTAATGTTTGATGACAGCGAGTTGGGCCTCCGTCTGATTGCAGGTCAGCTGTAGGGATGGCCCCGCGGTCACACAATTCCCATTCCAGCCCTCCCGTCTTCCTCCCTGGCTGCGTCCGGCCGTCACTTTCCATTTCGACTTTGTGCTAAACGCTGACATGCTCAAAGACATATAGGATTCCATTATTTTCACTCATATGAGAGTGCCACACTTGATTCAAGCCAAGCTGTCATGGGAAAGCTTGGATCCCTCCTCCCCCCCGATGCACACAAACACACACACACGCAGACTCACCTTGAAGCCCTGCTATTCACGCCAATGAAAACGAACTAATTCTGTTGTGAGCACATGATCCACATGATCCGACGCCATTTATCCAATGAAATGTTTTATGCAAGTGGTGACTTACCTCCCTGGTCTCTATAAAGCAGCAGAGAGCGAACCAGCTCATAATGCTGCCACTGTAAATCAGACAGATTTAATTTCAGTTTCAGTTCAAATGGGGGATGGGTGGGGGCTCGCCATCAATAATTAAAAAGATGTGTTTATGACTGACTAAGATCATAATTAATCCGCTTCAGGGCGAGGGTTTTACACAGATTATATCCATCATGTTCTGTTTTGTTCCTTTCAGGCCTTTAGCGCCATGGAGGCAGGGCTGTTGATTAAGATGTGCTTAGTGGATTATAAACTGTCGTTCCTTAGGCAGGTCATAAAGAATAAAACTAATCTTTTACCTTTCTGCTCAGGCTGACACACTTTTAGCAGGCTATGATTCATAAGCAGCCTAATTCATAAAAAACAGGAAGCAAGAGATTATACGTCTTTACTTTCCTCTCTGTCAGATGAAGATCAATCTCTTACGGATGACATTTTTATTTACAGTTCTTGTTAGCTACTGATAGTTTATGTTATTTGTCGTTAAAGATGTGCCTTTCAAGTGTCTGGCATCTTGTATAAGTTTAAAAAGAAGTGAGAAAATGTTCAAATGTTAGTTGAAAATGTGTCCAACTGCAAATTTCAAAGTACTTCACTGGGAGTGTGTGTGATGGATCAACACAAAGTGTTGCACAATTGTGAAGTGGAAGTAAAAGGACAGATTTTTATTTATTTTTTTTAAATCTGAAAAGTGTGGTGTGCTTGTGTATATAGCCCTCTTGAGTCGGTAGTAAAGAGTGACATTTTTGTGCTTTTCTACAAAATGACAGAAGCTGACTGAAAGTGGATGGAAACATCTATGAACACAATTTTCTTTTTTTAAACTCATGCTGCACTCTCTATTGGATTTGTCTGGACTTTGACTGGTCCACTCTAAAATAGAATGATAATTTGATCCTAGACGTTCCATTAGAGCTCTGGCTGTATCTTTAGCTTCATTGTTTTACTAGAAAGTGAACTTTTGTAAATAATTTGTGCTAGTCTCAAGTTATTTACACTCTAGCAGCTTTTCTCTCATGTTTGATTTGTTTTTAGCCTCTATAAAATGAGTCTGTAACTTTGTACCTGTACCATCTTCTCTGCTGAAAATAAACATGGTGCTGCCAACACCATGTTTCTCTGCATTTATGATGTGTTCAGGGTTTTGAGCAATGCTAGTTTAGTGTTGGGCTAATCCGAACAGAACACATTCCTACACAGGTGTGCCGTTTTCCGAAAATGACCTTTAAAAACACGTCTGAGGTCTTCATAGAACGACTAGATTTACACCGAGATTAAATTACACAGTCATTTGTGACTTTTGAAGACTCTGTATTATTTACAGGCATCAGAGTGAAGGAGGACGGAAAAACATGTAGGCACATAATTTTACCACCAACTATTTAGTTTTTATTTAACAGCAATACACTACTTTGCTGGTCAAATTCCAATAAAATACAATGGTCTTCATGGTTGTAATGTCAGAAAATGCTAAAACCTTCTAGGAGGGTGAATACTTTTGTGAGCAACTGTATGTCTTGCAGACCGGTTCGTTTTCCTCAGGGAAAAAAAAGTATTTTTATAGTCAGTGAAACTTTAATCCAGCTGATCTGCTCCATTGTTCATGAGCTAAACAGCCGGCGAACTTGGCAATCTTTCCAGATACATTGAACTTGTTTCATGGTGAGTTGACAGGGGAAAAGCACATCAGCAGTTACCAGTCAAACAGAAAATGGAGAGTGTCAAGCTGTACACCAAATCAAGACAGATCCCGCAGCAAAATGTGTTTAGGCATTGTACAGATTTCACTTTTCCCGTCTCGCTTCTTTTCCTGCTCCCTCGGCCGGGTGCGGCGGGAGGGGGTTTGTGGGAGGCAAGGAGGGGAGGAATTAGCCATTATGATGGCTCCCGGCCCCCGCGTCTGAGCTGATGGGCGAAAGAAGTCTGGCCTGGGTTTTTGTCACCTGTCTTCTAGGATTTAACATGACTGTGGGTCTGGCTGCTGACGAGACGTCGAGGCTGCGGGGCGACGGGTGCAACGCGGCAAAAAAAACAAACAAATGCAAAAGAGAAACACACGCTCACGAACAAAAGAATTAGACATGGAGAGATTGCTTTCCGTGTTTGGTCGGGGCGATTTGACAAGCAGCATTTTGCCTGGTATGTATTATATACACGTAAGTGTGGCGGCGGCCCCCTTTAGACAGTGGAACTTTAGTATGCAGCGAAGAGTCGGGCAAAATGGAAAACAGAGGAAGGAGGTGTTGGGATTGATTTTTCTCCTACTCCTTGGTATGAAAAGGTCACTTTGATCAATGCCGCATAATTGGGACTGTATTAGGATCATATCGGGTCATTTTACTGTTTAATGATGAAATATTAAATATTGGGTAGGTAAGATTGCAGTCATTAGAGGGCCCTTTCATTTATAGCCCTTTAATTAATTTGAACCTGACCCCTAGTCCAATACTTTTGAGTGTGCAAGACTCAAAAGCACTCTCTGCTGAAACCACAAGCTCTTAGCCAATTGGATCCACTTACCTATACACATACCTCACTTTGTTAATGGACATAGGAGAATGGTATTAGCACTTTAGTAAATAATATGACTCTACTAATAGGATCCTTGGAAGCCACAAAGGAAACTGTGCTAATTATGCTGCTTTTCACTCTTTTGGTACATGAAATAAAGCAACATAAGGCACATATATGTGTAGTCCGATGTTTTAAGGGACACTTTTAATCAGATTAGTGACCGACTGCAGTTCGTCAAATCATAAACCGGCCCGAGTTCAGTTTACTTATAGAAATATTTTGTCACTGTCAAACTTGACTCCATATTTCTCCCCCCCCCCGCCGCCGCCCTCCCCAAGACTTTTGCTCATTCATTTCCTGCCTTCTACAGCTCTTCATTATTAACCCTGATTGGACATAAAGACAATATGTGAGGAGTCATGCCGCCACGCAGATGAGTACTCTTTCTGTAAATGACCAGCAGTGGGCTGGTAAAAAGCACAGAGCGCCGGGGCAAACGGAGGACAGTAGGACGACTAAAAGCACTTTAATGACATGGCCGGACTCGTGTTTCCTAATGATGCAGGCGAGATTAATTATGCTCTGCGTATGGGTCATAATTATACGAGCACTGATCCCTTTCCACCGGCTATGCTTGGCCACTCTCCGCCTATGCCTTGAGTTTCAGATGATCCATCAACACGTTCCCATATTCCTTTCATTCTTTGCCTCATTTATATGGCAACATGTTTGTTACTTTATGCCTCACATTAGAAAACAATGGAGTATTGGATGCTGCAGAGTGACTGCATTCTGTTGATTAGTTTTTAAAATGATTTATGCAGGCCTTTTGCTAAACAAAACAAATACACTATTAAATTCTTTGTTACATTACAATAAACTACATCAATAACACTTATTTGAAGGTTTCCAGAACCTTTGTGCTTTATAATGAAATTGCCAATAGACTAGGCCTTATTTAGAATACTTCAAATAATTTTTTTTGAGTTTTCGTTCTTTTATGGCATTAAAATATAGAAAAAATCATCTTACATACTTACATGCTACTGTAGGAAAACGTGGTTGTGTGACTTCAATCTTACCTTCTACCTGCAGGTCAGAGTTAATATGGATATAATTTAGATTAAAGTTTAATTTCACACAAAAACATGAGAAATTAAATCAAAATCAATCAATTGACAATTGAAATAATCTGGTATGTAATGGCTAAAACAGAAGTAGAATGGTACAAATTAAAAATGGATGGGTTTGAAATGTTCAGGATTGGTGAACTGGACCAGGACCAATAGAGACTTTTAATTTGATTTTGGGGATTGATCCATTGATACATTTCATCAATGGTCCTGTAAAAATGACAAACATCCCACTAAATATAGTTCCATATTGTTGAGGTTCTGTAGACCTCAGCTTGCAGTAAATTTAAAACAAATCTGAGGACACTAATATAATCTGAGTTGTTCAATAGGAACTGAAGACAGTTTATTTCAGTCTCAAATATCTACAGAAACTTATTATTCTGTTTAGTAAAAGCCATATGGATGTTGGCATTTAAAGGTCATTACTTATAGAAACATATTTTTTGATTTGCCTGAACATAGTCTGTTAATGTCAAAATCAATCTTACTGGGCTGTTGATATTTTCCAGGCCTTTTTACCAAAGCTATAGATTGGGATCAATGTAAAGTTGATATCAATTACTAATATTCTTTGGTGATGAACTCCAAGTGTTTCAGGTTGGAAGACCTCCTTGCCATCACCCTAATCTTCAGCAACCTCCACAGATTCCCCATCAGATTCAAGTCAAGATGTTGTCTTGCATGTAAAAATCTCACATTTGAACATGTTAAAATGTTAAAATGTGAGATTTTGCTTTTTCTTCATATCTATGCAAATGTTATGTTGTTTACTGCAGATACAATTGAGCAAAGTCTTGTCAGGTGTGATTTAGCACTGAGCAAATGTTCATACAACAGAAGACTGACATCCAGACTTGCACATTGACCCGTAAGGCTGGATAGAGGAACATCAGGCAATTCACTTTGTGGTAAGTAGAGGCAGTGGTTGATTTAATAAGTCTCTATGAGATGCCCCCCCCCCATCTTAACATCTTGTGTGCGGTAAAGGTGTTGCCGTGTCTTGTCTGCGAGTTGAGGAAGAGAACATCGGGACTACTGGGATGTCTTAGTTCCTTGACATAAACATACACACAGATTAATGAAGCCTTGGGAGATTGTGAAGAAGGGGGAAAGATTGCTTATCGATCCATAATTTTCATGCTAATCCCTAGCAGGAGACGGAGTGTCTGGTATCAGAGTTAATAATCTGATTTCTAGGCTGTCTGGGACAATTCCGAGCAGCGTGAGGGCCTAATCACAGCGCCGACTTCCCATCTAAGAGCAGCTGCTGTGGTCCAACAGCACGTCACCCCCATCTCCATCACCTACCTCCCCCACCTTGAAGCCTCCGGCCCCCTCTAATGACTCGGACAGTGATGGAGCATATGATGGAAGCATGTTGACAAATTAATTTTTGTACATTTCAGAGGAGATTTGGGGAACACGGATCTGTTGGTGTTAGCCTGGCAGACCTGCGCCGACCTTTGTCTGTTGGTATGCTCACGGGTTGTGAAATGGGACAGCTTCCTCGCCGTCAGCTATTTGAGAAACAACATTTTTTTAACCGGATGAAAATGTATTTAAAATGTTTCAGAAAATCTCCTCCTCCTCCCCAAAAATAAACAAAGACATCACAAGAAAATATGTGAAGAACCTAGGAGAATTAAATGCGATACAAGGTTTTTATTCTTTTACACTGTTCTTTCGCTTTCCCTCTAGGTGTTCTTTGACTTTGTGTGCTGCAGCTGTTGACAAATCAGGGTCTTAAAGTTATATAGTTGTCTAAGAGCAGCTTGGCAATAACACATCTTAAGTAGCTGGACGTGGGCAGAGATTTTCATCAAATCTGGGAGCGCATTACATTAACCCATGCTGTCAACACGAACCCAAATTACAGCTAATGATAGTCTAATATTATTTCTTGTAACAAAGCATTATGTTTATAACGTATTAGCTGCCCAGAGAATGTTATTTTCCGCTCCTATAGTTGTCCCCTGCTGGAAAAAAAAAAAAGAATCACAGTATCAGAAGACAGCATGGGGCACCCAAAGGAGTGGCAGCTGATGTGTCTCAGTTAGGCTAATATCCTCATCTCCCATTTTTCTCTATTAAATCTTAATCACAGACTTGTCGAGTGTCACTTGACATTTACATTTTGCCAGGCAAAGCCGAGATGTGCGCAGCTCCCAGAGGTTGGACGGCTTCCTTCCACGGACTGCTTTGTTCAGTCGTCGCCTCTCATCTCCAGCAGGGTCGTAGTCACAGATTGGCCATGATGAGATTCGGTTTGTATCTCTGTGGTCTAACTAAGGGTTGTTCCCTACAGGAGAAAATAGCTCGCACAACACAACACAACCAACAGCAAAAAGGTTGAGAACAAACTGCTGCAAAGCATCAATGTTTTAGGCTCATAACCAAATCTAATATGAGATTTGAATAAAAAGAATAATTTTTATGAAAGCATGTTTCCATAAATGACTGAGGAAAGCAAAAGAAAAAGGCAGAAATAAATGACAAGGACCTGTTAAAAGAAGCAGTCGACACTGATTTAACTTCTCTCAATAATCAATCCCCTCTTCTTGATGTTTACAAAAAAGAGTCGATAAGTGAAGAAGAAGCTTTGTGATTAGCTTTGATTTCTACTTCCAGTCCAAATCAGCCATTATTGCCTCTGTCCCTGTCTCTCCCTCTTCCCCAATATGACATTGATGATGGGAGGCTTCACAGAAGCTGTCCTCGCAAAGGATACATTGACTTACTTTTCTGAGAAGGACTGTAACATAAATTTAACCTTTCAGCACGGCAAACTCTCATTAGCGCATCTGTGTTGGAGTCCAATGAAAATCCGCAAGATCAACAGAAATTATGCTAAATATCGTGCACAGGCGTTCGGTTGCTATGGGTAAAGTTCTAAGCTGCTGCTGAAAATTAGTTTTGGAAAAAGCTTTCTGTTGTGTGTTAACCTGTGAGGGTCGTTTCACTAGTATTCTGACTCATTAAAATGAGTTTAGTTTGTAATAAAAGGTGATCTGGAAACGTTTAAGCCAACCTATAATGGAAGCAGTCCTGAAGTGAGAACATTTAGTACAGCTAAACTTGTTAACAGATGCCTAGCTTAGATAAGCTTAGCATTGTTTTAGCTCGGCCCGGTAAGCAGGCTAAGACAAAAACAAAACGAAACCTGAACATTTGCCTTTCAGTTTGGGTTAAGCCTCCTCAGTTTAATATTTAAAACGACAAAAGTCATGTTTTGAAGTCTTTTAGCATAAATAGAACTGATTAAATTTGGCCAACATACTGACAAAACCCAGACTGGGCCTGCCACACAGGAAAGTATGATTCATCACTCAACACGTCTCCACCGCTTCACATCGCTGCGTCCACTTTGTGTTGCACATGCTGACTTTAGGCCTGGTTGTAGCTGTTCAACCAGTAACATATATTCCATAAGACACTTTTTCCAAGTGTCTTGGAAAAACCTCCATAAGGTTTGGAGGTGTGTAGCTGTGGACTTTGCCAACATATGGACTATTTGTGTTACATCTTGTTCTGTAATTTTACAGGCTCTACCACTTCTTCCACGAGTTGCTGTGGTCTTCAATCTCTTCCACTTTGTTGTAGCACCATTAACAGTTGATTGTGGAAATTTCACGTCTTGACTTACTGCACAGGTGGGGATCCTATTACGGTGGAATGCCCTGATTCGAACCATTCTTTCATCAATGTTTGAAGCGGTCTGCGTGCCGATGGGCTGGCTTTGCTCACCTCTGGATATGAAAGTAGACGGAGCACATTCATTCAAGGATTTGGAAAGTCGAATGAACACATTGGACAATATAATATGACAAACAATTCATCAGGTTGTCTTTAGCTTAAATATTGCTTTTGATCAATTTTTATGGATTTAATTGAAGAGTGTAATTAATTGTAATTAACATTTTCACTGAATTCGTAACATTTTCAATTAAAAAGCCTTTTTGCTACTAGGTTATTTTATTGAATAGACATATGAACTCAACAACAACGATATTCCTTTTAATCTTTTTTTTTAGGTTATTCAACCATCAGATCTGTGCACAGTGTTGTATCCATTCAAGGGTTTCAAGAATCCCTGATCATTCATGCAACTTTTTGAAAAGATAATTCTTTAGTACTGTGGATGCTAACGTTAGCGTTGGGAGAAGTGTGGGCTTGCTGCAACATGCTTAGCAGTGAGATGCTATTTTAGGCTTAACTAGCTTTGATGATAGGCTAGCTACTTTTAGCACGACTTGAGCACAAAAATAGTCTCTCCCACCATCCCAGCAGAGTTTTCTTTTTTTTTTTCCTGAAGCAAAGATTAACCTCCAGTGGGTCAAGAGAAGCGTCTTTGTCTTGCATCGCTGTTTGCAAATGCTAATTGTGCGTCAGATTTATGGGTGTACTTGAAACACAATCCAAAGGTTCCAGCTCAGGACTTTTTTTAGTAACACTTTATTTGAAGGGGTGTGCATATGACTGACACGACACTGTCATAAACATAACACCTATCATGAACATAAAGAAGTCTTTATGAATGTTTATGACTGTTGTCATGAAGTGTCATTCGGTGAATAATGACACTTTTAATGCGAGATTTTGTAAATTATGATAATTTAATGCAAAGTTGGCACTTTTAATGGACTTTCAATGCAACTTTTAGAGCAATTTTGCATTAAAAGTGTCATTATTAATGAATGACACTTCATGAAAACAGTAAACATTCATAAAGACTTCTTCATGTTCATGACAGATGTTATGTAATGTTTTTAACAGTGTCATGTCAGTCTTATGCACACCCCTTCAAATAAAGTGTTACCCTTTTTTTGTAATAGAATAAAGAAACTGCAATTAATTGCTTTAAAATCTATTAAATTGAATTAAATTTAGTCAAAACATGTGCCTTCCATATTAAATATCTGTCTGCATTTTTTTTTTTTTTTTTAAAGCAGCTTGGGGACGCTCCCTCCACCCCAGACATTCCTTCATAAGCATGTGTCTGAATGATATCTACATGAACGTGTGAGCTTCTGGGCCCGCCTGTGAATAGGCTCAAGTAGAGCCTCCCAGGGAAAAGCTCTAATTTGACAGTAATGTTGCCAGTAAACAAACAAAACCCAGTCTCGCTTATAACCTGTATCTTTTCTGGAGACATAATGATGTGTTAGCGCAGCCCGGTTTTTCCATTGTGCTTTGGCCTTGTCATGGTGGCTCAGGGGAAGACTTATCCATATGAAAGGCTTAAAGCAGCCTGTTCAGATCTGCCAGGATTAGGCCCAGGCTAATACACTGGGTCAACAGCATGGTTGTCCTAATGAGACAGGTGTACAGTACTTATGGCTGTCTCTCCACATATCAGCGGGGGAGGAGGAGGGGTCTCTCACAAAAGCTGATATCATCCCTGCCGGCTTACCTTGACTCGTATGATATCCCCAGTTGTAAATATAGTTTCTGTATCAGGCTTAATGCAGACATACAGCAGGCTCATGGCTGAGCTTAGATGCACAAGAAGCTGAAAGATTGAGAAAAAAAAAAGAATTTAAAAGGTTCTTGTCTTTGATTCTCTCTTTCTAAACCAAAGGTAAACAAGAGTCATTATAGCTGCAGGTACAATTAGATCCTCCTGGGTGGAATTTTCATCTTTGTGAGGCTTTTCTAATAATTCATATACAACTCTCATAAAGCTTAAATCCAGTAAAAAAAAAAGTTTTTTTAATTTACTTTAATTATTCTTTTCATCAAACGATGATAAAAAATATTTTTGATATTTTAATACTTTTTTTTCTTTTTATATATGGGAAGATTTTTTAATAGACAGAATGTGGGTAAAAGGATCTGAATAATCTGTAAGCAGAGTGAGAACACTCCCCCACTTCTCAGACAGTGACTCCTGGAGATGGGAACCAACTCCACTTGGATGGATGGATGGATGTGAGAATACTATGGATCCATTAAATGATGGCAACATAAACGTCTAAGCTATTGTCAAGCCTTTGTCTACATATCAGAACATCATCTTATTCTATCTAACTCCAACTCGTAGTTTTTGGACTAATCAAACCTGAACTGTTCGGTTATTCACTGAACAGGAATTCTTTGAAACAATGTTTAGGATTTATGAAGTCTCTATAATATCTGAAAATACAAAAAGGGAGCATATTCAATGTTTTTATTATTATTATTATTATTATTATTATTATTTTATATTTGGAAATGGAGCAGGCCAAAAACCAGAAATGGACTAGTCAATTCTGGACTGACTCATTCTACAGATGTCACTTTTAAACCGTTTGTGATTTGTGAAACCTTTGCTTTATTTGTGAATAAAAGTTAGTTCTCTCCCTAATACAGTATCTTTATACATTTTAATCCCCTCTATATACGTCTCACTTGCTGCTGTGACACATTGTCCCCACTGTGGAACAATAAAGGATATTTCTTACCCGATTCATCAGAATACCTCCCTAGATTCAATAGAGGACTGTGAAAACAGTTTCTTTTTTGCCACAGATCTTATGCACAAGTCAATGATCAGTCAGCTCTCCTGCTATCCCTCCACCCCCCCCTGAAAAACTCACCTTCCCCCTCATTTATAGTGCAAACATTTGTGAATTCCTATTTTCTTTTAATAAAGTATACTTCTGTCCTGCAGATGTATGCTTGGATGGGATGTCATACTCTGTCTTTGTTGAGACTGGTGCCTCGCTGATGTTCCTAGGCAGCGAGAAAATTGCCTTATTGAAACACGTTGCTTGGAGTGACTATAATGCGGCGCTGAGGGCCGGCATTATGCACATGACATATCTTGCGACCTTGCGGTGGGAAAAACCATGAATATAAAGTAATCAGCGAAGGCACCGACATGTTTCTGTAACGTGATAGCTTTGCTTTTTCTTACACCTTTGTCAAATATGATGATTTCATGACTCCAGACGAAGCATTGGGGGCCCAAAAGTGATTCCTTTTTTTTATTTTTTCCTTTTGCATCATTGCGAGGGTTTCTCTTACTCCATTGCGCGGGTGCAAACGCACTACTAAGGGGTGGCAATTTTTTTAAAATATATTTTCTAATTGAGAAATTAAATATTTTATTTATTCACTGCAAACTTGCACAACAAAAGTCTGATCTTGCGCACAAGGCCTGGAAGTAATGCCACTAAGCTGCAGTCAGTGCAAGCAGTTTGAGTTTAATGGGCCAGGCTATATGTGTGCGAGTGTGTGTGTGTGTGTGTGTGTGTGTGTGCTTTTTTTTCTCCCCTTTTATTGTGTGTGTGATTTCTGGGGAGCTGTGTAAACAGAAAATGCTAAGCTACCCCAAGAGTGCACTTTCTCGGGGAAGTTAAGAGCCGGGTACACATGTTTATTTCAATTTCAAACAAAATGCAAATGCCATTAAACAAATGGGGCTGAGGCAAATTGGCTGGGAATTTAATATTCAGCGAGTCTATGATATAGGACATCTTGTTACGAGACGGCGGACTGAAGTCTCAGCCGCGTCTTTCATCTGGCAGGCTCTCTTGAGGATATTTGTAATTAGCATCATTTGCCTAATACTTCAGGTTAATTAGAATATTTAATTGAATAGCTCTAATCTTCTGAGATGACTATATTATAATCAAATTAGCACCACCACTAGGCTGGCTATTGAACATGGCAGACTGCCTGGCTCCTGGTCTCTTATCTGCTCCATCTCCATAGAGCATTCTCACATACTTAATGGTCCATTTGAACTATGCTATCAACATTTGATTATTCCTGAACAACAAAGGCAGCCGCACAACCACTGGGCATAAAAAAAAAAGAAGAAGAAGAAGAGATGATAAAGAAAAAGCACTATGGCTCCCATATGGCAGGTTTGGGGAAAGAGCGCTCGCTCTGTGTGAAGCAAGCCGAGCCAGGCAGCGAGGCCATCAGGGAAAGGGGATGCAACCCAACTTAAACCTCCCTCCATCCACCCCTCATCTAACCGAGACGAGCATTTGCCAAGATAAGCAGATGAGAGGCGGTGGGGGGGTGGGGGTGCATATGCTCGAGAGTCTCCAGGAGAACCATCGAGAGGGTTTTAGCGGTCGAACCAGACGAAACGCGGGCCGGCAACCTCATGTGTTCATACAGTAATTACTCATCTCTACCTTTACTGCGTTGGATGTACTGCAAAAGAAAAAAAAATTAAACAGTGCATCAATTACTTTATATTATATCCTAGTATTATTGCTCCACGCTCCTTCTCTACAAGACCGTTTTCTTTTTTCTTTCTTTTTATATTGATTAATGCGCGTGAACTTGATTACATTGAAAATCAATCATCTCGGATTTATTGGAGTTGAAAAGTGCCTCGCTCGTACAATACGCATAATCGGCCTCGCTAAGCGAAAAACAAACTAATGAAAAGCTAAATATTACAGTGCGTTCAATTGCACCAAACAGATGGCAGCTAAATTAAAAGAAATTACATATACATTATCTCTGCTTTATGGCTGCACTCTAATTGAGGCGATTATAACTCCTACCTTTCCAGTCTATAATGAAGTGAATTAATTCATTCAGACTGGAACGTGTTACAATCGCACTCGCCAGTATTTGTGTTTAGCGTCTCAAGTGATAATTTTTGACAGTGCCATATGTTTCCCGGGCAATATTTCTTCTCGGTTGGGTTTTATTAGATAATTTTATTTGTCCCCGCGCCGATTCCTTTATACATCCGCAAATGAACCCTTGTTGCAAATAGGTAGCCATATGCCGCGAGGACGCAGAGTAAAGGCGAAACGAATATTCCTTAGGCTTTCCGTTAATTTGTTTTCCCGGCCTCGTGTTTTGTTTTTTTTTTTTCTTCGCTGTATCGCCGCTTATTGGGCGCCGTGGCTGTATTAAATTGATAATGAATTAAATGTATCATCACTCCAACTCTTATTTCAGTGTGGAGGCGCTGAGCGTTTGCCAGTAGGAAGAATGAAAACATAATTGTGTCCTCAGTCTTCTCAATTTCACACATTGCTGGAAATGACAAAAGGAACACGGCAGATAATCGTGGGCCTCTTTATACACATAGGCGACAATAAAGCTGGAAATCATTGTTTTTGCAGTCATTCTTAATCACATTCGCATTATCTTTTAGTGTATTTACAACCTTTTTTTTTTTTCCTGTCCTACAGTGAGATTTTAACTACATATACAATAACTAAAGCTGCAGTGTCAGTGTTTCTTTTCTTGACACCTATGTTTATGCATCTGAAACAAATTTTACGTGGGTACAAATGTGGGGTAGGGAAGGGGGGGAGAAACTTTTAGCTTGCCACACCAGAAATGTGGTGGCATCATCGTGCTGTGGGGATACTTTAGCGTTACAGAAGATAAATTGAGCAAAATGTAGGGCAATCCTGGTAGAAACCACATCAGAGAACCATTTTCCAGTTGGACAGCAACCCTAAACGTAGATCCAGAACTGCAGTGTAGAGTTTAGATCGGGCCTGAAAAATCCAACCCGACTTGGCCTCAACCAACGGGCGTTGGGTCCGAGCTCGATCCGAACCGACTGATTAACTTTATTTATAGGCAAGAGACCAAAGTAAACCCAACAAGTTATTTTAATTCCAGTTTTACGGCATCAAGGAAACGATGCTGGCCCGACCCAAACTGGAATTTGTGGTAAACAGATTTTTTTTTTTTTTCCAGATTTGAACAACACGTGAACAAATTGTTTTTCAGTGGAGTAGTTTTTACTTTGAATCATCTAATTCCAAGTAATAAGCCCTGAAATCTCTTGAAAACACACACCTGATCATTTTGAAACTCATTCACATCTCTACCAGCCACTCCACAGAATCATAAAACCCATTAAAAGCAACAGTCTTCCATGCTTATTAAAAATTAGATAAACACAACTTAATCGTCGTTCAGAAGTGAGCTTTCAGCTCACTACTGGTTTCTTCGTGGTTTCCTTGTGACCAGATCCCCCAGCTCTGGAAAGCTGGTCCAACCTGCTTTCTCACTGCAGTTTTTGAGCCGGACCCCCCGGGGGGGTTTAAATTGCAACATAACTAATGCAGAGCTGAGAGGTAAACGGCGTCTAAGCAGCTCTTGTGCATTTTTTCCATAATGTTATTTCAGAAACAGTGGCACAGTGATTGGCACACCTCTTCAGCTGAGGAGGGAATTGGCTCCACAGCTTGTCGGGGGCCGCAGTCAATTAAATCATTTACAAACGCTCCATTGGAGTGTCTTGAATAACCAGCAATAAGGACTGAAATTGTATTTTGCCTCTCTGTCTGAGAAGCAGTCAGTTCTTATTAGGTTGTTCGAAAAGAGTGTCAAGACCTCTGATTTTTTTTTCTTCTTTTTTTTCTCGTCACTCTTATAGTTTACTTAAACACTTACAATCTAGTTGACAGTGCAACGCGTCTAATAAATTTCTCATTCTCCTCTCCCTCGCAGAATAAAACGATGAAAAATACACACATATGCTGCCTGTACTCGCGTGTACTTGCTCTATACAACATAATTAGAAGGTTCAACATGTTTGTCTAAGGCTGTTAGGGTTCTGATGATTCCCACAAAAATGCCATGTTCCCATAAACATTTCAATTATAGATTATAACAGGGTGATTGAACATGATTAAAGTCGAGCAAGTTATATGAAATACTTAATTATGTCGAACTTGTAACAGTTTTATTTGGGAAGTGCGGTATGGTTAGTTGAGATGTTCACTTTTGGTTTGAGAAGTCTTGATGCCACATGTTTTGATATTAAATCCGACGGGGTGCAGGCATCAAATGCACACGACTGCATGCTTTGAACTTTCTTTATTTTTATGCTGAAACATATTAAGACCCTTTTTTTATTTTCAAGTAAATTAGGATAACCAAAATAGTTTATATTTGTTAAATGACACAGAAAATATTGTCACCTTCTTTGAAGTCAGAAGTTTAAATATTCAAATATTTCTGTACTTTGATGAAGCCCAAATGATGAAGTTGTGACTTTGTAATGTCTGATAGGTTAATTCACTACATTTGAGTTAACTGGAAACACACTTCTTCATGCTTCATGTCAAACACCTTCTAACTTCGTGAAATCAGCCAATCATATCGGAGAGTGGAAAGCCGTTTTCATGCAGATGTCTGAGGGCACCATGCTCAATCTCTTCAAACACTTAGAGGTATAAACGACATGCGCAAGGAGTTCCAAGGTCTCGATTTGAACTTGTTTCGGTGGAAATACCAACTCCAGAACAAAGAAATACACATTAAGACAGTGGTTGAAGCTGGTAAATGTCATTATTCAAGGTGAAGCAAGTTCTGTACTGACAGAAGTCTGAAAGAAGTCATTACTCCAAAAGAAAGACAAAAAATCAGAAAAAAAGTTTTTCAATTACACCATATTGACGAAACCCTTCAGACATCCAATCAGATGAAGCTAAAATTGATTTGTTTTACTATAACAAATCAATTTTGTTATAGTAATAAAATTTATTTGTTACTATCAAATTAATTTTGATTTTGGAGAAAATAGAAGGAAATTTCCAAACCTGAGAATAACAACCCAAATTGTAAAGTACAGTGGTGGCAGCAGCATACTGTCATGTTTTCCTAGGAGGCAGTGGTGCATTTCACAAAAAGAACATTTTTGCTAAAATATTAAAGTTACATCTCGTTACATCAGCCTAAAAGTATGGGCACAACTGACTCTACTAAATGGACAATGACCGAAAGTTAATCCCCACATTTGTTATGGACAAAGTCAATGTTTTTAACTGACCTCAATCGTACACCTCTGACCTGGTGACATAAATCCATGGACTTATCAACGTCTACTGCTAATATAATTGCTTGCGCTCAGAACATCGCACTCCGCCTCGTCCATTTTAGGTTCAGACAAATGAGAGCGATAAAGTACTTAACAGAATTATGTTAACAACAAAACACTGCTGATTTGGAGTCTGCTGGAGCGACTCAATGTACGATGACTGAGTGTATGAAGGGTTTGTTTTATTCCATTTCCTAAACCAAAGGCTTTATACCAAACATGTGACCAAAGACCCCAACAGTGGGTAAAATCAGTATTAAACACATCACCCTGCTACATAGTTAACATGTTTCTAAAGGTGATATTAACATGACATAGACCCAAAACAAATGACCTGTTGTAATGTATGGAGAAACTAATCACAAGCATTTCTCAGATGTCATTTGACCCAAGCCATACAGATTAAGCACCATATTAAAATGTAATCTCACCAAGGAAATAGACATTTAAAAATTCTCTCATATTTCTGATTTATAGTAAATAGAAAAAAAAATCTGGCAAATCAAACTGATCTAAAACAGGAAACAGTAATTTAAAGTCAGATACTTAAAGGCTTGTGTTTTTATTCAGTTCATGAGAACATTTAGTTATACCTGCATATCTGAAGTGAATGAAAGCAAATTAAATGCATTGAAGAAATGTAATCAGTGGAATCAGATCCGACTGCTCCACACCTTCACAAATCCTCTGGATCAAGAGCACAAGCTGAGAAATCTGCTCAAAGTCAAAAAAAGGGAGGCAGGGAGAAAAGCAACTCTGGTGATCTATATTAGGATTGTTTAAAAAAGGCCTGCACTGGCCCACTCGGTGACGTCCGAAGCAGTCAGACCCCAGTGTATGGTCAGCGGCGCTTTGATGCTGGGTTTGATGGAGTATGTCAGTCCAATCAGCCGGGCTTCCAGAGCCTGATTGGGTCTGCCAGCCTGAGAGGCAGCCCTGATATTAGCTCTACGGCCAGCTGACAGCCAGCATAGAGGGCAGCTTACACGACACACAACAACAAAGGCGGTGCACTGAAGGGCCACATTTTGTCTGGGCAAGAATAAAAGATAGCTGAAGAAACATAAATAAGGAGAAAATGGTCTTCAAGAGGCAAAGACTAACATAAGAGAAACACCGAAGTCGACCGACTTGCTCCAACTCTCATTTGGAGAACTCTGATGTGTTATCTTTCACAACCAAGCATCAAATAACCACAATTTTCTAAATGACAAGAGTCAAAAATATATGGTGGGTTTTTTTTTCCTGTAAAATGAAGCTTTTTGCCACTATTGATCATTTTGGAAGAACAAGATGGTTCTTTTGGAAATTTGAATCTGGGCAATCTTGTTGATATCATCAGTCCAATATGTAGAGAAAGTACCTGCTGTCTCGCCTAGCACATCCTCAAACTGTAGCAACAATACAAGGTTAGAAAATCCTGAAAGACAATAGTATTGATAGCTTTTATTCATTTGGTATTGCTCATTGTTGAGAACAAAACATGTTACGCTTCAGTCCGAGTTATTTTGAAAGATTAGCGCTCTCGTTTTTTTCCCAAGCGTCGACTGGTCTAAACAATGTTCAGGGTCACAGTTAAAGGATAATTTGTAATGGGGAATATGCATTCTTCAAGAAGTAATATACCATGCTTAACAAGTCTTCAAACTTTATATACATTTCCAGAATCTACAACCACAAATACCAATGTATTTGATGTGGTAGGCTAACGGAGTAATATAAATGTGATATGGAAGGAAAATTACTCAAAAATACTGAATTTGTCTGAGAGACACAATAAATCTTGTAACTATACAATCATCTCCTTTTTGTTCGCTTTCAGAATGAGATTGTCTCCACACCAAGCCAGCGCTCCATGAACTTTGTACTCTTGACCATCTCTGATCCTCCTGACGACTCAGTCATCAGATTATTTCTGATCCTCTACTGTTCACCCTTTCAATCCTCAGTTGAGTTTGAGTCTGGTTGATTGTAACACATAAATGTGTTTCGATCTAAACACCAGTTCTCGAGTGCTGGTGTCCTGCACGTTTCAGAAGAACATGGTATTGAATAAAGCAGCACAACATATTTAGACCGTTAACTGGGTTAGGGGTTGTCATCCTGCCCTTCCATTCAAGTTTGACGTCTTTTAAATCAGTTCTGACCAACTTGGCTGAATAAGAGAATCCAGTATTTTAAAATCTTCTCTGAAATATACACTAATAAATTTAATTTTGTTTTAAATTTTGAGCAACTAAAATTAAAGACCCTTGTATTTATCTACACTGGTGGAAAATTCTTTATTTAGAAGGTAAAAAAACCGAAGTGAGCTTGGATCTAACCAGGAACAGTGATTTGGAACGAAACAAACCACTTCTTGTGATTTTTTTTTTCTTTTTCTTCCTCTTGTTAATAACTGCTATAACGTTTTCCACACGAAGATTAAGCTGATTTGACAAATAGTACTTGCCTGGTGAGGGACTGAAACAATGAGCTCAACTTGGCTGGTGTAAAGCATCTCTCACTTGCACTTGGCAGAGTTAAAGGCTTTGGGAAAGTTCTTGGGGAAATTTTCTCTAAGGTTTATGAGCCATAGCAGATGAGTAGATGACCCAAGTTAATTATTATTGAATTTGTTTTCCCTGCTTCACTGATACTTACCTTAGCACTGAAGCACCACTGACGGCGGGTACTCCCATTAAAGCAAAGAGCCTGTCTTGCCATGGAGGATAGCTTATTTTTCATGAGACAAATTTTCAGCTGTTGAGAGCTATTAGCTTTCTTGTCTTTCTGTGCGGATCCGTCCTTTGTCAGTTGTCATTTTACACTTAATTTATTCTGAAACAAAACATCTGAAAGTTGTGTGTTAAACTTTTCCGCTATAAAAACCAAAGCACAGCGTCTTCCTAATGCAATGCTGTCCTCTCTTTGTAAGCCGGCTGGATTGACGTTAGTATATGAGAAATGATTTATAGTCAACACAATTAACTGTGATTAAATAGAAAGACTTGAAATTACATGGTAAGACATGTAAAGTAATGAAACATAATTGCTAAAGTGTTGAGGAGCAGACCTCAACACTTGGGGTTGAGGTCGGTTTTACAAGTAGACTGAAAATAAATCATCATGGTTAATGCACAGACACTTTCTGCTGTTATGATTAAATCCAAAACAGATGACAGGTTCTGCTAAAGTTCACAAGTTTGTGAGGAAAAAAAATATACTTAGCTTCACGTTTTGGGAATTGAAATGTAGGTTGTGAGTGAATCTCACATGAAAAATATAGATAGATTTGTGCTATGACAGAAAGAAGCAGACTGACCTACGTACTTGTCTAAAGCAGTACACACCAAAGCAATGCAAAAATGGTGGTCTAATGATAAAACACAACAGTTTAAAGATCTACTTATTTGTCGGGTTGTGGTTTGTAGAAAACCTATTGGTCATGTATGCTTATGGCCTATTTGTCTTCATTCTTTCATTATTTTTGTGTACTTTAAAATTTCCCAGACATTTGGTAATGCCTGACGGAGTTTGTACCATTTTATACTCAATCTGGCCCTAATGTCCTGAATGAAAACCAGCTGGTGTCTTAATAAAATGGTTTGATACAAATTTGTATTAAAATACTTGGAACAATGTTAAAGTGTTTCAACAGTATACCTGATATCTGACAATAACTCTTTACAAATGTAAATACTGACAATAAAAATTAATTCAAGCTTTTGCAGTAATATACCGGTTTTGTAAATTTACGTGCATGTATTTTTTTTCCTACACTTTAATAACACTGCAATAGAGGTCTTGTGTAAAGAAACTTTCACAATTTTTAAGGAAACTTTAACATTTTCTTCTCTTTTTGCCCTTGTGTTAGACACACATGTGTGAGGTGGTAGAAAGGTCGCCCTCACACTCAAATTTAGTTGCGCGCCGACAGCTGTCCTACATTTTTAGCACCAAACCTGAGCTGTTGTGGATCACATTTAATGGTCAAAGAGTTCGACACAGTATTCCAAAGCACTGTAGGTAGATACGATAAGTAGTTTGAACTTTTTTAGGCACTTTCAAGAACAGTTTGTTGATGTTGAACTGCTATCTTTCTACATGACACATACATGCATAATTTCAGCATGATGACAAGAGGAGTCTAATGACAGACGTCCGATATCTTCAACACCTGACATCCAAACATCTTCTTTCCGCTGTCCGTCTTTGCTCCGAGACAATATGGAAGAGCCCTTGTCTTTGGTTATCGGGGGATGATGTATAGTCTAGCCTGCAGAGAAACATGTGTTGCGCTTTAATCTAGAGTGCATAGGCCAGTATTCACGGCCAGCAGCTGGAGAAAATCACAGGAGACGAAGAGTCCACAGTAGAGAGAGGAAACGTACTGCCTGTCTGCCTGGCAGATGCTGGTTCTTGTTATCATCCCTTTCTGCACCTTATTTATGTGGTGACTTACAACCCATCATCCTTCTTTTTTTTAAACTCCTCTGCACACGCCTCTTTTCCCACACACAAACATTTTCATATGAATAAATGTCAGTGTTTGCTTTCATTTTAGTGTTGCTAGTAGTTCGCCTACAGTGCCGGCAATTCTAAAATGGACTCTCTGTGTAATAAGTAGCAGCAGCAGATATTTAACAAATAGAAAAGATAAGAGTGAAGATGATGGGTTAAAGCCATCTTTACTCAAGGTTATGTTAAATGTGATCACGTGTTTAAATGGTCAAACACACATAAAGCTCTTAGTTTTAACTTTAGTTCTCTAAATTAGCTAATAATGTTAGCTTAATTTTCTCTGGCTGGTTTTTATTTATAAACTCGAGTCAAACGCTGAGCTAGTTTGATTTTCCAAAATGTATATCTTAATTCCTGCATCATATTTACTTCGTCAGATTAGTGCTAACATGAGCTAATGTGATTAGCTTAATTACTTTCAGCTGTTCTTTAGTTGTAAAGTTTTGGCATATTCTGAGGAAATAAGCCAGTGCAAATAAGTTATGATTAAAGTTGAGATGCAACATATGGATAATGACCATGCAAGCAAGTCTTTGAAAATGTTCCTGGTCAGATATGATGATATGATTAGCTTAGCTATATCTAGCAGTAGCACTGTCACTCTAATCACCAAATTTGGTGACAGTTGTTGAAACTAGCAGTACGAAGGTCCAGCTTAGTGTTGTGATGTGGCCCTTATGGATGGATTTACGTGTTATCCGCATGCATGCTTTAATAATAAACAATCTGATGTTGTAAAAGGACTTGGCTTGTATCAAAAGAAATCTTTTGTTAATAAATATTTAAGGCTAAGCTAAATTTGAAAATGTAACACCATGCTATCAGATGTCTGAAGATGAATCACACCAAATTTGTGATCCAATAGATGTTCATATGATGGCTCAAAAAACTCACTCCAATGCCCAACTTTCTGAATTTTCTATGAAGTAAATGGTAAAATCTCCATCCATCCATTTTCTTCCACTTATCCGTTGTCGGGTCGCGGGGGCAGCAGCTTCTGTATATTTTAAGAACATGGCTGCTAATCAGTCATGTTCTTTGTTGCTGTTTAACAAAACTAAAACATATCTTTGCCAATGTCATCGGCCTGCATATATAGCAATATAGCAGTAATGCTAACACTAGCTGCCCTGAAAATTTGCATGCAGCAACACTGAACCGTTTCCTCCTACTTCATAGCTTACGTCTGATTTATTGAAAACCATTTTCAACTTTAAAAACTTCTTTACAAAATTTTGTTTTGCACCAGTGCTGTATTGTGTTCAGTTTTTGACACCTTTGGCATGAAGGTGTCATTGGCGTAAATCTTGATCTGCTAACTTAACTCGAGGCTTTATGTTATATATCATAGACAATCTAACGTAAATCTAACATCACATCATGAGATGACTGAAAATTTACATCAAAATTGTTGTCCAATGTAATCCCTAAATGTGTTATCCATATGTCTTAATCTAATCTAACACATGGTGTTTTTTTTGTTTGTTTTTTCCATCAAAAGCCTTTAATAACCATTTTTGATGATGAATTAATATTATGTGAGGTTATGTTGATAATGTATCTAAACAGTTCACACCCACACAAATTCACTAGTTTTACCACTATAAGCTGTTCACTAATGTAAGCTAATATGATTAACTGTCATTTGATTATAAACCTTGTAGCCATTGTTTCATTTTGCAGTGGCATAAACGTAACTGATCAGAAACCCTTGTGAATAAATAATATTTGACTCAAAGTACCCATTTTTAATTTTTAATTTTTTTTTAACTCCAGGGCCAATATCTTTAACAGCTCCCTGTCGCAGTAGTCCCGAGACATCTTCTCATTTCCTTTTCCTTCATGTATCTATATATTAGTTCCTCTTCCACTCACCGGTTTTATGCAGCTGCTCCGGTATTGACAAACTCCTACTGTGATATTTATGTCACATATTTAATATGGACATGGGAATGATTATCAAATCCATAGCTGCCAAGAGAGTCTGATCAGCGTTAAATAATGGATGAGCGAGGATGCGACTCAATTTGTGAGGCCGCGCAGAAATACCGGGGCAACTGTCGCAATCGACCCCCTCCACCCACCCCACGCCGCCTCCTCGCTCTCCGGAACGTCATTATTCTGGTCGATCTTCTCGCCCCTCGCTTGACATCATTCAATGTAATCATCCTTCAATAAAAAACCTGCTTGTAATAAAAGGAACAACCCGGGTCAATACACAGAATATGGAGAAGGATGACCCTGAGCTGGGAAACGGCGTATAAATGGGCCTCTTTATCAAAGTGGATAGCCGCCTGGTGCCTTAACAGGAATTCGACCGTGGTCAGAGTTATCATTACTGTTACCTTTTTTTTTTTCTTGTATCATCAGTGTTTGTGCTCTGTGAATATGAGGAAGAGTGATGGCTACATTAATGAATCAATGAGCTAATGAAGCAGCCATTGTGTTGGCTTATTGAAATACGCTGAGGAAAATTGAAGACGTTCTTCAGAATCTCTATTGAATTCTCCGCTGTCATATCACAGTGAGCTCAAACACAGCAATGGAGTAACCCAAAAAAAAAGAGGGAAAAAAAAAACAATTACCATCTGTTTACAAAACTGCACTTTTTCTGGGAAACATAAAGAAAACAAAAGTCATGACATTGCTATATGCGATTCTTCAAACACACATACACTCACCAAAGAGTGTGGAATGAGGATAGTTCGAGGGGTCAATTTAGCTGACAGGGTAATCTTGCATGGGCGACATGCAGAGTCGCTGATTATCCCTTTGCTGGCATCATTTTTGTTTATCAAAAAATGTTAATTGCCTGTTTTTACGAGTGGGAAAAGATTAAAAGTTAATAGGAGAGACTAAATAAACACAATGCAATTGCACGGGGCTGTAGAAGATGGTAATTAATTTGTGGCCACCCCTGAGCTAATTAGCTGATATAAAGCAGGAAAAAAGAAGTTAATGAGCCTTAATGTAACTGATACACTGAAAAGTTTGCACTAACGAATTTATGAATGTGTGAGGAAATGCTCCCTTTAACTTTCACTTTGCACCTCCCGGTGATGGAAAAACTTTGTTTTTCGCTCCCCCCTCACAACTCGGGATCACCTTGAACGCGAGCTTAGCTCCCATATAAAAAAATAAATAAATAAATTTCATAGCTCTATTAGGTTCCACGTGTGGAAGCAGAATCAGAAGTGCAGCCTCCATGCAGCGAGAGAGATGGTTGGCCATGGGAGGGCCCATAGTCGCCCAGCGGTGTGTTGTTTTGTGAATCCTTGGGGTGTAGCTGTTATGAGGATACAGAGGCTTCTATATTAGAAGGTCTGAGGAGGTCAGTGTGCCTGGGGAAAGGGAGGTGCACATGACGATAATCTGCTGCAAGCTTCCTGGGGGGGCTTATTGTGAAGATGATCCAGGAGCCTGTGTCACAATCTGAAACAGCCACATGCCAATCACTGTAAACACCAAAAGTCTAAACTGTACCTCTGTCATACCTTACGCCCGGCCCTGGGCGATGGGGATATTACATCCCAATCAACCACTTAATGTCTGTCGTCTTGATTTTACCCCCCAAATGTTCATCCTTTTTTTTTTTTTTTTTTTAAAGGGCCTTATCATTGCTCCAGCTATTGAGATGACCAAAAAGGTTGTTGAAAATGCTAAGGTTCATGGGTAATTTAAATTACAGGACTGTGGGGGCCAGAATGGTGAAGTAATCGTCTAATTGGAGCTTTCATAGTTGTAATTTATCAGCAGGCCAAAAGGCCAGCAGAGCTACCTGACTGCAGTTGGCACACTTGAAATCTCTTCATACTGAGCTGCAGTGATGAGGCAGAATGGCTCTCTTCAATGCATCGCTGTCACTCTACATAAATCTGAACATGGAGTTATTGCCTCACTGTTGCCTCCCATTTTAATGGTTTACTGCTGGTAATTTGTCAATCAGTCTCTGGTGGAGCAACACAGATGCTGTTAATGACCTTCCTGTTACGGATTTAGTAGAGTCAAGACCATTCTGCTGCGGTCTAAATGTGAAATTAAAAGGTGAGCTGGTATTTCCAGTTGTCTATGCGACATAGGGTTTAAGAAGAGGTGACTTCAAAATGATGGCTCAGTGTCTTTTTTTATCTATTTATTTTCTTTTTAGGCAATTGACGTGGTGGGGCAATGGTTAAGGTGACTGGTTGTGATCAATAACAAAATTTGTAATTGAATTTTTTTCACCCACCCACTCAGATGATTACGTAAAAAAAAGTCAATTTTTGATAATCATCTTCTAATTTTGTTGTAGATCTAACAAATATTGGTTCTCTCCAACAGTATTTGTAATTTTTCCTTATTCGTATGTTTTCGTTGAAAGAGAAACTGTATTGGGTCTGTGTTCTGTCTGCAACCTTTTTTTTTCCTGCTGTGTTCGGGTATCCCCAGGCATCTGCACAGAGCAAAGTACATTTACAAAGTTCAGAACAAATTAAGTTTTTCTTTTATAGGCTGTGGAAATGAGTTATAAGTTTTGATCACAGACTTTTAACTGTAACTGCACTGGAATATGTTGTGAGTAGAGTTAGTCTTGAGAAAACAGAGTATTCATGATAGCATTAGTGTCGTATGCTAGCAAATTGCTCCCCGTACATCATCAAGCAGGAGGCCTGAGTTTACTGAAGACTGTGTGTTGAGTCAGATTGTGTGTAAAAGCGTATACCTATTTAGGTCAAACCTTTCCAGAACATTCTAGTTGCTGTTTTTAAAGTTAATTTCATGTTTCATGAAGTTCAAACAACCAGGACATTATTGGTGAATGAGTCAATGTTACGCTTTGTTTACTTTACTGCAATTTAAAGCGACAAGATGGTCAAGAAATACCCACTGCTTTGGTTTTATGACATATAGAGAAGCTTGAATCTAGGAGTTGGTTTTGGCAAACGCCTAAGTTTTGCATGACTCAAATTTGAACAATTACTACATTCCAGCAGAGCTCTGTTTTCTCTCACTCCAGATCCTCATTAATTTGGCCGCATGTGTTTTATTAATGACCCACTAAATGCTAAAACTCTGGTATAAGATATTTTGGGTAAACATAAACCTGACTTTTGGTCTGCTGAGATAATTACCTAAAAGCTTGTCTTGTCAAAGAATGATGAAATATAACAAAGGTATTGGTCTCAGTGTGGTGCATGCATTTCCCTGTTTTGAAACTCAGATTTTCTTTGAAAGTGCAAGTGTTAGAAAGGAGAAGTGTTGGGTGAATTGTTGCAGTTAAACTGCACCAAATGTTTGTTTGCAAGTGAAACTCTTTACTTAATTTATTTTAAATAAATATGTGTACGTCTACAATGGGTACTTTTTGCATGTTTTCAGGTAGATGGGTCAAGTATTTCCACTTTATTTTGCAGCTTAGACAGTTTACCGGCCACCAGTTCTTGTATTAAACGTGCACATTCTTGAACAGTCCCTCAAGTTGGCTTTAAATAAATTTGTTAGTGGCTACAGTTCAACTACTTGAATGCTGTAAAATCTTATAAATGTGTGCTGGAACTTAAAATGCTTTATATAAATCCAGTTCATTTTGTAAATGAAACACTTGAAAACAAATCAGCACAGAAACGGTTACAGTTAACATAAGTTTGAAATGCAAAAGAAAGTAAAAGTATTACATTTTAAAAAAATGGCAAAATATCCAATAGGCATGGTGATAAAAACAGCCTACAAATCAACTGAAAACAAACCAAAATGTTGTACATCACAAAGTTTAGGTGTTACTAAGAAGGACTTTTTACAGAAACAATAGTAATAAAATATTACAAAATCTGTACTCGATGCTTTACCATCTATTATTCATGTTTGCTTTATTTTGAACCAAATTGAATCTGTTTGAATGGATGGATGGATGTCTGTACGGACGGCACACATTTTGGTCAGTGTTTGATAAATGCACATCTTGCTCAATTTTATAATCATAGTGGAAGACAAAAAAAAATGGTAAAAATATATTTTTCATTTAACATTCTCGCACCAAAGTGTTCCTACAAATTCTGCAGATTTAACCGTCGCTTTCTTGTCCGCAGCTCAAAATGTTTATCGGCCAACAATTTAGTTTGTCGGAAAACAACAATGGCATTCTCAAGCAGCGGGCTCTCGGGTGAGCAAACATTGACATCGACTCGTCTCGGGTCAAATCTATATGAAGCACCCGTTCCCAACCTGTTGAGAGGCATGTCGAAAGCTCACCGACAACAATTTGTCCCTTAATGCAAAACTCCAACTCAGATAACATTCAAGGTTGATTCCCATATCGCCCGGGCGGAGAGGAAGGTCCGGATCATCAAGAGTGGGAGAAGGACGGAGACCGAGCTCAGCGTGTTGCCTTAACGACCCGCGCTTCATCCTCGGCAACAGCCCTCGGTGGACAGTGGGCGCGTGAGTGCGGGGTTGAGATCGCAGGAGAGAGATGACAAAGGCTTTGTTCGCGGGTCAAATACTCATTTCATAAACGCCTTCAGCAGAAAACTAAAAAACATGATGGGTCAACCACAGGTCTAAATGCCTTTTCCAGTTCCCCTATTTTCTCATTTTCCCATATCCGCCCTTACTCTCTCGCCTCTGTAATGGAAAACTATTTCAGAAGCATTTCTCCGTCAGCGGGGGTCAAGAGGTCATCGCTGATGTCACTCTCAGAGTAACCAGTGGCAAATAGGTCCTGACATGTGCTCTCCGATGAGAGAATGAGACCGGACAGCTCCTCTGGCTCTCCGACTGATAAGCCCATAGAAAAGAATATGTGTGGCTCGGAGCGTCGCGCCTTTTTGAGAGACTAATACCAGCTGCTGAATTAAGGCACAAATAACAACCGGGTGATCTGAAGAGTCTGTTTTGTTTTTTTGTTTTTTCTCACCTCCACTGGTGTGAATGTGCCTGTTTGACCCTGTTCTGCTTCTTATTTATTTATTTTTTTATAGGACCAGTCACGGTTTGATTCCTTTACTGAGTTTTTTTGGAGATAAATCACAAACCGCGAGACTCTGGTACCTCTTGACAAATGTCATTTTTAACCCTCCATCTCCTCAGGGTGTCTCACTTCATGTAAGTGCCACTCTCCTGTTCTTTTCCTCCTCCTATAACCCTTCCTGTCTTTGTCTCATGTGTGAGAGCGAAACAAATTCCTCTTGTTCTCTGTCAGAGGCATGTCGCGGTGTGTGATTTGCTTTACACGTCCCCGTCGAGTGCTGATTTCTACGCCTGTTTGTTCTGTACAGACGTGAAGTAAGTCCCTATTCGGTGTGACTGCTCCCTCTCTCTCCCCCTCTCTCTCTTTTTCTCTCGCTCTCTGTGTCTTCCATCTTTTGCCATCACAGGAAATATCCTGGAACAGAAATACATTTTCAGTGCATCTTCAAAGTTTAAAGCTGCCACCTGAACCTTTCACTACAATCTGACTCACTGCATGTTACCTATAGTGCACCGTATGTCTTCCTTTCAGTTTTGCTAATTTTGTCGTTATACTAGTTCAAATCCACCATCTTGTTACATGACGAAATTGATCAGCATTTAAAGGGGAGATGTTGTGCATTTTCCAGGTGAACAGGGCCGTTTTACAGCACACCCAACTTACTTTTTACCTTCTGTTGCTTTGAAAATGCTCTGCATAAATCAAACCTGATTTAAAATAAATGATTTTTCTTTTTAAATATATCGGCAACTGTTTCTTTAAGAAGCTCCTGCTCTTTCTGACATTCTGCCCTCAGCACATCATCACAACAATGTTTCTTCATTATGCCATTTACAATTTCTTAGGAGTGTATCTTTAAAAAAATAATAATATAAAAAACATAGCATTTTGTGTCTATTTCACTACTTGGCTCTGTTTTAATGGCCGGTGTACGTTTGTTAGTAAAAAGAATACACAACCGTGTTCTCTCCTCTCTTCTTTTTGCTATTTCACTTTGTCACAAACTGGCGCTTTCATTTCAGTCGTTGTGTTACAGGAACGGAGGACTGTACTAGAACTTGGAACCGTTTACAAAATGTAAAACAGAAATCCTCGGGGCACTCACTTTTCAGCTGCCCATATCGGTATTTCATACCAATTATTGCCCCCACTGAGCAGGTGACAGGCTTGTGTGCCGACGGTCGTGGCAGCACGCAAACTCCCCGGTAATCCCGAAATGAAGGATTGGGGAGGAAGCCTTGCAGTGATTTGTGACAAAGTAACTGAACGCAGACTCCTGTACTTAGAAACGTCAGAGCGGTTTGTCTCCATGCTCATGGCGGCAGCCTGCACTTTGATTTGATGCATGGCGTTTTAGTCACCAAAACACTCGGCTTATAGGGGCGGCGGGGAGGGGGCGTCATCATCATTCAGGTTTTAAATTGAAAACCCGCTGTTGGGTGACCATTTGGTATTTACTGTGCGCTAATCGATAAATATGTAGCATTTTCCCTTACGGAAATATGAACGGTAAAAAGTTCCTGGTTTAAACCCATTAAATTATTTCCCAAAATTTGACATTATTACCACAAATATCTGCCTGTATTTTATTTATTTTTTTAAATTGGGTGTGACAGACCAACACAAAGTAGTGCATAATTATGATGTGGAAAGTAAAGGATACCAAGTGTTCATATTGATTTACAAATAAAAATCTGAAAATTTAGCATTTGTGTTTGGCCCTGTTTACTCTATAAAATGCAATGATTTGTTTACAGAAGAAACTCAACCACTAAGTAGAAAGACAAATAGTCCCTCCAGGAAGATCCAGAGGAAGGTCTTCCTGGAGGGAAATTTAAGTTAAATTTAATGTAAATTAAACTCGATTAAATTTAATTACAGCATCCCATCTGATGGAGACCCACCCCAATATATCTGCAGCTGCAGTTGGAAATGACGAAGCATTGCCTTAGGGACGCTGAATATAAATGCACACCACACTTTTCAGGTTTTTATTTTTTAAAAAAAACTTGAAAAGCATGTATAATTTTCCTTCCATTTTCCAAATAATAATTTTCTAATGAAAAAAGTGGACATATCTAGCTTTAATGACATAATGTGTCAACATTCCATGGATGTGAATCTTTTTTTAAGACTCTGACTAATCAAGATTTCCTCTTTGTCACTTTTTTCTGCTCTGATGCTCTTTTACTCGTCTGTCATTTTTACAAAGGTGAATCAGAAATCTTCAGAAATCTTTCCAGGCAGCACCATAAAGATAGTCGCTTTATTCCTCATAAAAGTGCTCAAACCTTTCTGTCTTGCTCTTTTCCAAGCCCGTCCTGAAGTCTTAAAGCTTCCCGCCTGTTGTATTTCCTCCACATCAATATGTCACCTAGTTCCGCTACGGCAGGATGTCAGCTAAATGCGGCTCTCGGGTTAAGAAAACACCATCACTGCCTGCTGACTGATAGCCTGTCACCGCTCACACACACACACACAAAAAAAGTTTTGAAATTTGATCCACCTGTCATCTCGTCTGTGATTATGAATCTTTTCTGAGGTCCATTCAGATGCATTCTAGCTTGTCCTCGCTATAGACTATATGGGTGAGAGAGGAAACTCCAAATCACTCCATGCTGTTAGTGTGTGTGTGTGCGTGCGTGTGTGCGTGCGTGTGTGTGTGTGTGTGAGGAGTAAGAGAAAGAGAATCCTCCTTATCTTAATGGAAACAACTGGGACTGAGTGGCAACCCCAACAAATATGTCGCCACACAAAAAGGTGTTGGGAAGGGAGTTCCTAAAATTAACAAGTCAGTAAACTTCATTATTTATGTTACTTAATATTCCATACTTTTCCTTTCTCATACTTCTAGGTTTTTCTAACAGTTTTTAGAGCATTTTGGACATTTGTGTGTAAAACATCAATTTAATTGGAGTCTTGAAACAACCCAACATCCGCTTTCTAATTCAGCAGTATGATGAGATTTTGTTTTGCAATATGAAGAAACCTAGATCGGGTTTATTTTGAAAACTTAAAATCCTACGCGAACACAGGTTCTCTGAATCACAGCGTTTATTTACCTTACAAAATTCTGAAAAATGAAGCATCTTTGTTTTAAGATCAAAATCAGACCGAATCAAAGGTTCTAGCGATCGAAGAGGAGCTTCAGTCGTTCTATCCAGATATTTTGCCATGTTGGCCAAAAGTTTTAACAAATAGATGCAAGAAGGAAGAAGACCTGGAATGTCCTCCAAGTTTTGGTACCTAGTTTTTCATTTCTCGCTCTTATGGAAGATCTGGAGCCACAAGTAGTTCTATGGTTCTCACACAGCAGCTTTAAAAAGCTAAAAAAAAAAAATAGATACAATAAACATTTAGTTTATAGCAATTTTATAATTGCATTAACTTTCCACAACATAATGACAATAAAATTAATGGTTATAGTCTCCATTGAATTTTTTTCTTGATGTTTGATTGGAAATTATGTACTTTTTTAAAATCTTCCACAACTATTAATATTTCATCCAAGACAACTCCATTCGCATTGTTGCATCTTTTTTTTTTTTTTTACCGGAATTGATTCTTTAAAAATGACAACCAATTATTTACAGTAGATTTCTGTCAAAAATTCATTTACGGCTTTTTTCAAAAGCTTACATGAAATTTGTGGCTCTAAAGTTTTATTTAGCTGGAGTTTAGGCAAAAATGGCTCGTTGTATTATAAAGGTTGCGACACTTTTGTGTTTTTTTTATTTTTTTATTCTATTTTTGGCAAAAAGAACAAGCTATAGATTATTTGTCCTCCTAGAAAGCTTGTTTTTATTTAGCTTCTCATTGTACTTGTTGGATGCCTGTTTTTTAATTTACTGCAAAATTTTAAAAAAAAGGAAAAATATGGGGTCAATTACATGAATTTGTGAATTTGAGTTGCACCTAATATTATTCATCTTAAAGTTTAAATCAATCTGGAACGTTATGAGCCGTCTAGCATCAGTAAATAAAATCTCACTCTAAAATAATAAATTGTCTGCATCAACCATCGTTGCTTGTGGACAAAATTTTTATTGTGATCCTGGGTCACATTTTAGATTTGTTCTGGAGGCATAACTTTTTTTTAAAGGTGTGCATTTACTTCAATTATGTCAAATAAACATGGACACAAATTGAAGTTTTAATGTGACAAGCCAACAATAGAAGAAATAAATCTACATTAATGTAAAAATCCCTTTTTTTTCCCCTAAATGGACAGAATTCATCATGTCTGAATAAAGCAAAAAGCAAGAAATCTTGAATATAAAACATTTTTCCCCTACTCAATTTCTCACTTTTTTTCCCCTCTAATACAGATGTGGGAAACAAACGGATGATATTCCAGACTTTTAAACCGTGTAAATGACACTGCGGCTGGTCGGAGCAGAAGAGGACAGTTGTGCAAACCACATTTTCTTTAACCTTTCAATTTTAACCTCAGTTTTCTCATTTTTATTGGGACAAGTTGGCAAAAAGAAGGCAGGACCTGTTCCTTTAACTCTCACCTCCCCGTGAACTGCAGATGACCCTCTGTGTCAACTGCATTGGCTTTGGGGTGGTCAGTCTAAAGTGTGTGTGTGGGTGTGTGTGTGCGTGTGTATGCATGCGGGTGTGTGTGTGTGTGTGTGTGTGTGTGAGAAGTGGATAGAAGAAAATGGGGGAGGGAGTTCTTTTTTTTGGGCTCTCCATTACGGTTGTTTAAGTTTGAGGGGTTAACTCGATGAGGCTAAGTAAGTTTGAGCTGCGAATCAGATCAGCAGACGTGCGCATGCACTTACGCACAATTGCAAATGTCTGACTCAGATGTAATCACTTTAAGAGACCTCTCTAATGCACCGTGCCGTGTTTTCTTTTGCAGTTACGACTGAGGTTTATTTGTAGAAAAAGGGAACTCTGCTCCCGCCAGTGCGAGGACTGCACTTCATTACATTACATTACATCCGTCAAGCTGTCTGGGTTTCAACCGGCAACCCCGACGTCTCGAGAAGATTCGTTGCTCTCGCTTGTCAAACTGTGACGTTTTTGATGTCCCCCTTTTTTTTTTGCTTTTTTGCCTCTCCTGGATGGACAGATTCCTTATTGATTTTCTTTGTTTTGATTGTTTTGCTGAGAAGCGGGATGGGAAGACGGGACTTCCAGCTGCTCTGGATGCTTGGGAGTCCTGGGAGTCCTGGCCCGGCTGCCCTCCAAGCCGGCGCAGCCAAGTGGGCATGCGCTATTGCGGGCCGCGGTGGGGGGTTGATGGGCCTTTGGAGGCTCGGCCAGAGAGGCCACAGATGCCTTAAATGACTTGGCATGATGGGAGAGCAAAGGGTTAGGAGCACGAATCGTGAGTAAATCAAAAGAGTTTTTCCTGCGCTATGTGGCTCACCAAGAACAAGGAGAAGAAAACCAGTGAAAGAAGGGAAACCAAAACAGAAAGCTCTTCTGCGTTTGAAGCTTTTAGACCTACTAAAAGCTTAAATGTCTAATTAACATTTATTAAACAGATCAGACAATGCTTTAAGGTAAAATTTGCTCCTCACCTTGGTGGTGACGGTATCATGGAAGGGCAAGGAAACCTGCCAGAGGTTGATGGAAGATGGATAGTGGTAAAATCACACCGATTCTGGAGGAAAATCTCAAGACTGGGACAGAAGTTCACTTTTCAGCAGGGCAAAGACTCTAAATACACAAATATGGCTACAAAGGCTACATCTGTTGTTTCTGTCCCAGTTAAAGTGCAGACCTAAATTTGATTGAGAATCTGTGGCAAGATGTGAAAGTTGCTAAGTTCTCTTAGTGGCAGTGGCGGTCCTGGACCAAATTTACCAAGAGGTGCCAGTGTTCATCATGGTGGCACAGAACAAAACAATGGGAAAAAAATCACAAAAAGGTGATATTTTATCAGAACAGGGTTGTCTTGATCTGATGTTGATATTGGAAATTGGTTCAATATCGGCCAAAAGATAAGTATTGGATAATGTCGGCCTGCATCTAAAATCTCTGAATATAAGAAGCTTTCCGCTCCAGCATTTAGTCTGACCCAGCAATTCCATCCAGCAGCACTTGTATCCCCACTGCTTAGTAATAAATGGATCAGTTCTCTCATCTTTTTAAATTTAATCTAATTTTTAATTAGTTTGATATGCTTTTTTTTATGTTGTTTTTAAGTTCCTTGTACAAGACAAGTATGAATTATCTTGAGTATTGTTCTCAGTTTGAGTGAGTTTTTCAAACATTCCACACTACAAATTAAGGAATAAAAGTATGTTTGATTTGTGCTAATATCAATATGAAGAATTTAAGAAAGGCACAGCAAACTTTCTATATTTCACTATCCCGTTTCTGTGTCTTTGAGGGTTTTTTTTCCAGTGACTCCAACCTTCACCTGAAGCACACGCAGGCAGATGGACCAGCTTTGGTTCTATGGTAACTGATGTGAAAGCCATAGGACTAACAGGATTATAATTTTCCAAGTAATAGAGACATGCCAGCATTTTAGATTTGAGTAGTTTTTGTTATTCTTTTAACTTCCTTGATCCTTACACTTTAATTATTGGATGTCTTATGTGTAACACTGATTCATCAAGTTTTGTGGTTATTAGTTTGACCACAATCCCTCCCATTCATTCCTGTGTTGCTCGTAATACAGCTTGCACATATGGTGTTGATATATTTTGTTAGAAACTGTAGCTTTAAAGGAACACACACAATTAAATCAAAAAGCAATGCTGTTTATATACCTTTTTCTGTGTCTGTATGCCTCCAGCAGCACGTCTTTGTGTAATTGCATCAGAATAATCCTGCATTATACTTTTCTAGTCCAACTATTAAAGCTGCTTTACAAGAATATCAATACCATGTCTATCAGTATCAGATTGGTATTAGTGTGGTAAAACTGACTGCTTAGTTTCAGATTTCCTCCTGAAGTCTTACATTTTATTTCAGTATTGTAGTTTCCCAACTCTACCTAAAAAGGTTCTTGATTTTTTCTCAAATTATATAGTCTTTGCACTTTATTTAGGAAAAAATGTATTCAATTTTTTTTGTATTGTTTATGTTGAAGTATTTTGTAGACACCTGTAGTTCTGCTGCAGGTTTTAACAAAATAATTTGAAGTTTGACGATACAACAAAGCTAAATAATAAACAATATCAGTATTGGTGATACTGGCCCTGTATTTATTGATATTGGCTCAATAACAAAATGAACACCTATGTTGTCCATATCCAAACATGGCTTTTTTCTGGGTACTCCAGCTTCCTCCCACAGTCCAAAAGCATGACTGTTTTAATAGTCTCTCTAAAATGTCTTCAGGTGTGAGTGCGTGAGTGTGTGAGTGCGTGCGCGTGTGTGTGTATGTGTGTGTGTGTGTGCATGGTTGTTTGCCCTGTGTTTCTTCACGTTGAGCTGCTTTTGGTGGGGCTGGTGTGCATCTCCAGCAGTCATTGGGCGAGAGGCAGGGTCTCCATTTCAGCTGGAGATGTTTTGCTAATTGCTACATCCTTGACTGACTATTCAAAGTACATGGCTTGTATTAAAAAATGTGAACTTATGTTTTGTATAATCTACAATAGGGGCATAAAATTAATTTTCATTTTGTTCTATATCCTCAAAGGGTCTTTTGTGGCAGAATGTATTGATAAAACCCATTAGCAAACTGTTGAAGTATTAATAAGTTGCTGTCTCTTCCTTTACTGAACGAACACCTCATGAAATAAACGGTATTGAACATTTTTTCACATTGACATAATTTGGCAGTATACGGATAAAAACCACTTGATTTGATTAAATAATATTTAAGCGCAGATCTCTTTCATTTTTTTTTTTCAAGATTCTTTTTATGTGCATTTCTAGAGGCTAGAGGGCCAGATAAAAAGCAATGATGGGCCGGATTTGGCCCCCGGGCCTTGAGTTTGACACGTGTGACCGACAACTGTTGACTGTATTTTAGTCTTTGAAAATCAAAAGATCGGTGGGCAACACTGTGCAGAAACAGGTGTGGGAGGGGCATTGTGGCAGTCATTTTGGTACTTTATTGGACATCTTAATAAAAAGGATTTTATTTGTTTGGATGAGTGGATAAATATTACTCTTTCACTTTTCTGAGAGTCGGAAGTTTTAGAAAACTATACATTTTACAAAGTAGTTTTTTGGCACAGCAACCGAGAATTTCACATGCATACACCTTTTTTCTGTTTTTTTTTTTTCTCTCTGTGCACTTCCAATTACAGACACTCTCCTGTGACGGCGCCCAAGCACAGAAGCTCACACTGTGAAATGCACTAAGAAACGTAGGTGATCAGGTGGGGGCGGGTGGGCGAGAGAGAGGGGCGAGGGAGAGGGAAAAGCCAAACTAGTCCCTTTTAACTTTCTAAAGACTTTTTCAGCATTTGTTCTGCACACTTACCTACGCAAACTCCAAGGGGCCGCAGTGACTGGGGTCCCATTTCGGGCCCAGCGTGGAGCCGGGGAGCTCCTCAGCTGTAAAATGAGAGCGCCGGAGTGCGGTGTGAAAATGGATTAGCCTCGCTGAGATAAGGGGAGCCCTCAGCGAGCCATGCACGCCTTCAGTGGGGAAAAAGAACTGCTGTACAAATTGTTTTTGGTACATTAAGTACCTGTTACTTTATTTCACAGATGGAAAACAATAACACAGGCTCTGGGGTTGGAACCACCACCGCACGCTGGAAATGAGAGGTTTTACCTCACCTAGCGCTCTTCGAGTTTGCCCGCCGTTTCTTTTAATATGCAAAGTGATTTTTATCGGCGCTCATTGAGTAAAAGAACCGAGTAGATTGACAAACATGACATATGATGATAAATGACTAAGTGCCAAGCTGGCAGCCGACAGCCTACTGTGGGAAATCATACAGAATATCCAGGTTGATAAAAAATAAATAAATAAATAAGAATAAAATAAAATGGGCTGAATGTTCCCATTCAGCAAACAGGGCAGGGATTTTTCATTAATAGGCCCCGCTGCCGCAGCAGGGCCCCCTCCTCCCCAAATTAAATGAGAGTGTCAGATCCTGGATGATTTATACATTTGGACTGATCTAACAGCTCCGTGGAACAGCTATGACACCCTGACAAGCCAACAATGGATATGAAAAATGAGCCAATACCACCGCGCTAAATCTGAGACTTTCAAAGCCAAATGCACGCACAGAGTCGAAACCTCCAGCATCGTTGCGAGCATAATGAAAATAAAGTGAAGGGGAGGGGGTGTTGGTGGGAGAAAGGGGGAAAAAAAATCCCTGCAAGAATCTACACAGTTTTAGCTAAATCATTCGCTGTTTGTATGAATAGAGTGATGGAGACAAATTGGTCCGAGCGCAGTGTGGCAGTACTTTGCTTTTCAGATGTCTTTCGGCGGCTGTGAGGAGAGGCCATCACTTTACAGCTGAATGAGATATCAAGCCCGTTTCTGAGCTGTGACTCAATAGAAAAATGTCAAATGAAGTTAGTTCAAAAGTGTTTTTTTTTTTAAACCACCTCTATTCTCCTTGGGTTTCAATCAAATTCAAAAGGCGTTCTCAAATTAATTCCTCTCCCCCCCCATTTCGGCTGGTCAATTTAAAGATGTTACATGCGGTATGGCACCAAGGCAAGCTCCATCCATCCAGGCTGTGCTTGTAATTATGTCGCGAGGAAGGCTACCAATCTTACTAACTTGGGAGATGAAGTGATAAAAACCAACACCATGGAATAAAGCATTTTATTTTTCTCTTTTTTTTGGCTTTTCTCCGCCCGTGTTGTCCTTTTACCCTCTCATCCTCTGTCTGATGAAAAACTGGTGTTCCTCAGAGCTCAGCAGATTTAGAGGAAACAATTACCAGTCCAGTGATCTCTGCTTCCCCGGTCCCGCCAATAAACACCCAAGTGCCCTGAGGTACGCTCGGAAAATGATACAGTTTTAAACGGGTTAAATTTCATTGTTTTCTGCACCCCACTCCCGCTCCCGCCACGCTTCTCTCCCTCAGAGGGCTTTATTCCACAAAAGTGTGAACACATTTTTTTGTTTTGATGGGGGCAAAAAACGCCGTGACGATAAAGCATATGAAAAGCCCATCTTCACAGAACATTAGACATTGCAAAAACATCCCAGAGCTATGATTGGATACATCAAAACTGACAAGTAAAAAGTTGATTGCTTAGTGTCTGTTGATTGGGCCATTCTTCAAAGGGCGAGCACCGCCTCGTAGTTGTTTTCACTGAGCACCAAACCACAGACACAGCAGTTGGAGACGGGCGGCCAAACAGGAAGTAGCCACCGATGGTTAGTAAGAGGAAATTCTGTACCACAAATCCACCCCAAAGAACAGTGTAGGTGAAAATTCTGAATTAGCGTTGACACTTCGTTACTTAAGGCTGTGACACCACTTAACTACAGACACAAAGCTTTTTTTGAAGTCGGGTTGCCATACATTGTCAATATGTTGAATATTTTTCTCAGAGCGAGTTAAACTGCTCACAAAGTGTATTCCAAACATTAGTGCCATTGCTGCTACAGAATCGCTAAGGCTGCAATTGAAATATTGTAGCAATTACCCAATAACATGACTAAAACTCTTGCTAAGCTATGCTAGCTTTACCGACGATGCTTAAAATTGAAAGTGAAACTGGTGGCTTGACCTACTTTAGGATTCATTCGTCTGACCACTTGAGGGCACTTGAGCATTGAAACTTTCTAGATTTACAATGTCTCATTTTCACTGAGTGGTACGTCACGGGTCGGTGTGATTCAGTATGCTGTTTTATGTTTCCACTTATTTAAAAGTGACGCACGAAACCTACAATACTGCAAAATTCCTGGACCACATGTAGTTGTAGGTCCTTATGTTTTGGTACAGTTAGGGTGGATCTGCTGGTGTCACACCTTACAGTCAATCGATCGGGAGACAGAAAAAACAAGCAAGAGACATACCAGTGCGTCACATTTGTTGTTATACTATAAGACGCAATGTTAGACGTTAACTCCACCTACCCAGTGAGGGTCCAGTTGGTGGCAGAAACACTCTCCTGAATATGCCAGACTATAAAATAATGTACCAAATCAAGGTGCTTAAATATAGAAATGTTTTTGGCATTCATTCTCCAGAACTACAACACATCAAAACTGATCCATATCCTTGAAAACTGATATTTGATATTGATATTTCAGAAGATTCCTTTCATTTCCTTGCGATTGGACGAAGGGTAATACCTGTATTTTTAACAAACATGCCAAGAGTTAACAAATTAACCAGAGTTGATGAACTGTGTTTCCTTAAACTGTTCAATTCCATGAAAAGAATCATCAGTTCATAGTTTCAGGTTGGTCTTTGCTGGTAATAATCTTGCCTACAATACATTCCTTCTACTTCTCCATATTACATCAACCGATGGTATTTTGGGTTGACAGTTGATGTTATCGGGAACCTTTGCTAACTTTGTAGCAGTTAATGAAGGTTCTTTTTTTAACTTGCTATTTGCCTTAGAGTAACAATGAAAGAAACAGAATCTTCTAAGTGTAGAGCTAACATTTACAAAATGCGATTCAGATTTTTTCACATGGTGTTTGTAGAAAGAAGTCATTTGTAGTGAGTTGGTATTGGATACATTATGTTGAAGGTTAACACCTAGTCAGCAAACATTTAGCCTCCCATCTCTCTACGTATAACTCAGCAATACTGTATGCAACCTGTTTACTAACTGGGGGGAAGTTTGAGGCAGTTTTTTAATTATTTTTTTATATGGGTCATTTGGGGAGTTGACCAGGGCAGCATTAAAAAAGGATCACCTTAACAAAAAAATTATTAACAGAAGAAGGGGTTTTCCCAAGTCACCATCCATGCTAGAACCACCAATGGCGGATCTTTTACTTGAGGTCCCAAAAAAAAATCCTGACATTAATTGAAGGAAAGATACATAATTTAATGTCGGGGAAAAATGGTAAAAATGTACCCAAAGGTGATTTCTTCTTTGAATTTATTAAGGCATGGAGAAAAGTTTAGAAAAAAAGGCATTGCGGGGACTCAAAAGATGAGAAGAGGCCGTATGGACTGATAAAACATGTGAAGTTTAGTTATGACAAGCACGCAGCGATATGATCATCTGTAATTTGTGTCTTTATCCCCAACAAGTGAAAGAAACGGATAGGAAAAAGAAGGAGATGAGAAATAGACCAAATGCTGACAGGGCAGGAGACACTTGAGCTGCAGAGAGAGCTGAGCAATGTGAACGCAGCGCAGCGGAGGGGTGATTGAATGATCCCATTCTGGGCTTTTTGTTAGACACCAGGCAGCGATGTATGAAGATTGATACACAAGTGCTCGACTCGCTTTGCTGGATCATCAAACGGATTGATATTATACTCCAGCCAAGGATGAAGACAAAGTAAGTGTTATCATACTCAATACCGGGGCTTGTCAGAGGCGGGAAATCATCTCGTGTCACTGGTTATGGGAGCGTTTTGCGGACTGCCTTGAGAATTTATCAGGAAGACGTGGCGCTCCGTGGCAGGCGGCGGCTGACAGTGGAGGCCTCGGCTTCGCCGCGCAGATCTAAACTAAAGATTGAATTACAACAACCTGTTTTCGAATGCATTTGTTTTGCTCCTATCATGTTTCTCCCCAAAGACACAGTAAGGCCCTAATCTGTTTCGAGTAGCCATTTGTCACTCAAAAAACATTATTCACGGTGATATAAAGTAAATGCCTAGCTTTTATCAAATGATTTGTTCGTATTGTTTACAATAGGGACTTTTTTTTTTGCATTGCTTGTAATGTTTGACGCTTGAGTAAAACACAGACACATATCTGCACAGCCTCCTCTGTCAGTGTCACCCTTTTTTTATATGTGGCAAGAAGTAATTCTTCTATCATTGTTACGCTTTGAGTTTTCAAATGTTAAAACTCCACTGGCGTACGGTTTCTGAACAAAACCAACATGTTAAAGGGACTATATTTAAGCTTTTCTAATTGTAGGATTGTCCTGATGGCAAAGTGATACATAAATCTCAAACTCTAGTTTAAAAGTCTCTGGTCAGTGTAGAATTTTCTTGTTAACATTTGATAATATTAATATGCATAAAAAACTGAAATGGCTGATTAAGAGAAATGGGAGCTATCAGTCGGTACATCATTTCTACATCTGGTGCCGATCTCCAGTAGATGATGGAAGAGAAATGGTACAGACCTTAGACAAATTATCAAAACATCACAAAGAAACGGGAAAATACGCTGTAAGGTCAAGCAGACACATTCACAGGACTCCACTGTGTGGCAGCAGTTCTTATATCTGTGCAGCTATTTACTGGAAGATCAGTATTTTCCATTTAAACGCTCCGTGTTGTGCTAATCATTTTGGGAAAAGAAAATAAAAATTTCATAGCATCAAACACAAGTTTTATTGAGGAATAACTACTTCTACTCTGTATATAAGTTTATCTTCCCATATTGACTTTATATGACTGCTACTTGTATGAATGTTGAGTGTAGTTAGCAGTAGCTGTTCTAGCTATTTAGCAAGTAAACTGCAAAAAGACTTGCATTTGCTTTATTGTCTCATGTTTAGTTATGTTAAATAAGCATATATATTCTTTAAGTTTAAGTGATTAACACAATCAACTGAGATTAAAAAGATTCATAAGCATATTTTAACCATCATATTTATTTTGTCCTGTAAAAGCAGTGCAGTGAAGCTGGATCAGGTCCTTGTTTAATTCAAAAAGGTATTTTGGGAAGAATGATGAGGTTTCTTTTCTCCAACACAGCTAACTGGGTCAAAAAAATGTTTTACCAACCAACTTTTATACAAGTTTTCAGTTTTGACTTCTTGATTCATACACTTGAAGACTGTAGACTACTGGTGTTTAATCTTGTATGAATTCAAAATAAATAGATGTGATATACGCTGAACAACACAGAACAGCACTGTGCTTATTTGTGAGAGTGAGGTGCATGCTGGTTAAAAAGAGAGATGGAGTTACGTCATCGTTTCAAACAAAAAAAAAAAAAGACACGGCTTGCACGTACACAAGAAAGCAACATTTTGAAATTTGTTCACTCTGGCAAACAATCATTTATGGCCTCTCAAAACATCAGATCTGTGTGGACGAACAGCCAAAATAACAAAATAAATCTTTGCAGAAACACCTAAACTCATTTCCGTGTGGACGAGATCTTAATGGAGACCTTTTTAATAAATATTATATTGCGTTTGTCTGCCTACAAGCCCCCTACAAGTTTTAGATGCAGTTTTCTTAAGAATTGAGGACATAAAAAAGTATAACTCTGTTCCTCTCCCTATGCAGGTATTTTATGCGCATAGTAAAGCTGTCGTGCATGTGCTTGTCGTGTCCTTACCATGTCACCAGCCTCCGTCAGAAGCATGTAGAGGGAACGACGTCGGCCACAGCACTCATGGACATTTCATCATTTTTACATGTAGTCACCGGCAGCTGTGAGAGCTGTCACCCAGACTTACAGCTTTTCATCTTCATATTGAAATTCCAGGAGAAGGTTGTCCTTCTGCTTGTAAACATTATCTCCATTTTTATTGTACATACAACAGTTTACCCATTATGTGAAAAGGCAAACGCTTGGCAGGAGCAAGAGGCTCTTGCTATGATTTGGCCTTGTTGTGCTGCTGACCCAGATGCGAGAAAATTACCTGTGTGCGTGTGTGGGGATGTGTGTGTGTGTGTGTGTGTAAGAGTCGGTGCTGTTTAGGGATGTCTGGTGGCAATGGAAAGAGGAGGGGGGTGGACTAGGTTTGAGTTAGGGGTCCTATCAAGGGACAAACTTCCTCAGCACAACAAACCCACATGATCCATCACCCTTTTTAGCTGCTGTCAGGGCCAGTTTATGTGATGATGATTTGATGCTTGGGTACCGGGTTCCACTTTCGCACATGCTCAGATTGAAGTGTGACAGTCAGAGCTGGGATTCCTCGACTTCTGTGCCACAGCCATCTGAGAAGTCTCATCAGAGCACAAGACGCAAGCTGACTAATCTAGTCATATATATATTTTAGTCACCCATTTCTTGCTTTAAAATTAAATCATTTGATCACAGTTATAGACATTATATGTTCACAATAAAGATACTAGTGGCTTAATGACAACTGGAGCGAGATGTCCCCAATGCTAACATCGGCAACCACATTTCAAAAATATTTTATCAGAGAAGTGAAATGAATACGGGGTTCCTGAAACACTTGAAAGCATATACCAGCACCAATATTATGGTCAAATAACCTAAAGAAAATGATTGAAGGCAATTAATATCTGTATTGTTGCAGCATTGAAAGGTTTTGTACTGAAAATTTTGCCCATTTTGTTGTGTGGATTTTAATTACAAAGCGATTAATTAATCACAGAATCTGCAATTACCTAGATAATGTTTGCAGTAACACTTTATTTGAAGGCGTGCGCATGAGATTATCATGAGATAATCTGATTATAATTATAATCTGATTATGTTATTATTATAATAATAATGGACATGACAGCTACTTTCATAAACATGAAGGAGTCTTCATGAACGCTTGTCACTGTCGTGAGGTGTTTGGTAAATAATGACACTTTGTATTAAAAGTGTCGGCTTTGTATTAAAAGTTGATACTTTTAATTGACTTTTGATGCAAGTTTTAATGCAATTTTGCGTTATCCTTTTATTATGTTACATTTTATTATCCTTTCACTATTTACTGAATAATGCCAAGTTGAAATTTTTAATGAACTTTTAATGCAACTCTTAGTGTACTTTTGCATTAAAAGTTTCATTATTTCCCGAATGACACTGTGACAACAGCCATAGACATTTATAGCCATTCCTGTTCATGATGTGTGTCATCTCATCTTTATGACACTCTCATGTCAGTCTAAAGCACATCCCTTCAAATAAAGCGTTACCACTTTTTAATTTTTTATTTTTTTATCAAGTCCCACCACTTCTTTTAATTAAAGGCGCATTGACAAACTTGCTTGTGACTGTAATAGATCGATTATCAGCTTTATTGGTTCTGAGCTGTGACCCATCAGTCATAAACCCAGAAATATGATGAGATCAGCAACGGCTAACCGCTAACAGGTCAGGCTAACTGTAACATGAGCGTAACTTGTTACTTTTGAAAGAACACCCAAAGCTACCCAGGTGTTGTCAGGATAATGTAAAAACATTTCAGAGGAAGTTAAAAGCTAAGGAAAGCTGTTTACAATAAAACCATTTCCCAAGGAGGCATATTTGGTCATTTTGGTACCTTGGAGCTGGAATTTAGTGTTTTCCACTCTTCAGGTGTTTCGTACTTTCACAGCCTTGGTCATTTTACAACTGAATTTTCTTGGTGCAGCAATAAATGCCACAAAATAAAAGTTAGTTGTCTTGGAAAGACAGAGACCCACCCACTGCCAACCTTAGCAGAAAACAAGAAGGATTGGCAATATTTTCATTTTTGAGTACTACCTGCTTTCAAGCTGAGAAAATGTTTTCTTTTCTCTGTCAGTGAGAACTAATATTAATACCAAAATTAAAAGAAACATTAAGGCAGAACACAAGACAGCTGTTATGTTTTATGGCATGTTTTCATTTGGGTGAACTGTGCCTCTGCGCGTTTGTCTCTGGCTGCTGGCACGCATCTAAAAAGACATGATCCCTTGGCATAACCATTATGATCATAAACAACTACAGTACATGAATCTTTTAAACAATGTCAGTGAGTTGTGTTTGTTGTATAGTCTGCGCGCGGGGCGTAATAACTCTGTCCCCCTGTAAAAGCGGTCTGGGAGGGCTGTGTGTGTAAATGAGCAGGTTCTGCTACATTAGCTTCATAACGCCATAATCCTTTCTCTATAAAAACCATTACATGCGCCGCAACATTTCTGATTTATGGCGGGCGGAGAATCAATGGGAGAAAAAAAAATTAATGCTCGCAAAAACATCCCAGGGACAATATTGAGCAGATTTTAATTGTGATTTCATTCAAGTGGCTGTTAGCCAGATGATGAATGGGAGCTAACCTTCCACTCAGCCAAGCACTGCAGAGAGTCTTTAATATGACAATTAAGTGTCTGTCTTTTAGATTTTATTGCATCTTTCTCTCCCCTATCTTGTGGGCTGCTCCCCTCCTCCTCCCCCTCTGCTTCTCCTTTAACCTCCTCCCTACTCCCCCCATCCCGTTTCTATCTCTTCTTCTCTCGACATAACTTCATCTGTACAGTGGAGCTCTTGTCCAGATTAAATTGAGACCCTGGTTTTCTCCATCTCACAGCACTTACTTATGTTTTATGACACTCACTAAATCAGTTTTATGTTGCTATTGATTCCCCCCACCCCCGTCCACCCCGCGGCCCCCACCCCCACCCCCACCCCTCCAACCATCCTCCCTGCTATTACCCCTCTTCCTTAAATCGACACTGACCATTCTGCCTTTTTGCTCCCCTGATTCTACGCGCTCTTGTCTTAGCGGTGGTGACCTCAAGCGTACGGCTGATCCGCCATCTGTTCCTGGAGGGAAGCGGTGGCCCCTTCCCCTTAGGAAAGGCGAACGATATGAAAAGAGAACGTGTAACCAGAAGGTGGCAGATTAAACTCTCTTGTAACGAGGAACAAAACTTCACCCTTTTTTTCTTTTCATTTCATTTTGCAAAATTGTTGGGAAATACAAAAAAAAGAAAAAGAAAGACACACTTAACATATTTTGGATCATTGCCACGTCCTTGTGCTGCACCTGACAGGAGAAAAGTTTGGCAGTGAAGGTAAATCGCATATCCTCAAGTGTTTTTTTTCTCCTTTTTTTTATTAGGGTGCTCTAATAAAAGAAAGCATAGTTTGAAGGGATTTTTAATTTCACCTTCATGATTTTGACAGACAATGCCCCTGGCACAAAGCAAACATCCCACCCCTTCTAACCCCCCATACTTTGTATTTATTCACAAGTGTCTTTCCAAACACAGCCAATAAAGCTGAAGGCCAACATTTTCTGTGATTATGTGAAACATTCCTGAATGTTATTGAATATTAATTAACATCAGAAAGAGAGAAAGAGAGAAAAATAGTAAATTAATATAGCCAACAAATAAGAATAGGAAAGGGTGAACGTAAATCATGACAAACAAAAGAAAATGCAAGAGCAAAGTTTGGGAAGACCTTACTAAAAAGAACAGAGTTAAATGCAGTGGGAGCTGGCTTTATCTCCATTAATTTGCAGCTGTCTTTTGGCAGGATTCCAGGCTTTGCTGTGCCCCTTTAGTTCTCCCCCCGCCCCCCGGACCCCCATCCCGGTGTTGGCTCCATAAGGGCTTGCAGCCGAGAGCTAAGCAGGAGCATCAATGTGACCATTTAGAGTGGGATCTGTGCAGATGCAGCGGGAAGGTCGGGCATTTGTGCAGCCCTCCGTGCTCTTGCCTCTCATTTTGCCGTGTGAGCTGTAGCTCACATCAAAGTTGTCATTGAGGGTCCCCCTCTCCCCCCGCCCTCGATCGGAAACCCCGGTTTGGCAGGGAAGTGGGGTCTTTGGGTAAAGAATGGTGGCCTTGACGTGACGAAATGGACTTAATCAGCTGCCTAAGATTAATACTCTCTACATAGGGATTATTTACACCTGCTGGTAGCAGTATTAATTCTTCATGCTTACATACAGTACTTATTTTTCTATATATTCACTTTGTGGCTGAAACTGTATAGACATGTTGCGTATTATACTTTAAATTTTATCATCCACAGCCACGCTATTAAGATAAAACAATTAACAAAATGAAACCTACATATAGCTAATATTAATTTAGTTCAGTGCACTGCAGCAAATGGAAGAATAATGCAGAAAAGCCATGGAAGAAAAACTCAAAACCACAAGTAGTAATTTATTTGTTTACGCTGCACACAGACCCGTTACCATAGCAGCTGACTGACAACAGCTCCACTAATGTATCAGGATTTACCAAAAAAAAAAAAACAACAACAACAAAAAACACACACAAACATTTCTCACACAAAGAACAGAACATTTGGTCTGTTACAGTGTTATGTTTTCCAGCTTGATGTTTATTTTTACGATTATTAATAGGAGAGTGTCTGAACATGGCTGTTAATTAATTAAACACATGCTCTACTTATGATCTGTGACAGAGTTGATGTGCTGCACATCAAAATGTACAGCATACCTTCATATGGATATGTTTCCAGCATCAGGAATGGAAGCCTGGATGGCCTCCGATGCCTCCCGCACCAAAAGCGTGATTCTGACAGTAAATACGATGGGCAGCCCCAAAAAAATAAAGAAAAAGCAATGTAAAAAGAGCATAAATTAAAAATACATTTTATTTTTGAAAAAAAAACCTGAAAATTATTTGTATTTTTTTAAAGAATCATAGTAAAAATCTTTTTTGCATAACAACAAGAAACCCTTATTGTATATTTGTGTTTTTACTGGTTTTGTGGAAATTTATCGTGATGAATCTTTGTCGTCTGAAGGCCTCTTGGTCAGGATCCTGATTTTGAATAATAATAATAATAATAATAATAATGTAAAATGTAGTTGTCTAAGCTGAGTAACTTTTGGATTTACATTTTCTACTTTTATTCAAATTTCACAGCAATACACAGTATAACTTTGACTTAAACCTGAGGTAAATCTGTTTTCATCGCAGAATTAAAGCAAACAGAAACAGATAAGATACAAGTAATGACATACTTTTTTTTCTCTCTCAGCAGGTGCATGCAACTTAAAACCAGGCCTTAAAGGCTGGCAACAGTAAAGACGGGTGGAAAAGTGAGAAGGAGGAAGGAATGGAGATTGGAGTGACAGACTAAGGAGAAGGCATCAGGTAGGAAGTCCCTCCCCTCTCCCCCCTCTGCTCTCCTTCTGTTTTAGCTCATGTGAAAAAGCTTTTCAAATTATGATGTGGATTGACGTGCAGCAGCTGTCCCCTCTCCTGGGTCCTGTCCGTCACCCCGCCGGTCACCGCTGACAGCACTATGATGGATTAGGAATTGTCATCCAGGACGCTTGTCACTTGTTTACAAGCCGGCCATCCCTCATCTCTCAGCACCGGCCTTATAATCTGGCCGGAACGCGCCGGCTCCCCTCGATCCCCCCCCCCGCCCCCCCTTCTGCCAGACATGCTATACAAGACAACACCATACATTACATCAGCTTCTTTTTCCTCTCTCTCCTGCTCCTGCACCCAGCACTGCCAACACCTTTAATACATTAATATATGTGTTGCATTCACCAATCTCCCAGGAATGGAGGCAATGTTTTCCTCTGTCAACCTCCACTGCTGAGAACTGACGCTTGGGTTTCATAAAAGTGTCCTAGTGGCAGCTAACTGAGCCAACCTGATTTCTGTCAGATTTTTTTCTTAAACTGTTAAACAATGGCTGAAAAATATGTAGCACATACGTGTGTGTTTGCTGTTATTGCAAACCCTGCTTTATCTCTGTTGATGGTGAATTGGGACAAGTTTTTTGAGGAATCTCAAACATTGCATTTCTAGCGAAAATTGCGTGATAATGACACAAGTACTGTTCAACATGAAAAGAAACTTGCACACCCAAAAATGTTAGTATTAAATGATAAAAAGTAATCTGACATGGGCATTTATTTACATTGGTGCCAGTTAAGTTTATGAAGTTTGTGTCCATGATATTAGTTTCAAATTTTTGCTGCCTGCACACATTATACAGGACAAAGCGACACATTTAAAGACGTGCTCTGTCACATTGTAATCTATTTTATATTCTGAATGTAAAAAGAAAAAAAAAACTGGCTAATTAGAAAAACAATATGCCAAAGAACATTTCAATAAATTATTTTGACTTATATTAAAATGACTGAAAAAAGATTTGATTTTACCATATATATGTAAAAAAATATATCGTCTTTCCTTCTGAGGCCTCCCTAGTGCTCCTCCGTTTCGAGGACTTCCAGGCACATCTTACCTGTTGGAGAGACTTGAATTTATTCTTCCTCTGGCTTGTGAACATTTTGGGTTAAATGAGCAGCAGAGAGTTGCTTAGAAGAGAGATATCTGGCATTCCTCCTTTGACCTCTTCCTGCTGGACCCAATTTTAATGAGGCTTTGAAGTAAAAATAATTCCATCAAATGTATCATTATTATTCAGAAGCATTCAGGATAATGTGCAAAGCCTCCAACTAAAGAAAACCCACTGCTTTAATTTTTGTCTTTGGTTAGTGGGCACATCTTGGTTCATGGTATTATTTATATCAAGGTTTTAAGCATTTGTTAGAATCCACAGCATACCATTCATACCAGTTGAAAATCCTTTTAGCGAGAAAATAGAAAAAGCACTGTGAGTCGCTGGGGATTCCTCTGAGTCAAGAAGTGTTGCATTGTACTGCCCCTCCTCACCTGTTGCTGCTCCCTGCTACATGAAAAAAGTTCATACTAGAACTTAAATTCACCGTATCCATCCTTATATTCATTGTCTGTACCTGCTTATCCACTCAGGGTTGTAGGGGAGTTGCTGTCGATTTCCAACGGCCATTGGACAAGAGGCAGGGAACATCCCGGACAGACCCCCAACCCATCAAAAGGCAACACAGAGATACAGAACAAAGAGCCATGCACTTTTACACACTTTTACACCTCAGGGCAATTTAGAGGGAACATTAACCAACATTATCAGTCATGTTTTTGGACTTCAGGAGTAAGCCGGAATGCCTAGAGTACCTAGAGAGAATCCACACATGCATGAGAAGAACATGCAAACATGCCGGGGATTTGATTTCAGAACCTTCTTGCTACTGCTCTAATGTGCAACACTATCTAAGTTCAGCAGGTGTTTTGTTCATCTTTATTTTGTCCAGTTAAGGTGCGTGATATATTAAAGATTGCTATAATTAAACATAATATTCAGGTTTTGAGCATTTCATATGATTTGGCAGCAGTAGAAATAATTGTTACTGACAAGATCAATTGATTATGTTACAGACAGAACCACATTATTTCATAAGGAGTCTTTTTTGGGCCCCCGTCTGCTGCTGCCACAGGAAGGCGTGACATTGCGCTCCCTCTGCCGTCTTTGGCCAAACTGAATGTTGAGCAAACCCCAGCTTGTCTTTTCTTTTCCAGCTTGTGCTCAGCCCTGGCAGCTGTGCTCACTCAGAAAGGATGAGTGGATGCCATCTACCCTTCACTGCTGAGGCCCTCCAAGTGCTCCCAGTGTGGCCCTTGAGAGAAGCCATAATCTTCTCCTGCCTGCCTTATGGTCCCCCTCTGCGGATTCCTAGACTGCAGGCCTGGGAGCGGGGGGCAGCCCACCGTATCCTGCTATGAGCATATTGTCATTAAATTAAAAATTTCCGAACACTCCCTTGCTTGTGGCATAACTGCCGCCACGAGAGCGATCATAATTGGCTCTGAAAACATGCGTAATTGCCTTCAGCTGGCGCTCTTTTACAGTTGACATTGTTGAGGCGGCGGCGGAGCGATCGGGCGAACTGAATCTGCAGCTTGTTTCATGACGGCGGTCGTAATTTAAATATGGTACGTGTGAGTGGAAGATTACATTAAAGCTCCTAGATAATCACCTGACAGGGGAGTCATTGAATCGACAATCTGCCGCCGTGTTCCGGGGGAGCGGGCCACGGCGAACGGGCCATGTGAGGGCGGCGGTGAGGAGGGGGGTCGATGTTGGCTCTCTCAGATGCAGAGCGGTACCGGATTGCCGGTTCAGCCTCCCTCTCTCTTTTTACTTTGTGTCAGACACACTCCCCTCCGCTGCTTTAAATGCGCCGCTTCCCCTTTAAGAGCTAGCAGATGGCTACACTGAGGTTGCATTTTCATTAATATTTTTATTACCCTTTTTATACGGGCAACATGAAACCCCATCTATCCACCGCCAGTCTGTCTTTTTATGACCTAAAATTGAAAGTTTACTGTTGATGATTTTCGCTTTACCTGTAAGGCATCGTTTGGTGTCATTGCGTTGACTCTCTTTTGAGTCAACTCGCATATTAAAGTTTTCATTTCTCTAAAAGTTCCTCGTGCCTTTTTTTTTTTTTTTTTTTTTTTCCATGCTGCGCTTTCGCTTCCTCGTTCTTATAGACGGCAGGAAGGGAAGTGTTATTTTACAAATATTTCAAAATCCCAGACTGCAAGTGTAGGCACATTACTGGACAACTGATGCACATGTTAGGAAAGATGCAGAGGCATTGGTTGCATTCATACTCCCTTCCTCTGCAGACAAGCTGGGCTGCTGTTGTTGCTGGAACAAATAAAAAAAGAAAAACTTGCAAGCTCCTCTTTAATCTACTTCTCCTTTTGCCATTATCTTATATTTGGGTATAAACACACACACGGTGCAACCCGATAATATGCAATTAAAAACAAAGATCATTAAAAAGTTATTGGTGTCTGCCTAATTACTATAACTTTACCTCCCTTATAATGAGCGTGCATGGGTATTGATTGGAGGCAAATCTCCCTTTCCTCCTGGAAAAAAGCAGGTAGTTACTTTGTGTTAAATCATTAATATAGTAATGATTTTTCAAGAACACTCTCAATTAAGACCAAAGCAGAAAATGACCCAGGGGAGTTGAGGCTCACGCTCTTAAAAGTGTGATGCTCCAAATATATCTTCTCTCCTTTCTCGCCATATGGATAGGACCTAGCCATGTTCCTGAATAATTTAAAGAGGAGCTGGTTGATTAGTACGAGTGTAAATGTGCTTCAAAGTTAAAGGTCTGCAACTTTAAAGGGGAGGGGGTGAGCATAACTAATACTGTAAGGTGCTAATAATAAGCTCTGATAACACCTGCTGGATAATGAATCTGTAAGACAGATTAAAAGTGATTAAAAGATAAAAAAAAAAGGAATTTCATTAATGGAGGTGTGATAAAAATGCTGGAGATTGTACCATGATTGTTGTGTAAATTAGGTTTAATAGCGAGGACTGTGCCAGAATCTACAGAATATTAAGTTAACTTGACATAGTCTGGTAAAAACCATCCCGTTGTTTTGCGCTTTGCTTCGTACAGAGAGTCTGGACCATCACCTATCGAGAAACGATCGCTGGCTGGAGGCATGAACTCTGTTGAAGTTTACATTACATGATCTATGTAATGCAGGAGCTTCATCGTGAAGCAAGCTAAGCTATGAAGCTTACCGGAAATTGAGAGTGCTTTTAACAACCGTCTTCCACAAATGAGAAGGGCATCAACATCTTTGCCAGCATTAAAATGTCTTGTCTCTTGCTCTGACTGTATCTCAAAACTTACATTTGTGGCCAATGTGGACTGAAGACATTGTTCACTTTCCCCGCTGTCATTCCCAACTATAACTTACGGCAGACTGCAATTCAAAAACAGTGCATCGTCGTTCCTTTTGCTGATTGATAAGGATGAAATACATCCTGAGATATTGAGCTCAAGATTGTTCTAAACTTTGTTGCTTGATAATTCAGACAAACAAGAACTTTCTTTTTCTGTGCAACAATGGTGTTTGGCCTGGCTAGCTAAGCTGGCAAAACATGTTCGACTCACCAGTCCACTCAAACATCGTCAAAAACTGAGTCGACTTTTGTGTCAGAAGCATCAATAGTTGGTATCTTTCTTTTTAACTATACCAACAGACAGAGACTTAATTCAAAACCCAATATCTGTTGTTGTACTGTCTATCAGCTGCCCCTATAGACAGCTAGCAACCGCTACGGCTGTCATTATTCTGATTTTGAAATGACTCATTAATAAGTCATTACTTATCAGAGAGGTTAATCATGAACAAGACTTGAAGGTAGTATTTATTGACTGGTGATTGGTGTTTTGAGTGACCAGTTTGACTAGAAGTTATTTCATTTGTCACCATCATTTATTTACTTTTAAGTTGCTGAATATCTGCCACTTTGCATGTTTGCGGTTTGGCTGTGTGTAAGTGAGGTGTTTGAATACATTATTTTAATTTCTTTTTAAAAACACTTTTTAACCAATTGAATGTTTGAACAGATTAAATGTGTATTCATTGTAGTAGCTTTCAAAACTTAAAAAAAAAAAAAATCAAGGTTTTTCTGCAGAATATCCAGTTGGAACAAAATATCTGTTGTCTAGATACTGCAGCTTTCTGATCGTCATTGGAGTGAAGACCGTATAATGCTTTAGCATGATTATTTTGAGTCAAGATTTGGGCTGACACTTTGTATCCACAAAAGGCTAATTGTAAACAACTTTACCAGAATCCAGGATAAAAAAAATAGATTTGGGCATCCTTAATAATAGAGTAGCAAATTCCGACAAATAGTGTATGAACTGAAATTCCCTGGATATTCTGTCTGAACACTTTATAAAACCTTAACCTTTCAGCCTAAGGGATGGTAAATATTGCTAACATACACGGAAAGATAATTGAATTCTGAGAGAAAAGAACATTTGTTTCATCTGTTGGGTAATTTCAAAATGATCAAACTGTGTCCTCTTATTTTTTTTCTCTTAAATGTTTGTCTACCAGAATTAAAGAAAGAAATGAAATAATATAAAAAAAAACAGCACAACAACATTCTAAAAAGTCTTGAGCCGTTCCAATATTTGGTCTTGGTTTTCTGGTCTGTATACGTTATCCAATTTCTCTTTGTGATTCAAATGTTTTTTTGGGGGTTTTTTCTCCACAACGATCTCCGAAACCTCCTCCGCGAGGCACGCGAGGGCCTCCCCCCATTCGATTCTCTCTGAAATGCTCCAACAATTACATCATTTGTTCGTCCATTATCTCAACACCTGCAAGAAAATCTGTCTCAATTTTCCCCTCTGCTTCTGATCATGTTTCCCTCTCTTCTTCCTCCTGTGGCCCCACTGAGATGCTGATGCGGCTCCAAGCAGCTTCTGTCCCCGTTGGACACAGCCGTCCCAACATGCATTGTCTCCATGCCAAGAGCCCGCGCCAGTTCAAGCCCCTATACGACCAAGCACTTGTGCTAACCCTGCCTTTTGTTTTCGTTGCCACTCTTTTTGAGGCCCCTGTGCCAAACACACACAGGACTCAAGTAGCGATGCACAATCAACACAACACACTCTCCCCTCTTTCTTTCAGTAAGACCAATAATATTCTCTTAGTTAGTGAGTAGACGGGGCCAAGAACAAAGAGACCTTTGGCTCTGGGCAATGGTTCGTTATAGTCTCCATAACCATGCTTTATGACCACTCTCTTTTGAAATGCTTGACATTTTACTCTGTATTCCTGAGACATAGTCATGGGTACAGTGCGTCATCTTTGTTAGACTTCACCACACGCAAAGAGCTATCTCAGTTTAATGTCATTGCCTTGGTGACCAGCAGGTGTTTGGCAACAACAGAGAAACGGACAATGTGTCAAGGGAATGTGGAAAGTGTTGATATAAATCTCAAGCCTTCGATCTTGACTCGCAAGGTAATTTATTCATAATGCTTATGAGAAGCTCAGGAGCGTCACTTTCTCACACTTTGCTACAGCAAGTGATAAATGGGAAGTATGTTTCAAAGAAGGTGGAACAAGCCGGTTCGAACCACACAGTATGGTCAGTATGGTCATTTTGATTGTGTTGGTTTGTCGCATACCTTCAGAGCATTTGAAGTTCCAGTTGCCTTTTTTGGGATGGCAGAAACTGACCTTCTTTGAGTGATTAGGATGTACTGCATATGAAAATGATTGACTTTATTCATTCATTGGGTCAGATTAACTTTAAACAGGCTGCATCATTTTTTAATCAAGCAAACAAAAAGGCACCTGAATCAAAAGGCTGAATAACTTCCCTGGCATGTAATTTCTACAAAGGCCTGGTCATTAAGTTATCATTTGATTCAGGCGTGTGGGAGCAGGAAGGCAGCCAAAAGTTTCAGGACGGAGGCACTGTACGATTACAGCTGTACTGTAGGACTAAGAGCGGTGGACTGAAAAAAGGCACTAGAAGTTAAATTTGATTAGCTCATTTGAGAAAATGTAAAAATAAATCCAGTTGTCAACCAAATCTACAGGTTAGATGACATTTAAATATACACACCTTTTCATAGTTTACAATGGATCTCGGTTTTCACAGGGGTTAAGTCCCCACAAATGGCTAAAATTCATGAATACTTGAGACCTCCTCTAAAAACGTCTATTTTAATCATTTAACCACCTGCGTACTGATCTGGAAAAAAACTTCAGACCACTGCATTGAAATCCATTGGAATCCTCTTGGTTATTCCACCAAATATAGATTTATAAACTTTTCCTGGTTTAAAACATTAGTAATATTTGTTTTCTTTGCATTATTTGATGTCTGAAAGCACTGCATCTTTTTAGTTATTTTGACCATTTCTCATTTCCTGCAAATACTAAATATTTGCTTGGAACTTCAGAGACATGTTGTCAGTAGTTCTTAGACTAAAAGAACAATCTTCATTTAATTCAAACATATAGCTATAAAAAGTAAAATCAGAGAAACTGATCATTTTAAAGGTCAATGTAGTCCACCTACATGTTTTGAAAAAGAAGGGCAATGTAGAATTTTTAAAAGATCTCTATTATAATTTTTTTAATTTTTTTGTTCACAAATGTAACAAATCGTTTTATTTATGTTCAGTGTTAGAGATATCATGATACCAGTCTAGTTACAAATCCTGGAGAGACAAATCTGGAACATATCACACTCCACATGCTGTCTGCATGACCTTTAACTGTGACCGCGGCGTTTTTTCCCATCCCGTCTTGTGCCATGTCTCCCTTCCCACTTGGAGCTCCATCTTCCCTGCTTCCATCTCTCGATAAATCCCACCGGTTGGATGTTTTGTCTCGGAAGCCCGTGAATGTTTTCACCTCGCTATGGTTGTTATTTATCGGCCGCTGACACGGCCATGAATTCCGGGCCAAAGCGAAACTCATATTGTTATCAAAAGCATAAAATTCCTATCACTTTAGATGTCACAGCATAGACAGGAAAATGAAGCAGGTACTCATAAAGACGGCGGGCGCAATAAATCAGCCGGAGCGTCCAGAGCGAGGAGACGCTTGATTAAATAAGGGGAATTAGGTATTTTTGTAAAAGCGGGAAATAACATTGATCTATGCTGCTGCCAGTGGTGAAGTTTGACACTGTTGTGTATGGTTTATTTTTCTTGTGTGTTTCTGAGATATCAATCTTGTCTTGACAGATTGATATGAGTGGGACAAAATCCTGCCTACTTTGGCTGACATATTCTCCTTTGCTGGAAAGCTGAGGACAGACTTGTCTGCATTTCTCACCAACTGAAGCGACTATATATAGTTCTTTAGAAAGTATTCTTGGAAAGTGATATTTTACACATTTTAAAATTTTTGAAACACAAGGCCTACAAAATCCTTTCTTTACATTTAAAACTGATTTGGAGCCAATTACAATTTTTTTTTTCTGAATACTTTTATAATCAAATCTTTCACACAGATGGTTGAAGGTACCCACCGATGTCATTCTGAATCCAAGTTCCGACTTTAGAGGTAAATGCAGAGCCGCATATGTGACCACCAGTGTTTGTTCCTGTTTCACTGTCGTCCACTGCAGTTTGACCAGGGAGTTCTCAAACTTTTTGATTAAACAAATAACTCAACTTTTTGGTTAACAGACATAAAATCTGACTTGGAAATAATTGATACTAGATTTCTACTACACTTACAATTAGGTAGCCCCTAGCATGGTGGTGCCAATGTTTGAGAACCATGAAATTAAAGCAAAGAACATTTGTGTTAGAGTGGATTGTTTGAAAGTCCATTTCAGATAACTTTGCCATTAACATACATTCCCAAACCCCCGATTACAGATCACTTTGTAAATTTCAAATCATACAGACGGGCTTGCTCAACCCAAAGACATCTGGACCACAACTTGCAGTATTCAGTGTAAGACATATGCTAAACTCTGTGTCATGATCCTCATGCAGAAGTGCTGTCTAAGTGCTTTCATTGCTTTAAATACAAGCAAAGTTGTCATGTGACATCGTCAGAATAGTTTTTACATCAGATTCTTCTCAACATGTTTCTTAGGTCTGACAGACGCTGTAGGACGATGAAATCTGTTCAATTCTCACCCGACTGTGTGACTATAACTTCTGTCTTTGCTTTGTACTACATCACACTCATACCGCAATTGCACATTACTCCTTATAGGTCATAATGGTTTCAGTTTATATGTTTACAACTATCTCCCATTGAGAGGTGTGTTATTGGTGGGTCGCCTCCGCCCCTCCAGCCCCCCTTCCTGTTCTGGGACTTTTTCATTGAGCACAAGGTTTGATGAATGCTTACAGATCACATAATTACATGACTTGAATCGACTGATTAGATCAAAATCCAATTAAGAGCTGAATGACGCTCTGTATTAAACACTCTGATCAGTTATGAGATATTCCACAAACAAAAATAGGCAGAAACGTTAGTCTTTAGGCGTGTAAAACTGATCGAGACAGAACTGCAGCTTTCACTGAACTAAAAGATAAAATTCAGAAAGTTTCAACAGAGACGGGTGAAAATTTTTTAATGCAGCAATTTTTATATGAACATACCTGTATCTATTTTGTAATGTCAAAAAGATCTAGAAATATGGATAGTTTTGCAAGGTATGGTATGTAAAATTAGCCAACCTGACAACTGTTCCTCTTGTTATATCACTAATATCTACAGACAATTGTAATACGAATTAATGGTAATCTGTTGTTTTAAGTATTAAATGTTATATGTTATATGTCAACATATCTATTTATCAAGGCCTGTTCTTGTGGTCAAAACAACGCAGAATGACTTGCCAAGCATAGCAAACCCATACCAGCATACAGCCTAGGTATATAGCCAGATCCATTTTAAATATTTCTCTCTGTAAATATTTTCTTTCTGTCACCAGTGACGACTCCCTATATTTACTAAGGCCAGTGGCGACGCAAAGGCAACATTTTCCTGGTTGTTTTTCCAGAGTGTATAATTTCCATAACACGCTCCGCTATGATTTGGAGGTGTCTGGACGGCTGATGGGATCGTCAAACTCTGGAGAGTGGGGTGATGACCTTCCACCTCATCCATCACCCGGTGATGGACATGGGAAGCCGGTCCCTGACAGGTTTGGAGGACAAGGCGGGGGTGGAGAGTACAAATGGGGTTAAGAGTAGGAATGAAGAGGGATCATGGTTGCCACTGGCAGAAAAAACGGAGGGGGGAGGAGGACGAGGAAACTGGAGAGAAGTGTGGCCAGGATTGAGGTCAGGGATGTATGATTTGGGAATTACAAGAGCCACAGCTAGCCTGGTTAAATGTTTGTGTGGGGGACAAAGATGGATTATCTGACAGTATGGGCATCTATTAAATGTGACATATAAACAAAAGTGAATTATGTCACTTGGGCTAAAATCTTGAGTATTTGGAAGTTTCGAGTTCAGGAAAACTTGAAAAAGTATTTATTGCTTTAGGTTTGTTGTTTGCAACAAACCTAACCATTCATGAATTTATCATTCATGTTAAATTATGAATGTTAAATTCATAACATTTATATTCATAATGTTATGAATTCATAATGTAATAACATTCATAATGTAGATGATTAGATAATTCTAATCATCTACATTCAGTCTCCTTTACTCTAATACCCATAAATAAAACCCATTTTAACCAATTGGCCAAAGAGTATGGTGGAAATCAACCAACACATGGATGTCAACTTAACATGGTAGACTACACGCAACTAAAAGGTATCTTTTAAAATCGGAGGAGCGGTAGACATCCACAGCTAAGGCTAACAATATAATCCAAAAATACAAAATCAACTTTTTTGACTTTTGTCATGTTATAATGTCATTCCTTCATCAAAAGCATACCCAAAGTGTAGCTTTGACTTACTCATGCATGTTTGAGGAATCCTCCCTCACTTGACTCCTTCAAACTAGCAGCGCTAGAAGGAAACACCTGGTATAACTGTGAGTCTTTAGAGCTTATCACAGAACGGTTGTAAATGACATCATGAAGGACTGGTGTGATGATGTCCTGAAGGCAGCGCCAGAAAGTTTAGAAGCTTCTTAAAGAGGCAGAAGCTAATTTCAAGGCATCAGATGTGAAATAAAAATATCATTTTAAGTTATTTAAATACAGCATTTTCACAACTGAACATAGCACAATTACTTGTACTATGTGCCATTGTGCTATGAAATGGAACTATGTATCCCAAATACATAACACGGCCCCTTCAGGGCAAAAGTCTGAAAGTCCCCTTTTAACTGAGTTATTTTTCTGCTCTTGGTTTCAATAAGCTGCTGGATATTGAGTTTACTGATGGGGATTTAATAGGAAAAGAGTTTGCACTTCTATCATTTTGCATTTTTCATTGCCTAGAAGAGTACACAACCAGTGTTTTTGTTGGTTTACCCAAAATCAAAAGAATAAAAATAAAAGGAATCAGCCCGGTCCAGTAAAAGTCATGAATCTGGCCCTTGAGAGCGAGTTACACGCCGAGCAAATGATAAGAAAAACATCCTTCAACCCATGAAGCCAGAGCAGGCTGGCACCACCGGGATGCACCATTCTTACACACACTTACTCACAAATGTCAGGATGAGGTAGCGACATTTGACCCTGTCCATCTGATAAACTGGTATCATTTTTGGTGCATGAGTGTGCGATCATATGTTTTCCTCCGTCTGAGCTAAATGTAGGCACGTCTAGACGCTTCTTTCTGTTTTACTGCTGCTGCTCGCTGTGTTGTGTTCGTCGTGTCAAAAGTTCACTTTTTTTGAGGAAGTTGAATGAGACTCCTTCCCCTCCTGTCTGACAGCAGCTTCATGCCTGGCATAGTGAAACCAGGAACAGGCCACAGTGGAGCTGACCCGGTTCACTCTTACTCAAAGAGCTGCCGTTTCACTTTTTAACTTTTAATTTCATCGCTGAATATTTTCTTGTTTTTGCACTCGAGCTGCTTTATCGGAGCTCATCTGCTTAACCGTGAGGCAAATATCAAGGCTACCGTGTCTTGGATCAGATTAGAGTTTATTCGGTAAATAAGGATAAGCTATTGTTGGGACACGCAGCACAACAAGGATTGACACACATGTGGAAGCTTAAAAGTGATTTGTTTTTTTGTTTGGTTGTTTTTTCCAAGTAAAAATAAGAAATATTTCTACTAATCACTACATATGTCTGTCGTGTTTTTGTGCTGTTGCTTTTATCTTTGGATTGAAATCAGGACATGCACACACACACACACGCACACACTCGTTTGTGTGTGTATTGTGTAAAACAACAAGCTGCCCTTGCTTGTCTTCTGCTGGCCGGGGCCTCTGTGGGTTGGACAGTTTGTGAAAATGACAGGACATGCCAACAAATTGCATCATTTCTGCCTCTGTGGCCGAGGACAATGGGCCACCATATGCTGAAGTGGGGAAATGAATGGAGCTCATTTGTGCTGGCACCCCGAGCTCCTCCCCCCCCCCCCCGACCCTGCTGAGGCCCTCCGTGGCACCGGGGCCGATGCAGACAGACAGGGTCGCTCTGTGCCATGCCGCTGGACCCCGCTGCCCGGTCCCCTAGTGTAACGCATGTTTTTGTGTAACGAGATGATAAACAAGATAAAATATAAACACAATAAATTAAAAGTTAGTCTTGACAGAGGCAGGACTTTGATTGAAAACACTTACAATTTTCAGACTGAATAACACCCCATGTGGGACCTTTCAGTTCCTGTGTCTAAAAGTAACTGTAAGGACAACTTTCTGTTTGTCTGTTTCTTTGTGTGTGTGTGTGTGTGTGTGTGCGTGTGTGCAGGTCTGGGATGATAGCAGATGATTAAGGAGTGGCTGCTCTGTTGACATGAGATACTAATGAGGATGAAATGAGAAGGTCAGGGCTCGTCTCCAGGAGGGGGTGTGGGGGGGCGCTCTCCTCCTCCCCCGCTCTTCCCTCCCTCTTCTTCTATCCCCGTACCCCCGAGTTGCCTCCTTTCCTCAGGATGGACGGCTAATCCCCCCCTCTTAATCGGAGCAGGCTGGCTTGCGCATAGACACACATCTACACACTTCCAAACAGGCCTCTACATCTTCATAATGGAGGTAATTAGTTGTTCAACAAGGCCAGCTCAGCATTATGATTAGCACCTTTTTTTTTTTTTGAGTCCACTTAAAATTTGACCACTTAGGCCCTCTGTTGTCAATTCATTCTGCTCGACACAGCCAACACAGGGGACAGCAACGGGTTTATAAAACAGAAGCTTTAATTAATCTCGTCCTAGAAATGTCGATTAACAGTGTGTCGGACCAAAACCAGCAAGGCAGTCTGTCTTTATTGTCAACACATTACCTACCATCGCATAGTCAGGACCCACGTTAAGTGTGTTAAATGTAATTCTGAATAATTTGTCAGGTTGACAAATGATTCAAAAATGATTCAAAAATTGACTGTCGAATTTTGAACATTAATTGGCTGCAAGTTTGTAATTAACTTTCATTATGTTGAAAAGATACAGCTAAGTGATAAAATGATGAAAAGGAAAATGTGTTCAATTAGTCAAAACGATTCTTGGTGAACTGGGATTTGCTCCTCATTCCTTGCCACCTTAAGAGAATAAGTATTTAGCAAAAAGATAAGTACTTTATTACAGAAGTATTTATAGATTCTAAATATTTTCGAACCCACCAAACTTTTGGTTGAGACCATTTTTGTGTAAACATGCGTGTCATAAATGCACAATATTACCGGCATGGTCTTGGTATCGGCTGATATTGGCTGTAAAAGTTTAATATCAGACATCAGCCATTCCGTCAAAATAACTCACTGATGTAAAATGTGTTGTTTTTATATGACAAACCAGTGACAATGATGCCTGCAGCACAGCACGATGTCAAATATCATGAATAAATTTGACATTGAACATAACACAAGTTGAAAGTGTTTCATCATTTTCAACCACTTTTGGTAGCAGGTTGAGTTGCCAAAGATAATGCGGTATTTTAATTCCACAGTAGAGAAAGCCATATAGTTTCAATGAGTACAGGAAAAAACTTGGTAGTGGTTATCGGGCAAATGAGTTAGGATATCGACCAAAAATCTAATACTGTGCATTCCTAATCATAATACACCTGCATGAACGCACCACAACTAAAGTTTCACTTACTTTTTCCACCATGTTTTGCAAGTAAGCTGAGTGTTGCAGTTCTTGCTGGAAAATATTATTCAAGTTGAGGTTGGGATTTTTATTTTACAAATTCAGACTCTGACTTTCATGAATCTTATTACCTTATTTACCGGTGAACGGTGGAAGGACTGCAGTCCACCACAAGAAACTACAAACTTTGGACACTTTTATTATCACCAATCTAATCCAAGACTATTTTTACAGCCTGGTGTATTGTGATGAAAGGCCACCTAAGCAGCCAGTCCAGCTGTGAAATTTCCTGCCTACTAATCGTTCTGTAGTCAGCTGTCAGTGGTATCATAGGGAAGTGGAAAGGATTTGTCAACTAAGCCATGAAGTCACAGTCTTGGTGAGTCTTAGTGGATCCTGAGGCGCAACTTTTCAATGAAACCAACTCTTATTGCTTCAGCATGGCAAATGTATTTTGACCATTTCACGGATCTTGCTTTCTGAACTGGTGCGCCGTCATGTTTGAACAGGAAGAGACGGCGGACCAGTACAAAAACAAAGATCCACAAAGACACGGATGAGCGAGTTTGGTGTGGAAGGACCGGACAGTCATGACCTCAGCCAAACAGATAATGATTTGGAATGAATCAGTGGAGACTCCAAGCTCTTGTGGATAATTGTTCAACACAAAACAAACAAAACAAGACACTTCTAAAAATGATAGAAAGCCTTCACAGGAGATTTTGAAGTTGTTACAGCTGCAGATGGTCTGATATCATGCAAAACACTAAAGTTTAAGAGTTTAATGTCACTCAATTTCATCTATCTGTGAATGATGACTAGCAAATATTTACAATGTATGGAATGTCCCAAGCCAATATAACTTTGACATGCAAAGGCATCTTGAAACCTGATGTGTCAAAAATAAGTACAAAATTCCCCCCAAAAAATACTTATAACGTGAGTTTGGCCAATTTCAAAAGACAATTAAATGAAAAACATTTTTTTTATTATATTCATAACAGAACTGAAATTGGAAACGTATTGTGACTTAAATTTGCTTAAGTGATTTAAACCTCGACTGGCTAACTTGGCAGCTCAGATGTATATTACAGGTGGGACGACGTTGACCTCAATTTATTTTTTGCCTACACAAATCACTTGGATACATGGAGAAGATGTCTGGATACTGGTTGGAAACTGTTTCAAAGGGGTTTTTCCAACCATTTAGCTGGAAACTGTTGCCAACTAAGTCAAAGTTGGCCACCATTTCACATCTACAACTCAAAGCTTTCTGGGTAAGAAAATGAATGCTAAGTTTCCTTTGATGGGGAGAAACAAATCTATAAAGCAAACATTGCTCTGTTTCTTAAATGCACACATCTAGACGTCCCTGTTCTTGTTCAGATTTCAAGTAATAACAAAATCTTTCTGATGGAGCTATGGTGAACAGTAATTTGAAAAAGGAGAGGTGTCGTAAAGGTTTTCTTAGTCTCATCTTCATGCAAAGATGAAGTCATGTAATCAGAGATAACCTAGACAAAGGCAGTGCTGACGGCTGTCCAGTGATGCAGAATAACAACTTGTCTGAGTGCAGAGGAGCTCCTAATAAAGAAGGTGTGAGGGTCTCTATCAGCATGGTGAACTGCTGACCCCAACAAGGGGAAGGAAGTACTCAGCCAGCTGTGCGCCATTTTTCATCCCTGGGATGGACCTTTAACAGAGAGGCAGAAAGAGGCAACATGAGGGAAAGAGAGAGAGAGAGAGAGAGAGAGAGAGAGAGAGATGTATAATGGGTCAGATGAGGGAAAAAATACTCTTGGTCTTGTGAAGTGCAGTGAAGTGTCATATGGATGCCTCCTAAGTCGTGACCTCTGTGAATTTTAAAGACTGTTCATCTCAACTCGTTAATCAAAGGCTGATGCGTATCACGGTGACAGACCCCCCCCCCACACCCACACACACACACACACACACACACACCCAAGAGCGGCCTCAGCCAGGTACCATTTATCTTTTTTTTCCCCCTCTTTAACACAATAGGTTCATTGGAAGATGAAGACTCTTTAATTGCCATTCAGTTTCGCTGAGGTGTAACAGGATGTATGTTTGCTACTTCCTCCTGAACACATGCTCACATGTGCAACAACACAGATTTGTTACAAAAAAATGCAAACGTCTTTAACAGAATGTTAAAGATAGAATGTCTTCAGCAGTTTTGACTGGAGCAAAACTGCTGAAGACATCTGCTCATATGTAAATGCTGGGAAGTAAGTTAAAAAAGAAAACAAACGTACAGCGCTGGAAAAAATTAAGACACGACTTAAAATGATCAGTTTCTCTTATTTTACTCTCTATTTGTATATGTTTGGATAAAGTGAATATTCTTTGACAACATGTCTCTGAAATTCCAAGCAAAAGGTTCGTATGTATTTGCAGAAAATGAGAAATGGTCAAATGCCACAGACTGGCCACCTGTCCAGGGTGACCCAGCCTCTCGCCCGGAACGTTGGCTGGCGATGGGCACCAGCAAACCTCCTGACCCCAGTAAAGGACAAGGGTGTGTAGAAGATGGATGGATGGATGGATGGATGGATGGATGGATGGATGGATGGATGGATGGATGGATGGATGGATGGATGGATGGATGGATGGATGGATGGATGGATGGATGGATGGATGGATGGATGGATGGATGGATGGATGGATGGATGGATGGATGGATGGATGGATGGATGGATGGAGAAATGGTCAAAATAATAAAAATGATGCAGTGCTTTCAGACCTCAAATAATGCAAAGAAAATAAGTTCATATTCATTTAGAAACAACAATACTGTTGTCTGTATGGTGCAATGAACTTTAAACTGACATGTTGCTGAAATTCTGTACAAACAGACTTCACTTGACTTCTAATACAGGCTTACAAATCAATAATTCTTATATTCTTAAGCTTCCACATAACATAATATTTCACATGTCACAAATGAAACCATAAGGCTCATATTTCTTTTCTTCAGTTACTGTCTTGATTACTTTAACAAGGATAAACTTGAGTCCTCGTTCTGCCATGTTAGCTGCAGTTCCAGTTGTTTTGAAGCCTTTAATTACGGCTCTGGCAGAACACGGCTAATGTTGGGCTGACTTATTCAGACACATTTTGAATCCAAGCAAAGACAAATGGGCCTTCATTGTTTCAGCCCAAGTTAAAAATCACCATTAGAAAGTTTGGTGATGTTCTGATCAACATAAAACAATGTAAATTTAAAGCATCTAACTCGGCTATATTTATTTTTGTAAGACTTGAGTGTCTCATTGTGTAAAAAAAAACAAAAAAAAAAAAAGAAAAAGTTTTTTTTAGAGAAAATATTTATTTTAAGCTTCTTTCTTTCTTTGAGGTTAATAAAATTGTAAACTTGCTAGGAAAACTTTTCCTTGTGTTACACTTGTGCAGTACAGAAAGTAAAGCCGTCCTGAGTAGATTGCCTACCACATGAGGACGAAACAGAGCTCCTTAAAACACGCCTCCACAAAAAAAGAAGAAAAAAAAAGGACTCCACCAACGACGTGCTGTTGGCATGCAATTTCTTCTCCCCACGGACGTCTGATTTCCATCTTCCCCCTGTAACAAAAGACGGAGGTCGTTGTGGAATTCATATGGAAATTAAAATTGATTTTTTTTTTCTTTCTTTTTTTTTTATTATAGCAGCAAATAAAATATGCTTAGTCACAGTAAACGACAATTTCCGCTTTCACCCACAAAATGCAGCCACGAGGTTTGGAACGATGAACTGTGCGGCGCTAAAATATGATCACGCTTCATAAACGAGCCCGCGGATAAAAGTCTCGTTTCGGTCCGGCGTGATCGCTTTTGCTTGCTCTGTTTGATCAGGAGCGAGGGGCAGGGAGGGAGAGAGAAAGAGGGAGAGAAAAGGAGAGAGGGAGGGAGGAAAAATGAGCCTGCCAGTGGTTAATTGAGCATACAGATTCCTAATGTGTCAGGCGGTGGCCTCGCAGATGAGGGATGGCACTTTTTTACGATGCATCTTCCTTTGTTTCCTCTTCAGGCCTAATGAAGTCGGTCCTCTAGTCGCCACCTGGGCCGGACGTTCAGGCACCACAGACACGCTGACCCCCCCCCTCACCCACACCTCCTCCCTGCCACCACTAACACACCCCACCCTCCCTTCATTCACAAAGTCTGATAGCGATTCAACATCTTCAACACTCCCCTGCCGCTTCCTCGGCCTCGGCCAGCCCGGAGATAAATACACACACACACGCATGCCATGGCACACGGGCTTGACCAGAGGCATTGCTCACACACTCTGTATTTATACGAGTGTGCGAGCGCATAGAGCACAGCGCGGGTTATTAGCTGGGAGATTGTGATAAACTCGCACTCTAGACTGATATTCATTATATAAACCGCAGACCTGTTTATTTTTACAGTCTCAAAACAGCAAGCATCCATTATCCAAGGGTTTTTTTTTGTTTGTTTGTTTTTTGTTGTTTTTTTTGTTTTTTTTTTTGGGGAGGAGGGGTGGGGGTGCTGTCTTTTCATACATGCCTTTAGGTCACCCACTAATGAGCTTAACACTGAGGAAACATGGAAGCGATTAGACGAGCTTTGGCTGTTTCAAAAACACACACACACACACACACACACACAAAAAAACAGGGCAATGATATTGCACCTTATGATCTTATATCGGCCCGAACGACAAAAAGAAAGGGAGACAAGTGATGGAGTCTGAGGAGTACCGCGTCGTTCTCAAAGAGAATGACTTCACTTGAGTTTAAACGAGCAAATGGTTTCTTTTGGAAGGGTGGGGGGGGGGGTTTGCTAGCTCCCCATTTCCCTTCTTCTCCTCGTTGTCTCCTTAGCAGGCCGGCCTCAAAAACTCCTTTAATACCCCTTTCCCTTTGCTGCAGCCACTCGGGCTAAGTAGTTTCTGGTCACCCAAACATGTTCAAGGTGCTCTGTGACCATATGTTTACTCGCTGGGGAGAAGAAGAGCGAGAAGGCTGGACTCTGTGACCTTCACCCGGGTTGAGCAATGAATACTCCAGGCTCCTCTCGCTTGGGTTCATGCCAGGCGAACACAGCAGACAGGCATCCCGGGCCCACAACAGGATCCCCAGCAAGAAAGTAATGACACCAATTGGCGGAAGCTGAGAGTGTGGAGGGAGAAAATGTTTCAACTTTTTAGCTTGCAGTTAGCCCAGATAATTAGCTAGCTAACAGCGGCTTGCTCTAGAGGGTTACTATAAAGGACAGAAAGACAAGGAATGATGGTATGCACAAGTAGCATGCTTGACTACATTATGGCCGTTAATATTTTTGTTAAAGGTGCACTGGTTTTAGTTTTTGTTACAAATGGAGTGACAGACCTTCAACTGATCACTAAATCGTGAAAAAGGTCAGCTGAATGGGGTGTTTAATTTGAGTAATCTCGCCCCAAGAGGGGATCAGAACAAACATAAGTGGGAACAGGGTGTAGTGTGACATTTTTAGACCATAAAATACAATTGGATTAAATTAATTGTGACACTTGCTCTATTTTTTACGATCATTTAACTCCATAATTTATGAAAACACTTAACAGAAAATAAAGTACTATGTGATTGGACATGGGTACAAAAAGGTTTGTGTAAAGCAAAATGGCAGTGTAAAGGTACAGAATGTGCTATGAATAGGCGAAAGGTTAAGCTAAACAAAAGCCGTACAATATTAGCTGGTGCCGCAGTAATCCATATTACACAGTTTCAGCAGCATTTGGAAGATCTCTACACAGTTTAAAGGTCAAACAAGTTAACGATGCTACACATGCTAATCTTTTTTGTGTGTAAATCGTGGAATATCATGAAACCTCATACCAGCAGCTGCCCAGACTGGATCCACTCATTCTTTCAACATCAGATCACATTTTAGTTTCTCTAGGGAAACTGTCTGTTGTAAAGTTTATGTTCTACATGAAACTCTGTCCTCAAACCTTTCAAATAAACCCAAATCCAACTTCCATTTTTTTTTCTGGTTTCATTCTATGAAATCATTTCCTTATTTACCTCCAGAAATACATATTTTTAGTAGCCTGGCAGTAGAGAGACCTCAAACAGTGGTGACACTTCCCTGTTTTAGTTCTCTTGGCCGCCGCAAAAAGTGTCATGGTTTTTACAAACACATTGTGCCGTTCTAAGAAAATCGGCAGGTTTTTGTTTCACATCTAGCTTATTGTGACTAATACGAAGGAGCAAAACATATTTGTTCTTTAAAACATGTAGTTCTAATCAGGAAGTGATGAGCAGTTTATGCCTCCGCTGAAATCTGAGTTTAATGTTTTAAATAAATAGAAAAGTATTGACTTAGTAATATTTTTTGACAAGATTAAGGCCTATTTCCCTGCACTGAGTGCACATTAGCTAAAATCTATTTCCTCAGGCATTTCCTTTGTATTATTTAAAGCTACAATGAGCTAATTTGAGTTATTTGGTTATCAAATCAAGTCTTTGATCATCGATAGCCTGATCCAGTGAAATGAGTTTGATCCAGTCTAATGTTAAAGCAACAAGTAGTACCTGGAATAGTTGCATCCAAGTTATAATAAATGTTAAGTTTAATTTAAACCTGGGTGTAGCTGGTTATTACTTTACACAGTTATGAGTTAGCTCAGCATAACAATAGTTTTGACTCCTCAACCCAACAGATATAAAGATCTTATGAGTGTAAAGAGCTGCCCATTCAATGTGATGATCATTTAAAGACACCTTTCTCTGTTCAAATAACACATAATCCAGCACTAATAATGTCTATAATTCAATTTTTTAATACTGTAACATATTTAATAAAAACAAAATACATTTAAACCTGGTTCCTAGTCTGATTCGGCCGGTCACAGAGATTTTGTAAGACTGATATTTTCTTATGATGGAAACAAACCGAACTTAATTCATGACTATCTTGACGAAGGACCTGGCTGTTCATCTCGATATATATATATATATATTTATATATATATATATATATATATATATATATATATATATATATATATATATATATATATATATATATATATATGTTTTTTTTAGTTCAAATGTTTGTTTTCATGTTTTTCATCTATCAATACAGCCTAAGTATCTTCTCGCATATACCAATATTTTCTCCACAGAAAAAGATATTGATGCATCAACATCACAAATGAAAGTTTTGCAAATTTTGTTCATAATACTAAATCAGGTGACATTGTTTTTGAGTTTCAGTCTAGACATGTGGCACTTCTGGAGAGTTTGTTTTTGTCACAATTTTTAAAATGTTCAGTCTGAGCTTAGATATATGACAGAGACCAGGCAGATTGGCTTCATCTAATCTTAGAAATAAAAGCATCTAAATGAGAGCAACAAATGGAAAATCTCTTTGACTCTTGTCTAAATTAGGCCTACATAGAGCTTCAAACATTAAAAATCAGGCTGCTTGCTCACTCCAATTATTACACAGCATTATTTTACTGTCAAATGATCTTCTATTTATTCTGATAGAAAAAATTCAATAATGTTTGATCAGGTCATTGTGTTACAAAATGGCCGCCTATGAAAAATGATGAGACTCCTTCAAGTCTGAGGTCCCAACCTCTGACCCAGCGTTGAGTTAAAACTACCCAAGTTCAATCCAAACAAAAAGTGTGTGTGCGTGTGTGTGTGTGTGTGTGTGGTGGTTGCGTAACCTCTCCTAGCGTCTTGAATTATACAATCCCCCTGGGTACTAAATAAGCAACAGATTAAACCTGCACTGATAACTGAAAATGTCAGCGTCGTCGAGTCAACGGGGGGATCTTCAAGGGAGGGAAAGAGGGCTGAAGGAAAATGCCATTACTCTCCAGATAATTTAAACATGTGTTGGCATTTATCTTGGTGGTCCATGTCCGAGCACTAATGACAAACTCTTGTTATTAGTGCACTGAATCAAAGCCAAGCGCGTATGCCCACCCAAAACTGTAATCCCTTAATGTTTCCCACTCTCTAATTTGGAATTACAAAACCTACGCTAGATTCATAGGTGCAGTAACTCTTCAAAGCGCCGTAAATACAGAGTAACAAAACACATATTTGACCTTGTTTGGTGTGTTTTCTTTTTTGGAGCTCTCCTTTCACCGCCGAACTTTATTTTCGTGGGAAGATTAAATATTTCTGCTTAAAGACACCCTATGAAATGATTCCAGTCGCTACACATACACACACACACAGTCACACGCTCCCCTGATTTCGGATAGATAGATAGTTCGGAAGAGAAGAGGGGAAGGAGGTGTGTGTGGGGGGTGAAATATATAATCTCCTGAAAAGAATGAGGCCCTCTGGGATTTTCTCAAAGTGGCCCCTCTCTGGCCTACGGTAGGGGGAAATTGGGTGAGTGCTGGTGGTGTGTTGGAGGGAGGTAGCGGGAGGGGAGGGGTGTGCTAAAACATGGCCACTCCACACTGTAACTTGAGCCAGAAGGGGGCCAATCTGTCAAATAATTAGCTGTTGCCCGGCACAAAGGTTTTATTTGCAGGAATTTCATCGAGGCAGGATTGAATAATATGTCTGTGTGTTGCGCGGGGGTCATGGGAACATCATCTCTTACTGGTGGGCCATAAAAGACGGCTAAATGATAATGAGAAAAGGCTCCGGTAATTCAATTCCTCAAGCGTCGGTTTCCATCTACCCCCCTCTTCCACTTCCCCACTCTCTCTCTGTCTTTTTGTCCTTTCTTTCCTTCTTTCTATCTCCCTTCTTTTCTTTCTTTCTTTCTGGGCAGCTAATTGCCAAACTTTGCGTTGATGTTGAAGTGGTCTGATTCAGTGTGCATAAAAACACACACTTATTTTTACATACAACAACAAAAACAGAATGTTTATGTTGAATCAAAATCCCTCCTTTGAATTCGTAGTGTTTGGCGAAAGAATCTTTACTGGGCATCAATCATGTAAGACTTTAAGGTACTAAAATTAGACAGAATTAAAGAATAGTAAAGGAATAAAACACTTAATTCTCTCTGAAAATAGATTTAAATAAATTAGAGTATCGATCCCCCACCTACGGAAAGCAGAACGTATAATTAAGGATGTGCAGTCCTCTACCTAAACCCACTGGCTAAGTCATCTTTTTTCTTTTTTTGTACACTGACCTTTAACCTTTAAAAGCAACCAACCAGGAAGTGGCTAGTGTTAAAAGGGATTGATTGGTTCATGGCCCGTGGATGATTGTTTATATCTTTCCATACTGGAGGTTTGACCCCTGCTGACCCCTCCGAGGACCAATCCGCTGAGAGCCATGACCTGCGTCCATTTGCAACGGCGCTAATTACCTTTGACGGCTTTCGTTTTGCATCGGGGCAGTAAAACGAAGCCCCTGCAGTGGCCTGATTGAAGCAAGACGCCGCCGCTGCCCGGCCACTCCAAGTCATGCTTTCAACCCCCCAATCCCACCCGCCCTCCGCCCCCCTGCATGTCAAACACATTAAACTTAATGTACCAGCAAATCTCGCTCAATTATTTGTATGTCGCAGAGGTTGCGCTCACATGTGTGTTTACGTGGCGGCCTTTTTTTTTTTTTTTAAATGACGCTCGTGTGTATGTTCAGCCCATCCGAGCACGCTCAAGCATGCTGGTGTTTACATGTGAGGGGGCAGAGAGAGAGAGAGAGAGAGGGGAGACATGAGTTTGCCATTTTGAGGCGACAGGAGGTCCGTGCGGGGTTCGGGGGCCCACACGTCCCGCAGCACGCCGCCGAGCGGAGGGATGGATGAGGAAACTTGCGTTTAAGTAAAATAATTGGATTATTGCATTCTGTGATCTCGCTAATTATAATGAAAGCAAGGTTACTATTTTCCAATTATTATTCTATGCCGATTCTGTTCCTCTCTAATAAAGAGGGGCACTGATGCAAAACAAAATGCCACAACTTCATTTCCTGCCTGTGCCTTAGAGCTATTCAGAGATGAGGAACGAACAAATCCCCCCCCAACCACCGTTTGCAAAATTTCACTTTTTTATTTCCAAAACATTTGAATAGAACACATACAGATGCTATTTGTTGCCATGTGCAGTCTTTGCTAATCAAATTTTGATACAACACACAAATAGTTCTGCATTTCTGAAATGAGGTTTTGTTAAAGGTTTATAAGCAGCTAATATCTTCCCTGTGGTGGATAACTTTCTTGGCATCTAAAATCATATTAGTTGGTCTCAGAGAATGAGATAATTCTTCCACAATGCCACACCGGTTTGTGCGTGAACTATTTTATGAACCTTTCAACCACAGTCATGTTAGCGATGTATGGTTATTTACTCAGAAGCCAGTGGTTATTTACACAGGAATTAAAAGTTGGAGGCAGTGCATCAATAATTATCTTCCTGTGGGAAACGTGTGCTGAGAATGGAACATGTAAAGCAGAGGTAGCCAGGTATTATTTCACATTGGTGTCCATGATTGTTAAGGACAAAGATTAACTAAGATTTTCTAAAAATGTACTTAAAAATAAACTCTAAGTAGGATAATTATTGGTATTAGCTGGCAGTTATTACTACCGTCATTGCAAGTGAAGTGTACATTTAAAGACAAGCATTGTGTTATGTATTATTTTAAGGTATTTGTTTCACTTGTAGCCTTTATTCAACAGTAGCTAGACGATAAAAAAAAAAGCATTGAAAGTAGAGAACGACATGCAACAAATGATCCGGGGCCACAAATTGAACCAGGGACTGGTGAGAAGTGTAGCTTCCAGTGCCCCTGCCCCACCACTGAACCATGTGGCACCCCTAATTCTGCATTACCAAACTGATTTTATTCATTTTGAACATCATATTGGTATGTAAAGTTCTGTATTGACAATTCAAAACACCAACCAACAAATTCCACACAGTCCTATGAAGTACTGTGAAAATGGACGCTCACCTTCCTATGAGTGAAAATATGCAGTTCAATATATAATTACATGTATTGTAAACTGTACTGCTCTGTATCGCTCTCATTTTCAGCTAATGAGGCGCTAATGTTGCCTTATTTTCTATGAGTACATCGAAAATAAGGCTATATTTTGGATGAGTACAGGAACGGAAAATGATGTCGGATGCCCCAGGATCTGATGTGAAGCATTCTCATTCAGAGTGGCTCTTGAAAAGTTAAAGAAAAATAATATTGCACCCTTACTTTTCAGACAGCAGCTCTGACCAGAAGTGCTTTACATATTCCATTCCCAGCATGTTTTTCCACATGCCACCACTGGTGGCTCACCGTTTGTATCTCAGTATTAATGTGGAAAAAAATGTCGGCTTGCCGAAAGCAAATGTGACAATAAAATCACCTCTAGATAAATGACTGTGCTGCTTTTCAGATTGGAGTTGTTTCAAAAGTATAAAAGTTCACTTTATTATGGAGCTTTATCCTCTGGGACCAACTCATTTAAGATGTTGAGAAACACACAGTACTGAAGATAAGATATTGAGTGTCTTTAGCATTTAACAGAACCTCACTTTAAAAAATAACAAGTTTTCCTTTAAATAACTGTCTCTTAGATTTCGCTAGGTCAGGTGTACTCGATTACCCTTTTTTTTTTCCTTGCTGTCCTTGGTCACTGCACATAGAAAGTAACACCAGTCAATCACTCCGCTTGTGACAAATCATTGCATCAAATCTCCTTCCCTCTCTGCTTCGCCGTTCTTCCTCCCTCCACATGCACCGACACACACGTTCATGCCTCTCCACTCTCGCCCTTGTCAGTCTCCCCACCAAATTCCCCGGATCACAGAACATCTGACAGTATTTCATCTTGGATTTTGAGGATAAGTGAGGGGATTTCGGTTCAAGCTCAGAGCTTAGCATGAAAACGCAGCTCAGTGACAAAATCCAGGAGGTTTACACACAAAATGGGGGGTGGAGGTGCCACCTCTTCAACCCACTCCCACTCCAATCTCTCTTTTTTTCTTCTTCCCTCCAGTATCGTTCCCCTGTGTGCTCTCTCTCTCTCTCTCTCTCTGTCTCTCTCTCTCTCTCTCTCTCTCTCTCTCTCTCTCTCTCTCGCGCGCTCTCTGTGTGCCATGTTTACAAGGTGGTGTTAGATTTAGCTGTGACTGTTTGTCTTAACCCAGCACTGATAGTGATATAGCTAATAGAGCTAAATATGTTAAATAGTTATTTTATTATGGAATCAAATAAATTGTATTTTATAAAAAAATATTTCTGCTATGTGATAAAATTGTGCATAAAATGTTGTTTTCATTAACATGCAAAAAGTATTTGCCCTTTCACAGATTTCACAGATCTGAGGAAATACAAACTGCAATTTTTAAAGATGAATTGGGTATAGAGGGTTTTATTTTAAAGTCAGTCCACAACATTTTAATTGGATTTTCTTCAGGGCTTTTTCTTCAGGACTTTGACTAGGCCACTCCAAGAAAATGTATCTATTATTTAGATGTGGACTTGCTGGAATCACTGCATAACCTTCTGTTTCAGGATACGCCAAGGCAAAATAGCAAATTTTGGAGCAGAAATAAAATCACATGTATGTTTTCATATTTTTTTAATCAAATATCTGAACAGTGTGGCATGCACTGAATAATTTATTCTTACAGCCCCAAATCATCTAATTAAAGTTTGTGGTTAAAACATGAGAAAACATAAAACAGTTAAAGGGAGGTGAACCAAATTGAAAAAAGATAAAATAAAGAGAAGGCATTGGAAAATAAACTTTATCTAGGTGGTAAAGTTTGGCTGGGCGATATGGACTGAAGGTTTTATTACAATATTTTGTGGAGTGATTGTGATAATGATAAATGTGACGATAAGGACTATTTATAGCTTATTTTAGAGGTAACTGTATGACTGCAACTGGATGGCACAGGAATCACAGCGCCACAAACGCAAATATTGTTCTTGGAAAAGCATTCTCATTTTTAATGCGCTTCTTTAGGACACCAGGCGCATAAAGAAATGTGATTCATATCAGAAAGCAGCACTCAGTAACTGCATTTAACCATATGTTTTAATTTATTGAACAAACGGCAAAGAAAATTGTATAAAATAACTCAAACAAAACTGACAGTTTAGGATTTTTGAAAACATCATTAATTGGAGGTTTTTATGATAATAATTCTTATCATGAAAAGAAATTAATCTTGATAAATGTCCATCCCTATTATAAAGCAATAGTTTTTTAAATCAAAGCCTCCATTTTCAGTAACAAATGGACTTTCTCCAGACATGGAAATCTTGTACTAGAACCAAATCTAAAGCTACAGCTAGAGTTTGTAGCCTTACTTGCTCGCCAGAATAAATGTCTAAAAAAAGCCTTGAAGTTTCCTAGCATTAGCATGTTTGATCACAATAACACTTGAGTGCTTTTCTTGCACATTTTGCTACAGCTTACATGTCTAACAGCCTCTAATAACAGGTGAACTGTGCAGACCCCGTCTACCCTACATGCACACCTCGCATAAATATCTCCAGTCCAGGTTAACCCTGGAAATAAAGAAATAAAAGCAATACATGGAGAACCTGAGGAGAATCTTGAATGCCAGTTGCTGGTGGGAAAGATGGATTGCCTGAATTCTCCACCAATCACCAAACAACACATTGGCCGCAGCATTGATTGATGAAGTATTTAAGTCGTCAATCTCACATCACCTGCTTTTCTTTTCTCTCTTGCAGCCAAACAGCTGCAGAAAAGCGATGCTGTGTCTGCACATCAGACAGACCCCGACCTACGGGAAAAACAATGCAAGGAGCTGCAGCTCGGCTGCTTTCCTGACATCGGAGGTCAAACGGAGAAGCCATACGCGGTTTAAACACTGTTCATTTACAACCACCTGTTTACAAGTCACACGCAGATAACGCTCAGGAAGCAAGATGGAGATGATGGTTCTGGGAAATCTCTGGTTATGTGTACGCTTCTTAGACTTCCAGCTTAGTTATGAATTCACCGCCTCAGAGTAACGTCCAAAGTAACATTTATCGCTCACCTTTGACCTTATTCAGAGACCTCTTTGCAGTATGTGATGCATTCAATATCATAATCATGCTCGACCACCTTTAGATCGAACGGAGAAAAGATCATCGACGAAAACGCTCATACAGGCAAGGAGAAAACATCCCACCTGCAGGCGGTGCGTTGACAGAGCCTCAGAGGGGAAACGCACAGCCGGTGTCTTCTTGGAGTTATTCCGAAGAGGCCATTGATCCGCCGGTTAACCTATTCTCCTGCATCAGTTCAGAAGCAAGCCCTCAGAGGAAAGAACCCCCACCACCTCCACTGCTACCTCCACCACTACCACCCCGCCCTGCCCATTGTTTCCCTCCACTAATATGATACCCCCTCAAGGTTCTCCACAGACCTCATTTCTAATCAATGCATGGTGGTTGGTGGGATCATCCTGTCTCTGCAAATTAATGACTTCACTTTTTTCTGTGGTTTCATGCCATTGATTTGTTTTATTAGCTCATTGATCTCCAAGAACCCCCCCCCACCCCCCTCCCAACCCCTCTCTGCCCTTCGCCTCCTTACACACCACCACCACCTCCCTCCAACAGCTTCTTATTTGCTTATCAATTTGAGAGCTGATGTCAACAACCAACAATATTACCGGCTTGCTTTAAAGACAAATACGTTTCATTGTTCTACTCTACATTTTACCTTCACAATAAGCCAGACGAGAATATGCCGTTTCATGTTGCCACGAAATCTGAGCATCCCGGTTTCAGCAATCTGGTTTCGTGAGTTTTAACACAACTCCCATGGTCTAAATCACTTTGACGTTCATCTGGTCAGGGCTCGCTGGTCTTATTAACAGCCATATCTAACTCGCCCCACTATAATTCCCTTTGAGATCCGAACAAAAGGATAGGAAGTGCTTTCCTCAGACAAGTCAGACTTCACTTCACAGGAGGAATTACAGCTTTTCATTTTCTGCCACTGGAGCGTTGTAGTGAGCTACCCTTCTGGCACAGTGATGGTCTTTCTTTCCTGTTTATGACTTAAGCCACGCACAAAGACCCGATTCACGGCGATCACGTCTTGGCAGCAGTGATGTCAAGTAACTGGTGAGGTTCAAAATCAACATGATCAGATATATCAGAGGAGATGTGGCATATTCGGATTGACAGAAATGCTGCATGTGATTTACTCTGAACTCATTTGGATTCACCTTATAGAGGTTGCTTGAGATTTCATATTATTTTTGTGCTTCCTGAGTTATCCTACAGTGACAAATTCCATCAAGCAAAACAGTCTAAAATTATACACCCTGACTCCACCCATCTACACTTTATTACCTCCTGTCTGTCTTTTCATCCACAGTTTTTGGCTCATTTGTCTCTAAAATTGCATATTTTCAACGCAGGATCCCCATCCAGTGTGCAGATGGGATATTGAATGATTACTTTCATGGAAAGGACAAGATATAAGAAGAGATAGAGAATGTCCATGTTAAAAGATGAGAGAAGGAGTACCAAGCACCCTGCCTCCCCCCCACCCCTCACGTCAAGCGGCATGTTTATTCAGCTTGTGGGAATTCCTGTTCCGCAGGATAGATCTGCAGTCGTCACAATTGGCGATATTCCCGTCCCACCCAGCTTGGCTCTTCCATGGAAATCAAATCCCACACAGACAGACAATTACTCACTTTTTGTTTTGAACATGAATCCAGTCGTGACTTTTTTCTTAGGCCTTGTCCACATATTTTTTTAGAAAAGAAGGTATTTCCTGATCCATTTGTACCTGCTACCTAAAAGGAAAACAAAAGGTTCTGCCAATAACATATTTTTAAAAACCTTTTTCGAAATAGATTTTGTAAAAGGTGTATGTAGACTGCATGGAGAAATGGATGTTTTGCGACTTGACTTTTTTAGTGTGGTTTTCCTGCAACTTTTCAAATCTGTTCTAACACAGGGCCATGAAAACTTTTCCTGACAAAGCTAAGAGGTGCTGATCTAGCACCAACTGTCTCTGAGCCAAGTTGCTCCACTTGTTAGCTTAATGGCATTAGCTTTAGCATTAGCAGTGTCTCTAAATAAACTAATATTCTTGCTCCGACACAGAAACCTCCTCAACTATGATTAACTTCAAGACTTCCTGTGTTGATGCAATTGTTAGCATAACCCAGAAAGACGTACCTGCTCTGCCATTTTAAACACTGAACATGAGAAAAGTCGACTGAACCCAGAACTTAAGATTCTGATGAAAAATTTTAGATACAATTTCTTCCCAAAATAAAGTTTGTCGTCTAATGTTGGAATTTAATCCACTTCAGAATTCCTTTTCCAGCGCAGAATTGTTCAAGCAGCCCTAGAAAATAACACCTCCGCCGTGCAACAGAACAGAGGAGTACAGGTCCAGCTCAGAGGGGGAAATCTCCTGCTGTAGACCGCTCCATGCTCACCCGGAGCATGACATAATTAAGAGACAAACTGCCTACAGTAGGTTGTACACTTCGGGTGAAATGTCTCGCATATTTACCATAACACACATGATTTTGTTTTTGTCGCTTCAAATTACGCCTGAACAACAGGCTGTAAAGATTTACCTCGTCAACCGTAAACAGGTAAGAAAGTTTTGGTGGGGTCAGCCACAAACACATGCCCACATCTCCCCTTCTGTCTTTACATAAATCCTTTCAGGGCTTCTGGCAGCAGTTTCCTGCTCTTTCATCTGGCTCCCTTGTGGTAGGACTATTAGCCCAGGCCTGTATACCTGCAAGTGTTTGAGAGGCAGCTGGCTCTGGACGCTCATTGCCTGCGCGGGCCCAGGGGCTGCTGGGACCTGGGAACGCTGGCACCAAATACCGATGGGTAATTAGACCTTCATTCAAGAGCGAATGTGGCAAGCATTAGACACAAGGCTCTTTCCGGTTCAATTCATATCTTCATCCTGCCTTCCTTCCCCTTCTAACAACTGCACTCCATCCTCAGTTTTTTTTAACTTCTCTCTTGTTTTTCCTCTTTTGGACTAGTCATTATGTCTTAACCTGATTGTCCTTAAGGGAGATTTTTTTTATGTTTTTAGAAAGGAGACATTTTGGAAGAAAATATATTTTTGAGGTTTGTGATCTTCATTTACAAGCAAGATTTAAAAAGAGAACTTCAGCTTCTTTTGTAAAAGTTATCCAAGAAAATTCTTTTTTCATGATATTAACGTTACAATGTCTGTATGGTGCTGCTGTGTCATTTCCTCAGTTGTGAGAAACATGACGGCAGTAGTTTCTCATGTAAAAGAAAAGCTATTGGGAGGCCGCTTCCAGTTTTGTGGTGAAAGGTGACATAACCCATAATTCCACTCCAACCACAAGGTTCTTTGATCACATGTTCCTCTCTCGTACTGCGAGGGCTGTTCACATGATACAAACCAGTTGCAAATGACAAATTGCTAAGAGGCTGTACGCACAGAAAGGTTAGGTTTGAAGCAAGTTTTTTGTTTTTCTTTTTTTTTTGCATTTGCACACATAATTAGAGGATTCTTTATAGATGGAATACATATTAAAAATTGCCTAAAGTAATCTCTTTATATGTTATACCTCAGCTGAGCATTGCTAAGAACTTGAAGCAAAATAAATTAGATCCTCATTCTTCAGTTAGGCCTAAGGTCATTGCCACTGACTAATAATACTGAATATTTCAGACTCCTTCAGTGTGTGGGATGCATTAGACAACAAGAGAGCATTTTATTTTTAAAGTTGATGTGGTGGAAACAGAGGAAGAAGGATAATTTGTGAGTCTGACCAGGCCATAGACAACTGGTGTCCATCGCCACAAGTCATTAGGCAAAGGGCCAGAGACAACCTGGACGACAGGTTCCTATAGTGCGTCAAAGGGCAACACACAACAATCTTAAACATTATATCATCCTTGCATAACTGACAGCAAATATGCAAAAGATCCTCCTAGAAAGGGTGAGATCTGACCATCAGCTTGGGGGAAGTAAAACCGCTGTTGGTCAATATCAAAAAGATACCGTTGTAGTCGTGCAAGCACCTGATCAGGACATCACCTGTCCACCTCCTTTTGGAGGTTTTTCAGCCTCATCCAACTGGGAGGAAAACACCAAGATAGACCCAGAATGTACAATAAAGACTTTAAATCCCTTCTACCCTTGGCATTGTCCAGAAAAAAAGTAGCCATTGTTACTGGAAAGAGAGATTTCTTGGTTTACTCTCTGACCTCATCTTGAACCCAATGGAACCTGTTGAAACTGTGACAAATTTGAAATACCTTGGGTCATTCCTGGACAGTCAGCTCAACTGTGCTGAAAACACTGACTATATTTTGAAGAACTGTTCTCAGAGACTCTACCTTTTAAGAAGACTTAGTCATATGTCTTGAATTTGGAAAAAAAATCATTTTATTTATCACTACAGAAGGGTTCAGTGAATGCGCATATGAATCTGATGGGTTCGGTACCTCAAAAAAGGTTAAGAACCACTGCTCTAAATAGTTTAGGTATGAAGGATCTAACTTTGTAATGTCGTCAGGACTCCTCAATGGCGACCGTGAACTTGTGGATATAAAATCAATTAGATTCCACTGATCGCAAAGAGGGAGGAGATATTCCCTCATTACATTCTACTGTGGCAGGTAAGGAGGGAGTAAATAGTCTGACAAGCTGCTCTTTGTCTACAGTGAATTAAAGCAGAAGGCGGGAGAGGATGCCGCTTTTAGCGGTCGGGGGAAAAACACAAGGTCCAAATTTGCATAAACAGGAACACAAAAGAAAAGGGGGTTAGGAACAAAACAGGGAAAAAAAAAAGTGTTGTCAACAGGACCCCCCAGTGAGGAATTTCAATTTCATATATCTAATTATCGCTGTCAGATGGAGAGAAGTGACAAAAAGCTGTCTTTGTTCTCCGTCTTTGTCTCCCACGTCTCTCTCAATTAATTTCACCATACGAATATGACTAATTGTCTCTGTGCAGCTCCGCAGCCACATAAATAATAATTTTGGCCCGTGTTTGAGTTGCGGGGGTGTTCATGCTTCAATTTATGATATTTGGACACAAAGGATTGCGCATAATTCAGGTGATCGCATTAGCGGGCCAAAGCAACCTCTCCGCAGGCATCACCCTCGCCTGGCAGCTCCGCAGCGTAAATAATACCTCCATACTTTCCCTCTCTTTTGTAAAGGACAGTGTTATCTCCCTCGTTTCTGTCACTGGGATTGTTTCTTTGTTGAGAGCGGTGATATTAGCATCATAATCAGGCAGAGAGAAAGAAGTGCCAATGATGGCTGAGTTATGCAAAGTATAAGCATCAGCTGTACCGGTCCGCATTTAGGTTTGTAGCTTTTATAGGCCGCATCTAGTTAAGCTGATTGTCGTGTAACTTGGAAAGACAATTATCACATACCTGACGGATACAAAATAAATTGTACTTTCTTCTGTTTGAGAATCAAACTATTTTCATGGTAGACTGATTTCTCAGAAAACTGTTGAGTTATTCCTTTAAGTCAAATGATAGATTTACAGGGTTGTGACTATTTGATTTATTTCAGATTTCCTCTGTTTTACTTTTTTGTCACACTTAAATGGTTCAAGATTATCAATCAACTTTTTGTTGTTTACATGAGGCCGCTGTTGCTGAACTGCTGGTATTTCCGGATGTCGATTGGGGAAAAGGTTTCCCGCTGAGTCTTAACTGATAGAATCTGCCGCAGTTCTCATGCCAGGCCACTATAAGGCGCTGTGATCCTAGCATGTAGTCACTTTTTTTTTTTCCTCACCAGTCTGTTGAGTATCTTCATATAGCACAAATTGTTTAATGAACCATGGAAGACATTTCATAACAAAATGAGTGCAAATAATCACACACAGCACAGTGATATTTTCCCCAGTCTTTTTACGATAATAAACAGAGTGAAAGAGGCATAAAGAGCATACAGAGCTACTTTAAATGTAGTTCTGGATTCTTTTAAATGTTCTTGATTAAGTTTTCTATGTTTTTGTAGTAATTTTGGTCACCCAGCCACTCCTGAACATTGTGTGTGTTTTTCTTTTTCCTGTTTTTGTTAATAGCCTTAGAAATGACTTTGTAACCATTTCCTCACTGATAGATCTCAGTTACTTTCTTTCTTATCTGTTTTTTACTTTCTTTAGATCAGGGTGTGATGTGTTTCTTCTTGAGGTCTTTTAGTCAACTTTATGTTGTCAGTTAGGATAAATAATTTGTTCATTATACCAATTTAGGTATGATTAAATACCTAGATAAGGTACCGGGTATGATTAAAAAGAACTGAACTCAGCTTTACTCCAAAAAAAAAAGAAAAAAGTTGATGACAGTAATTAATAATTTAACAAAGGAGGTATATACTTTTTCAAATGAATCCAGGTTGCTTCTGATGGCATTTTCCTTGTTTTTTTTCCCTCTGAAAACCACATTTTGTATTTCTTCCGTTTATGTTTGACACTTAATGATCTTTCCTAAGATAACAGATGAGGGATAAGACATCAGACACTCAGAGGACGGCACACAAGTGATGACATTTGCTTATTCCGTCAAATCTGTCTCTGAGAAACATTTAGCAGAACCTAAACATAACGAGGCAAACATCTGAAACCTGTCTAAATAACGCTGCAGCTGAGCTTTGAAAGTCCAACCATAAAACCAACTCATTCACTCAGAGAGACAAGGAGGGCTGAGTGGGGAGTGGGTGGGGGGTGGGGGGGTTATTGTTACATTTCATTAGGCACATTCCTTCTCTGTGGACTCTTGACCAGTTGCCATGGCATTTCATTTGACTAGTTTTGATATGAACTCTGTCTGCCCTCTGTCTCCCATACTTTCATTTGTTTTCCCAAAACTTCATATCAAAAGTCCTAAATATACATTTTTGTACTAATTATAAACCTTTTAAAATCGTGACACATCACAATTCGCCAACTGACTATTTAGTTGAGCTTAGATGGGGTTCCAAAAAAATACCTTTTTTTTTTTTTTTACACCCGTTGAATTTTTCACTTAATGCATTTACAATACTGGGAGTGGAAATGGGAAGAAAACAAAACACAGTTCTCAATTTAATTTTTTTTGTCAATTAAAACCACAAAAGAGTGGCATCTGTAAATATTTAGCCCGTTTTTCTGGCACTTATGAATGAAAGTCAGAGCAACCTATTCGCCTCAGACGTCACCCAAACAGTAAACAGAGTCCCAGTAGACTGTAAATGCAGCTGTGCTGTGAAAGCCTCAAAGGTTTCTTACAGATGGCCAAAGACACAGCAGACCGGTTGCGGAGGATACACGGTTAGGTTATGAAACAAATACTAAGTTTTGGACGACTTAATGCAACAATGGAAATAAAGTCACCATTTCCAGACTTTTCCAAAAGTTTCATAAAAAAATGGCAATTTTTCAAAGAACATGTTTAAAATATTCTAAAATAAATGCATCCCTGGTATTCACCAATCATTCACTGTAACATGACACAATACGTTAACAAGCGCCTGGTAGTTGGGGAGGAGCTGCAGAGATCCACGGCTCAGGTGGGAGGATGTGACAGAACGACTATATGAATATTGTTCAAAAAACTCTGGATATTAGTTAGCTTTCATGAGTGTTGAGAAGAAAAATAATTTAGAAAGAAATCAATGTTGAAGAATTAGTGTCGCAGTCAAAGTCCGGACTTAAATGTTCTCTTTACTTCAGATCCACTTCACTCATTAAGAACCTGCTCTTCAAATAGCTGAAGCAGAATGCTCAATGATGCTGCTTTCTTGTACACATTGTTCAAAACTAAATTTAGTTTGTATTTTATTATGATAAATATTTTGTCTTGAATTTTTGTTTAGCAGCATTTTCTCCGTAATATCAGTTTATCCTTGCATTCAAGTTGATTATTTTTCATTTTTCTTGGTTGCACATGCATTTTCTTTTCTTTTTTTTTAAACTATTCTACAACATAAACATAAAAAAAATATGAATATTTACGTTGTGTGAAACATTGTTTTTTAACAGAAGAGCTTTTAGTAAGAGTCCATCATGTCGGCTTGGCCAAACGCAACATGTGACACGTCGCAGGAGAATTTTGCCGGAAAACTTTCCACGCTCACAGTAATTAGCATTTTTCCATCAAGAGTCAAGTGTCTGCAAAAACCAGAGATAACAAAAAGGACAAGAAATTGATTAGCATTCAGTGTATAAATGGTTCCATGACAAGGGCTGTTAAGTTTGAAATTAACATGTAAACAGTTGGAAAGTCTCCACCGCTCCCCCACCCACCCCTCCATCCCCTTTTTTTTCCCTCAGCCCCTCACCCCTAGTTCCCTTTAACGCCTTGATAAATATACATAAAGCTTCTCACAAAGGCTGCCTTGTTCCTTTAAATGGGCTACTTTTTAATGGAGACATATATTTGCGGGATTATATCAGCATTCAGTTGCAAATTCTGAGTGTAATACTGCAGTTGGAGCAGTGTATGAATAAGAGTATCATTTGAATGCAAGGGGAACACCTGGTGCTGAGGGGCTCGGCTTCGAGGGGGTGAGGGAAGGGGGTTCAAGCGGACCTGGAGACGGTGCCAAGTCTTCACTTGTTCTCAGTCTCTCTATTCAAAGTCTTCCAGCCTTAGCTTTTACTATGGCAGAGCACACTGTACCTAAAACTACATTGTGATCGCCCCAAATTAGCCGTCGAGAGTCGGAGACGACAAGTAAAATTGTAGATTTTTTACAAACTAGAGACTTTAACAGTATTTCCACAGATTTATTTTTGTGTCAGCTAGTCGTTTGAAATGTGTGGGGACAAAAGAAAGAAATAAAGTAAAAAATTTTATACAAGTCCCTTAACTCCTTGTTGTGGATAAAGCTGAAAAGCATCGTCGGAATGAAGTAATCCAACACGACTGAGTCAAGAAAGCCAGGGGAAAAAACTGAGTTTTCTCTTCTTTATTTCCATCGGCTGCATGAGAACGAACAGAAAGTGGAGGGTTTGGTGTGTGTGTGTATGTGCGTGCGTGGGTGCGCGTGTGTGTGTGCAGTACAGGGAACTAGTAGTACTATTCGGAGGAGAGAGGAAGGAGTCCGGGGTCTATTCGTATGCACCTCGCATCCACTCGACACACAATCAGCCCTGTATTGCGTTTTGCAAATTTATACCCAGGATGTTGGTTTAGAGTGTTTCCCTGAAAAAAAAAAGAAGAAAAAAAAGAGTAAGAGAGGGAGAGAGAAAGAAGGCAAGAGAGGATTTTTTTTCCCAACTAAGTGTCTGCTTTCATGAGCAAGAGTGATTGAGGCACACAAACAAACCTTTGTTTCCCAGCTCACAGATGCAAAGCTCTGCGCGCTCTGATTTACGCCCCTCCCCGCAACTTATTTGCACTTTTTTTTTCCCTAATAGTTTGAAACTAAGACGGTATGAAAGAATGAGGTTATTGAAAGGCAAGTGTCAGGAAAATAAAACTTTATTACCGTCAGCCATAACCTTCATACTTTATGGATCCATTTGTCTGTCTTGCTTACAATATTTGTACAGGGCAGTGTTTGCACTTACTGAAGAGCAGTAAGGCATGCCAAACCGTAGTGAAGACCAGGAAACCTGGAGGGAAAGAAACTTAGCAGGTTTTTTTTTTTTTTTGCTCTTTTTAGGGACAATACATTTAGTGTTTAAATTAAATGACCACATCCAAAGCGATTTTTTAGCAAAACAGTCATTACCGTGCACTCCTATGGTGTTTCAGATTCACAATTTCTACAAATTTCTACAGTACTACAAACTTTGTTGCATTTCAGTGGGATTTTATTCAATAAACACAAAGTAATACAAAGATATCAGCTGGACAGACAAATACATTTTAGAACGTTTCCAAGTAAAAACCAAAACAGTGTGTAAGCATATTTACACCCCTACTTTGAGTTAATGCTATGTAGAATCACCTTTTGTTTACTTTTTACTTTTTTTTACATAAAGAATTGTCTTTTTTTTTCTTACATGAAGGGGGCGCAGCTTAAAATTGTTTATATATATATATATATATATATATATATATATATATATATATATATATATATATATATATATATATACAACGGTAGAACGAAAGATTTACAATCTGGACAAACTTTGGATATTTTTAAGGATAAATGGCTACAAAATTCTCCCTGACAGCTGGGGCATGCACATGGGTTTTTCCATCTTAAACTTAATCTTTTTTTTTTTTTTTAACACCCCAATTTTACTATTTCTGGGTGGAGAAAAGAGAACCAGAGGACTGCAGCTGTGTTCAGTTAATTATATTATATGACTATAGGTTTATCTGCTAATGAGCCCAAACAGAGTCAGGATTTTATTATGAAGGAACATGTTGGTGTTTAGAAGTGCCCACAGTTACAAATGAAGTCAAAATTTCAAACTTGTTTTTCTTACAATGAAAATGTTAAAATATTTGACTGACAGCAGCTGTTTTGGGAGCTCTGTTTCTGTGAGTGTTATTAACAGAGGAGAATAAAACAGCTGCCGGGCAATAGCATACTCGCCATGTTAATGTGGTAAATCATCATGATCTACATACTTTTCAACATTTCTGAAAGAAAATATCATAAATTAATGATAATTATATCAGGTTGAAGCTGTGGACTTAGTTCAGAGTGTTTATGTACCATGAACATGAAATGATTGATTTTAATCTAGACGAATTGAATTTAAAAGTAGTTAAAAAAAACAAAAAACTCACAAAAGCTGCAAGTATTTTGTGTCATGTCTCAACCAGCTGAGCACATCTAAAGACTGAATAATTTTGACACGTTTATTCTTTTAAAAACATGTTCTTGCTCGTGAAAAGCAACAATTTCACAAGAGTGAAATTTAACTGATACGCGAATTTGCTTTTATCTTATGTTAAAGGGACAGTATTATGTAAAATCAACTTTTTTCAGTCTTCGATCATGCTATAATGTTTGTTCTTCATCAAAACGTCCCCAGAGCGCCCCCCACGTCTGACTGCACCACTCAGCTCCTTCAAACTAGCCGCAGCAATTAGCAAACACCTGGTGGAACTGCACATCTGCTGAGCTCATTATATGAACTATTTCTCATTGCAGTGCTCCGATGAATATTTGTAAACATTAACAGAGGAATGTTGATGTGATGACGAGCTGAAGGCGGAGTGACGGGAAAAGCAGGACTTTCTTAAAGAGACAGAGGCCCATTTTCAAGGCATTAAATTGTGAAGTCAATTTTTTTTAACATATTTGATATAGACAGTATTTTCAGAAGAGCTGAAAGTGACATAATTTCTTGATTGTGCTATAAATTGAAACTATGTGGCAAAAAATACATACTGCCCCTTTAAAAATATAAAATTAGATCTATATGCTAAGTAAATCTTCTACGTGCTTTAATCCAAATCATTGTGACTGTTTTTGAGAATGTTAATCTCTTCCCTAATCTGAAGAGATTTTCTTCTAGGATTGTTTGTACTTTGCTACGTCCACCTTTCTGTCAACTCTGAACTGCTTCCTGTTCCTTCCTGCAGTAAAGAACCCCACAGCATCATAACTCCACCACCGGGTTTTACTGTGGGGACGGTGTGGTGAGGGTAACATGTATTTGGCAAAAAACATTAACTTTTTGTTCTCATCTGACTAAAACACTCCATTTTGCTTTAATAGTAAAACAAAAAAAGTTAATAAAATCCACTGAAGAGGGTTCTAATAAGACAAACACAAACAATGTCAAGACTCTGAATACTTCTTTTTTTTTTTTCAGTGGTGCTCCATATTTGAATCAGTTACATTACACTAAGGTGCCATGTTTGCTGCGGTCCGAACATGCTGAAGTCTTCAGGCCGGTGACAGCTTGTTTATGTCAGTCTCAATTAATAATTAGTTAAATGATGTTAGCGCTTGACATGTGCCCTGGACAAATGGGGGCAGGAAAATGTGCACTCAGTGCTGCTTGCATAAATCTACCGTTTCGGCTGAAGTTGGAGGCATGGGGTTGGGGGGGACGGGATAAACGCGAAAAGGGGAAAAAAAAAAAAAGAGAGGTGGGGGAATTATGGGACTCAGATGTGTGTGATTGGCGGTTCCCTGGGCTCCCAGGGTTGCAGAGTTCAGAGAAAAGCCGATTACCGCTCTCCCTCAGGTCAACCCTTCATAAATAAACACGGGGAGAGCCCGAGGCGCCGTGTTTTAGTATGATTAGCATATCATACAGCCTATCGACATGGTACTTATCATATTACAGCACGGCCGTGTCCTCAGAGCGCGCCAAGGGTTACTTGTACGGGGGGATGCTGAGCATACATCTCTGTTCATTAGGTTCCTCGAGGGAGAGAATAAATCATATCAGCACGTGGTTATGGCAGCCCAGGCGTTTGACTCAGTCATACGGCGGTTAACCAGAGCCTTCAATAATCCAGAGAGGAACTGACAGCTCGCTTTACAACGAGGAGAAGACAAGGAGACAAGTGGTTGTGATGGGGTATCGCTGATGGGAGAGGATTATACCGAGGCATAGCTGTGGCAACAAATTTGTATGACACCCTAAACTTGTCTTTTCATCTTGGATTTACATCCTTAAATGGCTCATTGTGGATCACAGGATCACATTTAAGACCAATTAAAGACAAAATGAGTTAGGTCAATATAACTGTTTCCATTGGCCGTGTATCTGCAAAATTTGATATTCAGAAAATAAACTTGCTTAATGTAAATATGCCGATTTCACAAAAAAAAACAAAAAAAACTTTTTGATTAAAAAGAATTTGCCTACAGGAAGAACTGTTTCTTTTTTTTGGCTGTATTAAAATTGGTTTATTTCAGAAAACTGCAATGGTAACACTGTTTTGGATCACACGAGTCACATGATCAGCAACCGGATGTTACTGCTGGCTCAAACCACGAAGAAGACGACAACAGGAAGTAGTTGGAGGAACATGGCGTGGCATTGTTTTTAATGACTTACCGCATGAGCAGAACTTACTCATGTGTGACTTTGATTGTGCCTCCAATTTAATGGACCACAATTGCAAAATAGTGTTGTTTTTTTTTCTTTCATCATTAGCAGAATACTCGTAAGGTTTTGTGCATATTTATAATGGAAACACAGCTACTGAAATTATTTAGTTTCCTAAAGTACCAAAAGACTAAAATCTATATTTTGTATGGTAAAAAATAGACAAATCTTTATTTACAGAAAATAAACAAGCCTCAAAGAGCTACATTTGAACATCAAGCAAAGCAACCACAACCAGGAGGTTAATAACACTGTTTTCACACAAACCTAATTCAAGAGCAATTCTCGTGCAATTAAACATTTGGAGAGAACAAAAGCTCAGAGATGAGAAACTTTTAGGACAAACTTTAGCTTCTTTATGAATAAATGAGTCACACATTTCCTCTGAAAGGATGGGCCCTGTAACTGCTGTTTGTGTGTGCTGACTGAGTTGTGGAAAAGCATTTCCCCTTTTATAGATGTCTTCTGTTTTTTCTCTTCCCCCCCCTCCATGCTCATTCTTAAATATTTCTGATCATTGATGAAACCGTGACTTCTGCTCTCCAAAAAGAAAATTATCCAGCGATCAAGTCCACTGGAGTTGCTCAACAGGGACAGTAACCCTGCAAGTCCACATCTGAATGGTTAAGATTCCTCAACAGAGACATAAACGACTGATTGCTAGTTACTGAGAACACTCGATGTCAGTCGTTCCTGCCAAAAGCCACCAAACTAATGATTAGATTTCATGCGAGATTACATTTTCACACAAACTCAGGTTGGTTTAAATGGCTTTTTTTCTTTTCTTTCAAGTTAGCAAACCATGATTCAAACAACTATTATATTTGCTCTGCTTATGTCTGTCTGATTCTAAGATTAGTTTGATGATGAAGATCAGAGCTTCACCAAACACATCACATTTGGTAAAACTCTGACCTTGTGTGTTTTAAGTTATCACACCTTCGGCGAGAAGGCAGACTCTGATGATTGGTCACACCCACATGCTTTGATGCAGCAAAAAGCTTTTGATAACTTGATTTCCAATACCTGAACACTTTGATGACTCATTTTGAAGACTCAAAGTGGAAAGCTGTAGGAGGAGTTTGCTGAGATATGTACGTAAAATGATCACTTTAATCCAAAATGGCTGACTTCCTCTAGGATTGAACCATGGCTCCAAGAGATTGTTTTTGTAGATTTTGAGCATATATCTACAAGATTTTATAATCCTTTGTCAAGGTGTTGCATGGGGCTAGTTTTTTTTTTTGGTTAAGTGGGTCAAAGATGGACTTTTGAAAGTAAAACATGTACATTTCTTGTTGTCGGGGAGTTGAACTTGGATGATGTCAGAATTTGACAATAGAGTTTTGTTTGGGACCTGAGGAGGACCCAACCAAGGATTTATGGCTGTGGCTTTTTTAGTCGGAGAAAACTTTTGTTTAGTTTTTTTTGTGTTTTTGGTCCAGTTCATTAGCCACAGCAATAATAAAAAATACAGTTATAATAGACCTCTGTAGTGCTTTCGTTGCTCAGGTCTAACTAAAGGGGATCAACCAGGTTCCTGATGCTCCATGATGGGATCAGCTGATTATTTAGCTGCATGATCTACAGTTTGTTTTCTTAAAACTTTGATTAGGAAAACCAGAACTACTTCATGTTGGAGCTGTGAATTGAAGGAAACCAAACTTGAACTACACAAGATAGACACATTCCATATTTTAATATGTTCAGTCAAACTCATTTGTAAAGGCGAAGAAACAAAACTTCCTTGCCATAAAAGGAAAAATGTGTTGAGTTTGAAATTTTAAATTGCATTGTCAGATCACTATGACAAAAATCGTTATTGCCACTGACATGCGCTCCTGGAGTCTGCCAGGTCACAATGTTTTTATGCACTTCTGTAAAAATCATATGCTAAAAAGAAAACTGTAATGAAAAAAAGAAGAAAGGCTCACAGATTCTGGTGCGGTGAACAGGAAAAATAACGTCTGCATGGTTGATGAGATTACTCCAGAGGGATTTATGACCATGTCTTAAAACCTTATGGACTGGTAAGAAGTTGCCCCAACTCTCAGACACGCTATAAGATTTCAATTTAGGCAAGCCTTTTTTTTTTTTTTTTTCCTAGCCTACACAAGCTCAACTCACAGACCAGGGGCCACAATTAGCAGCTAGCCATTCTGACCAGGGAGACAGAGTAAATGACATCCATACTTAAGCCTTCCTGAGCCCGAGGAGCTGTGGCACAGAGCAGCCTGAGCTCTCCTTCCCCCAGTCAAGCATGGCCTCTTTAGGTGGTCCACAGACTATGGTGGGTTAATATATTCTAACTGGTATTAGAATACCCCACCGGAGATCAAGCTCCCAGGGGCCTGGGGGGAGGGTGGGGGGGGGTGGGGTGACCAGGTGGCTGCATATACAGTGAGAAAGAGGAAGTAGCAAAGTAAAAACTGGAATATTGGATGGATTTTCTTGTTGTGGCTTCAAGGCAGCTGTATAAATCTGGGATCACTCTGGATGCCACATCATCTGAGTAATCACATCCACCACTGGCATGGATCTTATGCCAAAAAGATCCATGACCAGGAGTCGTTTTAAATTTTCAGTATGCTTCGCGGAAGTATGCACAGCCTTTGAAATGGTTTCCCCGTCTCATCACATGCCAGCCACAAACTTCTTGCTGTATTCATGGACATTTTCAAATCATTGTATGGCTGTGAAAAAACAAAAAAAGGGATATGTTTTTTGGCAAATTCACTTTACCAAAAAAAAAAAAACAGCAGGATGTAAAACTTCAAGTGGTGTAGAGCAGAAAAAGGGGAAGAAAAGTTTAAACATCAGCAACAAAAAAGTGAACTTTGACTCCCTGTTTTTTTCCTTAGCAAATCTTAACTACTTCTCTTCTGTGTTTTGATTGTAAAGAATAATAGGAAATGCAGCCTTTGATTGACAATATCGCTTGAATAAATCTATGGATTACAAAATATCACATAAGCTGCTCTTAATAAAACTAATGTGTATGTCACTGAGTAAAATTAGATTGCAGTAAAGTTACAACCGGATTGGTGGTGTTCATTTGCTTCCATCCACTCTGAGTCATTAAATTTTGCTGCAATTACAGCTTTAAGTGTTTTGGGGTCCGTCCGTCCGTCCGTCCGTCCGTCCGTCCGTAATTTTTATTTTTTTATCATCCCTTTTTGCAAAATGGCTCAAGCTGAGTCAGACCTGATGCAAAGTGTCTGTTAGAATCACTTTTTTTCCCCAAGTTGTGCCACAGCTTCTTAATTGGATTTATGTCTGAACTTTGACTGGGTCATTCGAGCACATGAACATTCTTTGATCTACACCACTAATTTGCAGCTTTGGCCAGTTATGTTCAAGGTCTTTGTCTTGCAGGAGGATGAACCGTTTACATTCTTGTGAGAGTTTTTCAATTTCTTTTTGTTGTCCAAAACCACATTACTTTCCTTCTACAAGAAATCAAAAACCCCCTTATCCTGCCTTTTCATGCGCCGTTATGTGCATTCCAAAGTGATACCATCCCCTCTCGTGCCCACCTCCCGTATCCCCTCCCTCCGCCTTCCATGCAAATTAGAACTTCACACACGTTGCAGCAAGCTGCTGGGCGCTCTGTGATTTCACACGACCAATTAAGGCCCTCTTGGCAGTTGTGTGAACAGTTTCATTAGAGGAGATAATATTGCAAAGTGAAATGATAAGCAATCATTATGATTAATGCGCGGACATTACATTGTTCGTTAATGAGGTGTAAATGATCTCATTATTTTTTGAAAGAGTACAGATTAGATTAAAGTGGAGTGGACAGCGCTTCTCGGTGTTCAGACAAGTTAGTGTTAATTAGGCCCAATCTCCAGGAGCAAATGAGCCGCAACCCTTTGGTAAACAATTAGGCTTCCATAGCCGCAGGCTGGATGGACAAGGATAGGCAAGCGAATGGATAGATGCTTTAAGATATGAATGTTGAGACAGCGTCAAGATCTAAATCAGATTTATTGTTGGATGGTCAACAAAGAAGGGGGTGATGGGCTAAACGGGGAGCAAAACACTATAGCAAATATTTAAGGCAAGTGTTGACTATTTCTTATTGTTAGTTTATCATTTCCAGAATGTAGTTTTTTTTTCTATTGTCCTTAAAAATGTAGAAACCAGGACATCGGCACATACAGTAGTTATGGATTATAGTTTTATAATTGAATTCTCCTGGAGGCAGTGGTGATAATTGAATGAATGGCGCGCTGGGCGAACGCCTCCTTCTGTCCTTCTGCCGCACCAACAACCAATGAAAACGCAGGAAGTTATGCGGCAGAGGTCACATGCAGTTAATATCCACATAAAATGAGACAGCCTTCCAGAAAACTTGCTAAGAGATTCGTCTGACGATATTTTATTTGGTGCTTGTGCCTCTCCTACTCCAATGCCACTCTGGGCAAGTGCCTTAATGAACAACCTCAAAAACCACCAGTGGTTGGCGGTTAACGCAAACCGCAGAATGGGAGTTTTTGTTTCTTTGTGCGTAAAGACAATACCGCTCGTTTGTTGAACCAGTTATTCAAAATGCAACGTGAATGATTAAAACATGGGAAACTTTCTTTAACGCTTAATTTATTAATGGTCGACTTCATCAGACATCTAACAGCAATTCAAAATGATTGATTCTGTAACACTAACAAGTCACATTCTGGCGATCACAAGCTGTTTCGTAAGAGTTAAAAGCGATCAAATCTACAATCAATGAATATAGTGTGGCTTCATAATAAAATTAATGTATGAATCAGAACTGGTTACTTCTCTCTAGTATTTACCCAAATTCCTTAACTATCAAATGAATTGACATGGAATAGTAGGTGAACGGAAGAGTGAAGGAAGGAAATGGCGACACATGGGCACTGAATGGGGGAACGAAGTGGGGCAAATGAACCTGAAGCTACTGTAGGATTACTTTATTTAAACAGTGGAAAACGGGCAGACGTAGACATTGTGAAATATTTTGGTTAAGTACGTGGGCTGCAGTTTTTGGGATTTCTAAAGCTGCATTCAAGGTAAAAGGAAAAAGAAAAATCTTTTTTCAAGTTTTACTTTACTTTTGACAACAAATTAGGGACAAAAAAACCAGGACTTTTGTTTCATGAAGCTATTATTCATTCAATTAATGTCACTCCAACTGTGTTTTTTGTGTTTCTAATAATTCATTTATTTAATTATGTTTTGGTAGAAAGTAAGCAAAAAAAAAAAAATCAAAAATCAAACAATACACAAAGAAACTGAAACAAAGGTTTCAGTTTCTTTCTTGTTTTGGCTTCAAGGCGGCTGAAGCCAGAATTGGGATTTTTGTTGCGTTTGAATGAAATCAGATGTGGTTCTTTTTCATTGTTAAAGACACAATGGCAACATAACACTTTGTGTAAAGTGGAAAATAGGAAGTTCTTAAACCAACAAATATCAAAAATCTCTTCTACCTCCCCATTAAATCTCTTCACAAAACCAGATGTTCCATCTGATGAGTGGAGCTGCTGTACATCGTGTCAACACACCACTAGACCGTCCGCAGTGGGAAATGTCCGACGCTGAGCTGCATTGATTTATTTATTTTTTCCTCACATCTCGTCTTTGCCGAACAGATATTCTCAGATTATGACAAGAAAAGTGACGCCGTAATCCTCCGCCGCCACAGGAGTTATGTTTTAGAGACGCGAGGCCCTTATCAGTGATTGATAACGCCTAAATCAAAAACATATACAAGCATTAGGAGAGTCAATATTTTGCCGGCGACTGAAGGTGACCCCCGGTTCCTGTGTTTGCAGTTTGCGCGCGGAGGGCTTTGATGGTAAATTTGTAAGGGTGGTTATGTGTGGAGGCTATTATGGATTTGCTATCTTGGCCTGAAGTGTTTGGAGCTGATTATGTGATTAAATCAATAATAATTTCTGTTTGGGCTCCTTTGCTCCTCTGCTTCATCTTCTTTTTCCTGTGTAGTTGAGTGGAACGGTGGGCGGGGAGCAGCGCACACAAGTAGAAATGCAGCGCGAGGAACGCTCTCACACACACACACACACGCAAACACACACGAGCTGCCATATGCTGCGAAAAGACAGAACAACTGCGTCCCAGATGGCACAGTGGGCATGTTGGTGGGTCCAGAAATTTTGAGAGAAGAAACATTTTTAACACTTGGAAACACTTAATTGAAGGAGCGATTAAAAATCTATAGTCTTCATACCCCGTAAACCTTTACACATTGTTCTCATATTCCAACCACAAACTTCTACATGTTTCACAGGGTTTTTTTTTTTTTAAAGAGCAACAAAGTAGAGCATTTTTTTAAAGATAAAACTCTCTTTCATCAGCATTAAAGCTAAATATATCTGGAGTTATGTCACAACCAGCTTTGCACGTCAACAGGCCTACATTTTTGTCTATTTTTTTTCTTTACAAAACACTTCGAACTCCGTCGGATTGGATGGAAACCTTTTGCGAATGTAACATGTCAGATAACTTTATTGGCTCTCAGCTGAGTTTAGCCCTGGACTTTGACTGGGCCATCCTAACATTCGAATTAGCTTTGATCTAATCACTTTGTTGTAACTCTTTGTAGGTTTTAGGCCTGTTCTCATGGAACTTACCCCGTTGGCCCTGCAGAAAAAAATAAAATAAAAATCATTCCCCCAGCATGATGATGCCACCACCATGTTTGACAATGCTTATGGATTGTTCGGGGTGTTATTTATTTTTTAAGCATTTTTGATGTACCATTGCACCCTCCTCCACATGTTTGTCTCCAAATGGAATTTTTTACAGCTTTCTTTTAGTGTTGCCTGTTTTCATTGAGGCCAGGTTATGGAGTGTGTCGCTGATAGTCGTCTTGAGGCTCTTGGCTCCTTCTCTTATTGGTCTCTTTGCTCTGTCTACCTATTTACTTGCTTAACATTGCCTAGATTTTTTTCTCTCTAATTTTAAGATGATGGATTTGAAAAGAGCTTGTAGCATTGTTTCGTAACTTAACTGCTTTAAATTTCTCCACAACCTTCTCTCTGACCTTTCGTTCATCTACATCTGTAGTGTTCTCTAACAAGCAGATTCTTACTTGTATTAAGAAAAAATCTACTATTAAAACTTTTCTGAAGGTAATTGATTACTGTGCATTAATTGTACTCCTTACACTGCCTCCCTGTTGCTCAGAGAATAGTCTTTAAAATACTTGTGCTTGTTTATAAGTCGCTGAACAGCTTAGCACCAAAAGATCTGCTGTTGTTGCATCAACTTTCTAGACCAATCACATCTCCTGGTTTTAAAACCAAACATGGAGAAGCAGCTTCTTTGCAACTCAGGTCTGGAACGAACTTCCAGAAAACTGCAAAACAGCCGAAACATTGAGCTCCTTTAAATCAAGGCTATGAGCCCACCTGTTTAGAATTGATTTTGATGCATAATAACTGGATCATTAATCAATATGTCTGATGTGCATTAACTTGATGATTTTGATGATGGTATTTGACAAAATTCAATGTTCTCTTTATTCCATACTTGGCTACTGCATTATGTTTTTATGATGTAAAGCACTTGTTACGTGATTCAACTTGAAACTTTAGTTATTTAGATGTTTTTTTTTTAAAAAAGTGACACTAAATTCATGGCTCACGTTTTTGCATTAAAAAAAAACACAGAACAAAAGTTCAAGCGGTATAAATATTACTACTCCTCCCATTCGTAACACTGTGGCTGTGAATCAGTGCAAATCGGTTCTACAAACTGGAGATAAAGATAAACTCAGTCCGGATTTCAAAATAAAACATAAAAATACCTCGGCGGTAGAAATCTGACCTCACCCAGTGATCCAGAACATCAGAGAGGCTCGCCGTGCGACGCCCCGACACCTCTGCTGTTCCCGTCTCCGTTGCTTCTTCGTTTACACCTCACATGCCCCGGCTCGGCGACTCGTGCCAGCCACTCCTTAACAACCACAAGTCGCTCCACTGTTTGCCCCGTGCCAGGTTTGTTGTTATGTCTAGACGACAGGAAATGCAACATTACATTTGTTTACAACCAGCAGGAACTAGAACAAGAAGCCGTTACGTGATTAAAGAGCGCTACCCAGAGAGAGTGTAGGGGTGTGTATGTGTGTGTGGGGCTCCAACCTCCATGGGTTTGGCAACGACCAAACGGGTTTCAGGAGAACCCCGAGCCAGAGCGAGACAGCGCCGTGATCCGTAAGGTGAAACATTAATGTTTGGAAGAAAAGTTATTGATGAGTTATTGAGCGGCAGAGCCAAAATGTGAGACTTCTTTCCGTGTTTTTTGTAAAAAATTTTTATCTACTTTATTGAAGCTCGTGTTGCTGTGAGCATGCGACTATTAATAATGGGCACTTGTTGTGGCTGTGGCTGCATATGTGTGTGATTTTGTGTGGCTGAGTTAACTTTCAATCCCTCAGCACCCTCTTAAATCTATATCCAATAAAAATCAGCACCGGCTTGAAAAACAAAACCCAGGGAAACATCTGTAAAACATCGATTTCGCAGATTGCAAACCAACTGCATGGCTAATGAGAAAAGAAATCATTTTTGATTAATTAACCTAAAATTGGAGGATCTAAGCTGCCACTGGGGAGATGACAAGTGCTGCAGGCCTGAGAACACAAAGTGGGGGTGGAGGGGGGAGGCGTAGGGAGGCGGGGGTCGGTACAGTGGAGCTGCTTTTTCAGCCCCTCGTCACTACAGTGAGGGAAGGAGGCATGGCTCCCATTACTGGGCCAAATTTACCAAGAGCCTCTCTGTGGTGATCAAATAAGAGTCAAATATTTTCCACTCGATGATGATTGTGCGCATTTTATTCATGAGGGGAAACATGTCGGTTAGCTTTAGCCCGACTGGAATTTACAGCTTTTTTACAGTATTTTAGTCAAGTTAGCTTAGGAATGGCTTCACACAGACCACACCGGCAAGCTCGCGCAGAGGCCTATCCTTCGACTTCTGCGGCCACCGTGCAGCGGGGACGTGTTTGTGGGGTTTCTTCTTTTTTTTTTTCTTTTTTTTTTGCACTTGGAGAACGTATGCCTGACGTTTTCCTGAAACGGAGGACGTTCCAGTTGTTCGGAAAACTCGAATGGGACCGGTGCCACTTTGGGATACGTTTGGCGTGCAATTCAGAAACAGTCTGGGCTGAAAAACATGATTGTTATAAAATTAAGCACGTCTGGGCATGTTAATCATGAGCTAATGTGTCACTTGGATAATTCAACACCCTGTAAAGACCTCACTTTATTCAGTTTTTAATCTTCCTGAAACGGTGAAATTATGAATGTTGATTTGTAATTTATGAGGAAGAAGACAATCTTCTACAGAAAACTGTCTACAGGCTACAAGTTTTAGAGAAAAAAAATGATATATTTCAAGAATATTGATAAATTCATTAACTAAATATCACAACTTTTGGGATGGATTTAAATATCCGACAGATGCAATAAATTTGAGAAAAAATTATAGTTTTCAAAAAAAATATTCATACCTTTAAATATGTGGAGTTGTTTTTTGTTTTTGTTTGTTTGTTTTGTTTTTTCAGTTAAATTGTCTTTTATTGCTGGAAAGGATGCACTTTAAGTCTAGTTAGGCTGTCAGAAAACGAAAAACTCCTGGCAAAACTCTGCATTGCAGAAATAAGCCCCATTTTTTTTTTATATTCAGCCTTTTCTTATTTTTGTTGGTATTTAAAAATAAAACATTTTATTATGTTGTCAGCCTGAGGAATTGTAGTTTTTAAAATGGTTTAGCATCTAAAACAGGGATTTTGATATGCAGCTAAAACCTAGCATCAATAAAATGAATCTAAATGAATTTTGCAGATACCCCCAAAAATATTAAACGCTAAAACCTTTTCCAGGAACCAAAATGTCAAGGGATTCCACACATTCCTTACAAATAAAATCAACAATAAAACACATTTGCAACATTTTGTCAGCATTTCCTAAAATAATTGAAGAATTGAAGACTGGTTAAATTGTGGTAATTAGTATGTTTTCCTCATGAAAATACTACCTGGAGCAATTCTTCTGAAATAGTTTAATCCATTTAATTGTTGCATCCCAGTTTGTTGCCTGTATTTTGCTCGTACCACTGCTCTCTAGCTAAACTTTCACCAACTTTCACTTTCAGAAAATCAGAAATGTATTTCTTGCAGACTTTTTTCTAATTGACCCAGTGGACTGGTTTACAATGCAGTTAAAGATCAATATATATATATATATATATATATATATATATATATATATATATATATATATATATATATATATATTTTTTTTTTTTTATTTTTTTTTTTACTATTATTATGCTTCATGTTATCTACCTTATGCAAATGGCACATTTTATTGTCTTTCCCATTTTGAAGAGGGTCAAAGTGCAGAAGACTTCTGTCATTTCACACTAAGAAAACTGAAAATCAGTAAAATAAAGAAAAAAATAAAACTGCATAGACATTAAGGGCAAAGGATGAAATACAAAAATGTTTCACTTAATTCATTTCTAGGATTTATTAGGAATACCAAAAAATGTATTTACTTCTCATTTGTGAGATGATGTGATCACAATGAAGTATCTTTTTTAGACTTGCATTACTGTATTAAAGTATTTTATTACATTTGTTTATTGATGAAAAATATTTCCTGTTCAAACCGACGTCTTAAGCACTGCTACTAAACCACAAAAATGTTCTATTCCCGCCGTTCTTTCTATGTAAACTCATTTCAGTCAGATGTTAGTGACAGTCTGGCTTCTCCCAGACCTCTGTGCTCCTCACTGCTGCTGCTCTGGCTGACAGGAGGCCACTACACCTTCAATGTGCTTGCAAGTTGATTTTGGGGGGGAAATATTTCCAATTGTGACAAATACGGCCTTGGCACAGAAACTAAAAGGCTGCCACTCATCGTGGTTCTGTTTGTTTAGAAGAAAAAGAAGAAAAAAAAAAAACAGTAAAAAAAAATATGTAAAATGTTCTACACAAGGAGATTTACTTATGGAGCACTTTCACATTAAGTAGGTGATTATTTTATTTCCAAAAAAGGACTATTGAAACTGTAACACTTGGCATTTTCAAGTATTTGTTTTTGCCTAGGTAGGAATAATTGTTGCTTATCTCTTTGAAATATCTCATGTATTTATTTATTTACTTCCAATTCATTTCAGTCACGTTTCACATTTTTCACTCATAATTTTTCTTTGTATATACTTTTCCTCCAGGTTATGATGCCGTGAGAATCTCACAGTAGCCCAGGCTTAGCGAGCAAACAGAACGAGAGCTGAAGGCTCTGAAGGCTCCAGAAACTTCCTCATATCAATGCTGACGAGCAAAGGATCGCTTTAGGAATCATTTCTGAAAATTTGTCTCGTTTAGTCTGAAATGTTTTAGTTTTGATTTAAAAAAAAAAAAAAAAAAACACGGTAAAGTAATGAGCCGAGACTGAATCGTATGCAGACTGATCCCATAATAGAAGCTGAGCCCGTCCCCACAAGGCAGCTGCTTCTCTGAGGTCAGTCAGGAACTCGCAGAGTTTGTTTGTCCGGCTGCTTTATTTGCTTTCTAATACCTCAGATTTGACAGATCTACGTGAAAAGAACGGCAGCCTGTAAAGAGTGTGGGAAATCTCCTCCCCCCCCACCACCTCCATCAAAGAAATCACTCTTTCCCCTTCCTCCTTTTAATTCTATTAGTTTTTCATAATTCATTAGCGTCCTGGGTTGTTTGGGCCCTGACGCCTTCGCTTCACCGTTCTTCCCCCTTGAACGACGTATAATGGTTGTACCCTAGCAGCTCAGCGGGGGAGCTGCAGTAACAGCCTCCCAGCCCCTCTGATGGCTAGACAGTAGGCCATTGTAAAGCTGAATCGCCATGGATTTATAGTCGCGGTCCTTGGCTTCTCAGAATGCAATGTCACTCTGTCACCATGTCATCAATCTGCAGTCTCTGACCAAAGACAAAGAGGGAAAAAATTGCAGTTTAAAACCGGCAGGGAGGGGGGAAGAAGAAGAGTGAAACTTATTTATGCATAATCTCATGCCCTGTCTGCTGCCCTGTCTGTCATGGGTAAAATCTGTGGGTACGAAACGGACAAGTCTGCGTCGCACATGCTCACCGAGGTGGAGGTTATGCAATAAGATGGAGTAAAGAAAGCATCTTTGGACAGTGATGCTTTTTTTTTGTTTTAAACTCTGAAATTATATGAGCCAGAAAACCTGCTGCCTGGCAGACCTGTTCCACACATCTATGTTCATCAATAAGAGGAAGACATTTGATAAAAGAATGATTGTATTTATTGTATCCCACATTTTTACCATAATGCATGAAGACGTGAAGTCATTCCTTCAACGCTAACGCTGGAGTACTGGAAGCTCCTGAAGACTTTTTTTTTTTTTTTTTCCCCCATGATCGGCGCACAGAGGCTGATTTATCAGCTTCATAAAGGAGAGGTTCTGTGTCTTTTTTAAATGAGCGGGGGAAATCTAAATCCTCATGATTAATATGCTCTCGAACCCTCTCATAGCCATGGCAACCAGGGAGGATTCCAGGCCCGGGACATAAAAGTGGCGTTTTTCTGTTGTGTTTTTTTTTTTTGGTTTTGTTTGTTTCATCAAAAAGTTGTTCCTAAAGCACAGAGTGTTTTAAATCTAGCCTAACAATGTTCTGCTTAAGATGATGCTAATGACTTAGCGTAATAACACTTTTAACAAGATTTCCACTTTTCAGGTCAGCTCTCATCTTGCTGTGGTTCGTTACTTTTTTTAAGCATATGTCAAAAAGATTTGCAACAGGTTGTATGTCTTCTTAAAGTCCAATCATTTCACCCATACAGACAGAACTTTTTACTAAGTTGGACAGAAATGACTCCTGATTATCGTCGCTACTCATAAAGAACAAAATCACAGGAAAAGATTTGATCTGTAGCTGCAGAACTGGGAGACAAAGAGGCTTCTCAACACAAATGAATGCTTATGAATGTTTTATCAGCTTATTTTCGTCTTTCACGATACAGTCGTTATTTTTATGTAAATGTTTAAATACAAAATTAGAATGCCGAAATGGTCTAGGGTTAGCATAAAATCTACATTTGACCAGTCTATATGAAGATGAAGATTTGATGCTTCTCTTGATTCCAGTGAGGTTTTACAACCAAAGGTTTATGACCTTTAACATGCACCTGCACATAGCACTTCCTACCCAGTATGGGTATGTATGGCCCAATACGGCTGAAGTTGCTGTATTAGGCCAAGATCTCCGTCATAGTCCTCGTGCAGGCTGCCAAGATGCAAAGCTGTTGTTGTTACGCTCCAGATTCTGCCAATCAAAATATACGTTAAATTAGACAAACACTAGAAGACCACAGGCAGCAGCTGTTTTTCAGATCTCATTCTCATTACGGGATTTCTGGATACTCCCAGACATGTGTCAGAGGTATGACCGAATATTGGTGGGTCAACTTCAACCCCCAATTCTGACTGATGGGTAGACCTACAAACGTGGACAAAAGGATGAACTGAAAGGGGCTTTTGTTGATGAAAGCCTTCATACAGTAAGATGACAACTCAAAACTTCCTTAAACATAAACATGAGGGATAAGCAGTCACCTTTACATTCAGCTTCACAGCCCTTCAAGAAGAAGGAGAAGGCTTCAGTTTGACAAATAAATGTGATTTACTGATATTCCGAGGTCTCAGAAAATAAATTCTCATTACACCCCTGGTGTATACGAATAAAACACACCATAAAATATGGGATCCGTTTTCCTTCTTTTAAGTGTGCATAAAAATCAAACCCTGTAGCTACTTCTTAGAATGAAAATGCACAAATAGCTGAGATATGTGGATGTAAAAAAAATAATAATAATAAAAATAGGAGAGAAAGACCGGGGGTTGGTGGGAGAACTCACCCACTGTGACAGAAGTTTGCTGTTGACGCCTTGAACCCGTCAAGTAGCCTATGCGAGACTCCTTTAATTTATGGTGTCAATAACGCTGCAGTGGAAACACAGTTAGCATGATAGATGGAGACATTTTGGGTTGACTTTTCTCCAAAGTGCCAATTGTTGAAAGTAAGATAAATAAAAACGGCCATTATCTAAATCACCTCACAATGCCTCTGCTGCTGCTGGCTGACGCTGTTTACTGTCTTTTCTGCTTATAAGGAATCAACGTTTTCTTTCAGGTGTTCACCTTAGCGGTCGCCCTTTTTTATTTTTTTGTTCAAGAATGCAACTTTACAAAGAGTTAACTAGTCAGGGGGCAAAACTGCATAGAAAAACCTCTGAATGTTTTCTGTATGTCTTCACATCTGACCGGGCCACAGCAGTTTGAAGAAAAAGTTTGATTTACCTTCATTACTGCTAAGGACTTGATTGTTGTCTTGGACAAAAGGTCTTAACGGGAGGCCACAAAGTTCAATTAAATGGAGAGAAGAGAGGTGAGCATTGATTTGAAAGACAGTATTTCAAACTACACCCCAGAGCACAGGGCATGGCTCTCACACTGATGACACTAATTCTTCAGGGAAATTTGTGTTAGTTGGTGTCTAGACGTTTTATTACTCAAGGAAAGCAAAATGCAGCAGCTACTCCTCTGCTTCCATGCCTCGGTTAAAGACTTCTGGGCAGTAAAAGTTGGAGATAAGAGGCATCAATCAATCACGTTTAATGGTGAACTGATGAACAGTCAGCTTCCTGATCAAGTTCTGTTCGTCTTTTGAACTCATTGGAGATCGGAGCTATCTTAAGTTGTTTTGCTAAACTCTACACTGGAGTATAGAACAGAAAGATCTTGAATAGAGAAGAACAAATCACGCACTTAGTGCAAATGCAATGCAGTTTGGGGTATAAAATGTACCAAAGACTGAAGATGTACACCAAGTAAAGAGGCCAAATGACAACCCAACACATATCAACTATTTATAAGAGCAAAGCAAACCAAGACGAGGAACATCACTGAGTGGCATAACAGGGAAATCCCACATTCAGATTAGAAAGACCTTTAGAAGTGAGTGAGAATGATGTACCTGATATTACCTTCTGGGCTGAACATGTCGGTGACGACAGCCACATTTGCTGCATCGTAATTCCGCGACACTTTACGTTATCTGAAAAATGTCAACGGTTTCTGAAATGGGAGACGTTGCGCTTTCCAGCCAATATCGGGCTACCGGAGGGGCGCACTTTAAATAGATGTCAGATTGCTAGATATCTAGCAGGTTATCCAACAATAACTTGCTAGATATTGAAAGTTCCGGTTGTTACGGATAAATGGGCAAATATATTTACTGACAAGATATTTATTAAAGAACTTTGTACAATTAAAATAAGCAAAAATATCCAGGAGGAGATTTGAAACTTAGGACTCAAAGGGTTTTAACGTCCGATGTTGAATGACACACTAGTGATGGCTGCCCCACTATGGTGAGTGAGCCACACATTCTAGTTACCCGAGCAAGTAGAACACAACATCCAGGTATTGTCATGAAAGCTGACATCAGAAAATAATACTCTTTGTTAGCTTCCCATCTGCTTAGCGTCTTCTTGATTGCTTCCTCATTTGCGAAATTCCTGGCCTTGCAATTTTTGATTGAGGAATCTATCCATGTAACACTGGCTACATGAGGGTAGGCGGTGATGATGGGCAAAACAAAACTCATTTCAGTCACGTAGCAAATCCTTCAGGTAAACTTTTTATATCCAGCTAACGTGTACCTTGATTCTGGTTAGAAGCTTTAGGGAGCAGAGTGGTCACCGGTTTTGCTTCGTCATACTTCGTTTCAGAGATGGTTATGGGGAAATCATTTTGTTCTGCTGAGAAATATTCCAACTTCTGGTTTATAGAGAGTGGCTAGGCTGCTTAGCTTTTATCCTTTGAAATAGTTCTTAGTTGAAGATGTGGTAGCTATACTAGCTTATACGTTCCACCAAAAGGTCTTTCCATGAGTGGTGATGCGGATGATGAAAACTATACAGTAGGGCGACAACACAAATTGGTTTCAGTGGTGTAGGGTTACTTTTAGCAAAAACTTGCAGACATGGCAGTAAACAGCCATGTAATAAAAAAAAAATTAATAATCAGAATGGCTTCTACAAATATAAATTTCAACAAATTTCAGAAGCAGACATGAACATGATCAGGTGGGGTAAGATGAAGTATGCATCTTGGGTAGAACGGTGTTCCCAAAACAAATGGAAAACTCTACGACTTTGAAAACATTTAGAAAAAATGAAGGGGAAAATGAACTGCAACAAGACCTAAGTGAATACCTGCTTAAACTTTTTACTGTTGGGGGGAACAAAGTATTTTTCAACAGGAAAAAGTTTACACTTTCTGAATGTCTCCTTTTCTCCACTGCCATGCCCAGCATTTCCCATTTTCATCAGCACCAAAACAAACTCCATTTAAATCTACTTTCCGGTTCTGTTTGTAAGTTGAGTTATGACCAGCTTATTAAAAAAAGAAAACGGGTTGAAACTTTGAAGAACCAGCACCTGACTGCATCTCTTTTATCATTTCATTCGAGCATAATGCCAGCCGTAGACTTCAAATGAGTCACACACATCCAAACACACGCACACACACGCATACACACTCAAGTAGATTAGCGGGGCTCCTGTGAGTGTGTGTCACATTTTAGTGGAAAATTACAGCTCTTTCAACAATTCCTCAGTCGGAATCCCATTCTAAAGTGGATTTTATCTGCAAATCACAATTATTTTGTTCATGCTCCGTTTTAATGGGCACCCCCACTGCGCTGAAGGAGACACTTCTCTATTCATAAATGTATTACTGCTGGGGAATCATTAACTTATTGTTAGCGGCGCGACTGATGGCTTATTGACATGACAACAGTCAGCCAGCAGTTTTTGTCTTTGAGCCGAGCGTCAATATCACTGAAAACAATGTCATTTAGCCCATTTTCACCACTCCCCTTTTGTGTTTGAGCTTAGTGAAAGTGACCAGAAAGGAAAAGCTGGGAGAAAAAAAAAAACATGAAAAGATAAGTGTATGCTGCATTCCAGGGAAGACTGAAGACTTTTTTTTTTCCCCCTTTCCGATGAGGCACAGGAAAAACAAAAGCCCCAGATGCCACCCTAACCGCCAGAGAGAAGGGTGTGAAATGATGATGAAAGGCAGAAATCTGTGTTTGCTGCAAATGATAAAGTGCTTCTGCTCATGCCAACTTAAGAGAATAGTGATAAAAGCCCAAACAGTGGCAAAAAAAAACCCAGAAAGAAAGAGAAGGAGAGAGAGCAGGGACCATAAATTGCAATGTGTGAATTATCTTTAAAGGGAAGCTCCGTCTGGATATTTATGGCTGCAAAAAAGAGCCATAGAGTCTGACAGTTTGCACAGATGGTGGCCGTCCTCGGTCAACATTCAAATAAAAAACGGAACGAGCATCTCCCTCTGTGTCCCCGTTACTCCTCTCCCAGTGAAAGAGGGCTCGGATGAAAGGACGGGGGGGTGTAAAAGTGTTTAAGTAGGCAGAAGTTGTAAAAGAAAAAGAAAGTAGAATTTCTATTCACTGAATGGGCAATCCTTTCTGCCTTGTTGAACTTTATTAAATTCTGTCATTCTTTCCTTCCTGTCTGGCTTCTTTTGTCAGCCTCTCCTCATGCAGAGCTCAGATGTTTTGATTTTGTCATCCAATTTAGGAAATGTGGTGGGTGTTCACCCCGAGCCAATTCAAATTAGGTAAAAATAAAATAAAATCCTACAGAGACCCATATAAAACAAGGTGTTATTGTATTTTAAACTAACAAATATATTGATCCTGAGTGGCTAAATTGCTTTTGAATGTTTTAAATGAACTGTATTTAAGGAACACAGTCAGCAGGCTAATTGTAAGTACTTTATTTACAGCAAAAAGCCAGGAGATAGTTGACAACAGAGAGAGTTGGCTTGCAAATGTATGTACAATTACCAAATTATGAACACAAAATTGTAAATAAATATATAGCGATTCAGAAGATTTGTAAACGGCTGCTTTAAAAGACTGAACTATCCTAATGTAGTGTATTTCAAGTCTGTCGCTGTTATAAACGAGTCCTCCAAAAGTTCGTTTCAGTAATGATCAATCTTTGTTTCATCTTTGCTTTCTGCCTTCCGGATTAATTCTCCATTTAATGTTTGACTGCTTCCCATAATCTTTAGTGATGATCGGCCCTCCATAGCTCTCGCTGGTGAATAGAGCGCCTGTGACAGCGCTCCCAATAATGCCCTTAATATTTTCTGGCGTTTATGAAATAAAAATGTCAAACCTTGTAGTATCTCTGTGGTGCCACCAGGTGGCAGGGATGTAAACATTGGAAGTGCGTTCAAGTTATCCGGAAGTGGGAACTCCGATCTTAAATGGATATAAGGAAGTGGATCAGGAAACCAGTCAACTTGTCAGCAATGCAACCCAATGACTTAGCTAGCTAGCTAGCTAAAAGGAACATGCTCAGTAAAATAAGTTTTTCAGTGTATCCCTCTGGTTTAATGTAAAATCAGGAATGTAAATAGTTTGTTCCGTAAACTTAATGTATGTGAAGCCATTTTGGATTCTACATCGAGGCTCTTTGCTCTTCTGTTTTCCCAGTTGAACTCTGATTCTACATTGTTTTCTAGTCTCTTTTTTTATTAACTGGAAACTCAGGAAATACAACTTCCTTTTACAAAACTAGACTGCACAATAAAAAATATTGACATTTCAAAAATGACCCTGAGCATGGCTAAAGCAGCGTCAGGTCGATTATCCTCCAAAGCATCGATAGCTCAAGTTTTATTAAAGTGTTTTGAATTTTTCCTTTTAGTCGAAACTTCTTTAACACATATTTGATGCTTACAAGAAAACAGTCGACACAGAGAGAGACAAATGTGGAAATAACACATGAAAACTGACTGTTGTGTTTTCTAGCAATATTAGCATTTGACAATGTTTCTAATGTCTAGAAAAAAAATCTCCACTTTAAAGTGTTTTACTTGTTTTGTTTTTATGTTTTGTAAAATATCAAAGTTAGCATACGCTGTCTTGGAGACACTAACGATTTCAGTTCAATGACCAAGACTTTTGTATGAGACTGATTTCTGATATTTTTTAAATACATTTTTCAAAAGCATCATCTTCAAAGCACAACTTCATCTAACACAAGGCCACTTTATTTGTATGGCACCTTTTCAGCAATAAGACAGTTCAAAGTACTTTACATCATTTGAAAACATAAAACAACAAACATGCAAAATACATTATATTGCAAAAATAAAACTACATAAAAAAAATCAAGGTTAATTGAAGTTGTTCACTGTTCAAAATCCATAGATGCCTTACTTAAATCCATATGTAGTTGTATCTGAACTGAACACAGAAGCACTATATATATATATATATATATATATATATATATATATATATATATATATATATATATATATATATATATATATATATATATATATATATATATCTGTGTGTGTGTTTTTCAAAAACCAGAAAGGTGCGCAGACATTAGACACAAGCACCCTCATAAAATAAAATAGAAAAACTCCGAGCTAAAAGCCAAATATAAATCAAACATCCCCACATGAACTTTCTACAAGAAATAAGTCTGACCTTCTCCAAATATAACGTGGCGTTTGCTGGGGTTTGCTTTAGCAGACGACTACAGATGCAATGAAGTTGTTGCAGTAACAGTCTGTTCTTCTAAATAAAAAATAAAACATAACCATGTTGGGAGCATCTGTGACACTGGGCAGAAGAGCTTTATACCCGCCATGTTTTATGAAGACAAAGACTGAACTTCAACCATGTGTAACTGTCTGATTTTATTATTTTGTTCAAATGTTTGCCCGTTTTTTGTTTTTTTTCTTTCAGTGTGCCACTATTGAGTATCTGCCTCTACTTCCAACTTGAGCCTGAAAATAACTCCTTACATTTTACAATGGCTTTTAGTTTTGGTTGTTCAACCTAAGACTAGTAGTGATCACTATCTGACTACACATTAAAAAACGTTCTTTAGTGCCGTCCTGGTCAGAATTTTTTTGAAATCCCAAAATAATGTCATGTATAATAGAACAGCAATGAAGAAACAAAGTAACAACATTGTACACATATTTGAAAAAGGAAAAAAAAATCAACATCTTTTAATATTTTTGACAATTTTTTAAGAACTAAATCATTGATCCAGTGTAATTTTATTTATTTTAAGAAGCTGTTTGAAGTTCCTGCATTTCAGAGTGAAACAAGTTGTTGAAAAATAAGCTAAACATTGAAACTTTTCTCCATGTTGCCTAGGATTTACAGAGGTACCAAACACCCACGAGATCTTGGTATTACCTATATATCACTGCCACCAGCTCTGCATTTCCTTTCTTTTCTTTCTCTCTAAGAGACAACCTTTTTCTCCAAGTATGTCTATAGTTGTCCCATTCATTAAAGCGGCTATGAAAGCCCAGCTAATGGATATGAAAGTCAGATCAATCTGGCCAGGAAAGGGAAGATTAGCGCGGCATGAGTCACCATATTCCTCCATCTTGACAACCATGTCATGTCTCGCAGCCTCTCCTGAGAGATCGCCGATTGATGCTTTATCTTTCATCAGCTCAGCTTTAATCTGACGGTTCCCATCTTTCATAATCATATCCGCATATAAAAAAGAAAAAATAAATTGCCCTTCCTCCCCTCCACCTGCGGAGATTGCTTTAACAGGACGCCACAACGAAGAAACAGGGAGGGGGGCCTAAAGAGAGGATCAACTGATCAAATTCTAAAGGAGGGGGAAAAAATCAGAGGAGATGAAGATGAAACTGAAGAAAAGCATGTTCTGTAAAACAAGAAGTGATCGCGAAGAGACTTTCTGGCGAGGGGTGGCACCGTCTCCTCTCCTGACGTCGGCCAAACAAACAAACAAACAAACGGGTGGGGTTGGTGGGGAGGGGGGCAGGGGGGGATGGGGAGACAGAGTGCAATCACTGACCTTTGTTCAAAGAAGCCATCTAATCTGTTTCCACTTTACTTAATTAGAAAAAACAGAGGGATTTTTAATGTGGCCAGTGTTAATGGGAAACAGCTCACAGGTGCTAATTAAATAGAGAAGAAAAAGTGATCTCTTCGGTATCTTTGAGGCCGTCAATCTATTCGCTCGCCCTCTGCAAACACGGCCAGCTTCTCTTCGGGAAGTCGAAGCCAGACGCCCGGATGTCCCAGCTTTTCCGTGTTCCTACTGTAAACGTATTAACATTTATTCCACAACTACGAGGTAAGATAACAACGTCTGGGTCTGTTCTTTGTAAAATATGGCAATTTGGTAATGTATGTTTTTTTTCTCTCTCTCTCTCTCCTCTGCGGCTGTTGGCTTTTCCCCACTGAAGGCTCTTGAGTCCCCACACAGATGCTGATTAACTACCGCTTTACAGGATCAACTGAGGAAACATGTGTGCCCTTGAGGTGGCTAATACATTCATTTCCTCTTTGACTTCGACTGTTAAAAGAAGACAGTACAGCTGCTCTGGCACAACTAGTTTTTCCGTATGGTTTAGTAAGCATTAGGAGGGATGATGATGGGAGAAGGCCAGCGTCAGCTGAAAAGAAAACCTGCAGTTTCACAGAAACTGCAGAACGTAAGCTAGTTTACGAAACAAAATGGGAACATGTTTGAAGAAGCAAACCGTTAGTAAATAATCTAAAGCTGTTTTATTTCATTCTTTTTTACTTTTTCTAAGTTGATCCGTAATTCATCAGGCAACTGAGGTTTTATTTCTCATAGTACTTCTTCAAAATGGGACAGAAAAGTCCCGTAATCTTCATAAATAGGGAAATAGCTGAAAGAAATGAGCCATTCATTTAATCTGGCCCATACCTTCAGTCAGGAAAATACTTTCCAAAAGAAAATCTCCTGTGCAAATAAAGAATTTTAGAGCAACTGTGAGTTTCAGTAGATGTGATGACTTCAGTAGCACTTGTGTGGTAATAGATAAGTCATTTATGGAAGTATACTGTCATTGTATTTATCGCTAAATAAAATGAACACATTTAAAAATACCCATCTTCACAATTGTCTTATTGGCTTTTACTAGGATGACAATTTCCCACAACAGCTATTAAAGTGGTAAATCATTTTTTCAAACAATGTTTTTTGTGTGTTTTGAAAAGCTGCATATTGATTTTGTAACTCCAAAGCATCTGACAATATCTTGTTTTTGCATACAACTGCTTAACGTCGTCGCATTTAGAGACGTTTTACACGCCTTATGTCTGTTGTGACTCGAAGCCTAATTAACAGACATGTTGTCATCCAGTTTATGGTGCTGCACAAGTGACTCTGTGTTCTTCATTCATTTATTTACTTCAATGACTTTTTTTTTCATTTATTTGTATTTATCACGAGAAATTTAAGAAACTTAAAGTGAAGTTTATTGTATTGACTTGTGGAAGTGACGCCTATTTATTTATGGGAATGTTCTTTTTTTTGTATTTACTAGTATTCTCATGAAAATAGTTTATTTTTTATTTATTTATTCTCATGCAGCCTTCTGGGTTAAACGCCCCTTTCGTTGTTTCTCCTCTGGGCCTGTGTCTTAACGTTCGCAGCGATAATATAGAACTACAAAAGAACATATTATGTGTCCTAATCATTACAGGACCCAGTAGCTGGTGACCTCCACCTCATGTTATTCACCCTTAACCACATTAAAGCCCCCTCTGTATGGGCAGTGTGTGGTCTGCCTCTCTGGGAAGGCACAGGGATCCAGGAAACAAATTAGCTATCTTGACCTTGGCCCAAGTTTTCCTTCCACCCCTCGCCCTTCCTCCTCTTCCTCCTCCTCGTCCTCCTCCGCCTCGCTGCCCTTCATCAGGCCGTACTTCAAGGGTCAGCTGGCTGACAGCATGCCTCTGTCGCTCTCTACAGTGGGGACATATTCATCCCACACGCTCATATATGCGAGCCTGACATGCGTCATAGAAAATTTGTTTATGAGTGTAGTTTATATGTGAGGTCAGCTGGATGTGGTCGGGATGGTAACCAGGCACAAATGTTGTATTTATGGCAAAGTAAAAAAAAAAAGAAAAAGTTATTTTGAGTTGAAAAACACACAAAGGGGGAAGCTTTAAATTATAGTTCAATGAAAATGGAAACAGGCTGTTGTCACATTTAACGAAATTTTGTTGAACTGTATGCACATAAACAAGCAAAAAAGAAAAAAGTAAATAAATACAGCTGGGTTATATTGTCAACATGCTGGATTTGTGTTTTTGGGAAAGACCATTTTGGGATCGTCAACAGCATGACCAGACTTTATAAAACTCTTTCACAAGGTGACGTAAAACATGGTCAGATGTAAAATTATGCTGTATAACGATAAATATCTTTGCATCTTTAAAGAACAAATCTTTACATGAAAGAGTGAGATTATTCATTTTAGCCAGCATTAGCTTTTAAGCTATTTAGTAATTTCATAGTCTGTTTCCCACTAACCATTTGTCCAAAAAAACATTAAAGATAAAAAAAATTTAGAAAATATATTTTAAGAAATTATAGAGTCACTATAGATGAGCTAAGAATTTTTATTAATTTATTTTTAACAAATGATATAATTTATGATTGAATGCAACATTAACTTTTTTACTTGTTAAACATTTGGCAGAAGCTAATGTTAGCTTTTAAAACTTTTATAATGACCAAAATAATTCTTTATTATTGGCCAAAAGGACATGAACATGCTATACATATAGCTGTAGTTTACCAACATTTGTTTGATTAAATTTGGAGTTTAAAGTCATTGATGTACCAAGGAGAACAAATGTGACGTTAGGTTACGTTGCATTATGTTGCATTTTTCTGGCCTATATAGCTAGCTCAGGATGCTACGACAAACTCATAGCCTACCCCCGTTGTGCTGGGTTCACAAAAAACCCCAAAACAAAACACAGTAGGTTGCTTATCAATTGGTTTTAAAGTGTAAGAAAGTGGAAAAATCAAATGTAAAGAGGATATATCCCTGAGAGCATCAAGCTAGTTTCATCGTCAACAACAACCTGAAAATTGCTGTAGCATACACAGTGGCGCAAAAAGTGGGTATGCAGGGTATGCAACGCATAGGGGCGCAGCACCAGAGGGGGCGCCAAAACCCCGTCTGGAGGGGGCGGCGCGCCGATGATGTTTTCCCGTACACTAATGCGCTCCTTCACCTCGCGCACATAACGAGGTAAATGTAGCGTATCGTCGCCTCGGGGGGGATGGGGGGGTGGGGGGCGCCGATCTATGTTTTCGCATCCACCTGAATAATGTGTAGTTGCGCCACTGAGCATACATGACACCCAAACCCAAGACTAGAAAATACTCCATCTTGATAACGCAGTTTAAAGTCTACCAGGTACTGCTGTTCTCCTGGACCCAAAACGAGAGACCTTTGGCCGTGGGAGTGAAAAGAATCCTTTCAGTGGCAGTTATTGGACTGAAACAGCAACAAGCAAACCTAATTCACCCAGTTCACATCTAAGCACGTTTACGTGGAGCAGTGTTTGGTTTGAGAGGAAAATAAGAAGAAATAAAAAAAAAACAAAGTGAGGTTTCAAGAGGAGAGGAGTGGTAACGCTATATTAACATTCATACTTCTCATTGATCTATGAGGACTCAATCTTCCTTCTACATATATTTCATAATTTGATACATTGTGCATCAATAACAACGGCAACACATGCTCACAGCACTTATTGATCCCAGAGTGAAGAAAACATGTCTTTAACACATGGGACCGTCTCTCCTGGCAGATGGAACCAAACCGTCAGGGAGATTTCCTTAATATCAGACACTGATGATGGGGAATCGATCGTTTGCATGATAAAATAATCATCGGAGAAGTTTATATTCGTAAGAGTGGAAAATGAGGAGGATAAAGCAAACGGAGAGAGAAGAGGAAACGAGACGCTCAAGACACGTGTCTCCTGCTCACCTCTTTAAACTCCAGGAGCTGGGAAATGTTTATGTGCTGTATGATTCAACGTGTTTTCTGGGAACGGATAACAAAAAGAAGAAAAAAAAACACAATAATACATACAGTAAAAAATGAGTCAAGGACATGGCTTTGGCTGGGCACCAAATTGACCATATCCTTATGACTCAACGGCAGCTTAGGCCAGAGCAATTTCCTTTGGATTTTTCAGCAGGCAGCCAAGTAGAAATTATTATAGCTGTGAGCTTTGGGTAAACTTCCAACAGTAGCTGTACGCACAGTGGTGTGGCAAAATGTTTCTCAGGACATTTTTGTGGTGTTTTTTTTTATTAGAAACACACAATTTGGTCTTGATATTGTTCCTTTTTTTGTTTTTTAATGTAATTCAACAACATTTTTGTTTTATTAAAGCTGAGTTTCCCGTGCTTTTATTTGCAGCTGTGCATTTGGCTAAACATATTTATACTAGCTTTAATGCAATTAATTTTTAAAGAAACATGAGTAGGTCTGCAGAGTCCAGCTCTGATGCAAAGTATAGTTTTAAAAGTGAACAAAAGTATGATCAAAGTCTTGTATCTATAATGAAGGAATACACACTTTGCAAGACAAGGCAACGCACTTATATAAAAGATTGAAATCGGATGTTAAAAGAAGAAAAAGTGGAAAGTTAAAAAATGCCTCTGATGACACGCTGGTATCCGATGCGTGCTCTAACTTTCAGACCCTTGACTAAAGGTTTTAAGCGATTCATGCAAGGCGATGATTTAACCATGAGTGGCGAGTTGATGATGACACTTGCAAGTGTCTGTCTGTGAATTCCTCCAAAGAGGGCTCACATGACCGGCAGTCTGCGTCCAGACAGTAGGAAGTGAAAGTGCTACGGCAGCCACAACACAGGTCAGACCTCAGCCGCGGTTTTCCGCTTTACGGTGCAGTCGCTCTTCCTGCTTCAGCCACCAAACTGCAGGAGGTATTTAAAGAGCAACGACAAGGAGACAGCTATTTTTATGTAGCTGCCTTTTATTTGATGTATATATCCTTTTTCTTGAGGAGTGATGTGTTGGCTTTTAAGACTTTTAACAGGTTAACTGACCCATTTAATTTAATTGCAGGCACACCTGTTGAGGTATTTTAAACCACGCCCACTGCTTTCTTTTTTTTTTGGGTGGGGGGGGCGGAGTCAAAAGAAATACACCAAGATATCAGGAAGAGAACTGTGCAGCTGCTCCGGTCTGGTTCGTTCTTGGGAACAATTTCCCGATTCTTTAATGTAGACATGATGGGAATGTCCAAAAATCGTACCGCTAAGAAAAGGAGACGGGTTCTGCATCCGAGAGCGTAATATGTTGGGGTTCGAATTTGCACACTGAACCCAAAACAAAAGCCAAAGACGTTGTGGCTGAACCTGGTGAGACCGTGTCGTTCTCCACAGTGAAACCTGTCCTGCACTGACCACTCGGCAAGGAGGAACTCATTACTCCACAGAAGAATAAAAAAAAGCCAGATTGCAGTTTGCAGATCCATACAGCGACAAAGTCTCCAAATTGTTACATTTGGATGAAAAAGGAAACACTTAGGAACACCATCCCAGCTGTGAAGTATGGAGGTGGCAGCATCATGTCGTTGCTGCTGCAGGAGGAACTGGTTCACTTCATTTATCAAAGTTGCGTCATGAGCAAAGTGGAAACACTGAAGCAACATGTAAAGACATCAACCAGACTGTTAAAGCTGCGGCTCATCTGGGTCCAAACGGATAAATAACCCTAAGCACACAGACAACGTGGCTCCAAAACGTCAATGTTTTGACGTGGCCACCACAAAACCCGGAAATCAGTCCTGTAGCGTTGGACAGAAGTCGTACAGTTCAGAGGCTAAGCTACTAGATACTGAAAAAATGTATGTAAATTTCTATATTTGAAGATATTAATAAATACATTTCAGAGAATTAGGAATCTGGTCACATATCTTGAAAGAAATACATAACTTACTGAACTGCTATGTTGTTATTTTAAATATTTGAATTTCAGTGAAACTTACCCTAAATGTTTCTACACACCTTCCCTAGAGTTTCTGCAGAGACCTTTAAAAGACCACATTTTTAGAATTCATTTTCCTTAAATAACAAATCACATAAAGAGTCACATCTTTGTCACCAAGTTGTTGTTTTTTTGCCCGTAGCCCATTTGTGCTATCAGGAAAAAAAACTTCAACACTTGGAATCCCTTCCCTTTTCTTCCCCCCCTTTTCTTTTTTCTTCTCTTCATGAGCTGAGCATCAGAAGCGATTTGCCGTTAAAGAGAGGGACACGCTGCGAACGCACGCTACCTCTGTTTTAATTTTATTTTGGTTTTATGTTTGACATCGAGCAAGGAGGCATGAAGGGGTGGAGTGGAAGAGAAGGGCAAACCTGTGAGGTTTGACAAAGACAGCAGCAGATGTAGAGGTGTGAGGAAATAAAACGGAAGAGAGGGAGAGAGCTATTTGGTAGCAATGAGGGAAGACATAAAAAAAAAACTGCCCCTCACTGAGATAGTTGCTCTAAATGAAATACCTGCAGATTGCATGTTGCTTTGCATTTGCAGGGGTATTCAATTTTAATTAGGGTTTGGGAGACATCTTTTATCAGACTGTCACTAATCTCACTCATTCCTCTCCACCCACACACACACACACACGCACCCACACACACACATGCACACATATCTCATACCGACACTCAAATGCAAATTTCCTGTCGTAAGAAAGCAAAAATAAACATAACAAATGAAAGACTTTACGCAACAATTTGTTTGATATCCACATTATGAAAAGGGCAATAAAGTAGGGAGAAAGCCGTTCTCCCATTTCACTGTAATGGGGGGGAAAAAACAACTATTAACTCTACTTTTTAATTGCATTTTCTTAGGGGCAAAGGTGATGATTCGTTTTGCTCAGGGAGGAAAACATGAAGCAATAGCAAGAATGTACAAAAAAAATGTTAAAGCGGGTTCCCAAAATTCGCGATCCACCGTTATTAGACTAGAGGGGGGAGAGGGAAGAAAGCAACCTGAACTAACAGAGAAAAAGCTCCATGTTGATTTATTTACAATTTTTTTCTTTAAAATGAGAAAAAAAAAATTTGTTTTAGGTAAAATGTTAAACCATAAAAAAAATAATAATAACGTGTCCAAAAAAATTAAGAAATTCTCTCTGATTACTAGAAATACATTAATGGAAAAAGATAGAATGAAAACAGTATTTTGTTACAAGGTGCAATTATTTCGATGCAACCACATGAAAACGCTCCTCCCACCCCCCACCGTTTTTCGACACGGCAACTTCTGGCTGTAAAATGTCCTCCTCCGACCTTGTGTGTTATCTGTGTGTGGTGTGGCTGGCTGGCCGGCCGGCCGGCCTGTCTCCCTCTCTTCATTCCTGGCCCTCTCCCATTGTTAGTCACCTAGTTTATTGGCTGGAGCAGCCGTGGCGTACTGGACATCATCTGAAACTACAAACGACAGGATGCAATAAGCTGGAGAATAGCAGCAATCTGAGGAAAGTTCTCCATTCACCAGAGCTCCCTAACTCTCTGTCTTCTTATCCTGGGCAGAAAATAAAAAAATCAATACGGCCTTACAGGGCTTGATAAAAGTGCTGGACAGGGAGAGAAGCAACGCTGGATATAGTAAATTAAAGTGATCAAAATTTTCCAGTCGACTCAGCCTGCAGCCTACATAAACTAACAACCCTGTCTCCACAACTGTCCATCAACACCCCCACCCGTCCCCAACGACCCCCAGTCCTCCACCATCACACCTCTCTTCAGCTTTGCTTCAATCTTTTCACTTGATTGCTTTTACGTCGCTGTTATTCTTTGTTTTACTCATGCAGAAGTAACTTGAAAAGAAAATTATACGGTTAAAATTTTGTGTGTGCGCTTTGAGAGGTTACGCACAATGCACTGTGGAAATTCGTTTGACTTTTTCAAATTAATTTTTAATTTTTTCAATCCAGTCAAATTTTAACAAGATGCCAATTTAAACATGTTAACCTAAAGCAAATGATGTGGAAATAGAAAAGTTTTGGATGTCTCTTAATACAGAAAGCCTTTTTTTTTCTGCTGATAATTAAAAATCTACTTTGCGTACATCCAAGCAGTTTAAATTAAAATGTTACAGTGAAAGTTGGGACTTTAGTGTCACTTTTGTGTGTCCTGGTTGTGTTTACAGCTGTATAAATTTTAATAGAATTATAAAATATCTTTGCTGACCTCCTTTGGCTTTTTTTTTGAGACAGACAACATGAAGCAAGTCCACGGAAAGAGAAGAATCGTCCAGAAATATCAAGGAAGCAGATTTGGTTTAAGTTGGCTGATAAGAATGTTACAACCCGAAACAGGAAATTGCATCAGCTCGATGCAACAGTCTTGAAAAGTTTACTTGTTCTCCGTTTCTGTCTGGGCTTTTTATTTATTTATTTATTTATTTTGGTTTCACCACATACCGACTCTGATTCCAACACTAAACTATCAGGATTTTGATTTCTAAACTCCTGTAAAGTTTTGCCTGTTAGTCTGCTTTTCCTGAGTGGTCATTAATTATTTACATTAGGAGCAGAGGCAATGTTGTATATGTGAGACAATTCTCACTGCAAAACCAGGTTTTCCAATTATTTTAAAGCAAAACCTGAACGATTCCAGAGCTGACGTTAAACTAGAACCTAATCTATCGCTCCAAACTATATATATATACTTAATTTCAACCTGAATGAACCTCCTGCACTTACCCATCCCTATTTTTCTGCAGACTTTGTTTTAAACACTTCACTGATGCTGAAAACAGCTAACTTGGTAGCACTTAGTATGTCAAAGAAAGACATTTTGAGTTTCTGTCTAGTAAAAACTACAATTCTGACCACCAGGAGATTCCTCTGCATCGCCTCTGCTAATCCTAATCCTATCAATCGAACCTTATAAACACAAACTACATTAATTGAGTTACAAACCGTGTGTGTTGCTGTGTGCATGTCTGGGTTACCTCCATGCACGCAGTAATTGGAAGAGACTGCAGACTGTTGAGCCTTCAGACAAGCTGAACAATGCATGATTTCACCATGTTTAAGATACGGTCATTGCTGGTGTAAGGTCAGTCATTTTTGCTAGCTTTTAACCAAAAACGACTGACCTTACACCAGCAACGTTTAACACAGTTGATATAAACTCTCCCTGCTTGTGATTGTTTTACATTGAAACTTAAAGACCTTTCTATTGCTCTCCTGGACTTGCACATCAACTTAAGTTTGCACAACATATATTTACATTTACAACTTTATTCTAAGGCATCAAAGAGGCTAACGAAGTGATTATTTTTTACATGTGTTGATAAAGGTGACGGATCTCGAGCAGCACGATTGTTGACATTTTATAAACAAAAAGGGATCTCTGAGCTTATGTCAAGCCCAAGCTTATGTCAATTAACACACTTCAAATAACTTTGTAATCCTGAAAACCATTAAGGTCAGATTGTTAGCCGATTATAATGATAATAAGAAGATTAAAGTTGGACAGAAGGTCAGAAGCAGGATGTTCTTCATACTGAAGCGACGTCTCCATAGAAACAGGCCTGTAGTGACGACTGGGGATGGAAACGATGTCACTTTTAATGTAAATGTATGTTTTGTTTATGCATGTGCATGTCAGTAAACCCTGTGCCTGTTACCCACTGACTGCAGGAAACGGCCACAGGTTCACCATGACACCGTAAGAACTGGGTGGTTAATAAAAAAAATATGCTGCAAAATTCATCAAATTGCAATTTTGGATCAAAATATCAATGTATGCAATGCAAGAATGGATTGGTTGCGATATTTGGTGTGATATTATTACAAATTCTTTAAATAACATATCTGACCTGTTGCAGACTTTTATCACCCACATTGAATATGAGTTGACGTGTAATTTTAGTGGCAGAGATGCTAATAGTCAAAAACAGAGGTGGAGAGAGATGCGTTAAAAGAAAGTTAATCATAAGCAATATGCAGGATTTCTTTGCATTTTATCAGTTCCATGACAGTATATCCTTTCTATCCTGATGCACAGAGAAGATTTATTCAATTCACATTGTCTGTTGTGGGTCTTAATGCATGTTGGCAAGTCAGCTGTGGGTTTACAGCTAATGCTGGAGGATTATTCACCAAACAGTGCAGAAATCTGACTTAATACAGACAACATAAAGATTCAAAAATGTTCAAATTTGAATACTTCACAGGATGTAAGAGAGCATGTTGTAATCTGCAAAGTGAGAGTCTGTTTGCAGAAACATGGCACATCACTGAATCCAGATCAAACCATTAATAATCACAATAGAAATATCATCTGCATATTGGGAAAGGTTGCTAACAAAAAATATATATAAATATTTTTTTATATATACCAAGCATTTGGATTTCTTTTGTATATTATTGTACGCCTAATGCTGAGGATTCCAATTTTTAATTTATGATTTAGTCTTTATAAGTTCTAATATGTTCACTTTAATGCTCAGTTAAAAAGCAGTTTTAGTATCTTGTTTGATGCTGATCACCCGACGTTGCAACCATCTGAGCTTTTATTTTTCTCTTAAAAAACAGATTTAATCTGTGGTTTGAAACGGAGTGCTGTCACAGATACGCTAATTTAATTACAGTAATTCCAGCAGCAGCTGACTCACTCCGCTTATGCTTGGCCCATGCGAGCCCCACACACTCACAAACACACACCCACACCCACGGCCCCCTTGGCACCTTGTCCATCTAACAGTAAGAAGGGATTAATAGGGATTGTCAAATCCTGTTTAGACTCATGGTGTGTGAACTTTATCACACGGCTAAGCTGAACCCTGATAACTGCAGTTTGATGGCTTCTCTGCATTGAGTAAAAACATATCTGTCTTGTCTTACCACTTGGCACGCCAAATGGCGAAGTCAAACCGGTACTGACTGCAGGAGTGTGGCAGATTTTCCTTTTGGCATTTGATATTTTCAAGCATTTTTTTTTTTTACTTAAAATATTTTAAAAAAGAATTGTCCTGTATTCCAGCAAAAAAAATTGTTGATACATGATAGCATCGTGTGTGATAGCGCCCCGACTGACACCAAGGTTGATTAAGCTGACATCCGTTGCATGTTTGTGCAGGCGCAGTCCCGTGTGTGTGTGTGTGTGTGTGTGTGTGTGTGTGTGTGTGTGTGTGTGTGTGTGTGTGTGTGTGTGTGTGTGTGTGTGTGTGCGTGTGCGTGGGTGTGTGTGTGTGTGGGGGGGGGTGTGTGCGTGTGTGTGTGTGTGCCATTGGGCGACACTGGACGTGTGTGTCTTATGAATCGGCTTAAAAGAAACACCATCCACTTGGACCTGCCTTGCTGTGACCTAATATCCTGTTGACCCAAGTTAGACAGCAGACAGCCTTGAGACACTTAAATCCAGCCGCAAACCCCGAGCAACACGCACATGTCCGGTTAGCTCACATCAAGGAGAACAGGGGGACCTTCCAGGCCCTCTGCCAAAAAAACAGAAAGAAAGGAAAAAAAAAAAAACAGGGGGCTGCGCAGCCCTCCACACTCGTCTTCAACTAATCTTGTAACGCTACACCCTCGGTCAAGCCAGACACGGGACGGCGTTTACCGACAGGCGACGAAATGACGGTACATCTCACGTCGACAGTAGAAATTCACGCTGGCATTTTTGCATGAGTTGTACAAGAAAAACTAAACAAATTGATGTTTTTTAGGTAAATTGTGCGGTGCACGTTGCACGTTTGAAGATTACAAGTCAAATGCACCAGTTGAGCAGATTAACACTGAATCCAATTTGTCAAATTGTCTTACTGAGTTATTAACGATACAAATCCCACTGGTCAAACCCTACCTGAAATTTTGTGTAGCCATCAGCTGAATGTCACTCACATGAGTCAAAAAGTTTACAACGGTTTTATACTTAGTGCAGGTCATTTTAATCCTTAATTGTCATGAGTTCCTCATGGACCCATTGGATGACATTTAAGCACTTTGAGGTTTTTTGTTTTTTGTTTTGCACACAATGTAAACATTCATGTTAACAGAAAAAAACAACTAATTACACAGAATCTGTAAAGGTGTAGGAATGTGGATTCTTTTCCAATGTGGAGTTTGTTTTTTACAGTGAAATTACAGTGATTCTTGCAGTTATGTCCTGTTTGTTTACGCAATATTACTGTAGATTCATATATAATTATTATTGGAAAATTCTAAAATAGTATGAATTCAGTTACAGTAATAACAATCTATTTTTTAAAAAATGCCAAAAGGCCATTTTGAGATAAAGTTCAATATTAATATTTTGTGTATTTGTTGTATTATAAAAAATTGTGTCTCACTTCGATGACACGTTTGAGGTCCAGTTATTTCAGTGGATCTGTTGAACACCATTAAACCGTTTCCAGTAAATTCAAGTTGAAAGTTTTCAACAAACGTTAAGAAATGGTTATTTTTGGATGCACCGAAAACTCTTCGTGCTGTTTTAGCTATAAAATTACTCCATTTACAACAGATTTTTCTTTCTTTTTTTTTTTTTCTTTTTACTGTCGAAGCAAAGTACATTGTGTCCCGGTACATTTAGTGGTTTTCACAGTAAAGTTACCATGTTCACAGCAGTGGGTATGAGAACAGAAGGCTTGATTCTCTTTCGTAATTTTTATTTTTTTTTTATTTTTCAGATTGTGTGTACTTGCGCTCCAATTCACTGGAGTGTGAAACATGCCTGACATGAGTGACGTGGAGGTAGAATAAAACGAAGCTTCAACCTACAGCTTTTCACCCACGTTTACTGTATTTGAATTGAAAACTAAACTGAATTCAACTTAAATTCGGTACTGTACAGTCAGTTCACATGGTGTCACTGAAGATCAACAAGATCTATAATTAATTTAAACCACAGTAATATTTAGCAAAAGGGAGAAAAAAACATTGCCATTACTTTATACTGAAATGTAATGCACTGTTTAAGTGGATTTTTTGTGTGAGCTTTTCCTTCTGATCTATTATATTTATCTCCTCTACAATATTTAGCATCCTCCAGTTTTCGTATTACATAATAAATGTATCTGAGTTGCAGTTTCATCAATGTATTTTCAGGTACTTCAACTCTCTCTGTTGAAATCCCATAAATCCCATAATTAGAGCATTTGGAAGAAATGCTAGAAATGCAGGGTAAACTAGTTGTTTATCCTGTAAACAGCTTTTTTAGTTTTGGTAGTTTAAACAGTAAAACGATCAAACTCTGTTGCTGTTGAAGTTACATACAGTCTGAAACTGCAGGTTTAGTCATTTCCAAAGTAGAAATACCTCATTTTCAGAAGTTCTGCGCATCCATTGACATGACGTCGCTGATTATTTACAGAAATTCAAACAAAAACACGACTGTGTCTCCATATTGAAGCGACATCTACTTCATGTAACAATTAGCTCAGGGCAGTAAAATCTGGACTTCATCTGCTCTATTTGTTTATACTTAACATTTTCTTCTTGGTTATTTTGTGCACAACAAACAGATACATCCCACCGGTTGGCCTAAATGCATCCGTCCGACACCATTAGCCGGAGTGTTTCCGTTATTTTTGCACAACATGAAATTAGTAGTAGATCCTTTCCTGTGTGCTGGGGAGCATTTCAGGGAAGCGGCTATTAAACTGTTTTGTAAACTGGTCCGCGCGGCCATTAGGTGACCACAACTATGAAGATTAGGATTACTAAATTTAGCGTTGAGAGAGTTCGGCTGGCCCACATGTCGTCTCGGTTTTGCCGTGAAATGGATCTGAACCCATCTCCCTCTCCGTCCCCCTCCACCCCCCCCATTCCCTCCACCTCTAATCCAACACATGATGTCAGGTAGAGATTGTCTCCCTGCTCCGTCTGCAGCAGGTACTCCTGCAGCTTAACTCGGGCTCCTGTACCGACCGTGATCGATGGGTTTGTTGCCATGTAAACGCACACATCCATACCTCCCCTATGCAATGCATAAACTCTCTCTTTCTCACACACACACACACACACACACGCATGCGTGCGCACGCAAACGCACACGGGGTTGATTTTTAAAGGGTCCTCAATCACAGCTAAACAACGGACTGATCAATGGCAGAAATGAGTAACAGCTTAGAGTGTTAACAGGCCTGCTTTTTTTGTCACTTGCTTTATTTTGATCCATTTTTATCACAGAACATAATTCTCCCAGTGTTAGAGGGCTGCGAGCCCCCGGCCGAGGTATTAATTAAAATCTAAATACTAAATATTGATTGATGCCTTATCAGGGCACAGCAGTTGGTCTGCAGGCTATCGATCCGGCCTGTGATTTATTATCATATTTAAGAAAAATCATTTTGCGTGATTATACAGGGTAATGGTTTTTTTTTCTAGCAGGGATGTAATTCTTTTTTTTTCTTTCTTTCTTTCTTTTGTATGTCGTGTTAAGGATTGACCAGATTTCTCAATCGCGTTCGGAGATCACTGATATCCTTGGAACTCCACCTTCCCTTCCCTCCCCGCCCCTCCCTCCCCCACCCTGACTTCCCCTTTCGCTCCTCTCTGCCCCCAGTCAGAGCAGAAGTGTGTTCTCTCCCGCGCGGCACTTGTCACCGGGAATAATGGCTACTGGGATTACCTTTTTAATCACAACAAAAGATTAACAGATGGCACGAGAGCAGTTATTAGCAAAGCATCTTGCGCTCGTCAAATCAATAAGATGATTTGTAATCAGGGCCGCCGGAGCGAGCGAAAAGGGGAGCCGGGGATGTTCCCCGGCGAAGGATCCTGGCAATCAGAGGCTACGCTGTGTAGCAATTACCTCTCCACCAAATAGGTGCTCTTCCTCCGCCGCCTGGCAGCCCTCCAAAACACATGGCAGACTGATAGCAACACGGGGCGATAACACGGCAAAACACAAAAACACAGCGTGGGTAACCTTGTGTTTGATCAGGTGTTGGGGTTTGCTCTGCGATTTCATTTCGCTTTGCGCCTTTTAATTCGCCGGACCGCTCCTTGTAGTCGAGGGGGTAAAATCTAAATGTTTACACACGCTGTCGCTCGCTACAAAAGGCCGTAGAGCTCATTAGCCCGTAGCCATAAATAAAGTCAGTCCGGGGCACAAAGAGGAATGACTACAGAAGCTACACACAGAGAGAGAGAGAGAGAAAAAGGATTCCCTGTACAAATATTTCTCCCCCATGGAAACAGAAGCAAGGCAGGGGAGGAAAAGAGCTAAACGTCTGTTAACACACCGTAGCATCCAGTACAGTAAACTCAGCAAGGTTTTTCATTTGCTCATCTCAATCAGCTTGGTCACTCAGAAACACCAACTTGTTCCCTAAATACTTTTATTTCCTGCCTGGAAGACTAGCTCCCCACCCCCACCCCCCACCCCCCCAACTTAAGTTTAAAAGTCCAATTAATGTAAAACTTAAACTTATAAGTGTTTGATATAATTCAGTCCAGTTCGGTGTATTCGTGGAGCGCCAGTTCACGACAAAAGTCGCTTTGCGAAAATAAAATCATTTCAATTCAATCACACACACATTCCAATCCATCCTACTTATCAAACAGTACAGTATGCTAAATTAATTATTCAAAGTATATGATTTATTGTCCTTTAAATCTAGATGTCGGACTAGATTTTTTTATCTATCTCTGTTTCAGCAGAGGTGTCGTCTTCAGACCAACCATGTTTTGTTTTTGCTAAGTATTTGTCCATGTCTCAATAACATTTGTTAATGAGAATTACAATACAGCACCTCTAACTTTTGCATTTAAACATTTAAAACACATTTAAATACTGTCTATCTTTGCAAGATGCATAGTTTCTTAATTTAAAAAATGTTCCTACAGGTCAATAATGTTGTACATGAGAATAATCCTGTATTAAATCAGAATTTTTTTTTTTTAAATTACAAAACAAAAACATTGTTCTCACATGTCCCTTACTTTTGCTGTGTATTTTTTCTTTCTTTTTTCTTTTTTGCAGTCAGGTGAAGATTTAACTCTAATTGCTGTTTTTAAAGCTTGCAGGCCTTTTACAGCAGACCTTTCATTGGTTGCACTGTATTCCTGGAACAAGTATGAACAGCTGAACCAAACACACACACACACACACACACACACACGCACGCACGCATGCACGCACGCACCCACACACACACACACAAGACTGAAAACTGAAGCATCTCAGGAGAGAAATGCAAACACATTTTTACTTGGCATGCTGTGGAAAACTAACAGGACTTTAATATTTTTTGTGTCTATATTATTTTTGTTTTTGGTCTGCTTTTTGTGAATAAAGTTAACTTGTAATTCTCAGATGTGGTTAGAATAAACCCCACTGATAACTTGAACACTGTCTCCCAATTTGCAAAATGAAAAGCAGGAGATGACGAGGCCCTGCAGAGGACAGTGAGGGGAGCCGAAATGTCATTAAAGAGCGGAGAATCCTTCCCCCCCCCGCCCCCCCAACATTGTCAGAAGCTCTTTATACTGTTTCTACGAACTTTTAAGATCTATTTCCATCTAAATTTGCATTAAAATTTATATTAAAATACACCTCTACTCAGCTTTCTGCTCTATCGATGCAATCACTTCCACTCATTTGTCAAATAATTCCAGAGGAAACGTCAGATTTTACTGTGAGTAACACATAACACAACGTTAAATTACTTTCATCAAATCAACTCCTCTCAAAATTGCATTTAAATTAACCTTAGACAAACACACACACTCTGTCGATAAGCAAATGTATGACTGCAAAGGAAGCAAAAATGTTGCTCCATATTTTCATTAACAGTTGCCCTCATCAGCATGAGGTCGTGTTGCAGCGTGGCACACACAGCCACCAGCTCACAGCTGTACGTCCACACTGTCAGACAGTGTGGATGTGCACTTACCAGGATTAAGCATGGCAAACAGTGCCAAAACAATGACAGTATGAAGTAACCGATGCTGCTTAAAAATTCAAGGGGCCTCCATTGAGCAGACACTGTAACACACACACACACACACACCCCACACACAAACATCCCTGCGCCACAGACCGGTTCGACTGGCTGCTGCCTCCTTTTCCTCCACCTCCACTTCCAGCAGCACATCTGGGTGCACAACTCCAGTTCCTCCGGCCCGGCAGTGAAACGTGCGAGAAAATCTTGCAACGACTGTGACTCTAAAAACCCGTCTTGGGAATGTGTTTTTATGGAATTCATGTATCATTTTGTGCAATTAAACATGTAAAAAATAAAAAATAAAAAAAAAACACCACATTGCATTCACAACACTGTAGACAGTTGACACCTTCTCCCCTCGCGTAAACACTCACACGCACACATGCAGAGTCACTTGTCGAGTGGCTAATATCTCCCCAAGGTCAAACCTGACGAGGAATTCCAATGAGATTAAGTGTCATCATTGCGGCTTTAGCTCCTTTCTGCTCATTGTTCTTGGAAGCGGCATTAGAGGCTGAAATGGCCAACGTCTCGGTGCCATAAAACCTCTTCCCCTGAGTGTTTGGTCTGCTTTACAGCAGGGATGTTCGATGCAGGGCCTGCAGCTTCAAAATGTCAAAGAGTGATGACGTTCCTACAGTGATGAGAGTCCAACAAGTTTCAACTGAAGCAGCTTTGATTCTACTTTCACTTTAGGTGAATTGTGGCTGCGTGGAGATTCCTTCGCGTTTAAAATCACCAAACTGTAAAATTTGAGGATTTCTGTAGGGTTTGATACAGAAATTAAAGGCATAACTCGAACACACTTTATATTATATATATGTATATATAAAACTAGCTGAACCAGGTGGTAGGGCTGCTAGAGAAGTTCACCAGCGGGCACTTTTACGTCAAAAATGTTAAAAATTTGACGAGGAATTTTAAAACATCACATGGTGTTGTTGAAAGACATTATTGGCAAAACTTAAACACCAACATTAAATGCATTTAAAATGCAGATTTTTCTGCACTTCCTGATGAAGTAATCAGCCAATGGATCTTAAAACAAGCCATCTAAGACTGTTCACATTTAAAAGTAACATTTATTAAAAGAGACCCTACAATGAATTACTAAATATTCTCCGGGTACAAAATTAAACAGTTTATTGTATTGAGTTTTTATTTTTTTTTTGTGCATTCATTCCTAAATCATATGTGAATCCGGTTCGCTTTCAGGAAACCTCCACTGAAGCAGCAGCCTCATCGCTGTGTCAGCCTTCGTCTACCGCTCTGCCTCTCTCACTAAATTTGACACATCGTCCGTCGTTCGGTGGCAGGAGTGAGCGTTTTGTCATCTCCGTCTAAAGTGCCAACTCGATGTCCAATTACGCCCCGGCAACTAATTTAATTACAGTAGCAGCAGAAATGGCTTGATTCAATTCATTTCGCTTATTCCCGATCGGGCCAGTCGGATCAAATTTGACTCATCTCAGGTACAGCCCTGCCTGTCGCTTTTTATCTCCGGGTGTCTCGGCTGAGGCGAGATAAGCAAAGGGGCCCTGATATGGTAAATAATATAATTTCTGGTTAGGCTCTCAGAATGGCCCCCAGTAGATGCTGAGTCTGTGATCTGAGGGAGAGTAAAAACACTCCACTTTCAGTGCAGTGCTCACAGCCTCTTGCCACTTAGCCCCAGCTACAACAGTCATTACTAATTCATGATGTCCACAATTATGTATCAGATTGTGTGCATCTTACATAGTTAACTAAGAGATGTGTGGCAGAGTGCAAAGCTACAAACCGTCTGGAAATAAAAAGACGCAGACTGTGTTGTTCGGTCAGGCAGCTTTGTTATTTCATTTTTTAATCCAAAATGTCAATGACTCTATTTACCCAAATAATGAGTCAAAAAAAAAAATGAGGCCGAGCTTGTCGTTTAGATAAGAGAAGAAACCATTTAAATTAAAACTATATTTTTAATAATGTAAATGTGCATAATGTAAAAATAATTTCTTCTAAAATGAAGACATGGTTTCCTTCATGTCAATTAGGAAAAGCTAACAAGGTTAGCTAGCATGAGCTATATGTCAGAGATGTCCAAAGTGTGGCTCTCGGGCCATTTATGTTCCTCAGGAATGATTTTGTGTGACCCGTAACCACAACTCCAAAGATTAAGAAATTAAACTACTTTGCTTGTTTCATTAAAAAATTATATATATATATATATATATATATATATATATATATATATATATATATATATATATATTGGGTAAAAATAAAAAAAGGCTCAGACTAATAAAAAAATTATAAAAACAAAATCATACTTTGACCAAAATTGTGTTCATAAAGCCTGTGTAAAAAATACATTTTAAACATGGAGTGTGATCTAATCTCGTCTAGTTTGACTCAAAAATTACTTGTAGCAACAATCTTTTCAACTCTCTTTGGTAGCCTTGCTATGCAATATTTATCAGTCATCTCAACTTTATTTATACAGCATTTTGCAAAGCAAAGTTTTTGACATATTCATATTTTTTTTTAAATCCCCTTGGACCTCCTTGACAAAAATCTGAATCCTGTATAAATAAAGAAAAACAATGAAAAACGTTTTGGTTGAATACCAGAGGAAGAAGTTTTGCTTATGCGTTTTTAACCCTTCACCTGCAAAGCACAGGGATCTCAGTACCAGCTACATCCCACACTCACAGTTTGGATAAAGAAAATATAAGCAGACATTATTTTCTACATGAAGACGAATTGTCACGTAAACTCTGCTCCTTGTCAAAAATAAAAAATATGTGTTTATGTGTGTGTGTGTGTGTGTGCGTGTGTGTGTGTGTTTTATTATTATTAACCCCTTTCCTTAACCTTAACGTTATAAATTTTAACACTTTTTTTCTTTTTTTAGTTAAAAACCCAACGTAGTGTGCCAGGTTACACCCAAAACCCAACGCTGTCATGTTAAATGAACACAGGCAGGATCAGGCTGTAGTTCACCCACATCGGTTTGTCTTCAGCCCAAAGTGATGGCTTATCACACAATACAGTTTGCGATTTCCCTCTCACATTCCCACAGTTCAACTGCTAAAGTTTATTAGTGTGAAAATGAAATCCACAAAATCTCCTTGGACTATCCTGACTTCAAATAAAATGTTGAAACTGTACAGTTCTTTAAAGTTACCCCCCCTCTGCCCTTTTTTTATTTTGAAGTGAGCCAGAACATTTGACTAAAATCCAACTCTCTTAAAATATAAATGCTAGCACATGTATTAAATTGATTTTTCCAATTTTCACAGAACTTCTCAGGTTTTTCCATTAAATATTTGTTGGTCCATTTGTGCACGATAACTGTAAAATATCTGGACATTTTCAGTAAATACTTTAACCAATTAAAAGGAATTTTAATCCCTGAAGGTGTGTATCAGCTGGGGCAGTTGTAATATCTGCACACAACGAAAAAACCTAGACTATAACTTGTTTCAAAAGGCAAATAATAGAAACATTTTATGAATGAACATAAATGTGCTTTTATTAAAATGACGTTGACCCTAACAGAAAAAAACGGCAATCAAGTTATAGGACCTGATATTATTATAATAATCTGCAAGTCTGAGTTGTCCATGTGTGACTAGAAATAGTTCAGAATTGGCGTTAAGATGCAATGTGACGATAAACGGGCGATAACTAATAATTATATGTTGACAAAATTTGTCTTCACAGATGTTCATATCAATAAGGAGGGGGGGGGGGAGAGAGTTCTCAGCTGTCTGATTGGTGCAGATGGTGCTCCGGGGTGCGCGCCGTCGGCTGCTACAGTAGCTCGCGCGGCGTGTGTTTGTGTGTGCGCGCGAGCGCGCGGTTGTGTCTGTAAGCGCGTCGGTTGCGACGCCGCAAAGACCTCTGATTGGTCGCTTACGCAATCCTCACATTTTTTTTTTTTTTCTCATGCTGCGCAACTTCAGCGGGCATATGAAATGCTTCCCCACTCCCCGGAACACGCGTGTAATATCATGTCCCAGCGATGGATGGCTCCGTGTGGTAAATATTGAACACCCAAAACACGCCAACTCCCCTAACTGTACACAGCGACAGACAGAGAGAGAAAGAGAGAGAGAGAGAGCGGGAGAACAAAAGAAAGACAAGTAAGGAATGTAAAAGTTCAATTACCCTCTTGGTGTCCTGCTCCGTGCCCGGCCTCCATCCGCTCTCTATCCGCAGTGGAAGACAGCCTCAGCCTCAGCCTCAGCCCCGGAGAGGAGAGGAGAGGAGAGGAGAGGAGCTGCTACACCCGCCTGCCTGTGCACTTTACGATGCAGAGAGGGCCAAGCCGCGCAGGCTTTTTTCTTACCTTGCCGCACGGATCCAGAGGGGGTGAAGTGGTTAACAACGGATGTTTGGGAGATTACGCGTTCCTCTTCTCTCCCACCCTCCCTGCCTCCCCCTCACCCCCCTCACCACCTCTTCTTCCTCCTCCTCCTCCTCCTCTTCCCCTCTCCTCCAGCAGCAGCAGCGTTTGGTGACTCTCTCGTTGGGAGAGTGACTGGCCTCGGTGGGGCAGCCAAAACAGTGAGCCGCATCCGGTACCGACAGCATCATTAAACAAGGTTTTAGTTTTTACTTTCCCCTCTGCTGTCGGCGTTGGAAATGCACAAGTCTAATTGCAATTCATCATTACCGGCGACAGATTTTCTCTTCATACACCGTTGAAAGCAAAAATAAATAAATTAATTAAATTTAACTATTTTTATTTGGATTAGATCTCATAAACATGTAAAATTAAACAAAGTAGATCCCAACTAACTTTTAAGAGGCACTTAATTAATACAATTACTTAAATTCTAACAGTTAATTATTTGTTTATCATTTTATCCTATTAGGTCCAAAAGGAACAACAAATGTATAACATGATATTTGATAAAGTTATGACATGTTGCTGAAATAGAGTCATAACTCTGGGTCCATAAAAGCTAAATATTTTCTTCCAATATTGAGAGGCAAAAAGAAAAAGAAATGTATACATGTTTATCAGTACAGGGCTTAATCAATTGTTTAAAGAATTCCAGTCCTGGTTAGACTGATGTCAGCATAGCTGAATGGATGCTGCTGGTTGTCATAATGGTTCAAATATAATAGAAAAATCTTCTTTTTGCATTTTCACACAGAGAATATAGGTTTTAAAATTCTCAAACTCTTTTAAAAAAGGACTTTTCAGTGTAGAATTATCCTTCTAGATAAATATTGTTAAATGTAATACAGACACGATAAAAGATAGCCATTTAACTGGGGGTGGGTGGGTGGGGGGGGAGGCAATAGTTGCACATTTTTCACAGCCCCTCAAGAAAAATAGGGTAAGCTAAGCTCTACCTATTTGCGCTTCTTTTGTTTCCTGCCTGTTAGTGTTTCCTTATACTGTCTTGTTCCCAAAATGCTGGCAGGTAAATTCATTCAAAGAGATGATGGCGTCTTCAGCACCTTAAGCAAGTGTTGTTTGCCAGCTCCATTTAGTCAATGCAACAAACCAATTCAATAACGACTTCCTCTTCCACTTCAAAATAAGAGCCTCAAACATACATAAAACTAGTGTCTAACTTAAACCACATTTGAAAATAATACCGTAATGTTATTTGTCAGACAAAATCAGCTTTGCCAAAAAATATTGTGACATTTTAACATTTGGAGATCATATCCCACAACACTTTTAGTTCAAATCTGCCTTTAAAAGGTGTAGTCTGTAGTCATAAGTCTGTAGTGAATGTTTTTTCTATAAGCTGTGTGAACATGTGCCATCCGTTGCAGTAACTATCAGAATTAAGAACCTCGACCTCTTAATACCGTTAGCATTGTCGCTAAACTAGTCAAAACTAAATGCAAACTTTTTCAATAACAACTTTATTGGTAAGTTGTTTTTTTTAACAAGTTGATAAATTAATTCAAAACAAAACCCGTACAAACGTGTTTCTGTTACATACAGTGTAATAATAACAGTGAACTGATGCAACATTTTTTAGTTAATTTCTAATCAACATTCGAGGGTAAGATTTTTACTCATATAAAGTAGCTAATGTTTGAAAATGTTATTAAAACTTATGGAATTGTCCTACCTAAACCTACATAGCCTATGAAATAATTTTTTATAGCGTATGTGAGTTCATTACACTCCAAGCAGGATAAAATGATTTTTCCTGGACTTTTTGGATCTCCCCCCCTCCCCCCCCCTCTCTAAGCCCCTCCTCCACCCTGAATTAAAGTGGCACCTGGACTTAAATGGCACCTTCCTTCTTTTCCCCCACTTTCCTTTTCATCATCAGCAAAATAAAAGATTAAGCCTACACGGAGGGGATTGTAAGGGCTCTCCCTCTCTGAGGCACGGGGTGGGGAAGAGGGGTAACGGGGGGGGGATCTTCATTCTGCTGCCTTTGTGATGATATTGATGATGATGATGGCCAAGTGGACAGTTTGATTTTTGTGCGGTGAGCTAGTTATAAAGAATCAATATTATATCAAGGGGGGTAACTTTGGTGATAAAAGACTCCGGCCACTGCGGCTATTCATCATAAGTCTGTAGCAAGCAGATAGGTCAAAAGAAATTATATTGCTCTAAAGAGTGTGTCTTCTTATCTCCCGGTACCAGGGGGAGTGGAGGACATGCCGATCGATACAGTATGGCTGCCGTGGACTCCTTGCAATTATCAATAGCTGATTTTGTCTTCCCGGGGCTGCATCTATTAATACCAGATAATAACACCCGCATGGACATATCCTTCCGAGGGGATGATGTGGGGAGGAGGGGGGGAAGTAGGAGTAAAGTTTGGTCTGCAGGCCGACCTTGTTGTCAACAGATTTGTCTCATATGAGGCGAACACGGGGGAGTAGACGTCAAACAGGCGAGAGGGACGGAGGGGATGGAGGGAAGCCTTAGGTTGAAAAGATGTAAAAAAAAAAATTTAAAATTTAAAAAGACATTGCCTTCTGTCTGAAAAGGTGAAAAGATGTCCGGATTTCATTTTTCATTGCTTTAGTGTTTAGACGTAAGGCAGTGTTGTCTATTCTATGCTCATAGTATAAGTTTCAATGTCAGTGTGTGGACTTAGTTTGAAGAGGAGCTCTGCTGATCAGCGAGTTTATCAAAAATTACTCCGAAGAAATATTGTGATGGGAGTTCTAGGAGAAATTGTTTCATGTTTCTTTTAAAATTTTCACCTTTTGAAGGTGAAAGTCAGACGTTAACATGTTCATGACATACACAAGTCTTTGGGGGATAATGATGTCCTCTTAGCTTTTATAGCCTGATTATAGCTAAATAAAGACAAGGACTTGTCCACTGCTGTTTAGGCCATTAGGTCAGTCGCATCAACAACTTCTTTGACAGTTAGACATCTTTTTGCGTCTTAAAGTAGACGTCCATTGTTTGGAGCAATTGCTCTAAATTTAAAAAGGAATTTTTTTCAGGTTCTGAAGCTAAAATTTGGACAAAAACATGATGAAGAGATGTATTTTGATTGAAGAAGACAAGGGATTTAGTTATTTGATCAACGCAGACCTGTAGGCATCTTGTTGTATACCCAAGTTTATCGTTGTCTATTCTTTAGCTTCATAGTCTGACCTTCAAAGTATTTGTTTAGACTAAGGTAAAAAGTTACATCTTCAATGCATATTTCTGTGCTAAATGAAGGAACTGACCACCACCTAAAATAGCCATATTAAAGACATTCAGGAAGTCCAGTGTTTGGGACTGAATGTGGAACCCTTGGAGTTTGAGAGTAAAAGACGGACCCAGATATGACCAGGAGACATATTTGTCTTGATAATAATAAGACAAATGAATCTTGTGATCTTTTTCACTGTTCAGTTTTCAGCCACATGCTTCCAGTCTTTCTTTGAGTTAAATACAATTGGCTGACCAGACATAGAAAATAATAATAATACCAGATGTTTGCAGGTCATGTGATTGTTCCAAATTTAGCTTAAATTTTGAGGTCAGAAACCAGATAAAGGAGCAGAATCCTGCAATGTGCTTTGGGTTATCAACCATGGGAAGAATGTTACATCCCTTGGTTACATCTGATCAACCGTAACAGCTTTTCTGCCACATTTATACATCAGGAGACATCTTTTGAACTTTAAGCTGCATTTTCACATTGCTTGAGTCAACGAGAACGCTGCATTTCCTATTCCTGCTCGATATAAGTTTACTCATAAGTTTACCACAAAATAAACCTCCATTGACGTCTATTGTTTGAAGGGATTGTTTCAAATTTGTGACGGAATTAGTCGGCTCTGAGGGAGAGGAATATTTTGCATCAGTGGAGACAACTTTATGTTTTCTGTCTTTTGATTTGTTGCAATAACGTGAAATACTGTTTTCAAAATTCAAAATAGAGCAGTAAAGGTAAAGCTATTTTAATAGTTCCAAATCATATCTTGTTCATTTGCTTTTTATTAGAACGTCCAGACATTTGGATGTAACTGAAAGTTAAAAAAAAGAAAAAAAAGAAATATATTTCTTAATGTCGGTTTTTATGTCTTTTAATGTTTGACTTTACACAATTGAAGGTCACACGCAGGTCGATTCACCAGATTTTATTTGATACATATATCTATATATATATACATAAATATATAAAATTCTTCTATTTTATTTCAAACCTCAAACAAGACCAGCTGTGTCTCCCGCGGCTGCGTAAACGCGTCATAAAACTTCAGAGAACGCGCAGAACTTTCCACGAAAATCCGTCTGAATCCGGCGCCCCGGCATCGATTCATCTCGCGTCGCCCGCCGTATGATGATTTGATGGGAGGTCGACTCTGGGTGGTTCGCGCCGGTGGAGGACTGAGGGGACGAGCCACTGAACAGCAACGTGGTGGTACATCCTAGTGGTGGCTGAGAGCAATGGGCTGAACCCTTGCTTGGGGGTTGACACTCGCACACACACAGAGAGAGCGCGCAGTCCCCCCTCCGCACACACAGAGAGCCATGCCCAGCAACGAGAGGCAGCGACGCTGCGAGCGGGCAGCCAGAAGATAATTTCAAAGTTGGCTTCGCTTCCCGAAGAGAGCGAAAGAGAGAGAGAGAGATAGAGAGAGAGAGAGAGAGGGGGGAAATCGACGCGGTGACCGAAGTTTCTTTTTTCTTTTGTTTTCTTTTTTTTTGTCTGCGAAACAAGCGGGTGTTCTTTCGTTTTTGTTTTATCCTTTAATTTTTTATTATTATTATTATTAATTTTTTATTTTTTATTTTTGGTCGCTTTCGCAGAGCGCACCGACTGCAAGGGGCGCAACCGGGAGCTGAAGCACGGCGGCTGCAGGAGGAGCGAAGCAGCAACTTCACAGAGATCGACAAGACTGAAGAGACTTCTTTTTCTGTCGGGGGACAGTTAAGTTCAGGCTCCCGCATCAGCGTGTGGTGTTGCTGAGCCAAGACAAAAAGAGAGAAAGACATTTTTTTTAAAAAAAAAAAGAAAGAAAGACCGTGCCGTTCTCTCAGAAGACGCGCGTCAAAGTTTTTCTTTTTCTTGTTGCTTTACTGTTTTTGGTTTCTTTTATTTATTTTTTTTATATATATATTTTTTGGAAGAACCGATCTGCGCCAAAACAAAAAAGAAGCAACGACGTAAAAAAAAAAAAAAAAAAAAAGCGGTGATGGTTTGAACTGCAACTTCCACAAAAAAAAAAAAAAATCCCAAAGCATCCAAAGATGCGCTCCAAGAGAAAAGTTTAAAGAGAGAGACCACACGTCAAGTCGCTTCCTTTGAGGGGGGGCAGGAGGAGGTGCGAGCAAACAAAAAGAGAGAGAGAGAAAGAGAGAGAGCAAGAAGTGAGCCAAGATTGGAAGACAGACTGTTCCAGAAGAGACTTTGAGAAGTTTTTTTCTTCTTTTTTTTCCAGCTCCATCGAGGCTGAGCGATGCGCACCAGAAACAGCGGAGTTTGAGCCCTGCGCTCCTCTGTGGAGAGCTCCCTGTGAACGGGGCAGAACAGGAGAGATTTTGGTGTGTTGTGTTGTTGAGGTGTGAGAGGGGGTGTGGGGGGAACGGACCGACGGACGGAGGAGGAGGAGGAGGAAGAGGGGGAGAAGGAGGAAAAAAGAGGAGAAAAAACTCTAATTGCTCAGTCCGTCCCTCATTACCATATCCAATGCGCGTCCGCTGGACCCCAGCCAATCCTCCCCACCTTCACACGGTGCCATTAATCGCGAGGCATTATTCACTATCATAATTATTATCCCGACATGCGCAATCCGACGCACAGCGACAGAGGCGACAGGAGCGGCAACACTGGCTAATTTCCCCAGATTGCAACCCCCCTCTTCCTCTCACACACAAACAGCACAACACACACTTTCCAAAGCGCCGCAGACTGTTTGTGAACTTTTATTTTTTTTTTTTATATTTATTTTTATTTTTTTTTACTTTTATTTTTTCATATATCATTTTTTTTAAAAAATAATTTTTTAAGTCGATCTTCGCTGATGCATCTGCACAGCGCGGACACATCAGCGCAAGCAGCACCGCCAGCACTCACGCCTGCAGCCGAAGCAGCAGCAGCAGCAGCAGCAGCATGTCCCGACGCAAGCAAGCCAAGCCGCAGCACCTCAAGTCGGACGAGGATCCCGCACTGACCGGGGTGATCTCCGAGCACGGTGAGTGGGATCCGGTCAGCTTCCGACCTCAGACGCGATCTTTCTTCAACTTTTCTCTCAGAGTAAAACACTTGATATTATTGCTATTATTAGTTATGAATTAGTGTGCGTTATTCTTAAGGTTCGGGTGTAGGTTATTTATTAAATTAATACCAAAAAAACCCAACAACAACATTTCTTTAAGTTCAATAATCCACTTGTCGACGCAGGAGTTCCTCGTTTTATTCTGCGGGAAAGTTTTTGCCTTTTGATTGTCGCACAGATTGTATCATGATCGGCTGTTGGCTGACAGATGACCTTTAGGATTAATGGAACGGACGCGTACATTAAAGCGACCTGGACGCAGTGGCGCTTCACATATTTGCGGGCTTGGCTTTTCTTTGCAGGAGGCCTTCCTTCTTAAAAAGAAAAAAAAAAAGGCCCTCTTTTAAAAAAAAATGAATTCTGCAAATGTAAACATCCGAGCTGTACATCTACGTCGTTTTCCGCTTGATTATGTCGTTATGTCTACGACTCTTCAAACACACACCGTGGGATAGTTGACAATCTTATTTCTTCCTGTCTGTCTTTGATAATGTGGAATTACTCTTCATGTGAGGCCTCAAATTTAATTTGTGTTAAATGTCATTTTAAGTTTTTTTTGTTGTTGTTTTTTTTTGCTTGTTTTTGTATTTTTCTCTTTTTTGTCTTTTGTCTTAAATGCTTTGTAAGAACGGGTCAAAATGTGGGAGTCTGTTTCAGGTCGAAGCCTTGTTTTCTTTTTTTTGTTTTGTTTTTTGTCATGGAAATGTTTTTTTGTTTACCCCCCAACCCCCAAACCCCAAAACACCCCTCACAGCCCCTCCACATAAATTTACCACACTTGATTTGTCCCCCCCACCTCCTTTTTTTTCTTTCTTGCTCACAATCTCGACAACATCGCTTGACAGAGCTTGTCCTCGCCATATGGAGAGAAGGGATTATTTATCCTTCAGCCTGCGCCTCTAAAACATCACTATATTAGAGTTAAAGTCAAGTCTGGAGGCAGCTGTAGGAATTATGCAAACAAGTAGGGGGGAAAAAAATTAAAAAGAACAAAATTAACAATTAAAAAAAAAATTGATATTGGTAAGTGCAGCAACTATTTGAGAAAATGTTGAAATTTGATGCAATGTTTTCACGTTTTCAGGCCTTCGTATTACACTGTCGAAATGCAAATCTGTCACAAAGTTACGGCTTTGAAGGTAGAATTTAAAAAAAAGAAAAATCTGGTGATGCCTGCGTTTCCACTGACAAAAACACACACTTGTGCGCTCGTATGCACACAAACACTCACACACACATCTCTCTGGGCTTCTTTAGGAAAGAAATGCGTGATGTAATCTCGGGGGAGCGGCTGTCTTTGCATGTTGAATTGTGGCTGTGTAGGGAGGTGTGTGTGTGTAGGGGTGTGTGTGTGTGTGTGTGTATGGAGACAGAGGGGGTTCACATTAATGACTCCTGGCCCTTTTGTCCAATTTGCTCATTGTTTTTTTGTTGTGTTTTTTGGGGGGTAATTTATGGGCTGCTCAGTCACAAAAAACACAAACACCGTCAGTGTTTGGGGGCTCAGATCGCCCCGTTTTACCCCTCCTCCCTGTTCCCCTCCTGTCACCCCCTTGAATTTTGGGCAGAGATACAGAACATCCATCAGGTTTCTCTCCTGTTGGATTTATAATGTGGAAAAATAAAAGAGGGGGGTGGAGGGACTTCTTGTTTCTGTTGAAAATCTGCAAAGAGATGGATCTAGAAATGGGAGTAGATGACGTAAATGTAGACTTTACTGGATTTTTCTCAACTCAACTTGCGACTTATTTTTTTTTTTTTACTGTATCCTGACAATGGCATTGTGCCGCCTGAGCCTGGAAGTGGCTGTGGAATGTCCTCTTCTCATTGTTGCACCACACTGGCTGGTTTGTCCTCATGCGTGTGTGTGTGCGCGTGTGTGTGTTGAGGTGAGGGGGGGATGGAAACAATCCCGACCTTTTTTTGGCACGGCATGCTGAACCCCCACACAGTCACTTCACCAAACCTAATAACGCCACGTCGCATCCGGCTCTCAACGCCACGCCGTCGTCGTGACCGGTTTTCTCCGCTCTTCCTTCTTCTTACCACCCGTCGCCACGGCGATCCGTATCGACCGCTGGCCTTTCGAAACCTGCTCCCCAAAGTGGCTCAAAAGTTCCAATTCGAAGTTGAAATTCATATTCGTGGAAGAGTAAATGATAAAAAGAAACCCAAACAAACAAAAAAAGTAAGGCATTCATTTTGTTAAATACAAGAAAAGCAAAAGTTAAATAAAAACGTATTTTCTTCCTAAACCTTCCAATTTATCTGATGTGTTTTGGACAAAGCTTCCCCCCTTCTTCAGCTCAAACATGGTAATTGTCTTGCATCACTGCAGCAGAAAAAAAAAAAAACATGAAAAACTGAAATAAAGTGCCAGAGATTATGTCTGCTGCCATCTCTAAGGCCTTCCGGACACTTGCCCCCACCCTTCTACCTCCTCGCCTGGGGGCGCGATGATTGGGGGGCAGTGGGGGCCATGGGGTGGGGGTAGTGTATGTGTGTTAGCATGGGGAGAGGAAGGAGGGAGGGGTTGTCAGCTTAGGAGTGCTTTTACAAAGCTTGCTGACTTAACCTTTGTGTAGTCCCCTGGCCGGGCAGATCCTGCCGCTAGATGTCAAGCTCTTTGTACAATTAGAACATGCGTGCTGCTGACCTTGGCAGCACAGCTCACTCGTGTCTGAGTGGGAAGCGGAAGCAGCAGCAGCACACCGTCACTCCTTTTGCGTTCAACCTGTGTGCAGTGGGGAGAGAGTTCAGGGAAAATGCAGGGCATGGATGAGCAAGCATAACTCGGTTGCTCTTTTACCTTTTATTTATTTATTCATTTATTTATTTATTTATTAGCCGCAACATTCCTGAAACCCATGTTTGTATTAATTCAAGGCTGACATCCTCAGAGAGAGATAAATGATTCAGTCAGAACCTTCTTCTTTTGTGCTTTGTTGAAGAATAAAAAAAAAAGAGAGAGAGAAATTATGGAGCGAGTGCTAAAACCCCTGCTGACAGTGACAACATAGTTGTTGCCCACTTCCCCTGCAGTGGGGCTTTTGTTTGCCTTTTGTTTTAATCCCTTCTCACCACTGGGTGCAGGCCTGCGGACCACCCACGTGGATGTGCCAAGGATGTCTTTTTGAGAAGGCACTCAAACAAAACAAACAAAAAAAAAAAAAGATGGCTGTGTCTTAATTACTACTCGGAGCTTGAAAACGGCGCACGAGCAAGCACGATCCGGATCGAGAGGAAGGGCCGAGGCAGGAAGACGGAAGGCGCTGTTTGACTTGACTGGAGCGTGTTTGGGAGGCTTACTGATCACCTGCTGAAGATGTTGCACTTTCTCCCCCCCCCCCCCCCCACCTCCCTGTCCTGCATGGCAAACAGTGTGGTGGGTCTGGTTGCCCTGCAGTGTCAGGTCAAATTTACTCTACCCCCCACCCCCATCGCCACCCTCCTGCCTTAACCCTCCTTCCTCTTGTGCTTCACAGACCCTAACCCTAACCACTATAAAAGATGCAGATTTTTAATGCAAAGGAGAGCAAACTCCAAACTGATTTTGCTCAGCAGTTGAAGCCTGCTGCGAATATTGAGTTTAGAAAGAACATAAATTGATGAAACGTCCGTGTGCTCGCGTGTCGGACCTCCTGCTCCCCCCAGGCACAGGAGAACCATCGTGCCGAGTGGCGCGGCCATCCGGACGGAGCGCCGTCACTGAATACTGTATTGCGAACGCTTGCACAAACAAATCGTTAATGTTTTGGCTGCGCCACATCTGCAGGGGGATGACAAAAGGCCTCTGTGTGTGTGTGAGTGTGTGTATGTGTTGTTTTTGCAGATATGACTGTACCACTCGATGATATGCGCACGTCCGGCCTCGGAGCAGGCCGAGCCTCCGGCAGGTCTGGGGGATTCACCGGGGTGTTGCCTCGCAGACATCAGTCTCCAGGAATTGTTCAATAGCCAAAGCACACACACACACACACACGCATGTGTGCACGCACACACACACACACACACTAAAGAAAACAAAACAAATGTCAGGAAAATAATACATAAGCTTTGACGCTGACCAAAACTTCAACTAGAGAGATTCACATAATTAATTTTTAAGCCGAATTGTGGACATCTCAAAGCAGAGCAGTCCTGAATGGAATCTATAGCATACATTTATTTTTAAAAATGATTATCTGGATGATTACAGTTCTGGGAGCAGAATTATTATTTTTTATTTTAAAAAGAACATTTACCGGAAAAAATGTAATCACAGAATTCCAACATTGTTGGAAGCATTAAGGCCATCTTTTTTCTTTTTTTTTCTCCCAGCTGGAGAGCGAACTCACAGTGAATCATCTCTCTCTCTCTCTCTGAGTGTGAGGTTGTCCTCGGATTCTTGAAAGAAATGGATGATGTGGGAATAATTAGAGCACAGATGCTGATCATCGACGGTTTATGTAGAAAACAAGCTGGTGAATTAATGACAATACCTGATTTTTATTTTCCTTTCTAAAAAAAGACACACTTTGGATGTGAAAAGCGTCGCTCGTCATTTCTGTGTCTTATTAATTGAATCTGGAAAACGAAGGAACGGGAGTGTAGTCGGCGCTTGTTTGCTTTTTTTCTTTTTCCATTTTCTTTTTGTCAATCTCCTTCCTGTATGTCCTTTACAGAATTAGCATAAAAACGTCTCTGAGGTCTTATGTCAAATTAGTGATTATAGTAAATAAATAACTAAATTAAATAAATAAAATAAACAAACAAAAGTGGACACAGATTCAGTCCCAACAATCCCTCCATCGACTGCGTTCAGCTAAATATTTACATCTGCGTAAATGAAGACTTTTAAAGGAATGGAAAAACAGATTGGATTTTTTTTCCTCCTCCCCCCCCCACACTCTTTCTCATCCTATAGTCCTTAGAAAATCAATACACTCTTCCACACACACAAACACGCGCACACGTGTCTGCAGACACACACCTTCGTGCTGCAAAGATGCAACAATTCTGACAGCTGCACGACGAAGCGTTTTTTTTTGTTTTTTGTTTTTTTCATGAGCCTCCAACACGTTGTGATGTTTTCACTCGAGGTTCAGAAGCGTTCAGGTGGTTTATGGCGGCGGATGGCATCGCTGTAATTAACACTGACTAATTGTTGCAGCGTTTGAACTCACACACTCAGCTCCACGTCTCTGCCTCCTGATCCTTTATTTATCATTATTATTTTGTCCTGTTTCTCTGAAATTTTAAACGGCGAACACAAACACGCGTAATATTGAGTTTTAGCATTTAATTTAGCTGAGCTTCTTTTTTTAAAATCTTTATAATTATACATTCTTCTTCTAACGTTGTAAATACACGTCTTTTTTTGTCCTTTTTTTTATCAACTTAACCTGAGTCAGTTTTAGATTGTCAAATCTGTGCAAAAAAAAAATAAAAATAAAAATTCTCAGTGTATACATATATTTTTTTATTTTGCTGATCTCCACACATATGCACAGGGTCTGAGTACACTCTTTGTCTTTGGAAAACGTGCCAGTGTGTGTGAGTGTGTGAGGTCAGAGGCACACAAAGGCCCCCACTTGTGATTGTATGAATGAATAAAAGAGATTGACAGTAATACCATTCTAATAACTAATCAGCTCAACACAATGCCTGCTCATTTGTGTTGACCTTTCAACCCTCAATTATGGAAATGAGTTGTCCGCTGTCCGCTGCTGGGTTAAGGAGCTTTTTAACCCGCTGTCACGTGTCGACTGCATTTCCAGGCGCTGGCTCCTTTCTCTTATTAATATTATTTTTTTCCCTCTTCTCGGTTTGTGTTTTTATTTCGAGACTTAACACATATATATATATATATATATATATATATATATATATATATATATATGGGAATTCTAAAACAATCATGTACATTTAAACTGGACTTTGTGTTAGTTTTCTATTTTTCTTCTGCTTGATTTTGTTTTTACCTTAATAAGAAAAATTGACTGTCACTTCTGGCAGCCAGTGGCTATGACAACACAAACAAGGCTCTGTACTTGGAACTTTGGTTTATTTGTAATTTTTCCATTTTATTTCATATTTTTATTTTAATATTTTCATTGAATAAGTCACATACAGGGCATAAGTTGTCAAAATGGCAAAGAAAAAAAAATGAAGGTGAATTGTATTTGACGCTTGAACGATCCTTGGGTTCAGTTTGTATCAATGACAATAAACAACAGAATGACAGAGTGAACACACGTCCTGCTGGGACTGAAGACAGCCACAGGCCTGCATGAGATTCTCAAAGCGTAAAAACACCACGGCTTCAGGTTGTCATGACATTTTCAGATTTGTTTTTCAGATTTGTTTAAAACAAAAATGCATGCCATAACATCACGTTTCTTTTAATCAAAGCACAGAAAAGCAAGAAAATATTCCTACTGCTGCTGCTAACATAAGAATTTCTACCTATGATAATAATAATATCTGCTCTGTTTTATTCATAAAACTGAGCAAAAATTATTTTGAATAAACACCTGCTGACTTTAGTGGTGGCTTTCAGCTGCTTATTGTGCTGAATATTTTTGCCGTTTTGCCAAAGAAAAAAAGAATATTAGCTGCTTATTTAGTGAAAAGATCTGCTGCTCAGCAGGTAAAGCTGTCGTTTTGAAACAAAGTCTCCCTAATAAGACTGGTGGCTGTTTGCTCCTCCAGTTTCTCCTCCACAATTTTCTTGTTTGTTTTTTAAGGAGCTAAAATCGTTTCAATCTTCTGTTTGTCACACTTGTAAAGGTGTTGTGCACTTATTTCGACGTAGTGATTGAGAGAGTGGAACAACAGGTAGAGCTGGGAGTGACTTTATGCTCCATACAGGAGGAAATGACATCCGTCTCGTTCTCCTCTTTCACCAAAAAGGACTTTCACCTGCAAGAAATATGTCTTTATGTTTTCATCTAAAGTATGACTTTTTGTTGTTTTGATGTCTTGACGTGTCCTGACGCTGATAATCCCCCTCCTTTTGCCTTGTTTAAATTGACTTATTTGTGCACATTGTACACACAGAGACACGGACATGCTGTATAACTGCACTTAAAGAGGGAAGAAAAAAAATAAACTTACACAAGAGGACATTTGCCTCGGTTTTGATCAAGTGTGAACTGGATCCATGTTCAGAGCTTGTGCCGGTTTGTTTGACTCTCGAGGACTGCATGTGGAAGAGGAAGTGGCTTCCAACAACTGTGATTAAACATGTGTAACTAATCAGTGACTTTGCTGCCATGGCACAAGTATGTAATTTGTAGAGTCTAGTGTTGGGAAGAAAAAGTGAGTAGCTGAAAGGAACTCTGCAGCATTCTGAATATTTTAGAAGAACATTTTGTTGCACAGAATTTAAATTCTTTTGGCTGCGCTCATTTGAAATGCCCAATTTCCTTCATGTTCTTCCATTTTTAGTTAAAATAGGAGTGGATTTGTAACAACGTTTAAGCTTGAAGGCTCGGGAGTGCCGTGCTTTTCAGGGCTCGCGGATTACCTTTGCGGTGCTATGAAGGACTAAAGGGAAAGGCCGGAGCGTTTGAAATTCAGGTGGAAATGACTGAGCTTGATAGCAGAGGGGAATCCTAATGGGGCCATCAAAGTCCTTATTTGTACCCAACAGATGAGGCAGCTGTGAATTGTATGAAATATTGGAAATCAATGGGTTCTATGGAATTTCATTAAGCAGCAGTATCCACAATTGATAGGCCCTCATAATTTGATGGATTGCACAAAGAAAATTATTAGCTGGCTCTATGGAGAGGGTGTGAATGCACAAATCTGGGTCTTGAGAGTTGGTGAACTAGGGTAATTTGTTCAGCGTAAAAAGCACAAAAAAACCCCCCCAAAAAAATAGAAAGAATATTGATTTTGGTTATGTTAAAAGAGATTGGGGAAAAAAATCAAAGGTTAAATCTTTGCTGCTCTCTACTGCAAAATATGTGTGAATTCTTTATTGATTATTTATTCATTAATTCTTCTTTCATCCCCCTCCTCCTTTCCTCTCTGCCCTCTCCCCTCCCAGCAGCCCAAGGTGAGGTGCTGGACGACGCCGACAGCGGGAACGAGAGCCGCAGCGGCAGTGAAGAAACCCACGTGTGCGAGAAGTGTTGTGCCGAGTTCTTCAAGTGGTCAGACTTCTGTGAACATTTAAAGAGCTGTACAAAGAACCCCCTCGTGCTCATCGTGAACGACAATGAGGACACGCCGAACCCTTCCCAGGAGTACCCTTCAGAGCCCTCGCCCATCCCGAGCTGCAACAGCGAGCAAGACGACAGCGAGGACGCCAGGGAGGGGAACCAGAGTCCTGCCGGCGAGGGCGACGACATCCCAGAGACGGATCCCTTAAACGGGGTCAGTGTTCTGGAAAAGGAGGATGAGCAGATGGAGGTGGAGCTTTCTCCTGACAAAAATATAGACTCCGAAGAGAGAGACGTGACATCACCTGAGCCAGATGGCTCCCTACCTCAGCTAAGCGATGTTGTCCCCTCTGCAATTACAAGCTACACCATGCCAAGCACCAATGTTACCTTGGAGACCCTGCACGGTACTCGGGTTGCGGTTGCCCAGTTTTCGCAGAGTGTAAGGGCGGCGGCAGCGGCGGCGGGCAGTGGGGTGTCCACTATGGCTATCCCTATGATCCTGGACCAGCTTATGGCTCTCCAGCAGCAACAGATTCATCAGCTGCAGCTCATAGAACAAATACGAAGTCAAGTGGCCCTCATGAACAGACAGTCTGCGCCACAACCTGCTCTCAGCCACCATCACAACAGTGCTGCGGGAAACCAGGGCTCTGTATCCTCCTGTGTCCCTCCTGTTGCAAACCAGCTTCATTTACATAACTTCATCACACCCCCTGTCCATCAGCTACCTGTCAGGTTGCCTGCCACCCTTAGTGCTCAAGGACCTTCACCTCTGACCTCAGCAATAGAAGGGCCTCTCTCTCAAACACAGCAGAGCAGTACTCCGCAGTCTAACTCCTCAGTTCCAAATACATCGTCAAACAACTCGGTGTTTCCACCCCCAAGTGGTTCTGGCTTGCCAGCCCTACATCCCACCTGCTCATCCACTGTCTCAAATAACAACAGTAGCACTAGTAGCAGCCTAACAGGATGCGGCGGTGGTGTCAGCAGCACTTCAGCTCTTCCCAGGAACTCCACCACCCCTCCCTCGCTAAGTCACAGCAGCCTCTTGAACTCTGCCTCCAGTCTACCACTGATACCTCACAGTTCCTCGAGCAGCGTCATCTTCCCCAATCCACTGGCTAGCATAGCAGCCACAGCCAATGCACTTGACCCTCTTTCTGCTCTAATGAAACACCGCAAGGGAAAGCCCCCCAATGTGTCTGTGTTTGACACCAAGCCCAGCTCCGAAGACCCCTTCTTTAAGCATAAGTGTCGGTTCTGTGCCAAGGTGTTTGGCAGCGACAGCGCCCTGCAGATCCACCTGCGCTCTCACACTGGAGAGAGGCCCTACAAATGCAATATATGTGGTAATCGTTTCTCCACCAAGGGGAATCTTAAAGTCCACTTTCAGAGGCACAAAGAAAAATACCCACACATTCAAATGAACCCTTACCCTGTACCAGAGTACCTGGACAATGTGCCCACAAGCTCTGGTATTCCATACGGCATGTCGCTGCCCCCTGAAAAACCTGTAACCACCTGGCTCGACAGTAAACCAGTCCTCCCCACTGTCCCCACATCCATTGGCCTCCAGCTGCCTCCAACGCTTCCCAGTATGATTGGAGGTTTTACAGATTCTCCTAGCCTCACTCCGCTTAACAGGTCCCCTCAGAGGCCTTCGCCGCCCACAAGTGAGTGTGCATCTTTGTCCCCAAATATCGCCAATGATTCTGGCATGACCACTACTTCACCCTCCCCGAAACCTAGCATTGGGAGTGATGCACCTCCGCTCCTGAAACCTGAAGGCATTCTCTTGTCACCAAGTTGCCCTATTAGGCCAGGAGAAAGCACAGCCACCACAACCACAGTAAGTCAAGCACTTCTTCCCACCACTGTCACCTCTACGACATTGTCAGGCAGTGGCCAACTCACTGAGCCTATCAGTAGTCCCAACTCCGCTTCAAATCCTATCTCCCATCCCGTCCTTCCAATGCTTTCTGACCAGTTTAAGGCAAAGTTTCCCTTTGGAGGACTCCTAGACTCTATGCAAACCTCAGAGACGTCAAAGTTGCAGCAGCTTGTCGAGAACATTGATAAGAAGATGACTGATCCCAACCAGTGTGTCATCTGCCATCGTGTTCTGAGCTGCCAGAGTGCTCTGAAGATGCACTACCGTATCCACACTGGCGAGAGGCCTTTCAAATGCAAGATATGTGGACGAGCGTTCACTACTAAGGGAAATCTAAAGACGCACTTTGGTGTGCACAGGTCGAAACCACCACTTCGAGTCCAGCACTCCTGTCCGATTTGTCAGAAAAAGTTCACCAATGCTGTTGTGCTGCAACAACACATCCGTATGCACATGGGAGGGCAGATTCCCAACACCCCTGTTCCTGAAAATCTGCAGGAGATGGACACGGATGTGTCCTTCGATGAAAAGAGTCTAGACGCAATGAGTAACTACGATGACGACCTGCTGGATGAAATGGAGCAGGCTATGGATGATGACATGGACTTAAAAGACGGAGAAGTAGACCCTTCTAAGCCCTATTCACCTGGGAGCTCACCTCCAACTTCTATCATTTCTAGCATTGCTGCAATGGAAAACCAGATGAAGATGATTGACTGCACTGCCAACATAAGTCGCACATTTGGCCTGAAGACTGCACAGAATGGCAGCATCTTTCCCGGGGAGACTGACTGCTTTACAACTGATTCCCTGACTGCTGTGGGGGATGCTGAAGGTCAGAGCTTGGGAAGTCCCGCTTTATCAGAGTCCTCTGGCTCTATGCAGCATTTGTCCCCAGCTCACAGCCATTCTGAGAGCCAGCGGTGCAAGTCCCCAGCTACATTCAATAATAACAACAGCAGCAGTGCAATGACAGCAGAGGAGGGCCAGGAGAACAATGCAGCTGGCCTGGCAACAGTGAAGTCAGAAAAATCAGAGTCTCCCCATTCTGCTACTGAAGGGACCGGGGCCCTTGACCTGACTGCCACTCAACCTGGCAGGCACTTCATCAAGGAGGAGAGCCACTTCAACATGCTGTTTCTAAACAGAGATCGAGGTGAGTCTGAGCAAAACCTGATCAAATTTAATGTATATATTGTCAATTTTCTCATAATACTAGTTACCAGAATGTTGGCTTATGAAAACATGCATGTTTTGAGAGAATTATCAGCCTCTTACTTTGTTAAATTTCTATATGCAAATTTATTACATCAACACTTAAAATGCTACCTTTGGGTTTGTTTTTCAGGACTAAGTACTCCTAATTTAGCCAGTACGGCAACAAACATGATCAAGATGGAAATGAACGGACACGGGAAGTCTCTGAGCGACAGCGCTCACCTGCCTGTGGGCATTCAGGTTCCAGCCGCAGCGCCCCCGACCACCATGAGCCCCAGCATCAACCCTATGCTGGCACCGCCGCCTCCACGTCGCACTCCTAAGCAGCACAACTGCCATTCATGTGGGAAGAATTTTTCCTCGGCCAGCGCGCTTCAAATCCACGAGCGCACACACACGGGAGAGAAACCTTTCGCCTGCTCCATTTGTGGAAGGGCCTTCACCACAAAGGGCAATCTGAAGGTGAGACCCAAAACAAACTCTGGACACACTGGGTCATTCTGGTTGCAGGAACACATGAACTTCTTGGAAACGTGCTTGGTGAAACCGTTTCTCGTATTACTCTGGAGGAGACTTGGTTGTTTGGATAAAAGACTAATTCCAGGATCAAACCACCAACATATATTCAAAGTTACTGACGACTAAACTGTTCAGTCATTTTGCTTGATATAAGACCATTGTTGGTCCTCAAAGGCAGCGTCCTACGTATTTTAGGTGTTTTGACTTTTCAACAAACCTTATTAAAATGGGTGGCTCATAAACAGGCATCTACTGAATTTGATGACTTGACTGTCAGGTGATTCAGTCACCTAAATCTGCTACTGGAGTAGAAACGTGGAAATATTGTCCTTTGAGCACTATAGTTGGACACCACTGTTGCATTACTTTTTTTGGTTTCTTTAATTTGTTCATCAAGGAAGTTAGTTTCTTTAATGTAAATTTTTTTGCAATTTCTATTTCAGCATGTTATTCATGTGTCATTTAGTTTTGACGTACAGAAAATGCCCCACCGTGCTTGACTTTGTTCTGCTCATTTTGTTGAATCCTTCAGGTTCACATGGGAACACATATGTGGAACAACGCCCCTGCTCGCCGGGGCCGACGCCTGTCTGTGGAGAACCCCATGGCCCTCCTGGGCGGCGATGCCATGAAGTTCAGCGAGATGTTTCAGAAGGACTTGGCTGCCCGCGCCATGAACGTAGACCCGGGCTTCTGGAACCAGTACGCCGCCGCCATCACCAACGGCCTGGCCATGAAGAACAATGAGATTTCTGTGATTCAGAACGGAGGCATCACCCAGCTGCCCGTCAGCCTCGGCGGGACAGGAATCACTTCCTTGGGAGCCATGCCTGGAGGAGGCATGGACCGTGTTCACACTGGCAGAAGCTCCCCCATCACGGGTATGGAGAAGTCTGGTCTGGAGGTTCCAGCCAGTCGACCCTTTTCCAGATATATGGAGGAGAACAAAGAGATTGGGATCAACTGAAAACTTGTCTGTATTGTAGCTGTTTGGCAAAGACTTAAAGTATGATGAGAAAATTACTGAGGAAAAAAAAAGAAAACAAACTGCTGATCCAGTCTAAACTCATGCATACTTCTTTGTGTACAGATTTTTTGTTGATTGGTTTTGGAATTATGGTATTTAGTATTGATTAGAGGCCTTTGCCTTTCACCCACTCCCTTCTCACTTGATATTTCGTCTATACAAAGAAAACTTTGTCTCTTGTTTGAGAATATGTCGTCTTGCAAGATATGCATGGTACTTCTTTGTTTTTATTGGTATGTTTGACTGCTTTTATGAATTCCTTTGGAAACCAGGATCTTGCCTAAGCAACAATGGGCAAGCATCTTTTAACGGACAGGACAAAGTTCACACGGAAACAATTTTGTTTAACGACAGTCTGACATTTGTCCAGCAGCCCCCGGTAGCGGTAGCTCTTTTAAACGCACGGGCCGAGGCGAGACTGAAGAAAAGACTGAAGTGTAGTGTTTTCGTGCTCGCTTGAAACAACCTTTGTTTTTTTTGTTTTTTTTTTTTTTTCTCATGAACTAGAAAACTTGAAAAAATAATGTTTGAACTATTTTAATCTTTACATTTAGTCTCTCAGCATTGTCTTATAATGTTGTCCCGTGTCTTTAGTATTTATGATATTGACAAAAAAAAAAGCGGGTATTCAAAAATATATTTAACAGCCCAAGCATTTGTTTTTTTTTATAAACAGCAGGCTTCACTGATGAATATCTCTGTTAATAAAGGCAGTGTGTCACTTGAGTTGACCATCAGAGATAAAATTGTAGGTTTTATTTGGATATCTGTTGACACCATGTGTATCTTCTCACATGACAAGGAGGCAAGAGATATCCAAAGCTGCTATGACCACAACCCTGCTTTTAACCTTTGTAAAAAATAAATAAATAAAATAAAAATAAGAAGGAAAAAAAAAAGAGGTGAACCTTTTGAAGAAATATCTATGTATAGAAATACAGACAAATCTAAAACAGGTATGCATATTTTGTATCACATAAAATAGACATCATGAGTTGAGAGTTATTTGTCATGTTTGTGAATGCACTTTTTAAAAACAAGACGTTTTTGTCTGTGAGTTACCGTTAACCTTTTGACTGAGCTATCTATCACGTGCTGTTTTCATTGTTTTCAGCAAACCACTGCTCCAGCTGACTGAGTCGGTTCTCTGTTATTGCATCTGTTGCAACTCGTCAAGAGTGCAAAACTCATCGCCCAATCAAACCCTCTCCCTCCCCCCTCCCCTCAAATAAAAAAGGAAAACAGGTGTGTGTGTGCGTGTGTGCGTCTGAATGGTCTCTTTATCTCTCGGGGAATGTTTTTCTCTTTTACTCGTCTTATTTTGTTTGTTCCCATTTAGAAATTAAAACACAAAATGTAAAATATTTCTAATCACGAAATTGAAATACATTTTTTTATATACCTGTTATTACCAATGAGCAGATTGTTTTGTCATTTGATTAGAATATATTAGTACATGATTCAGTCCAGTTACATTTTCTTATAAATTCAGCTCTAACTGCTTCATTATAATAAAAAAGATTCCAAAATAAATAACTGAATGATAATAAATTAATTCTTTTTTTCATGTTTTATATTTCTAAAAGGGTTTGTTTTTAGAGCCTGTTGAAAGTGAGTTTAATTATTTTTATTGATCAGGGTTTTTAAGAGTTGGAGATCAAAAAAAAAAAGCTATTTATTTCTGCATCAGTACTTTTTAACGTTGACTCGTTTCATTACCCAGATTGAGAAAACATGCAGACCTTCCTGAAATGTGAAAGAATATGCTAATATGAAACGTTATTCATGATATTGTCAAATTAGCTTTCTTTAAATTCTAAAAAAAAAAAAAAAAAAAAAAAAAAAGAAAATTGGACAGGTTTTATTAACCTCAATTCTAACATCACACAGAGTGCAAAATTAACTTCCTAACCCATTTCTTTCTCAGTATTTCCATTCATTATCCAAAATAGCACATGATTGAAATGAATTTGTAGCAACCCCAATGAAACGTGTTGCAATCAAGCCGGACTTAAAAGTCACTGCTGTTATGTTTAATACAGGAGAACATTATAGAAACAAATCAGCCTGGAGTATCATGTTGTGACTTTGTTAAACACAGTTTTCCTTTCCAAGGTAAGACGTCTGCCAAAGCTGTGGCACCGGAGCCAAAGTGTGAGACAGCGATGTGTCTGAGTAATAACATTACAGGGGACTCCGTGATGACACATGGCGCACACATGTGCAAACGCACATCTGCACGACTTCACACTCTTGACACAAGAGTGTCCAGCTCTCATAATTACCACATATACATAAAAAAAATCTATATATTTTTAGAAAGAGGATAAAGCAATATCTCCACCACAAACAAACTGCATCCACATCAGCTCCAAGATGAAAGCTCTGCAATCATGCAGGCGCTGAGATCAAAAGAGCGTTTGAATGCTTATCTGTGTCTAGCAACTTCGTGGAGGACTTTAATGTAAGGGGCTTATCCTGAATTCCTCACAATACAAAGTCAAATTAGCTTGTCCTTACTCCCGTTCCTGCCAAGAGGAGTCATCCATCGAGGTCAAAATGAAACACTTGAGGCCGTTCAGAATGAATTGGTCCAATTTCTTCTGCAAGGACACGCCTGAAAACGAAAGCATGTAAATGTTAAATGAGCTGCAGCTACAGTCTATTGTATAACATGGAGACCCAAATACAGTCAAAATGTGAGATAAAGACAAATATATCCCCTCCGCCCCCCTTCAGTGCAAAAATACCATTTATGACTCCTGCTGCAAAAACCCAGTCAGTCACCCCGGACATAAACCACTGCTGCCAGGCAATGACTGGTCTATCAAAGTCCAGCTTATATGGGCTTTCACCACTGAGCCAGGAGTGTTTATTTTTCTGTTATCTTCGCCTCTACCCCCCCCCCCCCTTCTTCCCATTTCACTTTTACACACATATTACTTTTCATGTTGATGGATGTGAGTTAACTCCTCAAGAGCCCTGGAGAGCTCTTTAGGGCTGATCCCGTAATGCTCGATGCTCCCTGCGTGTAGGGCCCATTGTCTGACACCGCGCTGTCAGCTGATCACCGGGAGCTTAGTCAGAGAAATAGCCGAGTAATGAAGAAATCTCATGCTGACTGTTTTTCCTCTGTTGAGACGATCGTTTTTTTTTTTTTTTTTGCTGATATTTGTCTGGAAGCAGAACGCATTCCACTCATGCTTTCACTCATGCGCTCTCATTTAGCAAATGATTTCGCAGACGGCCGGCACACCCGGGTATGAGGAGGCTGTTGTCTGGGACACTAAATGGTGATTCTCCTCACATTTGTATGATATTTTCAATTGCCTTTTTTTTTTTTTCTTTTTCTTTTTGCTTGTCCAGCTGCTTGGGTGATTTCAGCCATGTTGGCCTGCCTGCTCAACACGGGGTTACGTGAGGTTAGACCCGGCGGTGACTATGTATGAATGTTATTTCTATAGAAAAACACTGTTATCCAGATTTTCCTTTCAGAATTTTATTATTTTTCCATTAGGCAATAGAATACAATGTAATTTAGCCCTGCAATTTTGTTTTACTAGTGAAGAACTTTTTAATAGAAACCAGACAAAGGATCAGTTGAGCTATGTCCATTTAGGAGGACTTTAACAAGTATAGTTTAAGAGTAGGTTACAAGGCTAATTATCTGAATAAACATGCTTTTGCATTTCTCTGCCTTTTTTTTTTTTTTTTTTACGTTTTATAAAAAAAAAAACTAAAGAAAAAAAAGAAAGTGTTAGCTTTCTTGTTAATTCCTCGCAGAGCATATCTCTCAACCTTTTCTTCTTCCAGCTGCACTTGTTTGTGTCGGCTACCTGTTCCAAGTGAACGTGTGTGACATTTGGGCACAGCGCAGTGTGAACAGACAGGCCATCATTGGGACGGGGCCTGTCGGCTGTTTGTTTAATGCCCTGCCCACTGTGAAAGTCTCCCTGAAACAGGCGCAGTAAATATCCCCATTGATCCAAAGGCAGGGGGCCCTGCGATGATGTAGTGGTGAAGAGCCTCGGGAGTAAATCTAACCGACAGTAATCCAATCCCATTCTCAAGGCTGTGGGATTGGAGATAGGTGCTTTAAATCCAAAAGTGTGCCTTGTGTTTTTTTCTTTACCTTCTTTTTGCACTGCTCTTCTGCTTTTGTTGCTTCGCCGCCTCTTGTTCTTTCACTTCCACGTCTCGGTCGTGGAGTCAATCCGCAGCGCTCCGAGGTGCTCCGCTGGCTTTCCTTTATATTTGCTCGAAGTCCAAGCTGCCTTAATGACGGACGCCACACATTTGGACTCTTGGTCATTCGGCTGTCAAATTCCCTCCCACACACCTCTCCCGCTTTCGCTTGTCTAAAAAGCATTGGGCATCCACCTGAAGTGCAAACTCAAAGTTAAGAGAGTGTGAAAGGTGTAGGCGTGCGCGCGCGCGCCGTGTGTGTGTGTCTGTATGATAACAGTCCTCTGGTAATCAGTGTTTTCTGTGGACTGTAAAGATACACCGGAAATTCTAAAACCCCATTAAGGCCAGGAATTTCCTCCTTTGATGGTCAAAATCTGCCCCGGCTAGCGCTCGACTGGCTGCTCGCTCTGCTGCTTCGGCAAGTGTAAGTTTTCAAGCGAGGCTTTCAAGATGACAAAGTTATGCACTCCAGATACCCTGAAAAAAAAAAAAAAAAGAAGAAGAAGCATTGTGTGGTTACCAATTCAAATTCTTTCCTGTATGGGTTGTTAAGAGTTGCTGAGGCGTAGTACACTTTAGCCTAGCTAGCATTTGAAACATTAACCGTTCACTATAGTAAGTGATAAACAATTCAGTGTGGCACGTCAGAAGGCTTCCTGCGGTTGCACTTCACATTTTACATGCTTTCCTGAACGCAATCAGTAATAGTTAGCGATTGCGGTCCAGAACGTTACTGGAGACGTTTGAGGCCATTAGGAAGGAGGAAGACGGGAAGCTAAGAAAGAAAACATCGTCAATAACTCAAATGATAAAAAGTGACCAAAGTAATAAGTCACCAAAGACTTATAAGAAGCCATTATCTTATCTACAGTAGTTAGCATTTCCACCATATTCCTAGTTGTGTAGCTGTAGAACTGACTGAAGGTTCTCCACAAAGACAAAAGTAGAGTGATTTGTTTTATTGTCTAATCGTTATGTAGCTAGCAGTTTTTCAGGTAACTTATTTTATGTCAGTTTTGCTTTTTAAGCTTTGGCACCTCTTGTGTTTGCAGTTTTACTTAGGAGCGTGTTGTCAACGTGCAACCAAAGTGAAACTGGATTGTTCCTGCAATTGGTGTCTCACAGGAACCACCAATCCTTTTCGACAGGTGAGGAAACCAAGATGAATAAACTGAAAATGATCACAGAATTAACGCTTGTTCATTTCACTTCTTCAACACGGAGTATACCATACCCAACCCGGCTCCGACCAACGGCCAGAGAAGAAACATGGAGGAACATGGAGGAAAACATTGTCAGCACGTCTGGGAGCCAATCAGGTAGGACTGGTGCATCTTTTATATATTTACATCATTGTCTGATATTCTGACCTTTCCTTTCAGAGTAGTATTCTTAAAGTACAACAATTAATTTTCACTTAAAAATCATCAAATACAAAATAAACAAATGAAATGATATTTTTACCCTCATATTTTTGCAGCTAAGATGACGTTGCTACTATGATTGCGGTATACAGCTAAAGTGTAAAAACTGATGTCCCCACATGTTATATGTTTGCCTATTATGTTTTATTTGCTCTGCAAGAGACCATTTTGTTCATTTTTATCCTGCCTTACTTTTCTATTATATAGTTACTCTAACCAGAAACAATTTACATGGACCGATCTCAGCATGTGTTTTACACAGGAAAATCATGGGTGGTACACAGCCTCCTACCTCCTTTTTCTGTGTAAACAGTGATTAGTTTTTGCATAAATAACCTCCAAATGCCAACATGACAGCGGTTTGGAGGTTCATGAAACGATGTTTGCACAGACACCTACGACGTTTTATTGAGAGTGGAGTTGAACTGGTAGAGGTTGCTTTTGTTGCCTTTCAGGGTAAATGTTGACTTCAGACTCCAGGACAAACTAACCTGAGTTTATCCTAAATGAAAATGCCAGGAGTGTTTGTCTAATGCTACAAGTAAGATATCACTCACTGCTTTTACATTAAATTAAAATCTCTTTTATCAAGCACCTATTGGTGTTTAAGCGTGTCTTTTTACAAACACTTTTTCCCAATGTCATCCCCACTGCTACACTTACAACTGGTGTAAGTGTAGCCCATAATTTGAAGACCCAAAATTAAAATGTTCAACAACTACACTGTAAATACTAGATTAGGCCTAAAACATTTTTGATATGAAATGGGGCATTGCAGACATTTTTGTGTTTTTTTAAGCAAACCAAATGCTTTGATTTGTAAATGTTGAGGTTTCATTGTTTTATGACTTCAAATAATCTGATTGTATTAGCTCCTATTCATCAAAATAGGTAATTAGGAAACTTCCATTGAAAGTTAGGGAGTAGGTGTGCAAAATAGGGAGAAGTTGTGAAATGAGATACAACTAAAGATTAATAATTATAGTCCCAAAGGTTGAAGATCATCAAGCTGAACATGATAATGATTTTTGGGTTTGTGAAAACCTTTATCTGGGAGAGAAAACATTTTACAATTTTGATTTACTTTAAAATGACAATAACTGTACTATTTGATGAGTGAAATAGTAAAAAATAAATAAAAATACTATTTGACCAAAAAATAAAACAAATCCATGTTTGAAGAGCCAGACAGGCCTTCCTTCTTCCCTCATTACAGCAATTTACGTACCTCAACCCCTTTTGGGAATGTTGTAAGTCGAAATGGTCAAATCGGTTTCATCTGTAGTGTGGTCTGTGAAGAAAATAAATGCAACTTTTGCCCAGTTCCAGTGCAAACTTACTCTGTCTAATCATCTCTAAAAGCTTGACAAGCTGTCGAGATGCCAGCTCGAGGCACGCTGCTTTCCTCTGCCGTCGAGGTCTAATCGAGGTGGTGGCGGGTTTGTAATATGCGCTGAGGTGTCTAAAGAAAGCCAAGAAAAGAAGTGCAGGAGAAGGTGGGGGTCTTTTGGAAAATCAATGAATGCATGAAACATAGCGGTGGTCCACCTGAAAGGGAACATGTCATCAATTAAACAAACTTGGCGAACAGGGCCAATTCATCAGAGCGCGTTGCGGATCAGCTATTGGGTTCAGCTTCGACGTGACAAATGCCGGACCTCCTCTGTGTTCCCAAGGTTGCGGATCGATAGAGATCATCATTGTGATGTGGATCTTTTATCTCACAACCTGCTTCCTTAAGCCTTATATTATTCTGACCGCAGATATCTCAAAGGGGGGTCGGAAGGGTGAGAAGGGCACAAGCCTGATTTAGTCTTTTGTTCGCAGAAGTTTCATGGCATTATTTGTCCAAACAATTGACTTTTGATGGCCTCACTGACCAGAAGATTTGAGAGCCTTTTATTTTTTTTTCATGAGTCATAGCTTCACAAGCAGTTTGTGAAAACACAAAAAATCCAAGCAAGTTGAGAACACTCTTGTTAATATAATTGCTTGGTAAGAACATCGTCTTGTATGCCTACTTCCCCTTAGTGGCACTTATTCAGATACGTCAAATCCGACTGTGAGGAATCCCTCCTGGGTTCCTATTGATCCGAGCCATTATGGAATTCCATGCCAATAAACTGTCGTGACTTACTGTAACAATTCAATGATTAGGGCTCCAACTCAGTCATATGACTAAGAGGAGCTTCCTCATTATCAGAGGCCATTATGAGATTTACAATTGAGTTCAATGATTAACAGCGGCTCATTTCATCTTTTTATCGGCTCGGTTAGCCGTGCTCCTGATATATGGACAGTCTAGTGTCAATGTGGTGTTATGTTTATCCTAAGACAATTATTTGACTTTTTCTTTTATAAAAACTAAACTCAATTTCTGGTTTAAAGTTTGATTTGTGAAAGGCTATTGAATATTTCTCGGTCTACTAACATTTTCACCATCAAACAATAAAACAGTTTTTGTCCTTTTGAAAGTGAAAACTAATGTTAAACCAACCGACATGTTGAATTTTTTGATCCATCCTGTACGTTTCGCTTATTTGAGATTGGGTCATTGGCGAAACAAATCTGGAAAGCAGATCCAGACATACCTCTTCTTACCTACATTCTCCAGTCCATTTTTAATTATATAAAACTGGAGGCTGTGCTGGAGTGAACTGAAAAACTGTTATTTTTCTACCATCTTCAGAGACTCCTCCGGACCAGAAATTGAGAAACTGACTCGCATCCGACCCCCCGCTTCACACTCAGCTGCAAACGAAGTGAATTTTTTGTACTATGAATGCGTCTATCTAACCACATACAAGAAAAAAAATAAAGTGTTTCAAAATGGAATAAATGAAGAACTGACAAGATTTATTCCTACATGGCACAATGCATTCGAAACACCTCATGTCAGAGGGCAAACAATTTCATGTAACATCGTGAAGCTGTGAGAAAATCTATTGATTTGCCTGCTGGAGCATAAATATTTGTCTTTTCATGCTTATGGAACCACAACTAGCAGAATAGAGAAATATAGTTTTATGGTGATTTATCAAATTGATCATCAACTTAAACAAAACCAAAAGAAAAACGCTGTATATTCATTCATTACCATAATAAATTATTATTGTCACATTTCTTAAAGTCCCTTTCCTTTTTTTGAGAATGTATTGGCCGTTTGAACTACTTCATGGGGTTCCTGCAAGGAAAACAACTGATAAGCATATCGTAAACATGTCGTCAGCATAAACTACCGGAGTGATTTTAAACCAAACCTGCATGCGGCCTCGTTCTCGAGATGCTCGTTCTTCACACGTCTTGTGTTCTGCCTTCGTCAAATCAGTTCAGTTCCTGTACGATGGGCTGAAATGCTACACCTGGTCTGTGGTGGTAAAATATGCATGCAGACACTATCGGTTACATGCTTCTAGTCTGCTCCAGCTGGGAGAAAATGAGGATATTACAACTCACTCTGTGTTTCACCAGCCAGCCCTAGTTTCCCAACACTGATTTGAAACAGCTTCTGCTATCTGTTGTTCATTAGATGAGATCTCAGCCTCTGATGCAACTGCAGGAATGAATAAAAAGCCTTAAAAAAAAAAAAAGGGAAAAGCTAGACGTAGCAGTAGCAGTCTGCAAATGTTGCACGGTCGGTTCTCGTTGTGACTTGTAGCAATTTTGGATCGAACTTAGAAATCCGAATATCATGCGACAGATCAGTATTGCCATGTTGTTAAAAAGCGGTGACAGCTGTGGAGCATTTGCGTTCTAAACCTTTGCTGGAAAATTTTTCACATAGGCAAAAAAAGAAAAAAAAAAGTGAAAGAGAAGCACAACCGAAAGCAGAATGATGCAGATCACTGAAATTGGATGGCTCCTGCAAGTACATTACGGTGTACATAAAAAAAGAAGAAAGAAAGCCAACCTCAGCACATCCCGCAACAGCGTCTTCACTCATGCTGCTTTTGATGCGGCCTGATTGGGAACAGGGCTTGCTGATGTGTGGAATCTGAAGAGTTGGGAGTTGTCAGTGTCGGTGATTGACATGATGAGGGGATCAATGGAAAAGCCTTGCTTCGAAGCAATAATCCATCCAAAGTGATCACGTTTGAAATTGCCTAGGGGTATTGATTATATGTGCAGGCCCAGAAAACACCATGCGCACAGCAATAATAACCAAGTTGGCCTGGGAAGCAGATTTTGTCCCTGTTATTATGAATTGCTTGTTCGTTTCATTTCCATGATGTGGCATGCTATGAATTAATTGAAGAATATTCAGTTTATTTTATAAGTTAAAGCTGCTGTTTCTTGTTCAATTCTACAATGTCAAAATCAGTCCCAAAGCCAACTGCTTTACCTCAGATGTAAAGTTTTGCTTGATTTGCTTATGAGGACCATTTGTGCCATCAGATCCTCCATCTATCTATTCATTACACCTGCTGCCTGTCTCTAGTTTTCACTGGATGAGAGGCGGGTGACAGGGAAACACAGAGACACACAGGGCCATTTATGCACATTCTTACATAAGAGTAACTTAGAAATGCAAATCAGCCAAACCAATGTTTACTCAGTGCAGGAGGAAGCTTTAATATCGACAGATCACACTTGGGGTTCTTCAAGGCGTCGTTCTTGAGACATTTTTGTTTCTATAATTTGCCCCTTGATTATGGAGTACAACATCTTCCGTTATGCTTATGCTGATGTCACACAATTTTATAAGTCTCTCTCACCGCCCGTCTGCCGTCCCTTATAGTACCCGAGCCAGTGTGTTCATAATATCAAAGTGGATGGGATAGAGTTTCCTCCAACTTAACGCAGAAAAGGCTGACGGTTGTGCTTTTGGTTCCAAAAATAGTAAAGGCCAAAGTGATACGGAAAACCAAGGTGTCGTCATGGAGTCGGCCCTAAATTTTAACATCCCAATAAAGTCTATTAGCATTACTCATACTAGTACCATCTTGAAAATATTATCTAAGTCAGAGGATTTGCTGTCAAAACTGGAGCGGAACAGTGCGTGCTTTTTTTATTTTCAGTAGGTTGCATTACAGTAATGTGTATTTACTGGTTTCTGTACAAGGAATCAATCAGGCAGCAGCAACCCATTGAGAAGGACAATCATTTCACACTAGTCCTTAGACAGATGTTGTTGGTCTATAAAACTCTGAGTAGTCTTGGGTCTAAATATATTTCTGATTTGTCCGGTATCAACAACCGACACCTCTTACATTATCAGAGTCCCATTCACTGCTATGTTCCTAGGATCAGAACTAAATAAGGTAAGGCAGCATTTATTTTTAAAACTGCTCAGCTATCAACCAAACTCCCTAAATCTATATCTATGTGTCTTAATTATTTGACTTATCTTGTGCATGGATGTTTTTACATCTGTAAGCTTAACTCTCCTTTAGTAACCCAGATGAACAGTTCATTACTGGAATAAACTCTACGTCCTGTTCAATGGCAGCCATATTGGACTTTTAGTTTGGGACCTCTGACTTTCCAAATCAGAACTTAAAATGTTCAATTTTCCGGGTGGGAACTTGGAAATACACATTATTCTTTTTAGTTCAAACAGAACTTTGTCTACAGCAAGGTAAGAAAAAGTGACATAGTGGAGGAGCGGGTTGCCATTTTAGCCACTGACAACACAGTATGTAGAACAAAGCTGTACATGATCACAGCGGACCATTGCATTACATCTTATCATTTCCTCTAGAGCTGAAACTTAAACTGAAACTCATCAATAATGCACCCATGATCTCCCATTTAGAAGCTCTCAATGGCAGCTCAAGCTACTGCTGTAATTCTTCACCACCCTCCGCCGCAACTTCAACAAAAATGTCTCCAGCGACGGCCTAAAATGTCCCGGACGTTTATAAAGCGAGTTGTTGCTCTGCTCGGATCCCGCCATTCGTCAGGCAGCCGAGATTCATTCGGCCTTTTTATTAAAACCGACACCAAATTAAAGTCCCCATAATGAGCTTTTCCGTTACCGTGTCCTTTTGTCCAAAATAAAATATCACGCCTTGCGTCTGGGCAAAATAATATTGAAGACCGAACGTGGGTGAAGGATGCTCCTCTCTTCATCTCTCTTAGGGTGTACCTGAATTATTAATTACCCAGAATCTGGTTAAGCAGTGTACATTTTCCTAAAGGTCAGAAAGTTCATTAACTATGAGCTGCCATTGATTGTGTCCTTGTGTATTTCTCTGCCCGGTGTAGGCTTACAACTGAGGATATGTAACTGTTAAAGCAGCGCGCTCTTCTTTTGTTCAGTAAAATTAAACATATACTTGGTGTTTTGCTGACAACTAAATAAAAATTTTGCTTGAGAATAAACCTGCTTAACCAGGTTAAGGAAGTTTATAGGGTCCAGGTTCTGGAGGCCTTTTGGACTCCTCTCCCTCCCCCAACCCGCCAATGTATCTCAAAACTGAAAAAAATCCATTTCGACCACGAAAGCCCCAGTATCTGTTTCAAAACAGGCCGCTGGCGTCGATCAGCGTGATGCCGATAAAGATCTGTATTTTGATTGAACGCGTGCAAAACTACTCATACTTTACACAAGCGACTTTGATGTCAACCCGTTTAAAATCATATCAGATGCTGAGAGGGACGGGGGGAAAAAAAAGAAAGAAAGGAAGAAAAAGAAGAAGAAAAAAAACGCCCCAATCAGCGGAGATGATTTCATAAAGAGGGCTCTTGGGTTTCAGCTTCATAAATAACTCATGGTAATCCCATATTTCTCTGACTTCTCTCATTTGAGCTTGAGATGGAAAGAGGGCAGTTGTGACAAACATTGTTAGCCTTGCTGCCAAGACACCCTGACCTGGATTTATATGTCTTGGCTGCTCTGGTTTCTTTGTGGAAGAACCTATGAGGTGATGTCCCAAGTTACTCAAATACCTGCTTCGTTTTAATCCCTCACATGAAAAAAAGTGCAGTTGTGGGCACCCAATTGCTTTTTTTTTTCATACTGCATTTGGGAGGAGAGGGTCTTATGAGCTCCAGCGTTCCAAAAAGGTCAAAGTACAACAATGAATGACAAAACTAGAAATGTAATAAAAATGATAAAATTATAATTAGTATTTTTTGAGTGAAAATGTGTTATGAATATCATTAACCATTTGGTTAGATATGTATTACATATTTTTAAAAAGTATATATTGAAGATGAAGCCAACAGGATTGTTCTGCTTTGTGTCACTATCACTGTGATATTCTTCTGATTATTAGTCACATATGCACAGGCAGAATATGTTCTGTTTAGCTTTATATCTGTGTTTAGCTATAAGGTTTTTTGTTTTTTAAAGAAAGTCGCAGTGAGAGAATGAGGCAGAACAAAAATAAAAGCAGTGAAATGTCTAGATTTGCTAAATTTGCACGTGTAAACTATCAGCTATTGAAAAAGCAATCGAACAAATCTCTCCATGAGTGAAGCAGCTGAATCAGAGCGTACTAATGAGCTTTCTTAAGTGGAAGATTTATTTTTTTAAGTTGCCATTGGTAACGGTTATCTTACCAGTAACAAAACAGGTCATATCTCTGTGAGCTTCTTGGAAAAGATAAATAACATCACAAAGTGACTGAAGGCTACAGCAGCTATGGGAATGGGAAAGCTTGTAGCTTACTGTAGGCTGGAGACTCCAACATAACTTCTTGAAGGAATGACAGTTTTGTTAGCCTGAATAAAACAAGAGGTTATGCTGCTAGAATCATTTTAAGTGTTTAATATTCACAGCCATTGTTTTATAAATATAAACAAGTTCTGGTTGAGTTATTTAGAAATTGTTGAAGTCTGATAAATGGGGGAATACATTTGATTCACAATTATCTCGCATACTTCTAACTATCTTAAGTAGCTCTTTAAATTAGCATTAGCCACTAGGCCGCTAATGCTAATTTTAGCATTAACAGCCTAAGTGGCTAATGCCACCGGGAAAGAGTTTCTTACATCATTTCCTGCTGCAAGAATTGATGTAATAAACATCTTAAAAATGTCATTGTTGTGCTGTTATAATACCAGGTGTTTTACTCAACACCTAGTGATTTTTGGTGGTTGAAACGTTATTTCCACCAACTTCTGCATATCACGTGATGTGTATAACAAACAACTGAAACATTACAATTTCTCTTTAGGGTTGATTCAAATACATTTTTCATTGTTTTTGTTTTTTACTTTTTAATACTAACAGTCAGCATTGTTATGCTGGTAATCATAAAAGATGGTGAACCTCTCATCCCTATATGAGCCACGCATCTCTCTCTCTCTCTTTCTCTCTCTCTGTGAGAACTTTTTGGACCGGCTTGATTCATAAGTCAGAGGTACTCCTGCTGAGACTTCTTCCTACATGTGCAATTTTCCGAAGCCAGACACTTGCCAAGCAATAATTATGCTGAAGTTTTCAATTACACTCCTTCCATTTCATTAACAAAAAATGTTTGGCTATTGTATAATTAGATATATGAGCTTACCACCTACATTTAACATTGCCACTACACAGCAGCTTGATGGAAAACAGAGGAAGATTTTAGCATGTGTGCACTTCCAGTGGTTCAGTAGCCCTGCTATAAAGGAAAGTCAGCTAGACATTATAAGGCTGTCTTCCCCTCCTCCATTTTTTTTTTTCCATCGTTTGACATGGTCCTCTAATCTGCCCAAGCATATACAAGCCTATAATTGAGTATCATGAAATGTTGGGAGGTTTTGTTAACATGCAAAGCACACATGTTATCGGTTGTTGGTGCTTATAATTAACATGTTACAAGGTGTTACAAGATCACATTAATACCAGCCGACCTGGCGAGACGCTGTTAGTTACCTTAGAAGCCGGTATTAAATTAAACAAGGAAAAAAAAAGCTGTGAAATAATAACTGAATCTTTCTTTCTTTCTTTTTTTTCACAGAATGCTTTGCACTTTTGGTTTCCCCCGTTTCTGCACTTGCGCGGTGTGACCGGTGGATGATATTATATAAAAAATTTACCTGTCTGTCACTGCGGTTATCTTCCCCATCTTAAGTGGCCGTACCCTGTCACCACACAGGCTTGAGTTTCAGCGCAGTTGCAATCCAATACACGTCAGAGAAACTCTCCTCTGTCCTGTCATTTTGCCTGTTTCCTTTCACATCTACAGCAACAGGCTTCCACTGGAGGCCAAAACGGCCCTATGGTGCCTTTTGAAAGTAACAGTAACAGATTTCAGTGTGTTTTATTGGGATCTTCTCCGAAAGACCAACAGAGGTTCAGAAAAAACCATGGCAGGGAATCTGTCTGGCTTTTGTGGAAGAGTGACAGGAAGAAAGTCATGAAAATGCAGCTTTTCTAGTCATACTAACAACTCAAGTATTTTAAGTCAGAGCCACATTCACCCACTGATCGGTAGGCGGTTCACCATCCAGTACAAACAACCCTAAACATACAGCCAGAGTTACAACGGGATGGTTTTGAACATAAATTAATATTTTAGAAAGGCTCAGTCAAAGCTTAGACCTGAATCCATTAGAGAAATAGTGGCAAGATGTAAACACCTCTGTTCAGACGCTCTCCGTTCAATCTGACTGAGCTTGAGCTAAGGTGCAGAGAAGAATCGACAAAGAATTTCATTCAGATCTACAAAAGTTGACTGAGATCGAATTCTTGGTCCGATATTCTTTGGTCCTCTGACACAATTATCAAACTTTCATCTTCTGAATGCAGCATTTCACAGGAGGAGCAGGAATGCAACTTTTTTTTTTTTTGTCACAGGTAAACTGGTTTTAAATCATTGCCCAACATTAGACTGTATACACTGACTGGTCACGGTGAACTGAACCCTCTGACCACATGGCTGGACATCTTTCAGCCACACTTAATGCTCTTCACTATCTGTCAAAGTTAGGCTTCAGTATTATGTATATGAGCCCTAATTCCCTGTCATTAGTGATACTAATTGCATTATGGTGGTCATCAGTTGCAAAAATGATCTGAGAGTGGTGTCCACTTTTAAGGCAATTTTGATACTAAATGGATTTTGCCTCTTTGTGCATAAGAGCAAGCCCCCTCAAGCCTGTACTAATTACATCCATAATCAAATGCATTCTGTGTCTCCCTGTTAATGACATTGATCTTTCGGAATATCCGAGCCTATATTCTGCGAGATTATTGGATAAAGCGCAGGGCGAAGTCTGCGTGACCCCAGGAGGAAGACGTTGTTGCAGACATAAGTGGGTATTAAATGGATATAATTGACAGTGACCCTTCCTGGCACTCTGCGCTGCTGAGGCCTTTGGTCCGTGGATCATACAGCAGAGGGGGGTGAATTAGCATGGGTTAGGAAAGGGAAAATTAAAATTAAGAAAAGGGAGATGGGCTGTGAGATTGATTACTGCTGAGCCGGGGGGCTTACCAGCAGATATGGGCTGGAGAAGAAGATTTCAGGCTCAACTGATGAGGCAAAATCCATCATTTAGGAACTTTCGCATTCAATTTCACAATGAAAGCTTCCTAAGGTAGGCCTTTTTCTAAGTTTTTCTGAACTTTAAAGCAAATAGATTATCAGAAATCTGCACTCTTAAGAGTTTTTGCTAATTTTTCACATTGTATTATTAAAGTATTACTTTCCAACAGAGATAGCCCGTAATTTGATGTGCCGGACCTTGATACGGTTGACCGCCAGAACTTGCTTGCCAGGTTGAGGTGTTGAGCTGACTTACCACAATCTGACCTACAGTGGTTTTCTTCATATCTTTCTGATTGTTGGTGATGTAGATCTTCCTTCGGCCATCTTCATTTTGGTGTACAGAACTGGAAATTGTTATTCATACATTTGTTTCATTGAGGTTAGATTACTGTAACTCATTATTCCCCTGCCTAAATATATTTGACAGTATAAGTGCTAAAATTAAGACTACATCCTTGCTACATCCATTCTTAAGGCTAGCCACTGACATTCTTAATGATTGGCCGGTAAAGGAGGATATTAATTTGCTTTAGCGTTGAAGAAGTTGGCGACTAGCATGTCTGGACAGGTCACCCACTGGATTGCCTACTTCCTCTGCTCTCCATTAGCACTGACAGGCTAGCATTAGCCTGAGATAGGAAGCTAGCTGTTAGCTTTTTAAAAAATAACTTCAAACTCTTTTTTACAATTACATTTAATTAACTATTTCATTTGCTGGTGTTTAATGTTTTAGGTTTTCTCCTGTATATTACTTAGTGATTTATGTCTTGATAGTTGCCATCTAAGTAAAGTTTTACTTACTTTTGCACAGCAGTCAGCTTATACCATATACCTTTCAGAAAACTGTTTAGGTAATTACTTTTATAAACTGTTGAGTACTTTTTATTTTAGACCAACTTTTAACTTTGTACTTTTAATGTCGGAGCAAAACCTAAAGTAACTCTTGTTAGTTTACAAATCTAGAACAAACTTAGAAAATACCATGTACTTAACTCCCTGCAGAAGAATCAAACATGGAGAACCAACATCAAGCCTTATATTATACAAATCTAGAGCTCAACTTAGAATAACATTTAGTTTTATCAGAACAAGAATCCAGAGAAAATCCTACTAGCTTATAAATTCTTATTCTTATCAAACATGCATGAAACTACACGTTGGTTTGCTTTTCTTTTGATTTGTTGTTTTGTTTATATTTCCTGATAATTCATATAAAGCACTTTAAAGCACTGAAATATATCTGCTATATTTAGGCAATATAGCACATTGCTGAAAATGTGCTATATAAATCAAATTACCTTACCTTGTTTTACCTTTCTGGTGTGTTCTCTGGGTTTCATGATGTGCTTTGGGGCCTTCACAGGCATATTACAGTGAATTCATCAACTGGTTGACTTTTAAGGCAGTTGGTTGCATTGGATTTGATTTCGTGTCAGAGTAAAAAAAGGGGTTTCGAATAGAAAATCCTTCCCTCTGTAAAACACAACTTTGTGTTGTGACTTTACAGCACAAAGTTACATTGTGTTTTATGTAGGAAAAAAGTAAGAAAACTGTAAAAATGCAAAAAGATCAAGTATGCATACTTTTTCAGGGCAGAGTATGGATACAGTGTAAGTTTTCTGTAGTGTAAAACCTGTAAAGTCTTGCAGTATGTTTCCCAAATGCATGTAAAAAAAAAAAAAAAAAAAAAAAAAAGGACAACAAAGTCTTTTCCATTCCTGTACCGCCAACCTCTGCAACCAACTGTCAGGCAACGCACGCCCCTCCCCGCACAGGTGGGTCCCATTGTGGTGCCTGCACACTGTTTGGTTTTTTCCTGCGCTGTTGGCAAGATGAGGGTAATTGGAGTGTTGGCATGGTGAATCAGTGCCAGGCTGGGTGGGCAGATTGCATATGAAGATCATGTTTTGACCAGATGGCTCGCTGGCACAGGGGCGTCGACTGGCAGGATGTGTACACGCATGTTCATTTGTGTGTCATTCTGAGAGCGTGTGCGACTGAGGGTTAAGTGGGTGTAAATAGCAATTTTTCTGTGACTGCTCATTAGTGAAACTTTATATGTGCACCTTCACGTGCCTTGTGCGAGAGTGGCTCGCTTGAAGATTGTGATGAAAGATTGGCTCTCGATGGCAGTTCAGGATCCGCTGTGAGCTTAGAGCACAATTCATCTCCCCTGCTGTGGAGAGGTGTGAAAAATTGTTTTATCTCTCATTTGGTATGAGTGTTTGTCATATAAAACTTATTTTTGCTTTGCTTTCCTTCATATAAATCCTCTGCAATCAGTCAATTTTAGATACAATCTGGAAAAGACACAGTTTGCTGCTCTGCTGCGGGATGCACACGTAGAAACTAGTTTAACTTGTTTCATTTTGAAACATCGGAAAGTTGAGAAAGTATCTGCAGACATTATTTAGATGTTTTCCTCCCCTAATAACCCCAATGAGCTCAAAATCATACTAACAGGTTCAAAAATATACATGCGAACCCTCAGAGATCTAATGAAATGTCTCTTGGCAAGATTCAATTTTTATAGTTGTCAACAAGCTTTTGGCAAGTGTGTTTGACCTCAGTTCACGGTTCATGTAGTTTATTGAATCTGGATGGCTCTTAATCATACGCCACAAATTTTTAATATGGTTAATGTTCAGGGTCTGGGGACAAACTTTCCCAGAACGGTTTTGACAGAAGTAAAGGCTCAGTTTTCATGTAATTAATCTAAATAATGTCAATTAGTGGACTGACTTAATGAAATAAATGAATTTTTCAATAATATTCTGACATTTAAAAAATATTTTAGATATTTTCTCTGTGGGTTTAATCTTGGCATTTTAAACCACTTTCTTTTTTTTTATTTCCAGGATGCATCTGTCTGATTTTTTTTTCTGTGTAACTATGGTGACAGCTGTCATTCACATCTGCTCATCATTTAGTGGGGAAAGACAGACTTTATGACACGTTTATGTGTTAAATTTTCAGTCTGGAAAACATGAGCTTTCACTCCAGTCATCTATGAATCCCAGGGGGGAAAAACGTGGCAATGTTCCTTCTTAAAACACAATCAAAACTTCAGAGCAAGGACAAAAAATAAAAAATGTCAAAGATGAAAAGCTGCTACAAACCATGAAACACATGTCAAATATCTGGAAGCGCTTTACCACAACTGTATAAGTACACCAGATTGCCATAGCCTGGATACATACTACTTTCGAAAATGACAAATGTGTCCAGCACAGTTTCCAACATGTGGCCTGACAAAGTTTATCTTTGGGGCATGTGCAGCTGCCAGCAGTGCTTCCAGAATACTTTAATCTTTCCTTTTCAGAAGCTCACTTCCCCATGCGTGTGCGGGGGACTTGATTGGAGGCAATGTTTTGACACCCATCTGTGGAAACGAGCGGGTCTCCTCCTGCCACGGTTCGTCTCGGCGCGGTCCGTTTTGCTGGGGCTGTTTCTCTGTCACTTTTCGCCCCGGCTACTTAATTAGAGCTTTAAGACGGAGCAAAAGCAGCCAGTCGCTTCGATGAGTCAATCAGCCACGAGGGCGACCGGAGATGCAAACCGGATGCTTTTTTGATTTCTGAACAAACATGAATGAGATCTCTTTTGTTTTTTCAGGCGATGATGAATGATTTACCAAAAACAAAGGGGGAGCGGGGTATGGAATACATAATAGGCGGGGCAATAAAAAGTTACACACACGTGATTCACACGGTTGTATGTTACAGACAGTTGAGTCACTCTGCCTCACACGTCGGTGGGGGTCAGCAGCATTACAGCGAGGCCTGCTGTAGCACACTGCGGCGCGCCCAACAAATACATTAAAAAGGAAGAAAAAAAGAGCAAACTGGCAACAGTAAATGCTATTGATGCGGCCGGCAGATTTCATTACTGCACTCTGCTGTTTCAACTAATGACTAACTTCTTCAGCAAAATCTTAACAATGCGAGAGCGGGCGGCCCGAGTGAGGGAGCGAAGACAGAGAAGGAGGGAGGAAGGGAGCGTTACTGGCATGGCTGTCAGTAGGGGGCTCAGGCCAAGTGGGGAAACGTCAGCGCTGTCAATGGGAAGGAGGGCTTGATGTCGCAATGATAGGCCTCCGTAATGGGCACTTAGAAAGGACAATCACTGCCTTCGGTGAATCATATAGGCCGACGTATAATTCATGTTTGCGTCCGAGTGAATTTGTGCCAGAGCAAGAGAACAGAAACTATTTGTAGTCGGAAGAAACTAAGCTAATGGTTATACGTGACCTTTTACGGGTTCCAGCACTGTGGCTCACGGTGTGACTCACAGTGAACTCGATCCTTTGTTGTACCAGTGTAACTTTGTTGGACTGCGAACTCAGTGTGCCTGGTATTATGATATATCCAGTGAATTGGTACCGATGGATAGAGGAATTAATCTTCATGCTGATGTCACTGCTCATTCATAAAATGTCTGTTGGGAAAAAATATCTTTCTGAAGCTTTTTTTTGTTTTTAAGAGGATTTCTGTGAACCCCCCGACCCCCCATCAAACAACAAGGTGTTGGAGGAAAAAAAAAAAGCCAGAAAGAAAACATGAATATGAGGTTGAAAAGGTAACGATGCATTCCTTTAAATCAATGTCAGAATGTGTTGAAAAGGTGGTTGTTGATCAAATTACTTTAACTTTCCTCATATATTTTCTTACATATCTTGTTTGGAATTTTTTTTTTTTAATTCCGTCATTTGTGCACAGGAAGCCTTTAAGAAATCACCTTATAGAGTTTTGGTTTATTGCAGCTGATTGTAGATCAACATTGGTTTTGTAATGTATTGCTTTCTCCTTGTGGAAACATACATGTTATACTAATGTAACAAATAACTAAACAGCAAGTAAAAATAGCTGAAATAGAGTGGTTTCCAGAAATATTACCCTGTATGACTACCAGGAAAATAGACCAAATATGTAATAAAAATAAGAGAATGGCGACAACACAGCTTTATGTATATGTGACATATGATACTGAAATACATGTACTTTTCTCACAATTCCAGAATATTTCTTAAAATGATTATGGGGAAAATAGCTCACTCAGTTGTTAGCTAAATGAAGAGCAACTAGTGAAGTAACCTGGTTGTTCTAATTTAACATATCGCATAAACACATGGGTGGAATGAAATCTCGTGACGCGAAATAATTAACCAATATTTCTTGTCAAATTCTGTCTAGTTCCTGTCAGTGTGAGTTTTTCTGGTAAACTAAATGTGACTTAATTGTGAGCTTTTACATCGACACCTGGACACACGCTTATTGCTGTTATAAGAAATGAAGTAGTTATTGCGTCTGTGAGCGACAGTCTGCTCTCAAACTGCTTGTTGAGCTAAACGACAAAACTAAGGGGCTATTTTACAGTTTTTAATGAGTCTACTTCTAAAGTATTTAGACGGATTTAATATGAATTTGAGGTTTCCAGCCATCTCATTGTCATCAATCTAATAATGTGTCATCTTGTGTGCTGAGCGCATCATTAAGTCCCTACAAGTATTTCAGCAGCAAGCGAGAATTGTTGATGGTGTAGACCTCACATCAGTCTGAAAGTTTCATTTTGGGATGAAGGGTTTCTTTCATTGATTACCTTTTTTGTTGGCCAGACTTGTGGAGTCCATGTCTGAGATGTTGACAGACCCTCCAACTTGAGCTGTGGATCTCTGCAGTTGCTCCAACGTTACCAAGGGTCTCTCAGATGCTTCTCTGGATAACGCTCACTTTTACCTGATCTGTCACTTTAGGTGGCGTTATCTGAGGAGTTTTGTTGTTCTGCCTTACTCTTTCCATTTCCAGATGATGAATTGAACAGTGTTCAATGCCGAAAGCCTGGGGTATTTGTTTTATAACGTAAACCTGCTTCATAATTCATTTGCTTTGTTGGTCAGTCACAGAAATTTCCAGTGAAATACATGGACACTGTTGCTGTTTGTAACTTTATAAAATGCAATAAAATTATTCAGGGAGTACAAATTCTTTGAATAATTTTGTAGACATGTGATGCAAAATGCGAGTTCCTTTCATATTCTTTTGACTCCACTTCAAAACAAGCCTTACTTAACAGCAAGGCTTGTTTTGACAGTCAAGGCTCTATTTCAACATGATTGTGATGAAAAAAATAAATAAACTAAAGCCACTCAATGTGTAAATTAACTGTCAAAATTAAAAATTAGACCTCCAAAAAAGGGCAATAAATTAAATCCACAGTCAAAGTTTCCAGATATATATCCTTGTTTTTTACCTTCCAATTTCTTGCTAATATGCAAGACTCTCTCCTACACACACACACGCACGCACGCACGCACGCACGCACACACACACTTAAGACATTAAGTCCTCAACCTGGACTGTGTTTCTGAGGGATATTGGCATGTACACGAGATTGATGAAAATTACTTCCAGAGCATTTATTTCCTCTAATACCAGTGAAAGAGGAGTGTGCACTCAGGAGATATTTGATCTGAATTAGGGAAACTGATGAAGCAATTGATTAATTGGAATTTAAGCCATCAGTCACTGGAGCCATCAGCAGCATCATTTACATTCCAAACAATCAGCTGATGGTCCAATAGGACACTGAGTATTAATACGCAAGAGTCAATGTGATACAGCCACGTCGCCACCACCCTTCATTGACATGCACAATGACACTTTAATCCCCGCTTTATCAAATTGCGTATATTTTGGGATTCTCTGGCCAATTCAATAAATCCCATGAATTTTTAATCCTAAAGGAGGAGCGGTGGTTTCGACACGTAGATTCGTCTTATTTGGTTTTTGACACATTAGGACTGAAGAAGAGACTCTAACAAAGCCTGCAGCTTGTTTAGCATAACTTTTCACAATTTTCTTATAAGAAGTTAGCAGATATTTAGCTTTATTCGGTTTTTTAATTTACACTTTTGTGCTACAATAAACAAATCTATTCATGTTAGTAAAGCAATCACAAACTTACCATTTTAGAGATATCTTTACTTTCTGGTAGCCATTCTGGCTGTAACGTTGGAGGAACTGCAGAGATCCACAGCTCAAGTTGGAGGGTCTGTCAACATGTCAGACATGGACTCCACAAGTCTGGCCAACAAAAAATGTAATCAATGAAAGAAACCCTTCATCCCAAAATGAAACTTTCAGACTGATGTGAGGTCTACACCATCAACAATTCTCGCTTGCTGCTGAAATACTTGTAGGGACTTAATGATGCGCTCAGCACACAAGATAACACATTATTAGATTGATGACAATGAGATGGCTGGAAACCTCAAATTCATGTTAAATCCATCTAAATAACAATATACATTAGCAATTTATATAGTTAGATATATAAATTATCTAACTATCATCTAGCTAGATATCTATCTAGCTAGTTATATTGCCAGATAGCTATCTATTGCTTCTGCTAGCTAGCCTGATAGATAGATAGATAGATAGATAGATAGATAGATAGATAGATAGATAGATAGATAGATAGATAGATAGATAGATAGATAGATAGATAGATAGATAGATAGATAGATAGATAGATAGATAGATAGATAGATAGATAGATAGATAGATAGATAGATAGATAGATAGATAGATAGAGTTGAAACAAGATATTTATGTACATTGAATAAATTTAAAAAAAAACACGTCTTGACCCATGTCATACAGTTTAAAAGATAATTATCTCTTATACTGACCAAATTTATAATTTCTGAAATCAAAGAAAGTTTGGTCAGACTTAACTTCAGACAATGAGAAAAAAAAGTGTACTTGTCTTTTAATTTAGTGTATGTAAATATCTGGCTTAAACAACAAACAGACTAAGAAATGCTAAGAAAATGACTAAGAAGTTTGTGAGTGCTAAGAAATTTTAAAACCATTCATCCATTCATCATTCAACCATTCACCATTCATCACCATCACGTTTCACTTTACATGAAATGTCAAAAATGTGAAAACAGAGGTGTGAATACTTTCACAGCGTACTATTTATTATGCCCAAAAGCTGCCACAGAGGGCCCCGCTGCATGACAAGCCTTGTCATTTAAATCAACTATTCATAAGACGGCTGTAATGGGATATTGACTGACAGATTTAATAATTCAGTTATGCTGAGGCTTAACTGGTATTTATTAGTGCCTAATGGTCGCCGTTGTAAAAAATTTATTGAAGGCTAGGCTGGAGTGAGAAGACACACATAATCTTGCCTACTTCATTTACTTTAGTTCAACCCCTTCAATTTGAGCGCGTCTTCTAAAGAATCCTCGGCCGTCTGAGCATGCAGAAGGAAAGGTACTGTAATTTGATTTATGAATTTGATCCCACCCACACACTAATCTAATTCATCAATGTTTCAGAAGGAGCAATTACGCATTGTGCTGCAGCTCCTCATAGCTTCATTATGCATCCAGACTATATTTGCGGAGGGAGCGTGATAACTTTTGCCGAGAAGAGCCACGACGGCCACAATTATGTCTTTCTTTTGAAATTTCATTTACATTTTTGAATAACGGCTTTTAAGAAAAGCGAACAACGCATCCAAACTTGAAGCTTTGTAGCTCCGCTACAAGCTTAATTGTGTTTCTTTTTTTTCCCTTTCTTTCTTTTTTATACACCCTTTGGTTAGTGCTAACAGCAAATATATCATTTGGCAATCTAAAAGCCTTGTTTGTTGTGTCCTCCGCCTGCCGGAGTATGAGCTGTAGTGAGTGTGCATCCATTTCACACAGTTTTAATTTCAGCGTGGTGGAATAATGACCATCCAAGTGTTTTTTTTTTTTGTTGTTTTGTTTTTTCCCCAATCTAATTAAATATAAAGCTGCATAATAAATTCCTCAAAAGCAAAATGCAAACATTTTCGCAGGAAGGCTGTTATTCATTTTCCTGATGGCTTTCCATTTACTAGTGAATCCTTCTGTGTTTACTTGGTCACTTCTAAGTTCTTAATTGTAGGGGGAGAAGGCAGACCTTTAAAGACCAGGAAAAACACTGTTTTTGTTTTCTGCGACGTGGTGTGAATTATCCGAGCGCGAGCGGGTAGGCCGAGGAGAAGTAGCCATCGCAGTGCTGAGAACAAGCGGTGATGCATGCACCCGGTATCGCCCCTCCACCCACCCACCGCAGCCACCTCCACCGCCCCTCGACAAATGCTCAGCGGTCGTGAACTACATCGATCCTGGGTATAATTCTCTATGAAATTGATGGATGAGGGCAGCCATTGACAGAAAGGGTAAAGACCACTTTGAGATGTCCCCTGTGAATAAGTATGATGGAAAATAGATTGTTGAAGAAGATTTATGTTTGTTCTCCGCTGCCACAAGAGAGGGCCACCCCCCCTCCAAGCCCCCACCGCCCTCCACCCCGGTGTACCCAGCCATGCTCTGACCAATCAAACATGTCATTGTGGTCAGATTAAACTCTCTGGCGCTATTCAGCTGCCAACTTTTTGCCAATTAGCGGATTCTCAAGATGCATGAAACAAAACCCACGCTCTATCTTTGTGATGGTGAGATATGACACTGAGGTTGATCATCATCAGAAAAACTGAATAGAAAATAAACACGCAACGTCAATTAATATTTGGCTAAAAGTCCCTTTAGCATGTCGCACCTCAACCAGTGGCTTAGTAGCCATCAAAAAGCTTCTGGCACAATTCAGGTTGGCCCTACAACAGATGTCAAACATCATCTCAAAGCAGCTGCAGTATCTCGGTTTACTTGGACTATTTTTGTTGTTGTTTTCTTCAACTCCGATCAAGATCGCAGCTGTACGGTTTGAACATACTCTCAACTTCCACACAAGACAGACATTTTTTTATTTCTTGGTAGTTTTATGTGTTTTATTGCCCAGGCTGCATTTCTCTGAGCTCTTCAGGCATTCAGCCGCTGAGCTCAGTGAATGCGTGTACAGTATGTCTAGCTCCTGTCCTTGCTCCTCTGTGGTGTAGTATTGTTCGACTGCCAGCAGTGTAATCAGATAATACCACAGAGAGGTCAAAAGCACTGCAAGCTTTAGCTTCAGATTTCTGTCACCTTTTAAAAGAACGACCAAAAGAATCATGTCCAATGAGATCTGTATTCCTCGGCCGGTATATTTGTTTGCACTCTGGAAATTGTTTTGCAGCTTAAAAAAAAGTTTTCCATTGTGTTTTCAGATAAACTGTAATAAGGCTACGTTATGAACAAGTTCCTTCCAGCTTAATTGCAATTCCATCAGCCTTAACTGTAGTTTCATTTTGCTTTAATTGGCAATTACTGTCATGCTACTAAACTAAATTAAAATGATGGCGATTAGAAAATACAATTCATTGTTTGTATTTAGCTCAAAGCTCTACTTTGTTCAAGTATATTGGCAAATTGTTTGTATCTTTTCTTTTTGTTTCACTTTTCAAATAAAAAAAAAAAAAAAAAAATATATATATATATACTCTGTGAATCAGCTTTACTCAAACAAAAATGCATGGTGAGTTAAATATCTTGGTAACAATATTAAGAAAAAGTTATTTCAATAATAATGCCTAAAATGTAGATCATAAAAATGTTTGATGAAGGAGTTTGGTTGTTCTCGGTGTTTGCAGTGTTCATCTTCCTCTACTCATTGCATTTGGTCACTTCTGGTCACATTTGATCAGTGCTCTGTTATAGAGACACCATAAACAAGTGTTCTTAAAGGGGCAGTATTATGTGTTTGTCAGGCACATAATGCAATTTTATAGTATAGTCAAAAACAATGTTACCATCAGTTGATATAAGAATGTTATAAATATCAGATATGGCTTTAAGAACATTTACTTCCTGGTTTTAACACCTTGAAATTGGGCCACTGTTTCTTTAAAAACTCCTGCTCTTTCTGAAACTCCACCTACTGAAAATAATCACAACAGTTGTGCTATATTAACCTTATAGCAGCAATGCACTGAAAAGTACTTTGTATAATGAGCTCAGTAGATGTGCAGTTCCACCAGGTGTTTGCTAATTGCTGCTAACTAGTCTGAAGGGGCTCAGTGGGGAAGTCGCTCTGTGAGGCGGAAGCTCGGTAGCCTGGAAACTGCAGCTCGGAGGAGGAAGTGCGCCTCAAAGGCGGGGCTAGATCCAACCAGGCGCTTTGCACAGTTGAATGGTTGCCATGGAGATTTAAGGGATTTCTCAAACGTGCACGAAAGAATCAAATCATGGCAACACTCCAGGTATGTTTTTGATAAGGGGATAACATTATAACATGAGGTAAAGATTAAAAAAAAGAAAAAAGTCGATTCTACATGATACTGCCCCTTTAATAAACATGAATACCGCAGTTATTTATATCCGTATCCCTAATCTTGTAACTATGTATTATAAATTAAATCGCATTAAATCCCAGTGAAAGGCATTGAGGTTCGTGGTTGTAATATCACAAACTGTGAAAACGTTGGGACACTTTTGGCAAGGCGCTGTATATTCAAATTGTAATCAGAAGGTCAAAGCGGACGGCTAACACAAGCCTGATGTCCATGTTGAGCCCTGATCAGCTACTTGTGTGGGCTCTCCGCTGTAGCGTCTTCCCATGATGCTCTGCTGGCGGGGGTGCTCCCCCTGTGCAGCACTTTATTTACACGACTGTCTTATGAAAACATCACCTCTGGCTTCCCAGAGGGTTGAAGCAGGATACGACTAGTATCAATTAGGCCGAGGAAAAAAAAAAAACTAAAAAGTTTGCTTTTCAGTTTATACTCAGAATTCAAGACCTTGATGGGCTTCACTTTCATCAGCCTGCCAGAGGGCAACAAGGCCTCTGCCCTTCTCATGTTTGATCTAGCCGCTGTCTCTGAATATTATTTGCTGTTAGCAAAATTTTAAAAAAACTTTCTGCTCCTCTTTTTTTTAAGCCAGCAGTGAACCTGCCTCCCTCCTGGCACACAGCAGAAGGACCTTGAGTGATCAAACATCAAACATATCGACAGAAAATTGACCCTGTCAAACACACACAAATTCATTTCCATAATGCTTGACCTGTAATTACTGATGAGGTCAGATGGATGTTGACAGGGTTGTGTATTTGGATGACCTCGACCAGTAATCCAGTGTTCTGCAAATTAGTGCTTGCATAGGAATCAATGTTTGATTTCTTGTTCAAGATGTGCAGTTTAATCAGTTTCCGAAGGGCTGGAACTGGATCGACATAAATACCGTAAGCTAATGACGACACTTAGCGTATTGTTTCTGAAATCTTGTCTTTGATTTATTTTCATTTTTTTCATGTGGCATGTTTTCTTTTTGTTTGCATCTCTGAAACTTGTCTATTTTTCTTGAGATTATCTGTGATCATATTTGGTCTCTATTAGAGAGTTGAGGTGAAATAATGTTTAAAAAATTGCTCAGAATTAGAAATCTGGGATTTAAGAAGCTGCTTTCACTGATAAGGACTTGTTTTTTTCTTTATCAGTGTCGAGGAACGTCCCATTTGGTTTTTGGTTTTCAGAACCGATTTTTCTCATCACATATTTAAGGTTGGACAACTGGATTTCAATTGGACTTAAGTTGAGTAGGACACTCTAAATCTTCATGCTTTTTAATTCATTTAGATCAAGACTTGCTGTTGGGGTTTGTATAGTGATTCTGCTGAGCTTAAGGTCATGAACTGATGACATCGTCATGTTTGACTGTCGTTTCAGAAATCCTGTTATTTTACCACCTTCCTAAATATAATGTATTTTATTCTCAGATGGCTTTAGAAGATGTTTTTAGCCTTTTCTTTTTTTTCTTTGCAATGCCATATGAGTTCTGTTAGTGATTACTTTATACTAGAGATATGAACATCAAATGTAGTTGTGGCTAGTTAAAATTAAACTCACATTTGAAATAAAGTAAATAAAAAGAAATGGGGCCCAAATAGTTTAGATAATAAGTGTTTTTTGGTTTGCGTTTTTTTCAGAAATATTTTTATATTTTGGTTTGGTTTGCTATGTAAATATTCCAAATGTCAAAAATATGTCAGTGGTACAACAGGAAAAAACAATTATACCCCAATATACAGAAAAAAAATCCACCTTTGTTAGCCACAACTCTAATTAAAAGTCTAGATTTAAACAATTATTTTTAGTTTAACTATTTTCAAAGAAAACCCATCATTATAAAGAACCTTTGAGAAATATATTGAGTGCTTTAGCCAAACTTTTTAAATTTCATGTGAAATAATTTCACCAGCTGGACATCCTCGTTGAAAACCTCAGTGGCGAAAGAAAAAAAGTAAAAATAAAAAGCTGTCTCACACACACACACACACACGCACGCACACACGCACACACACACACGCACACGCACACACACGCACACACGCACACACACACCCACACACACACACACACACACACACACATCATCCTTTGAAAGGTGCAACCAGAGCCCTCAGAAGACACCAGCACTGTCCCTCCGTGTCCCTCTTCGACACCACCAAGATGTGTGTAGCAGAGTTTGTTGTCTTCCAAAAGCACTTAATGTGATCAGAGAATTAAAATTTCAGCGAGCCATTAAATGATAGCTGGGGCCAAAGGGCCCGCAACGCCGAGCTAGGGTTTCCTGCGGCGCTGCAGTCATATCTCTGGCATCCCTGCGTCCCGCTCATTTTGTTTCAAGCTGAATACATTACGGCCATACTGAATGTCCTGCCCACGTCCAAGAGCTGTGAGGTCACTGGGATTTTCTGTAACTGGAGTCAGACTAAATCGTATTGACGCTTAATAAAACAGTGCGGAACTCTTTATATCTATTTTTTTATCCTCTCTAGTTCTCTCTGGATGAAACAGACCTGCTAAACTGACTGTTTTAATTCACCTAATTGTCATGACAAAGTCGCACATTTTTTATGTAGCATGCTGTTGGGTTTTTTGTGTGGGGTAGAAAAGTCACTTGTAAAATGTTTTATACAAGAATCCGAAAAGTGTCATGCATTTTTTTATTCGGCCGTCGTACTTTGAAACAAAATTCAAGTTTCAGTCAATCGGGTTTATTTGTATAGCATATTTCAGCAACAAGGAAGTTCAAAGTTTTATTTATTTTTAATTTATCCTTTATTATTACCAGGAAATTTCAATTGAGATTAAAAAAAAAATCTATATATCTTTGTCAAATGAGTCCTGGCCATAAAGCAGTAAAAAATTACAAAGTACAGCGGTTGTATGAAGGTATCAAAGATTTCTTAGAGAGTATTGAAACGGCAAAACCAAGACCCCAAAACAAAACAAAAAAAAAGAAGTTGACAGGTCGGAGTTAGAAAACAGCTTTCCCAACACAGTTGTGAACATAAACACAATCAATCAGCAAGAAGCCCATGGTATCTCTGGAGGAGACGCAGAGATCCACAGCTCAGGTGGCGGCGTTGACGGGACACACGACAGTGTGGCGAGAAGAAAGTCATTGTTGAAAGAAACACCGATGCATTTCTGCAGCAGGGTCAGCGAAGCTGGTCAGGTTTAGTGGAAAAATGGAAGCAGCTAAACAGAGCAGCTTCTGTAAGTTACTGGCACAAAGGCTCCCCTTGAACAGCTCTGTGGCCCCCCCACTGTGGCTCTTACAAAGCCTAAACAGAAATAAGAAATACAATAGAAAGACATTTTAGGAGCTTGTAATGTCTACAATAGCCTAATAATGAGGTGAATTATTTACAGCAAAAAAATCTCACCTGGTTACACATCTTTTGAGTGTGTAATAGAAGATTCATCTTGTTCTAAAATCTAAAAAGAGAAATACATTTTTGTATAATTTTTTGCTTTCATTATAAATAATTTTACGTAGTATATGTTTAGAAAATTGTGTTTTACAATATGGTGAAATGTGACAAAATATTTAATAAAGAGTAAGTAAAGTTTTTATAAATCTGAAGAATAGTGGGAGAAATTCAGTCGCATGAGTAAGAAGATATAGTAAGCAAATATATTTTAAAAAATGTTATTTGCTCCTTTTACAGGATAGAAGCAACAATGACGACTCCAATAATTGTGCATAAAAGCAACCACAGAAGAAAAAGTCCCAGCATATATTAGCTGCTTATTTAGCCAAGATGCTTTTTTTATTTTGTTTTTGTTTTTTTTTAATATCATTTTGACGCTCAAGTGAGCGAAACATTTCTGAGACGCACGAGAATTAGAGGATCATATTAAAGTAGCATTTCAAATATAATTACGGGATTAGTGTTTAGATTTGTCTCTTTTTTTTTGTAATGGTGATATTTAGCATATTCAGGCTCATTTAGTTTGTCCAGGTCTGGTAATCCTGAGCAGTGGGGTCTGAGTGCTTTGGAGCGCGGCCAATGTGCGCGTTCAGCGACGACATATCGGTGTCAGGAGCACTTTGGGCACGTGTGTCTGTCTGTGTCACCATTTTCTCCTGGCGGTGCGAAGCGCGCACGCGTTTGTAAATTTGTGTCAGTGTGTCGGTATCTGTGTGTCCGGGCTGTAGATGCTTTGTCTCGTTAATGAGAGGCGTTCGGGGGCCTCGGCGAGGGCCAGCTGTGCAAGATAATCTTCTCCTGTTTTGCTATGAAAGCTCTTCTGAACGTAACCGAAGAAACTCACTCAAATGGCGGAGGGCTCGGTTGAATAATTCAGCGTTTACAATCAATTTCGCTCACCTCCCCCCAACCCCCCAGCCCCCCGCCTCATCTCGACACCTCCCCGGACCACAGGGCCTGCAGGCTCATCATGGGAATGTTGACAATTCCCCGTACAATGCATTCTCTGGCCCCCATGGCAACCCGAGAAGCTGTGGGAGCATGGGTATTTGTGTGAGTTTGCATCTTAGTGTGTTGAATTATTAAGTCCCTCAAATGCTGTTTTATTGCTGCGAGTGTCAGGTTGTTGACTTTTTTTTTTTTTTTCTTCCTTTTGTCTCGTTGGAGACACATTTAAGCTCTTTGGTTTCTTGAAGCTGAACATACAATGAAAATAGTTTGAGTCAAGCCAACTGTGCACTGTAATTATTTGAAACCGAAGCACGGCACAGTGATGTACTCAGAAAAAAAAAGAAAAGAAAAAAAAAGTGAATTCTTTTACGTGACGGCTACTTCAAACTGAAATGTTTGGTGATAAAATATAAATGTAGCTAAAAATGAAAAGAAAAAAAAAAAACAGAATTAAAAATATGACAAGTGAGTGGACAGTGCGTTATCACTTCTTCGAGGTAAACTTAGGAATGTAAAACCTTTGCTGCAGCAGGATCAGGTTGCCCTATCCGGCAGGTGAAGTCCAGTGAGATTAATGTGAGAATCCCATGTTACAAAATAGCCGCCATTTCAAGTTAGACAAAGGGAAACAGTGACCAGAGCCTTTTAATTTACGAAGTTCCTGATTAATCAGTGAATATGAAGCTATAAACAAAACAATAATAATACTGCTTAGATTAATAATCTCAATGAAGAGACTCTTATATTTCAGAGTTATGTAACATAACTTTTACTCTTGTCAATCTGGCTTGGTTTCTCTAAGAGGAGAAATAACTATCTGCAGAGCAGGACGCCATAAACATGCAACGCTTGCGCTAACAAGCATTTTTTAAACGGGCTAATTTTGTCGATGATGTCACACTGTTTATCTTTCCACATGTGATGGCTTGTCTAAAAATAGTTTTCTTAATTTGGTCTTGAGAAAGCACATTTTTCTGTAAGGCTTCTATCTGTGTTGCTGATGATGCTCCTGCATGGTGCGTGTGTGGTGAAGTGAATGTTTTTAGAACGTGCAGTGTGCTACTCTCTCAGGATTAGCTAGGTGAGTTATGCTGCTCACAAAGTCTGTCAGCGTTGTCAATTGGTCAAATAAATGTTACCGGGTTGAATCAAAAAATAGCTCAAACTGCCTTTAGTTAGAGCAATTTGAAGTGTTTTAGGGTATTACCGTCTTGTGAACTGAGGCCAAAAGCAAAGGAAGATGGCTTCCACATGTCTAACTGAGTCTCACTTAAACATTTTAAGTTCGAATTTGATTTGTTTTTTTTTTTCAAAACCTCTTGGATTTCCACAATGATTTTCCATGCAGGAAATGTGCATGTGCTCCCGAAAAGTGCTCTGGTTGGTAATTATAGGGAATAAACAAGGACCACTGAGGAAACTGGAGCAGTTGTTTGTGAGTATAAAGTTTAGCAGGTAATTTTTTTTTCTTTTCAGCAGCCTTGACGTTTTGTTTCTTTTGTAAGTAAATCAGAGCGTCTGTAGGTGTTCACAGATTGTAGAAAATAATGCTCTCTCCAGACAAACCTCTCGCACGTTTAAAAACCACCAAGCTTAAGTTCACCTCAGACACTTTGAGTGCTGCTGGAATAAACAACAATATTCTAACGAGCAAAACACGGAGAAATTATATGGAGAAATGTGAGGCTTGCACAACCGCTACAGGGTTTGCTAATATTAGGTGGGCTATCCTGGTCGTGGTCAAAACTGGAGCAGAAATTGCAACATTTATGTGGATACTATCAGAATATTACAACTTGGAATTATGGTTTTTGTTGGAGTTGGTATTTTGTTGTGACTTACAGGCAGAACAAGTACTTTTCAATTTCTTCATGAGGTGCTGGTTTGCTAGGTCTTTGATACTTTAATATCACAATTTTTTTTTTGTGTAGCCATTGTGTTTTGTATTGATTCCAAAGGTAATGCTGTCGCTTTTACAACTTTCAGATGAATCCTCTGCTGCCTTGAACTCAACTTTTTTCTTTCACACACTTTTAAGGCTTTTCATAGATGCAACGTAACACATATTTCTAACTCGAGTCTAACTTTGTTGTAATTGTGTAAACTCGACAATTTCAAAATAAAATTACAAATTTAGGTCATAAACATCAGTATGTAATAATAAAAAAAAAAGAAAAGTCTTCGGTCTTCGGTGACTTTTTCAAACATAAATCTTCCTGAAATGTTTTGACGGATTTGAAATTGCTCTGACGTGCTGTTTGGCGACACGTACACAGTGCTGCGTACGGCTGAGAAATACACACACAAAAGTCCCATTTCCACTGCGTGCTGAGAGTGTGTGAGTCAGACAGGTGTCAACTTTCCTCAGGTATGATTCAGCTGTGAGGGGTGGAGGTGGGGGAGTCGCTATATTCTCCTGTACAATAAGCCGCAATATAATAGTCTCGTGGATTACTTCAATTGCAGGTGATAACAGACAGGCAGTGGAGCGGACAGGCCGATACAGGACACCCACTCCTGTGTGGGAAGCCGTATGAATTATTTCTTGTCTGCTTGCAGGACTGTGGGGGCTGGGGGCCTATGATGGGTATTGAAGGGAAGGGAAGGGGTGGGGGGAGCAGATCAGTTTGACTTTACTGTAGTCAGAGCACAAAGCATTGGCAAGATTACTTAGAAAACGTCTAGCAGGAAATGAAATGTTTTCCCGGCTGGTTATGTTGCGTTTACAGATTCCCCCCACATGATTTCAATATATTTGATGCCATCTTTTGGGCACGCTCAAAGCTCGGACACGTAGTACCGCCTGTCCGCTGTTGCCGGGAAGCGTTGCCCGTTTATGTGTGTCACTCACAGAAACCTTATCGAGCCGGAGTCCGGAGAGCCGCCCGGTGCAACGCTGTATGAAGGATTCTTTGTCAATGGCGGAATCATGGGAGGAAGGTGATACTTGGTTTAAGCATGATTAAATTGACACCCCATAGAGTGTCTCAGATACGTTTTTGTGCTCTTGATACTTCGGCGGCTGCTTATTCAACGCTGTCTCGCGTTCAGTCTCACCTGTCATGCTGACATCATTGCATTGCAATTACAGTGAGTGAGAGGGAGAATGCATTAGGCCGGCGCTGTGGGAAGACGATCAAGGCCACGGGATCTCTTTGTCTCTTATCTTATTGCTGTCTTTTTTTTTTTTTTTCCTATGTCCTTCATGTCGAGAAACGCAACATTAATCCAAATTTTTGTTTTTGGAAATTGTTTTCTGTAGATTGTTTTAAAAGAAATTTAACAAGAAGATACATTATCTTGTTGAGATGTTTTCACATTATAGTAGAATAAAAACAAAGCTCCAGTGGGGATTGCGTTGTTGTTCTCGCATCTAATTCCCTAGCATTGTTTACGGGACCCTAAAATAAATCATACATTTTGTTAATAAAGTGAGAGTTCTCACTTTATTAATCTTGGGATTAGAAGAATAACTGTAGTTTTACTCAGTAAAGTGAAATTTTGAGTTCTATTTCTCTGTTTGACATTATACATGACAATATATATATGCTTACAGTTTGGCCTCCTTTTATAATTTTGATATATTTTTAAGGATTTTTAAGGAAAAGAAATCTCAAGATACTTTCATCAGATATTTACCGAGATCACAATGCAGAGTCTTGTAGATTTGGTATAAACAGGCAGAAATACGCTACGTAATTTCATACTTAACCATCCAAAATGTGTTTGTAAGTACAAAATGCAGAATATAATGAATATTATTGGTTTGTACACAGTCTTAGAGAGTCTGCTAAAGCAGGGTGTCCAAATAATTGGCAATTTGGGCCATATCAAGATCAAGGCTGTCTTTAAGGGGCCAGTTGTGTCAGAGTGTACTGATAAAACCCTTAAACAAACTGTTAAAATATGAATAAATTGCTGTTTCTACTTTCAGTGAGCACTTCTTGAAATTGAATAGTGTTTCTCTGAGTAAAATCTTTAACTTGAAAGTAGCTGGTTATTATGACTTTCAGCTACATATAGTGCAACATGTGTTTTTGCTTTAAGGGATAACCTGGATTTTTAGTAAGTGGGGTTCGATGTGGAGGGTTTGGGTAGTTAAGTGTCATACTTGGAGTAATCTAACAATGAAACAAAATCAGAGTACTGGTCTCCATTTGAGCAGAACTATGTTGTTCTTGCTCATCACTGAAAGTCATGTGTTTTCTTTATCTTTCTGTTTTCTATTTACCTAATGTAAACATTTTAGATTCTTCCTGAACTCCTCTAAAAGGAGGTGGTTTAGCTTAAAGCTGAGAAAATGCAGTGTCAGAAGGAAACACATGTGTATTGTTAAAAAATCACAAACATATCCCTGTGTATTTCACTAAAACAGGTATATAAATCAGAGATGGGGAATTTTTAAGTTCAGAACAAACCATCCTAAGTTACCACGTAGGTGTGACTCTGTGATTTGCCATGTCCATTTCTGTTTATCTAAAGTCAATGGTTCCCACCAAAACTGAGGGATGCATTTTTTTTTTTAAATCTAGCTGGACCAGAATCTGTTCTTTCTTTCACACTGTATGTGCATATTGTTAGGCTCACTGTGTTGTAAAACAATATTTGTCTCCATAGTCATCTCTGAACCTCCAGCGATTAAAAGAATAACTTCCTGAACATCTGCTCTCAAGATCAGAGCTCTGCGGGGCTATTTTGGTGTTTGTAGTTGCTTGAAGGTTTAGAGTTCATGCTCTGTGGCATATTTATTATTTACATAATTCAGATTCAGACTCTTATTTATTTTCATTTTCCTCTCGCAAACATTCCACATTTCGGTCCAGCCATGTGGTTCTCTTTCATTTTGACTGCTTGGGACCATTTATAGTGACATTGATGTAAAAGACTTAGGACATTTAGTACAATAAGGGTACAGTAAAGTGCACGAGGGATTGAACAGCTTCGTTTTTGGCCGACTCTGCTGGCCATATACAAAACTTTCCAAGAAAGCATTTTCACGCTCCACATCTGTATTTGTGTATAAAATAAATTCTATTAACCTTTAGCTTCATGAGTTCATTATTTTAACTATAACTTTTTTGTTTTCCCCTAATAGGAAGGTATCCCTTTAAATGACCCAAATAGGTATATTAACCGCTGCTCTCAAACGTTGATTTACAGCACAGTCTGTGAAAACTAAACATCCTCCTCTCCTCCGGTCGATAATTCTATCAACAACACTTATTTCTAATTTACACAAACCCCAAAAACTAAACAACAAAAATCAGTAAACTAGACAGCAGTCTTAACAGGGGATGGTCTGAATAAAAGTCTCCCTCTATATCCAACTTGTGAAGTCAGTGATATTCGGATCAAATCTGTGATAGAAGGTGGAAGGAGAGAAATATTTTCAACAGGGTTTCCTCAACACTCCTGCATCACGGACAACGTTGAAAAAGCAAACATACTAATGTTGACTTTATGCAGAGAACACGTTGAAAAGAAGCACCAAACTAAGTGACTGCTTAATTTGTTGTAGAATCCTGGTCAGAATCATGAAAACGTATTGACTTTTATGTAGCATCATAAAAAAGTACAACGGAAAACTAGAATGGCGAGCAGTTATCAACGGGTTCCAGGCCCCACCGAGCAGGTCCACCCCAAAAAACTGTTATTAGAACAAAAACATATAGAACCATCAGCAACAGCTTCCTCAGAAAGTAAGTTTGTCTCTTTATTCCATGGATAATGTCTTAGTTCGTCATTATTTGTTTATGATTATGTTTCCCTTGGTGAAAACTTATTTCAGGTGGAAACATTTTCACTTTAAATGTGTTTTCTTTTTTCTAACAGCCCAGTCTGTCAGTCTGCAGCTGTGACTGGCTTATTGTAGCATATTCCATTTATGCTACCATTCTTTGTGTTATCAAAGTGCAAACATTGTGATCTGTTTCTGGTGTCAAACTGTTAATGGTTTAATTGAGGTTCTCCAGAATTGTCCAAGAATGCAAAAAAACTTAAATTGCTTTGCAAAAAAATGTATTTATAACGAATAAGGCAAAGTTGCTTTTACAACCAACATTCCTGGGAAATGTTAATTTTATGAATACATTTTTTTATATTACATTATATTATATATTATATCTAAAGTGGTTCACAGCAAATGTCATGTCATCTAAAAATCTACTGAGGTAAGATTTCAGATGTGCTTTAATCCATCAGCCCATTGTACGGTTGAAAGAATTACTGTCGTCTCATCAGATAATTTACTAAGACTTTTATTTTGAAGAAAGAAAGGAAGTACTTGTTGTTGTGTTGTGTTGTTGTGTTGACAAACTTGACTAATAAAGACGATTCATCGGACGGGTCAACCACACTCGGTGACGAAAGCATTTAGGAAACATTTCAACATTGTTGGTCTGGCAGAACCCAACAAGTGAGAAGCATCTTTAAAGCCAATATTTATTGGTTCAAGTTTACCCTAAAGTCTTTTCAATCATATATTATATTCCCCCAAAACTTCCATAAACTTTTCCATGCTGGTTTTTGTAATAGTTTAACAGCACATGAACAAGTTTGAGGCACCTTTTTGTCTTCTTAGATCAGATCTAGAATGGGAACTTGACCTTAAGTGCTTGAATTTTCATTAAAAGTGAGTTTTATTGTCGTCATTGACCACACTCTTCTCTGGTTTTTGACAACTTTAAAATCAAAAAAGTTTGGGGGGTTGTATGGGCAGGACGTTTCAGCCATGAGGTTGGAAACCAGCTTAACTGCAGACATCAGAAAAGTAAGAAAAGGGAGGCCGTTCCTTCCCCGCAGTCTGTCTGGTCTGAGCTCGTCCTGATGTCTGTGTTTGCACCCAGCGGGGCAGCCGGCGTGTCGCAGCAGAGCCTCTGTGTGTGGCCTCGTTGTTTTGTCATCATTTCTTATGTGTTTAGACACTGTCCGCAACAATCCGGCCGTGGCGCGCCGTCTAAACGTGGAGGGAGCCGCACACGTGGCCCCGGTGTCCTCGGCTTTGTTTGGCCCGTAAACGTATGCAGACACGCAAATGTGAATACACACTATGGTGTCCGAGCCGTAAAGATAGAATTGTTGTGGTAACATGCAGGGGGTGTGTGTGTGTGTGTGGATGAGAACACCCACACGCTACAGTCTCAGTGTCAGTTGCTGCCCTTTTAGTTGCAGTCATCATCGAGCAATTCAGAGCAACACCTGAGCTGTTTCCATATGATGCCCGTTTCAGCGATGGGTGGTGGAGGAGGGGAATGAGGGTAGAGACGGGGGGTACTAGGACATGGATGGTTGTCTTGCTAATGGGACACTTAGACGTCTGGGCTTATGTCATTCAGTCCCAGCGAGCTGCATCCAATCGCCCCTCTACTGCAGGGACCCAGCTCCGCGACAATCGATCTGCGGCTAGGCCTCCACCCCGGCGGTCATGGCTCAGGCAACCGGAGCCGTCAGGGTCCTAAGGCATCCCTCTCTCACCGTCTACCCCAACACACATACTCACGCACACACACACACACGCACATCCCACTGCTTTCCGAAGCTCCTGGCCTGACCTTGATCCGCCTCTGGAGAAAGCAGTCGGAGAACTTTGCAGCCGCATTCTGGGAACTGAAAACACAGACGGAGGCGGAGCGGCGCTCAGGAAAGTTCTGTAAATGTTAAGCCAGAATCAAGATGGAGCATTTGAACGAGCTGTTGTTGATTGATTTATTTATTTTAAGTTTTTTCTTTAAACTTTAAACTAGGGCATGCATTTGTATTCATAGTCCTAAAAGAAAAACAGGCAACCGTTTCTTAATTAAAATAGGATTGAATCTCAACATATATCCAGCTGTTTTGTGAAGGCTTAACATGTTCATGCAAAAACTTCAGTGATTTTGAAAACAAGTGAACACAAAACTTTCACGTCAAGGATAGGTCTGTCGAGAAGTTTTAAAGGACAATGAGACAATGAAAACGGAAGACGAAGGTGTTCTGGTCAGATGAGATCGAGATATCTCTAATATCTGCTGGACAACTATCACTGAACACTCCATCCCCACAATGAAACACGGTGGTGGCAGTAACCCCAAGCTGTTAATGTGCTTTTCTTCTGCAGAAACAAAGACACAGGAGATGGATGGAAGTAAATACAGGGCAATCCGGAAGTAAAACCTGTTACTGGCTGGAAAAGACCTGAGACTGGGACAGAACCTTCCAGCAGGTCAGTGACTCTAAACATACAGAGTGGTTTATATCAAAGTTTATGGTTAATATATTTGTGTTAGAGTGATCTGGTCAAAGGACACAAATCCAATTCAGAATCCGATGCAAGACTGGAATTTGAAAGATTTGAAAAATGTTTAAAGATTCTTGTCATCCAATGTGACTGAGGCTTAGCTATTTAAAAAAAAAAAAAGAATGAAGAAAGTTTTCATGTTTTAGATGAAGACTAAAACATGAAAGGTGGTAGAATCATACTCCAGAAGACTGGTGGATATAATTGCAGTGAATGATAACTGGGGCTCTGGGTGGGGAGGTCTGTGCCACACCTGTCATGTGTGTTGAAATGTTGAAAATTATACTGTAAAAAAATAAAATAAACGTCTCTAATTTACAGTAAAATACCTGCAGCTGTGGTTGCACTGAATTTTACCATAGAAATATGGATTTTAGTGTGTTTACTTGTGTGTAAAATTCTGGCAACCACAGCTGCCGGTATTTTACCATAAATTAAAGATATGCTTTTTATAGTATATCTTGTATTGTATTTCTATAATCTACAATGGAAAATAAAAAAAGAAACTAAATGTGTAAAGGTTCATTGGATGTGAAGGCCTTATGAAAGGCCCTGCATTTATAAGTTAGTATTTTGTATGTTTATTACTTTTAATTGCATCTATAAAGAAAAGTGACAATGAATGTTATTCCAGTATATTAATTTTGTTTTGTTTTGTTTTAGTTTTTTTTTTTTTTTTTTTTTTGGCCTTTATCTCACAGGCGGCAGCAGAACAAAGAGTAAAGCAGTGTAGGTGATTAAGTTGACCATTTAGAGAATGTAAATCTATATCACTGATACTTTGACATGACTCATGTGTTCTCATGTTGCATGGCTCTATTGGCTGTGTTGAGTACAATATGCTGTGATGAGTGTCTTTTACCTCTTCGCGTTATTAACATCTAATATTGATGCTGGGTCTTCGTGGCTGAGCTTAATTTGAGATGGTATAGATGATAACCAGCACGGACTCTGGAGGAGAGGCTGTGTTTAACCAGCACTGTGTTCTCAGACTGCATCAACCTTCTCCCAACATCTTCCATTTAATGTGTGGGAATAGAGTGAGACCTGCTGAATGTGGCTTTAAAAGTTAGATATTCCCAAAGTTACAAGTCAAAAATTAATAACAGGTTGGACGAGATAGATTAGTCCAAAGAGTTGGATTAGGACTCTGTTTTGTTTCATAAAAGTTAGAAAACAGAGGTGTAATTTATTTTTCAAGGTCGTAGATCCAAAATAAATATTAAATTTGCAAGTTGAATATTTAGTTTACAAACTAAATATGTTGGTAGAAAGCTAAATGTTTAGCTCCACAATAAATATTTTGGTAGCAACTTTCAAACTAAAGATTTAGGTGAGAGCTAAGTATTTAGCTCCAAGCTAAATTTAATTTGAAAGCTAAATATTTAGCTTGCTAATTAAATATTTAGTTTGGAACTGTAACATTTAAGAATGAACGAATAACAAGATGAATATATGTCAAATGATTGCAAAACAAACAGCTTCACTTATTTGCAAAAATATAAAAAAGGAAGCAAAAAAAAAGCATCACCAGGTGCAATTTTTATCATTTGCACAAAGTCAACGGTTATGTATACTACTAAAATGTAGAAAAATAAGCAGGTTGCATGAATTTTGTACCCTTAACAAATTCTGCTATTGCTTTAATTGATAATATTTGTTTACATTTGTCTAAAGCTTTTTATAAAAATGTTGTTGTTGTTTTTTTTACATATTTGTTAAAACTCTCCCTTTAGCCTGACAGGATAAGATGAGAATGACAATCTGTGAAAACAGACCCCTTCCTTTGGTCCTACTGCCACCTGCAGAAACGCACACTGGAAAAAAAGCACCAACTTAAAAAAAAATAAAAAAAATAATTTGTTACATGTAATTGAAATAAGTTTGTCAAACTCTATTTAGTTACATTTGTTTAATATGACAACTTAATAGATGTAATATACTTACTTGAATAACCTTAATTTGATTTTAGCCCATTTTTTGTTAAGCTGGATCACCTGATTTTTGTTCTTCCTCTGTTTTTAATGCCCAGCTGCAGTCAGAGCCAGGAGGAAATTCTTAGAAGTTTCAGTCACGCTGGTTATCTAGTGTGTAAAAACCCCTAAAGTCGTTTGCTGTATTATTTTCACATGATAGAAGAGCAGCTGAAGTATGTCTAAAAAAAACCCCAAAACCAGTGAATATGATTTTCATGGCCGAGAGCGTACCTTAGCTCCTCACCAGCACTGTAAAAGCCTTTGCTAACGGCAAATAAAAAAAAAAAAAAACCAGAGTACTTCTCTAAATATTTACGGTGAGTAATTGAACCCTTTTAATTTGTTGCTCCACTGTCTCTCCCCCTGTTTTTTTCTTTTTTTTTCTCTCCCTCTCGTTCTCGTACACAAATGCAGCAGGCCGATACTTTGACATACAGGATGTGCATCTCTCAGTCTTCTACAATCCGACGGTTTGTTTTTGTCTACGTGCAACACTAAAAAAGCCATATTCGAAAGGCTGCGTCCGCAATCACGCTATCGCAATAATGACGTTGTTTATTCGAACCAAAACACGGACGGAGGGCGCGCGGAGCGCCTGGCGGGGCTTGTTTGCCGTTTGCTTGTGTTCTAATATCTACTTTTTGCCGAGCTGTGCTGACACACTGTGTGTGGTCCACTTTGGTCCGGACTGTCGAAGCGGACGGCCACGGCGGTGGCGTTGTTGTCTTTTTGACTTCATCTTTCAACACCGGTCAGCGTTGCTTATAATAAAACCAGATTATGAAAACATTCTTGAGACCTGACATGCACTGACAAATTCAAATATCAACAAGAAGATATGACAAAAAAAAAAAAAAACGGGCATCCAGAGGGGTCTGCAACTGCTCGTGTAAACAGTTAATGAATTTCTGAGTTATTACGACTTTTCTTTTTGTGTCTATATTTCATCATTTGATTCTTAGGTTTGCTCTGCAAACTTGGAAACCAGGATGGGGGTTTCCAAGTTTGTCCACAAAACCATAAACTTATAAATATATATTTGGGCCTCCCTGTTGTTCCATTGATCTTATTCTTTATTAAAGTGATTCATTTTGTTATGAATTTGCTGTTTATTTAATATTTTAATAATGACGTCTTTAAAGATTTCTTATTTGCTTTTGTGCCAGCTTCCTATCAGACAATCTGAAGAATAATTTTGACGTGTTTTGCCATTCAGACGTGGTTAATTCAAAATTCTTTTCAGACCAATGAAGACATCCAAAACTCAAGATACATATTAAAAAAGAAATAAAAAATAAAAAAGCTAATTCAAATAAATGAAAACTAATACATGAATGAGTGTGTAAGTAGCTGTAAACGGTAATGTTTGTCTCTTGAGTAATCGTTCTGGTTTCATCAACTCGACCTGTCCAGAAAGTGAAATTTAGCCCCAGATTTCAGTGCCTTACGAAATCATGAACTTTGACCTTTGTTTAGGCATATGTGAGACGTGCAGCGCTTAAACATTGTTCCTTTGTACGTTTGTGTCGTTGATGCACCTGTGGAGACATTTTGGTTGGCTGACCGCTCTGAGGAAATTTCAAGACCGTTCGATGTTTTTGTCATTCGTTGATAGTTTCGCTCAATGTCCCTCCCTGAAGTAATGAATTAGAAATTAGAAATTCAGCGGTTTGTGACTTTTTTTTTTTTTTACCAGGAGACAATGTGTTTTTGTTTAACTCTCTTATTAGCCTGTCAGGTTGGTTCGATTAAACAGATTTTCTGACTAAACTCACGTTTAGTCTCTCTCTCTTGAGACTAATAAAATTAAACCAATGCAAATGTTACTCGCAGTTAGTTCATGATTTCATCATTATGTTTTCACATGATGACAGGTTGGTCTGGTCTAGCAGCTCAGCATATGTTTGTCCTGATATTGAAATGTGCTTAACGATCTGAACACGTTTAGGTCAGGCTTTAAAGGGAAACAATGTCATCCACACGTTTAGCTCCCGGTCAGAACCAGCGCTGCCTCTCCACTCTGACTCCCTCCCACTTTGTCTTCCACAGTCCACTCACATAGAGCTCCATTATCCCCCCTGATGGTACACTCCAGGCCCCTCTCCTGCTTACGGCTCCTTCCTCGGAGAAACATCGCACTGTTGTGGGTGCTAATCACGCTGAGCGGTTTAGTCTTTCATAAACAAAGTGTAAAAATTAGGGCCACACTAACAATCTGGTAATTCAGTAGCGATAGGCGGACGTCGCTGTTATTCCACTTCGGGGCGGATTATGAATGCGTGTGCGAAGCCGTTGCCCTCTTAATGATGGGTCTGTGATATTACAGCTGCTCACAATTAGCCAGGACTATCCCCCAGCCGCCACAGCTCCCCTACGTAAATAAACGGTGGGACCGGGGAGGCTGAGCGCAGTAAGCGCTGAAACAACACGGCTGATTTGGACATCTGGCGCGGTAATAGAAACGTGTCCTCTACACTTTGACGTAATGAATAGGGATCTAAGAGCTGTCTCACGGCGAACGGGCCTCCAGCGTGGCCCCCAAACATCACTGCTTATTCTCATATTAGAGAGGGCTGGTGTTCAGGTAGGGGATGTGGAAACAAACTGGACAGATTTTTGATGTCTTGCTTTAATTTCAATCACAAAAATTCTAAAGTTTTGCACTGACATCGAAAACACATGATTAAAACTAAAAGAAAAACACTAGTTTTATATAGAGAAATATACTTTTTAAGGATGATCATTTATGACAAAGAAGAGTATATTAAGTAAAATTACTGTTTGAAGTTAAAACATAAAACACTGGCTGTGTATTCATTGGCCATATAATTGTGCAATTTGATGGAAAAATGGCAATTTCAAAAAAACTTATATATATATAAGACTTAGAGCTAGGATGATCATGATGGTCGTATCAAAACTGGTTTATTTTGCAAAACTGAAATGGAAACATGGTCAACAACCGGACGGTGCAAACCGCGACAAAGAAGACGGGATGATATTTTTTAATGACTTATTATTTTAACAAAGTTATTCATGTGCGTTTTTAACTGCAAAATTGTTGGGGGGTTTTATAATACTGACAAAGTTTTGTGCAAAATGAACATACAGACTGTTCCTTCAAAAATTACTAATTCTCCCCGGAAACTCCATCCTCCGGGTGAAACATGGTGGCACTAATGACGTGCTGAGTCACAGAGAAGCCAGTCAAATTTGATGGGCAGACAGATGAAGCTCCATATGAAAACAGATGAAACCCTGTTGAAGGCTGCAAAAGACTTGAGACCAGAGTGGAGAGTCGCCTTCCAGCTCCGCAACCAAAGCATCAGAGTCGAAGTAACAACGGAACGGCTCAGGTCAAACAAAACTTGTGTGGTGAAAAATGCCAGACCAAAAGCAAATTGAGAATCTGGTGCGACACACCTCGTCCAATTTGACTGAGCTCGAAGTTTTACGCAAAGAAAAATGGATGAAAAAGCAGCTGGTAGTGAGAAACCGTGAGGGACTGCAGCTAAAAGCAGGTTAATAAAATTGTGACTCAGCTTTGGGGTGGATAAATAGATGTATGAATGCCACATTTCTCAGATTTATGTATCATCTTTCCCATCCATCTACCCGTTTTCTTTCTCTTAGTCCGGGGTCGAGTCGCAGAGGCAGCAGACTAAACAGAGACGCTCAGACTTTCCCCTCTCCAGCCAACTGGACCGGTTCCTCTGGGGGAATCCCAAAGGCTTTTCCGGGCCAGCAGAGAGTTTTCGATTTTTCCCTCCATTCACAATTATAGACTGCTTTATATTGGGGCACCACATAAAATCCCAATAAAATACACTGACGTTTGTGGGGTTACCGCAATAAAATGTGAAAAAGCTGTATAAATTAATTCTACATCTAAGCGAGAATAAATGCCTTCTGTTTTTAATACATAATCGAAAAGATCTCAAAACAAATGTCTTCCTGCATTCATAACAGGAAAACTGTGAGCCTCTAAATATAACTTGCTTATTGGTGTAAAAGGTACAAACTTTGCAATAACAGGTTGGGATTTTGCACCCGTGTCACCGGCTTCACTCCTCCGTAATCCGTCCGAGGCAGACTGGTTGAAATCATCAGTCGTGTTCTGACTTGGTGTGAGAAACACTTTTTGTTCCTAAAAACAGAAACCCAATTTAAGTTTCAGCTTAGAAACCGATTTGTCAATGTGAGATTTAACAGATAGATCTTTATCAGTCGGAATACCTAAATATTTGCAGCATCTGACAACTTCAATTTCAACCAGTTGAAGAGATGTTGTGGGATACCGCTTATCAGTCAGCGGCATGTCAAGCAGCTTTATTGCGTCTAGAATCTAGACTCTAGATGTTTCAGCTTAACAAGCTGCAATTTTTTTTTTAAATTATGTTTGATATTATCCACAGAAAAGTCCTTGAATAGTTACGCCGAACAGGAAAATGACCCTAATAACACAGAGTCACTAATAGATAGCCATTTCTGTCTGTGGTGAACTGGAGAAATGTCCAGTGTTTGTGACGTCCACACGCCGTCCTGCTCAGGATTAAAGGGATAGTTCACTTTTTTTTTTTAAGTAAGTCTGTGACGTTTCTATCAATGACAGTAGATTTCTAGCAGAACAAAGTCCACACTTTTGCTTATTGTGGTTTTGATTTCCCCATCAGCTGTGACTAATCCAGTCTATGATATTAGCATTTTCTTTTTAATTTGCCTTTAAACTACTGAAATCGGCTGAAGCTTGGGGTTCCTTTGAGTCGCCGTTTGCTGTTTTTCAACTACAGTTTCTCTCTAAACTGGTAATTAAATATTTCACAGAACCTCACCAAAAAATAAAAAATAAAAATAATAATAATAATCTGAAAGATCGCTTTAAGCATATGGGAGAAAATGGACAGACTGAGGCTTCCAGGTGTAACTCCCAAAATGTGTTGATCTTAAACAAACCTTTTCACATTATCTTTTCTAATCTAAAACATTATCCTTTTTTTAAATGTACTTTCAATTCATTTACATTGTGCTAGAGTTTAAGATCCTCCACTGACGCAACATGGGAGCCTTGAATATTTCAAACGTTTTGGCACGGCGACGTTTTCAAAAAATAATTTGCTCCTCCTCGTCCGTGTTCTCTTACACCTCCGATACTCATCTGCGTCACTCGAGCCAGAGATTTTTTGCCAAAGCCTCTCTCCTTCACTCCGGTGATCGGTAATCAGTCTGCTTTGATGCATAGTTGTGTAACCTTGACTTTCAAGATAAAGTTGCACCTATCCATTGGAAAGGTCAGGACCAGATGTTAATTAACCAAGAGGGAAATGAACTAATGGGGGTTTTCGAGTGGCATTTAACGAGACATCTAATCCAATGGAAAGAACAGTCACAGTATCACGTTTTTTTTATTTGGTGTACAGTTCCTGGGCCCTTTGATGGCAGACACGAATTCGTGTTGATTTTATAGTTTAACACATTCGTGTGTTAAAACTATTAAATCAACAGTTTTAATAAAAAAAATAGACTCCTAAATTTATTTTTTTAATGCAACCAGTCCCACAATTTTTTTTTGTTTTATAGCGAATAGCATGAAACGTCAAAAAGAAGAAGAAAAAAGTGACCCACATTTATTATTTGCACATTTTCAGCCCCTAGCTATTAGATAAACCTTACAGAGTGCAGACAAAAACAGTTTAGTTTATATTTATGGAAATTCAACATCAACTGTTTGTAGAAGAAGACCAGAGAGCGAGTGCTGCAAACTCTGAAGAGGGCAAAAGGGAAACCCACATCCTGTTATCTGTCACTAAAGTACCATATTAATAGCCGTTAATGTTCCCTACACCCCCAATTAACTTCAAACTGTGACTGCCACTTTGTGCGCTTTTGATCACATGTCTGCCTGAGTGGCCATGCCTGTCGCCGTATAGCTGGTCGCATATGTGTTTGTATATGCGAGCGTTTACAGAGGGCTGAGCACGGGCTTTTGAGAGCTAACGTGGCATGCAGGGCACATGTCCTCAACAGGAAGCTGGCAGTCGCACAACACCAAACTTTGCAAGTGCATTGAGCGAGTTCGGCTAACTACAGGTGATGCTCTGATTAGCATGATGCCAAGCCGAGCGTCACCTGTTCTTTCTCCTCCCGTGGCTCCTATCAGGTTCAAAATGATGCCTCTATTTTGCGGCGGCGCCCTGCCTGACAGGGAGCACGCACCCTCTCCAAAGAGTCCCCCCAAATGTGTCTTTATTGTCGCCTCTTTTCGGCCTTTATCTTCGAGTTTCTGCCCTCCGGCGTGTCTCCGCTCCCCCTGTGGTTTTTACATGCGTGACCCTTGTATCACCATCTGGTCCACATTGGGGGCTGCCACTGTCATCTGCTGACAATTACTGTCACCTGCACACTGTGCAATACGATAAACACATGCTGCTGTTGGTGGCTTGCTGCAGCATTTTGCAACGTTTCTTTAAGCCTCCGTAGAAGTGGTGTATGAGAGAGAGAGGGGTTGGCTAGTCAGTAGGTGGAGGCAGCATCCATAGGCTGAGCTGAAACTTGTTTTTCAGTTTTAGAGGCCCACCGAATCACACTTAATTCAGTTACAATAGTTCCAACTAAAAGGCTGTTGTTTATAAAGTCGATGCTCCGGGTTGTCCATAAGTTTCTTGACTTTATGAAGAATCTATCGTTGCTCAATAATATCCAGAGTTTCCACAATAGTCTCCATACAAACCAGCCTTCTTTATCGAGTTGTTTGGCATTTTTAAGTCCAGAAGTCCAGACATATACAAAATAGGTCAACAAGATAATGTATCAATAGTTAATTAATAGAACAGCTTCCTTTCCTGTTGTAAAAACATGTCATATCGTTGTAAACTTGTAAGGAAGGTAACTGCTTCCTGGAAGTGGTGAAAGCTAACAACCTCAGCAGCCTCACTGCTAGCCTATAGCTACATAGCTTGCTAGCTACTCTGTGTAAATCCAGGTTCTCAGTTGATTTGACAGACCATAAAAATTAACAATTGATATGTACTCTGAGGCATAGTATGTTTGATGCTATCGCACAACTGATGCAAAAATTCAAAAGCTTAGTCTTTTCATTGCTAAGCTAAAGCGGCACGGCAAGTCGCAGCTCATCTGGACTCATAGATCGTTGGCGCAAATACTTTATAATCTTAACGTAGGATATAAACAAGGATGCCATTTAGCTAAACAAAATCCCGTTGGCTGTTATCATTTGTCTCACATGGCATAATATACCACTGACATTTACGTTACGAGTTTGTTTAAAATGCTAAAATTAGCACAAAATATGTGACTGACGAGCTTGATCTTTTACCACTATTTAATTTCCAATCATTTCATTTTCACATGACATGTTCAAGTGCAAAACAAACAAACAAACAAAAAACCAAATAACTATTTTAGATCACTGGTTTTCAAAACAGTTTTAATTTATCCATTTAATTAAATGCAACATCTTCAGTCCTACGATGTTTCATGAGTTGTGGATGATTTGACAGACCATAATTTGACTACCTTGTTTTTTTTATGTAGTTTATAAATATGGAGTGTTGCAGGTTTCTAAATGAACTCTAGGATTGAAACCTAAGACAAACATATAAAGTTAAACTAAAACCTTATGAATAATTAAAGGAATTTTTTAAAAAGTGTTAGGTCTTAGGTGAAGTTGGTAGGTTGGATTCATGGGAAAAAACAAAACAAGGATTGACAGAAGAAACTTGAGCTAGTAGATCGATGCGTATTTAGTGTTTTTAGCTCACTGTTGTATCTCGTACAGCTTCCATTACAATTACATGCAGCAAATTCTAGAAACTTTTAGGACTGGCTGTAACTGCTTTACTCACTGAAGAGTTGACATCACTGCAGAGCAGACAGAGCCGAGCTGTCACTTGTACAATGGCAATCGAAGTCAGTGACTCGATGCAATTTGCTCGGTTTCCTTAGATTGGAATTTTTTTTTTTTTTTTTTTTTACCCATTTAAACTGAACTCATCTAAATTGTTTTGATAACTAATATCAATGTGATACGTTTGTAATTGACTCGGAATTTGTGTGTACGATTAAACTAAATTGATGTTTTTTGTTTGTAAAATACCTTTTAGATTGTGCTATGAATTTATCCTTAATTTAGCACTTTCTTCAAACTCACAGCAGTATGACATCTTCACACTGCAGGTGAGGAAACCGTCGATGACGGTAATATTAACTTCTCAGGATTTCATTTCTGAGACATTCGGCGTATCCCTCTAATATTAATGACACTCTCCTACATCCCCTGTTTGTCATTACTGCCGTAATTTTCAAGTCGAGGCGCTGAGGAATTCCCATAAACATGTTTATGTGTCTAAATCACTGACCTTTACTTGCACAGGAAATCCATCTCTGCTGATACGCAGTATCTCAGTGATAAATACTTCCCTTCAAATATTTATAATGGGATCTGGAAACCGCAAGAACATAATAGTTTAAATTAGGCCCATCAAAGCCAAGAGCCTTGTTATACAAGATCCAATTTTTGAAGTTTATGATACTCGTTTCACACGCTGTGGTGGGTTAAGAAGACGGGGCTGCGGGGGCGCGAGGGGGAGAGAAAGAAAACCTCCGGAGTCAAAGGTTGTAATCATAATAATTTAATGATGGCTGTATCCGTTTTGCAGTAAATCCTCCCAGCCAAAGAATATAGCTTTGCCTCAGTTAGGAGGTTTATCTTCCTGTAACTGAGTCACTATATCTGCTAGTGACGGACAGTTATTTGACAGTCGTCAGCAAATTAAAGTCACTGCTGTAAAAAAATACAAATAAAACGCAACGTAAAGCTGGGAAGTCTATGTTTATTTAATTTAATAACTGTGGATATTCATGTTTCATGGAAAACATAAATACAACAGTGAACAGTTATATTTTTTTATATGTTTTAGGCTGGCAAAAGTCACAATTAAGCAAATTCCTACTTTTACATTTATTTCACAGTTTATAATCCCTGAGGATTACATGCAGTTTTCTCGCTCGTCTCTTTCTAAGGTGGTTGAAATGCTAAAAACATAAATCATGCTAGCTTTTTAGGTCTCAAACATTTTTTTCAAAGAATCTCGCTTCTGAGTACAAATGACCGTTTTAGGTATCCTAGATTTTAAGCCTTCTTTTCTCTTTTAGAACAAGACAAAGAAAGGGGGGAATCTCTTTTATTTGAGCAGAAATAGGAAGCAATTAGGCATATGCCAAGTTTTGCACTTCCAGCAGTTAACGGTTAGCCATTTGTTGCATTCCTGATTATAAAATGCTTGAGTTTTCTCTGTCACTTTGTCACTGATTGGTTTTCTGCCGAGTACATAAAATCTGGGGTGTAATGGTAAACAAACAAACAAACAAAAAAGATGTTATACCGCTACCTAAAATGCTTCCTTACACACAATTTAAAACGGTTGATGTGTCTTTAATTCTTTCATAACTCTGATGCTCAAGCACGGATACAAAAGTGTCAGGCTGAAAGCACACACACCTTTCCAGTTCTGCCCATAAATTTGGAATGAGGCTGAGATGGGGGCTTTGTGACGACTTGTTGTCTTGAAGCCCCTTTGTGACCAACTTTACAGTATGATTAGGGTCATTAGCAAGTTTTATGCTTTGACTCACAACCACCGGGCAGGGAAATATTAATCACTTTTCATCAGACAGGTTAAGATCAGGTTTGTTTTGTGGAGGTTGCATGTTCTCTGTGCACTTTCCAAAAACACCTAGATTTTAAATTGATCCTAAGCGTATCTGTACGCCTGTCCGTCTCGTTCGTGCTCCAGTTGTTTAGTGGTTCTCAAACCTCTCGCTCACTGTCTTCAAAGACCAGGCTCTGTCCACCCTGGACCCTGATTACAGACATAGATGGTGTTCACTGCAGAAACACTAAGTGTTACTAAGCATTTGTGTCTAGTTTTGACCTAGTTTCTATTGCAAATACATTAGCTAGTTTGAAATAAGCCAAAACTAACTTACAAGTAAGCTATAACAAGATATAGAGGCTTGTTTAAAGTAAATAATTCCTTACTGTTGATGAAAAAGTACGAGTTCCATTGGCAGATTATTTAGCTTATGACAAGACATTTTTCCCATGTTAGAAGTAGATTTATCTGCCAATAGATCTAATACTTTCTCAACACTATTAAGGAATTGTTTACTTAAAGCAAGCCTCTATATCTTGATGAAAAGCTACTTTTAAGTTAGTTTATCTTATTTTAAGTGCAATGAGATATTTGCACTAGAAACTAGACCACAATTACTTGGTAAGATTTTGTGCTTTTACCGTATTTTTTAAAATTCTGCCAACCACAGCTGCTAAAGGGCATTCTTTAGAAATGTCAACGTTTTGATCCATCTTCCATCCACTTTTTCTTTCTTTACTTTCTCATAACGCCTCACATTTTCTGTTGGGCTCCAAAGAGAAGCACATATTAGCACAACATATTAGCGAGACACAATTAAACTTGAATTTCATCAAAGCTTTTTCATAACAATTGAACACCCCGGAGAAAAATGCTGCTGATTGGTGTCCCTAAACTGTCCCCAATGGCTTAGGGAGCAGTTGATAATTGTGAGCGGAATAGATGCGTATATCAAATAGTTTACAAAATGAAGCCAGCTGTGTTTCCCCTGCATACTGTGGCTTCCTGACACGCACCATTAAACCTTATTAGCCACTTCCTTAATCTGAGATCCTCCTCACCCCATCTTCCACCCCTCATATTAACATTTTCTGTTCCCCCAACTGGAAATTATTTGCTTTATTGTAGAGTGTCAACGTCCCGTTTTAGTTTTTTGACACGACATAATTGGCACTTTAGAATCTAATCATGGACGAGAGCTGCGTGATTGCAGTCTTTTATGCGGAGATCTCCGATCACTCCGTTGTGCGCGCATCCCTTTGGGCTCGACGTGTGCGCTTCTCTCATCTTTGACGCCTGCGATGGTCGGCGTACCTTCTCTCCCACAGGTCCCCTCCTCAGCGCGACGCTCACAAGCCATTAGATTTAAAATGACTCATAAAGAATCAATTACAAATGATAGAACAGAACCGAGGAATATCATAAAGGGGGTGTCGGGTGCTTCGCGAATGGCTCGTGAACAGATGTTGGCGCGCACATAACATGTCAGACGCATTATTGTTTTTACAGAGACATTGCCAAAAGAATGCAGGAGATAATTACTGCAGTGCTTTGATGGGACAATCATTTCTTAAAATGCAGGAGGAAGAGTAAACCGTGACTGGAATAAGTACGACGGCTCGGGAAGTTTACAGTTCAACGTTGGCGGTACACGAACAGTGAGAGCAAGCATAAAATAAGACATGAAAAAGTATGGATGGCACAATGCAACTCCAGGCAACAGCATGAGATCACTAAGTTATTTACTTAAAAAAAATTAAGTTTGAGAAACATCGTTGTAATTGATTGAACAAAGGCTTTACTTTTTCCGCTACAGTAGAGAATAACAGTTCAGTGCTTAAAAGAAGTTATGTAATCATCATGTTATCAGCATTTTCTTTACTCTGCACAACTATAATTATGCAATTGTGTCCGCAGTTAAAAGGAAGTGCTTACCAGAGAAGTTCATAAGTTTTTTATGGCTTTTTTGCCCCAAAGTTGACTGATCAGATGCTGGAACCACTTCAACTAACTCCTTCTGATTTAAACGAGCAGTGGCCCCAATCCAACATCACCACCCTGTTTCTCTTACTGCGCCCTGAAACTCTGCTCATCTGAGCAGCTTGTGTGCAGGTTCTTGTTCTCTTGGTTATGAGCTACATCTCAGGACGTACAACATCGGGTTGGAAAATCGGGATCTTTGCTCTTTGGCTCAGTTCTTTCTTCACTATGACAGGCGGCAGCAGCATCCGTATTGCGGTGGACAGATGCAGTGACTTGTGGGTTGTACACAAACTCCTACCTTCTGAGTCACCGGAGTGCATGGTGAACATCACATCATCTGCAAAAAGCAAAGTTGAGACCCTGAGATCTCAATACACCAGAGACCCTTATCTCAATGACTTTGTGCTAAGATCCCCTCTATGAACATCACAATCAGGATTAGTGACAAGAGGCAGCTGAGATGGAGTCCAACATGCACTGGAGCTCAAGCTCTGAGACAAAATAACTACTTTTGTTCAGAGCTGACCCAAGTTTAGCTTGAGAGACACAAGTCCTTATTGGTAACTAGGTCATTAAAAGTTAAAAACGTCTGTTTGTGTAATATCTCATGTTACAATGTGGACATCTGCACCTTATGGACACGTGCAGCCTAAATACATTTTTTTTTTTCTTTTTTTTCTCAAAGTTAGAGGGTACTACTGATGTTCAATTGTGCCGGAACATCTTCACTTGATGCATTCCACTCATTGCATGAGTGCTACCTTTTTATTTTTGATAAAAGAAAAGGTATCTGAGGGTTGGGTTTATAAAAGGCCTTCATTTTGGGCTTTTATTGTCTAAAGAAGTTGAAGTAGTACAGACAAAATTGTAATAAAATATTGCATGCACTGCAAAAATACAAAATCAAATCAAGTATTTTTGTCTCGCTTAAAGTCCAAGTAAAGACAAAACTAACTCACCAGTAACTTCATCAAGTTATAGAATCATGTTTAAAGTCAATAATAATTCCTTAATTTTAATTAAAAATAACTTGTTCCATTGGTAGATTATTTCACTTGTATCAAGACATTTTTCCCCACAAGTGAAACAACCTGCCAATTGAAATAGTCCTTGTCATCACGATTCAGGAACCATAAGCCGTCTTCACATCTATAAAACACACACGGACAAACAAACTCCTGTTACTGATTCATATCATGTTACCTGGCCAAAAAAACATAATTTATCGACAGACGTGACAAATTTGCAGTGTTACACAAAAACATCAAAGCAGAATATGTTTCCTTCACAGCCTTGTTTCGGGGAATATTTACTTCCTGAACTGGTATAGTTCCACTCTGCTTCTCTACTTTATTGACAAGAACACTTTGCAGTACACACGATTTGCTGGTATCGGGTATATCCTGCAAAGTGTCATAGAGTACTGTATTAGCAGAAAGCCACTGTTTCATCTTCTAACATATTATTTTCCTGTGTGCTCCGTAGGGCCTCTGTTTCTTTGAAAAAGAACAGCCTGATTAATGTGTAACTTTACGATATCGAAACACATATCCCTTCGCTCTTTTGTCTTAGAGGAGCCTCGCGTGTCCTTGAAGCTTTGCAAAGTGTGATTTGTAAATGAGATAGGTGAGTATTACGGACCCTTGGTATTTCTCTTGGCTCCCTACGATCAATTAAAGCGCGACAATAATAAATGTATACATTTAGAGGGATTTCGCCGTGGTGACAAATGATTTTACCCTTGAGCTATTGACATTGTCTGGGAATAAGCCGTCTCTACCCCTGTTGTGTATTCTGTTGGAGGGGCCCTTCCTCTGCTTGGGGAGTGTGTTTGGAGGGGGGGGCACAGCAGACACATATTCATCATCAACATCTGCACCACAAGGCGACAACACACACACACACACACACACGCACGCACGCAAACAAACGCATCCACATTAAAATAGATTTTCAAGTGTTTGCCGGCACCACTTGAGTAAGAGTTCATCCTTGTTGCATATTCATTTACAAATCAAAAAAAAAATTGAGATTCTTTGCTAAATATGTTTGTGTTTTTTTTATAGGAAATATTTGTCTGACTGTGTTGCTCACTGATGCCATCTTCAGACTGAGGTAATTGGATCCCCTGTAGTCAAGTGAATGATGATTGTGAGCACTCTTATTAAGTGGGATGAGAAAATTGAAGACTCAATGTCGTTGCATCTTATTTTGTTGTGGGGGTGACATTTTCTTTGCTCATTAACTCCACAACTCTCTTTTCAAATGTTTGCTCCATTCCTCCATCACCATGGCCGACGGATTAACTCTTTGCAGCTAAGAAAGAAAAAAAAATAAAAGGAAACTATATTGTAATCTTCTTTGGTGTGTTACTAAGTTCATATGATTGATTTGGTAGAGGGTACAATGGGATTGTAGTAATAAAAGTCATTAAGTCGAAGGGGCTCTAATATTACTAATCTGCTGTCCCCTGGACGATCTATCAATTGGTGAGATATTCTTCAAAAAGTGGGGGGTGGCTTGTGAGCGGGTGACACATTTAACAATATTTCAATAACGTCATTTTCATGTGAGGCAGGTCAGGCTGTGAGTACAAAGGGCAATAGTGTTGGAGTATGTGAGCGGAATCAGGGCATATGCTAAGCAAATCAATAAAACATTAAAGGTAGCATGCAGAGAGCAGCCCATTTGGTACCTGTCTGCCAAGGGCAATGGTCTAGCCACTCAGAAAAGAGAGAAGGATTGGAGTTGCTGGGCTTGAGGAATGCTCTGGCACTAACATAATTGGAAGGTAGTTGCCTTATGACTGCAAATTGGGTTTTGCGCTTCATCAATAGGCATTTTGACAAGCGGCGTCCATCACGGTGAATCTCACTCTTTGCCGGGCCGAGCAGAGAAAGAAACGTCTCAATAATTACATTAAATCTCTCCGTCTCATCCACCCCCAGCAACCTCTTCCTTATTGTCGAACAAGAAAAGCAATATGGTATAATTAGGTTTGATTGGGATGGTAGCGGCAGTGGCGTTGGTAGCGGGTGGAGTGGGTGGGTGTGTTGGGGGGGGGGTTCAGTGCATTTCCGGTGAGATTTGCGGATGAATAGGGTTGCCATAGCGACGCGCATCTGTGTCCACTGGTGCATTAAGGATAAAGCAAGGCACGTGGGTGCGTTGGACAACACGCAACATCTGTTAAGTGAGAGCATGCCAGGCGTATTGACACTGACCCGCTGTGGCAGATGAGCTAATGGTGCTTAGATGCAGATATGCGCCAGTTATTGATGACCTGCTAGGAGATTCATGCAGAGTGTTCCACCTGAGAGCTGAGTAAAAATGAAGCGGCGCAATGGTCTCGCCTCGGTTCAGATTCGCTGATTTCTCTCTCTCTCTGCATCTTGATTATCACGGTTAGACTGTAGAATCTCTAGGATTTTTTATTTTTTTAATTGTAATGTTAAGATTGGAAATATTTACAATCTTGACAGTTTTAAATGGGATTGAGAGTAAATGCCTGTGCCGAAGTGTCTGCTCGTCATGTGTGACATGAGCAAAATTCAACGTAGCATGTAAGTAGCAGCAAATGATCTTTTTTAATAAGCAGTGGTCTGAAATAAGAAATACAATAAAGTTAAACTGAAACTGTAGTCATTGTTTTTGTTTACATACATGCTAATTTTTAGCAAAGCCAACGAATACCATGAGGCATCTACAATCTATTTTTCTTAATTTGTCTTTGAGCAACAATTTAAGCAGGCAAGAATTGCATTAAGTGTGGGTTCTATGCTGATTTAGCTAAAGATATTGTTTTTTTAAGGCAATTGCAACTGAACGGTTTCTCTCTCAAAGGTCTTGATTTACATGATGGACATATTTTCTGAAGTTGAAGTTGCCTACATCGATGGAAAAATTCTGTTTCCACCTGCTTGCTGTGTTTCCCCAAGACAAGAGTTAGCAGGGTTCAATATGTTTTGCACTGATGTTCTATATTTTTTACAGACTTATCTCCTTTATAGTATATTCAAGATCATGTTGAACAAAAGGAAGGTATTTCCATTTTCAGGCAATTCTGTGTGAAAGCGAACGGCACCAGATGAAAAAAGGAATTTTGGTCCCCAGTCAAACCGAGTGTACTGGTCTATGAGGTGTGAAAACCCCCTCAGTTTATGAAAACAAAGACACGATTTCAAAAATTACTCAATTTTAGGTGATAATTTCAAGTAGTAAGTCTACGCTCTCATCGACTCTAATCATTTCTAGTTTTAAACTCCCAACTTCTCAGACATTTGAACGCACCATCTGTCAGCACGAGGGTTAACGTAAGAGCTACTTTGGGGTTTTTCTTCGGGGTTTGTAGCTTAAAGTTCCTGCTTTCATATCTCAGGCTGAAAATAATAATCATGCAAGATTGTCTCGCCTGACAAATTTAGCTTGTGAGACAAACTGTAGTTCAATCTGAAAACCCCTAACCTTTTTGTCTCACGAGATCTCGACATGAAATCCCATCACAGTGCTTGTAAGTTAGAAACAAGGAACATAATTATTTGTCGCTCATTACTCTCACTCATGAACCTGACAGGTGAGCAATAAATGTCATCAGCATCGAGTCGTGCGATCTTTATAAAAATATAACCATACTCTTCCTCTGTACATAGAAAACTTACCAAGGCTGTTGCAGAATATTTTCAGTGGAAGAAATCGGCTTGCACAACTTTCAGCACCGTCGTGAAGAGGAAACGAAAAATTAGTTTGGCAAGTGGGAATGTTTGGTGGAAGACTGCATGAGGACGGATGAATCTCTGGAAAAAAAAGGAAAAAGAAAAAGATGGATGGATTTGTTCCTTAATGTTACACATGTCTGAAGAGGGAAGCAGAAATGGGAGACATTTAGTAGACCTTTTCACGTAGCGAGTGCTACAAGCCCCCCCCCCCCCTCCGTCTTTGTGTCCACTTCGTATAAACACTGGATTAGGCAAATAAAACAACAGGAAGTATATGACAGAGCAGCTTTGTTTGGTGAGCAGTTTGATGTGTCATCACATTTGGGTTATGGACATTACTCCCCCTGTTTTTGTTTTCAAATTTTGTAAACTTTTTTGCGGGAGATGTACACAGATAAGTGGATGTTTGGATTGCTGCTTGTTTAGTCATCCAAGCGTCTGTTATTGCAGTCATAATGAAAGGCCATAATTACAAATATCATTTCCACGGGGGGAGGAGGAGGGGAAGACACACGCAACATGCAATAAGGATGGTGGAGATGACACACCGACATAACCCACTCAAGACAATTCCTATTCCTCCTGCATTTCAAAACTAAAGCAAGTTTTTTTTCTTCGTTACGCAACCCCCACGGCTCAGGTCTTGTAAAAGTTTGGCCCGGTTGCCATGTTGGATTTTCCTGTACAGGAATCACCTCGAGGGGAGGGAGTGGGGGGAGGAAAAAGTAAAAACAATTATCCTGCTATTTTGGGGGCATATTTCTTCAAAATTGGACAAGTCTGGGGATCTGTAATAAACCTAAGTGCTGGAATGAAGAAAAAGCTCCTTTTAAAGGCGTCCACCTTGGGGAGCATGCCACTGAAAATCCCGCGGCTCTTTTTTTTACATCAAAGCGGCAAATTAATCCTGAATACAGCACATGTACAGGCAGGTAAATGAAGACAAAGCCACGGCGGACCTGGGCTACATGGCGCTTATTACAGGCCCTTGATAAACTCAAACTCAGGCCTGACAAATGGCTTATTGGGAACTGTGGGATAAACGTGTTCTTTATAAGCCTGTCACTTTCTGAGGCAGGGGGAAGCAGGAGAAAAATGGAGCTCAGGCTACAAAGTCTGTTTTTACCGTCTAACTGTACGCCGTTATTTTCCCCTTCGCTGATATAGATGACGATATATTTATTTATTATTGAGTGAACGAGGAAAGTGGAAGAAGAGGGAAAAATTAATTGAAAAGTATAACTATACAAAATGATTATTTTTCTCCTGTTTTTTTCTCTCTCTGTGACTAAGCCTTTATTTGCTGTCGTGACAGAGGGAAAAGGAAACCGTGTTTTGGAAGATTATGGTTGGGGGCAGTGAGTCAGGAACGGCTGATGTGAAACTCCAGGATGTCAGAATTGTCAAATGGGGTCGCTAATTGCTGTAATTATTATGTTTTATCTGTTGCATGATGAGTCAGTGGGCAGGTCGCCGATACGGGATGAACAACCCGCATTTTAGGTTGCAGGGGAAAAAAACAAAAGGAGGACTTTGGATATATGATCTCATTGACAGCTTCGCATTGTTTAACAGACTCAAAAAAAAAAAAAGGACACTAAGCAGCGATAGTAAGAAACGCGGAATATGATGAGCCCGAACAGCTGCAGCTGTTGATTCAGTTTCTTTCTTCTGAGATAAAAGAGAAAACAGCATTAGCCCCCTTTTTTAAACAAAAAACGAGCAACACGACGTTGAATTCGTGAATGCCAGTAAAATATCAAATGGCTGGTATTTTAATGCAAAACGTTTGACCTGTGGAAAATTTTTAATGATTTTACGTCGCTGAGATCGAACTGTTTCCTGTGATCAGTGTGGATGTAATGATACGAATACTCAAAGTTAAAGCTGCCATGTAACTTTTATAAAAATATTTTTTTACATATTCATTAAAACTGTGTCACTATGTCATTATAGTATGGTACGAAACCCGTAATCTGTGAAAAAAAACATGCTCCTCTGCCTTCTCCCAGTGCTAACGAGAAACAACCAATCAGAGCCAGGAGGCAGGTTTCCTCTTGCTCTGTGGTAAGGCACTCTATAGTGAATGCTAAGGCTAGTTAGCATGGCCACCGATAATCGGTTTTCCTGTAGCGGTAAGTTGTTTCTCTACCATTAGCGCATTTAGCAACACGTTCACAAGATTGACTGACAGCGATAAGATCCTCCTCCTGACTCTTGTTGTTTTTGGTCAGGAGCGGTGCATCTTTTTTTGTGTGTGTGATATATAACTAATACAAGTGTTAGAAATGGGTGTACAGCAAAAACAATAGAGAAAAGAAAAAGAGAAATAGGGAAAGAGTCCAGTGTGGTACTTACTGTAGGTATTTGTAGTGTTGTTATGATAAAGGAAAAAGGAAGATAATGTTAAAATTACTGCTCAAATTAAAACAACTTTAGTACTACTAGTCAAAAAAAAACCACAAGAAACAAAAAACCCCCAACTAATAATGAAGTAATAGCAATATTAGTCTTAATAAATAGAAGCTGTCTGCAGACCACCAAAGACCAGAGGGCACATCAGAGTGAACCCAGACCACAACCGAACCAAACGGTTCAGCCCATCTTTTCAAGGATTATCTGTCCCATGTTCTGTATGGCAATAGTTTTAACTAGTATGCAAAAAAACATTCTTTGATTTTATAAAAGCAGCTTTAAGAAGTAGCCGTAGAGAAAACTTTAGAACAGAAAGGGTGTTGGTAGGTGATAGCGCTTTTGCTCAGCCACAGTCAGCTGAAGTCGAACAATTACAACTAAACACATTTCATATTTGCCAAAAAAAAAAAAGCCTGAATGTTTTTTTTACTAACTGCAGCTATTGAGTATTATTGGATGAGTCCAAAGAGCCACTTTTGAAAATCAGGTCAGGTTGATTATTACTCAAACCCTAAACGGCGATTAAATTCAGACGTTGGTGCGCCTCGTGAAAGTGGCGCACTATAATGATTTAATATGCGAAGCACATTTTTGAATCAGGTGTTTAATGTCTAGGCTTCTTTAATTTAGTGCCTCTGAGTGCATGAGCAAATATTGATGAAGATGTACCAAAGAGGTGACATATTTATTTCCCAGCAGGGCCGGAGAACAGTGCAACCCCCCAGAGATTGCTTCCTTTTGATAGCGAGCTCTGAAAGCTTCCTGTCACTTAGTGCAGTTTGACAGCATCATTGCTGCGATCATTGATCTGTTTGCTCGAGTTTGCATTATTAAGATGACAACTGGCGCGCACACGAGGGTGCGCGTTGGCCCACGTGCTTGTGTGCGTATCTTAACTGTAATGCATGTCTCTGATCCATTATAACCCGATTAGATTCCCTCCTCCTGGAAGCGCCGCGCTGTGACAGAGAGCATAATCTTTAATGGAGTTTGCGTGAAATTAAATTATACGAGCATCAATAAGCATAACATAATTCAGAAGAGCAAATGGGTTTAATTTATTGGAAGGCCGGGGCGTAATGGCACCGGTGTGTACGGAGTGGAGATGTAAGGAAATAAGCTGAAACCGGCAGGTTCAGAGTGGGTTCAGCTGTGTGAACACGTGACGCTCAGCGACGCTTTCACTGCTCTGGCTATAAAGGGTTTCCAAAGTATTCACATCTCATGAAGTTTTCCACTTTTTGCTTAGTTACAGCCAACCTTGTCGTTTATTGTTGGACTTTTATGAGGCGTATCAACGCGATACAGTCCAAGAATATGCAGTATAGTACATTGAAGCACCCATGCAGTTCAACGTGCTTTTACATCATAAAAAACACAAGAGCAAGGTGTCATAAAAACAACATACAGGCAACAATTGAGAAACCGGTGACAAACATTACATTTTGACGAGTGCCATCGTCAAAGTCATCAGTGCATGTCAAATGTAGCTCAGGAACTTTATTACCAAATGAAACACCTTATGTAGATCATTTATTAAACTTACGTTTCTGTATTGTTATTATCATTACTGATCTGATGTAAAATTCTCATTTTAAATGTCGTGTTTTGATACAAAGATTGATGTTTGAAAGCATTTTTTCTGTTAATTATGTTGATTTTCCACTTGCGGCTGTTAAAAACCCAACATTTCAAATTAGAATATTACATCAGACCAATACTAAAGAAATGAATACAGAAATGTGGGCTCATTAAAAATTATATTCAACACCTGCGTGAATGTTATTTTCAGAAGGTACTTTTAATGTGAAAGTCTGGAAGATTATCTTTGAGCACGTAGAGATATGTGTACATGTGCCGGAATGGTCCAGTTAAATCCTGAAGCGAAATGAGAATCTGTTGCAAAACTTGAAGAGAATGGGTAAATGCTTTAATTTCTTCACAGTCAAATGTATAAATACATTAAAAATTTTTTTTTTAAACTTATATAAAATCCACACTGATCTTTGTGGTCGCGATGTGACCACACGTGAAAAAGTTCAGGGGGGTGCGATTACTTTTGCGAGGCGCTGTACCCCACACGTCTGGGCGCGTGTTCAATATTTCAAGGCAGGAATTTGGAACAGCGGGAAACTGGCAGATTCTTCATCCACATGAGTGGGTAAAGAAAGTTCAACCTTTTATTAGAGAGGACTGTAATTTAATGGGCAGGGTGCGCACATGTACTCAGAGAGGCGCCCGAGAGATGTGAGACAGAGGGGGAGTGAAAAAGAGGAGGAGGAGGGCTGGGTAGGGGGGACGACAAAGACGAAGACAAAGATGGAAGTGAAAGACAGATGAAAAGACAGGAGAAGGTGTATTTAGGGCTGAGCAGACTGGAGAGGAAATACGCTGAGGGACGAGGGCTCTCACTCTGTGTGTGTTTGCTGTGAAAAGCAGGATTTGATGGAGTGGCTCTTCAGCTGTAACAGTCAAGTGCATGATTGCCACATATGATGTTGTCATTTTGCGCCCCGACCTTTTCAGGGAAAGCTTTATTTCCCCCTCCACCCCAATTTATTTTCTTTTTTTTTTTTTTTTTCTTTTTTGGTGTTGGTGGTGGTGGAGTGGAGGAGACGGAGGAGGGTGGGAGGTTAATAATCAAAAATGATCTGCTTCAGTAGAGCAGATAAATAGTGTCAAACACAGCTGGGACGGAGAGGCGCTGACTGGCCACCACAGAGCTAAATTGATGGTTGTAGCTGCCGAGGTGACGGGAGGCAAGAAAAAAAAAAAAAAAAAAAGCCCGCCAAACCAAATCCCCTCTCCCCCTTTAGCCCCGCTCTTCGCTCTACTGTATGACACGGATAGACTTCTAGGTGTCGTATTTATTTTTCCGCTCCGTCGTTTTCGTGACGAGCCACAGTCGGGGGGGCGAGGCGGCGTGGACGTAAAGCGCCGCGTGGCCGTAAAGCGCCGCGTCGCCCCGCGGCTCGGGGTGACGGAGAGACTTCGGTTTACAATCTGAGGTGGTGACATTTTTATTCAATGTTTTTTTTTCTTCTTCCAGTCAGGTTGGGGTGTAAGAAATGTCTCACCACATCACTGCCCCTGTGTGTGAGGGATTATGTCATACTCAGAAACACACACTCACAAACACACACACACATATTAAAACAGCAAAAAGCCAACAAGCTGTTGGAAACATATGTTTCTGTCACATTTCTTTTTTTTTCTTTTTTCCTCCTGTGCTCCTCTCATCGCAGGACTAGCTTTCTGAAAGATATACCGTCTACAAAAGCTGCTCCTTCTTTATCCTATAAATCAGTTTGTGTGGCAGATAAGAGGAGGCAAAGAAAAGCGAGTCAGTGTACTTTATCATCTTTCACTCCTCCGCCCTCCTCCTGCTGCCCGCTTTCTGGCACCAGATTTGTGGCCATAATCGAGAATAACTTACAGTATAATCTTGTTTGTTCCTTTCTTAAATGGAGCGATAACATCTCTCAGGATCAGGAGCAGAGAGGGAGGAGGGATGGTGTGTGTGTGTGTTGGGTGGGGGATTAGAATGGGAAAGGATGGAGAGGCTGTTGCACTTCTTTTCTTTATGTGGACGTCTTAAAGCAGTGGCGTTTATGACCAGCTGCCTGGCTGCTTGGACCTAAGAATTTACTAACCATCTTTTGCTTTCTCTCTCTCTCTTTCTCTCTCACACACACACACACACTCGCATGGAAATCAGACAGTGCAGTCACAGAATGATCCAGAGGAAGGGCTGTAATAAATATCAGCAATATAAGAGGTCAGCAGAGGTCGACTGGTGAGGACGATCTCCTGTCATAATTTGTTTAAGGCTCTGCATGAGGTGGGTCGGGGATACACATTCAAACAGGGTCATTATTGAAAAAGCCAAACGGGTTTTTTGTTTTGCTGAACAGTCGCAGCTGCAAACTGGGTTTCTGAATTCTTCCGGAGAGCCGCACGGCCATGATGATTGGTGATGGTTATCTTATTAAATACACCAACAATCAATAGTAAAGGCTAAAGCCTGTTAAATTGGTTTAGTCCAAGTTTTTGACTTGTGTTGGAAAAAGCTCTTTCAGGTTTCAATTTGGGCTGAAAGCATTATTGCTTTTGTCTGAAGCAAGATAAAGATTTCTTTTTATTATTATTTATCTCTCAGATGAGTCAAATAATTTAACTACCAGATGAGTTTAAATCAGAGTAAAACATTACAGTTTTAAAAATATATATTATAAAAAAGCTTAAATGCTTTATGTGAAGGGAATAAATAATAAACTTAATTTTAAATGTGCTATGGTGTTATAATAACTTACACATTAACAAAAGTACAGCAAAATACTGCATACATGATTTATATACACAAAAAAGACATTTTAATGATACCTTGATACCAAAGATAATTTATTCAAATCATATAGGCAAATCATATTCGATAAAATGCTTTTTTTGTGGAGAAAGACCGACATTTTGAAAACGTGTCTCCAAGACGCTTTGTGTCACAAATGAAGTTAAGTGAATGGTGAACATTAACCTTAAACGTAGAATGTAGATTCTTATCTTTACTCTGGATCTCTAAAAAGTGTCCAACATTTGGATATTCAGTGTTTCATGCCTGCCAGAAGTTGAAGACGCAACAAGATAATACAGAGCGTCTTTGCTGTACTCTGTGCAGCCTTTCTGTTTCCTGCTTTAAGACTTGCTCTCTCTCCTGCACCCTTGAATGCTACATGGACTTTATTCACGTAGGAGTGTGTTGTAGAAGCTAGTTTAAAAGAAAAACTGTGCTTTCTCTGACTTCATTTTTTAGGCACCTCATCAGTACTGAAAAACTGCATCACGTATTCAAAAAATCAAACACTGCTTTGCCTGACCAAATGTTTGATGTTGTGTCCGGCAATGTCACCGACTGACAGGAAGCAGCAAATAGACAATGAATTGAATTCTAAAACCTTCTCAGTATCAAATAAGAAGTCATTCTTTGAGGTGCCGGCACTGCCAGTCGTGTCACTGCGTCCGGGTGAAATGCATCACGTGCTATGGTGCATTTACTGATCAGGAAAACAGTTGGATTTTTTAATTTTGAATTTGTAGCACAGCTTGCAACCCCAGAGCTGAAAACTGGTCAGTTCTGCTCACCCACTGATTTAGTTATGTTAATTTAGCTACTTGCATACATGTTTAATGCGCCTGCTAATAGTTTCATTTTAAGACTCTTATTGCAAAAGAAGAATAGCAAAAAATTGGGATACTGAGAACTCCCATTATTCAAGGGCATTAGGGACTAGCTGAAATTAACAAATACTTCAGGCACCCTCTGAAACGCCTTTAACTACTTGTTTTAATATTTATTGTTTTAATAGTTAAAACAATAAATGCAATTTAATATGCAGAGTGGAAAACGTGTTAGCTCCACTGCTGAAGCTACAGTCTTTCTTATTTTTGCATTTGGGGTTATAGGTAATCAGGACCATGGAATAGAAATGCCGCTCCAGGATAGCATGTCAAGTAGCTTTGCATATTGGTATTTAAGCTTTCCGCAATGCATTTTCTTTTGAATATTTTAAGTATGCTTTATCGAAAAATCCATGAACGGGCAAAGTTCCCGTGAATAGTTTGGAGATACATTCCATAAATCCACGAATAGGCGAATCAGCAAATAATGGACCACAAATAGCTACTAGTAGCTACATTTCTGATATTCAGTTCTGTAAACCCACGTTCCAAACTGTGTTTGTTTCTCATTAAAACCTGCTGTTTCAGGCTCCTGCTTGGTAGAGAAAAGGGCACTTCTGCGCACGAATCCCTCATCAGAGAAGCTATAGAAATGTGCTCCCTGTAAATTATTTAAAAGGCTGGGCCATCTCAGAAACTTCCCCCGATAAAGCCGATCGGCGATGAGGCGCTGTTTGCTCACTGTCAAGAGGCAGACACGATGAAGCAGACACCCCGGCCTGCGTACAGCCTATACGGGCGAACCTTTTGCCACGTCCGGGGTGTGGCTGATGGATGGGCCTGCATTTCCCAGGCTTGGAAATCTCCCCCCACCAACCTCCACTCTCCGCACAGCTTGGACAGGTGATACAAGTGTATATTTATTTATTTCCTTTAATACTCTTCTTTATCTCCTTCATTGTTAGTAGGCCTGTGAGATTGATCAATATTTAATTTTCTGGGAGAAGAAGTGGGGAGGAATGGGTGGGAGGCAGAGGGGTGGGGTAGGGGGGGGTTGCTGCAGTGACACTCAGGATATCTTCCACCACATATTGGCTTCTCTCTCTCGTCCTCTTACTTCTTTTCTTTTGCTCATCCTTCCCTCATCACTTGTCTTACTCTATTCTGTCGTCGCCTTCCCACCTTTTCCCTTTCACTCCCTGTAAACCTCGGGTCCTGTGGAGGCGCCTTGCTCTTTCTGACCAACGGGGGTAGTCTTAAATGTAACAAGCGATCATAAAGGGAGTCTCGGCGCTCTTTTAGGAAGCGGGCCTCGGATTGAACACAACCCTTTGACGACCTTTGATCCCATATGGTCACGGCGCAGTGCTCAGATATGCCTTTTAATGACCAAGCAGTCCAATCAATGGGCCATTTTTCACTTGGAGAGTGGGAGGATTAGCTTTATACTATAAACGTGCAAAAAGAAGCATAAGGTGGTGAAAACAAAGGGCAAACCGGTGACTCTGTTTCTGTCACTCCATCCCGGATGATGCGAACACATGCTAGCTCCTGATGTGTACGTTTGGAGGTATGAGATGTGACAGAGCAAAAAAAAAAAACCCCGCGTCAATGGAGGCTTCGAGATGAGAAATCGGAGGCCCCGGTCCTGCCGATAAAGCCTTGGGACAACTGCTTAGTCAGGTTCAACTAATCATGTCTTTGTGTCAATGTATTTGAAAAGAGGGAATTGTTGTCAATGACATAAGCCATTATTGTCTTGACCCCAGAGCCCTCTTTAATTAACCCATACATTAGATTTAACGGCAACAAAACAGAGTCCTCTCCTATTTTTGACCTAAACAAGTCGCACATTGGACAGATTACGAGGCCGTATCTCCCGTTTTATGTTAAATGAGCTTTAAATGGTTTGATACCAATCGGAATCTCCGCATCAAAGGAGGGAACACGTGTTGCAGAAAATAAAAGCAGTTTGTTTTTTTTGTCTTTTTTTTTTTTTTACTTTAAACTTTCAGATGCCAATTTATGAAGGAATGTTAAACGGCCCTCTGCGGTTAAAGCACACTCTCGCAGTTGCCTCAATGAAAGATGAACCATCCCGGTTTCGCCTCCTGCATTATCAGCCCTTCTTTACAGTAGATGATCATGAAAGGGTGCTGATAGTTCTGTTCTGCAGGCCATTGAGGCTCACTTTCTCACTCTCCAGATCGAGGGCAGTGCCACTACGACGCTCATTACGCCCCCACCAAGCCCCTCACCCCTTACACACACACACCCCCTCTTCCATCTGCTCTGCTCGGTAATCGGCACCAGATTGAGGCGAGGAATCTCTCCGCACATGCTGGTGGTTTCTGGCTCGTTGCGTCCTCAGCTTCCCTTTGAGCCGAGGAATTTCGATTTTACATACACAAAGAGGAGAAATTACCGTCGCAAAGTTGGTCCTGTCTCAGAACGCCCGTCTCACTTTGAAATATCCTTCAGAGAGTCTTTGAAGTAAGTGATAAAATGTTATCAGGAGGGCAGAACGAAGGTGGTGGTGGTGGGGCAGAAACAGCTATCCTTTTATGGGTCTTTTAAAAGTGGCATTTTTTTTTTTTTCCTTTTCTTTCCTCTGTCTTTTCTCCACAGGGCTGGTTAATTGTGTCCAGCAGCATGTGGTCTCTGGGGCTTTGGTCCAGGTGTTGGTGTTAATGTTGGGAGCCCCTCACAACACCTGTTAGGGCCAGCGTTAGCATCCGCACAGACGTTTGCTCTGGGTGCCCTGCTTAACCAACCTGAATTACTCCCACTGCGAAATGTGGTCATTTAGAGGCTTTTTGGATGAGCTGCATTAGCTGATGTCATCGCCGCGGAATCTAGACGAAACGTAGCCAAGCTTTTTAACAGTTGTTCAGTTTTTATTTGCATCCGTGGTGAGGACACGCGAATGCTTGGCATTTAAAAAAAAAAAAAAAGAAAGAAAAAAATAATTGCTGGATACAGGAAAAGTTCAGAAAATGCCAACGTTGGATTGAGGTTGGGTGAAAAATAGTTAATACATTACTGCATATTATAAGCCCCACTCCCTACTGTTTTATAATTTATGTATGTATCAACTCAAAATGAGAAACACAGCAGCCTGTCATTTACTTAAAGATGTGTGTCGATATGTTTTAGACTATTAAACCCACAAGGTGTAATAATGAAATAGCTACTTGCTTGCCCTTACAGTCAAAGAAATGATGACAATCTTATGAAAAATTGGAACTTTGACTAATCCAAGATGAAGGAGGACCCATGTTTATCATACAGTGAGTAAGATGGTCCAAAGTGGTTAACAGAAGAGAAATATTTCACTGTGAGACGATGAAATTATGCAACAAAAACCATTTGATTTAATATTCTTACCAATTTACTTTTTATTGGAATGATAAATGAACCATTTTACACCTGTTGCTTTTTTAAACTCTTACAACATGTTTTGTGTCTATGCTCCTCAGAATTTGGATGCCTAACTTTTCTGTTTCCTCGTCATCATCAATATTAACAGTAGTGTGTTTCCTCTGTCCTTTAAACAAACGTTGCCTCTTTTCATTGTCTCTTTGTTTTATGTGCTTTTTGTCTCTTCAGTCCACTGACGAGTACTTTCCATGAAGTCTTGGGGACCATCAACATTTTTCTTTTAGGCAAATGTTCACCGTGGCATCCTTCCACGGATGCGATTTTCACCCAGTTTCTTTCATATTCTTGAATTATAAACACTAAGGTGAGTGTTTTATGGACTCTCTGCACTATAATTTTGGAAGGCTGGACGCTGTAACCCTTTCCAGACTGAAAGATGTCAATGAATGTATTTTTTTCCCTTTTTTAGTTAGATTGAACCATGATGTGTTGCTTTTCAAGTTGTTTCACCCTACTTTGTGTTGTGAAACAACTTCAAGTGATTTTGTGATTTCACTCAACAGACGTGGCTGATCAGGCTTCGGTGTCGCTAGTGAAATTGAACAATTAGGTTAATCTCAGTTAGTTCAACAAGGTTAAATAGTCACCGAACGACCAGGCGCAGGATCAAACCGTGAAAGCGTCGCCAGGTTCCTACAGAAATCCGAGGTGCAACGCACCCTGACACAACACACACAAATAAACATTTCAGACGGTTGAATAAATAAAACTAAGAACAACAATAAACTACATGAATCTGTTTTATGCATTTAAATAACTTCTCTTGTTGAGTTTCCATGCCTTTTATATTTTCTGTTCTGTCTTTTTTATAGTAATCTGCTGATTAGACAAAAGTTATTTTATTTAGATCAAATACATGTGATCTAAATTGACCAAACTGTTTAGTCTATAACCTGGAAGTGGCCCACGGACCCCACTTTGGACACCCCTGGTTTAGGTGGAAGACCATTCATTCCTGGGTAGAGTTGCACTTGTGCAATGTTTTTTTTCTGCTTTCTGAAAATAATATACAAAGCTTGAGATATTGTTTGAAAACCTAACCCTGCTTTTACCTTTACAACTTTCTCCCTGATGTTCCTTCATGATGCAGTTTGTTCTCTAGCAAACCTCTGAAGCCTTCACAGACCAGCTGGATTCACACTCAGATTAAATTACACACACTTGAACCTTATTTACAAAGAAGTTTGCTTCAGATTTTCATCTTGTCATCTTTTTTCTTTTTTACTTTGAAAAGCACGTATCGATTGGAAACCTCAATAAACCCCACTGGAGGTTGTGGTTGAAATCCAACCAAATGTGAAAACTTAAAAGAGGGGTGTGAATTTATTTATTTATTTTTTTTTTGCAAGCAGCCCTGTAACACCGAAGTAGAGAGAACACATTACGGAGCTCGATAGAACCTGACCAACCAGAGCGAGGAAGGATTTCCCAGCTGGAACATTTACATCACATCATATTTGGTGTTTTGACATGCTGCCCTTTGTTTCCTCTCTCGGAGACCCTCGGCGACCGCCGCACACAGCTTTAACAAGATGTTGTGACCTGTTAAGCAGTGGCACTTGAAAGTATTCTTCTTCTGTTCAGCGGTCCACAGAGGCCAAGTTCTTGCCAGGGATTATCAAAGTTAACAGGATTTTAATGGGCCCACGGAGACCGGTAAAGACCCTACCAAGGCCAGGTAGTGCCGTTCCCCTGCACACGCGCACACACACACACACATATACACACACACACACCTCTTGCTCCCCTAATGCAGTCAGGCAGCACTTGCAAGGCAGTGGCTAAATAATAAACAGATGGCCACTACCAGATACAGCCAGAGAGCCCCCCCCCTTAACTCCCTAGTAAAAACCACAAAGGCGGCCCAAAATCAAGCGACAAGCTATTAAAGGCGACATGCAATTTGCAGGTCGAAATGTAATTGTGACCCTCCACTGTAAAAATAAAATAAATTTACCTTTTTGGTGTTTCTGAATCATTCACAGCTGATATATGGAGAAAAGAAGATCTTTGAGCTATAATTAAAAAAAATAAAAAACAAGAAAACAGTTGAAGCCTATACATATTTATGGCTCAGTGTTTTCTTTGTAACTCATTTGTTTTCGTTAACAAAAACGGTTGCAGCTGTTTCTGCAAAAAAGAAGAATCAGTCATTAAAATTGTTAAAATAAATCCTAGCTAGCTAATCCTTTCTGATTAGAATATAGCTAAAAATTGTGTCTTAATCCTAATTTGTAATGGGTAGTAGGTAAGGCTGATATGCTTTTTTTTCTAATCAAGAAATAAATTTAGTGAATGTTAAGCTGTCAAAAAACATGCTTGCAAAAAATTTTTGTATTGGAGGAAGAATTTAGTACTTTAATTGTTTAATTAGTTTAGCAAGAGCTAGTAGCTTAGCAATGGTTGTGAAGCTAAAATCAAACTTCGTACAAGTCATGAATTAAAAAAATATGTTGCACAGTTTTGTACACAAACCTGGAAAGCTGTAGAAGTTTGTCAGTTTTTAGTGTTGCTGGATTGCAGTCAGAAGGTTGTCGGTTCGATTCCAGCTTCCCTTACCTGTTATAGTCTCAAGAACAGCTAATTGCCGAACGCAAAATAGTTGTATTTTGACAGATGTCGGGCTATCAAAGTCTGTCTTTAGTATTCTGCAGATTACTTTGTCACGTTGTTGTGTGTGAAAGTAACAGTGGAAGAGGGTTAAGACTGAGAGAAAGAAACTTACTTATTACTACTAACCAGGGGTGGATCTACTGGGGTGGCAACTGCCACCCCAAATGAGAGCCTTGCCACCCCTGTTGCCACCCCAGCTGGCGACTATGAATTCAATAAATAGTTATGAGAAATCATACATTAAGCGTATGAGTCTCTTTTTTCCGACAACAATGAATGGAACAAAATGTAACCTGACCTACTGCTAAGTAGCAGGAAGTGCGAGAGAAGGACAGAGCGCGAGGCAACAACATTGCTATTTATGGATATAAATTACTGGACTGGACATTACGTGACTTATCGTGCGCCACACATGCACCATTGCTGTCCATTGAGTCAACATTATGGGTGGAAGGAAAATACCACAATCATGCAAAGAATCTGAAAAATGGACGCAATATTTAGCGCTAATTCAACCCTATGAATTAGATAAGAATGGCTTCAGATTTAACAGGTGAGGAAAAAGTTTTAACTTAAAGAAAACATTGAACAAGTGAGCAGTGGGTCAGGTATTCTAGCCTAACTGTTGCTAATCTTCTATTGACTTTGATAACCTTAACATGTGCTGCGCAGTTCGGTGTGTTTTGGTTCCGTTAGCACTAAAACAAGTCATCAGTAGAGCAGCTGTTTAAATCAGCTAATCAACCACCGCAGTGCTCAGGCGAAAACTTATTAATAATGACAATAATAGACATCAAACCTTACAGCATAATGTAACAGACTGAATGTTCTGTTTTGGTGTTTTTGCTTCTTTTTTGTGTGGGAAATGTTTGTTTTTTGGTGTTAATTCCCCTGATCGGTAATCTCTGCTCTATCTGCTCGTTGAGCTGTTGTCTGTCGGTTGCCATGGCAACGGCTTGTGTAAAGCTCACACACACAGCGAGAAAAGACAGAATAGAAGTGGTGTTTGGTTCTTCACCTGTTTATCAGCTTTACTGTACCTTTATTGTGGCGCACTGTCTGCAGCCGCTGTAATTCCTAAAAGTTAAACAAGCAACAAAAACTGAACTAATCCTCAAACTACGACTCCTACAGCATATTTACAATAAAACGACTGACCAATATAAGATAAATTTGATCCTTCTTGCATCTTGACAGAACTAACAGAAACAAAATTGTTTATAGATTTGTATCATGGAGAATTTATCACACATCAGTTTTCTCCTCTTTATATTTAATATATTTATCTGATAACAAATGATGGCGCTACGAATATTTTTGTGACAGATTTCTGCTCGTCCTGCATTGGGATAAAATGGTTTTCTGGACATAACTCAATGAATCACATAGCGACTAATAGGCGCTGTGAAATCCAGTAATACATATCAATTAGTAGGAGTGTGAAAGACATAAAAATAATTAACTATACTATATTAAGGAATTATATTTAATCCTCAGTGCTACATGAAGCTCATTTTGAAACAATGCAAGTTAAAAACAATATTTTGCAACAAGTAAATCAAGTAAATTAAGTCCAATGTTAGGTCTGTGTAAGCTAAACGTGAGAATGAGACGTTTTTAATATATATACTGGCATATGCTGCCACCCCTGAAAAAATCCCTGCCCCCCTCTTGCAACCCCATAAATATTTATCTAGATCCGCCCCTGCTACTAACTAAATTTCCTCTAATTTCCATATTCAAAACCATCCTGATTTCTCCTTTCTTTAATTTTAGAGTAATTTTCGTCATACTGAAATCATCTGGCGGTTGGTCCAGCCAACCATTGAAAGAGGTGGAAAAGTTCTTCAAACCGATTCATTTGTAGCAATTTTTTTTTTCTTGTTTCATGGCTACTACTCTAACAAATGCTGCCGTGGGAGGGACCTATGAGGGTTCTGCTCTTCAGTTCTTGTCAAGTGCGAAATGTTTTTGCCAGGAAGAACTTTACTCTTGCTACCTTGGGTAAAAAACAACAACAAATGGCTCTGAGTCTGAGTCTCCAATAATAGTGGAGAAAAAAAATGCTTTATTTTTTTCTCGTTGCTGTTTGAAAAAGTCACCAGAGGTAATGTCAGGTAAAACAGCAACAGACCTGCTAAGAGTGAAACATTGTAGAGCAGCTTGGAGACAAAACGAATGTTAACATCAAACTCTTGAGTAAACTTTTCAACCTTTCAGTCATTGGCGATAAATATTTTAGCTATGGACAACAGGCAAAACAATTTCCATTCAAGTTCATTCAGATTTTCCCTCCTGCGTGAATTTATTTAGGATCTACACAAGTAAAATTTTGCACTTTTTTTTTTAATGGCTCAATCATACCGGTACGTTTTTACATGCAACAAAGACATAGAGTTCTGAGGGGTCAGATTTACACATTTTGATTTTAAAAAAAATAAAAAATCTAATGTTTTGATTATTTTGATTGTCCCTTTTCCTTGTTCATCATTTTGAGAAAAACGAAAATGACACGGCCTCCTTATTGTAAACAAAGCTTTGCTTTAAGTATTACCTTTACAGACAGGAGCGTTTTATTTCCAGAGGGTTTTGCTCACAAAGCAAACTGCTGATCAACTTTCATAGACTTAAAAAAAAAAAAAAAAGAGAATCGAGGTCCTAATTTTATTCCCCCCCCCATTGGATTATTGTATTTATACAAACAGGCTGGCCTCGTTTCACTGTTCCTGTTGCAATAATCCATGCACTAAACCTCCTTTACAAGAAAAGGCTTATGATGCGAACCTTGTCATATTCAGCACCTGTCAGCAAAATGAGCACTGTACCAGGCCAAGCCGGGAAAGTGGCCTATTCATTATCCTAATCTCATTAGTTAAGATCTGTTAAGTAGAGACTGGTTTTAATGCATGCTTTTTCCTTTTAATTATTGGCCATAAATACATTGGAGTGCATTAGGGCCTCGGGGCGAAGAGCAGAGCAGCTCCTAATAGATTAGGGGACAAGCACATTATCTAAATGTACATATCTAACTAATCATGCATCAGCCATAGCCATGTGAGCTTTGTGACATCAATTGCAGTTTGACATTTGACCCCAGCTTTGGCCTCTCATAATTATCCGGGCGAAATTGACGTCAGGATTGCATCAGGTTCCTCTGAACAATCTGCCCGCTTTCTTTTCCCGTAACGATTAGAGCCCCGTTGCTGTTTCTGAAGAAAAAAAAACAGATTTTTTTTTTTCCCCCCCTAAACTGCTTCCTGGTTAATCATGTTGGGGATTAAATTATTTTAGGATTAGATTTGAAAACATGATTAAGAAATGCACTGTGCTGTAAGTCTGATGATCTCAGAGAGAAATGTGGTGTTTATTTTTTCTTCCCATAATTTACAAGTTGGTAAAAGATCAGCTGTGCTCTCCCTCTCTTCCTCTCAATGGCCTTAATGTGAAAGATCCAACGACGTTCCTTAAAGATGACTGACTTGGTAGCAACTCCGTCGTGACACGAGATTCATGCATATGCTACTCTGAATAAAGTTTCGACTTTATTTTTGTCCCATAAAGGAGATTGTGTAGGTTCATAACCATCTGCTTTAGATTAATAAAAAGTATTCAAGTTTACTAAATCAAACACCATTAAAAGCAAGTCTATAATCAATAGATTAAACACAATTGGTAGCAGCAGAAAGGAGGAGCCGAGCTAGCGTTAGCTCTCGACTCTAATAAAGATCTTTATTAGCAGCAACTGTCTCACTTTGTAGCTGCATTTGCTAGGCAGATAAATCTTTACCAAGAAGCATTTAAGCTACATGTGTATTTGAGGATGTGTTGCTAGGATATTTTAGCAGCTTTCTGAAACCTGGGAGTTTTGATGGGGCAGAATATAACTTGCTTGTATCAAAAACACACAGGAGCGATCTTCTGAACGTCAGCATAAGGCAGGTTATGAAAATTGTCCATTTTTAGAGGGGGGTTTCAAGTATTCGCAGATTTGAGCTTTTTACAGGCTGCTGTCAGACCCTCAGGGTCCGCTGTATATATTTCAAGTCCAAACTCAGTCATCTTAGGAAAGAAAAGGCTGTTTTTGTCACTCTCACATGAAACACATATTCAGTCTACTATATATTACAATCCAAAAAAAGTAGTAAATAATTATTTTTCTCTGTTTAGTGATAGTTTATGGGTTATTTTGCTGTTTAATTGTTATTATTCTAAATCTCAATCATTGAAGACAAAATATAAGTGGGAAGAATTTGGCAGCATTGTAGAACATGGACATCAGGAAAGATCTACCTGAAAATACTAACTTTTTTTTTCTTTTTGTACAATAAATACAATACGTTTTTAAACTAAACAATCGCAAATTCAGTATGGACCAAAATTATTCGATTATGGACTTTTGTTCCACCATCCAGCTGCCCTCCTGTTAGACCACATTATAGCTTCTGCTGATAAAGCCCGGGGGAAAGTTTTGGACTGAAGTTCCGGCCAAACCTGCATCTGCTCCTAATCCTTTTATTACATATCAAAGTCCAACGCAGCAATCCGCAGCACATATCTGCTTCCGTATGAAATCGGGACTCCTCTGTACTTCTTCTGGAGTTGCTCACCAGTCGTGGGGTCAAACAGGTTCCTTCACACGTAAAACACGTCCAACATCATACACAGGTATGCGATGAATCTACGTGTGTTGCACGTTCCCATGAGACGTTCAGCACTTTGATGCCGCCGCGTGTGTTTCCCCATCTCCACAGCTGTATTTGTTGAAGCGCAGAAAAAGATTATGAGCTTTCAGCATCCCCGTACAGTAGGATCGCCGTTTGAAACCGCGAACCGTTCGCGCACAAACGCAGTAATTACTGTCTTGTGTTCAGATGTTAAACACAGGTGATGCATCCACCCGCGCTTCCTCCCCTTTTTAATTACCGTACGTCTGACAACACGCTCGTATGAGTACATTAACTTCCTGCCGGCCGCCTCTCCGTCATTACCAGGCGGCCTCGTTCGTTCAAAGCAATTATGGCTCGGCCAACATGTGCGGATGGATGTCTGAGAGCAGCAGGTCATAACGGTGATATTGTATTGGCCATATTAGCCAGTCAATGCGAGCCCAGGGCAGGTTGATTTAATTACACCATAATACATGAGCTTGATTAGCCTGGCTTTTCTCCCCCCTCCCCCTGGAGCAAATACAGACTGTATGTCATAATTATAATAATGGGGCAAATGATGAACGGTTCAAAGTAATATCCCTTTGTGGTTTGTCACTGTTAATCATAGCAGTGATTTTTTTCTCTCTCTCTGTCTCTCTGTGTGTGTGTATCCGCTCAGTGCCCTGCGGTGCTGAAATTTATTGGATTTTGACACACTGTAAGGAGGGAATGAAAACTGACGTTCGATTATCAGCCGAAGACGATAATGGGGAAAACACATGAAACCAATTTTAAGTCATTTATTGTGGAAAAAAAAAAAAGAAGGAAAAGAAAATGAATAGGAAATCTGCTTTCAGGCCAGTTTTACCCTAAAGCTCATGTTTGAAAAATAATAATAATTTTCCTTATTTTCTCTGAGGTCTTAATGAAAATACTAATCAAAGTAAACTTGGCATTTAGGTAAGGTCTTAAAATAAGTAAGCAAATAAATTAGTTTTGTTTCTTTTTTTTTGTATTTATTGTGTTTTAAATTAAGAACTACACCCCAAACCTCGCACCTATCACCAAAGCAAAAATAATTAATTTGGAAATGCTGTTTAGAGATAATTTACATATAAATGTGTTTGGAATAAAAAAAATAAAAAACCCAAAGAAAAACAATACAAATACACCACTGTGATAAATGACACCCTGAAGACTACAATTTAGAACCAAAATGGAAAACAAGCTGATTACATTCAAGAACAGCTTCTTCTTGACCTTTCTTTCTTCCGAGAGCGTGTGGGCCCTGAGCTCAAGTTTCATGCTTTATTCTTCAACTCTGTTGGCATTTACCTTTTTGAAAATCTTCAACATTTATTTAATTAACTGAGATTGTCTAACTTTACTTTAGTTATAATGAGCAGAAAGAAAATGTAATTACATGAATATGATTTTTCTTTAAAGTCATAACAGTGCAGAACTGATCTTAAGTGTATTGAAATTGAGTTAATTAGACTGTATTAGAGCCGATTAGCTTGCTGGCTTTCTCTTCTTCAGTACAATTTTCCACTGATGAAAAGCGGGTAATTTTTCAGATTTTTTCCCCCCTCTTTTTTTCCAAGACATATTCTCTGTGAAAATCTGGAAATAATATATTGAAAAAATAATGTAAAAAAAAAAAACATTAAAAATAAAACTGTTTAACATAACTGTACATTAAACCCTGAAAAGTGCAGTATGTGTGCTGATTCACACGATAAATAACATAAGCAGATAGTCATGGTTTAAATTTAAAAATACTTAATTATGCGAAAATCATTCCCCCCAAAAAACATTTTATTTTTTTCTCTGACACTTCTCCAACGTTTCAATAATAAAATAAATAAAAAAAACACCTGTGATACCATGCTCTGCCACATGGTGGCAGCAGAGCACCTCTGAGCCTCCATGTGCTCACTCTAGCTCATACAGAGTTTGGGTTTGCGTTTCGCTCATGAAAGCCGCAACGTGTTTGATAGCGCGTAGCATGCTAATAAAACTCCGTGATGCGGCTGACACCGGCTGACACCAGGACAAGAAAAATACGCCCTCGCCCAACTCCTCCTCCTCCTCCTCCTCCTCCCCAATGTCTCCGTCTTGGGAACCCCTTAAATAGCCCAGAATCACCCGCTGCATGTTTATTAGTCATGTACCAGACGAGCGGCTGATGGACACGGATGCTCATTACCAGTTAGTGTTGCTTCATGAGAGGCCAGTCTGATCGTCACTCAGACGCGAACAGGCCTGACTGACTGAGGCGAGAATCGAACTGGAAAGGGAAATGTTGCAGAGCAAATGCAGCTTTCACTATAACAGGACGGGAGACACACAAAAAATAATAATAATCACTATGCACTATGAATATGTTTACATCTAAACACAATATTTTAAATGCTTGAATTAAAAAAAAGTAAATGTTTTATCTGCTTCACCAACCCGGGTAGAGTTTTCTTAGAATTTGTCAATCTTCAACAAAACTACCTCAATCCTCCTTCCCTGTCTGTCTGTGATATCACCAAGTCTGCTTTTAATTAACCTCCACAAAATGGCAGTATTTGACATTTAAGCAAAAACATTTCGCCCCCCCTCCCCTTGCCTATCGAATTCCCCCTTTACTTCACACACTCTGCGTCTGAGGAATGTGCCATAATGCTGCATAATGGGATCAGTCACTGAGCATTAGGCCTGAGAGAGGAGCAGACCGCAGAGGACTGACTGCACGGTTTCAGGCTGCTCTGTCTGAGGCGGCAGGTGCTTTTTGCATGAGAGGGTTCATCAGCACTCAGAGACATTTTCAATCGATTTACCCCAGGAGCCCCTGCAGTGTTCGCACCCACCAGAAGACAAACAGATCTGAGCAGCTCCACGGGGACCAGTTTCTCCCCACGTGGCAACAAATTTCTTGGTAAATGCAAATTCAGACTCGTTTAATTCAGAGATGATCGGTGGGTGATGATGACTGTGTTCACCACCAGATGGTGCAAGATTATAGTTTGTACCTTAACAGTTAATGGATCTCTGTGTCTTTGTAAAAACAATCTTGTAGTGACCTTTAAATGGTTTACTTTAAGAGGAGGTTTATAATATCTTTTGGAGAAAAGAATAAATGAAATATTTTTATATGATTTTTTTGTATTATTTCCATTTTATCATACATATATTTTTCTATTTAAGATGTTGTTTTATTTCCAAATTAAAAAAAAAACAACCTAATATAGTTACATACTTTATTTTTTGGTATTTCTCGTAAGCCTTTAGCTGCACTTCCTGTATAACGGTTATGTACTTGTTGCATTTTCATGGACTATATCTATTTTAAACTTTACTGTCTTCCCAAACAAGTTTTGGAAAAGATGTTATTATTAGCTGAATAAAATAAAACTAACAAAACACGAAGGACGATTTGAAATTCATTCATATTGCAATATAATCTATGAACCAGCAGATGGCAGCAGCATTTCAAAAAAAAAAAAAAATCATTCTCCACAAGAGGAAAAAACACATGCAGCAAAAGCACAACTTGTTTTGTCTGTCTTCATAACTTGTGTGATTTCCAATTCATTCTGACAAAAATGCATCATAATTCGTATTTCACTTAATTCTTAAATTGCAGTTTTGCACATTTTTCAACAAGTCTTTACCTTCATCTAATAACTGTCCCTGAATCTGCACAAATGACAGCATGAAGTGCAAATATGTCGCATCCTCTGACATAAATCTACACAAATAGATCAACATGAGTATCTTTGTGTCAGAAAGTTTCCTGAACTTTATTCAGACGACTGACTGAAGATACGTCAGATCATGTCTAATGTCAAATACCTAGGTGGTCCCTGTGCGACCGGTGTCAAAGACTGGTGCTGCATTTAGTCTGACTTGTTTTTGGAGTTATTGAACCGACTGTCACCGATTCTGTTCGTAACCTTTACGGACAGAATTTCTAGGGGCAGTCACGGTGTTGAGAGGATCCGTTTAGGTGGCCTCAGGATTGAGCATCTGCGTCTTGTTTGCTTCATCAGACCATTACAGTGATCTACAGCTCTCTCTGGTGTGGGTCACAGCTGAACGTGAAGCGGCTGGGATGAAAACGGGGACCTCCAAATCAAAGACCACGGTCTTGAAAATGGTAAAAGTGTCTTCTCTGGTTCCAGGGGGTTTTGTTCTCATTTGACAGAAAAAGTAGGAGTATGATAGGTGGACTGGTGAAGTGTCTGTGCTTGTTTGCAGTTGTAAAGTTCTTGATTTACAGATCGACATGCATTCCTACTATCTATGCTCACAAACTTTGGGTAACGACCAAAAGAATGAGGCTGCAGACACAAACTGCCAAAAAGAGTTTCCTCCACACGGTATGGGCTCTCCTTTAGAGACAGGGTGAGAAGCTTGGTCATCCACGAGCATCTCAGAGTAGAGCCATTGCTCCTTTGCAATGAGAAGAAGCCAGTTGAACCTGTGGGATGCCTCCTAGACGCCTCCCTGGTGAGGTGCTCTAGACATCTCATCACAAAGGAGACCCAGAGGAAGACCCAGGACACACTGGAGGGACTATGCTCCTTGATTGGTCTGGGAATGTCTTGGGATTCCCCCAGAGGAACTTGCCCAAGAGGCTGGGGAGAGGGATGCCTGAGCTGCTCTGCTTAGACTGCTGACCCCGGATTAAGTGGAAGATAATGTTTAGATCCATGTTAAAAACTGTTTTACAAACGAAAACCTCAAATGAGTTGTGTGTGTTTGTACTTAGCCCCTTTTGCTCTCATATCACTGAATACAACCTGGTCCAACCAATTCTCTTCTGAAGTTATCTGAATTGCAAATAAAGTCCATCTGCACAAACTTCAATCTCAGCATAAAGCCAGCTGTTCCGGGAAGGCGCAAACCTCAGAGGTTTGTTGGAGAACATTAGTGAGCAAACGGCATCATGGAGACCAAAGAGCACAGCAGGCATATTAGAGAGAAAGAGTTTAAACCAGGGTTATGTTATAAAATGATATCCCCAAGCCATGGACATCTCACAAAGGTCTGTACATTCATCTGTAATGTAAAAAACATGGCAAGCTCCAAACCTACCAGCTGTCTATCTGTACCGATGGAGCTGGTGAGGAAAGCATTAATCAGAAAAGAGGCCTCTGATAACTCTGGAAAAGCTGAAAAGATCCAAAGGTCAAACGAAAGAATCTGGACAGCTGTTATGTATGTTGTAATATAAAAAAATGCGAGTCAAGAAGAAAACCCATTCCTGAGAAAAATCCATAAGAACTCCCTTTCAGCAGTTTGCTACAAGTCATGTAGGGGATATGTCAAACATGTTGAAGGAGATCTGGGCAGGTGATACTAAAATTGAACTTTTATGGCCAGTATGGCAAAAAAAAAAATCAATTCTCATCACTTTAAATATACTATTCTCTTGGAGAGACAAAATGATTTCTGAATCATACTGTGGGGTATCTTGTGGGATTGATGTTGAAAATAGATGGAGCTAAATACTGGAAATAAAGTAAAATGAACTGAACTTATATAGTGTTTTTACCAGTCATTTTGACCACTCAAAGTGCTTTACACTAGAGTCACATTCACCCATTCGCACTCACAAATGCTCACACATTTATACACTGTGGGCCTTGACCAGGGGCACATTGACATGTGGAGGCTGGAATTGAACCTACAACCTTCTGATCACAAGGTGACTACTCTATCCACAGAGCTACGGTCGCCCCTAGGGACTTTGGGAGCCGTTAAGAGACTCCCAAAGACTTGATCTAAAAAACCCAGCTATAAATCAAGTGTGGTATCCATGGAGAACTGAAAACCAACTAACACAAAGTTCATGCTATGCTCAAGACCACAAACAACTTATATCTTTAACAGCAGAAGAAGTGGTTTTGCCAAGTATTAAGTCAGTGGTGCTGGTAAAAATGCACAACATATATATTTACTTTATTTGTGCAATTTGTTAAATATTGTGTAAATGTTTTTTTTTTGTCAATTATGCTTATATCTTGTGTTGGTCTCACTTTAAATCTTAACATGCATTCAAGTTTGGTTGTAACGGGGTACGATGTAAAACAGTTCATGTCTTTCAATGCTCATTGCAAGGTACTGTAGACCGTCCTTTGTCTTGGTGATCATGTAATTCGCAAGGTCCCAAGGAGAAGTACTTTATACACACATCAAACACACACACATACAAAATTACATAGTACTAACATATTCCAACAGGAGAACAAGCTAGAGCCTGACCAATGGAAAAGTGGTAAATTTCATTAGTCTGAGGGTCTTCTCACTCATGGCAAAGCATAGATTTCTGGGAAGTTCAAGAACCCAGGGCCTGAGTCACTCCCAATTGTGGGTCAGAGCCGTTTCAGGCTGTTGGAAGAAAATTATGTCAGAGGGGCCACTATGGAGTGCATGTTCTCAGCCCGGCTAGCAGGAATTCCCTCTGACAAGGCCTTACCTTTCTTCACACATGGCCCTGTGGACCTGTGGGATAGGCGCTGGGAGGTGATGATGTATGAAATTATATTGTCCAGATGTGTTTATACATGCATCCATAACTGCAAGAAAAGAGAGAGCTATTGTACTTGGCAACAACCACAAACTTTGTTGGATTTTTTGTGACAGACCACCAGAAACTGTTTCAGGAGTGCGAATACTTTCAGCAAGTCCGCCATGGCGCAGACTTGCTCCCGGTCACGTGAACATACCATTCGTCATCAGCGCGGTGGTTCTGGACCCCTCACCCGCCGCATGTTTTTTTTTATTTTTTATTTTTTTATCGGTCCACATGGTTTCTCAGAAGATAGTGGCAGAGATTGTGACACACAGGAGATGCTGAGTAATACCACCTCCTGCTGCCAGGGATGACATCCCGACAAAGCATGGAGGATTTCCCAAAAGCATCAACCTATGGAGGAAATGTTTCATAATCCCAAATCCCACCATGCAGCTGTATAAGGGATTATTTCACCATGTGTTATGGTAAGTAAAGCAGCATATGCCAGCAATGTCCAAATCACAACATGCACACAAAATTCTTAAAAATGCTTCCTTCCTTTCATGTCTTTACTGAAGCTTTGGATTATTTATTTCTTCATTTTTCGCATCGTGATATCTCAAGCCCGGTTTTAGAAAACCAGTGTTCATTGCACTGCGCATAGGACCACATTCAACAAGTCAATAGAAAGAAATAGGCTTGGCTATATTTAATCTAAGTGTGCCACAGGTGGTTAATCTGCTTCACAGCTCAGCATTCCCATAACTGGGGGTGGTTTCTTTGTTTGGACCTTGATTTTCAGACGTTGGGTCAGTGTTTATTTATTGGAAAGGAATCCAAGGTCATGAATCATCATATTTTTTGCGTCACTGCTAGAAAACGTGCCAAAGTTGTAACAGAATATGTTGATTTACGGTTAGAAAATATGACTGTAACAGCAGCTGACTATTCTTTTAAAAAGAAAAAAGAAAAAAAAACTAAAGAATCCCAGAGCCATCCAAGATCTGACTGTAAAATTGTAATTTGTAAATTGAGACTATTACTTACCAAAAGTGTGCTTTTTGTAATAAACCATGAAAGTTATCGGCAGAGACAGCAGCCAGCTTTCCAACTTGAGTGTGTTTCCTGGAGAGGGAGCCCTCATTTCACAATTATACTATCTGGTTTCAGCGCAGAGGGGTCCAAACTGCAGCATCAGGGTATTCCTCCTGATTGGGATCGCTGTCTGAGGTCGGGAACACCACTTTTGGATCCAGCAGAAAAACATACCACCGAGTCGGGTTTCCTGAAACTAGGGGGGGGGACGCTTTAGGCTGCCCGTTGGAATGAAATGACTTCAGATGAATCGACGGCGAGGCAGCGTGTTCCCTCTCAGGGGATCTTTGATTTAATAAAGTCTGTTTCAATTTCTGCAGCGTTCTAGAGTCAGCCCAAACAAAGAGAGAGAAGACGGCACTTTCTTCATTTTAAATCAGCGTGCGCCTAAGTAAGATAGAGTGTGGACAAAAGTTTGTGAATGGGTTTTCTCCCGATTCTAATCTGACTTTCACCCAAATGTGACAAATACTTTTTTTAATATGTGCATGTGGCAGCTGTTAAGACTTTGTAAAGGACATTGAAAACAGATCATAATCCAAATCCAAGTTGAAATCCACCCCCTCTACTATCAAGTGTGGGGTGTGAAGGTTAAGTCTGGGGCCTCATAGGAGTGGTCCAAGATTTGAGCACACACCATCTTAGCTTATTCCTCATGTGATGCATTCAGGCTAGAATGGAATGAGAGCCAGATGGGAGGTGAATAAACGGAGGTGGATGACTAATATCACAGAGTGAATCATAACAGTTTTACCAAAAGTCTCTGTGGTGTGCCGCCGACAGCCAAAAAAGTCAACGGTGCAGATGTTGGACAACAAAAAACGCTGCAAACATTTTCACTCGTTTATGTGGATTTTCTGCAAATTTTTTTTTTTTTTTTTTACAAAACTACAAAACAGTCTAGGAGTCCGGTAATAAATAAAGTTTTTGTGTCAATTCAGAAAGTACAGATGTGCTCTGATTGATTTTGAATAGACGTTTGCCAATATCAGATCAAAGCCGAACACATTCATTAAAGTTAATCAAATCAGTTTCATTATTATGTTGAAAACTTCCAATAGCTTCAAGTAGCAAATGTAGTACAGGTGCGATCAATGTTACACTTTCTCAATCACTGACAGTGAACTCAGGTTGTAAAGCCACAAGAAAGTTACCCTAAAACAGATTTAGAACATGTGAAAATTACAACAATTTTAGAGAAAAAACAGCTTTTATACAAAGTAAAATGTCAATATAACTTCCTTTGTTTACTGACTTCCTTTCACATCAATTCTAATTTGTTTTTAGTACTAATGTGCACGAGTACTCCCAAAAGTACACAACAAACACTTTGAAGATGTTGTCGGCCTGATGTTGAGTTATGGTCACATGGAGCACTTTATGGAAAAACATATTGAAGGTGAATCAGAAAAATAAATTTTGAACAGCTTTAAGAAAAACAACTACGCTGAATGAGTCGTCTTAATCGTATGCTGTATTATATCGATTGTGTATGTTTTTCCAAAAATGTGTTGCTTAAAATATTGAAATAGATGTCCCACTGCAGAATGTTTATAATGTAATTAAGGTGTTTTGATCTATATTTTGTATTTGTACATTTCTTTTTGTAGCTACTTTCATTTTGAATTTGTTATGTGATCTGTGTACGCTATGTATTTTTAGATACTTATGTTGAACGCGTGGATCCCAGGAAGAGTAGATACAGGGAATTGAAACTAATGGTCATCCAAATAACAGAAACAAATAAAGATTTCCTTGTGTTTGGGGATTAAATATATTCATGATTTGTCTATTCTAATTGAAACCATTTTCAAGGCAAAGACCTGGATCAGTCAGTTTGGTTGAACCCACATATCAAAATGTCATACAAAGAGGGGGGGGGGGGAAACCCAAGTGTGAAGCACCCGGCCCACATGGTGACCCTGCAACCCTTTAACCTCCTAAGTCATGCTTGTGAAAAGAAAAATAAATCCCTCCCAAATGGACAGCTGCCACGGTTTCCAAGCAACCCACACAAACTACAGGAAACGGGAGAGCAATCCCATTGGAGATGCCGTGAAAAAAGGAAAGGCATTGACAAGGAGCAGGAAATGGGGAGGAAAAAAAAGGTGGGAGGGAAGAAGGCATCGGTGGCAGGGCAATTAAACCTCCCCATAAATGTCCGTCGAGGGTGATTTTTCTGGACTTTAAAGTCAGAACGATTGGTTCTACACTAGAGGTGACTTGTGGTTGCCGTAATCCAGGATCGATCTATTTTTAAAATCTTTTTTATTACATGTCCATATCAACACAAAGGTCAGGGAATAACACTGACAACTACTGTCAACTCTCCATAGGAGGAGCGGCATGAAAATACATTTATACTGAAGGACACCGACTTCAATCTACACTCTGGTTTTGCTTAACATGTAGTTAAATAACCCAATTTCACCAGCATCACATAGCCTACTAACTCAAAAATGACGTTAATGCTAATGTCCCAACAGGAGTTTTTGCAGGACATTAATAATATCCTGCTACAACACGGGGTTAAAGGTTTAGACCACAACTATAATCAAAAACAGGCAATGTTTTTTGCTTCTGTCTGAAGAGAAATCTAACTCGACACATATACGTGGCTCCATTCTATACTTCTGGCCTATTGATAAATGGACTTATAGCATATTTTAGCAACAGGTAATATGAAGTGGACAAAGTAGACAGGAAAATTGTTCTTTTCTCGAACGCCATCAAAGGTAAACATCAGCGCTTTCTATCAAATTTTGATGTAAGCATTTTGAAGTAAAGAAAAAATTGTTGGAAATGGTAAAACCCCCAAAATGTCAATTTTGAAAAAAAAATAAAAAAAGTTTGTACACTCACTTTAGGTGGTTTTTGGCTGTCAATCCGCTAAAGGAAAGATGGAAAAGCAGCATTTTTTAAATAAGTGCTGACATAGCAAATACTCCCATCCACTTGTGGGTCTGTGCTTTACAAAAGGGACGAAACTCTGAAAATGTTCTGGTCCAAACCTCCTGCACAGAAGGGAGAACTTCCTAAAATGGCCGACGAAAGGTACGCCATTCTGGGATAGGAGTGGTGAATCGCATCCATTCACTGGTGGGTCTGTGCCTTTCCTAGAGACACACAACTCTGAGAAATTTCTAAGTCCAAACCTCAAGCTTGGAATGGAGGAACTCTCTATTTTTCTGAGATGTTTGGAACATCTGTATCTTGTTTATTACAGCCATGCGTAACGTCAACATCTGACAAAATTACGCTCTGTGTAGCCTGATTGATTTGCTTGAAACCAGTAGACGGAAACATGCCTAATTTGCATTTTCCTTTTTTCTCGAAAGTTCACATGACAATTGGATGGAAATACATCTATTGAGAGCTGCCTGAGCAAAGAACACACAGACAGACACTGTTACTGTAGGAGCCAATACAGTCTCTCTTTCACTATCAAAGTCACGGTGAAGTCATCCACGATCTCTTAAAACCTCTAATAAAAAATTAAAGCTAAGACACTTTTCAAGTAAGCATAATGTAGTTAACAGACTTACAACCCAACAAAGCTCACATAGGTGTCTTCCCATCACCAGTTATCACGTCTCTGCAGTAGGAGTCTCAGATTGCACGATACAGCATTTGCATACATTTCCACTTGAGTTCTAGACATCCTCTACAGATCTCAACAGAAAGGCACTCAGTGGTTTTCTTACAAAGAAGATATCAGTTAGAAAAAAAAAAGTAAAATGGCAGTCTGTGGACAAGTCACACAATCTATTGGAAAGTAATATAAAAAAAAGATTACGAGTTCTCCATGTGCACTCATTGTAAAACGGAGAGTACTCCCCCAACAAAGTTCAGAGCTTTAATATTCCAAAAATGGGTTTCTGGGGTGTTCATCAGAACTTTCTCCATTTTTGTTTGATCTTGGTTTAACAATTATGTTAAGAAAAGTTCATTTTAGCATTTAGTAAAGGCTATATCCATTAGTATTTTCGAGGGGAAAAAATTATAACTTAAAATTTGTCCACATTCATATCACAAACTTTAATGTATTTGATATTTTATGTGATGGACTAATTTTAAAGGTCTTTATGACTTTGTAAAAGTAGGGGAGGCGTGGTTGACATTTTGACCTTTAAACTTTCACGAATATCTTCAAAGCCAAAGCAGCACAAACAAACATTTTTAATGCACAAATATTTGATACCAATTTTGTCTGATTTGAAGAAGGTGGAGGGGGGGTGGGGGGGGGCTTTGCTCAGATTGGAGAAAGGCCCTAAAAATACATCCAGGGTTGCAATGGAACGGATGTACAAGAGCACATCCATTGGTTAGAATGGTCCAGTCAAAGTCCACATCTGAATCCTGTGGCAAAACTTAAAAATTTATGTTTACCGACACACTCCAACCCAGTCGGACGGACCTTGAGTCACTTGTTTTTTTTATTCTGTCTGTCTGTTGGAGACACACCCCAAAAAACCTCGCAGCTTCAACTACACTGAAAGGCAGTTTTACAAATTATTGACTCAGAGGGGGCAGAAGACTGGAACCAGACCACATAAAGCAAAATCCATTAAAATAGTAGAACAATACCTCAGTTTTAAATTTACTGCTATACAAGATCATTTGAGGAGAACTCGCCGTAGGACTGGATCTCTGTGGATGGACAAGATCCAAACGTGAGGTACACGGACCATCTTAAAGATTTAATTCTCTCCTTAAACGACCTGATAAAAAAAAAAAAGGCAAGAACTACTTATTTTTCAGAACTCATTACATCACATAGGAGAAACCCTGAGGTCTTATTTGACACATTTGAAAACTCCATTTGTGATCCCTTCTCCTTATTTTACACAAAAGCAGATTGCAATGTTTCTTCATGTCATCCCTAAACTTTTCTTTAAGGATGTATTTCAATGTCTTGGCCCTTTTGTGGTGAACATAATTAATTCTGGGATTTTTAATCCATTTAGTTGCTATTTAGATGTTATTTGTCCACTGTTTAAGAAACCATATTTGGACTCATGTCTACCAAACAGCTACAGACATCTTGAAAGTACTATATTCTCTATCAAAGATCTCGGGAAATACTTTAGCTGAGCAATTATATCATTTTTTTTGGAGGAACATAAAGTTCTGGATATTTATCAGTCACGTTTCTGTAAATTTCGCCGAACAGAAACAGCTTTGTCAAACAAAACAAAAAGTTTCCAGTGACATGTTGGTGGCACCTGATTACGGAGAGCAAGGGAGCGAAGGGGAGGGGGGCACTGCATACACAGGTTTGATTGACAGTGCTAAGACCATCCACCTCACTGATTGGTTGTTTCTAGCTAGCGTTAGCACTGGGAGAAGGCAGAGAAGCTAATTTTTTTCTTCTCATACCATACTGTCACAAGATAGTGACAAATATGTAAAAAAAAAAGAGAATGAATTTGTGTAAAAGTTAACATACTGCAGCTTTAACAAAATGTCTCGAAGCTGAGACTATGGCTGTCCAAAAATGAACTCAAAATGGTAGAGCGTGCTTTTGTCTTATTTGGACTATTTTAACAGTCTTTTTACTTGTCTTATTAAATCAGTTTTAGATTGTCTTCAGTCTGCACAAATTGAAGACTCTTAACAAGGACAAATAGAAGAGAACACATTATCCCAGTTCTGGCCTCCCTGAACTGGCTCCCTGTATATTATAGAATACGGTTTAAAATATTAGTCCTGACGTTTAGGGCACTTCATGGCCAAGCTCCTAAGCTTATACAGAAGTTATTGGAGGTAGACACGATACCACGAACTCATTATGAAACTCGTGGAGATCTCGCCTTTAAGGTTACGACCCGAGGCTTTGGAACTCTCTCCCACTGTCCCTGGGCTGCTTGAACTCCATTGACTCTTTTTCACAAACACCTAAGGATATTTTCACACCGACAACTAGACTACAAAATATATATTTTGGAGTAGATTCTTCCTTTTATGTTTGCATCATTTTGAAGAGCTGTGATTTTAATGGCTGCGATAGGCGCTACCTAAATAAGTTTTACTTACTTACTACTTCTTGAGCAGAAGCGGAGGCGTCCTGGAGTCTTGTCAACGGGACAGAGGCACGGATTGACCTTGGCTGTGTTGCTGATTTACGAGCAAGTTTCCCCAAACCAAGCACAACCTAAGTGCCAAAAACATGAAACAGCTAATTGGGAAGTCTGTTACTGTCGTTATTTTTAGATTAATCCCCCATATATACTAAGGCAGAAAATATGTGGCAAACCAAACTTTTTACATGTCGCTAAATACAGAAGTTGCAAGAACCTGAGGCGATGTGATCAGTTGGGACGGCAATATCAACGTTCCTTTCTGAAAATGGAAAAATGAACAAACCACGTTAATCCCCCCTCGCACCCTGCCCCCCAAAAAACTAAAAAAACAAACAAAAAAACATGATAGTCAGCAGAATATAAAGAATGGAGTTCTTACCAATGCCTGTCCACTTATCCAGGATGCAGACCCGCAGAGCGGCGATTCTCTTTGTGAATCCTGCATGTGCGTTCAGTTAGGAGTATTGATGTTCCTTGTAAATCTCCAATTCTGTCATACTGTAGTTAAAAAGAATAGCAGTGGAAACAATGACTGCCTGTGACAAGTCATCTCTTCGTTTTAAGTGGACACGATGACTGCATTTAGACTGAACACAGATGTCGGAGTGACCCGTCGCGTAACCGAGGCCCTGTCTGTGCCGCGGCTGCGTAAACGGCTTTTTAACGTAGAACAGCCCGGCGGAGGAAACCCAACAGTAAGAACGGCCACGGCGTATGAGCTGGGGTTTAAATCACCAGAAAAGACAAAGGCCTCGGTGCGACATTCAAGGGCCAGAAAAGCGAAACCGTCCAACCTCGTAAGTCCCGTAAGGCCATTACTGGCACCGCAGCTAAAACTCAACGGATGAAACGCTGTTAGACAGAAAATAGGCCTGACGTCATGCTGTTTGGTTTCAAACTGACAATATGGTCCTCATCAGATCTCCTTCCTGCATAATTATCTGTGTTACAAGTCGGGCGGCAGCGTTGCCTCATAGTCGTGCCCTTTTGACCCGTAGGAACTGTTATTGCCGCGGCTTTTGAATTAGCTACACATGCGGGTAAGATACAGGAGCCATGGTGGAGCTCTTATCACAACTCGCACGGTCAGCGAAACGGCTTCGGCGGGATTCAGTAAAGGGTCGTTAGTAAGAAAAACACTGTCGATTTCTCAACCCTGTGGAGATGTGCTTAATCAAGAGAATAACAAACAGCAGAGAGCGCTAGGATTTCTTTTATTTCTGTATTTGCTTTTCGCCGCAGTCGGTTACTTTTTCTTCCCTGTTATTTTGTTTCTTTTTTTTTTTGTTATTATTATTACAGTCTTGCAAAAGTGTACACATGAGCTAAGCTATTTCCTCAGCTTTGAAATTTGTGGTTATACTAGAACCACAAATTTAAACCTAATTCACTGAGACTTTATGATAAACTGTTTTTTGAATTTTTTATTTTTTTTTAAATCATGTGATGCACGACAATCTGTAAATATGTCGACTACAAGTTCTGCACATCACGAAAATGACTGGTCCTGGCATGCGTCATGCTGTGAAGCCGTTCAGATCAAAGCATGTGCACATGTTAAGATGCTAAGTCAAAGTCCAAATGTAAAAATCAAATTGGAAATATAAAATAAGATTTAAAAGCTGCTGTTCACAGGCACTTTTTATTTTCTAGCTGACTGAGCTTGAGAATTAAAAAAATAATAATAAAATGGACAGAAAATTTGAGCAGATATCCCAAAAGTCTTACAGCTTTTACATACATCTTCACACACTTCACATCTTTACTTGAAAGGAAAAAAAAAAAACACTCTTCTCTTTTCCACTTCATAGTCAAGTTCGTCTATCACAGACATTCTAATTAAAGTACAAATGAAGGGATAAGAATACCTTCACAGTGAATCAAACACATTGAAGACAATCGTCACTGGAGCAGCACGTTAAACACCAGCGCACCACTTCTTCCCGATTTTTCTAGCAACAAAGAATTAGTCAAGGGCCGTGTGACAATGAGAGCCACCCGCTCCTCCGCCTTTTTTTTTTTTTTACGAGCCAGACTTGTACGCTACTTCCTGTTCAGAAGAGGAATCTCTGAAAAAAGCCTGTTGCTAATCATACGGCACTGTCCAGACATGCCTAAGATAGCTCGCAGCAGTTCTCCATTGAAGTGTGCCCTTACATGTGCCTGTATGTTCGGACTCAAAGGCAAAAAAAAAAAAAAAAAGGAGAAGTAGGGAAGCAGTTTGGACGCCGCGCACTTGTCAAGGGACGAAAGGAGGCACCCGGCGGAGGAACTTCTTCTTTTTTTCAATTCCGCTGACAAATTAAATGAAACGCCATGAATGAAGGGAGTAATCATTTTTCAGGTAGCTAGCTACATTTCCCCTGGGTTGTTCACAACGGTAGAGATTGTGTTTGACGAATGTTTACAGCTGTGATTCAGGTACCGTGGCACTGGGGGGGAAAAAATTAAATTAAATTTAAAAAAATCTCAGAAAATGGGTAATTATAGCACAGGGGAACTTTGGATTGTCAGCATGCGCACGTTTCCCCGGATATGTCAAACAGGAATTATACGTTGTACGCGGAGATGATTAACTACACAGCCACGAAAGAGGGAAGTTGCTTGAGGTTTGCGTCCTTCGAGTTGTAAAAAAAAAAAAAAAAAAAAGTCCAAACTACTCCCGGGCCGGGACACGCTTCTTCTCCGAGTTTACTGGTTTCGTTTGTGTCATGTCAATATGTCAACTCCGAGCTCCGCTTTCTTTTTTCTTTTTCTTTTTTTTTTTTACATTTTTTCCCCCCTCTTGCTAATGGTTCCTGATGTCTAGACAAACAAATAACAACGGGGATAAGCTAAGAACTTGGCAAAGTGTTATATCTGATTATTTAAACCTGTCAACTTTCCGTCGGACTTTTGTGCGTAAATCTTTCAGGGAGTTCTAAGAAATGTGCTCTGACCATGCCAAGATGAAGACCGACTCCCGTGCCAAACCACGGGTTGTAAATATTATATTTGCTGGCATTAAGCGCAGCACTTGTGCTGCAAAACTCTCTCTCGTCATTTTCTTTTCTTTTTATATATCATCAGGATCGCTGAAAAAGAATTAGATTGATGAAAGATGCTCCACACTGAAGTAATCCAGCAAAAGAAGAAAACAAGAAGACCACAAAAAGAGAAGAATTATGCTTTTTATTTGTCCGTCCTGATCTGGTTTTTTGGTTTATAATGACATACTAGCATAGGATAAATATTTTTTTTTTCTTGAAAGATGCAAAACAGAGCAATAACTGGAAAAGTGCATCAAAATGATGTTTTGTTTTGTTTTTTTTCCCCTCGTAAGACAAATGTGCAAGGAACGGGCCACTCGTATATCTCGGACAAAGACAGCCTAACATGGCTAATGCTCTCAGCAGACGTGTTGTGGCTGCGTGGAGCGTGCAACGTAAAATTGCCAGATTTAACAACATCATAAATCAAAATTAGGTATTTCCAGGAAGGATTTATAATAAAGACAAATTCTTGTTTAGAACAGAATGTTTAGGGATTCACTGATGATTTGTGCGATGATTAAAAATAAATAAACAAAGCTCCCAGAAAGGATGTTAGTACGAGACGTGAAGTACTGCAAACTATCACATTTGGCTGTTTTTTTTTTTGTGTGTTTTTTTTTTGGGCGAGGGGAGTGATGTAATCTGACTCTTTGTATATATATACACACACACAACCGTGTAGTACCCGTCAATCAGTGAATTATATATTCTCGCACTGCCTTGCAAAAGTATTCACAGCCTTAAAACCTCACCCACACAAACTTCAATATGTAAAAACACCCATGTAAAGTGGCTTTTAATTGTGAAGTGGAAGGAAGACAATGGGTTTCACATTTTTTCACAATTAATCAAGTTAATTTTTAATGAATCCCTTTTTAACTAAAAAAATCCAGCACAATAGTTTAATTTACAAAATAAAAAAATATATAGGCCTACAAAAAAGTGTGTTCATAGACACCACTTTGATAGAGCTACTTTTATTTCTGCGAATATCTGTGGGGTCACTTAGAGAATTTTGATGCTCAGTCATTTTTCACAGGCGATGCATGCTGCCAACTTGTGGAGGAGTTTGCTCTGATCAGATGAGACCTAAATATTGGCTTCACATCAAGCCGTACGTACAGTGAAACATGGCAGGGGTGGCATCATGCAGTGGGGAGGGCTGTTGTCCATCGGGGACGGTGAAATCGGTCGGTGTTCAAGGGAAATTGAACGATGCTAAAAGCAAGTTTAACCTTCCAGCGGAACAACAACTTTAGATTTGATGCGCACAAACACTGTGCATCCAATCTGACTGAGCTTGATGGATTTGGCAAAGATTCATTTTCAGAAGGTGTCCAGTGACCGTTTAATATTTTCTGTTGATTGATCTCCAATAGTCTGATCACAATCCACTGTGAGTTTGTGGCAGTGATGAGAAAGAGTTTGAAGAATGAAAAAGGTGTCTGGATTCTTTGGCAAGTAACTGCAAAGTATAGTTGTAGAAATATATGGAAATATAATAAAATTCTCCTCGCAAAAAAGAAAAATAGTCACCTCTTTACATCTGTTGTAATAGCATTACTCTCCTATATATATATATATATATATATATATATATATATATATACACACACACACACACACATGTATATATAAATCTAAAGTCTTGGCACAAATTCTGAATTTAATTCAGGCCTGGACTTTGACTAGGTGATTCCAATACTTGAATACCAATTCTTGTACTGGTTGAATATATATATATATATATATATATATATATATATATATATATATATATATATATGTTTTTTTATTTAAATCAATCTCTAAGAATAACCCTTTTCACTGCTTAATACCCAGTGGCTACAGTCCCTGTAACTAAGCCTCGGCAACTGTTGACACAACGTTAGCTACTGTTGCTTCCCTCAGCATTACAGAATCCATCATGATAAGCTTAAAGTTGTTCAGCGAGTTGCGCCGGTTGGCTGGTGCCCATCGGCTACTTTTCTCCCACCGCTAAGTTTTAGGATAATTCATCTCCCAAACTACGTGATCCTGCTTTTTTTATCTTTGAGCTCACACACGCTCGTCGGCCAAGCCGCAGCTGACGCCAAAGACCTTCTGTAGGCAAAGAAAACACAGCGTCCCATTACTTTCCTCTGGTGCAGGCAGCGTTGCCCCACAGCTCTGCCTCGCCTCGCCTGCCTTCCCCCAGAAGTCAATCTGTTTCTGATTATGTGTGATCATCCTCGGGCTTGCCAGAAACATTTCAGACACAAGCAACTCCATTTTTTATTTTTTATTTTCAAGGAACCTGGAAGACATTCAAAGTAAATGTCACTGTAGCTTGTCAAAGCCATCGTTAATTATGATGATAGGAACAAATGATGTGATGACATTACGGTTTTTAAAATAATTTTCTCACATAAAAACATGTGCTTGGAGTATTACAATGACATTGAACTGTACCTATTTGAAATTTGTCAGTGCAAGCTGACAGTGTTCATTTTATTATTTAACGCTCAGGTATTTTGGATGTTCTTACTGATTCACAGCAACTTTTCAGATCAGTTGACAGGTGAAGTTGGCAAGATGGGCTATTAAACTAACATCCACCAACACTGTACCCTTCATTTTTAGATGTTGCTTCTCTTCTTGCTACAGACACTTTGTACAAAGTCAAAACATGAAGAAATGAACAGCAATTTATGAACCATCACACCCTGGCATGTTGTTGATGAATTGCTACTGCATAGTAAGTTACTTTTAAGGGAGTGTCGCCATCTTGTTTTTCTTCACGACTTGATAATCAGACAATTACCTCAGGAAGAAAGTTCCTGAGGTGGGAGCATTCACACAAAACCCTGTTTAGTTCGCTTTAATCAAACTTTAGATCATTTGTCTACAAAGTCATTTTTTTTTGGGGGGGGGGGGCGTGAATGAGCAATCAAACTCTGATGCGGATGAAAAAAGCCAACTCTGGTCCTCCTAAAAACCTAGGTCTTGGTTCAATTAAAGTGAACTCTGGTGCGATTCGAAAGCATATGTGGATGGAAGCAGACCGGAGACCTCTCCAAAAGCAGGAAGTAGACCATAGTGCATGGCATTCTGCGTAAATACAGTCAAAACAAACGTGCAAGTCAGTGGACATAGACTTTATCAAAAAAAAAAAAGAGAAATTCTGCAGATGCTAAAATCTGATGCTACTCCAGCTTTTGTTTACATTTTGTGAAGAAAGAAGTTGTGCTCATGTCTCCTTCTGAGATTTTGTTGTTGTTTCCTTCAACAATTCTTGGTGCAGTGCCACCACAGGTGGGTGGGCGGGGGTACAGGTTTTTCATATAGCTTGGATCATTTGCCACAGTGCGGTGGCAACAAGAATGGTACCAGTTAAAAATGTTGCAAAAGTTGCAATTTTGAACCCGATCGTACCGAGTCTACCGGACTATGAGGTGTGAAAACACCCTTACTTGCTAATATAATAAGAAGCTAGGTGCAGTTCTTTTTCTGTTGCAACCACTCCATGCATTCAGCAAACACATGTGACTGAATCTTTCATTGGTGTAGAAAGAGCATCTGCATAGTTTAACCTGAATTATTATTGGGTGATTGCTTTGACATTGCTGTAGCACTTATGTAAGTTTTGCAGCAGTGGAACATATGTGACGTCTTTAAGTTACAATATTTATTATGTTCACAAAAACATAGTCAGCTAAGTCAGGAGCAGCCTGACTTAGCTATAAATAGTTATGTATTATAACCAATCAAGTTTCAATCAAGTTTATTTGTGTAGCACATTTCACCACGAAGGCAGTTCAAAGTCCTTTACATCAATAGTACATAAAAAACCCATTACATATCATACAGTCACCAGTTGTCAAACCAGTGACAAACATTATATTTTGTCAAGTGTCATCATCAAAATTGTCAATTAACATCAAAAATGTTGGGCAACGTTCCAGCGATAATGGGTCGAATGCAACTCTAAACAGGTGAGGATTTTAGCCTTGATTTAAAGGAACTCAGTGTTTCAGCTGTGTTGCAGTTTTCTGGAAATTTGTGCCAGATTGATGGTGCAACATTAAAGTTACATATTAGTTACTTAGCAAGGTAAATAGCAGCTGTTCATCTCAGCTTCTGAGATGTACAGCTATAACTCACCATCTTTTAAAGGTGACCTGTAGCTTAGCAGAAGCCAGAACTCAGTATCTCAAATTTACCAATGTAACATTTTAAAGAACTTTGATTTTGTGTGTTTCAAGAAGATTTTGTTATATAATGTTCTTACAATAATCATAGAAGAAAGGAGAAGATATGTAACAGAGGTGCATATGTTTGGAGTCAAACCCTGCATGGTTGCGTAGAGAAATACTAGCCTTGGTTACATGGAGTACAGGCTCTACCGTCACACCACACATTGCCCTGGCTTTGAGTCTTTTTTTCCTTCCACATCCACATTGTGCATTACTTGTATTTGGGTATAGATTCATCGTCAGTTAGCGCTGCACCTCACCTCTACACCCAGAAGTCCAAAACGGCTATTACAATGAAATAATATATTTCATTGTATTTCATAGTATACAATGAAATATATTATCTCTTCCACTGTGTTCTCTTGGCATGAGCAGAACAAGATAGAATTATGACGGAAAAGTTTTCTGTGGCAGAATGAGTCAATATTTCAGTTCTCCGTAAGAAAAACCAGATGAGCTTCAAACAGGCCAAACAGGAGAACCAGACCATCAAGGCTGTTATCAACACACGGCATAAAAGCCAGCTTCTGAGATAAGACTGAGGGATTCATGGGATGGACGGGTGGCTTTGTGTGTGAAAGATACCATTGAGACAGGTGTACACAATAACATCTGGGGAGACTTACGGCTTGCTACAATCTATTTAGCGTCCATTCATATTTTAGCAAAACTGCTAGCATAAGAAAATCTCTTGAAGAAATATAACTTACATCAGTTGGGGTTTAAAGCAGGGGCGAACAACTTTGTCACCACTACGATGTGTGAAATGATCTGAAATAAATTCATCTTTTAAAGTTTTATACTGTAAAAATATCTGTATATTTAACAGCGATTGCTAACAGTAAAATTGCTGCCGGAAAAATCTGTAAAACTGGAAAACAATTTCAACCTGCTAATCTGATGTGGAACTAATCTGTGAAAATGATCATTTGTACATTTTACATTTGTACGTTCATTTTACAGATTGTTTTTATGTTTGTTTTAGGAAAAACACTTCTATCCTCCTTTTGTTAAAACATTTTCATTTCTTAACTATAAAGTCAACAACAACAATGCTGTCTAACCAATGAAAGACAAAAAATGTTTTCCTCAAAATTTTACGGTGAAATTCTGACAACAGCAGCTGACAGAGTTTTACCACAAAATTCACGTTTTTTTTTGGAGGGGGGTTTGGGGGGGGGGGTGCGGAGGCTGTTTCTTTCTGTTTACGCTGTGTACAGATCATGTCCAAAGTTCAGACTTTTCCAGGATAAAATCTAAGTTCAAAGGAAAATAGAAAGAAGGGATTAAGCAACAAACCTATGAAATGAAGAGAGAAAGAAGGGGAAAAAAAGAAACGTAGAAAGAAAATATGTAGCGCAAAACAGAAGTAGCAAGGGGATGCAAAAAATAATATTGCAATAATCAATTGTTAAAAAGAAGGATGCTTGGATGCAGAGCAGGACAAAGAGCAAAGACAGAAGGAACATTTTCAAAACATGTCTTTCTTCAATCGTAATGTTCAAGCATCAAATCCACTGCAACATCTCTCTGCCCGGCAGTCTAACCATTCAGCCAGACAGAGAGTTAAAGATGAAAAAAAGCAAATGAGGTGGAATATCAGTTCTGGCCAACAACTGATGGTGTCACTCAGGACGTGTTCCTGTGGATTATCATCTCTGCTGTTGAGTTGATGGCATGCCATGTCAATCATGAGAATCAGTTTTCTGTCAGAGGCTTCTTCAGATTCACTGCAAGAGATCCCACCTGTCCACAGGATCACCAACCACAATGACATTTATATTTGAAAAAATACTTGGAAGATCTGAGTTATGACAAGATTTACATAGACAATTTTTGTATTACATTTGTTTTTTAAGCAATATAAAAAAAGTGGAAGAAAGAAGGGAAAGAACAAAAAAGTCAGAAAGGAATGGAAGAAGGAAGGAACAGAAAAAAATAAAGAAAGGAGAGAATTGAACAAGGAATACATTTCAGAAAAACAAATATTTTCTCATACTCTGCCTTCTTTTCCATACTTTTCCAGACCCGTAAAAGTAGCTAAGTGAAATCCCATACTTTGTCAGTCTGGTATGTGGTACAGAATGAGATTTAAACTTTAATGTTGGCGTCAGTTTATCAATTTTCTGGTGATTAGATGATGGACATCTTCAGAATTGAGAAAAATCCTATTTTTGCATTTTGAAAAAAAAAAAAAAAAAGAAACCGTCAAACTTAAAAAAAAAGTATTTGGGATTGTTTACTCATGTGGAAAGCTCACTTTACACTGAGGGGGGCAATATTATCAACAGAATAATGCAGACTGATCATTTGTTGATATGGAAGACGTCGGTGTCACTTTCTCTCTCTCTCCCAAACGCTCACGCGCGCACGTGCGCGCGCCTCCCCCGGAGGGTTCCCTGGGTGGAAGACATCATCAGCCGCTCCAGGAGGTTGCAGAAGCCGGCCGCGTCATCCTGTGGAATGGGCGGCGCACGGACGGAGGGTGTTTTCCAGCTTTAAAAGCACCGGAGCCGGCTCCTCTGACAAACCGAGCTGCGTCATCCAACTGTGGAGACTTCTCAAAGAACCTTCACCGCTCAGAAGCGATCCAAAACTCACCTCAACCCGGTCCAAACGCTGCCACTCTTCCTGCCCCCTCTCTTCCTTCCCCTCTCCGACACGATTTACTCCTCTCGCTCGTGCTCAGAAGAAAAGTTCACTCCTCTGTTTTAAAGATTCCGAAGCGAGTTATGCCTTACGGCGTGTGAAGTAAAGCAGTGTTGCCGCTCTTGAATAGTACCGTCGGCGAAGACGTTGGTGCACGTTGAGCGCAGCCGGACGAAAGTTGCGCATCGCTTGTTGAATGCAGGATACCTCCAGCCTGAGCGTCAAAGCCAAGTTCAACTTCGGAGCAGCAGCGCTAGCAGCAGCAGCAGCAGCAGCCGGTCAGGAGCGGGGACTCCAGCGTCTCAAATCTACCGCCGCCGCCGATATGAAGTCTGCAGAGGAAGGTAACATTTACATATGGCTTCTTATTCTCTCTCCCCCCCCTAATGTTTGATTTGAATATAAAATGCATTGAGAATACGCTGATTTCTCCAACTTTTATTGACTGGAAAAAAAAAAACATCTTTTAAAATCTCATTGTGTCAGTTCCAAAACACATTGCTTTGGCTGAACTCTGCCAAGGAATAACACAGACTTATTCAAATGCATTACATTCACACCATTACCAGCCGTGTTTGCAGGTGCACCTCTTCTTAAGGATGATGGGACGGATTCATAAACCCTGACTTCTATGAAAGTGTCATGTTAGATGTAGGGGTGAGGAGGGAACAAACGGAGAGCTTCATCCCAGGGGTCGTTGGAGATTTTGATTCTTTTTAGGCTTCTGTGCAGAAGTTGAGGTAGTGCTTTGCCTTTTTAAAATATGAGCTTGAGAGGGGGAGAGACATAGCCGGCCCAAGAGACAAGCAAACTAAGCAGCTGCTTTTCATCCCTGCTGTCAGGGTGCGGGTGGGTGGGGATCAGAAAAAGGATTAAATCAGGTTAAGAGATGATAGTTTCTGGATGCATGAGTTGTAAAGCGAAACTCCCTTAATGTGTAAAATGTTTGTTGTTTAATTTCCTCTCACTGAAATTCAATATTTTTAGCTTTCTACATTTTGAACCACCTTCAAACTATGTCAAAATCAAGACTAAAAAACGGCTTTTCACTAAATTTCTTTTTTTTTTGTAAAACATTATTTTTGCATTACTTCACGTCAATACATCAATCCCTCCACAGCTGGTAGAGAATGTCATCATAAGTTCAGTAATATTTTATTAAAAATAAAAATGTACACTAATGTCAATACTGAAAACATATAAACAATGTATATATGTCTGTCTCATATATACATTGTTTGTAAGTGAAATATAATTTCCATCTCATGTTACTTTTTAGCTGCGTGCTGCAGTCATGGTTAAATAAAATGCACTAACATTTGAGCATGGGCGATATTCTGTGGTGTCCGTTTTCTGCTGGAAGGCACACAAATCAGATCCTGTTTCACATTCAAGGCAGCAAACTTTGATTTCTTTTTCTTATTCTTTTTTTTAATCTGAAGCTCTTTATAGTCTGTTTAGTCTCAATTTTCAGTGCTGATGGCACTGGCTTTTTGTGGATGTTGGGAATTTCATTAAGTCTTTGAGGTTTCATACAGACGGGTGCAGGCCTATTATTCATTTCAGTCCCTGAGCACTAAGCCTCATAATTGGTAACAGGCATGTGCGTGTGTCTGTGTTTGCAACTAAGACGGAGAGCTGTGATCTGCGCGTTGTGGGATGTCGGGTAGCCGACTTGACAAGGAGCTATGTGTAACCACACGGAGATTCAGCTATGCGCCATGAGCCACTAAGCTATCGCAGATAAACCCAGATGTCCACATACACACACACGCACACACACACACACACACACACATGGACCCATCCGATGTTTGGCCAAAGCTCTTTGCCAGCCATACTCGCACAAAAAGTGGCCCCAGGGCTCTCATTTCCAGAGGCTACAGATGACTTCTGTGAGGGACCACGTATCTCTTTCTGAGATCCTGTCAGTCTGAGCGCAGTCTCCACCACAATCCCTATGGATAAGCTCCAGTATTCTTTAGTCATACTGGTTTAGTTGTGGTGAGAGAATGTTTTGATCACGATAGCGTAATTGAGAAAAATTGCTGTGCACGGAGAGAACACGCTATAATCTGTGCGATAGTGAGAGCACTTTGAAACCACGCCGCAAGCAAACGTGGAGGCACTGTTTTGTCTTCAAGTGTGGCTTTGACCTTTCTTATAATCATCTCCCCGCACCCTGAAAAAATAAATAAATTCAGAGCTTTTTGAAAGTTTTCTTTCTTCAGCAGCAGTGACGCGCGTGAACCCGGAAAACCCTAGTTTCAACATCATGCCGTGTGTAAAAGTGAAAGCCTCAATGTGTTTTGAGTGGGTGTTAGAAGAAGTCAAGTGCGCTTGCAGTGCAGTGCACAGATCAAACACACGTTTAGAGGAGTAGCAGAAAAAAAACAATCAGCTGCAGCTCAAGCTAAAGGCAGCCGGGCCTGACTCAAGGAGGAGTATCACGACGGGTGGAGCGGGCGGGAGACCATCATCTGTTCAGACCAGAAAAGAGAGAGAGAAAGGCATCAGGGAGGACTGAGCTGGGTCACACTAGCTTTCATGCTGAAAGAGTGGATAATGACAGAGGCAGAGATGAGTTCCCAGCAAGAAGAGCAAGAGTTTGACTTCAGCTATTTGTTTGAGGACAGTCAAGCTGCCCAGAATGAACCAGACAGAGGTGGGTAGTTGAGGAGCAGTAAAGCCTTTCCTAATTTATTGCTATTAGGGGATTCACATTAAATTGTCTGAAAACTTTTTGGTGTACTGTTCCTCAAAGTTTATGCTTTTGATTTAAATGTCCATTGTTTCTATCACTAATGTCAACTGTTTTATTGGAGATGTATGTTTCTAAAAGCAGATCCGTAAACTAATTTTAAATTCCTTGCCCACATGTTATGTGACATGTGACAGCTTTGTCATTTCATGTGATGCACAATAATGTGGCTGACAAATATAGCACAGCACATTAAGTGCCCTTTAACAGGTTTCAGACTCAGTGATGTTATGTCTCACCACCTTCAGCATCACTAAAGCTGTTAGATACAAAAAAAAAAGATGTGAGTTTTTACAAAGCGGCCAACCTGTTACTGTGTAGGTACATACGTTAGGATATAAATGCTTCCTCTGACTTTGTAGTTGACTTGCACTTGCGATATTCTCGTGAGCTCGGTTTCGTGTGTACTTTGCGTGTACCATTGTGCATCTGTGTGTACAGCGCTACAGCCAACTCTCTTTGACTTAATCACAAGCTCGGAGCGATGCGAGAGTGCTGTCAGCTGTCCACAGGGGAGGGCCTAATTCACTCGGTGAGTGATGCAATCAATCAAACGGAGCATCAATCAGAGCTGCAGGAGGAATTCTTGTAGAGTACATATGACAGCAGGGTGTGCCGAATAGAGCCATGGATGCACTGATCAAACAAACAGAGAAACTGCAAATTGTGACTATTCATCATGTGCAATAAAGCTTCTACAGATGTTTTCAAAAACATGCCTTGTTGCTCTATCTAAATTGGGAAATACTGAATTGATACACTATCTTGAATTAATTAAAAATAAAACATTTTCATTGAATTAGTTGTAAATAACAATTCTGATTTATGTTTTTCAGATGCATACAACTACACACCAAATGTCAGTCTTCCAATTGGCATGGGCAACCCATGCCTTTCTACGCAGTACCACACCTTGCAGTCCAGTCCTCTCATCCCGGTCTCCTCTTGCCACCAGACTGGCTACAGTGTCCAAAATGACAACCATGCTGCGTCAAGTTACTACCTGCCTCAAGCCTTGAGACCCAACGGCGCTCCAGCTCTGGAAAGCCCTCGTATAGAGATCACCGCCTATAGCCAATACCCAGAGGATGAAGTAGAAGCCAGCGGCAGAGAAGATCACATCATCAAACGAGGCGTCAACTCCATCGTCACACTGACGCTGCCGAATGTGGATGGGTACCGTGACCCTAGCTGTCTAAGCCCCGCGAGCAGCATATCCTCTCGCAGCTGTAACTCAGAAGCCTCGTCCTACGAATCCGGTTTTTACAACTACGACAATTCCCCGCAGAACTCTCCCTGGCAGTCACCCAGCGTTTCACCCAGAGGGTCATCATCACTTCTGTCTTGTCCACATGCCATCGGTCCCGCAGCCTCTCCTCACCATTCGCCTTCCAACTCCCCTCAAATAGGTGCAATGGCAGAGGAGGGATGGCCAGCGCAGCCACGTGGGTCCCGGCCGAATTCCCCCTCCTGCAGTGGAGTTGGCGGAGGAAACAGCGGTGGCATGGGCAAGAGAAAATACAGTTTCAGCGGCTCGTCTTACCAGCAGACATCGTGCTCACCCAACCAATCACCCACCCCTTCTTCACATGGTTCCCCGAGGGTCAGCGTCACAGATGAGAACTGGCTTACCAACACCAACCAGTACACCAACCTTGCCATTGTAGCGGCTATTAATGCTCTCACCACAGACGGAATGGCTGACATGGCGGAAGGAATCCCAATCAAGACACGAAAAACCATGCTGGACCTCTCACCATCCATGAGTCTGAAGGTGGAACCCGGAGGTGAGGACCTGGGTCCAGAAGGGGAGCTTCGACATGAGGAGTACCCTTCCCGCCTTAGCCTCAAGAAGGAGAATTACTGTGGAGGGTTTCTGGATGTACCACAGCATCCATACTCCTGGTCTAAACCCAAGCCTTACCTCAGGTAAGCCACTCCTGTTATTGTGTGCTGAGGTTTCACACATCTGTTAATATTTCTGTACCTGCCCAGTCGTGGGTTGGGTAGGTCTACTGCTTACTTTCATTTAACGAGAGCTTTGGATAAGATGCAACAAAATGGCATGAATTAGTCTTGATTAGGGGTGTAACAAGACCTAGTAGGACAAGATCTCATGGCATTAAAATGCGGCAATATTTCTTGTGAAAGTGAAATCTGTTTCCGTTTCTGTCATTATGTGTCTACATTCTGTGTCATATAATGTGGTAGTATCCAGGGCTTATATATCAATGTAAGCCCTGGATGTGTTTTAATATTTTATCTATGCTTAAGAATTTTGGTTTTAAGTAAAAAAGAAAGTTTTTTCACTATTCCTCTGGTTTGTTGACAGAGTGAACAAATAAGCCTGGATTACAACACAAACTCCGACAATATAGTGCCATATTGAAATAGTTTATGTGGCAGCATACGAGGTTCTATTGAATAAAAGAAAAGTTGACATTGTGGAAGATAAGATGTAAACTATGTGTGACCACCACAAGGCTAATTTAAATCCTATGCATTACCCACTAAAGATGGTAAAGTTTGGATCTGCTTTAAATCTTCTTATACTGTACGTGTGAATCTGCAGGAACATTTCATGGTTGTTAATGATTCTGAGCTTGTTTTGTTTTTGTGAGCAGGATGATCAGGTCTCATTGTCCCGATGCAAACTACAATCTCTGACATCACTTTGGACATTCGTAGCTCCCTCTTAGTCCAACACAATATTTATTGCATTATCTGTAATCCCACACAGACTAGAACTCCATCTACACACCACCCACAGCCCATGGTGGAAGCATCTCTTTGTAAAGTTTGTCCCAGGCAGCTGGGATCACCAGGGAGTCACATTTACAAAGGTTACCGTAAAACATATAATATATGACAGACATTAAGCTGAATCCTCCTTTCTAAATAAAGTGCCACGAGGGGATAACTTATATTAATCATTTAGACCCAACTTTCCCCAAAACTGCCGCTAGATGCACAGAGATGCACACACTTCTGCTACCTTAAACGGCCTCTGATCTTTACCTTTAAGCCTTTAGCTCACTGTTTTACTGAGTACACAATCCATAGATGCAAAAAGACTCATGTATTGTCTTTTTGCATCTATATTAAGTTTTGCTTATTTTCCTGAGAGGACAAGATTGTTTCAGTTTTTAATCTTCAAAGGCCGTATGAAAAGGCAAAGAATCAAAGATACACGCTCCTCACTTCCAAACAAGCTCCCTTTGAAGATCAGAGCTATTTCATAAATTATATTTCGCACAGAGGAGCTGCTCAGCTTGTGTATGCAGCCGTTGCTATAACAACTCACACACAAATATGATGTGTAGACACACGTTCACAAACACACAAGGTGAGCCCCCCCTTTGTGGCATGTCTTTCCAAGCCAATAGCACACTTTCCTGTCGGAAATCAAGTGTTTGATTAAGATAGTGAGGAACAGGAAGTAACGGTGACAGGCTCGACTGAAGGGGAAGCAGTCTGGGAGTTAATCAGCTGGCTCGCTGCACTGGCCTGTCGCGCCATTAGACCATCTTTTCTCCCCGCAGCTAATGTGATGTCATGCACCGTCTGGGCAGATAAAGCCTTGCGGGGGGAAATCAGTTTGTTTTGGGTCAACAAACAGCCCGCAAGTTCCACAGAGATGCCAGAGATTGGTTTCAGCCGAACCGCCCCTCGGGTCAAGGGTTTGCGTTTAACAGGCATCCGGCCAGCCGAGAAATATTGTCTTGCACATGTTTGTTTTGGTTTAGATATCTCTGCGTCTTTCACATGGGAATCTCTGACTCTCTGTCTGGAGAACAATGACGTTGAGGGATGCCAGCTGCGGCTCGGAGAAAGAGATATCATGCGCGCCAAAGAAGGGCTGCGCGTCTTGATCCACTCTCTTCAGAACTGACGGGGGTTGTGTCGTCGAATCTCGGTGTTACCCAATCCCACAACAGAGCAGCTTAAACATCGGTCTGTACCAGGTTTTGTTTGCGTGCCTCAGAAATGTCTTTCATCCCGCTGTCACTTTCTTAACTCGTCGCGGCTGTTTCCACCTGTCATGTTATAATGTAAAACACACAGCTCCCAAACTGGGCCACATTTGCTTTTCATTTGCTTTTGTACATAAAAGACACAACTAATTATTAACCTGGTCTAAAGAATTATGCATGTCAGTGTAATAGTGCTGTTGGTTAGATTTAGGACCATGATGAAATGGAGGAAGATCAAGCCAGTTGGATTACTCCAAAGTGGCCCAATTTGTGGCTAATTTAAAGCAAGCTTGGAATTATTAGATCCAGGTTTTTCTGACATGGAGAGAACAGTGGAGCGCCTGGAAGTTTATGTCTGCAAATTCAATTAAATAAAAGCAATGATTTTAATCTTATGTTACTTTCAGTTTAGAGCAATCAACTTGTCTTGTTCTTTGCAGCCCCTCACTGCCGGCTCTTGACTGGCAGCTTTCGTCCTGCTCCGGTGCGTACAACCTGCAGATTGAGGTGCAACCAAAGTCCCACCACAGGGCCCATTATGAGACGGAGGGAAGCCGAGGAGCCGTGAAGGCGCTGTCTGGGGGACACCCTGTTGTTCAGGTACGTCTAACTGAAGTGCAGTGAAGGTGCGAGTGTCTTTGAAATGTTACCATTGTGATATTCATTATCAATACAAGTTAGTTATGTGAATTTAAAGAAATAGTTCTGAGTTTGTAAGGGAATTTGTGTCACAGTTCTGTAAACAATGTCTTTTTTGTTGTCTTGATTTATTATAAATCCAGGTTCAGTTCTTGGAAGCTACTATCCTGTAACTTTTAGATTGAGCCCTTCTTCAATACACATAAATGACTCATTACTAGACTTATGCAGAACTGAATGACTGCTGATTAGAGAACTTGGCATTTTCATTGAGTTGTATCTAAGCAGGTGTATATCCAAAAGTTGTCAGATATTGGCTATTGACGACTGAAATTGAGCACTTAATTAGCCGTTAGCTTGGTGCTGCAAGCTAACGGCTTTTCTGAGATGAGCCTAGACTTTTCAGGCCAAGAATGAGTTAATAAATCTTAATTTTGAAGAGAATTTTTAAACAGAAGCTAATATTGTATCTTCACAAACACTTCACGTTAAAAGAACAGAGTTCATAAATATCAGCTGTGTTTATTTATTTTTTTGTTGTAACTTTAAGGGAAGCTAGCCATCATTCTGACCCTGTTTTTATCTCTTTTTATTCTCATATGAGGTTCATAACATTTACACTGCATCAAACAGGAACACCTTTATCATTACTCAAACAGTTCCTGTATTAGATTTAAGGCTATACCTTTTTCACTTTTTCACTATCTATGTAATAGACTTGATAATAGATCAAGTGGTGCGCCCCAAACTTTAAGAATAACTGGCCTCGACTAAATTGGACTTCTACTGTGTGAAGACAAAGCCATTCTTAAATATGTCTTCCTGTTTTATGCAAACACTACTTTATGAAGTTTTAAGCCATGTTCATTGTCACATTGGGTAGTTATTTCTAAATAATGGTCATTTAAACAACTGTTGTCTACTTGTAGAGAATGAAGTGTAATTTCATTTTCAGTGAGAGTAACTGAAAAGTAAGGCAGTGTAAAAATCAATATCATTTCCTTAAACCACAATCTTTTTGCTTTAACTTCTAACTTCTGTACAGTTGTACAATTTTTGTTTTGTGCATGCTTGTGATATGACCTGTTGTCAGTATGTTCACAAAAATCTGGGGCAACATGGATGTCTGTGGAAAGTCCCAGTGAGCACCATTGAGCAAGTACAAATTTATGTATTTATATACTGACAGATTCACCTACCAGTTCACATCTGCACGTGCGTTGTTCACAATAGTCACCCCAATGTTACCAACTTTCTAACATTGGGGTGCACATTGCACATTGTTGCTATATTTAGCAACAAAAATAATTGGTATCAGCCAAAATCCAAATTGGTACATCAAGCTTTTGAAGAATTGGCATCAGGCAGAAAACTGCCATCGGTGTACCCCCAGCAGAAACTACTTAGTTGTTTCTGTGAACAGAGATGTGCGCTTCAGTCTCTCATACTACCGGTGGCCATTTCCTCCAGGACCAGCCGGCTTGGTTATATTCTGAATGCAAATGACAAAATAAATATCTACACTAGGTATACTGATTGTTTTTACTTTTTAACCAAATCTCAAATCTCACTTTTACGCATTCTGAACCAGCGTGACATATACAGTCTATTTCCCATTTATCACAGCGTGTCTAGCAGAGGCCTTTCTAGTAACTTAACACAATGTGTACACACTGTAAGCTTTACATTTCTCTACATTTCTGTTTGCTGTGTTATTAATGCTCCCTGAAGCGCAGAGTCAATGCGCTGTAATCCAGTAAAAGGTCACTTTGACCAGTTGCAGTGCATGCTGACTCAATTAGTACAGAGGAGAACCATCGCCTCTCTCTATTGTACTTGGCAAACTCTTAAAGAGCACACGTCAGTCTCACCAACAGCGCAGCACAGAACTCCATTCTATGTTGCACTGTCATCATGCTGGGCTCGCATCTCAGTTTACACAAGGTGGGAATTTAGTGCTGTGTGCACGTCCCAAAAGCCGAGGGTAAATTTGACTTTCAAGCTGTTAATTTAAAGGAGAAAAAAAGCCTAATTGTATTATTTACAGCTCTTTCAAGCAAAACATAGCTTGATGCATCCTCTATTTCTTGAACACTAAACTCTGAAAAAACATGTATTTAGTGCAGTCTGTCAGTGTTGAATACTTAGCACTGTGCTAGCACTGTCCTGGAGCTGTTTTGTAAACAGATGTTGTCAGCACATCCTGGTCTACTCGGTGTCAAATGCACTTGACAGCTGTTGGCCAGCGCGGCGTTATAAACAGGCCTGTCAACCCGCAGGTTTTCTCTGTAAATACAGGTCATTATTCCCCTTCATTAAAAACCTTTGTACGTCAACATGCATAAATCAACATTTTCAGCCCAGCGCCCGCCCTGTGCCACAAAGAGAGGCGGACCACAGTAAGCTTACTATACACAGCTGCAGCAGGTGTGACCGGCTTTGATTTAGCTTACTCTGCTGTCTGGCTCACTCTTCACAAACCAGCGTGGGGGAAAAAAGCCATAAACTAACCCAAAGAATTGTATACAAACTGCAAATTCACATTTCACAAACTTTGAAGTATTTTTTTGGGACTTTATGTGACAAACCATCGGAAGGTTAGGTGATTTGTCTAAATCTGCAAAGTGTTTTATATTTGGATTCAGTCTCCCTGAGTCAGCTCTAGGCCTTTCACAATATTTTTTTTCTGAGTGATAAATTGTCCCAGAAGTTATCGTGATAAACAATAATATTATTGTTTTGAGACAATTTTCATGTAGAGGTAATGGTAATGTAGAGGTAATACTGCAAAGATCAATAAACTTAAAATTCTAATGAACATTTAACAGTGGTGCTGGAAGACATTTTAAATATCCAAAATAACCAAAGTAACAGAAACAACAGATAAAGTAAATGATAAAGTCTCTGTTAGCAAACTGGTCTTTCAAAAAAAGAGGCTGGTTGAGACCAAAACACCATACTGAAAAGTTTCATCATCCAGTTTTGGTGGGAAGGGAAAAACGATAAGTCATGCACATTGAAATTATTGAGCTTGTTTAAATTTATCATGCAATTAATTGATTTATTGATTATTGTGACAGGCCTAGTCAACTCTTTGTAAAACAATTTTGCTGCGATTACAGCAGCAGCTCTTTTAGCAGGTATATTCTGATTTGCAAAGTCGGTACGGACTTTAACTGGACCATAAACACACATGGGTATGCCTTGATCCAAACCATCCAATAATACACCTGACTGTATGTTTAGGGTGAACCTCAACCTCAGTTTCTAATGGGATACAAGATCCTTCCTTCCCTGTGTGTAGCTCCATTCATCTTCCCATTAACTAAATATGTTATGTTCAAGATGATGTGCAATGTTACATTTTCAGCAGAAGAATTTGATGTGTCATTGAAAACCCTTTATTGGTCTTCAAACCTTAGACTGTGGCTTTATTCTAGCCGATATCTGCCATATATTCTAAATTTGAGGAGCGCACAACTGAAACTTGCCCCGTGGACAGAATTTCCCACCTGAGCAATGAATCTCTGCAGCTCCTCCAGAAGGGTGTATTCAAATAAACTCCAGCTTGTGGTTAGAACAGGACAAAGTGCAAAAAACATAACTTTTAAAACAGCTGTAAAAAAAATTGCAATAAAATATGCCCTGTGTTGCCCTACTAAAATTCATAAATTCAATCTATGCTTTAAAAGGTTCAAATTTAAAAGGTGAATTTCGGACTCCAGGTAAAAGCTGTAATACACACATCACAATGCTTCTTCACTCTCGCACCTTTTCACATATATTTTAGACTTCTTGGAAAGTGGGGATTTATTATGCCTGTGATTTATTTCCTGTGCAGTCAGCTGGGGTATCTTGAGGGTTTTATAACTTTGGAAACCACTCCAAGCAAGGCAGTGAGCAGAAAGATATATCTATAAAGATGAGCCAATCATGCGTTCGTGCTAAATTTATGATATCTCGAAGAACATTTTTTGGTGCCTTCAGGGATTTTTTTTTTTTGCACAGTCCAAGATACAAAATCTCTCTTAAATCTAACTTCAATAGTTTATTTTAACCCTTTCTTTGTCCATGTTGAGGTGTCTAGAGAAACTATGGTCTTAACATTGAAGGAAGGGCATCCAGCGGTCCCAAATGCCCCATGGTAATGAGTGGAAGGCGCTGGATGGGTGAGGCGCAGTCAAGGAGAATGAGTCAATAATGACACAGGGGCATGGGTGTAGGAGGCAGATCAAGGAAGTATATGTGTGCGTGTGTGTGTCTGTCTGCGTGCGTGCGTGTGTGTGTTTGTGCTGCTTAAGGCTGGAGGATGTAGGGAGAGAAAGAGAGACAAGGGGCAGAGGGAGTCACAAGGCAGCTGGAACTTGCCTTGGCTGCCCCCTAGAGATGTTCTGTATCCTGCTGATTAGGACCCAAGTAGCCCTGAGGTTGCCTGAGCACGGTAGGTGGGGATGTGCAGGAGTCAGGCTCCCAAGGCCCCTCAGATGCCACCTCTACCCTCCACACACCCGTGCCTCTTTCCCTTCCTCCGACTCCCTCCCTCCTGAGGACCAGGGGATGTCGTTCCCAGTGAACTTCTCATCCTTCAGTGATTTCCCAAACCCACACCAGCAGGCCTCCCTCATGTTGGGTCCCAGTCAAGCAGAGCTCTATTGTTTTCTTAGCTCATGCATGATCAGACACATGTGCTATGAGTGATGGTGACACGTGTGTTGGAAAGCAACACCAGGTGAAAAAACATGTAGCCGTAGCAGCCTGAAAGGATACACTGTTTCTATAGCGGCCTGCACGCTGCTGCTGCTGCCAGGCAGGAAGAAGATCCTGTGATTGAAATCCAACTTGGACTCTTCTGTGTGGAGTTTGCATTTTCTTTTTGTTCAAGCAAGTGTTGTCTCAGGGCCTCTCACCTCACTAGGTCAGTGGCTGATCATTTACCTTAGACTTAAACTACGTCATCCGTCTGCCTTCCCCTTCTGCAGGTTGTTAACCACCTCTCTTATTGTTGGGTGGACATTTTGGCCCCCACATCTCTAGTTCCTTTACTTTGCTAAATGGCAGCACATCACAGCCCTCATAAGGAAACCTAAGATATTCCATTGGCTCCTCTCAGAATGTTCCAGATGCTGTACTTTTTCACTTCAGCCATGCTAGAGGCAATTTCAAAGCCGTACCAAAGTAAAATCTTAGTTTGCCACCCATATAATTTCCCTTTTCCACTTAATGCTTACAGGTTTGCTAGCTGGTGTCTATCACCAGCAATCAGTGAGTGAGAATTAGGATGCACACTGGACAGCTAGAGGACATACAACCCACTTGAACATGAGAACAACTTTAGAGTGAGCGATTAACCTAACTTTGTCTCCAGAATACCCAGAGAGAACCCAGACATGGAGAGGAAGAACTTACAAACTCTACACAAGAAAGCCAAGTATTTGAACTTAAGTCAATCTTGCTGCAAGGTAACAGTTCTAATAACTGTTCTAGCCTATGTCCTGGTCTGCCGTCCCTCAGATCAAAACCACACGTGAGCTGAAAAATATTTCAGTCAAAAACGGTTCCAAAAAGAAGTTATTCCATTACATTATTTTGAAAACAAGAGATCGAATTCTCAGTAAGTCTGCTGAGAACTTGATCTTGTTGATATGGCTATTCTAATTGGTGTAATTGGTGGTATAGCAGTGGAGCCTAAGTGACACCCGTCTAATGCTTGGCAACGGCAAGCAACAACACCTGTGGAGTGCTGTGTGCAGTGCAGTCATCCTTATGACTTTTTCATAGGGGATAATCACTGGCCTATGCACATACACACTCTCTTTCATTAAACTTAAAGCAAAAACAGACGTGCTGTAATTTCTCCAGGATGTAGCTATAACGGGCATGACTTAATGCCCATCTCTGTTTTGCTCTGCAGCTTTAATGTATATGAAATTTGCCATAGGCTTCCGCCATGGCGACATGAAAGACCTCATCAAGCACATGCTGAGTTTTTTTTTTGTTTTTTTTTGCATGTGTGGTTTCACCTTGGGATCCGGTACTTTGCGCCTATGTAATGTCTCAAAGAAACCCCTCCCAATCTACAACAAACTATACTGTAGTAGCTAATTGCTCATTAAATCCACTGCTGCTTCTTGTTTGATATTCAAAAGGCTTGGGTTTACCCTGTGGTGCTGTTAGAGCTTAGTCAGGACTATTATTTGTAGCCCAAAGGGCTATTTATGCCACTCGCAAACTGTGGTTCTCCTTCCCTTACAGCAGTGTTGGGCTACCACTACTTACCAGTTAATAACATGTGGAAAAAGTACAGAAAGCTGTGCATCGTTTTCGCCGGTTTGAAGTCATAACCAGACAAGCTGTACATTCATGATGCATGGCCCAGGAGCGTAGCGTTATTGGGTGGTTAGAGGAGAAGCAGTGATCATCAATGCATCATCTCCATTATAAAAAAAACCCTCTGTAGAGTTGGATGATGTTTCTCGTGGCAGGTTTTTCTGGTAACAAAGCCATTGTTTTTATAGGGAATTTGGACCCTCACTAGTCTAGACGTGGGCTTTTGCTTGAAACGGTGCCCTTGATGACATAACACTAAAGCACTCGGTTCCACAAAAACTGTAATGGCTATGGAGTCTCGGTTGCTTATAAATGGAGTGGCATCGGCCTCCATGGAAACGAAACACTTTAAAGGATTGCATATGTTACTTTGTGTGTTCATTATGGGGCACGGGAGATGTGACTAGACCAGGCAGGCGATGGTGTAAAGTCTGGAAGGAAAGACAACTTGGATGAGTGTATATTTAATTGGGTACAGCGAAGGCTGGCAACGTGCATGTGTCAGCACTTGACAGAGGAGAGACTGGGATAATAGGAAAAAGCTTAAACCGACCGCTGCATTTCTCCCCAGTTACCACTCCCCAACCCCCTTCTACTTCCAGTACTCCTCTTCCCCCGATTCTCTGTGCCACGTGGACTTCTACGAGTCATGACATTTCTCCAGGCGGCGATGAAAGGAATCGCTAAAGAAGGAGAGACGACAGCGCATTGCACGCCTGTGGAGTGTATTCACAATCAATTTCCAGCCAGGACAGACATAACTAATTTAGCTCTGAGTCATTTCATTTAACATGTTGAAATGCTTCATCTTCACTGCTGAGGCCAGGTGCAGGCAGCGTTTTAAATGTCACTATTACTAAAGAAAATACATGATGCCCTGCCCTGAAAAGCTTTAGCATGTCTTTTTGTTCTTTTGATTGACACAGACTATACATGTGTTTACTGTTAGTCAATTAATGTACCATTTGCTAACGTGTGATATTTAACCCAAGCCCCAGCTGTTTTGCATGACAACGGAGCAATCGAAACCGGATGTCACTGAGAGGTACACAGTGTCTCTCAAGTCTTTAGAGAATTTTTTTTTCCACATTTCACCCATCCCTAATCTGAGACCACTGAAAGAAATTCAGTTCAACCAGCTGCCTTCTGATCTCACCTGTCTAGAAAACAGAATGCTGTTGTTGAAAGAAAGTTACATGAACACGAGTTTGCAGTTTCCCAAAAGCCGTTTGAGGGATACTGCAATTTATTTGTTAGGTGTTTTCATTAAATGAAACCAAAACTGAAATTTTTTGGCGTGGATGCGAGTTATTGTGTGTGGTACAAAAGCAACAATAAAAATCACCTGAACACACCATTCTCAGCGATAATTCATGGTGGTAGGAACAACATACCTTTCTATAGACAAATAAGTTATTGGATTAGAGGGGAAGATGATAGGAGTGGCATACAGAACTGTTGTGGAAGAGAACCTGTTAGAGTTGGAAAACAGACTGAGGTTATGGTTGACCTTTGGGTTTGCCATTGTGAGTTAAAACACAATGAAGTCTATTTTTGTAACGACCAAAATGTGAAAAAGTTTATAGGGCATTTTATTCTAGATCTAGCTGAAAAAAAATTTCTCAGACGCTGTTCCAAATACAAACGCTATTTAAACCATGTTTAGATTTTCTCACAATAATTATGCTACAACTCTGCCAGATAGTGGTGCAATTAAAGCATAAGAATCTCATCTGGTTGAAATTAGTACTTCTCAAGTCAACCTCACAGTTGCCAATGGACACAAATACAAAAAAATAATCTCAAAATAAAAGGAAGAAGTACTCTACTTGCGATGTGCAGTTAACTGAGCATCAGAGGGGTTCAGCAGAAGCAGAGACAGGACTTTAGGTAGAGGGTCAGCAGGAGCACATATGGAAAAAGAATTGAAAGAGGTCGCCCAGGGGGACTAGACTGCTTTCTCTAGCTGCCGGGTAGGCTAACGTCACCAAGAGGACTATCTGACCTCATTAATCACTTCCTCTCCCCCTTGAGGTCATGAGGTTCTGAGTCCTGATACTGGAATCACAGTGTCTTACCGCAAGACGGGTGAAAAGACAAGAGCCCCTTCCCCACCCAGCCCAAACTGCTCCCTCCGTCCTGCCTCTCTTCTGGGCCACCCTGCAGCCATGTGGCGGCTGAGCTAACGGCTGGAGGTCACTGACAAACCCCCAAGATGAAAATCCGTACATGAAAAAGTGACAGACGGCACGGATTTGCAGGCCAGCTGCACCGCGTCTCATTAATCCAAAACACCACGTCACGCCATTTAACGCTCCCGCATTTCAGATTTGCATCTCGCGCGTCGCCGTGGCCCTCACACGAGTCAACACGTCGGTAACTGGTAGCATGTGTGCATATTCATAATTGCTGCCGGTGACACTATAAGTAAAATATAACAAGGCGAGCAGGGCCTGTCGGTGAGATCACCGCGCAGATGAAGTGGCCCCTTGGGATGCCAAGACTTCAAGAAGCTCCTGACCTCGGCCTAACTCACTGATGACTAGCATGTGTGACTAGCTCACAGGTCGACACAGCTGCTGGAGACACTACTGACGCTGGAGAAGTAAAAGCTGGAAGCGGAGATGATTGACAGCTACAACTTTACCATTTGCTATACGATTCCTTGATTGGTGAATCAGAGAGAAAAGCCAGATAAGAACTGGTGCTTAGATCACCGACGCATATGGATATATACTTGACTTGAATGGCTGCTCATACCCTATTTTTATTCAAGGTGATTAATTCGGAAACTTGGTAAGAGAAAAAAGTACACACTCAAACTTGCCGTTTGTCCAAAAGCTATCTCATTAACTTTAGACAGCGCACATTTATTCTTAGCGTCGGCGTAAGTTTCCCTTCTCAGACAACTTTGTTTCTGAACCAGAAGCATTACAGGTTCATGGAATTGTAGCCCTAATTTTTCAAAGACCTAAATACGACAGCCCTCCAGTCGTATCACTCTTCCTCACAACCACTGGTCTGGGTCCCCCGTTAAAGGTAATTATAAACCAATTAATCAGATTATGTCATAGGTTACATGTGGCCTGCATTTTGCTCTATGAGTCATTCCAGTAGATAAACAACTGGGGTCTTTTTATTCCATTTGACGTTACTGCTGTTTTCACTCGGACGGAGCTCAGAGAAAATTTGTCTGTGGCAGCGGTGGTGTGTGCCTTGGTAATTGACCAATTTGTGGGATTTTGTCAGAGTCCCGACTTTTGCAAGCACCGGTCTTGAGTAGTCCATCTCCCGCAGCATATTTCCGAGCGGCTGAGAATGCTACCTGGGTGGATCCATGGGGGCTTGCATGTTGACAGACTACTCTCGGTAGTTTTTGGGTCTACTGTACCTGATGGACTGTACACCTTTGCTGCCCTTCTGAGGTGGGAGAGATCTCTGACCACACATAACATTCACTCTTCTAACCATCTGGGAACATTGCACTGCAGTGAAAATGTAAATCCTGGGAGGTCTGTGGCATTTACCTCCAATTTCACCAAATCATGTGGTTAGTAAATTGTCTCGGTCAAAAATCACTCACAAACTTTATGTGTGTTTGAACCACCCCCAAAGAATTTGAAACACTTTCTCCATATTTCTGTTTTAAAACATTGTCGTCACACTAAATTTTCAGTTTTGACACGTTGACGTTAGCTAGATGGTGAAAAAAAAAAGGTTTTTACCCCTGGACCCCTGAAATTAACAGTGATTTTCAATCGGTGCGTGGCCAAGCAGGTTCTCTCCACCTTTTCACAAATATTTGATCTTTTTATTAGTTGAGCAGTAGCAGCTAATGGAGGCGTACGAGAGGAAGCGGTAGTTGTTTGAAGTGGTGATACCAATACACAAGTCTCTTTCATCACAGTGGGACACAGTCTCTGAGCTTTAATGGAAATCATAATGCAAGTTCATAACTGCCGGAAGGCAGAAGGGGCAAGGTGATGTTGTACTGCATAGAGGGGTTGTTTTAGTGCCACCTTGCTCACTTGAAAAATGTGATATGTTAAAAGCGACCCAGCTTGGGTTTGTTTCTAAACCCGGTCCTGTGTCCAGTATGGAGTGATCCAGACCTGGGTTGACTTACACAAGTTCAGTCCAGTACACTTTAATCCTTAAAATGAGTCAGAATAAATCATGTTCAACAGTAGTACTACTGAAACGTCAACTGAAAAGCATAACCCATAGCCTGGATTGCACCAATAAAATATTTGGGTAAAAACTGGAAATTTAGGAGTCTACTGGAGTCCATCAGCAATGTTTGCATTATCTTTGACGCTGCCTCAGGCGACGGTCCTGACAGCTGGCGTTTCCTCTTACCTCGGCTTCTTTGTTCTCCCTGCCAGCTTTACGGCTACATGGAAAGCGAACCGCTCACCCTGCAGCTTTTCATCGGGACCGCAGACGATCGCCTCCTGCGACCGCATGCCTTCTACCAGGTCCACCGGATCACCGGCAAAACCGTCTCCACTGCCAGCCACGAAGTCTTGCAATCCAACACCAAGATCCTGGAGATCCCTCTGCTGCCAGAAAACAACATGAGAGCCATGTGAGTGCTTGGAGACTCCATTGCTAACCAACCTATTCTCCATATTTCTTTTTGAAGTTGTCCTTACGTTAAAACTCAATGTTTTGTTTTTTTGGGGGGGGGGTTTTCTCCATTTGGCGCCATATTTTATGGCTCAGCCATACAAACAGAACGCGTGATCATTACAGCACATATTCCTAAATAGGCCTCTGTCCTCTCAACCCCTTGAGGTGCACAGTTTTTAAGGCCGACAGTTCATGGTTGACTAACTCTGCCCGACATGTAAAAACAGGCACTGCAAAGGTCAGGATACAGTCACCATTCCACCCGTATGAAGTGCTTCAACTACATTAATGTCAGCTAGTGTGTTAATATATGACAGCAAGATAAATGTGCCAAAACATTCTTACCAAAGTAACAAGTGTGTTGGAAAAAACAAAATACTGCCCATTTAACATGCTGTTACTGTCAGAACCACTGCAGTATTAAGAATTAATGTGAGTATATATTTTACTGGATAAATCCTCACATACGTTCTCATAATCTGAATGTTTTATTAAGTAATATCCAAGTCAATTAAGAAATACCAGCTGATCGACAGTTACCACGTCAAACCATCTTGTGCTCAAAAAAATCATAAAAATTCACAAATATTACCAGTGATCATGAAGATTATAAAGAGGGCTGTACTCTTAAATGACAACTTTCATTGCTTTGTGTTTCGTTCGTTCACCTTTGGTAGCATTTTTTGGGGGAGCAAAGGCAGCTGCAAAAATTATATTTTTAAGATGTGGCAGAAAAAGTTGAAGAAACTTGTTGGTGAATTCTGAGACACAACTTTCTGCACCAGTTTCCATTTAACCATTTTGTAAAACTAATGTGAGATTTCAGCTAAATCTCATTTCACTATTTTTATTTACTTTCTCACAAAATTTAAAAAGATGGAATACTCACAGCAAAATAAAAACAACAATTCTCTAAAACAGTCAAAAGTTGTAAAGCAACTCCTCATAATATAAAATCTACTACATGGTAAAATCCTCCAGTTTATGAGACGGCAGAGTCAAAACTTAATATTTGAGAGCAAAAAGCTCCAATTTGCCGTTATGTCAAATCAATTATGTTATTGTTAAATCGTTCATTTATTCTTAACTCTACAGGAGCCTACAGGAAACTTTCAGTAGTAACCATTAATTATTTAAATATGAAGCAGAGTTAAAGTTTTATTACGTGTGAGAGAGAGCAATCAGAATTACACAGCTCTGCAGTTAAACTGTATTTTATAAATATTACACCTCACATTGATTACAAGGTTAATATTTTAAGCTAAAATTAAAAAAATTAGCTTGGTTATAAATGCCAGTTTCTATATGTATTTTCTGATGTGATTTATCATAACTGTGAGAAAACAACACACTTTATTATTATGTGTTCAGCTTTCTGCTTATGATATCTGATTCACTAGCAACCTGAATACACCACAGAGATGTCCAGACATAAAGAAAAACACTGTGCTTCTGGAATCTTATTTTCTTCAACTGACTGCACCGATGCTCTGATTCTTAGTTTCCGATCAGGACGGGTCAAGGGTGAAGTGAACTGATTCCACTCACCAACTGATTTCACAGTGTGTTGTCTGCACAAAATCAGAAAGAAAGAAAAGAAATGGAGATAAGAGCCTTATTTTGCATGCATACTACTTACCACTTACAACGTGAAGTGTTAGTGCAAATGGCCTTCTAAACATTAGAACTTGTTGGAGACAAGTTCTAATGTTCCACAGAAGTTGTCCACTCTTCTGTGGACAACTTGGAGTCAGACATCCACGTTTTTGGACATGGGAGGAAGTCAAAGCAGAACTCGACGTTGTGTCCAGAAAGCAGCTCTTTTCCAGAGGCTCCTTTCAAACAAGGCAGCAGGGAATATTTTTGGGATTTGTTCCCAGAACCCTGTGTTAGGGATAACCCACTGGATCGGACGTTAAATAAGGTCATTACTCTACTCCGCATTATATTTATCCTTTGCCACTTACATGTTGTATTTTCTTTTTTTCTAAAAACAGGTTAAAAAACCAAGGACAGGTAGTGTAAAGCTTCAGGCATTTTCTGGTATTAGTTCCACGTGTCATGTCCAACAGAACCACAATATCCTTCTTAGACTCACACACTTCTGTGCACTGCTTATTTGTTTGAGTTAATGTGTCTCCTCTGGTTTGATTAACAATAAAGTAAGAACACACACAAAAAAAGGGCTTCTGAAGAGGAAGTTTCTTTTCCTCTTTGACGTTCACACTCAGGCCGAAAGCAGAGGAGTGAAAGTTTCCTCTGCTTTCCTCCGACAGACATAAAGAAAGGCCTTTAACTGCCTTTTTCCACTGAGATGTTTACCAGCCACCTCGATCAGACAGCTTTTTTTTTTCTATCTGCCGGCGATAATTTGCTTGTTGTGTGGGATGCAGAAGGTAGCAAGCTGCAATTTCAGACAGCTTCGGTTTTCCTCCTTTCCGCTTGAAGAAAAACAAAACAAAAAACAAAAGACAGTCTGTTGGTGCACAAAAGCTAACCTAACCAACACAGCTTCAACTTAATCCGAAAACCGAGAGATATTGTCTGACTGTTTTTTGTTGTTTTTTTTTTGTGAGAATTTGGAGTTGCTTTTAAGCTTTCTCTTAATTTCTATTCGATTAGTTAAGTTGTAATTTCCTTATTAGTTTCTATAAGCAAAGGAAAAGACACTTGATTTTAATACTGGGACTGATGTTATATGGTAACGAGCACCAGATTGTGTAAATCTGATAAGTAGTGGTTGTCTAGACTGCTCATTTCAGTTTTTTCCTTGTTCGTGTTGTGCAAACCAAAAGCACGGGGAAAAAAAAAAGGTGGTGCAAACCCTGACATTTGCCATGTTCCAGGAGTACTGCCCGAAAATCTACCACTTAACACAAGTAAAATGCCAGAGCATATCCCATTTGTTTTCCCTCCTTTTTTACCAGCCGGATTAGTTATATTTCAATTTATAAATGCCGGCAAGAAAACTTTTTTTTCTCTTCTAAAAAGACGGGGAGAAACTTTAGCTCTTTACCTCCCAAATTGTAAAATAAAATAAATATAGACAGACAGTTGAGGGAATGGTCTACTGCTGCATGTGGAAATAATTAACAGTTTATATGCAGAATGAATGAATTCAATGGCCTGAAAGGACAAAAGGGATACTGGCTTCTGATGATAATCTCCCCATCAGTGCTTAGAACATTAGATAAACCATTGGAATATATTGAAACACTAAGGGCAAAATTACCTAATAGTATGAAAATAGCTCTAAATGAACAATTTTATTACATTTCATCTGCTGCTGTAGAGTTTTGCTTCAAAAATTTTCACACCCTTTGTACTTTTTCCACATTGTGTCACATTAGAGCCATTAACTTGTGCGTGCTTTATTGGGATTTTCCATGACCGACTAAAAATGGAAGTAAAAGGACAAGTTTTTAGGGCCTATGTAGAAAATGCTACGTGTGGTGGAAAGCTAACGCTGTACATCGTCACTGAAAATGTCATTTTCCACTGTAAAACATGGTGGTGGCAGCATCATTCCACAGGGTTCATTGTCTTTACCAACAGCAGCAACATTTAGAGTTGATGGAAAGACGGTTTGAGCTAAACACAACACATACCCTGAAGCTAGAACTAAAATGGGAGGGTTTACGTCGAAGCACTTTATGAGTTGAAACGGCCCAGTTAAAGTCCAGATGTTTATCCAATCAGTGTTGTCTGTAGCAAGACTTGAAAATTGATGTGAAATGGTTTTCGTCCAATCTCTGTGACCTTTTAAAATAAGAATAACCAATATTTGAGTCTCCATATTGGTGAAACTTTTTACTTGGCTTTGTAATAGTTCAATAAAGTATTTAGCATAGCAAATAGAGGTCTCATTTTCAGATTTGTATTTGTGAAAAATGTGGAAACCATTTGTTGCTTTACTTTATTCTATGTGCTACTTTGAGTTGGTCTGTCAAATAAAATGCCAGTAAAACACACTGAGGTTTGTGGTTGTAACACGGTAAACTGTCTGGGGCGAAGGGGTCTGATCATTTAAAAAGTGCAAAATTCTGCATTCACAAGAGCCTGAAGAGAAGAAAAATAAAAACTAGTGAAGCTCATGCATCCATACTGACAGCAAAGTGCATACTCAGAATTGCTTTCCGCCCTCTTCCCTCTCCTCTAGAATCGACTGCGCAGGAATCCTGAAGCTGCGCAATTCCGACATCGAACTGCGCAAAGGGGAGACGGACATCGGTCGGAAAAACACCCGCGTGCGTTTGGTGTTCCGTGTGCACATCAACCAGCCCAACGGCAGGACGGTGTCCCTACAAGTCGCCTCCAATCCCATTGAATGCTGTAAGTCTGAGATGTCAAGACACACACACACGTACACACACGCACACACACACAAACAGAAACAAACAAAGAAATCTCTACCAATAGTTTTCCACTTAAGAAAAAGTGGGATCTATTGTTGCAATGCAATAAAACGAGCCATTATTTTATTACCTACTGGAACAAATTCAGTACCTCTGGACCCAATAAGGTTTATACAATCAAAGGAATTCACTGAGGAGGGGGAAAAAAAGAAAAAAAAGATGCATTGTTCGTTGTGCCAAACACATGTTACTTTTATCGAATTAGCATTTTATGAATGCCCAAGTCGTTGTGGTAAAAGCTCCCCATTAGCGAAGGTCCCTCAAAGGTCACTTGCCAGCCCCAGTTTTGGCGCAGTTGAATGATTTCATTGTGAGGAACTTCTGTTTCTTCGTCATTCACTCCTGCGCTTACGTGCAATGCGATCAGCACCCGAGAAACTAATCGAAGCAAGACGCTGGGAGACGCCGCTGACGTTACAGCTCGCGATTGGGCGTCCAACGGAATCTCATCCTTGAGCAGTTTGAGGGTTGGGGCCTTAAAATCTTTAGAACAAGTAAATTCCTAAGCGAAACCCACATCTATGTGATAATTAGCGCTCGGTTCAATCGGCTGGCTGTGATTCCCGTCGGTGTATTCCAGAGGTCAGAGGGACCCCCGGCTCGCCTCATTTCAGTGAAAGCAGAGACAGGTGGTTGGCCACGGGCTGCTGGATGGAAATAATGAAGCGAAGATCTGACCGTGAACGTATTTTTCTGAATTATTCTACGCCTTTAAAAAAAAATAAAAAAAAGCAGCTGTTGGCTGAAAACCTCTTCGCAAGAGGTCATGAAATCATTGTAATAAATTTGATAAGCCGGTTTTCTTAATGAAAAGCTGCTGTTTTACAGGCCATGTCCTGGTCATGCTCTTCTCGGCGTAGATTGTGATCTGTAAGTGTGTTCACATGGACTTGAACTCAATACTGAAAGGTGTGTGTCTGTGTGTGTGTGTGTGTGTCTCTGTCTCTGTAGCTCAGCGCTCGGCTCAGGAGCTTCCCTTGGTGGAGAAGCAAAGCGTGGAGAGCTATCCCGCCACCGGAGGCAAAATGATGCTCCTCGGCGGCCTCAACTTCCTCCCCGAGTCCAAGGTGGTGTTCGTGGAGAAGGCACAGGGTAAAACTGAACGCAAACCTTCCCCAGACTGTGTGTTCCCGGCACTTTAATTTCCCCTTTTCCCCTAATATCTCTTTCAAATGTCTCTACCCTTCTCCTTCTCCTTCTCCGTTGTGTTTTTTCAAGTCTTTCTTCCCGTCAAAATAGAGCAGGACTTGCCAGAAAGCAACATGTGGTGCACATTAGACCACTATATTTTTAACCAAAGCGTATTTACATTTGCTGAAGTTTCCATTGCCTGTTCTTTGGTCCTCACCACAAGTAGCGGAATGAATCACGACCAGGGCATGTGCAATATCTCTTTTTCTCACTTTTCCTTTTTGCCGTGCTGTTCTGTCTTCACTTACCGCCCCGGCTCCTGACAGTTAACCCTTCCACTCACTCTGCCAGCTGTGGCGAAGAGCAACCGGGGTGAACGTCTGGCAAAGAGTGGCTGCTCCTTTTTGTTTCTCCTTTTTTCTTTTTCTTTTCTTTTTTTTCCCCCAACGTTGTGGGTGGAGGGAATGATTAGAAATGAAGTTTGTGTATGACTGAATGATGATCATGAACAATGCTTTGATTGCGTCCAAAAAGAAAATTAAATTAAACTTGTGCTCACTGGCATAATCTCGACTTCAAAGGCCTTGACTAAACCCTTTCTCAAATTTGATTTTTCATAATCAGTCAGAAAGTGATTAGTTTTTTCGATGAGGAATTCAAATGAGTGACCATATTTACACAGTTACTCTAAGCCAGCGGTGTCCAAAGGGATTTTGTACAGCCCTCCACCGCAATTCAAAGAAACTGATTAGCATTTGGTTCACCAGCATTTTAACCAATGGAAGGTTAAAAAAGGATTCAGATGTGAAAAATATGTTCATCTTTTATCCCATCATATTTTTCTTGCTTTTAATGTAATGTTATAGTAAGAAGGACCACAAAGATCAGGAGACTTTCACTGAAAAGTAAACATTGGTACAGCTGTATTTTAAAACATGGATAAATAAAGAAATATTTTTGCCATTTTCTGTTTGGGAATATACAGACACACAAAGAAAAGATGATTAACCCAAAAATATGGACTACTGTGCACTTTTTGTTTTAATCAGGCAAACTTGTCAGACTCCTTTTGTGTTTATTATCTATTCAGCCCATTGTTGTGCAGGTAAAGATGAAAAATAAGTGGCTTTTTGCAAATGACAACAAACTAAAATAACAATAATATTCAAAATGCCCAACCCCGCTCACACTGTGGCACAAAAGTGGATATAAACCATCTGGGGCGCCATGCTAAAATGGGTGCCAAAGCGATGGCGGAAAATTTGCTCTAGTTGTTATTTTCTGTTTTTAACAGATGTTTGTGCTTTAGGGGGTAGGGCAGATAGGTGTCTGCATACACCTCAGATAACATTTAGCTAGCTGCACCCGCGCACCCACACACACACACATACCTTTTCAACTTATGTCAAACAAGTAGCAGCAGCACAACAAAACCTCTCTTCAGAAAAATACAACATACTTTATATTGTATATAAAATACACATAACAATTGATATGTACAGTTATTTCAGCACTTTAGATTGATTTTACACAGAAAACAGGTTGCAAAACTTGTAACATTCTTTATTTGAAGATTCTTGTAGCTTTTCCCTGTCTGAAAGGTCGACTGGAGAATCTGGGGTTGAAATAAGAAATTTGTGATGTGTTGAGAGGAATGGGTTGAATGTTGGTAATGTGGGATCTCCTTCTTCCTGGATTGACTCAGTCATGGAGTGGGTGGGATGGAGGGATGGGGGGTGTCTAGGGAAACTCTACATACATGCCCTGCTGTCTGAGCCCTGTGACCCCCTTCTAGGGTTGTGTTTCCTGTCTTTCACCCACTCTTCTTACTTCTGCCCCATTTCCTTCTGTTCTTCTGTTTTCCCTCCTCAATATTCAGTTTTTCTTACCTCTATCCTTGATACCTGGTAAAGACATTAGCCGGTGTGGAGTTTGTCTCCCCTGGGATCCCCAAGCTTTGGTCTGCTGTTGATAGTTCGGCGGTTTTGTTTTCGGACTCAGCGTTGACTAGAGAGAGATCAGAAGAGGGTTATTGGTTTGCTACTGAGGCTGCTTTTATGTTAACTTTAATTACCTACTGCTCCGAGTTAAAAAGCTCTTACAGACTTACACACACATACAATCACTTCAGTAAATGTAGTTTTTTGGCTAAAAAATTTTCCAACATTTTGGCATTTTATGTAAAAAAAAAAAAAAATCCGATTTTTAAAAGTTTCGAAGTAAGATTTCTCTCATTCTGCGTCAGAGGAGCACCATCAAAATGATTTAAAGAACACCATTGACTTGGTTTACACATTTCTCTCTGTAACTTTTGGTTTTATTTTCTCCTGGAAAAGTTCATGACTAAATGAGCGCTTGAAAGTGTCGCACCACAACGATTATTTCTCTCAGACAGTTACCATTACACGCAAAGAGACACACGCATTCGAGCGCAGCCAAACCCCTTGGAAGGCACAGAAACCAATCACTGCTTTTGCCACAGTGGTGACAGCCATTTACTGCTGCTGCCATCGAAGGTCAGAATGGCTGCTCACTTTCCGAAATTGACTCCAATAAACACCTTCCAGAATGTTCCATAGATCCTACGAAGCAGCAGACGGATTTTTGGGGGAATCTCGGTCCAATGTGTGCAAATAATCCTTCGCAGTTAAAGTCATCTAAGTTGAGTCAGAGCGAGATCACAGGCAGCTCAAAAGCTCGTTAGCACTAATGGGCCAACTATGAATCATAAATGCTTGCATTTTTTTTTTTGTTTGTTTAAATGCTCCGATTTTCTAAAAATACCAGAAACATTTACGAAATTGTCCCATTAACAATTAGTGGTTGAAGGAAGAAACGGTCTAAAATATACACAAGTCTTTTGAGAATAATTACACAACTGGCTTTTTATCAACAGTAAGAATTTCTCTAAACATTATTTACTGAAATTATTTACAGATTTTGTTGTGAAATAACAAAACCAAGCAAATATAAACAGTTTTCCAAATCAATTTCTTTCAATATAAAACTTTTGAAACTTTAGTACAAACTGTGGGGTGTGTGTCGGTGTCTGGTGGAGTTTTGGTTAAAATAAGCTTGTTCTTTATTCAGTGAAGTTGCTCAGAGTGAGTATAGAGTATTCAGAAATTTTACTGAAGAGAAGCAATACTTCATAATAAGCCTGCTCAAGTAAAAAAAAGTACAGCATAGAAAAAATCCTCCTAAATTTTTTTAGTTAGTCAAATAAAAGTAACAAGTAACTAATTACTACCAAATTTTGTTTATCACATCGAGTGGACCCCACCTACTTCACCTATTCACAGATTTTCTGCTGCTTGTAGCTCCAGAATATTAGTGGAAAAATACTGCAATAAAATAAAAATATTAGCAGATTTTTTTTGTTGTTGTTTGGATGTTATGAAACAAAAAACAATGGAAGTATGCACTCCACACCTTTCAGATTTTTCCCCCTGCTTCAATTCAAATTCAAGGGTCATGAATTATGTAGCAAGACATTGTGACATGATGAAGGAATATCAAAACGAGGAACTTCTTTAGCCATTCATGCAGATAAAACATCCCTTCCTTCTTTGTTTTTGGTTTTATTTTGTATGTCTGTCCTCCCAAAACCTCCTGAGATCCCCCCAGTATCAAATAAACTGAGCTACTCCCATTGCTGCTGCAGGAAAACCTTTAATGCGGCTTGAAAAATAATTACTTTTTCTTTAAACGTCCCATCCGTCCTCGTCGCACCCCCACCCCACTCCCTCCGTCACCCACAGGATAACTGATGCAAACTCTCCGAATCCGCTGGATGTGCATCTGTTTTGCAGATCCCGTTGTGTACGCCAGCACACACTCTAGCTGCTAGCCCGCGGGCCTGTTTGTGTTGTTCAGGAGGAAGTGTTGTCAGTGAGTCATCCACCGAAGGATTCCCCGCAGAGGGGAGAAGAGGAAAAGAGCGGATCCTGAGCTCTTGGAAAGAAAGGAGAAGGAAGGAAAAAGGTAGAAAAAGGCAGGGCCTCTTCAGAAAGGCTGCCCATTTGTTTCCAGGTGTGTGAGGAGAGAGACTATATCCTGCTGTGTATTTTGAGTTTTCCCTTCAAGTTTATCAATACTCATCTTTTGATGACGCGTAAAACTGAGATCAGATAAATCTAACAGGCAGATCACCGCAAACTAAAGAAATCCAGACCCTGACGTCTTTGTTTCTGCTCCTATATAAGCAATCCCCGTTTCGTCGCTTTTTCATCAAGACTTCCCCCCGCCCCCTCCCTCACTTTCCCCTTTTATGGAATGATAAAGAAATTCTTCTGCAGAGCCACAGCTTGTGCATTTATTAAACTTTCCGTCAGCGTGTGCTCTGTGGAGCTGGATTCGGCTTTTGCGGCGTTGCTGTTATTTGTTTTGTGCCAGCTTTGTCCAAACCGCCCTCCTGGCACAGGTGAAGGAAGACATACCTGGCACACCTACTGCTGTGTGTGTTCTGGCCTGCCCCGCTTTCCACAGCTGGAATGAGCGCTAGAGGCAGGGAAAATAGAGACAGACAGATAAACAGAGCGAGGGAGAGAGAGAGAGAGGGAGAAAGAGAGAGATGGGGAAAGCCTGCTCTCTGACTCAGAGGGGAGGGGAGGGAATTCCCTGGTGAGCCGGATAGTTTTTAAATCTGTTGGATTGGAGTGTTGCCTGCAGCTCTGGAGCGCCACACAGCCTGGTTCTGCAGCAGAGTGAAGACTGTCCCCCTCCGCGTCTCCTTCAGGCTGTTTGCTATGTAGCGTTAGCACAGCAGTAATCTTTGTAATGTTACTCAGTTTGATTTCCTGCTGGAAGAACTTTTCAGAGTTCATGTAAAGGCTGTTTACATTCGACTCAGGGAGCTACCATGGGCAAGTCTAAACAGCAGACAAGCTGGTTGAGGTGTTGTACATCTGGTGTGTCTAGACTCGGCTTTGGCATTGTCATCTGACTGCACTGACCAGGGCATGATTTACAATGCTAATTCCGGACTAATGCTTGGTAAATACTGCTGTCTGGGGTGCATCTATACATGGTGGTGGGTCTTGGACAAATGTTGCCATGGGCAACCATCTTGCTAAATAACAGTGGCTTCACACGAATGAGAAGCCAGACTTTTTCAATTAAAGTGAAAAAGCATCAAAGCGTTTTTATGGCAGATTTTACAGCGGCAGACCTTGAGTTTTTTTTTTTTTTTTAAATATGTATCAAAACCAATGTGGCTGCCAGTCATAACACCATTCTCAAGGCCTCGTAATAATAACCGTCAGGTTCAGCTCGGCACTTCTCTCTTCACAGTGGAGGATGGTTGTTCACAGCGCAGGCGATTTCTGGTGACTTCATAGTGTCAAACTGGCGCATTACATATGTCACGGATGCAAATGTTTTTGGATCCGTGACGCCCTGGTTTTGTTGGGTAAAATTTAAAACTTTAGCAGCAACAGCTTCTCAATAGCAGACAGTGCAGGTCCTCCGTACAAAGCACATAACTTTGAACAGGGGCTGGTTTTTGAAAGGCTAAAGAATAGCTAGATTCTGAAAACACTTGAGTTCCCACTCCCTAAAAAAGCTTATAACTGCCTATCTTAATAGTTCAAACACCAAATACGTATATCTTAATGCGCTTTAGTACGCAAAGTAGAAACCGTTTTAGTGCCAACACAGACGCTAGCATCTACAGTTTTATTGATCTCCGCTCTTCAGGTTGTAGCCAATTAGCTCTTGCTGGTTCTTCTGGATTAGCCGTTTGTTCGTGGGAGTGGCTATGTTTGCGGTGTTTTGGGGAAATTGTAGTCTGCGATTTTGCAGAAGAGCTATGGAATCAACATGTTCAAATGACACACTTGTGGAACCACTGTCCAAAGCAAACAAAACCAAACCATCATCCTCCTAATACTTCCTGTTGTCTTCTTTGTCATTTCCGCCAGCAGTAATGTCTGGCTGTTGATCACGTGGCTCAATTTAGGAAATACATTTATTTCTATTCAGCTGAAAAACCACCTCGAGCAAAAAAAATTTAAATAAAAAAAACAAAGAAAAACAAGTTTTTTCTAAATTGGACTGTTTTCATCAAGCTAATTTATTTTTTGTAATTTCAATTTGCGCGAATCTATGGTTCATGGAAACCGCTTTTGAGTTGAAAATATTCTCCACTTATATTATGAGTGCTAGCCAAGACGAAGCATCTTATGATTTTTGTATCTCATCCTACCCAGATAAACCACCCTGAGCCCTGTCTCTTTCAGCCTTTTTGGTCTCAGGTCAAGTCACCTCGCACCTTTCTTGTTAGACACTTTACAACAACTGACGTCCTGACTCTAAACCCATCATAAATCCACTGTCAGGAATTAATCTATACAGATCCCTCTGGATTCAAAACAGACCTTTATTTCTCCAAGTGCTCCAGTTTTTCAGACTGGTAGAAGCCAGGTGCTTAGGAGGAGATTGCAGCTGTATCTTTTGAATCAGTCACCAGGGAATCCCTCTGGCCTCCTGGTTTCGCTCCTCCACGGGTAGCAAGGTGTTTGCAGTGAGCGTGTGTGTAAAATTACTGAAGCATTTTAATTCAAGGCAGCAGCAGGAGCAGCAGCGGCAGCAGCAGTAGAAAGGTAATAAAATGGAAAATAAACTCAAGATATGTAAACAGGAAAGGGGGGCGGGAAATGCTTCTTAAAATCCAATCTGGAAAAAAGAAAAAAAAAAAAGGGGGGGGATATGGCTGCAAAATACATCTGGGTTGTTTCACGAGAAAACCTCCCTAATTAGGCATGTGAATCATATTTTCCATCCTCAAAATATCCTGAACTGAACTCTTTTTGGTCGCTGAAAACTGCCACGCACAAAAACTGTGCTTTTTAGAAAGCAATTTTACCTCTGGCTGTCGAAAACTGTAAGTTCATTGTGAGGTTAAATATATCACCAGTCAGCTGTCGGGCCCTCTGAAGCAATGAGTCAGAGCATGTGTCTGAAATATTTATCTGCAATATAATGATCTTTTATTCATTTCGACCAGATGGAGCACCCGGTCCACTTCTTGATCATTTTCCGGGCTAATCAAATAAAACAGGACGAATGAGATTTTGTTTGAGCGAGCGTTGCTATAACAACCAGCGTTGCCAGGTTGTCACCAAGCTCACAACCTGGGTGAGGTGTTGTTAGAAGATGAAGCTGATGAGTCAAAGACACCTCACCCTCCTAAAAGGTCTAATTGCTTGAAGAGTCAAGAACGTCTGTTTTTTGTCTTTGTGGACCTACTTTACTCAACTGAAACCTTTCAAGTGTCAAACCTCAAAATACAAGAGTGTGTCCATTTATTTGTCCTCTAAAATTGGTCTGGGACAAAGCTGGACAAAGCTACCATTCTGCGTTCGGCGCCCCATTGTTTCGTGCTTCGCCACCTCCTGTAATCTCAGTTGAAAGCCAGAACAAAGGTGAAGGATATTGTGGTTGCGCGTTCGCATGTGTCTGCATCTGTTTGTGCACACTGCGCGTGGGTGGAGGTTGGTTGCAGGAGGAGGTGTTGTCGGGAACAGAAGCATTTTGCAGATGTTGCAGGGAAGAAGGAGCGAATGGAAAGTCCTGTGGTTATCGGTCGTACGCCGCGCTCCGACCGTCCGACCGCAGCATTTCTGATGCTCCTGGTTTGATCGAGAAAGCATTGAACAACCGTTGCTCGTTAGAAGTGACTTAGAGGTACAAATGAAGAGGAGGGGGTGGAGGGGGGTGGGGATATGAACAGGGAGGTAGAGAGATGAAGAGTTTGAAAAACATGTTTACAACTGGAGCTTTGCGTTGACGTTGTAGTCTAAGGTTTCCCTCTTGGAGAGTCTCCCAGAGCGTAGGCGGTCGAGATTCCCTCTTGGTTCCTCTAGACGTAACATGAGGAATGCTCATCTCTGTCTGCCTCTCTCCCTTGTTATGACCTTCCCTGTGTCTGTGCTCTCTCTAATTGCCCTGCTCTGCTCATTTCGGCTTCTTAGCGTTATATATGTGTGCCTCTCTTTCACCTGCCACATGCGCCATGTCTTTCATTCGCACCACAGTTGTCCGACATGCAAAACCCTGCCACTATTCCCCGTTGTCTTCATCAGAGCGAGGCACACTTTTCCATATGCAGATCTAGTTTCACCAAGTTCCGCAATAGGAAGTTCTTATCTAATCTCTGCACTGTCTGTTTTTGTCATCTGCCGTGTTTAATATGGTCGTTTTGGAAAGATCTATCAACTGATTTTCTCTCTCAGAACAATAAAGCTGACCACCCGCCCCCACTACCACATCTCGACAATAACGATCCAAGTTTGACTGCAGTCCCTTTGCTTTTACACTCAGGGTTTAATGTGAAAAACATAGTCCTCTTAAAAAAATATACTTTTTTTTAGATTATGTTGGATCTGCTGGATCTTTGATTGCAGTACTTTGGAAACTGACACTGATCCTCTTGTCTTTATGATTCTAATGCGAAGTGCAGCATTTCCTACCATGGCTCTGCTCATTCTGTCACTAACACATAGCAGCCGCGCTGCAGTAACCATGCTGTTACCTCACATGGTGTGTCACTGACACAAAGGCCGGTCTGTGTCACTGCCACTTCTTGACAGATGACTCATGGGTTCTGGACATAAAAAAAGAAATTGCACCGCGGACCGTCGCTGATTGCCCCAGCAGAGCCCAGAATGTCTGCTCACACAATATGAGCCATGAAATCACAAGGAAAACTCCAAGAATGTGAGCGGAGCGTTTACAGACCTGCAGCAGCTGCAGTAGCTCACAGGGACGTTTTAGTTCAAAGCAGCGAGGGAAACCTCTTTACATCAACAGGATGGAAATGAAGGGGGGCAAAAAAGGGAAGAGGGAGAAAAGACTTCTGGCTTTTTGCAGGAAAGTAAAACAGCAAACAGAAACTGTCATGATCTAAACTGACACGAAACACCCAATCTGAGAGCATGCATTAGGGACACAGACTTGCAGAAGCAAGTTATTGTTGGTTTCATTTCTTACTTAATAAAAGCCAGTTCTGGTTGTCTCACACCCAACAGAGTTGACACCTCAACATGGTGTCAGTTCGTATTCTTAAGCACTTCCTGTGCTGTCTGCGGCTTCTGGATCTAATAGGGTCTCCAATGGAATATTGGTCTCAGGAGAGGGGTCAGGCAAGAAGCAGTGTGAACACTTTAAGGATTTGACAACCACAGAAAATGGCAACCTTTGCCAGGATTATGTAGGCCATGGTATATTCCTAAAGGCAGGTCTAGTGAGCGTTACTTGCCAACAAAGGGCTATCTATATTCACTGGATAGATATCCCAAGACATTGATCATCCCAATGATCAAGACAAGCTGGAGAATGCTGCTGTGGAGACAGATCTCTGGGTCAAGCAGAAACTGTCATGAATTAATGGATGAGATCTTACTTCTGGAGAGTTAACTGGATGGATGTATGAATGTATGGATGTACCGACAGACAACTCTCCTTATGACTGAGATTCCTTTACTGATTTGCAACTTTGTTGATTTTGGCTTAAACTTATCAATAACTCTAGGGTTAACCCAACAAAATATGATAGTCCTAAGAGAGCAAACTTCTTCTTTTCTACTCTTAGGGTTAAGACTAGAGGCAAATCCACATCTTAAGCCACAAGATAAAAGTTATGTTCTGTCCAAGAAAGTCATTTTCTTGTGGAATAATCTTATGCACATTTAAGTTAGGGTCAGAGGTTAGGGAGTAGGGTAAGGGTAATGTCAAAAACACCCGACAAGAGCGGGCTACAAATCCAATAACACAAGTTATTGTCTATTGGATTGTACAATGTAGAAGTTTAAGATGTCTTCATGTTGTTCTTATTGTGTCAACAGACGGCCATCATCTGTGGGAGACAGAAGCCAAGGTTGACAAGGACTCTGTCAAAACTGTAAGTACCCATCTGTCTCTTCAGTCTTTTTCCCCCTTGAGGCTTTCTCCTTTCTTCGGTCTCTTCCTCATTTGTCCCACATGATGATGTAACCTTCTCTAAGGCGTTACAAATTGAAAAACAGAGGCGACGCTGATTAGTCGATGCAATCCTGAATGGAATTTTCACAAAATCACCGTACCGTCCTGGAGACAAACACTTTCACCTGTGGTGTTGCTTGAAAACACAACACGGGCAGCAACATGCTCAAATGCACATACACACACACACACGCACACACACGCGCACCCCCCCCCACACACACACACACACACCACTTCAGCCCTCTGCGCATATTCAGACGTTTAGTTCACAGCGAAGGGTTGTGGTGAGCTGGGCTTAAACACCTCATCTGTGCTTATGAGCGTGCAGCCAGGAGCGGATCACACCCCTGTTTTTACCTGCTGCTTTTCACGAAGGCTATGATGAGAAAATAAACCAGCGCACTCATTTTCACTGACGCACAGTCACACGTCCAGATTGTGCTAATATAAAGCTCACCAAAAGGGAATTGTTGACGGAGGGGAATGAAGTAAATGTTGTTCTTCGTGTCACAGAGAGCTTCTTGTGCTCTGGAGTTCATTAAGATTTCATCGGGTTAGTTAGGTCTGCTTCCAGAGGGGCGAGCCAAGTGGTGGGTAGTGGAAAACTTGTTTGCTCGGGCGTGGTGATAGTATGTTTTTAGCTGCGCATGCCTTTGATCTGGGGCGCTGCATCCTCCGCCTGTCTTTGTAAACCGACTGAGGGAGTTTATGCTGGCAAAAGGCTCTAGAATAACACACTTGCCTCTAAATGGTGCCGCTGGAGGATTTAGTTTCACTTGTTGCTGCTGTGATTTCACTCAGGTAAATGATGCGGTTGCATCAGCAGGGTAAATATGGACTCCTGTAGCTAATTGTGTCTAAACTCCGACTGGTGTTTGTTGGCCGGAGTCGCAGATGCTGGAGGAAAGATGGGTGCTCAAGGACCTGCTGGAGGTGATGTTGTAAGAAGATGGGATTGATAAAAACATGTACCAGTGTGTTTTTTATTGCAGACTGCCTTGCTAAAGTATTCCTGCCAATTCCGCTAATCCAGTATTGTTGATTAAGTTATTACGATTGGACAACATTAGGCATTTTACTGAAAGTTGATACACAGTTTCAAACTTTTTCCCAAATATAAACACTGACAATTACTGAGGAAGAACAATATTTCCTTGTTGTTACATGTAAGTTCTCGCTGGCATTTAAATTTTTTCCCCATTTTTCTTGAGAAAATGGCTCAAGTTCTATCAGGAAGGATGGAGAGGGTTGGTGAAAACAAATTTAAGTGTTTTCACAAATACTCAATTGGAATTTAGATCGAGGCTTTGAGTGGGCTGCTCCCACATGTAATTATACTTTGACCTAAACCTTGTTCATAGTTCTAGCTTTACGTTTAGAGTTGTCATTTTTTAGAATTGTTAAATCTTAAAGGTTTTCCTTCAGGATGGAATTCTGATCACATTACTTGGTGCTATCTGTGAAAATGCTTCCACCATCCTGCCTCTGAGGGAAGGTGTGTGTGCGTGTACGCGTGTGTGTGCGTGTGCGTATGTGTGTGTGAGTTGGTGTTTTGGGTATTAGATTGAATGCACATGCGACCATACAAATGATATATAAACAAAAATAAAAAACTAAAACAGTACATATTCACTTAATTGTGTGCTTAATTGTGTTGGCCTATCAAGTACAATCCCAAATAAAGTTATTTACCAAAAGTTAAAAAGGTTAGAGGATTATGTAAGTCTTTGCAAGGTGCCATCGTCTTTACAAACAGAGAGACGAGATGAGAGCTCAGGCCTTCTGCTTATATGTATTGCAACCAGACTACTTTTAAGTGCTCTAGTCTGCCTGGCTGACTGTGTTTTTATTGCTGTCCAGAGCGTGCTAACTGGTTGTTTGTGATCGAGAGGGAACGCAGTGTGCATGCACGCATCTAACACACACAATCAGCAACCTGCATGCCTTCTCTGTCATCGTATGGAAGACTGGGTCTGATCTCACCTTCAGCTACCCCGTCCCTACCCCACGCCCTCCCTGCATGCACTGTGATGACCGACAAAAACCTGCTTCCTGTCATTTTTGCCCTGCTTTCGTACTGTAAAAAAAGAACAAGAGAGCGACGGCTGTCCAGGAATTACACATAAACACCCTGACAGATTCCTCCATGTTTCCCTGTCAGAATTAAAGCAGTCAAAAGTTCATATCCGTCCAGACCTGCTGAAAGTCCAACAGGCTAGGTAACTGGAGGGGTTACAGGTGACCCCTCCTGCACACGGAGCGGCTGTGCAAACAAATAAGCTGACATTTCTGCTTTGCTTTGCTTTGCCATGTGGGGGAAAAAAAGCTAACAACCCAAGGCTTTTCCTCAGAGAAAAACATGGGCCCTGGACGAGCCTCAGGGGCCCAACTACTGCTTCTGAAAAGTCCAGACAAGCTCATTTCGACCAGCTCCCAGTCCAGTCTCTTGGAAACACTACCCTAAATGCAGACCAGCAATAAAACATAAACATACCTGTTGATTAATCTCTGAAACATACAAGGGTTTGCTGTATAGTACTGAAAGCTAATGCTTCATGACCACATTAAAATAAACATCTATAAAGTCTTGCTTGTATGGTTGTGTGTGTGTGTGTGCGTGCGTGCGTGTGTGTATATATATATATATATATATATATATATATATATATATAAATTATTTCATGTGGAGCTGAATTTGAAATGTGAACATCAAGTCCTGTCATGTCTCTGAAGAATTTGTGTCATTTTTGATTTACTCCAGTTTTGGATAGCTCCTTTATTGGCATCAAGAATATGGAATTCCCACTATTCATTTGCGTCAGGACAGGAAACGTTCCTTTTGCGGTTATGTCATTTTCTATTCTTTTTTTTTTCATTTTAAACGAATAATGGAGTAACACTTAAATTGTTGCCAGATATGTATTAGCTGAAATATTAAGTAAGTCATATTATCATGTCTTCCTATACAAGTGAACTGAAAAACAGATGTGCGACAGTGTGACAATGGTGTACAGGCGGTACATTTGAGTGTCCTTGCTGTGTTTTGTTTGCACTTTAGAATACTCTTCTTGTGGAGATCCCACCCTACAGGAACCAGAGAATATCCAGTCCTGTGCAAGTCAACTTCTACGTTTGCAACGGCAAGAGGAAGAGGAGCCAGTACCAGCGCTTCACCTACGTGCCTGCAAACGGTAATCCTCAGCCTGATCTTCTTTAAGAAACGCAGGCATGCTTCTTGACACCTGTAATCTGTAGTTTGCCTTCAACTGTCGACATGCCACAAGGGATTTGTAGCCCGCTCTTGTCGGGTGTTTTTGACATCCTGCCTGGGAACAGTTAGCTTGAGACACTGAAAGAGAGCAGAAGATGAGACGGGGTGTTTATGCAGTAGTGGTGCGGCGTTCCGCAGCTGTGAGGTAGACCCGCTGAGTGACAGAACCTCCAAGTGCTGTCAGTAATCGAGTGTGTAGTTGACTCGACCTCCCGGGGACCTGCCTTTTACACCCTGCCTCACACAATGAACCCATGGTTCCCCAACAAAGGAATGACGGTGCACATGAAAACACACACGCACACCCACAAGCTGTCATTCATGTAGCAACCTGAAAGGGTTGTGATATAGTGTGAATTAGGCATCAGCAGCTTTCGTGATGGAATTCTCGGAAAGACACAACTAAGCTTTAGTCAAGAAAACGGGTTAAAAAAATGAGCTTCAGACTCCGGGTTTTTACTAGAAATCTTCTCCTTGTGTATATGCAGACAAGCGTGATGATGGCTGTGTTAGACCTGCATCCACATCGTGATTACCAGAGGAATCCATTAGATCCCCAACCCTGATATCTTATTTTCATTGATTGGCGCTTAATGGATCCAGAGCCTCTGAGGTAGTGTGCAGCTTGTTTTAGGTCCAGAGCCGTTAATAAGATGTGACATTTACATTATCAGCAGATATTTGATGGGCACAGGAGACAAGCACACGAGAATAGAGCCCTCAGAAGATGTAGAACATGTTCCAGTTTGGAGATCACAAACGGATTGATAGAGGTAAATAGCTCAAACTTTAGACAGTTTTCAAATTTCTCAACCAATAAACATCAAAATAGTGTGGCATGTATTTATATTTGGCCCTCTCTGTTTGGCTGAGCATTAATGGCATCTTTTTTATCATTTATTGTGATAATTTTCTTATAACAATTTTGATTTATTGTTGTCATGATTAATTCCAGTTAATATGTTTAAGAAAGCCAGAACTGTTCATATTGTCAGGATTGTTATTTTTGCAATTTTCTCCACAATAATTTTTGATAAGTATCAATAATTATCAATAAATGCACTTACTATGTGCAGCTTAATGATACAAATCACATTTCTTTATGTGACTGGTGTCCCAAAAAAAGCATAATATAAACGGAGCCATAATTGATTCCATTGAATTTCATTTAGGATTATCAGAGTAATAGGGGCTTAAAATAAAGATTTTTTTTTTTTACTTTTGTAAACCATGTGTGCTCTTCCTTCCATAACTACACGCTGCTTTGTGCCGTCACATTACACAAAATGTAACTGAAGTACACAAAAGTTATTGCAAATGCCAGCGATTCTACAGAGGTTGGTTCTGGTATCGACGAGTGGCCTTCACAGAGGGCCCTGGCAGATACAAAGGGAAAGTTAGGAGGCTCCTTCACTGATCCATTTCTTTCGGCACAAACACAACTCTTATTAAAAGATGACTCGTGTTCGCCTTTTTGCTGCCAAGTAAACCACAAACACACTGTGGACCACACAAGCAGAGCAAGTCTCTTGTCAAAGATGCATAATTAAGCCACAGGAGTCAGAGCCAAAGAAACAATGAACCTCAAATTCTATTTAAAGTTTTGCCACTGCTTTGTAGTCCTACTTGATAATGTAAAAAAAAAAAAACAAAATCAAACAAAAAAAACCCTGCCTATTCTTAAAAAAAAAAAATGTTTGTATCAAGCCCAATAGCACTCAATAGCTGATTTGATATTGCCTTGCTGCTGAAACTGAAATATTTTTGAGATCACTCAACTACAGACTCCCCCTCAGACAAACACTTGATGTGCAAATTAAAGTATTGCTGCATAAAGGCTATAATCAGCTTAAAGAGACCCTTTGTAGTCATGATGACTGTAAGAGTTTCAATACAGCTACACTGAAAGAGGAAATCCGAGTGAAGCTCTTTGCTTTTGAGGGTTTCAGTATGTGCTTGTGTGCCAACAGTGAGTAAAACGAGCGACGTTGCGGCCAGGTACTCGGGGTGGGCTGGGGAAGGGAAGACACCCACACATTCACACAATCGCACACACAAACATTTGTCAACACTTTTCGCTTGCTCGTATGAAAAGAGTCTTCCGGCCCATGGTCCCACTTCAAGCACAGTTGTGGTCAGTGACGTTATTGGGAGAGAACATTTCTTTCACACTCTGGTGTCTGTTCTGCTATAAAAAGGCAAGCCCGAGCCTTAAAATAGACACACTTGTTTGAAACAGCGGAAGGATGGAGCTAACACTCTCGGGGCCACAGATGCTGAAAACCACCTTTATTTTCCATTCAGGTCATGTGACCACTTGTTGTTCTTTGACGCTAATGAAAACGCTATCAGCAGCCACTGCTTTCAAACAGCTTAACGCACTGAGAAAACACAGGAAAAAAAGAAATGGATGGTTTGGCGTGCCTGCTGACACATGGTGCTTCAGTAGAGCACATTGCTCAAGACATGTCAGCAGATTTTATCAGCCTCACACTGCTTGTTGCTGCGTGTATAGTGAAGTGGTAGTATCAGGAGTGCATCATAAAAACATAGTCCTTTCCCTGTTGAGGTCTGACAGAAATAGAAAAACCTTACACTGCCATTGCAGTATTATGCATCTGCCCTGCATTTCAATTCTGCAGAAAGAGTTTCAGCTGTAGGTACAGTAAAAAATATGGTGTCGCATCATTATCCTCCTTCACATGTGGACAGAACAGAATAGAAACTTTTATTGTCATTGTAACAATGGAACATCGTAGAACGGAATTTGGATGCAATTCTCCAGATAAAAACAATGTCTCTCTTTAAAAAATATAAATAATTAGTATATTGCACTTATCTCTTGATTAAAGTGTTGACTGAAAATTAAAACGGACATAAAAACTACACTGATACTGGAGCAAATCCTACCGAACGTGACCAATGTAACAAAAAATGCTGCACACTGGGTATTCTGCTACGATCTATGTCACACATTTGCTCCACAGCTATAGAACTGCCACAAGCGCTATTCAAATGTTGCCATAATCACCTAATAATATCATGTTTACCTCACGCTGTACTATGCAGGTGCTCAGTCAGTGCAAATGAAGATTCACTCACTTCAGAATGTCATTATGCATAATCAGACGACGCCCCACCTACTTTGTGATCAAATCAGTTATTATTTGACAATGTAATGTCCCATAAAGACTGTGTATAGAAATATTGATCTTTTATTTTCAGATTTTTAAGTATGGTTAAAAACTAGAAGGTAATGTCACAGGCATGTTGAAAAGACAGATATGATGTTCTGCATCAGTAGATCCCAATAGATGCATACACTATTCAAAAGAGTGTTGCATCAAAAGTGTCAGACATACATATTTCTAAGCATTTAGAGTCCTTTTTTATATATTCCAATGTACATAGCAAGATGAAAAACAAAGTAACAGAAGCTTTTTTGCATGCGACAGTAAAAATGTGCCTTTCTTTTGGATAACTGGAATTTTTCACCGATTCAAAAATACATTTTCAGTTTTTATATGCTATACAGCTGCATTTGGAGTCAAGCCTGAGTGTTTGTCCATGATGCTAGGAGGTCCATGCAAATGTCCTTGTCTGGCTTCTGCAATGAGACTGGCTTTTCCAAGCACCCTTCCAATCATTGTTACATGAGCAGCAATGTGACGTGGTGCTCTTGAAATAAGAAACAGTTTTCACCAACCACATTAAACAACAAATGCCAGAAACATGCTGGCAACAACCGTTGCTTGGACAAAGAGCTTCTTGGAACCCCTTTATTTTTACAGGCCATTTGGAGATTCCTCTAAAATATCAAGTTCTATTCTTAACGTTGCTCCCCACCCCATTTCTTTGTGGCTGGAGTTTGGGAGAAGACTGCCACAGCCATGTTCTGTTACACACACACATACACACACAGGAAGAGTTCCTGAACCAGACGTTGTTCTTTTTTATAAGTATTTGTCGAGTTATGGTTTTCCAAAATGTGCACAAGGACATAGCTGTTTCAGCCATTTCTCCTGTGCTAGATTTTTATCAAACCCCCATACCTTATTCTAATAACCAGAGTATGTTGGGTGACCAGATTGCGTCTCACCAGGACACGGTGCACCAGGTACCTTCGAGTTAAACTACCACCTGTTCCACTACTAATATTATTGCCAATCTTTTCCCCAAAATAAATAATTTTTGCTGCATAGTAGCACTGGATCTGAAATTGGAATAGCTTTAAAAGACAAACCACTAATAAAGAATCAAATATCTAGATATTTGCTTACCTTATTCCATTTTTTTATCTTCAAATTAACAAGAGCTCTGTAAAGCTACAAGTGCACACCTAATGGGCTTAATGCAAGCAGACAGCGGGGTTAACTACCAGGAAAGAAGAGAAAATTGCAGAGCATTATCGTCTTCAAGCCGTAACCAACTGGTTAGGAGAAACTACGCTCGTTGCCAAAAAAACGTTCTGCACCCAAATTGAGTGTTGCACATAAAATGAAACAGCAGGTGTTAAAAAGTCAAATATTTGTGTTGATCCCAAGTATGAAGTTTGGAAGTACCAATTGTCTGGGATAGCATATCACTCCAGGCCTTCTGAAAAGTTTAAAAGGCACTTGATCTGTTTTGAAGTCATAGGTAATCCAACATGTTAGATTGGAGAAATTAATTAGAAGCCAGTTGGCAATGGAAGGATTTCAAGATGACACTTGTAGTCCATCAAAGCATGAGTTGGCTTTATCTTGTTGAAAAAATACTCTTTACCACTAAGACTGATTAAAGCACATGGTCGTAGGTTGTCACTAATGAATCCCTGTCAGGATCCCTAATATGTCTACAAGAGGTGAACTAAAGTCAGGAACAATGGCTTTTCACAACTTGGAAGCATAATCTTTGTTTCTCTGTACAAACTGGGGAGAATACATAAGTACATGCAATGATCACATCACGCAGTACTGAATTTCATTTTGGCTTGGATTTAGTCTTTCCAACAGTGAATGGCTAAATTAATTGGTGGAGATTTCCACCAATTAAATTTCCAAAACTCGTGGTTACGGGACCATTCTGAGTGCAGCCACTCTAGCGGCAGTGACTGGTTGCTGAACGCATTGTCTTATGATTCCAGACATTATGTCAGACTTCACAGGCAGTTTTAAGGGTTTCAGTACTTGGGTTGGTATAGAAGGTGCTGATATTAAGTGGTTATTCAGTGCTTGACAACCAAGTCAACCACACTAAGTCAGTACGGTCATTCTTAGGTGACCAGAACCTTCGCAACAGGTGGACGCCCAGTGGTTCCAACATCCTGCCACTGTAGAATCTTATGGCTCTACATTTTGACCGTCCGACTTCAAGCAAACCAAAATTCAACTTCTATCCAACTTCTAACAATGGTATCTCCAAACTCCAAACACTGGCTTATAACACTCCACTTGTGATGCCAGTACTTATGGCAGCTAAAGCCTGTCTAAATGCACTTTCTAGATGTCCCGCTTTATAATTTTAATAATATACAGACTGATTGAAGGTCTGAATGTGTACCAAATTAAATCCAACCTGAACCATGTCGTCTGGATGCCTGACTGTTTTTGTTGATGAGCAGTTGCCAGCTGTCTGGTGAAATTGTTTATTTTTTTTCTCAGTGGAAAGGAAATACAGAGATAATTTATGGGGAATCAAATTTTATTTGTGTCTGCTGCAATGGAAGAAAAAAAACAGTCTATATTAAAAAAACTTTATTCGCGAAGTTAGTTTTCTCTCATAAATTCTCCTTAACTGGAAGGGCTGAATGTCCTGCATTTCAGTGTTGGAACCTCAGGATTATGTTGTTGATTTGAAAAATCGATTGTTTTTGTTCCTTCTTAGCCAAATGGAAACGACTGTTTTCAGACTCTGTCAAACTTTTTTAACATCACAACTCGTACTAAACAGGACTTTAAGTAGTCATGAGATCAAATTCGCATAAATAACCAATGGTCTGATTTGGTGAAGCTAAATTAAAAAAAAGGCATTTTATGGTTTCCACTTGACATCATTGACATGGTTTTATGGCAATCTGGTATCCATTTAAACTAAGAAATGGCAGACAAGTGGAAGGCTTGGATGTAGTGTGACCATGTGACTTATTTGTTATTCCCCAGGCTGTGGAGAGGAGGCGTGTGCCTTACGATGCTCCCCAACACACCACAGCCTGGTCCCTTGGCTTTTAAAACTCAGAGAGCTGACGTAAATGTGTTCCCTTCTGCGTTATCACTCATCACCCTAGAGGCTAGATGCGCGATTAGTGTCTTTTCAAATCCAGTCGAAAAAAAAACATAAAACATAGCACGTGACACACCGACGCTTCATTTGCACCTTTACTTGCTACTATCACTCATACGCTCTGCTGTTTACAATTTCATGCAGTGAAAACAGACAGTCTATTCATAGTGAAAACTCCATGCCTTTGAGTAAATGTCACTTGGAGCAAGCATAGCCAGAAACTTTTAACGGCTGGCACCACACCCATTAATAAGATTCAACAATGTGCAGGAATAGAAACAGAATGTCCAATGTGACTACAAAGACTTTGTTATACTTTAGGGTATCTTAACACCAGCCAATTAGTTTTGTCCTGGCACACTCTGTGATTACATACTTGTATAATAACTCAGCAAAACGCCCCTTAATGCGGAGATCATGCCATCATTTTTTTTTGTTCCGTTTTAGACAACAAAACCGTAACAGCGCAGTGGAAGCACCTGATACCTGTCACTCAAGAAGCGCTCTCAGGAAGTAATGCAGACAGGCTGCATTGGATAAGAAATTTGAAGAGAGAAGGCAGGATGATCAAGTGGGGTCACAGCACTCTCCTGCATTAGCTGAGGTCTGAAGCTCTCGAAACCACAGGCTCAGCTCTGCAACCTCTTATGCCGCTCAGGCAGTCTAATCAAAATCAAATCAACTTCGTTTTTTTTTGCTCCCCGTCTATCTTTTTGGTCCTGAGAGAATCAATTACTTCTAAAGTGTGTGGAGGAAACCTGGGGGTCCTGGGCTCCTCGAGCAGCAGCAGCAGCAGCAGTCCAGTGCTTTAAAGGACTTTTATTGGATATCGGAGTTGGAGGAGATTCCAAAGAAAATAGGTCTTACTCATTATTAGAGCCAGCTGTGGCTTTCCACACTGATGACTCATCCATTTTTCTTTCCCCCTGTTTTGCTACTTTTTCATGGTGTGGTAAGGATAGTGGTGGTCATGGGGGGAGAGGGAGAGCGGGTGCAACGGGTGAGGGGTTTCTCCGTTAAAAGATACAGCCAAGTTCATACTGAGCCTAAATCCACTGGTTGTTTGGTATTAGGGAGGATATTGTGGCCAAAACTGTATTTGCTCACAGTTATTATCCATGGACTCACTGCGCCACGTGGCTTCTTTTCACGTTGACTTTTTAGTTCTTTTATTTTTTTAACATCTCCACTTTCTCTCTGCTCTTTCTTTCCAGTACCAATAATAAAAACCGAGCCCACTGATGAGTATGATTCTCTTGGGAGTGTCGGGCTGTCTATGCATTCAAAGCCCTACTACGGCCAGCCCAGGCTGACGTCCATCATGCCTGTTGCTGAACCTGACCCCTGCCTGGTTGGTGGCTACCCTCCTTGTCCGCCCCGCCACGCTGCCATGCCACCGTCGTCTCCCAGCTCAAGCCCCACCCTGCACGATCTGTCCCCTGTTGCATACAACAAATGCCTCCCCAACAGCCCAACTCATGCCGCACCACCAGGCACCGTAGCGCCCCCCATTCAGGAGACCCCTTGCTGTCCAAGCCTTCCACACCCGACGTCGCCAGATCACAACTCTTCCCTAGCGGTGCTCCACTCTCAGGGCAGCCCGGGCTCCCTTGGTTATCACCATTCCGTCTATGCCAACAGCAGTTCCTCGTCCTCCCCAGTGTCTCACCCTTCCACTCCTGGCGGTCCAGCGGAGCCACCATTTTTTCAAGCTTACAGCCCCAGCCAGGCAGAAGCTTCAGGCAGCTCAGCCCAAGTTGCAGGAAGTCCGCCCAGCCTGCTAGCTGAAGACACCACTACGCCATCAATGGACATTACCATCAAGCAAGAGCCCCAGGAACTGGATCAGATGTATCTCGATGATGGTGAGTTACTGCAAAGTTACCCATTCTGACAAACTGAAACTGTTAGTAACATAATCAATGAAATAGGTGAATCTCTGGGGTAAGTGTCTGGCTCAAATGAAGGAGTTCAAGCATCTTGGAATATTTTGCTCAAGTGATGGTGGGAAGGAATGGGGCAAATATGTCCCTCGTACATATGCCATGATGTGGGTTCGGTATTGGTATGTTTGGGTTTGGTATGTTTTGGCAAAACTCTCAGTTTACCAGTCTGTCTATGTTCTGATGCTCACCTGTGGTTGTGAGATATGGATCATGACGAGAAGAATGAGATTCTGCTTACAAGCACCCAAAACAAGCATCCTCTGCAGGGTGGCTGGACTCCGCCTTTGAGATGGGGTGAGAAGCTGGATGAGATATCATCCAGGTATATCTCAGAGAGTAGGCAGCTGAGATGGTTCAGACACCTGATCAAGATGTCTCATGGATGACTTTACTTGAGACACATCACAGTGGGTGGAGACCCCAGGTCAGACTCTGAACATTTTTTTCCAGACTGCCAAGGGGAACTGTGGCTATTATCCAGTAGCTTGCCACTATCAGTGTGTGAATGGATGAAAGATTGAATGTAGTGTGAAGCTCTTTGGTGTCCTCCCGACTTGATAAAGTGCTATACAAGCACCATTTACCATTTGGGGAATAATATTTACCCTCTGGCATGTGAGTACCAAGGAATCCCATGAAGATATTCCCTGGGTTTCTCCCCAGGAGCTCCTACCTTTTGAGCTTATGTTGAATAAGTTGAAGACAATGGATGGATAGATAGATGTATTTAATGTTTTTCCAATAAAACCTTATCTTAATGAGGCTACTAATCCTGCCATACACAACTGCTTATCTGCAGCTCTTCACACATAGCCACACCCTGCTGCACCTCTTAGTATTTCCTGATGAAACGCTGGCGGCAGATTTACGTCACGTTTGTTTAATTTTAGACCCCGCAGATTTATTTGCTTTTGGTGGAACGTTCAGCCCCAGCATCGTATCGGCTGCTTTGCTTCAAAACGCTAAACTGCCTTGATGGGATTTTGAAACAATCTGTCAAAACATCAGAGCACCAAGGTCAGCCGGGGTGCAGCAGAACAAAAACAGTGGCACACGCATAACGAGCCAAACTGTTGACACGACGACTAATGAAGGAAGCAAAACAATGGGTAGGGGCTTCCTGAACCAAATCGCTAGCCCTCCCCTAAAGTCCCCCCTCTTCATATTTCTGGGAGCGATGCCGGAGACAGAGGCTTTGTTTTCCTGTCTTTTTCCCCCTGGAGTCGACACAGTGTGACTGTCGTCATCAAGGGAGACTGTGGGGTCACTACTCTCCCTCTGGCAGAGAAACCACACCCATGGGACCATGTGGCTGGCTTTATTGCCTCCTGTGTCCATTTCACGTTAGGTCTCTCAGGTCAGCAACCTGTTATCTATGCTAACAGAAGCAGCACTTGTTGTTTTGATATACATTCATATATCACAATACTGGCATCCTGCCAGCCTAAGATAGTAAAAAAAATCTGTCTAACCTTGTGGAGGTTAGGCAAAGACACCTCCTCATTAAACTCAGGAATACTGCTTTTCCTGCGCACATTTTGTTAAGCGAGCTGCTCTTGCCTGCGATGTGTATATGGTTGTGCACGCTTGTCCACTTTATCTGCTCCCCACTCAACAGCTCTGGGACCGAAGGGGTGATAGGCATGAGGGGACCAAGGGAGTGTTGCTGTAGGACTGTAATTGAGATGAAATTCAGCTCTCAGCACTTCTGTCGGCACTGATGAGTCCCGTTAGTCCACAGTTCATCAACAAACTATACGGAGACCAGTCTGTTGTCTCATGCTAAACTTTTTCCTCCTTCCCCCTGTGCCTTGTTTTATTTTTGTGAGTTCTTAGTAACACTAAAGTGTAACCTTCAGTTTAAATTTTGTCCTCTATGTCTTTATAGACAACATTACTGCACAATGTTAAAATGAAGCTACTTTGTTTTGTAATAATTCTGCTAGTTAGAGTAGCGGTTCTCAATGTGGGTGGTACCGCCCCCCGGGGGGCGTTCAGAGGACGACAGAACAATACCAGTTTAGACTTTGAGCAACTTGGTAAAATTGTATTGTGTAACATTAAATCATGCTTGGCTGCAACTGTATCGATGGCAGCTCTTCTTCTTCTTCTATTCAGTGTTTGTAGCTTCTTGGCGCAGCTCCGCTCCTGCTACTGGTAGCTTCACTGCATCAGTTCAGTGGTACACCGGCTGATGACGGTGCTGTGATTCACTTTGTCTGGTATTTTTGTACATATGTTTTGGCAGTTCTGTGATCATGTCAAAGCAGCAACTTATATTAAAAAGGGTTTTATTCCCGTTTCCATGGAAGGACAACAGAAAATCGCTCTTATAAACATGTAACTACTAAAGTCACAATACCCTGACTTTGCATCCCTCTGAAAAATGAACCCATTTAAATAAAGAACTCCCTCCATGGGTGATAACACCATAGAGAGCGTTCATTTTATAGCGTTAACACCGGTGCTGTAAGGGGTCCGGTATGAAACGGGTGTAACAGAACAACGGTACCACAGCACTTTTAAACTTCAATAATCAGAATACCGAAATTGTTTACGTTTTTTAAAAGGTTTATGTCAGTCTGCCTTTTCCCCATCGATACGCTTCCCGAGCGACCTGCACCTTAGGGGGTTAAAAAAAATGACGCGCACATTGCGCAAAACTCTGAAACAGGAGAAGCAGGACATAAAACAGAGCGACGAACTAGATGTGAATTATGGCATAAAAACAGAGAATCCGACGCTGAACAGTGAAAAATCAACACATGATGTGAAACACATGACGATTAGGTGGCGCAGCAGGTGATTAGTGAAGATGACTGGTGGTCAATAAACGATAAAATAAATCTAACAACAGGAAGAAACTAAAGTGGACATAGCAATAAACCAAGAGAGGACAATACTAATCAAAGGAAACTAAATGGAGAACAAAATGCAAGAATAAACTAAGAAACTAAAGTAAATACAGAGGAATAAACTGGTATGGCAAGACATTTTGAGCAATACTTAATACAGAGGAATGTATGGCAAGAATAAACAGACACTATTTATAGATAAAAGGTAAAATAATATGCCATGGGATTGTTGAGACCATATCTAGTACTGAGAATAAATATATCTTACAGACCATAACAGTCAATAACTGATCACTTATTTATGTTTTTAATTAGATTTGATATATTTATTTCTTCAATATTATTTTTCATGTCAGTGTTAATGTCATGGGGCTGATGACTCCATGACACTTTGAATTTGACTCATTAGGATTTGATTAAGAACCAGATGTGTTCTTTGTAATTTCTGTCCAGTAAAACTATTAATCTATAAATCAATCTATATAAAGATATAATCCATGTTTCTGTCTCATATTTGTATGGCATTAAAAGGATCTGGAACTTTGTTTTTCCACTGAAAGCTCTGGTTTACACAATAAATGCCATGTGGGTGAAGTTTTATGGATGATACTCTGATGTCCCATTCTCCTGAAGGCAGCACAGAGCTGCACCACCAGAAACCAACAGAAACACTGAAGAGAAGAAGAGTTATGATTAATGTAGTTACAGTTCTATCCATGTTTTAATGTTGCAGAGCTCAGTCATTTTGCAAATAGATCAAAGTTTAAACTGGCATTGCTGTACATCTTTTATCTGGTCATTTTGTGGAATATTTAACAACCAGAAAATGGCAAAGACTAATATTTTTTCCACTCTGATTGCCTGCTGTTAGGCCTACCGATTTTAACTTGAATGTTCATTCATTGCATTTTTCATAGACACCTGTGAAAATAATTTCTATTCACATTACTATGTTGTTCTCTGGGAAATTATTTTTTGATGATAAATACAGAAACAAGCATAAAAATCAAAACATCTACAATAGTTATAGTAATATTAATGATAAAATAATAGTCAGTGCAAAGTAGTCTACAAATTCTTTGGTGGGGGGCGGTGAGGGACCTGGATAAAGGCTAGGGGTGCGCTGCCCCAAAAGAGGTTGAGAAACCCTGAGTTAGAGGCTTGCATTCCATCTTATAAATTTATTTCTTTTTTTTGTCACGCCTAAATGTTTTAGATTATCAATCACATTTGATATCAGGCAGAGACGACCTGGTTAAACACAAATATAATTTTCATATAATAATTTCACTTGTCAATGTAAAAAACGCTGTTCAAACTAAATTGGCATTATGTAAAAAAGTAATTGTCTGAAACATAAAAACTAATGTTACCCTTGACAGTAACTGGGTCTCCACAGCTACTGAATTTTCAAACAAACGCTTGATGGCACTCATGTAATAGTATCTCAATTGGATCTGAGCTTTCACTAGGCCACTCCAAATCTTCTTTTTTTTAGTGGTGTACTTTGAATCTGTATTGCATGTCATTTTTTACATTTGCTCTTGTACAATTATGTACTCTGACCTTAAATGAAACCATTGGAAAACCAGCTTTTTTCAGCCCTTTGATTCACATGAACAACCTCAGAGGAAAGAAAGAAGGTTAAGATTTCCAAGTATAACCAGGAAATTGACAAAGCTCAAATCTAAACTAACAGTTCAAGAAAAAAATAGTTCAACATACACCATCAGAAAAAGCGTCCAAATCTGATACCATCAAGTTAAATTTAGTTTTTGTCTCTTTATGCAGAATAGTAAATTATTTTCCCCTGTGAATATTTTTTTTAAGTTTATTTTTACAACAAAACATGTGAACAAAATTTTTGTCTTGGCAAATCATTGCAGATGTTTATGAAATCCTCAGTTCACTTTGACAAAAAAAAAATCAAATAAACCATTAAAATTATAAGTAAATAAACCTTTATGCTAACGATGAGCATGTGGAAACATCTGACCATCACTGTCAGACCAGGCTAAAGGATGAACTTAAGCAAAAATGTATCAAGCAGTCCTATTTCTAGTGAAGTCATGTAATTTTATTTTCCCTCCACACAAGTTTGTGATCTATCACTTTAGCAATCCTCCTCAAAGAACAGTGGCCAGATATATTCAGCTAGTGATTACAGTTGCATTAGTGACGCGCAGGAACGTGCTTTGATTGAACAAGGACTGTGAGGCAGCTCCTTGAAAACCTCAGCGAGATGCCTTCTCGCATCACCTAATGTCTGAGCGAGCATCTGCGGTGAGCTGCTGGAGTCCCGGTAAGTGTGCGGTGGTAACAGCATACTGCCAAGGCATCTGCTGCTCGCAAGGCCTGGCCCCATCCCAAACCCCTTAAATGAGCCCTAAGCTAAAATAAATAAGATCGGAAGGCAGCTTGCAGGGCGCCCCGCTCCCTGTTCACACGCATTACCGCCCTATATTAGCGAGTCAGTGCTCCATTAGAGAAGCAAGACAGGCGGATGACCTCACCACAGTAGCGGTGATTTAACGCCAGCCGTGTGGAATAGCTCTCCTCCTTAGCAATCGGGAGGCCGGTGATTTGGAGTCTGCGGGAGCAAACTTGATCTTCCCCAAGAGTGGCGCACCACCCACGCTTGAGCGCGGAGGCCTCCGGCTCCCATCATCCAGAGGAAATGTGTCTCTCTGGCCAGGTCCAGATTTTACGCAGCCCCCGAGAAATCCCTCAAGTTATCAACAGTGAGCTACTGTACCGCAAGGACCTGGGTTAGTGTGCAGGGAGGTGTAAAGCCCCCAGACTGCCATACACTCTCCCTGTCATAAACTGTTAAAGTCTTCCCTGCTCTGTGATGGAGGCAGCATAAAGCAGGAGATGATTATTCTGGAGTGGAGTTAGGGTGGGGGGAGCTAGAAGAAGATTCCTGTTGGCAGTAAGCTTAAACACTTTGACTCAGTGGCATCTTGGCTCTCACCCGCCACAGTTTTGCTGCTCCTAGCTGGAGATATACCCACAGATCCGCATGGTTCAGTGGGTGGAAGCAGCAGAGGGTGAAACACCCGCTGAGCGAAGACTATGCCTGGTTGCATTGTTGACTCAACGTCGTAAACAACTCATGGTCAGGCTCACATAAAACCGATTTTTAGACGTTGGTTATTTACTCACACCCCACTATCTGTGTTTTACAAGGCACATGACTTGGAAAAAGGCAGACAAATGACATCACAGTACATGAGTATGCGCTATTAACATTTGAGTTGCACTAATTAAGTCTAAAAAAAGAAAAGTTTAAGCATTTGCACATTTTCTCATGTTTCAAAGGCCGGTTCTGATGACTTCACCATCCCCTCATGTCTAAAACTGTATCCCTGCTCATTCATACATACGTAACACTTTTGCACTATATATATATATATATATATATATATATATATATATATATATATATATATATATATATATATATGCAGTCTTATTTCCTTTGAAAACAATCAGTCTTTCTCTTGTAAGATGGTTTCTGTTAGCATTAGGTGTTCTGCAGTGGACAAGTGGGTGTGGAAGGAGCAGAAACAGTGGCTACCTATTCTAGATGTTTGAGGCCTATGCCATTTGTCCTGTCTCATTAGCTGCTTTGGCAAAGGGTGATGTCATGAAAACCAGCTAAAAGCAGCAGACAGCAAAGGAACTTGGACTAATCAGGGAGCTAGATTTCTACCAGCTGCCTCTCAGAGAAACAGAGGGCCCTTATTCCCCAAAATAAGACAAACACAAAGCACAATGCAGCCTCTGCCGACTTTTTTGACATTTGACATATGTGCTGCGATTGCCCCGTGTTGTGTTGTCGTTTTCCTTGTGATTGTTTCCTGTTAAATTCAGAGGCGCTGCATTTAAACAAAAAAAAAAGAAGAGGAAAAAAAAACTTCTGCGAGGGTTGTTTTTTCATACTGGAAGCAATATTGTCAGTTCCTCCTTTCCTCTTTCCTTCCTCCCAACAGAAACAACAACAACAAAGTAAGGATTCAGACTTTCTTGAAAACCTCCACTCGGTTCTGACGCTTCCGAGGGCAATTCAAGGCATTCCTCATGGAAACTTTTACACACTCTGGCACGTTGCCCGGACCCCAGGACTCCGCAAAACCCCTAATGATGATTGAAAGCGCATCCACACCATGCTGAAAAACATGCTGAGTAGCTAACATTGGAGAGTGCTGCAAGGCAGGGTCATAGGGGTGCGGGGGGCAGTGGAATGAGAGGATTTTTGGGCAAAGGGTGTTCATTAGAGAGGAGCTTAAAGTGTCTAATGGGGCTTAGACAAGGAAGGACTGCTCCTGGATGCATAGGTGGTGTGTGTCTCTTTCGTTTTAAGATGGTATGGTCATCTAGATGCAGAAGCACTGAAAGGGACAGTGCGCTTTCAGTCCACTCAACCTCTGAACCCCTAGCCTTTAGGGAGCAGGTCAAGGTCCGACTAATAGTGTAGAGAAAGGGAGGCTGTCTTGTGGTTAAGTGCAATGCTTAGAACATAGTCTCCTTCCACATGTAGACATATTGACAGGTACAAGAAAAAAATGTGATGGCTTCTTTATTATTTATGACTTCAGACAGGATGTGGATATTTTACTGTTGTTGTTATTGCTGCCTTCTCATATTAGGAATCCGCTTTCCTGGCAGCACGTCTCGCAGAGACGTATAAGTAAAAGTTTGAGCTTCTTGAAGAAGTTTTATAGCCAGGGGAAGAATTAATTGGTAGGTGCACTCGCGTGTTAGCCTTTGAGAGTCATTGACTGCCAACAATATGGAAGAACAACTATACTTTGGGGATTGGCAATAGATTTGATTCAATTTCCTCTCATTGAAATTAAAAACCATTACTCCTTCTGTGCAAATTGAGCAGCTTTGGCCTCTTATTGCCCATTATCCAGTTCTACAGACTTCGCTGTGCACTTGAAGTGGTGAAGCTAGGTATTCAACATGCAGATCAATGCAGATATTGTGATGGTATTTGCGCAAAAAATGATTAGCTTATAAAATCTCAGACACCCAGCGCTTTCTTTGATCGTCCAAAACTTAATTGTTGTCAGGTACCAAGGGAGATCAAGATCATTACCTTCCTAGAGAGAGAAAAAAAATCTTTGTACAACTTAAAAGCTCTCAGTTGGGAAACATTCCCATAAAGCGAGTATCAGTGTGGTTTAAAACAATATTCACTTGCAATATAAAGGATAGATGATGCAGCTGAAGTACATTAATGGAACCAAGAGATTACGTGATGTCTTCACATTAGAGGAGAAATACCTTTGCTGTTTTGCGGAAGTCCTCTGAATTACCTTAGCACACTCTGTTTCCTTTTACAAATCCTCTCTCTCGGTCCCCCTGGCTAAACATGAGAGCTTCTAAGGTTCTGGTTCTGATCACAGCTTTCTGTTACATATTCGAAAATCCACGCAATTATTGACAGCGTTGCCTCAAATTGCTTGCAGTTTAGATAATCAGATTTTGTAGTTAGAAACAGCACTAGCATTTGGGGGGGCAAAAGGGGTGTGTGTTTTTAACTTTTAGAGCTTTGTAACAACCATTTGGAACTTTATTTGTTTTAAATCATTAAGCACGATGAATCTGTAAAAATTAGATTCATTCATTTTGGCAGGTTGTTTCTTTTCTTCTTCTTCTCTCTTTATTCATGCGTGTGTCTGCACACCGAAGGCCTTGGCAGCTCAACCAGGAGATCTGGTCTGGTTTCAGTCGCTCCGTCATAATATCCACAGTCACTGTGAAAGAATGCGTCTGCTGAAAAGCTGCCGTGAGATTATCTAAACAAATTGGGTTTCATTTGTGTCTGGGGTCCACACACGGAGACACTTAGATGAGAGACTTTGAATTGGGTTTTAAATGGGGCTGGTATTGCCGAATAGCCACTAAATTCTCCTGTATGAAGGAGAATTGCCATGCAGATACTTTTCTTTTCCAGTGATCTTACAAAGAAGATGCATAAAAAGTACAAAAACGAACTCAAATATAAAACTCAACTGGCACATCTTTGAGACTTCATTTAAACTCCGTAACTGCTACCTCGTCATATATAATGTTTGTCTTATAGTTTCTCCTGACGCAGCCGTTTAGAGGCTCGGTTTATGTGGCTCACATTCTGAGGTTTGGGAGACACGCGTTGAAAAGCCACCAAGCCACATGGATCACAGAGGGTCAGGACTAAAACACGGCCTGCGGCTTGGCCGGGGGCTTCCTCTGTATATCTGTGATCATGGAGTTACCGCGTCATTCCAGACACTCTCATTACTGAATCACATTATGACAAATGTCAACAGGGCGGGCTGCTCTGACAAAATGATCACTGAGCTTTCTTCCTAGCAAAAGGCAGTGAAGTAGTCTTTGCCTTTTCAGAAGAATTCACTTGAGTTTGACTTTTATCTTTCTGCTTTTAGATTATCTTACTTTATTTTTACATCCAGGTATGTGGCTGCAAACATTGCTTTGGTAAAAGTTAGGATTTAGCTCCTTTGAGTGCTATTAGAAAGAATAGTATTATCTTAGTTAGCCTGTGAGCAGATTAGCCTTTTTGAACTACTTAACTGCAAGCACTGGCTGCTATTGCAACCTGAAATAATGTTTCTCTATGGAGAAACTGCCACATGTATTACTTTACAAATAATCTCAAAAGTTGTTTTCAACCCAATTTAGTAATGTACCCATAAATACAAATGTATATATTGGGGTACATGACCCCTATGTGTACACATAAGGGCATCCAGTTGTCTTCATGATTTCCCTAACTACCAAGTAGAGTCCCAATGCATCTACAGTTTAGGCAGAAAAACTATTGGCTTTGTAATCTACAAATTGAACAGTTGCAGCAGGAAGATCATTGCTCAAAGACAATCACAGCAAGTCCAGTTTGCAGGTTACCACAAGCCAGGACATGTTGAAGAAGCTGCTCTGGTCCAATGAGACCAATACGGAACTTTTTAGCCTGCATGAAAAAGCTCGCTAACTATCTAGCTAGCCCGATAGCTAACTGGATAGAGGCTATTGATCTAGCCAGCCAGATCTAGCTAGCTAGCTATCTCTTTCATGATAGCTATGTATTGCTAGCTAGCAATTTCTACAGATGGCTAGACATTAGAGAGATAGATAGCTTTACATAGTGACTCAATCTACAACACAAAATAAATCACAAGTACATCCACACCAACTAGGCATTCCTTCAAATACACAACATATACATTTCATATTTAGGAGTTTAATAACTTGCGGAACGAATGAGAATTTTTATTCAGTGGATCAGTTTTGTCAAACTTAATTTTGTTGGCCTTGTTGACCACCTACTCCATGTAAATACACTACTTGGTTTTGCAATTCATGACAATTTACTCGCTGTTGTCACCGTTTACCTGACAGCATTTTTTCTGGGCAACAAAAGCATTTCCGTTCCGACCCACCAGCAACATATGACGCACTTTCAATAAAAGCACAAAAAAACATATGAAGAATCTTGCTATCAACGTTAAATGACAACAACTTCTTTAAAAAGTACAGATGTTGTTCAGTCTTTGTACTGAAAAGTTCATTGTCAAAGTAAGTTGTGCAGGAGGATTGGCTTTTTCTAAAATCCATGGATATCTCTTTGGAGCTTTCTCAGGTTTAACAGGAGATAATAAACCCTTGACCACACCATCCCACCTATCACATCTGGTGGGGGGGTAGCATCGTAGGTGAAGGTTGTCGGAGGAAATCCTGGAAAGACTGGCAAGCCCACACCTTTCAGATTTTACAATGGTAGAAATAAAAATGAAAACCACGTATCATTTTTCTTCTTTCCTACTTTGCAATGGACTATCACATAAAATCCCACAAAAATATATTAAAGTGGTCGTTGTACTGTCATAAAAAGTGGGGTGAATACTTTTGCAAAGGCATTGAATGGAAAAGTCTTGCAGTAAAATACAAAATAAGCACAGTCATTTTAATAAACCAAACTTTTCATAGAGAGGTCTGGAGGGGGCAAGATTAGTTTTTTCCTCACGAAGTGTCCAAAAACATGGACGCCGAAGCAGTTGTAGCAGTCAAATGTGTTATACGGAGGCGAGTCTCTATTAGAACGCGGTAATCACGCCAAGGTTCTTGTTTCTAGCTGTTGTCTTTACAACACATAAAAATACCTGCGGCATCTGTAAACAGGAGCAGGTCTTCATCCCAGACCGCTTAATAACAGCTCCCCATCTGAAATTCGTTAGCTCAGTGAAACAGTATCCTGCAGCGACGGATGTCAACATAGAGGTCTGGTCCAACTTGCCTGGATGGGGAAAGCCGGTGGGTCCTGGAGCTATTGGCAGAGCTAACCTTCTGCTCAGTACACAAAATACCCCGGAAAATAGAAGGTGGGCGGGGGGGAAATGAGAGAGAGGGGCTGTTGAGACGGAAAGTGTAAGTGAGTGAAATAAAAACTCTGGAGCAGTGAAAGTGGAATCAGTCACAAGAAGTAAAAAGTACCTGTTTTCTCGTTGACGCTACCCTACTGATTTTTCCATAGAGGTCAACGGTAAAGATAACAAAAGAAAAAGAAAAAGTAGGCCACCAAAACAGGGATGGGTTTGTGACCTTTAGAAAAGGATGTCTGTTTTTCTGACTATCTGGTGAGACTAAAGTGGAACAAAGGCCTCAAGATGTGCTTCAAAGTTTTTTTATGTATATATTTTAGGGTCAGAAGACTCTCATTCTTTCCTCACATCCAGGAATTTTCGGCAAGCATGAGGAGAAACAGGTCGGCCATAGAAATAAAGGAGACAGAGACGCAGACAGGCTCAGAAGAGTAGAGGGGAAAATCTGAGGTGGAAGAAAGTAGCATACAATCATTGTGATTTTCCCTGGCAGCTTTTAGCACTGCAAATGTGCTTCTTTTCCTCCGTCTTTCTTTCTCTCTCCCCACACACACACATGCACACGCGCACGCGCACACACGCACACACACGCACACACACACACACACACACACACAGAAACCCTCAAGCCCTACGTGCTTCTTCCTCAACTGAAACTGTTAAAACCAAAACGGTAAAAGTCAAAGAAACAAAAACACTGCCAAAGTTAAAGATCACATTTTTTTCCTCTCCCACCAGTGGCCGCTTGTAGCGCCGAGACTTACCGAGCAGTTGGTGAACAGGTTTACGTTGGGAGAGGGAATGCACATAACCGCTGAACTGTAAGTGTCCTACTGTTGACATATGACCCATGGCAGGTATAAACTTCAACCGGTCCCCCGACTCTCTGATTGCACTCAACTGAGCTCAGATTTGCCCGGAGCAACATGCTATCAAAAAAGGGGGAAAGAGCTTTTTACGAGGTATCCTGAAATTAAAGGAGGCATTCCACAGAAACTGCAGCAACAGACAGCTACAAACACTGTGTAGCAGATAAAACAACTTACTTTCCAACTCCTTATTTAGGATGGAAAACAAAAAGTAGTTTTGATATATACATGTATATCATGTTGTTGATCTGCGCATGCTTTGTGATTTACTGTCCCTGAAAATATAAGATAATAATATCCAAGTGAAATAACTGGATAAATTTGTGCATCTCCATTTACATTATAAATCTAGGAATGACATCTAACCCAAATGAACTACGTGCTACATGCAAGTTACGGCTGGACAATAAATCCATAACAACATATAGTGCAATAGACACGTGATCAATATCAGTGGATAATATATCTGATGGAATATTAAATATTCAATACATAGAATATTTGCTGAACTCCCATACAAAACAGAAGCACTTCATTCTGGGAGATGTAAGGAGAGGCTTTAGCTGCTCGGCCTGTCACCGTAAGCTAAGCATGGTTGGTGGCATTTAACGCATTCGTTGGTTACTTAGCAACAACTTGAGTAATTTTGCACAGCAGCAGTTTCTGGTTTTGCCACTGAAAATTGTGGATAAAAGAGAAAAGGTCATACCACGAGTTTGGCAGTATTTTAGATATTTAAAACAAAATCAAAACTTATCAATAATTATTGATATCGGCAATTATGAAACGCTTACATCAATTCATAATTTCAGCCATATTGTCCAGCCCTAATCTAAGTCAAACAATGTGTAGGATTTTGTAATGGTTAAGTTCCATCACATGGCTAATTATTGTTAGCTATACCTGCCAGTAGCATTGCATGTCTCTACATGTTATGCATTCAAACATGATTTACATGTTTCTATCTGTGGAATAATGACATGGAAGCCACCAGTGTTTAGTAAGCGTAGGTGTTTTCAACATCCGGCAGCCATATTGGATTTTGGAGTGATGATTATGGTTGGAATTCTGCCTTCTGCATACTTTACCCAACTTGAAAATGATAATTTCCTTCTTCTGACATTCAATAGAAATACAAATTGCTATTCTGTATTTTTTACTGACCAAACAAAACAACCTTTTAAAAAGTGTGTTTCGGACCATAAAGGGTCTCCACTCATGGTTCTGAAATAAGGAATAGACACCTTATTTCTCATTTACTATTTTATAGTGATTTAAATTAATTCAGCAATGCAAATAAAAATACAAATTAGCACGACTACTGCAATAAATGTGTCATTTATTCCAACAGTGTTTTACTAATATTTTATAGGTTTAAAGCTATTAATAAGGACAGCTTTTGGGATATGTAAGTAACCCGTTTGTCTGGTATTGATTGCTTATAATTGATCAGAAGACATTGGTTAATAATTTATCAACACTTCCTGGATAGACTCCCTGCAGACAGTGTTGTTGTTGATTTAAATCTGTATTCTATTAGGACGTATGCTTGTCTTGGGCTGTTTAAATGTACTGGACCCAGAGCCATGTCCAAACACCATGTAAGAAAAATGTCTAATGCATTTTGAACTGGAGTAGCAGAGCTCCTTTCCTGTGAAAGTACTCACACACTGCAGGTTCGCCTCCTGAGCTACGCTATCCGCTAAGTCTCTGGGATTTGTAACAGCATGAACAAAAGGCAGGTGAAAACCTGATCCTATGATTTACAGTTGGCAGAAAGCATCGCCGTCTCACCTGCTGTCTCTTTCTTCACCCCTGACTCAGTCAGTCTGGAAGTGCACAGAGTCCAGATGCAGGTTCTGCAGCTCTGGCTCTCAGTGAAAATTAAGGCAAGGGCGAACACATTGGAGAGGAAGATAAGTGGCCTCTCTTCAGCTCCTTTCCTTTTGTGTGTGAAGAAAAAGAAGAAGTCCATCGCTGTGCTTTGAGGAGACCCTCTCCTCTGTGTCTTTGAGTCCCAGCAGACTCTGAGGATTTAAAGCTGCAGACCATTCTCTCGGGGTCAACAGAACGACCGCTAATCTGATGGTTCCTGGCTCCGGCGTGGTGCTGGAGCGCTGCAGGGAAAACGAAAAGAACATGTTCTTATTTAGTGACGTCTTCTTTCCTCTTTAGAGTCTTTTTTGACAATAGGTTACATTTAACTTTGAACATATCATGCAGCCGCCCACACTGTAGCATAACAGCTGAGGGAGTGAGGTTAGCAGTTTAGTTTAGCTAAGAAAACCTGCTCTTAAGGTTTGTTCAAATGAGTTTTTTTAATTAAGATTATGTGAAGTTTAAAAAAAAAAAAAGGTGATGGCTACCCATGTCTGTAGGAAGATGAAAAAATCTCCATAACAATGGAAAGTTAACAGCTTTCTCATTATAGAAATTTTATGTTACATTTGTTTTGAAGCTCCGATTTGGGCTCAGTGTCATGCCCAAGGTTAGCGGTTTCTAGTTGCTGATTGTTTTGGTGCTAGCTACCAGTAGGGTTCTAGCTGATGATATATTTCTCCAGACTGTATGGATATTCTCAGTCATCCGGCTTAATTCAAAGACTTTCTCTCAGTTTTCCTCAACATCTAACCCCTTTAAACATTCAGATTTTCTGTTTTTTTGGAGGAAAAAGTATCTTGCAGCCACAAGTGGCTTTTAGTCGCTTGTAACTGCGGCCCACTTGTATTTTTAGCAACAACAACAAAAAAACAACAACATGCATGGGTATCTTGCAGTTGACAGTGAGGGGAGTTTTCAGTTTTTCATGGATGGCAAAACAGAGGGGTTAACCAGAGGCCGTGACATGCTCCTTACTCTCGCACATCATCAGCTGCAAAACACTAAAACAACAGGAAAGAGCCTCTCTGAGCACATCTCTGCGTGATGGATAGTGAACAATAAAGCACAAACTGATGTAACCCCCTTTTTGGACGGACACACAATCGCTTCACTTTGTAAAAATAAAGGAAAGTAATTTAAGACAGGCAACAGTTGATTTAGAGCTCCACGCTACTTGTGCAGTAGTAAATTGTGTTCTGTACAGGTGCACAGCCAGATTTCAACCAAATGACCGCAACCTACTGCATTATGATTGCTTCAGTATGTGTTTTTTTTTTTTTTTACATTGTGTGCAGATTTCCAAACTAGTAAAATCTCGAGCTGTCTAAATCAGCCTGCATAGGAGCTCTCATAGTCCAGACTCCTTCACTGCAGCTTTTATCAGATGGCTGAGTTATTTTACCATAAAGCCACCGGTAATGAGGCGTGCAGAGTTTTAATGTCTCCTTTCATATCTCAATCACCGAGATGTAGTGCGTTCGCCTTGGTTTGATGCTTTTTAATGGTCTTGTGTTTGCGTTATGCTTCATTGGTTGTGTGAAACTGAGCTTTTGTTTTCATCAAGTCATCATCACATGCACACAGAAGCTCTCGCGCTTCGAACTTCTGAGCGTGCTTTTGATAAACACTTTGATTGTCAAGCTCTGTTGTGGTATTCTCGCACTTGTAGCTGCAAGAGCGCAACTTAACCCAATCAGGTTGAACTGTACAAACTGGAAATCTGGCACAGATTTTTAGAGCAACATTTCAAACATCTGCAACACGTTCGGTGAATTTTCTTGCTAGTCCGGTTCACGTTGCGGGTACCAATCACACAAATCTGTGAAATCCTCCCCATACGCCATGTACAGTATATCCTGCAAATATTTCCATTTGAATTTACTTATTTCAAACACCGTTAGTTATCCGGTCTCCAACGACTGCACAGTGAATTCAGAGGAGTCATTGTTAAGGGCACTGGAGATCGCCTTCCACGTAAACACCTCCCTCCCTTCATCCTCCCCAGAGACCGACCTCAAGCGCGCACACCCACGGCCTCCTGGGCCCCGGGAGGAAATGAGAGGAGGAGGAGGTGAAGAAGAGGGAAGTGTGGCAGGCCCACAAAGAGAGACAGACTGTGGAGTGATAGGGAGAGGCAGAACATACCACCTAAGATCAAAGGCAGCGGTTGTGCGCCAATGTAAGCTCATCAGTGGTGGGGCTTTCAGTAAAAGTTGTTGTCTTTATGGTCCTAATTTGGGATACCACTGTTTTACTGTTCTCGAGCCTTTCTAGAAAGTCTGGCTATGCTTAAGGGGAACAGGTGAGGCACACAATGAAACTCATAGGTGGTGCTATTTTGTTTGGCAACAGACCTGATTCATCTAAAAAGGCTTGGAAAACATCTTTGTAGTCTAGTATTTTAATCAAGTGTAGAGATTAATTGAATTAAATTGCAAGTTATTCAGAAGGCTTTGCGTTTTACTCCATTTCCATCAATCATGGTTCTGATCACCAACTGGGGCGATTGACTCTTTTGAAAAATGACAGATTATGATCCACAATCAAACTGAAATGACTGATCAAACTCCTTCATGGTGACATAATTTATCAGAGTCATAGCCATACAACAGAATATGAGGGGATTTTCGAGGATTGCTTTAAATCATTTGCTAAAGTTGGTACCAAAAGTCAATAAAGACAGGTACAAATTGGGATGGCCAATACAAAATGCCCCATAAAAGTTGGGTATGAAACAAGCAACCCTGCAAATGTATGGAAATGAAGAGTGTCAGATGACCAGCACCCCACTTTGGTCTTTTCTTGGCTTCTTTCCTCAGTTTCATCAGTTATCTGGAAGACTACTTCTAAAAGAAAAAAAGTGTATCAAGCGTCTCTCATTAAATCAACGTCCAGAAACAACAATCCAGGTGATTTCTGAAAAATTTCAAGTGGCGGGTGAAGAGTCGTAGTGACCGCTTCATAACCATTGATTTTTCAAGGGTTGATTGGCTTTGTGGCTCCAGGGTCCAAAGTAGTGATGACAGTCGGCCTGTACGATAATTTGGCACTACATGAATACTCGCCACACGTTGGTTGTGTTCTAATTATTGGCATCAATATAAAACGGACATGTTGAACTGAACTTTAGTCTTACATTGATTCTTTAGTAGAGGCAATTTGTCATCCAGGTAAAAGCCAGTAGTGTTGATGTGGAAGCATACAGCAGACAATTGTTCACAGCTTGAAGCATTTTTTTTATTACGAAACATGAATTGTTGCTAAACCTGCTCCAGTAAGCTGGAGAACACGACAAAACTTTGTCTTTTTCCTGCTTCAGGTTAAGAATTACCCTTTAAACCACATGACTCATACAAAAATGTACTGAAATTTTGACCCGTTTAAGCTGAGAACAGGTCAGGTTTGTAGGTCGACCTTGTTTGCACACGCCTTTTTATCGTCTCCTATTGGGCTGAGATCGGAGCTTTGTGATGGTCACTCCAAAACACTGACTTTGTTGTCTTTAAGCTGGTCATTGAACATTTTGAAGACGCTGTTGTATCCAAGATTTTAACTTCTGTGCAGATGGTTTTAGCCATTACAAAAACATTTTCTTATGACATAATCTACTTTGCGAAGCACACCAGTCCCTCCTGCTGCTTCCATACATCGCAGTTGGGATAGGCTTCAATGTTAGAAATGTCACCCTTTTATCCTTCAAATGTACCATTGGCCAAGCATTTAATTTTTACTTTTATCCACTCTAGGGCATGTCTCCAGAAACTAAAGTATTTATGTGTGAGTGAAAACCATAAAGTTTTTTTTCATGTTGCTTTTGAAGTCACATCTCTTTCTTCTCTGAAGGGCCTTTCCAGCCATGTGGGTACAGTTGTTTGCTAGTTTCACTGTTGGTAATCACACTCTCTTACCAGCTTCAGCCTGAATCTACACAAGGTCTTCATAATCTGCACTGCAATTGTTCATCTCTGGAACACATAACCCATCTCCTTCCTCACTGTGTCTGGTTTTTATACTTCTGTATAATTGTTTGAAGAGATTCCTTCAGGCACCCAGAAAATGTACACAAGATGAGCCAGACGTTTGGCTTGATAACTTGCCTGGTGTCGTTCTGTTTTTCCAAGATGTCACACTAGGATGTAATTTGTTTAAGACGTTGCCTTAGAATCCATCCTTTAGATGGGCCTCTAATTAATTCAAATGTTAGCTGTAAGAAGCTGAAAAATGATCTTTTCTCACCTCTCCTTCAGCTGCTGGTTAGTTGTTGACTCCATAAGAGAGTCAGATTGAGCAATATCAATTTTGAGAGCAACGATTCTCATCTATCATCCCACACATCACTCAATGACTCTTTATTCACAAGTTTCAAAGTGTTACCATTCTTTGCAGTGATGCTAAAAGTTGACTGGCAGTCCCACATTATTGCAGCAGGTTGTCGTAATACCTCATTTTTCGAGATAGACCCACTTCGCTTTAAAACAAACTCCAGCTCTGCTGCCATTTTTTATTTTCTTAATCCTCTCTGTCAGTTTTGAATCCTGGATGTTTCCACTTGGGAAAGCCCGAGGCTTCACACTTTCAGTCTAGCTGCGCAGATGAAATATACCGTCTGCACATATCATCACATCATTAGGCCCAATGGGAGCCCTGCTATGGATTAGAAGCTGTCGACCTGTGAGGCGCAGATGAATTTATGAAGCACTTTATCATCATGAAGAATGAACGGAACGCTTTGTCTCCTTCCATTTGCGTTTATCTGTGGGAATAATGACTGCGTCGTCCTTCCGTTCCACTTGCCCCCTTTCAGCCACTCCATCTTGATCGCCCTCGGCCGCATCGCGCCGTTTTGTGCGCGCATGTGTGCTCTGACCTCCAAGGTTGTTACAGTAAACTAAAGCCAACAAAACAATGAAAGCTGAAATTGAGAAAACCTTTTTAGTTAACCAAAATAAATAAAAATGGTAATTAATGGGGGGAATCTATGACCAACTTGAACAATGTCATGCATTTATAAAATTAACCAAAACATACTGAAATTATAGATACAATATCCTACATTTTCATCTTAATGAATGTGTTTATTAGCTTTTTGAGTTTTTGTATTTCTCCACAAAAGCAGTTTGCGTCAGCTTTTGGCAAATTACAGCATTTAGCGCTGGGCTGCAAAATGGCGACAGCAAAAGTTGGAAGAAAACTCCAGAGTCAGCCGGTTGCTCAACAATAACTGAGCACATTTTTTGAAATTGGCATCTTCTGTTGAGTATTTAATACCCAGTCGGTGTATATATAATCATTACACTGTGGTGGCCCTGAAGTGCAAACCACATCAACAAATGACTAAACAACAAATTGAAAACCACAACGTATTCAAAATAAACAACCACATCCACTACGCACAGCTACAAATTAAGAAAACACAATTACTTCTTTATATATGTAAATATATATATGTTGAGTTTTTTGGTGGGTTTTTTGGTGTGTTTAGTCATTTGTTGAAATGGTTTACACTTCAGGGCCACCATACAATACCATACTAAAATCTACACCTAAAAATGGATCAATGTATGAATAAAACTAAAACTACTACAATGACTAATAAAAACTAAGCTAAAATTAAACAATATTTAATCAGAATAACTAACAAAACACACTCCTAAAACTAACTGAATTAGATTTTTTTTAAAAGTCACAACGAAATGAGACAAAGCTATTATAACCCCCGCTGACCTCTGACCCCTCCCTATTTTTTGACGCCGCTGGTTGTGAGCACAAGATAAGTGACGCAGTCTGAGCCACTTGAGCCGCGCGTGGGAGGCAGCAAATTGTCCATTAAGTGTTTGAGCAGAGGCCGAGCGAAGATTTGATATAGTGGGGGAAACAAAAGTAATATGTAGCCGGAAATTCAATTGTCTCTCTCTCTCTCCAGCAAGTTGCAGCTTTGCCTTCCCAACCAAATCAATTTCGCATGAAAGCGCAAGTTCTGATTAGGTTTGCCACCGAGTCCACCTCGCAGCCGGTCTCCGCCGGTCTCTGCGTGTGTATGGTATTTACGAGACAGAACTTCAGTGACTCAGATGAACTTCCTCGCCCTGCCGAAACTCTGATTGCCACAATAGAAGGAAGCCGTCTCCTATTTCTCGCAGAGCTGATGCGGTGCATGTGAGCATAGGAAATGTTTCCCTCTGCTTCATTGTGGAAGTCCTTGACCCTGACGACAGCTGCAGTCAATACGTGTCGGTGGAGCAAGAGGAGAACCGGGAAGACGCCCTTCTCTCCGACAGCATCAAGAGACTCCAAGCGGGAACAGACATTGCTTGGCAGGAAGCTGCCGTTACAACTTATGGGTCGTCAGCCTGAGTGGAGGCTGGGAGTTTGTGCCGGTCAGGACTCGTTTGACTGCAGGGGGCGGGGGATTGTGTTACGACAGCGCGGCTCTGAGGCCCACCTGGCTCTGCATCTTAGACCACAGAGCATCCTCGGTTCTCTGAGGAAGCCCGGTTGTTATCGAACCCCAGTGCACAGCGCACGTCTCCGACCGTGCTAACTGAATCCCCAGTGCAGGTCAGGTTTACGCTGAGAGTAACTAAGTTGTAATGCTTTTACCTGCATTGCGGTATAATGAATGTGGAAGAAAGCATCCCGTATGCTGGACATATGTGTGTTTGGAATGAGTTCTCCTAAAGTATTTCAATTAAATGTCTGTGTGAAGGCCCAGTTCAATAGCCTTTGGACCAAAATATGAACATCCTGTATTAAAATAGAGATATGCAACATTGATTGAAATTGCAATCTGTTTTCATTTGAAGTGCACTTCAAAACTCATTATGGCAAAAGTTGTTGAAGGCACTTGATGGTTTGAACGCTGCTAAATAAATGTGGATGCTTCACTAAGTAGTACAGTATCAAAAATATTAAACTTCTAAAAAAGATTGCAATGTTTAGATCTATTTTTGCTTTTAATTGAGGCCCACATGTGTTTTTACAGCTAAATTTATTAGAAACTAAGATTTAAGCAAATATTTAACGCATTTCCTCATTTAACATTAGAAATTGATAACAGATGAGTCGATAATCAGTATGGTTATTTTGTAGTGTTACTTTTTTTCAATTATGTAATCCAGAATGAATGTAGAGTAAGTTTTTTAAAGATTTTTGTCTTTTATTCAGTGCCATTACAAAGTATTCTCACCAGCTGAGCTTTTTCACATTTTAAAACATTCAAACAGCAAACGTGAATGCATTTTATTGGGATTTTATGTAAATAAACGCAGCAGCGGAAGGAAGATCATAAACAGCTTTCAGTTTGTTTATAGAAATAAACTAAAGTGTGGCATATAATTGTATTGAACCCCACCTGATGCCCCAAAATAAAATCCAGAGCAGTCCACTGCCTGGAGTTCACATTTATGTAATTTGATCTCAGTAAACATACACCCACACCTCTAAATCTGGTCATTTGCTGACAGGAAAACTACTAACTGAACACACCACCCGCACCTTGAAACACAGAGGTGGCAGTGTCATGCTGCAGCAGAAGAGGGAAGCTGGTGAGAGTTGATGTAAAGGCTGAAGCCGTTACATGCAGGACACTGTAGAGGTTCAAGGTTCACCTTCCAGCAAGACAAAATAAGCTAAATATGGATGCAGAGCTAAATTAATTAATAATAATAAAAAAAAATGTGTCAGCCTCCCACTCCATTCGAATCTGTGGCTTGAATTCAAAATTCACCCAGTCTGAATTAGCTATAATCTATGTTAATCTGTAACATAAATTCCCAATAAACAACAATAAAAGATGTTTAAATACTTTTTGTCTTCAGAATGTCAGTCAGTTCAGATCTCCAAATCATCCAGCTGACAATTAAATGTTTATTTCATAAAATTTAAAAAAATGTTACCTCTATTTTACAGTTAAACGTTGCTGTTATTTATATTGCGTGCAGTTTTGCTCTTCCATTTCCACCGTTCGTTAACCTGGAGCACAGTGACTGACATGCCCACCGCTGTCCTTCATAGCAGGTTGAAGCAAATCGTCCTCCATCACACTGGATGCAGGGGATTGTAGCGAGGTCAACATTTACCCAGCCTGCCGTCACACCCAGTGTTGACAGAGCTGCAGTTCCCAAAAAAACAAAAAACACCAGCAAAGACACACAAAGGAGCCAGATTGCCGATTCATGTTAGGCTTAGATTGCATCTCCGTCTTAATCTTCATCTCACTCTCATACCCAAAAATAACCCAGCCCACCGTACGTATGGGCCCCGACAGGTCCGGGATGCGTTTAACTGAGCGCTCTGGGGGTGCAGCTAATAAAAGGATGACGCTCTGTGTAACTAGTGCTTTGCAGGACACGTGTTTCTTTTTTTTTCTTCTTTTCAGCAGGGGAATATTTGGAGCTTAGTTTTCCACTGTTTTTGTTTATCCGTGAAAGCGTATCCTCCCAGTTACAGGTTTCCATTATTTTCCATTATTATTAACTTGGAGCAGAAAGTAAAAAAAAAAAAAAACAAAAGAAACAAAAAAAAATAATAAAACGTTTCCAGAGCTGCACAACAATGCTCCAACAATGATCCTGTCACATCTTCAGGATTTCTTTACGATGAAATCCTGAAGATGTGACATGCTGATGCGGAAAGTTTCACTTCAGTCGAAATTCAGATATGAAAAAGTGAAGAAGATTTCTAGATTTCTCGCTACATGACACCTGGCGAGTCCTTTTCATTTGTGACCCTTCACAGAACTAAGAACGTGGATGATCACTCATTCAGGTTCTTCAAAAATTTCTCAGTTTCCCAGAAATTGTGGCAACTGAACAGTATACGCACGATGCATCATTAAGCGGCTATAAATAGCTCAGCGGTGTTGTCTTGTGGTGCGACAGTTGGCCACATCCTGTTTCTAAAATTCTCACATCGGTGACAGGGTACAAAGATGACAACACAGAGGCCAGTGTTATACCTTCAGCAGCTCTTTGTGACACTTTTTTTTTTTTTTGGGTTGTTTTTTTTCTCAGAACGGAACATCACCCTGCATGCCGACGGAAAATATTAGTTGAGAATGCTTTAAAATAGCGCCACAGTTAATACGTGGGTGGACGGGACGTCACTTTTAAACAAAAAAAATTGAAAGGAAGCAACAAACTTTGCAGCGAAGAAAAAGAAAGGGAACATTTGTGGCTTTTTTTTTTTTTTTTTGCTGCCAAGTTGTTGGGTTTTCCCAGCCCTCGTGCAGAATTACCTGGAGCTGTTTTCTCACCTCTGCAAACAGGGCCGAGCAGCAGCGGCATTAACGCTGGATCATTTCATTGTTGCGTGTGCTTGTTACTTCCTTTATGTCCTGTAATGGTGGAGCTAAAAATAACCTCCGCGTGTAAATGCCTGTTTAGCCTCGGAGTGGAACAGGGTTGAAAACAGCCAGCGGTGTTGGCACAGGTTGGATTTTTCCAAAGGGAGTTCCTCCTGTTGAGGGAGGTGAGCCCCGACCAACCTGCGTGTGTGTGAGAGCGTGAGTAGGACGGTGTTTGCATTCAAAGCGGAGGGCATGAGATTCAAAGTTTGTGACCTTTCTCTTTTAGATGTTTCAGATTGCGTCCATCCATCAATCATAGCAGGCTTCATTTGGAGCTACGTACCTCGTGCTGCAAAAACAAAATCTTACCAAGTGTTTTTGGTCTAGTTTGTAGTGGAAATATCTTACAACACTTAGAAACAGGACAAAAACTAACAGATAACCTTTCAGCAAGATACAGGAACTTGCTTTAAGTCAATAATATCTCAATACTGATGAAAAAGTACTATATCCATTGGCAGATTATTTCACTTATAACATGGGGAAAATATCTTGAGGTGAATTTTTCTGCCAATGAAAGACTTATTTCAAGATATTACACTTGAAATAAGACAAAACTAACTTACAGGTAACTTTCCAGCAAGAAATGGTAGCTTGTTTTAAGTAATTCCTTAATATTGATGAAAATGTATTTTTTTCATTGGCAGAAAAATTCACTTATAACAAGTTATTTTTTCCACGTCATGAGTGAAATAATCTGCCAATGGATATAGTACTTTTTCATCAGTATTAGGGAATTATTGACTTGAAGCAAATTCCTGCATCTTGCTGAAAGATTATCTATTAGTTTTGTCATATTTCAAGTGTACTAAGAAATTTGCACTAAAAACTAGACCAAAAACATTTGGTAAGATTTTTTTTGCAGTGTACTTGTAGATTGTTTCAATTTTTACATACATTTCGTCATCGTGCCACAAGCTGCAGTGCATTTTTGTGTGTTTAGACTGAATCCATGGAGCCTCAGCCTGGGGTTGTGCTGTTTTCGTCTAGAAATGTGCTGATGCCTCGCCGTTCCCCTAACCCTATCTGTTGATAACAAACTGCCAGGCCTCCTTTGAACCTCGGGGTGGGCGGACTTCCTGTCGGTGGTCTCACCCGTCTCGTTTTTCTCTCTCGGCGTCCGCTTCGGTCGCCGTTATCACCCCAGAGGCAGAACGGAGCTCCCCTGTTTGCGGGGTCTCGGGGTCCTCGCCATCTTTCTCCAGTCACTTCCCTCTGTTTTGCCAAAGAAGACAGCAGATAAACCGGGGAGGCCAGGGAGGGAGGGCACTGATACCTGCGCTGCCCCGACCGTGGGAAAAGCGCGGGCACAGGAACTGGTGGCAGGAAAGACAAGACGGCGGCGTGAAAACACAGATTTGTGTGTGTGCGAGGCCGATACGCATTCGTAATGACATCGATATGTTTGGACTGCAGCTGCTGATATCCGTGTATTTGTCTGCTTGGTTGTGACTGTGCCGTTGTAGCGCGGTGTCACCGTTAAACATTATGTATACACACCCTGTCAAAACTTATGGCATTCCGTAGTACAAAAATGTTTTTTTGGTGTCGATTTGCTTACATTTACTGTTAATGCAGTAGTTAATGGGAAGAAATCCTTTGTCCAATTCCAACGGCTGGATTAACTTGTTTCAACCAAAATTGTGTTGATTTCAATTTTATTTAAAGTCACTTATACCATTCTCAAGAATCAGTGGAAACGCCTTTATCGACATTACAGCAACCTTTATCGTAAGCCTTACACTTTTAGCAGTTGACTCGAACAAATAAACAAATTTCATGTCTCAGTTTAATAAAAGGCGATGGGCTTGCCTTGTTAGAACTGGGTAAGTTGACCTACAGAAAGCATTTGGTCCAGTTAAGGTCAACAGCTTTAGGAAAAATCACTTGTCTTTTATTTTTGTATATAATGTGTTAGTTTTATCAAACCATATGTTGTTTCATTTACAAATTGTTGAAATTCTACATGCAGTTTTCTAAGCCGATCAACCTAGGCGTTCCACAGGGCTTGATGTTTGCTCCATTTTTCTTTAGCTTGTATATGAATAAAATATTTATCTCTGTGTGGACAATGTGACATGTTTATTGTATGCAGACTATCCTAATTATTTTATCTCATGTTTGAATAGCAGAACTTGCAGACTGGTTGACAGATGAACTGAAACAAAGATTTGTTCAAAAAGCCACAGTGCAGATCTATATTTTGGCAAATTTCTATTGACAAATGATACAAATATTTTGCTTCGCATCTTCACTTAATCTTTACATTAAAACAAGTCTCCTCCTAGATCAAAGTCAGTTTTGGGAATTTTAGATTTCTGGCAAAAAAGCAACTCTTCCCTTAATGTTTGATAAATTAGTCCTCTATGCAAATACTCTACTTTTGAAATCTGTGGAGTCTATCTTTATACAACCATTCATTCATAATCATAGGCAGGAAGTAATAGTAGAAAGGCCCGTACTTTTTCATCAAGACGTTTTAAAGACCTACTAAAAGTCATACAGGATCAGAATGTTTGTCTCGTCTACAGGAATCTAAAAAACATTTGCTTCTCCTCTGTCTCCTCTTGTACTTTTCATACCTGTGAATAAAGCTGCAAGAGTAGACTATAACAACTCAGAAGAGCAAGATATAGTTGGTCTTTATTTCATGCACATCACATGAGGATTTTTGCTTTCAAATTTGACCACACACCGGCAGACAATCCACATCCTGTTACAGATTTAGTCAGTGCTGTCTGCATTACGTATTTAATTTAATTTACTTAATTTCTATTAACGTGCTAAAAGAAACATGTTTCTTGTATTGTCCTTTTAACTACAATCAACCAGTCTAATAGAGTTATTAAAATAAAGTACACTTTCCATTATGCATAAACAAAAGGATAGAAGAGAAATTTATTCAATTAGCTTCGACTTCCAGGGTTTGCTTGAGGCACTAAAAACCAGAAGCTGGCCAGCATTTTAAAAATGACACAACAGTGTGAGTTCTCATTAGCTGTGTGATTTTTAACAATCCTTTTGTTTCTCTTGTCTCAACAGTGAACGAGATCATCAGGAATGACCTCTCGAGCATTTCTGTGCACACTCACGCGTAGACGTCCAGATGTCTTCTGCTGCAGCACATCTCCACGCAGACACACACACACAAACACTCCAGCAGCAACATCAGCAGAGGGATGACACACACATAGATACGCGAGCACGCACACACACACACACGAAAAAAAGAAAGCAAGAGGTCCAGAAAATGAAGAAAAGAAGCTTGGACGACTATCTCTTGCCTGGGTGTTTAAACTCAGAAAGTGGCTGCAGACTCAAACCGACAATCACCGGCGAGCTCTGTTTGAATAAACAAGGTGAATGTCGTATCGAAGAAAAAAAAGAAAAAAAAACGAAGAAGAGGAAGAAAAATAAGGGAAGTGATATCAGGGGCAAAGTATGTGACTACGCTTGCCTTAATTCACAGCAGATGTTCTATTAGTGGACCAAGCAGTTCAAGAAGACTGAATTGCTCCTCTTAAAATGACAATCTTCATCTCAAGTCTGCTTTAATGCATGGACAGGATAGCTGGGCGGTGTCAGGCCTCGTTACTTTGACTCATTCAGCAACAACCAAACTGGTGCCTTACAGCAGTCCTACTGTCAAAACAGCAGCAGTCATGTGCAGATGGTTCACCGAAGCCCAAAGCAGAAGTTTTTATATTATATATATATATATATATATATATATATATATATATATATATATATATATAATCATTTCAATGATTTGTTTACAGAGGAACAGAGCAAAATGTTCTGAAATATGTCGGGCGTATGTGAATACATGGTAATCGCTTTTTACTTTCTTTCCTGTTGTTATTATTATTGTTATTCCTAATATCTTCTTTTTCATGTATGCTGAATGTTATGTATTATAATTCTTTTGTATAAACATATCTGGTAAAAAAAATGTATGCCTTATGCTTGTATCATGAACATTTCCCACTTTTTTTTAATCTTCAGTTTCTCATTTTTGCTTTTCACCTTAGTGCCTTTATGTTTTTCAAACGCAACGTTTCTCTGTCTTCCAGCCCTCGTCCCAGATCACGTCACACCGATGCAAAGACAATCAGAGAATACGAAGTGCAAATCTTTAACGACAAAAGTTCCCAATTAGCAGGAGCTTATAAGTAGGAGTTGACCTTTTTTCGAGCAACGAGTTAGCTGAACAACGGTATGCTTACCTGCTGAAATTAGAAGACTTCTTGCACTGCAGGCATGCCTGTAAATAGACAAAGGGATATTCTTTTTACACTTAACACTGAGCCTGTGTTAAGTGAACCACAGGCTCAGTTATGTTCATTGTTTCTGAGAGAAGTTGACTGGACTGTTACTTATTTTAGAAGGTGGCAATAATTGATCTTTGTCAACCAAAGGATTTTATCTTTGGTGAAGTTATTGTCCAAATAATTTTTTTCTGTATGATTCTCGTACATCAAATATTATGCACTTTACAGCAGACTTTCTTTCCTTCAGACCAAATATTGTCGAGTGATTCCCTCTGCTGTGTCACATATCAACTCTCGTCTGTAGCCTTTTCCCCCCCAACGGTATCCGTCTTACGGCGCATGCACTTAATAATGTTGCTGGGAATCATTTAGTTGATCGTAGCTTCCAGAATAGTTTTCCCTACACATTTGTGGACATACTCTGTATTAGCATGACTAAACTGTAAGGATAAGGTTTCTATTTTGTGCCTTACGCTGTTCCATGGCTTAAAAAAATAAATAAAATGGACGCATCTGTGTAAAGCTCCCCTCTAAAGGCACAAGGTGAAACGTTTCTCTTTAATATGACATATTTATGAAAGAAAAAATGGAATTTGTTTAAAGTGATTTTAATTAATATGTTCTCTAAAAATTAATGAATAAATCACACAATGGTGACCAAAAGGTCTATGCTCTGGTGTCTTTAATACTTCGGCAAGCATGTAGTCATATTTGTGGGGCACATTGCAAAAAAAAATGTCTTCAATGCTAACGTCCCGACTTGCTCTGACACAAGTTGGGTCACAGGTAGGCCTGTCGCGATAAACGATAAATCAATTAATCGCACGATAAATTAAACCTATCGACCTCATTTTAATTATCGGCTTTGTCGTCTCTTCCTGCCATTTTTTTTTCTTTCTCTTGATGACACTGAATGAAAAAAGGCTCAACTCCTGATTTTGATCGGAGCGGCCACGACGATCTAAATCACACTAGAGGATGATCGGTTACGAAATCAGGGTCAGTGGACAGCACCGGAGTTGAGCCTTTTATCATTCAGTGTCATCAAGAGAAAGAGAGAGACGATAAAACCTATAGTTAAAATGAGGTCGATAGATTTAATTTATCATGCGATTAATCGATTTATCGTTTATCACGACAGGCCTAATTATTTGGGTTCATTGAATCTTTTCTTAACGAGATTGGCAAGCTCTTTGGAAAGTGAGACTGATGAATGAGTGTGAAAGTACAAGGACAGATATCTACTGTATGGCACAAAAGAAAATCAGATGGGCGAGGATATTGCTAATCCCCTTCCCTTTAAATGAATTCTTCCTTAAACAGAGTAAAATGTGTGGAAATCGAGTCAGTATAATTTGATTTAAGCGGACGGACTGATTATGTCCCTTATGGTATGGCAACAAAATCTTATATAGAACATTTAAAAGACTTTTATAATTACAAATTTAAATATATAATTCAGTTGTTGCAACTAAAACACAAAATAATGTCAAAAACAAAACAAGGCACAGTCATACCAATCTCTAGTTGTGAATTTACACTTGTCTCATTTCCCCTGTGTCACCTCAAATGTCACACCTCTAGCTTGTCCACGACATTAGACACGGACAAGCTATAAAACCCACGTTTCCTATTGCAAGATGACTACTCTGTCTATAAGGTCTTTAATGACGTTCTTTGGTCAAAGTGTGAATTCAGTAATTAAGAGGCTAATGCCAAGCAAACAAACCAGTTCTTTTAAAGCTGGTTACCACAACCCAGTAACATGAAAATTATGGCACGTCACAATTTTATAGTCTTATTACAACCTGTGGAAGATGTTAATTGGAACCTGTTTGGTCAGTACAGCTAGCCAACTAGCTAGCTAGTTTGGAAAGAATGGTCAGGCTCCTCTTCCACAGCTTCTCTTACACGGCATATGAAATAAACTTTTTTGTCTATTCTTAAAGAGCCCAATATTATTCTAATTTATTTCGTTACATCTTTCTGGCCTTAAAACAACATTTGGTTCATAGCTTCATATGGAGATTTACCTCCGCTGCCTTCACTGCGCCTCCATAACAGGCACGCTTGTTTTGCGGTGAGTATCTCTACCAGGCGGTGGCTGCGGATGAAACGGCTTCTCGCCATGGGAGCTGCCATGCTCCTGTGTACCACCTGCCAGTCTTACAGATTTTTTCCATCCAGCAAAGTTATGAGGCTCCCATAGCGACAGAAGGCAGGCCTAGGCAGTAGTCTGTACATGATTGAGGCGTTCCCAAAAATAGACCCACTATTTACAAATGCAGACACGCCCTTTTTTCCTGGCACATGTCTTTTTTTTTTGTCACCTTAGGCTGCCTATCACAGGGTCACCACTGGTGAAGAGGAAATGGCTGAGGGCGACGGTTTTCCCCATCAAACGGCAGACGACGAGAAAAGGCTCCAGGACTTCAGCTGATTACAGAATAGTTCACAGTTTATTTGGGAAATTCTAAAAATAAAACTTGTGGATTCTGAGCGCTTTATTGCTTTATCTAAATAAATTTTGCACACTTTAAAGTAGATTACCTATCTGAGACTTTTCTCAAACACAATGTCCTACTATATCATCACTTTTTCCCCTTATTTTAAATTACTTATTCTTAGCATTTAAAAAAAAAAAGCCTCTTTACCCCTTTTTCGGAGACAGCAATATAAATAATTTTTGTGTGAAACATTCAATGATTTTTGCTTAAATAAGATTGTGAAGCCGAATTTCATCTACTTAAAAAAAGTTATGTGTTGAAAATTCATCTCAGGAAAACAGCCAACAACACTTCTTATCTGAAGTTTGAAGTCTTCAGTAACTCACTTACCCATGATCACTATTTCCTCTAAATAATCCAATTTACATTTAGTTCTTGAGAAGAAGTCCACAATGACACAACCCAGTTTGGGTTACTTTGTTTATCCAGTCTGGGCTTCAGATATGGATTGATCCAGCCGTGACATAATTTGACACAATAGGTTTGGGTTAGTTTTTCAACATTAACATGGGTTAAAGTTTCTAACATTTAATGTAACAGCTATCAAACAGGGTTGAAAGGAAAACAAAAAAACCTGGATTACTAAAGAAGTAATATTTGGGATTAAATATATCCATCCATCCATCCATCCATCCATCCATCCATCCATCCATCCATCCATCCATCCATCCATCCATCCATCCATCCATCCATCCATCCATCCATCCATCCATCCATCCATCCATCCATCCATCCATCCATCCATCCATCCATCCATCCATCCATTCATTTTCTTTACACCCTTGTCCCTTAGTGGGGTCGGGAGGGGTGCTGGTGCCTATCTCCAGTTAACATTCCAGGCGAGAGGCCGGGTCACCCTGGACAGGTCGCTAGTCTGTCATAGGATTAAATATATATACATTTTATTTTTAGACCGATTCTGCATATATTAGCCACTCATAAAACAGCTTATCTTTAGTAAGAATATCATACAAAGGCAAAAAACGGTCAATCCCAGATTGTAACCACTGCAGCGTGTGGCCTTTTCTCCCTGAGGTCCACACGTACAAACCCACCTGGCAGAGGGCATGGCTTAAAAGTTTCATTGTACAGATTTATAGAGTCTTTACTGCTTCACTTCCTCTATTGTATTCCCACAGAGGACTTGATTTGGGCTTGTATAAAGGCAGTGGGTAAGGTACAGCGCCGTAGCCGCTGCCCTCCCCTCTGATCGGCCATCTGCAGCCAGTAAATCGTCAGTATGGCTCTGTTATGAAGGGCATGTCGAGAAAACTCACAGGGGTGAGTTTTTTTTTTTATGAGACCTTTTAAGAGATAATTGCTTGACCATACTGGAGAACCTGTGATAGTTCTGCCCCATAAGCCGATGCTGCATTTGATCTATGTGGGTCCCTCGCGCTGGTTTTTGTGATTTCTTTATTCTACAGAAACATATGTTAGACGGCCATAAACAGACCTTCTTATCAGTTTACCTTTGAGAAGTAGATGAGGACCATGTGTGTTGAGAGTCTGCACGTATGTGTTTACATATGGTTCTTTAATCTGTTTAGGGTGGGATGGTGTAGCTGCTCAGGTGTGCGCGCGCGCCACTTTTATTGGGCCAATTCACGTGCGACACGTTGAGCCGATGACATGCTGACACGGTCACGTCGTTGCACACAGACAGTAAAATCACCTTTTTATTTCTTTTTTTTTTTAAATAGACAGTTTAAGAGACAAATCAGAAACGGCAAACAGATGGGCCACGGAAAATATTGTGCTGACTTTTATTTCTCATCTGCAATCATTCAGTCTGAATCACTTTTTTTTTTTTTTTTTTTTTTTTGCGTGATGCATAAAAATATAAAGAAAAGATTTATACGAGTCATAGATTGGACAGATGTACAGTCTACATTCACAACATATACAGCACTTTGCAAGAAAACTACTTAATACTCATTTAACTTTTTTAGGATTTTGTCATTTAACAAACTTCTGTGTATTTTATTTTTGTTATTTGAGAAGTAAAACAAACCTAACTCCCACATAAATATAAAGAAGAAGGACAGGAATAAATGCTGTTGTACTCAATCTGATTTTAGTAAGTTAAATCTGAAATAGTTCGCCTCTTCGGCTCCTCTTGAGTTATCATGGGCCTTTTTGCTGCTTGTGAGATTAATGTCAGTTCGGCAACATCTTGTTTACAAGTAAGTCGTACTCTTTCCGCTTTTAAATGATGATTTCAAGAATCCTCCGAGACGTTTAAAGGTTGGGATTTTGTTTTTACAGCCTGATTTTTATTCGTGTTTTAGAATGCAAAAATAGCTCACTTTTTGTGGGAAGTTTTGAAGACGTAAAACTCCTCTAAATACGATTGAGTTTGTGGTTACAATAGCAGGCAGAATATGTGGAAGAAGACGTGAATGATTGTGCAAATTAATCTAAGCATTTTCAAGCTGAAGGGTTTGTTTTTCATAGGGGAGTAAAAAAAATAGAGAAAGAAAAAAAAATGCATCTAAAGCAATCAGTTTCCCTCCATTTGTTTGCTGTAAATGTTTGTGCACATATATATATGCAGAATGTTTATGTTGAAGGTAGCATGCATTAGGAATGCTCCTAATGGGCTGCGGCAGTAAAAGCTCTTGCTAGTCAAGAGTTCAGGCAGGTGCAGACTCTTACAGTAGATAAAGGAGCCTGGCACTGGAGATGAGTTCACGACAATCACTGTGAGGCTTTTAGACGCCTTCTCCGAGCTCAATCTTCATTTCCCCTGACACTGATTTTACAATAAGGATCCGGAGAAAAGGGGAATGTCCATCTATTCATTTTAATGATCCCTCATTATTGACTGCTGGCAGGGAGGGGGCGGGCAAAAGGTAATGATTCTTTGTCTTTGCTAGCCAATCGCCCCTTTTAAAGGGATGAGTCTCTAAATAAGGCCACTAATGGATGCCCAGCATGACCCAAGGATGACCCCATACCAAACCCCTGAGTGCAGGCTTCCCGAAATGAGGTTTTTTTTCACTTCTTTTTTTTTTACTTACTGGGTATTTGTTCAAATGGTAAGCATAAACATGTAACCACAAAACCTGCTTGGTATGCTAATATTAATTGTGAGGAAAAGCAAACATGGCCCCTTCTCTTCCTTGCCTACTTTTGTTTGACTAATAAAAAAAAATTCAATTCAGTTCAACACAATTTATTAATATAGTGTGAATTCACAGCATGTCATCTTAAGGCACGTCACAAAAAAGTCAATTTCAGTCCAATCGTACTTAGATTCCAATTGATCCTAGTCATTAAACAATACAGTTTATTATTCAAGATGGTAAAAAAAATGCAAGACAAATCCTCCAGCAGAATGTGGCTCAGTGTGAATCTGCTCCACCTGGCTGGAGGGTTTAAGAACACAGACACACACCAAATAAAGCAACAGAAGCACTGATCCAGAAGAGCTTTCTACGTTAGAGAAAGTAAGAGGTTAGTGGCAGTAGTAGCTCATTTAGTGGATTCGTCCAAAAGAGAAACACAGGTGAACAGATCATGTCTGAGACGGCTTTTAAGGCTTATGTGATAAAAGATAGCACATAAAGTCAGTCGCAACAAAAGCTCAGAGACAAGACAAAAAAAAAAAACACTAAAAGGACAGGGCCAAGAGCAGAATGCTGTAAGTTGTTGCCAGGAGTGGCTTAATCTATGCCCCGCTTGAGGAAAGAGAGACAGATAAGCAGATCAAATGTAGCTTCTATGATGAGGAAAAAAGAGAACAAGAAGGTAGAAGTTGGAATAACTGCAAATAATCCAGAATTGGAGAAAAGGTGAAGAATGTAGTGGAGCAAAAAGAGGTCAGGATATCCTCCAGCTGCCTATGTCTTAGCAGTATAACTACATAGATAGCTCATGCTAACCTTAGCCTCTCTTAACTATGAGCTTTATGAAAAAGGAAAGTATTAAGCCTAGTTTTAAATGCTACTGATAGCTGTATGAGGGAATAGAACATGAGATCCTTATGAAAGTGACTACATTTACAATAAAATTATGAAGTTGTTTTATTGTTGATCATTTTATAAATTAATATTCCCTAGTAGCATCTGGCTTACTGCCTTAGAACTTTCGTTTACAACATGATGCGTTGGTTAGACACTTTATGCTGAAATCTGAAGCTGCTTTTATGAAAACATGATAATGATTGAGATAATTAGCCAAAATCAAACATCGTACCAGCTGTGAGTCTGTTTCATTGCCAATTTGCTCCATCTATATTCTTCCACTTCACCTCTAATCAATAACTACATCACTGGAACATTTTGACTGAAATAAACATCTAAACATTTTGGAATGGCAGTACAAAGCCCTGACCCTGACACCACTAAAAGTTTGTGGACCATGATTCAAAGCCTGTTGATGCCAAGGAATCCGCTAATGGAAAGTACTTCTGCAATCTCTGCAAAGAAATGGCAAAAATCCAGTCAAAACCAATCCAGAGGCTTGTTGATGGATGAAGACATGTGGTTATTGTGCAATTTGCTAAGAAATATTACGATCTTCTTATTAGTTGGTGCATAAAGGTCTAGTCAGTTCTTGTTTTAACAATGCATATTCAGAAAGTTGTATTCTCATAGTAACGCCATCCTGGAAAACAATAGCTCAAATACATAATATAAAGCAAAACAATTTATTGCATTTTTACACATTGTGAAAATGTCAACTGTAAACTCTCTGACCTCTATGCACTCTATTGGTACCAGGTTTACGTTCAAAACTTCCTGAATTCTTTGTCACATTTTAGCTGTCTGCACCATCACTGGATTGAGGTCTGTTGACTTCAGAGGCTTTAAACACTGGCAGGCTTAAGAAATGTGCATGAGATGATTTGAACTTCTTAACATGGAGCGCAGGTAAACCATGGTCAACAATAATCAACAATAATCAGCTAGACTGTAGCGCAAACCCCCAAAGTTAGCCAAGACAATGTCCCAATGTCCCAATTTCACCTAAAACCAGGCTGAAGCACTGATAAAAGGAAGGATGGTTGCATGCTTTCATGTTTTTAATCCTAAATTTTGGTGTTTTACGTAGATAATTTTAGGTGTACTGAAGGGCTATACGGTGGATCATTTGGTAGGACTGTTGCCTTGTAGCAAAAAGTCTCTGTGTTGGAAATCCTGGAGGTTTTGTCTCCAGATACTCCAGTTTCCTCCAGCAGTCCAAAAATATAATTATTCTACAAAGTTATTCTGAGGTGTGAGTGTCTGTCTATGTGTTCACCTGTCCAGAGTGTACCCTGTCTGTTGCCCAGTGACCACTGGAGATAGACACCAGCTGCCTTGCGGCCCTGAAAGGACAAGTGGGTAGGAATGTATGGATGGATGGTAATAAAAGTTTATTCGAGTTACTGTTGCCTTTCCATTTTCTTGAACCAGTCTTGGCATTCTCCTTTAATGCTTCAGGCATACATTTTCTTCCACTCAACTGATATTCACCAGATATTTTTTCTCTTCCTAACCCTTTGCTATAAACACAAAAAACAGCTATGCATTAAAAGTTTCTGAAGTAGTCACCAGCCAGTCTGGGTACCAACAAACATGGCATTTTCTAAATTCCTTAAATGCCCTGGCCTCACCGTTCAGTATTCAGGGAGTCAACTGCATCATGTCAAGATGCCTGAATGCACTCAGTTACCAAGTGATTGGCTGATTCACTATTTGCATTTTGTTTAAACTCATTGAACCCTATACAATACTGCAGAGGCCTGGAACGTCTCCCAGCAGTCATTGGCTGATGCATCTCTGAGCATTTCCGTCACAGTACCTGTTGACTGTAGCTTAAACATTTAACGGATTTATCAATAGTCAATGCTCAACAATATGATACCATATCAACATTCATGACTGCAGCTCGTGTTTTCTAATGTCAATGAGCTGCATTTAAATATTCTACTGCTATCGAATGTGTGTGTGGAAGTGCAACTCAGCCAGTCTGTCCTGTCATCAGCCTGTCAAAGTAATGAACACTTCTGTACTTTAGCATCCAACAGCTTTTCAAGGCATACTTCACGCCATTGAAGAAATACACTCGGGTATTAGTTGTTCTGGCTGGATTGTCTTATGTATGATGGGTGGATGTAGGGGAGCAGGGGAGGGTCATTAGGAGAATTCGTCTACCAGGCTCCCTGAATAATACTACGCAAAACTGACCACAAGACAACCCTATCATTCTCAAAGATTACCTGTCTCCTACACTGTACAGTATATGAATGTTTTATCATAAAAGCTTTTCTTTTTTGCTAAGTGCCTCCTTGAGTGTTTGCTTTTAACTTTTGATTACTTTATGTCTTGTTGCTAAGAAAAAAAAAAGGGCCCAGTCCATTTGAATATAATGGACTTAACGGGAAAAGTAATCTCTTTTGCTTAACTGACAGGGTCCATAACCAATGTGGAATCAGACACAAAGAGTGAGAAAGCTTAGACAATGTGGCAGAAATGATGACTGAAGTTTCAGACTTGAACAGCAGCTGTCTTCAGTCACAAACATGAAGATATCCTTCTTGACCTAGACTCACAGGCTATAGCCTCAAGACTTGACTTAGACTTATGGTGTCTCACTTGAGTCTTAAGAACCATTTTCAATCTTGGGTAATGAGAGTTTGAACAAGTCAGTGTGTGAGCTACAAACCACAGTTCTAATGCTTCACAAGCATATATTTTTTTCAGTGAAAAGTGCTCTTGATTTATTAGGCAGTTAGTCAGTGAACCAGAGATTTGGGGCTATTAATGGTTTACAACAATCTGATAATGGTAGTTGTATTTTTATATCATTGACCACAAATATCTCTTACAAAAATGAGTGCTATATTACATGACTTTGGGTAATTTTAGAAGGACATCTACCTACTTTACCTCTTATTTTTTTTATTGTTAAGCCTCGATATTTCTTTTTTGTGGGTATTCCCAAACCTCCAGTCAGTCATGGCAGATGGCCACTCACATTGAGGTTCACACCAGGTTCTGGTTCTGCTGGAGCTTTCTTAATGTTAAAGGGGATTTTCCTTTCTGCTGTTGCTACATGCATGCTCAGTATGAGGGATTACTGCAAAGCCAACAACACGGTGCAAGCGATTGGCTACTGTAACTAGATGCTCATCCAGGAGGAGTGAATGCTGCAAGTCAATAACTTGATGCAGTCTGCTTGATTTCCTTAAACAGAAAACTAATTTGAGTCATAAACTGAGCTTGACTGCACTGTTTGATAATGAGTATCAATTGGAATGCATCTATGATTGAATAACATGTACCTTTTTTATAAAATGCCTTGATATGATGTGTTGTGAATTGAGGTCTGGACCCTCACAGTCTTGAGACTCAACTTGTACTTGCTTCTTACAAACTTGTGACTTGGGTTGGACTAGACACTTACTGGCTCGAGACATGAATTTGACCTGACCGTCAAAAAGCCTTCGATTTTGCTTGGTTTTGCTTTTCTAAAAGCTGAGAATTGACAGACTTAGTCCTCTAAAACTTGGAAATCGACTTAGACGTTCACCTTGTTCAAATATGTTAATACTTGAGCTGGCCATCGAAGAGTTAAGACTTTACTTGAACTCATTCCTTGAATACTTCATATCTGACTTGGGATCATCCTCTCAAAAACTTTAGCCTCAACTTTAACTTGTCCGTCAAACACTTGACTTGGGGGTGGGGGGAAATCTTAATAAACCTTTATTAAACTAAACAATGTTCTTCAAGCTGTCATGAGTCAAGCCATTGGAGAGTAACAGGAAAAAAGTAGACATGACTCAATCAAAGAAAAAGACCAGAATGGCAAGCTTTCTATGTCATCCATATGTTTCCGTTTGTAAGAAAATATTGGATGTCATGCAGTTCAGTGTAAAAAGACTCATTTAGTACCATAAAAATCAATGTAGTTGAAAATCTCTCTGTTTCATGTGGTGGATCAGATCTTATTTGGCTTTTTTACCCATGATAGCTGACTTTTTTTTTATGAGGCCTTGAGTCATTTAGTAGACAAAAAAAAAATGTTTTTCTCTCTTTTGGTCCAGACGTTGAGATTTCCAGCATTAACCCCCCTCTTCCACCCATTCCTCCTCCTCCTCTTACTCCACGAGGTTTTACCAGACGTCGCGTTGGAAGAGGGGAATGGTCGATTGCATAACAGCAGGCGAGACTTGATCGTTCTTGGCCTTCTCGCAAAATTCAATCATTCCCCGCATTCTCCAATCCCATGACGGCCCATTAAAGAGCAGCACGGGCTAGGATTTCCCCCCCATGTGTTTTAAATTCAAATTACGGTCGCTAAGTCTGCCATATGCTTGAATAGAGGAAGACAAGGAGCTCGGCGGAAAAGGAGATGTCATACTAGCTGCAGGAGAGGCCAAGCCAAAAAGATAAGGAGAAACCGCACGGCTATTTTTCTCCCTCCGTCTCGCAGAAGTGACCCAAATCGATGAGGGTTTCAAAATAAGCAGACTCCATCTTTCTAAATCTTATTAAAAAGACTTCAAGAGTTCTTTTTTTGTAAAACCCTGTCTCGATTTTCAGGCCTTTCAAACAGATATGCTACTTTTTCACTCGGCACACCATAAGCCTCGAAAACCACAGGTGGTGATAAAAAGAATAGGTCAAAAATGAGACACCAGGAGATGATGACCCCAGATGTTGTCTGTGGAAGCTACTGGGATGTGAATCAGATGCTGACTGGCCACGAGATTCTCATTCCCGTTTATCTTCACGGGCTGCTAAGAGACGCAGACACGTAAACGGGGTAAGATACTTTCTGATTTAGTGTGTAGAGGATATGATGCACACACTGCTCTGGTGACCGAGGCTAACACCTCAGAGGAACACGTCACGCCGTCGCTATAAATAAAAGCTGAGCTGTTTCTACAAATCTTTGGAAAAACCCCAAATAAAAGCGGGATAAAAGGGCACATTGTAAATTTAGAATCATTACCTAAACCTGATTTGTGAGTGACACTTATGATCAGGGGTCATAAGTCAATATATATATTATCTCTATAGCATCTTGAAGGAAAAAAAGTGCAAACAAATGTAGCTATTATTCCACCTCAAGTCAAATCATTGCGGCTTCAATCATGAGACAGGATTGCTGAGTTGGCCTCAGAACTTGGTGATAAATATAACATAACAGCAACATAAATCACACAGTGACCCCTGCTGGTATATTTAGAGATGTGCAGGTCTCAAAAGAAAATGAGGCATCCACAGTGCCTTTCCAAAGTCTCCATGCAATCTAAACTTTTCCAGGATTTTTTTCATGCCAACTCCGTGAATCTCTATGTATTTCAAAAAGCTAAAACAAATTTAGCTCTATGATGGCTAAATTTCATAAATGAAAGATTTTTTCACATCTTAAAAATGTAAAAACTTATCATACCAGAGTTGTCGATTCCAGAGTTGTGAAAACCAGTAACAGACATTGCATTTTGTCAAATGCCTTTGTTGAAATGATCAATACACAAACATGTTGGTGAATGTTCCAGTCATGGTTCAAAAGTAACTCAAAGCAGGTGGATTTTTTGACTGACTGTTGGTGGAAAATGTTGGTATTTTCTACCAGCATTCTAGTTTGAACACTCCAGGAACTGAGTATAATCAAAAATTGATTTAAAAACCATAACTCTAGAATGGAGGGTTTTGGTCATGACTTTGTCAGTTTATTGCAGTTGGCAGCCAATCACGGTGTGTTTAAGCAGACTGCTAGAAAAACATGGAAATCTTTCGTTATTGGAGATGTTGACGAACCAAGGACACCAAGAACAGTAAGGGCACCAAGAACAGTCTTTTAAAAAATTAATAAACAAGACAAAAATTAACTTGCCTCTTGTGCCCCCTTGTGGCCACATCATATAAGGGAAATTAATAAACAGGCTGTTTCATGCTCAATGTCAGTTGTTTAAAACACTTCCAGGTAGACTATCTTTAAAGCACCAAGGTTTTCTTTTGTTTCTGTACTGAAAGCATGTCACTAGACATTTATAAATGTTTTTTAGAAAAGTGTGCCTGTCTTTTACTTGATTGCATTTGATTTCTTGAGTAATTGGAAGAAGTATAACACATTTTTAACCGACTTTGAAATCTGGGTTAATTATTGCTTCTAAACATCCAACAAGAAAAGAGTATTTTACTTTGCCTTGCAATAGTGCTGTTATCCCTTCAACTTTGTTTTGTTAAAAATATGAATTATGTGTTAGACTGAGGTTCTATATAAAAGCCCATCAAAAAGTGGAATATAACTTTTGTGCTAGTCACAGCACTGTTGATCCATTATTTGAAGATGGCCATATCCTAAATGAACAGGTTGGGGAAGGAAATCATTCCCCAACTTGAAGCAGCCAAGAGGTCAGAGGTAACTTTGGAGGAGCTCCACTGCTCAACTTCATGTACTGTTCCTTTAAGTTTATTTAAAGTTTGTATTTAATGTCCATACCTAATAAATGCTTGAAAACCAAAGTCAAGGAATTCCTTATTTTCCAAGATTGGAAAATAAAGTCGATTCTGATTGGGAAGTGAGGACAGAATGTGAATATAGATTCATAAAGGCAGCGACAAACTGTGACTTTTGATCTTTTAAGATAAACCACTTTCCATGAAGATCATGACATGTATAATGAGAGGAAAGAAAGAGGTCTTATTCTTTGTCAACAGATTTTACTTTTTAAAGTCAAACAGCATCTACATCCCAGTAACATTAAGTCGGTTTAGTCAAACAACTTTGTACTTTTTACACAAGATAACCAGCTTGAATCTTTTATCACCTAGCATTAAGGCACATTTTAAAGCTAAAGTTTCATATGTCCTTACAGAAGCAGTGATAACATTTTCACATCACACTAAAAGTTCAAGTAAAATGATCCTTCTATTGATGAGGAATTGCAAACATGTTTAAAAAAATACTCTGCAATTTGGTCTTCTTTGGCCTGATGAGCACCGACCACGTGGCTGTAACTTGAGCAGTTGGTAACACTCACTCCATACTTCAATAAATAGAAATAAATCGACAGACATAAAAAGAGGAGTGGGAAAGGTCACCTGAAACCTCTCAGCTCTCCCAAATCTAGTTGGAATAAGACAAAACTCATGACTGAACTGAGCTCAGTGCTACAAAATTAAGTGCAATCTACCCCAAAGGTCGTTCAGCAGTGTTTAACGCAAACGTGTTTATCGTCTACAACGGACACTTAGTGTTGCAGGAATCGCCGGAAGTGAAAAGTCCGTAGACGCTGACCTGCGGAAACATGGACACGGCGCCGAGCATGGAGCCCAGCTGCACTACGGCACCGCACCACACGAGGGCGCTGTGCCCCTCGTCTCTCAGTATGACCCCAATGATGACTTTCACGTAAGAGAGGGAGAGGACGAACAGGATCCAGGCCAGCACCTGTGGCAGAGGAAGTCAATAACCAATCTGAAATTACATCAGCTCTCTGTAATGTAGAATTAAGAAAAAGTGCAAATTGTGGTTTAATATCTTGGTCACTTGAATTCTTTATCATTTCCCTTTTTCTATACAAGGCAGTCTGAAGGCCCACTCATCCTTTTACTTTTTGATTTTTTTCATGTCACACAATTCCTCTGTGACTTTGCAACATAAAGAAATTAAACAAAACAAGTCATCAGATTTATCTAAATCTAAGATAGAGTTTCGAGTTCAACCTTAGGAAAAGAGTAATAGTAAAGGAACATTGAGAAATTACTATGAGTATGATTCTTGCAGTATTTTGGATAGATGAGGCGACATTCATTTCAAAAACTTTAATAATAGCAGAAATCGTACTTAAAAACAAAACAAAAAATTGCTTGTGTAAAATTAGTCAAAACTGTGAAAAACATAAATTCTTAGAAGTACAGGCGAGGATTAGGATCACTGGAGAAAATTCATCTGATTTATTTTCCCTTTTTTTTTCTAACAAAGAAAAAACAGATGAGAATTCGGGGATTAAAGTCTGTCTTCAGTAGCCCTCGATCTCTTCCATGCTTAATGCAGACACTTCTTTTCTGTTTGAATATTTTTCATGACTCCCTAATGTTGCAGATGAATATGTCTGATTTAAAAGTTAAATCAGTGGTACTGACTACAAAGACTCAACTTACTTAAGTCTACAAGTAAGTTGTAGACTCAAGTCACTATGACTGCAGTCATAGTTACTGCAATGCCTTGTATACCTGTTCAACAAACTTTCTCAGTTTGAAATGTTACATTAATCTTGTTGAGGAACAGAACACATTAGTGTATATTCAAAAATTGGCACAGGATTTATGGTTTTCAAAAATGTTAACTGCTCTCTCCTCTGCGAAAAATGTGGTATGCATTTGTATTCAGCAAATACAACCACGTTTCAGGTTTATTCAGGCACTAACCTGCTTCTCCTTCTTCAATTGAATAAAAGTAACCGCCACCATGTTTTACAGTTTGTTTAGGCTAATGTACAGTGATATTATTTTCACCTCAGTATTATACATGTTAGCTTAAAACTAAAATTTTTTGTACAGCACCTTCTTCAACATGTTTGTGTCCTTACATATAGTACCGTAGCTTTTGGCAAACCTTAAGCAGAACTTCTTATGGCTTTCTATTACAATGGTTTTGTTTTATAACTTAACCCGGCTTTAAACTACGTATCTGCTATGTTCTTTGGTCTTCATGATGTTGTTTGCTTACTGATGCTCTCTTACAAACTTCTGAGACCAGTAGGGGGGATGTTATGGTTTAGTGTCAAAGTTCTAAGGTTAATCTGGTGAAACCAGATTCACCCCGACGTTCATATGATGTTTGTTGACTGTGGTTTGTGTCCGGAAGGTACAAAGCAGTTAAAAAGATTCAAGATTTAAAAACAGGTCTTACAATGACAACGGTTCCAGAGGTGTAGTGGACCAGTAGAGGACAGGGACTCAAAGCTGCCATGGCCATGATGTAGGCTCCAAAACCAGTCCCGAAAGCGGTCAGAAACCCCATAAAGATGAGAGACCTGCAAAAAGTTCACAATGAAATTAAATTGAAAACGTAAACAGCATGACACATGCAGTAGAGAATGTTGAATGTGTAGTTTTCTCACCTCACTGGTGCAAACATGGCAATGAAGCAGGCTACTGGGTTAGCAACAGCGCCCATAGTGGCAGCCAGATGGTAGGCTTTGTTCCCGTAAGGCAGACAGGAGTACGTCTGCACGGAGGGCAAAACCGCATTGGTCAGAGCGTTGACCCATGCGAGGACAACAAAGATGAACACCACTTCCAGGTTGCTGTATGTCCCCTTTCCAAACGAACCTCTTGACTCTTTGCCAGCGGCCTCTCTAGGACTGATCATTGGCTTTTGCTCTGGTGTTTGGGCATTCAGCGAGAAGCCTGGATCCCTCTTCTCCGTTTCCAGATCTGGACTAAAGTATCGGTCGCTCTTCCTCTCGCGAGCCACGGCCGGGTGGAGGTTGAGCAGGATGAAGGCTACCAGACACACAGCCATCATGGCGCTGAGAAAAATGAAGAATACCTCGACGGAGAATTTAGCTGGCTGGTAGACGGACTGCAGCCCACCGCCGCTCACCCAGCTGGAGTTGAGAGCCGACGAGTTTGCGGCCGAAGTGGCGTTTTCGCAGTGGGCTACCCCAACACCCTGAATCAATGCCACCACGGCGGGCACCAGGCCGCTGAGGCCCTCGCCTGCAAAGTACGTAGTGAGATACTCCGGACGCAGACGCATCATGAAAGGCAGGAAGGTGACGGACGACGTGCAGTCCACCACAGACAGCAGGAAGCTCAAAACCAGCATTGGTACGCTGCGCAGGGAGCCAGCGATCATCACTGTGTGCCTCCAGAAGAATGCGAGCAGAAATGTGGCCACAATCCCCAAACCCACGATGGAGTAGATGACAGGCCGCTCGTCCAGCGCGCCTGGCCGGAAGCGGTGCATCAGAGTGATGAAGAGAGGACCCACGTTTGCCATCTGGATGAGGACGGTGAGGTAGGAGGGCAGCAGCCAGCCTTCGGGGGCCTTCTCTTGGACAACCAGAGGAAGCTCCACCCACATCCCGTTGATGGCCACCCAGGAGCCCATGCCGAAAAGGCACGCCAGCACGTGGATCAGCAGCGACATGACGAAGGCGGGACTGAGGTAGAGCAAGCAAACAAGATGAACACAACCTGAAAGAAAACAACAACAGAAGATTTTGTTTATGAAAGTTGGAGGAATTCCGTTTAAAAACGGGACTTTTTAAATTTTCAAATTCTGCATTTTTGAAACGGTAGCCCCTCAATTTACAGTGAGAATTTAGCATTGAACTCTGTTGGAGTACATTTCCTTTGCATGCAAGTCATTGAAGAAAAATGTACAGAAAAGATTCATTTTACTCTGAATTTCCAGCCACATAATGCCATCAATCAAGTAACTATGATATATGAAATAATTCACAAACTTTTTCCACCTTTAATGTAACATTTGTCTTGAGCAATTCAATTGAAAAAAAAAATTGGCAGAGGGAAAAAAATAAATAAAAATGTTTGGACAAGCGTACATACCCTTAAACTAATAAATTGTCAAAGCAACTTTGCATTCAGTCGTGTTTTGCAGCAATCCATCAGGATGCCACACCTCAACAGCAATATTTACCCTTCCTACCTTGTAAATGTTCTCCAAATCCAGATTTAGCCCTGAACTCTGACTAAGCCGTTCCAAACCTTTACTCTTCTTCTGTTGAAGTCAATCTTTTGTTGACTTTGATGTGTGTATACTTAGACTCACTGGGATGGTAAAAAAAAAATTGCCATCTCAGTGGTAATTTGCCTGGTATTAGAACTGAATGGCATTTGAGTCTATTCATAACCTAATCCACCTTGACAAACACCACTGTTTTTGTAGTGTGATGCTGCCACTCCCTTGTTTTATTGTGGGATCTAGTTGGTTGTTTTTTGCCAAAGGTTGTGCGGAGAGTGCTTCAACTATAAATATTAGTAGAAAGTTGAGTGGAAGGAAAAAGTACGGTAGAAAAAGATGGACGGGGGTAAGTTAGAATCCATTGTAATTATATTGGCAAAGGCTTCTTTTTGGGGTATACGTGTTGTAAGATTCTCCATTTTATTAAAAGGCATTTTGGCAGCTGTCAAACTACTTGGTCAATTACTGCCATCTTGTGGTTTGACACGTGCTACTACAATGCACTAGTATCAAAAAAACAAACAAAAACAAAACAGAATAATATTCGGATATACAATTTAACTGGATTTTAAAATAGGTTTTAGATTTAAATTTGAAACAAGTTCCCTTCACCTATTCCCAACTCAGTACAAAAGTAATTAAATGTTAGCATGTAAGTGCATCCTCTTCTCAGAATCTGTGTGATTGACCTTCTGAATGTCTTTCCCTACCTCTTCTTCCATCATTATAACATGTGCTTTCTAACTATGGATGTGTGACCTTTCACACACTGACACACCATCTGCTCCCATAAAAAGCACCAAGCGTTGGGGACACAACACACACAATAGAGGGCAGTGGCATGTCATTCAGGGTGTGTTAGTTTTTTGTGTCAATAATGAAAACACAACAGCTAATTTTTCAGAAAAATCTTCAAATGACTGAAAAATTGTAGCTCTGTGGTTTTAAAAGCAATATGTTAGCACAAGAGGTTTACTGTATGTCAGTAAACCGAATAAAAATGTGGTACAAAAAAACAATTATGCTAAACTCAGAGCTTAGATTAGTCAAGATAATATTACACAATAGATTGTAAGCAGGCTTTACTTCCTGGACTTTTGGATTGAAACATTTATTCTAAAATTACTATCTTTATACATTGTCATCCCTTTGGACAGTGAATGCACCAGATGGAGTGAGAGGCGTCACGCTTTAGTTAAAATACTCCGACAATCCAATAACCTTCAGCTCTTCGGTCCGTCAGGTAAATGTAATTACTAGGAAGTGAAACCCATTCCCTTACCTCTTTCAGAACATGAGTAACAGCTCCTATCAGAACTTTCTCCTCCTAAAAATCTTCACTCCACTAATATCGCTGTTTTTTTCTTACATTTGTTACCCGCATGTGTGTGTGTGTGCACCCTCCCGCTCTCCTTCTCACCCCAACACACACTCGGACTCAGAAAAGCGTACACGCAGCTTCCGTGTCTCTGCTGCGCTCGACTGCCGGGGAGGCGTTTCTAAATGCGTGCGCATGTGCTCTACCGCCATGACACTTGCGTCATCTCCCTGTTAAGAGAGCGGTTTCAAAAGCAGGCAACCGTGTGTTTCATAGAGCTCTATGATAGGAGGAAATGCAGTGACGTAAGAAGCTCCTCCCTTCTTACTATTCCATGGTTTTCTCGTCTGACTATGCCCTCTTTAAAAAACAGAATTCTAGCGACACAGGAGAGCCAAGCTTCAAAATTTCTAGTACTTTTTAGTCCTTTAAAAAAAAAAATTATGACGTCTATGTGTCAGGTGTTTCTTCGAACCAAAAAGGCTGTGTATCTGTATCTGAGTTTCACAATAACGATTAAAGTTGGTGGAGTTACTCCACTAAAAAAAACAACAAAAAAAACATGATAATCCAGTTTGGATTTCCTTCGAAATTCACCTTAAATAGAAATGTTCCTAAGAATCCCTCCCTCACAACTCCCAGGCTTCCACACCTTTTTTCTGCCACAGTGAAGTCAAAAGTGCTTAACATTTTATTGGAAGTACCATTTAAAACACAGTTTGATGTATTTAGACTTAAAACGCTGCAGAAAAATACTGTAAAATGATCTGTTTGGGTAAAGTGGAATATGTGGTGCAAATCTGTACATATTGTCAAGTTTTTAAGGCATGTTATAGATAAATAATTGGCTATAGAAGATTCATTTTAAGTCAAAATTTAATATGCAATTAAATTTTGACTAAAACTTTTTTTTTAATTATTTTGACATACTTCATTTCAACATGTTGAAATTAATTATAAAAACCTTGTATTTTTGTGTTATTTTGTTGGAATTTCACCAATGTAATCAGCTGGATGCAATCCCACCACAACTAGTTCTTCCAAACAGAGTTTTAATCTATTTTTCTCTTTCAAATAGTTTCTATTCCACATGTTATAAGTGAATTTATTGTGTTGTTTTGTTGTTTTAGCAATACGTGGTTCTCTATTCTGCTTCCTTTACTTTAGGTTAATTTGATTGCACAGCACTTCAGTCAAACTTGCATGATCTTAAATGTGATTTATGGATTAACATTCACTTTGGTTCTAAAATTGCACATAGGTTGCATTAAGAAAAAAAAATCTCAAAGAACAATCTGCATTTTAAATTAGCTCACCACTAACCTATAAGGGAATGCAATAAAAATATTATTAATCAAAGTAGACAGCACCTACCTGGCTGAGTGAATGTAGATATACAGTCAGTCTTAGTGAGGTTACACAACCGCTGCACCGCTGCGATGTTTAACACGGCTGTGTCCTTGTGATGTTGCTGTCTGTGAAGAATGCACACAGTTGTAGGTGTTGAACTGCGCTAGTCTAAATCTCTGTCATGTGACCACTGAAGGCTGAGCTGGAGGTTCATAAAGTATGTTTCCAACAGAGGGAGGAAATAAATGGGAAACAGGATGTGTGCAGAATAGTGAGTTTAGCCTCTGAATTATCAGCAAAATTAACAAAAGGAAAAATGAAAGGCTTGTTAGATTCCTGAATGGATTTGATCTTACTTCAGCTTTGGGCTGTGTGAGTGGGCAGCCAAGCAGAAGTCGACTCTGGACGGCTTTCCATGCCCTCTGAGTGGGTGTCCTGGCAGGGTCACTCTGGCATTTGTTCAACACACATTCCACCTCAAATGACTGACCCCTGTGGGTTCGTAATTTCACTGAATTTCATGTGATCAATGTCCTTGCTCCCACCTTTGTGCTGGCTGGCACTCCATGTCCCCTTCCTGATGAAAAAACCACTGAATTCTTAGTGGATCCATGACTGCTGAAAGAAATTACACATAATGCCAGAAACACTTCAAAAACCATAAAGGTAAAAGGTAAATATAATTGTATTTATATAGCACATTTTCAGCAACAAGACAATACAAAGTGCTTTTCAGGAATTAAAAGGAAATACAGTCCTTTTAATTCTAATGGAAAAAGCAAAAGAAGAAAAAGTTAATAATGTTGATCCAAAGTAAAGTAAATAAACTAGATGCTCCTTTTCAGGGTTGGTAGATAAGTATCAGTAAGTATCCTCTGGTCTAATTCCTTTTCTGGGTTGGGAGAATAGGAGTCTAGAAATAGTTGCTAAGGTCGTTTTTCTGATTTCCAAGTTCTAATCCCTGTTCTGGGTTGCTAAATAAGTGTAAGTAAGTCAGTATCCTCTGGACTTCTGGGATGCTAGATAAGTATAAGTAAATATTCTCTGGACTTTCTAAGTGTGCTCTAAATTTGTAAAAGTAATGAGTACTCCACAGTTTCTAAGTAATAATCCTGTTCTGGAAAAATGTTTTCTGGATTTTAACTTTGTTCTAATTCCTTTTATGGGTTGCAATAACAGGAGTCTCTCTGCATTTAAACAGTGAGTACTCTACGGTTTCTAAAATATAAGCTAAATAGTGACTCATAAACTAGTCTATGGATTCCAACTTTGTTCTAATTCCTTTTCTGGGTTAAAAGTGAGTACTCCACAGTTGCTCAGCCTCCCGGCAGAAGTCCTATAAAGATGTTGTTATCAAGGAATGTCCTTGGGAGCGCTCAGCTCCACAGCTCCATGGATAACAGGAGGAGGTGAGGTGGGAAGGAGTGTTATGTTTACATATCTTCAAGAAGATTGGAAATATGAGAAAAGCCAATTCAGATACAGAACGTCTTCGGTTGGGAAGATTATAAGTTTCAATCTTCCCTAAAGTCTCTCCGATATATTTCAGTTCCCAATTATCCAAATTAGTTTGGTCGTTCCACTGAGCCGAAACTAGCAGCTTCTCCAAGATCAATTTCATCCCGTTAGTGAGTTTTAGAGTCCTCAGCTGGGCTGCGAGTCTCAGCAAGACTCACATCCAACTTGTGTCTCTGTCCACACCAACAATCCGAGTGTTTGCTAGTTCAGCCAAGTGCGTCACAAATTTGTCGATAAGCCAGGAATCCACAAGCTCCAAACAGCAGAAATCCTGTTATCATGAATAAATCCAGAGTGAATCCCGCAGGGTGTGTCCCCACAGGACAAGAGGGCTCTCCTGTGCCCAGTCTTCTCGTCGAGAAAATTTGATTGATCAATTGCGTTGAGAGATCAGTTGACCAGATCCATAATGTTTTACATTTGGAGGATGTGCAAAGAAAGGCTCCAAAAATCTAGAAAAAGACAGGACAAGAACAGAGCAAGCAGGGCAGACAAGTGCAGGGAGGGAGCAGAGGAAAAAAGCTTCCGCCTTCACTGAGAGCAAGAGAGGTATAGGGGTTAAAAACAATCTAATTTGGATCAAGTTATTTATCCTGACCATTGTCGGACTTGATTTGACCCAACAAAATAGAATATTGGGTTACTTTGACACCTACAAATAAGTTAATGTTGCTAACATTAGGCTAAGGCTATCAATAACCTCTATTACAAAACAAGTAATATCAGAGTAGTTTATTACAGCTAATATAAATAACAGTCAGACAAAAAAAGAATGTTTAAAACCTTAGCTTATCAGTCTGTCTATTTTGACTTTAAGACCAGTTCTTTAGTCATAATATGTTCATCATATCTAGCATTAGCTTGCGTTTGTAAATAAACTTGTTCTCTAGTTTACATAAAAATTGTTATACAGCATCTGTTTTACCATCTTATCAGGTTCAGTAAAGTTTGATCAGCTGTTTTTTTTAGTTCAGCATTTGGGTAAAAAAAAAAAATGCCAGCAGGTTTTGTGTGACTTTCAGCACCTGTATAGGCCTTCAATGTGGACTGAGAGTCTAAGTGAATATTTATACAGAACTACAATACTCTGCCTTCTTTCTCCAAACTGCTTAAACAAATAAGTAGGTGTTTTTTTGGCACTGTTTGTTCTGTATGGGTACATCTGTAAGGTTAACACATCAGCAGGAGGGCAGCTTGAGCTGGGAATTCACAGATTAAATTTCTCCCATGGGGATTTTCAACACTGAAAAAGATACGAACCCATTTGACCTTCAGCCTCCTTCTCTACTTAAAGAGACCTTTAGGGTTGGAGGACACAATCTTTCTGGTTTGCTGTACGATGGTGGTGGAGAGCATATTAAGTGTTTATTAAGAAATATTTTGGTGTTAAGCTTTAAGTTTAAATACTGTAATGGCTGGTAGAGACCTAAAGCTGTGGAGTCTCTTTAAGATTAAAGGATTACATTGATTTAATGTTTAGAGAAAGATGAATTAAGGAAGAAGCTTTACTTTGTCTTAATTTGTCCTTCCTATCCACAGCATCAACATCCACAACAACTAAAGATACTCGAATATCTTTAGAGAATAGGGGTTATGGCAATTTCCATTGGGATGAATTCAAAGATGCTCAAAATCTATCCTGACTCAGTGGAAATTATTTTTGCTGTCATTACTCTGTTTATTCTTGATTAGGAAGTGTCTCTGAAAAATAACACAACATGATATTAAAAGCTGTCACAAAAACTTTTGATTTTATTAAGAAAAAAACAAATTTCTGTACAAGTCAATGTAAAAATGATTAGTGAGTATCATCTACATAATAGTCCCTAAATGTGTAGCCCGACTGGGTGCTGGATGTGGACACAGTTACAGTACAGGAAGATTTGGGTGCATAGCAACAGGACAGGAAGCTGGCTTTTTGTTTTTGTACCAAAGAGAGTATTCTGAAGTCCAGACATGACCATCATTTAAAAACCCCCAAACCTTAAAAAGATTTTTTTTTCTTTTTTTATGGTCAACTGCATAGACTAGAAGTAAAAGGAGCAACCGTCACAAACCTCAGGTAGATTAAGTAGAAAGCAACCCTTACAAATAAAGCAGATCCGTTGTTGATAACACATTGCAGTAGTAATTGGCCTCCAATGGAAGGTCAGAGTATAAAACAGGCACAGCACATCACATAATTCACCATTTCTACCCAAACAACACACACCTGTCTTCTCCCGGGGTTATTAGTGATCTTGAAAAGAGCTTGTTACATGTTTCCTGGGGACGATTAACAACAGAGAGCTGGGGTGAGTATTTCTAAATGGATGTTAGGTTAGACAAGTCAAGTGAAATATTTCAACTATTATTTTTGCTAAAAAAAAAAACAACCCAAAAAACAGTACTTTTACAAAAGGAAATGGTCTACAGCCCGTTTCCGTCCACTTCTCGTCAAACAAAGCTGTAAAAAATCTTCATTTCTTCATCTGAATACCAAATGCCAAATTTGCTTCGGAAAAGAAAAAAACAACAACATATAGATATATATGTATATATACATATGCAGCAGACAGACACAGAAAAGTGCATATTCATACGAACAATGTGCTAGAACAGAAACTTTTCTAGAAAAGCATTCAGCGTTATAAAGAAAGCAGTAGCTTTAAATGTTCACAGTAATGTTAAAAAAGAAACACTTCCATCCACAGGCAGAACCATTCCTGAGAAAAATAATCTCTACGGATCAATGGTGGGTCGCTGTATTTCAGTGCACAGCTCGTCACGCTATCTCCAGTGTATAAAACGCAAAATGTAAAACCATTGGAAGACATGTAAAAAGGTAGAAGACAAAATCACAATGTGGTCCTGCCAACAAGCATTGTCCTTATATTATGAAAATTATTACAAAACTTAAGGACAGCCTGAAGGGGCTGTCACATTGAGTGCTGTGAATAAGTTTTTATTTTTTTATTTTATGTCACTCTTAAATGTTTCACATCAAGCAAATTCAGATATCAGACACATATAGGTTGAATAAACACAAAGTTTTGCTTCCAAAGGAAAACTTTATGTATACAGAGTAAAAAGCTACTGGAATGTAATTGGTCGTATGTGAAAACGTAATCAACCCCGTCTTATTGAATCATGGATGTAGTCGTGTGTTTACGTTTATTTTCACTAGTCATTGCTGTTAGAATCAGTAGCTCACTTAAATAAAACCAATCACACAGTCATTTCTAAAGTTTTGTAGGGAAACATTTAACTGGAAATAAGTACATTAGTAGTATATTGCTAAAACATGAACATTTCTCACTATAAAATATAAAAGTCAATATAGCGAGAAATGTTCTTGTTGTAACAAGACATAAAATTTGAGATATAAGATTCATTAAATCGAGTTTTCATTTAAACAAGAAAGGTCAAAATGGTGAAGGATGTTTCAGTGACGCATAAAGGAAACACACTTAGAAGATGTAGATGTAGAGGGGACCTAATTGTAATATGACAAATGAACATAATTTTACGTCTTCTTACAACAAGAAACTTTATTGTTTTAACAAGTTTATTTTATTTTTTAACGAGATACTGCTCCTGTGTATTTTTCAGAGTTCTGACAGCTAAAGACTTCCGTACGGTGGAGCCACAGTGACAGCAGTGGGCAAAAATCCATTCACATTAATATAAAAAGTCTCATCACTGGTTCTTACATACTTGAAGTGGTTGTTGTTGTTTTACAGGGTGGCAGAGATAATAATTAGTTTATAATTACTTTTTTTCATACAGGACCAAGTTGGTTTCAGTAGCTTTTTCCCTTAATAAATGAAACCCCCATTTTAACTGTATTTTGTTGTCACTCAGTTCCATTTCGGTCTTATTTAGTAAATCTGAAGATCTGCAATGAGTTTAATGCTCTCAAATATTCTAACATGAAAATAAAAATCAGAAGTCTTTCAGGGCCAATTCAATTTTCACAGCATTGCAGTTACGCAGTGGTTTTGGTATGTTTACGTTTAATAATCATTTTTTTGGACACTCAAGAGGATCAGAGCATAACAGGCTTCCCACGCTGACCTCCGTAGTTTTACTCATTTTGTCGATTTGGCAAATCGCTGCGATGATCAGGTACTGTGTGCCCAAGCTTACAATCACAAGCACGAAAGAGTGAAACTGAATGAAAGCAGCTCTGAAAAGAGGAAGACTCTGGCTACCATGCAGTTATTGCTCATGCAGAACTTTCTACAGTCTACGTAATCGGGTTAATGTATAAAATGGCAAAAGTGGGAAAAAAAGGTTTCCGGTTGTCCCTGGATGGACTCTCTCCTGTTATCTGCACCGTCTTCATGCAGATCCTGTACAGTCGCAGTCAATATCCATCATCACTTTTCAGGATCATCTTTTTAAGATGGCATTTTGTTTTTTTGCTTAAGATGGCGATTCGATGCTCCGATAGCTTTGCTTTGGTGGAGTGCTGCGGTAGGAACAAGAGGTTGTCATGTGGGTAATCTCTCAGCTTCATCTGAAAACGAAAGACAGAGAGAGTTATTTCACCCTGTTATGTTACAAAAGAGAATGGAGAAACAAAGAGGCACAAAAAAACAACTGATTTCCTAACCTGAGGGTGAGGGGGAGTTGTCTTCCCCCGCTGCGACAAACTGCAGCTCAGACCCCAGAGCTGCTATGGAGCTCCGAGGACGGATGCACCGGTCACCTGAGAAACTCCGGCGGAGTAATGCCTGAAGGCCAGAAATGATAAACCAGTTAGCAGAGCTGTGGCAGTCGTTGGAGTAGAAAGTTTTTTTTAAAAACTGTTTTACAGGAAAACACTTGAATTTTTTTTACATTTAGAGATACAGGGAACTTTTCTACATTGATATTGAGCAGCTAAAGCCTTTTCTCTGACTACATCTCCCAGAATGCTGTGTGGTTCTGGATTGGAGTTCAATGAATATTCTATGTATTGAATATTCTGCCAGATGTTTTTTCTATTAATATTGATGTCTATCTATTATTATGTTAGAGATTTATTATCCAGCTCTACTACAGAAACAGAGCCGGTAGAAGCAGCAATGTTTTTTTTCTTTGTGGTCATTGAGTTCGGAACCACGCTGGGTTCGCATGGATCGGGCTGGAAGCTTGCCTTGCGCGTCATGGGGCTGGTGGGGGCAGAGGCACTGCTGTAGAGGCTCAGGCTGGAGTTGGACCGGCTCACAGTCAGACCCTTGGTGGTGCTTCCTGTCGGTGACAAGTACTTCTCTTTGATCTTCAGGTTGGTGCGACCTTTGACTTTTGATGAGAGAGAAGGAGAATTTCACTAAATTCTGTAACCTCCATTACTCTATTCATAACTTCCATAACAATTGTTTCAGCGTTCAAAATGACTTCATATGAGCTATTTAGGACCATATAATTTATTTGCCTGTCATAATAAAATATTGAGACATAGACAGTGATTAATCTAACCTATTGTTAGTTAACAATAGGTGATTTGTAGTACATGATTTGATGACGGAACAGGTTTAGATTCCAAATATAAAACATAACTATTTATTTTAATGAATCAATGTGGTAAGAATGTTCTTATAGATTGACATATGATGTAATAATCAGTTTATAGACATTTAATAGAAGTTATTAAGGAAATCCAAAGTAACACATTTCTGACTAAAATCTCTATCCTAAAATACTATTAAAAATATTTCTGCATAAGTTCAGTCATCATTAGATGGATTTAGTATTTCATTTTGTTTCCAACTCCTCTTTTTCATCTCTATGTATAAGTCAGGCAGACCTCTGCACGGGTCATTCTTAACCAGGAACTCATCGAGCGCCGTCCAGCCTCCTCCAACCCGAACCATCAACGTGCTCCGCAGGATCCGGACCATCCGCAACTGCTGGGAATCTCCAAACTTCAACAAAACACACAGGGAAGATATATCACATAACAATTCACATAGTGACACAAGTGAACGCATGGCAGATTAAAGCAGGGCAGATAATGTCATTTTAAAAGCTTACACTGCTTTGCAATTTTTCTTTTCATTTACAACCAAATTATTGTTTTTTTGTATTTTTATCAGGATTTTTATGTGTTTAACTAACTTTGTCTTGAGCAGTGTAAGGCAAA